>NC_139162.1:58514021-59753797 GCF_964270905.1 Leucopleurus acutus
TTTAATGTCCCACTCTCTCCTGGTCTGCATGGGTTCTGCTGAGAAATGTGCTTATAGCCTTACAGGGGTTCTCTTGTATGTGATGAGTTTCTTTTCTTTTGCTGCTTTCAAAATTCTTTGTCTTTGACTTTTCAGACTTTCATTTTACTGTCTCAGTGAAGATCTTGTTGGATTGAATCTGGATGGGGACCTATGTGCATCATGTACCTGCATATCCTCACCTCTCTCTCTTGATTTGGTTGATTGTTTCCACCATTTTTTATTTAAATAAGCTTTCTGCTCCTTTCTCCATTACTTCTCCTTCTGGCACTTCTACAATGTGAATATTATTTCCATTGATGGCATCCCATAATTTACATAGGCTTTCTTCAGTCTTTTATCCCTCTAGCTGGATGATTTGAAATCACCTGATTCAAGGTCACAGATTTTTCTCCTGCTTGATCAAGTTGGCTGGTCTCTGTTGTATTTTTCATTTCATTCATTGTGTTCTTCAACTCCAAAATTTAATTCCTTTTTCTTTTTTTTTCTTTTTCTTTTTTTTTTTTTTTGTATCTTGGAACTTCTTGTGTTTTTTTGTTTGTTTGTTTTGGCCGCACCATATGGCATGTGGCATCTTAGTTCCTTGACCAGGGATGGAACCTGTGCCCCCTGCAGTGGGAGTGTGAAGCCCTAACCACTGGACTGCTAGGGAACTTCCATTCTTGGAACCTGTTGATTTGTTTGTGTATTTTTTTCCTACTTTGATTGAGTTACTGTTTGTGTTCTCCTGGAGCTGGCTGACCTTCCTTAAAACATTTATTTTGAAATCTTCGTCCAGTTGTTTATAGATATGCATTTCTTTGGATTCACTTGCTGGAAACTTACACTCCTTTGGTGATGTCTTGTTTCCTTGATATTCCATGTTTCTTAGAGTCTTTTGTTCATGTTTATGCATTTGATGGATCAGTCACATCATCCGGATTTTCAGACTGGTTTTGGTAGGGAAAGACCTTAACTTGGGTTGGTTACAAGGTCACTGGCTAGGTGGGGTGTGGCAGTTTGGGCTGTCAGAAGGGACCAGCCATGTAATGGCTCTGCAGCTCTGTCAGCTCTAGGGACACCATAGATTGTAGGGATTCTCAATAGGCAAGGCTGCAAGGTGAACTCACAGGTACCTTGCCCTGGTGAACCTGGAGGGTGTGACATCAGTACTGTGTTCAGATCATACCAGGAATGTTTCTCATTTACCCAGTATATTTTTGGTTGTAGCTCGCGACACAGTCCATGTCTACTTTCCCTTCTCCAAGGTTAATCCTGTGCTGACTAGTCAGTTTTACTTCATTGTGATATCTACTCTGACTTCCAGCCCAGGGATAAGCCCCATGTCTCTGGACTTCAAATCTCAGCCATTTCTCTCATACCTCCTCCTCTCTTGCTCTGCAACTTAGGTCTGCATGTGCTATGAGGTGTCCACACATCCTTAAATTGGCCTTGAACAGACGCTATTCTACTGCAGTTGGTTTCTTCTGGGTTTGGACATATGCTTTCTACACAGCGTCACATCACGAGCAGAATAGGTCCTGCAGGAATCCTCTGCCATATGAACAAGTTCTAGAATATGCCTCTCTACTTGGTGCTGTACCCTATCCTAATGTCCTTCCCCTGGTGAAGTGTACCAATCTTTTGCCTCAGAGGCACAGTCATGCCCAGTAGCTACTTCCCCAGTGGAATTACAAATCTCCTTTCTGGAAAAGCATCCTGTAGAGTCATTCCTAGATATGACACATTACCTTTATGATGATGTTGCTCCCTCCCTATAAAGTCAACATAAAGTTTATAAAGTTTATTTGCATGCATTTTACCACCATTTATTTGCATTTAGGTTGCTGCTGTGGAGCAGAGGCACCCTTTCAACGAAGCATTTCTATAAGCATGTCACTGGCCAGGACTCCTAAGGCACCTTCGTTTTCCCAGAAGAATCACTCCAGTGAGACGTGTAGTCTGGTCTTGAGAAGTATTTTTCACTTGGCTGGGCGTGAAGAAACACAACACAGTCAGAAAGTGTTCCCGTGTAGAATATGTTTGAAGCGATTTCGTTTTAGTGCAAACCTCCAAAAACACCAGAAGCAGCACATGGAAGAGAAATCCTTCAGTAATGCTGCAGTCAGGGCCTTGTTTGTGAAGAACTGCAAATGCCATGTGTGAAGGAAGACCTTTACCTGTGAGGAAGTTGGGAAAGACTTTCTGGCCACCTTGGGACATCTCCAGCAACAGACCACTCACACCAGGGAGAAGCCAAAAATGATTGCCCAGCGTGAGGCAACTTTACAAAGCAGAGAAGTCATTACAGCTGGGGAGAATGCAAGAAAGCCTTCAGCCTGAAACATGCAATTGTTCAGGACCAGGGTGTCCACCCCGGAAGACACTGTTCTGTGTGCAGTGAATGTGGGAAGACATTCAGGTACAAATCCTCATTTGTTGTGCACCAGAGAGTGCATACTGGAGAAAGGCTTCACGTGTGTGGTGAGTCTGGCAAATCTTTCAGGCGAACCTCAACCCTCAATCTGCATGGAAGAATTCACACTGAAACAAGGCAGTACAAGTGCAGCTATAAGACTTCTCTGCAGTGTGACCTCTACAGTGTTCAAGGAGAGAAGAATTTGCTCTAAAGGACTGCCTACATTCCGTGTGCTCATAAGGTCTTTTGCTTGTGTGAATTCTCTGATGTTCATGAAGGATGGAATTACAGGGAAAACATTTCCCACATTCACTACACCCATAAGGCCTTTCTGCTGTGTGAACTCTCTGATGATTATTGATGTTGAAACCAGAGAAAAAAGACTTCCCACATTCACGGCGCTGATAAGGCCTAAGTCCAGTGTGAACTCTCTGATGTTCAGTAATCACAGGGCTCTTGGAAAAAGACTTCCCATACACACTACACTCATATGGCCTCAATCCTGTGTGAACTCTCTGATGATAACAGAGGCCGGACCTAGATGGAAAAGATTTCCCACATTCACTGCACTCAGTATGAACTCCCTGATGATAACGAAGTTTCCTCCTACTGGTAAAAGATTTCCCACACTCTCTACACTTATAAGGCCTTTCTCCTGTGTGATCTCTCTAAAGATAATAGAGGCCAGGGTGAGAAGTATAAGATTTCCCACATTCACTGCATTCATAAGGCTTTTTTCCACTATGAACATTTCAGTGTTGAGTGAGGTAAGATTGATGACTAAAGGATTTCCAATGCTCACTGCACTCAGAAGGCCTTTCTCCTGTGTGAACTCTCCAGTGTACAATTAGGTAAAATTTTCATCTAAAAGATATCCCACATTGAGTACACTCATAATGCCTTTCTCCAGTGTGAAATGTCCGTTCTCGAACTATGATGGATCTACAGCTAGGAAACTGTGCACATTCACTGCACAGGTAATAATTTTCTCCAATGTGTCTTCTCCAGGGATAAATAAGCACAAAGTTTTGGTTAAAGGATTTCCCACATTTGCTGCACTTGTACTGCCTTGTTTCAGTGTGAATTCTTCC
Source organism: Leucopleurus acutus (assembly GCF_964270905.1). Lineage (NCBI taxonomy): Eukaryota > Metazoa > Chordata > Mammalia > Artiodactyla > Delphinidae > Leucopleurus > Leucopleurus acutus. Next base: position 58,517,550 of record NC_139162.1, read on the forward strand.
ATGCAGATTGAGGGTTGAGGTTCACCTGAAAGATTTGCCAGACTCACCACACACGTGAAGCCTTTCTCCAGTATGCACTCTCTGGTGCACAACAAATGAGGATTTGTACCTGAATGTCTTCCCACATTCACTGCACACAGAACAGTGTCTTCCAGGGTGGACACCCTGGTCCTGAACAATTGCATGTTTCAGGCTGAAGGCTTTCTTGCATTCTCCCCAGCTGTAATGACTTCTCTGCTTTGTAAAGTTGCCTCACGCTGGGCAATCATTTTTGGCTTCTCCCTGGTGTGAGTGGTCTGTTGCTGGAGATGTCCCAAGGTGGCCAGAAAGTCTTTCCCAACTTCCTCACAGGTAAAGGTCTTCCTTCACACATGGCATTTGCAGTTCTTCACAAACAAGGCCCTGACTGCAGCATTACTGAAGGATTTCTCTTCCATGTGCTGCTTCTGGTGTTTTTGGAGGTTTGCACTAAAACGAAATCGCTTCAAACATATTCTACACGGGAACACTTTCTGACTGTGTTGTGTTTCTTCACGCCCAGCCAAGTGAAAAATACTTCTCAAGACCAGACTACACGTCTCACTGGAGTGATTCTTCTGGGAAAACGAAGGTGCCTTAGGAGTCCTGGCCAGTGACATGCTTATAGAAATGCTTCGTTGAAAGGGTGCCTCTGCTCCACAGCAGCAACCTAAATGCAAATAAATGGTGGTAAAATGCATGCAAATAAACTTTATAAACTTTATGGAAAATTCCCCTCCTCCTCCAACCCCCACCCAGGTCTGTGGCTTGAATTTTGGAGGTCAGATCAGACCAAGTTATCACTACTCAAAGAAGGAGTGGGGCGAAATCGTTAAAAATCCTCACAGATCTGGAGCCAGTGGTGACTTTCAGGGAAACACTTATTCCTTAACACCATTATGCACCTTCATTATTCCTTCCCTCTAAGCTTGGCAATCTTTCATTCATTCTTTCTTTTATCAAATGAAATGTTTATTATTTCGAATGAGAGGTACCTTCTTTGCACTGATCCCAGTAATTTGCTGTAGACATAAAATTACTGATAAAGTGCGTCCTGTTCCCCAGAACCAGTAAGAAAGAAGATGGAGGTGTTCAGTTCTATATTAATCACAGAAAGTTTACAGAGACTATTCAGAGTTCTCTGTAGTAACAGAACCGATGTATAGACAGGGAGAGAGAGAGACTTAATTTATTATTTATTTATCTATTTATCTTTTCTCAGGGATAACTGTGGTAAGAAAGAGACATTTTAAGGAAATGGCTCACAGAATTGTGGTGGATGGCAAGTCCAAAACCTGCAGGGAAGGCTGGCAGGCTGGAGACCCCGGGAATAGCAGATGTTGCAGTCTGAAGACAGCTTATATGCAGAGCTCCCTCTGTAAGTGTCTGTGTTCTAATCTCCTCCTATTATAGGGACACCAGTCATATTGGATTAAGGCCCACCCTAATGAACTCACAGTAACTGAATTACCTCTTTAAAGACCCTATCTCCAAATACAGGCTTATTCGTAGGTCTTGAGGGTTAGGATTTAAACATATGAATTTGGTGGGGGGCATGGGAGGACACAACTCAGACCATAATACTTCATACTCTGGCATCACTGAATTCATGTCCTTCTCACATAAAAAATACATTGACTGCAACCCACTTGCCTGCAAAGTCTTAACCCCTTGGATCAGGCATCACCTGCCCATCATATCTTCAACAAATAATCATCCAGCCACAACCTTGATGTTCTCTCAGGAGCAGCCTTCCCCAGTTTTTAGAAGAGAGATAGGCTTAGAATTCCCCTAGTCTTCAAGTTCCTGGTCCTTTTTGCTTAACAATTCCTGCTTCAGTTTCTCTCTCTCCTTTTTCATTTACTGTGAACAGCAAGGAGAAACCAGGCCATGCCTTCAAGAGCTCGCTTAAAAATCTCATGTCAGTATCCAGGTTCATCACTAACAGGTTCTACTTTCCACAAAACATGAAAATGCAGTTTGGCCAAGTTCTTTGTCACTATAACAATGATTGCCTTTCTTCCCATTTCAAATAACATGTTCCCACATTTCTGTTTCAGGCCTCATCAAAAGCAGCTTTAATATTTATATTTCTACCACTCTTCTGTTTATGATGATGTATGTATATCTGTAAGATGATAGGAGCTTTTTCTACAGCTCTCCTTTTTTTCTCTCTGAGCCCTCTTCAGAATCACCTTTAACTTTCATGTTTCAATCAGCAGTCTCTTCAGGGCAGTCTAGGCCTTTTCTAACTTGTTCTTCAAAACTCCTTCAGCTCTGCTCATTACCCAGTTCTAAAGTCACTTGAATATGTGTAGGTATTTGTCATAGTAGCACCTCTCTTCCTGGTTCTGAAGTCTGGACTACTCGGTGTTCTTCAGAGAAACAGAATCAGTAGGGTGTGTGTGTGTGTGTGTGTGTGTGTGTGTGTGTGTGTGTGTGTGTGTGTGTGTACACAGTGTGGAGGCACAATTCCTTCTATCCTTGTGTGTACCCTTATCATCTTACAATATATTGTATATTTTATTTATTATTTGTTCTGTCTGATGTATATCTTTTTTGTTGCTAGTATTGGCTTAATAGAGGCAGGTCCTTTACCAGATATTTTTCTTTCTGATACCTCTTATAGACACGAATAATGTTTGACACACATCAGATGCTTAACACATGCCTGTTGAAGCAGTGAATAAAAGTATACCCATTTTGTTCATGTTCCTTTTTAAGATTCTGTAAGTTCTTCCTACTTCTCTCTTTTCTTCTTTTTCCAGGCTGCAGTAGTGCTCAGAAGTCAGAAATGAAAAATAATAATATTTTCTAGGTAAAACACTTGGGTTGGTGAGAAACACAGCCCATGAAGCCCATCCTTTGTCTTAGCTGTTTTCTGTCACTTTTTAGACTGTGTCTTGCCTATCAATTTTACCTGATCTTTTCCAGCCATTTCAGATATGTTATGGCCTGGGTTCCTGGCTTCTTCCCTTCCTCAATAAATTACTTAATCACTGCTAATAGTTCTCAATAATTTGATCATTTTAAAATGTTTCTCTAAGATCATCTCAAGTCCCCATGCTCACACTGCCACTGCATTTATGTGTGAAATAAAAATTCCTTCCCAGCAAGTACATGACCTGATATTGTCCCAGACTTTTATCTACTGGGTAAAATGACCCCTGTGTACATGTGCAAAGATAGGAATTTGGAAAATTTTGGCTTACAGTGGTATTTATGCCATGACATTGAATGAGATCACTAATGTGTGCAGATTGTGAGGAGAGATGACTATTGATTAAACTCTCAGGAATTCCATTACTAAGTGGATGAGAGAAAATGAAGAATCTGCAAATTTAAGTTAAAAATGCAAAAATTATCAATGGTGTCTAAAGCTACTGAGAGGATGTTTAACCAAAATCTTACCTATCACTGTTATGTTTAGGAGTTTGCTCATGACATTGGTTTTATGAGGATAAAACTGCACGTAGAATGAGTGAAGAATTACCTAAGAGTTGAGATAATAGAATAAGAGAGGGAAAATGCTCTAAAAAAGTGGAGTTGTAGGGACTTCCCTAGTGGTGCAGTGGTTTAGAATCCGCCTGCCAATGCAGGGAACACGGGTTCAATCCCTGGTCCAGGAAGATCCCAGGTGCTGCAGAGTAAGTAATCCCATGTGCCACAAATACTGAGCCTGTAATCTAGACCTTGCGAGCCACAACTACTGAGCCCACACACTGCAACTACTGAAGGCCGCACACTCTAGGGCCCACGTGCCAAAACTACTGAGCCTGCCTGCCTAGAGCCCACGCTCCAAAACAAGAGAAACCACAGCAATGAGAAGCCGGTGCACCGCAATGAAGAGCAGACCCCACTCGCCACAAGTAGAGAGAAAGCCTGTGTGCAGCAACGAAGACCTAACGCAGCCAAAAAATAAATTTAAAAAAAACAGTGGAGTTGCAAAGGGTGTAAGAAATGGTAGAATCAGAAAATGTACTGGATGAAAGAGTGACGTGTAATTGTTTCAAGGTGTCCAATATTTATCAAGTTATTTTTAAGAGATTCAAAGAGACTGAAGCGCATTGATGGGCTTATCTTACAAGAGATTTGATAAAACAGCTTGTCTTGGCCAAGAGCTTCTCCTTAGGGTGTCTCCGTAAAGGGTCTTTGAAGACAGTGGCAGTTTTGGAAGGAAATATTTTCTAGATGATATTGGATATAAACTTGTCCTTTGTCTTCACAGAGTGGGCAGGAGGAGTTGTCTTAGCCATTAAGCTTTGCCCCAGTATTTCAAGGTGGGTGGAATTCAGAGTGACATCCCCCAAGTGCATTGGATTCTGTTCTTTCCTCTGCTGGATACTGTAGCACCTGATAAATACCTTTAGTTGCTGTGAGTAAACTGGACCAAGAAAGAGGAAAAACAACTACAGAAATAATTCATAGATACTGTTTTTCAGTCATTTCAGAAAGGTGTATTGCCTCACTACATGCATTCATGTTGTTCTTCATTGACCTGATGTGTTACGGGCTCATGGTCTACCAGTGGCTCCATGGGTCTTTTCCCACACAGACACAAGCAGAGAATCCAATGCGTTCACAGCAGCAGCCTCTCCCCTAGACTTTCCCATGAGACCAAAGCACCATTCTTATCGTGCTGAGGAAAAAAGCTGCGTTCACCATTCTCATTCTGGTGAATATGTTGTCTGCTTTTACCCTCTCTTTTTATTTTATCTTTTTGGATAACTCTGATTATGAACCCACACCATGGTCTAATGAACGCCTCTGCAAAGGTATTTTCAGGTTTCCGACATTCATCCCTTAGTGCTTTTTGGCAGTGACACTCAGCTCTCTCAGTTTAGCTTTCCTGTTGGGCAAGGAAAACAAATATTCTGAGTGTAGCTCCTGGGCTATAAGTTCTCTCTAGAACACCCTGCCATGTATTTAATCAACTTTATATATTTGTAGGCTCATGTTTTATGTCATTTCATCTTCCAGAAGATTTTGACTCAAAATTGATAACAGTGATAATAGCTCTGCTTTGTATTACATGTAGAGTATAAAAACACGAAAGCTACTCATAGTTATTCAAAAATAATTTTCTAAAAGTATATAATGTTATTCACTACAGGTTCAGGGAATTTTATGATAAAATAGAGAATGTTCAAGATTTAGGAGTGTAGGTTATAACAGCACTTTAATTTAAACGTTAAACTTTATGTTGACACTTAAAAGATTTATTTGAATTTACAAAGCATAGTGGGGAAAATAGATGTTTCATTTGGAGAGCAAAAGACCTGGGAATACTCTTGAGCTGTAAAGTCACATATGGAATTCAAAGACTGAAGGAAGATCGATGTGTTTGTGGTATAGTGTGCGATGGGAAGAGTGATGAGAAAACAAGCAGAGGAAGCAGGTGAAGGCTTTTTTTGCCAGGTATCAGAGGATATCTCAGTGATGAGAATGATCCGAACTTTTTGTAGGGAAGATGATGAGTTTGTGGGGGATTAGTCAGGTGGGATAATAATCAGTGTTGTATATGATAACAAGTGTAAGTATTTGATTCAAATAAATTTACTTTATTAAACTCTACATTTTAGCATCATTTAATATTTGTTTTAATTGAAAACTTTGTGTTTGTTTGAAGTAGTTCTTAGCAGTGATGCATTTACAGTATTTAATAGGCATATTTTGGAAATTACGTTTTTATGAAAGTGAATTTTAGAAATTGTGATCTATTGGCAATTGGAGGATACTTTTAAAAGTTGAATGCTCTTTTCCTCTTTATTACCCAACTGTAGTAAGTTATTTGCCTTTTATTACCACTAACATTTATTAACATAATACCTGTCAAATGTTGAAGCACTAACTCACAAAGGGCCTGTATTTGGACATAGGGCATTTATAGAGGTAAATAAGGATAAGTGAGATTATAAGAGTGTGGCTGTATTCCATTAAGACTGGTTTCCTTCCATTGACAAAAACTCAATTGACAATCAAGAAGAAAAAAGTTAACTTTATTCAATTAAACAGGTTTATAACCCGGGAGACAGAGTCTCAGAATGTCTGAGATCTGTTCGGCCTGTTAGAAGTTGAAGGCACAACGATATACATTTATGAGACAAAGGATCATACAACAAAATGACATGCTGACATTTTACACAAAGTTCATAGGCCAAGTAAGCATGTACAAAGCAGTCAGTGAGTCACCATAACCCCCAATAGAGTTGGGAAACAATGCTAATCTTTTAAGAAGTTACATTGCTAGCATCAGAAGAAAGGGGGAAAAAGTTGATCTTTGCAGTCAAGAAAGCATTCCCATCTTTGAGGAAGACTAGTTAGTGTGTAATGCAGAAGCACACTGCACATTAAGGAGGTAGAGAGGCCAAAGCAGAAAATTTTATGTTTAAATTTTCTTGTCCTGCCTTGAAATATAAATTTCATTGCATCACTCATAAGATGAGGGATAGACACCAGGAGTATGCACACGGGGAGAAAAGGCCATGTGAGGACAGAGCAAGAAGTTGGCTACCCAAAAGCCAAAACAGAGGCCTCAGGAAAGACTATACCTTTTGACACCTTCCTGTTAGACTTTCAGCATCCAGAACTGCAAGAAAATTAATTTCTGTTATTTAAGCCACCCAGTCTATACTCTTACTAAACCAGTTTCATTTGCCCGATGCACAGCAAGCCAAACGCTGAGACGCTGAGGTTTGCAGCAGAGAAACTGTTTATTCATAAGGCAGCCAAGCGAGCAGAAGCAAAGACAAATCTCAGATTCACCTCCCCAAAGGGGAGAGGCTAGGAATGTTTATGGGATAAAGCTGGGTGGGGGGTGGGGGTGGGGGGATGGGAATTGAAGATAAGAAAAGGTGATTGTTGTTCTGCACAGGTAAAAGTAAGCTACAGATTTTTTCATGAGACACCTGTTCAGAAAACGGCAGTGTTAGCATGTTCTGAGGGTGGGCTGTTGGCCCTCTGACATCAAAAGGTCACTGAGCCGACATTTGCACATGCCCAGATGGAGGGTCAGTGGTCTTAACCAGTTTTAACCAGCTCGAGCTCAAACTGGACACAGCTGACTCCCAATTTCCTAAAACACAACTTGGGCAAAGATCTTAGTGTTTAGGCTATTTGCCGCTTGGGAGTACCCGCAAGTTTTTGTAAAAGCAAAGTGAGTTTGATCAGTGAAGGCAGGTTACAGTTTATAACTTATGACTACCCAAGGTTTCAATAGTATTAAAATGTTATGGCAGCCTTAGCAGACAAACACAATTCTCATTTAATGTTTTCTCATCACCAAATAAATGAGCTCAACACCCAAGAAATATAGTTAGGCCTACAACACCACTTCTGCTGTCACAGTAAATTCTGCCATCAGACAACTGAAGGAATTGAAGGACCATAGAAGCATCACCATTTGAAACCTTGCTAGCCTTTAATAAATGGGTTGATTTGTGTAACAAAAACAAAAACAAACAAACTATATATATATATATAGAGAGAGAGAGAGAGAGAGAGAGGATTACACAATTGTAACAATTCTAAAAAGGCCACAAAATAAAAATTAGCTTTTATACAATTTAGGGCGTTTAGTTTGGCAGTTCCTATTTTTCTTCCACTTTTTTTTTTTTTTTTTGCGGTACGCGGGCCTCTCACTGTTGTGGCCTCTCCCGTTGCAAAGCACAGGCTCCGGACGCGCAGGCTCAGCGGCCATGGCTCACGGGCCCAGCCGCTCCACGACATGTGGGATCTTCCCGGACCGGGGCACGAACCCGTGTCCCCTGCATCGGCAGGCGGACTCTCAACCACTGCGCCACCAGGGAAGCCCTTTCTTCCACTTTTGATGATCCTGTTCATTTTTGCTTCTACTCCTTAAAATGACTGATAACATAGGCAGAGGAACCGTTTTCTGGGGGAACCAGAGGCAGAGCTCCTGCTTGTCCATCCGCTTCAGGGCAGCCTAACATCGCACTACTTGCTTTTCTGTCATGGACCTCAATGGACTCTTTTTTCTTCTTCCTGACCAAACAAACTGAAACTTAAAAAACTGAGTAACACTTCAGACCACATACATTTGAAGATCAATAAACAATGTTTCTAGCTATGTGTGGATTCATTTTATATACGAATGACTGGAATGATACGGCCATTTAGATGAGTAGATTTGCGAGCATCGCAAATAATAGTTTTATCCTCTAGGAGCTGCCTGGGCTTAATGGAGTCTGAAATAATGTCTCTTCGCGGCCTTTAACAACGACCAAAGCCCCTCCCTCCTTTAAGGTAGGAACACCACCAGCAGCGTTCCTCAAGGGGCTGCAAATCCAATGCTCCTGTTGAACATTATGAACTAGATTCGCCGCGGCCTCTGGAGCGCTGGGAACTACATTACCCTGAAGGCACGGGCCGGGAGGCAGCAACGGCCAATCAGGATGAAGGGTTCCCGCACGTGCGCGTCTGGGCGGGACTTCCGGCGACCCCGTTGTGGCGGTCATTTATGCTCCCCTCCGGTTTGTTCGCGCTCCGGAGCGTTGTGTCAGGATCGAAGTGACTGGACCGAGAAGATCCGAGAGGAGGGCCTGTCCCCGCTACACAGAGGCAGGTCTGAGGCTAGGCGATGCCGCCCGGGGTATCGCGCGCCAAGCCCGGGAGAGTGACCGCCGTGCCCGCGTCTCGCCTCATCTCCCGCAGCTCCCGGGCCCGCTCCGTCCACCGAGTCCGATGGCGACGGCGGCGCTGAGGGACCCGCCTGAGGTAAACGCTCGTCCTCCGGCCCCTCACCGCCCACAAGGCACCAGACACTATAGCCCCGAGTGCGGGGCGCCTGCTTACGTGCCCGCAGCCCAGGCCGCGGTGTCCAGGACGGTGAGGTGGCCGTGGGCGGCGCGTGGGCGAGGGTGACAGGCGAAGGAACCGACAGGTGCAAAGGCTTGGAGGTTGGACTGAGCCAGGAGGATTCGGGAAACCTGGGGTGCATCTTATGACTGCAGTAAAGAGAGTGTGAGGTGGAATCACGCCTGGACCGGCAGAGAGAGAGGTTGTTGCTTTATTCTGAGGGACCTGCGAGCCACGGAGGGCTGTGAACGGACGAAGAGCAGTGTATTTGAGGGCTTTAAAAGTTTTCAAAAAGCTGCTCAGAGAACGAACGGATAGGATTGGAATGGGGGTGACAAAGAGAGGCACAGGGAGTTGAGTCCTCGTCCAATGTCACAGGATCTGATGAGAGACAGCAGAGGTTAGTCAGTCAGCCCGAGGTCACTAGGTTCCAGGATACAAGGGAGTCCTGCACACATGGAGCCCAGCCATGGTTGCCTTCCTTTTTCGCCCAGGTTCGGAAGGTTGAAGAGGCACTTATGGAACCTATGTAAGGCAGGAGAGGGTGTCCCAGTGCCTCACTGGTTCTGGGTGGCTAATACTGAAACAGAGATCAGAAGCAAGGCAGACAGGGCGTTCCCTGGCTATGGGCTCCCTCAGAGAACTGGGATTGTACCAGATCATGTTTGATTTTGTTAAGCACTCTGTGGATGCCATGTTCCAAGTACCTGGGTGAGTCCAGAGAGGTGCCTGTGATGTGGGGCAGGGAGGTGGTAGAGCTGTGGGAGTGCAACTGTGAGGTCTGAAGATGTGAAAGAGGTTTGGTCAACTGATTGACGTGCACATCAAGGGGAAGTGTGAGCTGAGGGCCCACAGGACCTGGTGTTGGGGATTAAGGGTAAAGACGAGCCCATGTTTTGCTGTGTCTTGGAGGCACAATGTGGGAGACCTCAGGGGAATTACTTCGGGGGAGGGATGGGGCCCTGTAGGCCAGGCCCAGAGTTTAGATGGCGTTTATCCCCCCGGCCACCGCCTTTTGTGGCTGAGGGCTGAACACAGTGAGGAGAGATCAGGCATCATTGGCACGAGGCCTGATGTGGGGAGCTCTGATGGAGGATGACCATGGAATACATGTGTGAGGAGATGAATTGTGGGTCCTCAGAGAGAGAATGTTTATGTTTCATCTATCTCATTCATGACAGGTTGGTGTGACCTTTGAGGACATTGCCCTGTACTTCTCCTGGGAGGAATGGAAGCTCCTTGATGAGGCTCAGAGACACCTGTACCATGATGTGATGCTGGAGAACTTTGCACTTATATCTTCACTGGGTAAGAGACTGACCCTCCCCAGTGACCTGGGCTAGGCTCTGTATCCTGCCTCACCCTCTTTTCTCCAAGGTGTGCTCTGTCCTTCTCACATATGGACCTTGGGCACTGCTTGTTTCCCCAGCTTTCTGGGTAGTTGCTGTGGTAGGTAGGGCTGGGTTGTTTGCACTGCCCCCTTCTCTCCCCGTAGCCCCAATACAGTCTGTACTCAATGCTTGTAGGGGTGGATTTGAGGTCAGCATTCTTGCAGTGAGACTTATGGATTGCATCTTACTTGCCCTTTCCCTGGTCAGGTGGTGAGTCCAGGTCCATGGTACTTCTGTGTCCCAGGTTTTGTTCCTTCTTATTATCTGACATTTCCTTCTGCCTCCATATGCCAGGAATTGAAGGTATTGTCATGACCATTACTTACCTGGACCATGGGCTGTTTTCTAAGGCTGTCCTTAATGGTTCTACTTGTGGTGTTTAGATCTCTTTTCTTTTCTCCAGCTTATTGGGGTATAATTGACAAATAATACTGTATGTATTTAAAGTGTACAGGGAGTTCCCTGGTGGTCTAGTGGTTAGGATTCAGCACTTCCACTGCCATGGCCCGGGTTCAATCCGTGGTCAGAGAACTGAGATCCCACAAGCCACGCAGTGTGGCCAAAAAATGAAAAAAAAATTAAAAAGTACAAGGAAGTGTACAATGTCATGATTTTATATACACACATACAGTATGAAATGATTACTACAGTCAAGTTGATTAACACATCCATTACCTCACATAATTGTATTTACATTTTTCGTGTGTGTGAAAACACTTAAGATCTACTCTGTTAGCCCATTTGAAGTATACAATACAGCATTATTAAGTATAGGCTCCATGCTGTATTAGTTCTTCAGAGCTTATTCATCTTATAAAACTGACCAACATCTTCCCATTTCCTCTAGACCTGAGCACCCTGCATCTACTCTTTGTTTCTATGGGTTCAACTGTTTTTATCCCACGATTCCATATATAAGGGATCGCATACAGTATTTATCTTTCTTTGGCTTATTTCACTTTGCATTATGCCCTCCAGGTTCATCAGTGTTGTCACAAATGCATGAGTTCCTTTTTTAATGGCTGAATAATACTCCATTGCATATAAATACCAGACTTTATTAATCCATTCATTCGTAGACAGATACAGGCATATTGCAGGTTAGGTTCCAGACCACCGCAATAAGGTGAGTAACACAATAAAGCAAGTCACCAAAAGTTTTGTTTTCCAGTGCCTATAAATGTTATGTTTACACTGTATAGTAGCCAGTAAGTGTGCAATAGCATTATGTCTTAAAAAGCAACATATATACCTTAGTTAAAAAATACTTTATTGCTAAAAAAATTTTAATCATCATCTGAGTTGTATCTTTTTGCTGCTGGAGCAATTTATTTAAAAAAATTTTTTTAATAAATAAATTTATTTATTTATGGCTGCGTTGGGTCTTCGTTGCTGTGCGCAGGCTTTCTCTAGTTACAGCGAGTGTGGCTACTCTTCATTGTGGTACAGGGGCTTCTTATTGCAGTGGCTTCTTTTGTTGTGGAGCACAGGCTCTAGGTGCATGGGCTTCAGTAGTTGTGGCGCGCGAGGTCTAGAGTGCTGGCTCAGTAGTTGTGGCACAAGGGCTTAGTTGCTCCGCGGCACGTGGGATCTTCCCGGACCAGAGCCTGAACCCATGTCCCCTGCTTTCGCAGGTGGATTCTATTTTTTGTTTGTTTGTTAATTTTATTTATTTATTTTGGGCTGTGTTGAGTCTTCATTGCTGCACATGAGCTTTCTCTTGTTGCAGCAAGTGGGGGCTACTCTTTCATTGCAGTGCACAGGCTTCTGTTTGGGGTGGCTTCTCTTGTTGTGGAAAACGGGCTCTAGGCACACGGGCTTCAGTAGTTGTGACATGCGGGCTTAGTAGCTGTGGCTCGCTGGCTCTAGCGCGCAGGCTCAGTAGTTGTGGCGCACGGGCTTAGTTGCTCCGCACCATATGGGATCTTCCCAGACCAGGGCTCGAACCCGTGTCCCCTGCATTGGCAGGAAGAGTCTTAACCACTGCATCACGAGGGAGGCCCGGCAGGCGGATTCTTAACCAACTGTGCCACCAGGGAAGTCCCTTGCCTTAATTTTGACTGATCAAGGTGCTGACTAATCAGGTTGATGAAGGTTTTGGTGGCTTTGGCAATTTCTTCAAATAAGACAAGAATGATGGTTGCCACATCAATGGACTCTTCCTTTCAGGAATGATTTCTCTAGCACGTGATGCTGTTTGATAGCATTTAACACACAGTAGAACTTCTTTCAAAATTGTAGTCAATCTTCTCAAACCCTACTGCTGCTTTATGAACTAAGTTTATGTAATATTCTAAAGCCTTTGTCATCATTTCAACAATCTGCACAGCATCTTCACCAGGAGTACATTCCATCTCAAGAAACCATTTTCTTTTCTCATCCATAAGAAACAACTCCTCATCTGTTAAAGTTTTCTCTTGAGATTGCAGCAATTCAGTCATCTTCCAGCTGCACTTCTAATTCTAGTTCTCTTGGTTTTTCCACTACATCTGCAGTTACTTCCTCCACTGAAATCCTGAACCCCTCAAAGTCATCTAGAGAGTTGGAATCAGCTTTTTCCCAACTCCTGTTAATGTTGATAGTTTTACCTCTTCTCATGATTCATAAATGTTCTTAATGGCATCTAGAATGGTGAGTCCTTTCCAAAAGGTTTTCAATTTACTTTGCCCTGATCCATCAGAGGATTGCTATCCATGGCAGCTATAGCCTTATGAAATGTATTTCTTAAGACTTGACAGTGTAAACTACTTGATCCATGGGCTACAGAATAGATGTTGTAGTAGTAGGCATGAAAAGAACATTAATCTTGTACATCTCCACCAGAGCTCTTGGCTGACCAGCTGCATTGTCAGTGAGTAGTAATATTTTGAGAACATTTTTTTTTTCAGAGCAGTAGGTCTCGACAGTAGTCTTAAAATATTCAGTAAATCATGTTATAAGGAGACATGCTGTCATCCAGGCTTTGTTGTTCCATTTATAGAATATATGCAGAGTAGATTTAGCAGAATTGTTAAGGGCCTAAGATTTTCAGAATGATAAATGAGCATTGGCTTCAACTTTCAGTCACCAGCTGCATTACCCTTAACAAGAGAGTCAGCCTGTCCTTTGAAGCTTTGAAGCCAGACATTGACTTCTCCTCTCTAACTGTGAAAGTCCTAGATGCCATCTTCTTCCAACATAAGACTGTTTCATCTACATTAAAAATGTGTTGTTTAGTGTAGCCATGTCCATTAATTATCTTAACTAGATCATGTGGATAACTTTGGTACAGCTTCTACATCAGCACTTGCTGCTTCACTGTGTACTTTTATTTTCACCTTGTACTTTTATGTTATCGAGACAGCTTCTTTCCTTAAATCTCATGAACCCACCTATGCTAGCTTCATACTTTTTTTCCCCCAGCTTCTCACCTCTCTCAGCCATCACAGAATTGGAGAGAGTTGGGGCCTGACTCTGGATCAGGCTTTGGCTTAAGGTAATGTTGTGGCTGGCTTGATCTTGGATACAGATCACTAAAATTTTCTCCATATCAGCAATAAGACTATTTTGCTTTCTTATTATTTGTGTGTTCACTAGAGTAGCACTTTTAATTTACTTGAAGAACTTTTCCTTTGCATTTATTGATACAACTTGGTTAATACTGTTTGGTCCAAGGACCTGGCTTTCAGCCTCTCTTGGCTTTTAACTTGCCTTCCTCACTAAGCTTTATCATTTCTAGCTTTTGATTTAAAGTGAAAGACATGTGATCCTTCCTTTTACTTGAGCTCTTAGAGGCCATTGTAGGGTTATTAATTCACCTAATTTCAGTATTGTTGCATCTCAAGAAATATGGAGGCGTGAGGAGAGGGAGAGAGACAGATTCGCCGTCCATAGAGCAGGCAGAACACATACAGTGTTTATCGATTAAGTCTGCTGTCTTATGGGTCCAGTTTGTGGCACCCCAAAACAAAGATCACTGATCACAGATCACCATAACAAGTATAACAATAATGAGAAAGTTGGAAATATCGTAGAAATTACCAAAACGTGACTCACAGACACAACGTGAGCAAATGCTGTTAGAAAAATGGCGCCAGTAGACTTGCTTGACACAGGGTTACTGCATACCTTCAATTTGTAAGAAAATGAGTTATCTGTGAAGCACAGTAAAACAAGGTATGCCTGTACTTAGGTTGTTTTTATACCTGGGCTATTGTGGATCATGCTGCAGTGAACATGGGGGTGCAAACACCTGTTTGAGATACAGATTTTATTTCCTCTGAAAATAGACACAGAATTGGGATTATTGGACCATGCAGAGTTCTATTTTTTTTTTTTTTGCGGTACACGGGCCTCTCACTGCTGTGGCCTCTCTTGTTGTGGAGCACAGGCTCCCGACGCGCAGGCTCAGCGGCCATAGATCACGGGCCCAGCCGCCCCGCGGCATGTGGGATCTTCCCAGACCAGGGCACGAACCCGTGTCCCCTGCATCGGCAGGCGGACTCTCAACCACTGCGCCACCAGGGAAGCCCCAGAGTTCTATTTTTAATTTTTAGGAAATTCCATACAGTTTTCCCTAATGGCTGTAGCGATTTACATTCCTACCAACAATGTAGAAGGTTTTCCTTTTCTTCACATCCTCACGAACATGTATCTCTTGTCTTTTTGATAGTAGTGTTCCAGACAGGTGTGAGGTATCTCATTGTGGTTTGGATTTGCATTTCCCCGATGTTAGTGATTTTGAGCACCTTTTCACATACCTGTTGATCATTTGTATGTTTTGGATAAATATCTGTTCAGGTCCTTTTGCCCATTTTTAATTGGATTCTTTAGTTTTTTATTGTTGAATTGTATGAGTTCTGATATTTTCTGGATATTAACCCCTTATCAGATAAATCCTTTGCAAGTATTTTCTCCTTTTCCTTAGGTTGTGTTTTCATTTTGTTTCCCTTGCTATAAAGAAGCTTTTCCATTTGATATAGTCCCACTTGTTTATTTTTGCTTTCATTGCTTGTGCTATGGGTGTTATCTAAAAAAAATCGTTGCCAACACCAATGTCAAGGAGCTTTTCCTCTGTATTTTCTTCTAAAAGTTTTACAATTTCAGGGTTTATGTTTCAAAATTTTAATCCGATTCAAGTTAATTTTTGTGAGTGGTGTGAGATAAGGCTCTAGTTTCATTTTTTTTGCTTGTGGATAACCAGTGTTTCCATCACAATTTTTGGAAGAAGCTGTCCTTTCTCCATTGTGTGTTCTTGTTGTGTCTATCAAAGATCAGTTGACCACATATGCGTGAGTTTATTTCTGGACTCTGTATTCTGTTCAGTTGGTCTATGTGTCTATTTTTATGCCAGTACCATAATGTATTAATTACCATAGAATTGTAATAGTTTGAAATCAGAAAGTGTGATGCCTCTAGATTTGTCCTTTTTCAAGATTGTTTTGGCTATTTGGAATTTTTCATGGTTCCATACAAATTTTAGGATTGTTTATTCTATTTCTGTGGAAAATGTCATTGGAATTTTGATATGGATTGTTTTCAATCTGTAAATTGCTCTTTGTAAAATTAACAATATTAATTTTTCCAATCCAGGAATACTGGATATCTTTCCATTTATTTATGTCTTCTTTAGTTTCTTTCATCGTTGTCTTATGATTTTCAGAATGTAAATCTTTCATCCCCTAGATTAAATTTGTTCCTGAGTATCTTATTCTTTTGATGCTATTTAAAATAAGATTGCTTTCTTATTTTTCTATTCAGACAGTTTGTAATTAGTGTATATAAATGCAACTGAAATTTGTATATTGGTTCTTTTTATCCTGAAACTTTACTGAATTCATTTGTTAGGGTGGAATTTTGGGGGTTTCTACATATAAGAGTGCGTTACCTGCAAACAAACACTTTTCCTTCTTCCAGTCCAATTTGACTGCCTTTTCTTTCTTTTTCTTCTCTACTTACTCTGGGTGGGGCTTCCTGTACTATGTTGAATAAAAACGGATAGGGTAGGCATCCTTGTCTTGTTCTGATGTTAGAGGAAAACCTTTTAGCTTTTGAATGTTCAATATGATGTTAGGTATGGGCTTGTCAGACATGTTGAAGTACATTCCTTCTATACCTAGCTTTTTTTAAAAAAAAAACAATTAATTTGGCTGTGTCTGGTGTTAGTTGTGGTGTGCAGGATCTTTTAGTTGTGTACAGGCTTCTCTCTAGTTGTGGTGTGCGGGCTCAGTAGCTGTGACCTGCAGGCCCTCTAGTTAGAGCGCATGGGCTCACTGGTTGCAGTGCACAGGCTCTCTAGTTATGGCATGTGGGCTCCAGAGCACGTGGGCTCAGTAGTTGTGGTGCATGGGCTCTCTAGTTGTGGCAGGCGGGCTGCAGAGTGTGTGGGCTCAGTAGTTGCAGTGCATGGGCTGAGTCATTGCAGTGCATGGGCTGAGTAGTTGCAGTGCATGGGCTTAGTTCCCCAACCTAGGACTGAACTCGTGTCTCCTGCGTTTGAAGATGGATTCTTAACCACTGGACTACCAGGGAAGTCCCCCTTCTATACCTAACTTGTTGAGAGTTTTTATCATGAATGGATATTGAATTTTAAAATGGTTTTTCAGCATCTATTCATATGATTATGATTTTTATCCTTCGTTCTGATAATGTGGTGTATCACATTTATTGATTTGCACATGATTTTGAACCATCTTTGCACCCCAAGGATAAATGCTACTTGATTGTGATGTATGATCCTGTAAATGTGCTGTTGGATTTGGTTTGCAAGTATTTGGTTGAGGATTTTTGCATCTCTATTCATCAGGGATTTTTTTTTTATTTACTTATTTTATTTATTTATTTTTGGCTTTGTTGGATCTTAGTTGCTGTGTGTGGGCTTTCTCTAGTTGCGGCGAGTGGGGGCTCCTCTTTGTTGTGGTGCACGTACTTCTCATTGTGGTGGCTTCCCTTGTTGCAGAGCACGGGCTCTAGGCATGCAGGCCTCAGTAGTTACAGCACACGTGTTCAGTAGTTGTGGCTCGCAGGCTCTAGAGCACATGGGCTTAGTTGCTCCGCAGCATGTAGGATCTACCTGGACCAGGGTTCGAACCTGTGTCCTGTGTATTGGCAGGTGGATTCTTAATCACTGTGCCACCAGGGACACCCTTATCAGGGATATTGACCTGTAATTTTCTTCTGTTGTATTCTTCTTAAATGGCTTTGATATCAGAGTAATGCTGGTCTCATAAAATGAACTTGGAAGTGTTCCTGCTTCAATTTTTTGGAAGACTTTGAGAAGGATTGATATTAATGTTTTAAATATTTAGTAGATGGCTTCCCTGGTGGCACGGTGGTTGAGAGTCCGCCTGCTGATGCAGGGGATGTGGGTTCATGCCCTGGTCTGGGAGGATCCCACTGCCATTGAGCAGCTGGGCCCATGAGCCATGGCTGCTGAGCTTGCATGTCCGGAGCCTGTGCTCCACAATGGGAGAGACCACAACAGTGAGAGGCCCTCATACCGCAAAAAATAAATAAATAAATAAATAAATATTTAGTAGAATTCCCAGTGATTTTGCCTAGTCCTGGGCTTTTCTTTGTTGGGAGATTTTTTTTATTAGTGATTCAATCTGCTTACCAGTTATAGGTTAATTCACATTTCCTATTTCTTCATGATTTTATTTTGGTAGGTTTTATGTTTATAGGAGTTTTATTCATTTCTTCTGAGTTATCCAATTTGTTGGCAAATAATTGTTCATTCTAGTTTCTTCTGATTGATTGTATTCCTGCAGTATCAGTTGTTATGTCTCCTCTTTCATTTCTGATTTTGAGTCGTCTCTCTTTTTTTCATAATCCAGCTAAAGGCTTGTCAATTTATCTTTTCAAAAAAACCAACTGTTGAGATTTCCCTGGTGATCAGTGGTTAGGACTCTGCACTTCCACTGTAGGGGGTCCAGGTTCAATGCCTGGTCAGGGAACTAAGATCCCAAAAGCCATACAGAGTGGCCAAAAAACAAAGTAAAAAGTTTTTTTAAAAAAAATTTAAAAACCTCTTACTTTTATTGGTGTTTTCTGTCATTTTTCTAGTCTCTATTTCATTTATTTCTGCTCTGATCTTTATTATTTGTTTTATTTCTGCTAACTTTAACCTTAGTCTGTTCTTTTTCTCATACCTTGAGATATAGAGTTAGATTGTTTATTAGAGATCATTCTTTTTTCTTAATGTAGTCATTTATTGCTATAAACTATCCTCTTACAATTGCTTTTACTGCAGCCCATAAGTTTCCGTGTGTTATGTTTCCATTTCCATTTGTTTGAATATGTTTTTTTTTAATCATTTCTTGTTTAACCCATAGGTCATTCAGGAGTGTGTCATTTAAATTCTACGTATTTGTGAATTTCCCAGCTTTCCTCCTGTTAATGATTTCTAGTTTTGTACCATTGTGGTTGGAAAAGATATTTAATATGTTTTCCATCTTTTTAAATTTGTTAATACTTGTTTTGTGACCTAACATGTGATCTATCCTAGAGAGTGTTCTCTGTGTACTTGAGAAGAATGTGTATTCTGCTGTAGTTGGATGGCATCTTTTGTACATGTCTGTCAGGTCCCTTTGATCTTAGGTGCAGTTCAAGAGCAACGTTTTCTTATTCAGAGTGGGGCATTGAACCCCTAATATTACTTCACTGCTGTCTTTTTC
Source organism: Leucopleurus acutus (assembly GCF_964270905.1). Lineage (NCBI taxonomy): Eukaryota > Metazoa > Chordata > Mammalia > Artiodactyla > Delphinidae > Leucopleurus > Leucopleurus acutus. The sequence goes on from NC_139162.1 coordinate 58,536,430, forward strand.
TGCCTTCAGATTTGTTTGTATTTGCTTAATATATTCGGGTGTTCCAATATTGGATGCAAATATACTTGTAATTGTTATATCCTCTTGATGAATTGACTGCTTTATCATATAATGACCTCCTTTGTCTATTTACTTAAAGTCTGTCTTTTCTGACATAGTATAATTTCCCCATTCTTTTTTTGTTTCATTTGCACGTTTGTGGTTCGGTTGCCCCTTCCAATAAAGTGAATGTGTACCTCATCGGTGTTTCTTTGCATTCAGGTGTCTGGAGTGGAGAAGAGAATGTTGAGGCATCCTTTGAACAGAATGTTTCTGTGGTAATGTCACAGGTCAGGACTTCCAAGGAACCTTCATCTTCCCAGAAGACTCACCCCTGTGAGATGTGTGGTCCAGTCTTGAGAGACATTTTCCATTTGACTGAGCAGCAGGGAACACAACACAGCCAGAAACTGTTCAAGTGTAGGGCATGTGCAAAAGGATTTTATTTCAGTGCAGACACTCAGCAGCACCAGGAGCAACACATGCAAGAAAAACCGTTCATAATCGGTGTGGACAGGGCCTCATTTGTGAAGAGCAGCAATTTCCATGTGTCAGGAGAGGCTTTTACCTGCAAGAAAGTTGCAGAGGACTTCCTAGCCACCTCAGGACATCTGAATCAACAGGCCATTCACACTGGGGAAAAGCCAAACACAGTCACCCACTGCATGGAAACTTTACAAAGCAGAAAAAGTCATTGCACCAGGGGAGAATGCAAGAAAGCCTTCAGCCCCAAACACACACTTGTTCAGGCCCAGAGTGTCTATACTGAAAGACAGTGTTTTATGTGCAGTGAATGTGGGAAAACATTCAAGTATAAATCCTCATTTGTTGTGCACCAGAGAATTCACACTGGTGACAGGGTTTATGACTGTGGCGACTGTGGAAAATCTTTTAGGGGAAGCTCAGCCCTCATTCAACATCGAAGAATTCATACTGGGGCAAGGCAGTACAAGTGCAGCAAATGTGGGAAATCCTTTAGCCAAGAATTTGTCTTCATTTATCCTCAGAGGAGTCACACTGGAGAAGATTGCCACATTTGCCATCAGTGTGCACAATCTTTTAGCCATAGCTCCATCTTTTTTCAACAACAGACAGTTCACACTGGAGAAATGAGTTATGAGTGCACTGAATGTAGGAAGCCCTTTAGACGAAAATCTGACCTCATTGAACACTGGAGGGTTCACACAGGAGAAAGGCCTTATGAGTGCAGTGAATGTGGGAAATCCTTTACTTCTAGCTCCGCCCTTCGTTATCATCAGAGAGTTCACACTGGAGAAAAGCCTTATAAATGTGGGGAATGTGGGAAGTCTTTTACCTCTAGCTCTGGCCTACGTTATCATCAGAGAATTCACACAGGAGAAAGGCCATATGAGTGTACTGATTGTGGAAAGTCTTTTACCCAAATAAATCACCTCATTATACACCGAAGAGTTCACACAGGAGAAAGGCCTTATGAGTGTAGTGAATGTGGGAAATCCTTTAGCCACAAATCTTACCTGTCTCAACACCAGAGAGTTCACACTGGAGAAAGGCCTTATGAATGTAGTGAATGTGGGAAATCTTTTACCTCTGGTTCCGCCCTCTGTTATCATCAGAGAGTTCACACAGGAGAAAAACCTTATGAGTGCAGTGAATGTGGGAAATCCTTTACCAATGGACCGATACTCATTCGACACCGTAGAGTTCACACAGGAGAAAGGCCTTATGAGTGCAGTGAATGTGGGAAATCCTTTACCCAAAGAAATCATCTCAACATACACCAGAGAGTTCACACAGGAGAAAGACCTTATGAGTGCATTGAATGTGGGAAATCTTTTACCTCTGGTTCTGCCCTTCGTTATCATCAGAAAATTCACATTGGAGAAAGGCCTTATGAGTGCAGTGAATGTGAGAAATCTTTTACCTCTAGCTCTGCCCTCCGTTGTCATCAGAGAGTTCACACAGGAGAAAGGCCTTTTGACTGCAGTGAATGTGGTAAATCTTTTAGGGACAGTTCCCAATTGAATCAACACCAGAGAGTTCACACTGGAGAAAAGCCTTATGAATGTAGTGATTGTGGGAGATCCTTTAGCCAGAATTCATACCTCTCTAAACACCGGAGAGTTCACACTGGAGAAAGGCCTTATGAGTGCAGTGAATGTGAGAAATCTTTTACTTCTGTCTCTGCCCTTGGTTATCATCAGAGAGTTCACACTGGAGAAAGGCCTTATAAGTGCAGTGACTGTGGGAAATCTTTTACCAATAGCTCAATACTGATTCGCCATCGGAGAGTTCACACAGGAGAAAGGCCTCATGCATGTAGTGACTGTGGAAAGTCCTTTACCCAAAGAATTCACCTCATAATTCACCGGAGAGTTCACACGGGAGAAAGGCCTTATGAGTGCAGTGAATGTGGGAAATCTTTTACCTCTCGTTCCACCCTTCATTATCATCAGAGAGTTCACACAGGAGAAAAGCCTTATGACTGCAGCGAATGTGGGAAGTCTTTTAGCCGAAAATCTAACCTCTCTCAGCACCAGCGAGTTCACACTGGAGAAAGGCCTTAAATGTGTAAGAAATGTATAATTTCCTTGTTCAGTGTAGTGACATTGGATGAAACTGAGGCACTAGTTGTCCCATGCATCCAAACATCAGGAGTAGAGAGATTCCTCATAATTTTCAGTTTTGTGGGAAGCATGTGTGACTGTGTTACACTCTCTAACCTACCCAGGGCTCTTGATAGATTTATGTCACTGCCACTTTCTGTAGCCAGATCCATTTCACCTCTATAAGCTGGCATGTCCCCACAGTGTGCATCAGTCACTACTGCAGTGTGCTCAGGGAAGCCAACTCTGTTCTCTCATTTCTGGGAGGAAATTAGGAATAACCTGAACCTTTAGGATTCCCTTTCTGACCAGCTTGGGCATGGGCCTGACCTACTATTGGCCCAGAGAACATCATATGAGTTCATCTGGCAGCTTCCAGAGAAGGATTACCATTTTCAGGGACATGTTGGTCTCAAGATACTTGTGATGAAGTTTTATACCTTCTGAGTCACCAGCTAAAGAACTGCCAGCCATTGCTGGCAGATCTGCCAGAACATTGCCAGAACAGTAACAAAGACCTTACTGTTTAAGTCCTCTTTAATCTTGGATATTCTATTTACCAAACAGGGTAGGTTATAAACAGATTTGGGCATGAAGGGGCGAGCAACTTTTATGGGGGTATCAAACTTTCTGTGCCTCAGAGGAGACATTACAAAGGCAGAAATTAACTTACTAGTTTTTGTCAAATTTGCATTTCTGCCCATGGCCTCCTAGGAAAGACTGCAGGACTTTCTTGTCTTCATTTGAGGCCTGGATGCTATGAGTTTTAGGAGACTCAGAGGGCACCCTGAGGAGGGGTCCAGTGTGAAAACCTCAACTGCTTCTGGGAGCAGCATGAATTTTTTCCCTTGTTCACAGGGCATGTCAGCAATGCTGAGGGAACTCTCTTCCCCAGGTCTTACAAAGAGCCAGGCAGATTTTTTTAAAAAAAGAGAGAAAAGGAGAATCTGTAGTCCACAGATGTGTCTCTTGTGACCCAGGCCGCATTCCTGTTGACTCTGGTGGAAAGTCATTGCTCACTCTATTTGCTGTCTTTGAGGTAAGACTGACCGCCAGAGGGCATGCCAAAGTGGAATGAATGTAGGATTGCCAAACCTATTTTCCCAAAACAGTTGGACATAGTTTTTTTTTTTTTTTATCTTGAAGCATTTCAAAAGCTATTTGTTATCAGATAGCTCTGACATATGTATGGAACTGAAACCATCATTGTAGTCATGGTAATGACTGTATGTGTTACTGTATATTTATCTCATGACCTTTTATAATCTCTCTCTTCTTGCCCCTCACACCCCTTCAAGTAACCATTGATTTACTTTCCTTTATAATATGTAACTTTCCACTTTCTAGAATTCATGTGATGGGAATCAAAGTATTTACTCTTTTTCCTGCTTTTATTTATGTTGCATAAATACTTGGAGAGTCATCAATGATATATAAGCAGCTCATTTTTTTTTTTCTAAGAAACATTCTTATATTGGAATATACCACTATTTATCCATTCACTTGCTTATGGACATTTGGGGTTTTTCTAATTTTTGACTATTGGGAAAAAAAGCTGGTACAAACATTTGTGTATAAGTTTTTATGTGGATGTATGTTTATCTTCAGTAACTCAGAGTGCAAAGTTTGAGTCATAGGGTAGGTGAATGCTTAACTTAAACAGACTAGCAAATTGTGATCTGAACTAATTATACCTTTTTCTTTTCTTCTTTTTTTTTCTGACCATGCTGCACAGCTTGCGGGATCTTAGTTTCCCAACCAGGCCTCATCAGTGAAAGTGCAGAGTCCTAACTACTGGACTGCCAGGGAATTCCCATTTTTTTCATTCTTACCAGCAGTGTATGAGAGCTCCATTTCTTCCACATCCTGGTGAATATTTCATTTGTTCATTCTTTTTTTTTTTTTAACAAAAGTTGTCACTTTATTATATTGTACATATGTGTCTTTCTACATAAATGGGATAAAAGATAACATTCCAGAATATTAGTGTTTTTATTGGGAATGTGTATTTCTTTTTTTTATTATTTGTATTTTTTTATAGCCAATCATTCTTAATTTTAACCCTTTTTGTAAGTTTGTCCAGCTATCTAACTGTTGTTTTATTTGCATTTCCCTAAAGATTCATGATGAGCATTTCTTCAGATGCATATTTGCTACCTCTGTATCTTTAGTGAAATGTTCATATCTTCTGCCTATTCTGTGAATTTTGGCTATTTTCTTCCTTTCACAAAAGAACAGTGAAACAGCCAAGTTGTATTGGAATTTCACTCATTTTGTGACTTTTTAATTTATGGAATAATTGTTTTTAATACTGGAATAATATGTTCTAATTTTTTCAATTTTTTATGCTATGTGCAATGTAATGGAAACATATACCATATACTTTTAATTTTAATCTGTGTTAATAATGTACTCTCCATCACTTTCTAAAGTTCAGACATTTAATAATACCACAAACCCTTGCTTAGTAGTGTTCGCCCCTTTGCCTGGTCTATCATCATGGGAGTTGGTGGGTTGGAGCAGAACTCTTGATGAGGGAGATGAGATGGCATCAGGATGAACAGGGTGTTTTTTGAGTCCCAAAGCCTAGCAGGACTGGAAATAAGGCAGTAATCAGACTCCCCAAGCCCTGGGTCAGGCAGCCTGGGTTTGAATCCTGATCCCAAAATATTGTGACTCACAGGCAAATGACCAACCACTCTGGGCCTCAGTTTCCTCCTTTGTAAAACAGGTATAAGTTGTGGCTCTACCAGTGAGCTGTGGGAGGTGAAGAGCTGAAACGTGGCTATACCCGCAACCTCATTGGACCTAGGCAGCACTAGTCTCTGCCTTCCGTGACATTCCCTGGCCAGGCACCCCTCATTTTCCCCAAAGTCCCTGGGTACATTTGGGAAAGAAATGGGGCTTCTCAGAAGCCACTGACCCACCCACCCCACCCACCCACAAGGAGGCAGAGGCTGTACTGACATCTCAGTGTGGGTTCCCCACCTGGGAATCTCTGGACAACTTGCTAGAGCTCCCTGAGCCTCAGTTTGCTGACTGACATGGAGGTGATGAGGCGCTTACCTTGGTTCCTGTGAGGATTAATAAAAGTAACAAAATACTGAGTACCTAACAGTGCCAGGATTCCAGGGTTTCTTTATGAACATATTCTCTTTAATTCTCACCACCCAAGATAGTGGGAACTATTATTGTACTGCTGGGGAAATCCAGGGTCAGAATGATGTTGTGGGTTCCCCAAGGTCACACAATGGACAAGTGTCTGGTTCAAGATGCTGGATTCATACCCCTAAGTCTAGCTCCAGAGCTGGGGATGTTTAATCCCTTTACCTCAGCACATGAAGCACTCATCCCTGGGCAGGCATGCACAGAGTTCCAAGGAGTCTCAGCTGCTGTTACCTTTGTTGGAATTATCAACATGACCATTTCCCCACTTACCTCCTGCCCTCACAGTTCTCACAGGAATGCCCTTGTCTGTCATTACTAGTGGTTTCCCCAATGGGAGGTTTTTCTCTCAGCTGCAATTGCATTATGTCCAAAGGCCGCACCTTCCTCTCCTTTGAGCACAGCACAGAGCTTAACCCTCAAGAATCAGTGATTCAGGGCTGGGTCTCTCCACCTTCATCAGCGACTTGAGTGACAGCCTCTGATGCCATCTAACATCCCAATATGAGGTTTGACTTTTTCAGGTATTTGTAACCTTCATCCTGGAAGACTAGAGACAGCCCAGCCAAGAGGACCTGGTTCCAGGAGGTGATAATGGAGACCTATGTGCTCCTAGTCTCACTGGGTAATAGCTCACCTCTGCTCCATTCATGGACCTGCTTCCTGTTTGGTTCTGTCCCCTCTGTCCAGGACTGGCTGGTTGAGAAGACCACTGGCACACACTGTCCTTCTTCCCTGCACTCCTCACCATGTTCTGGACCGACATCCTCTATTCTAACCTTTCTGTCTGCACCAAGGGTCTTTTGGTAAAAAACACAAGTCCTCACCTGAGTGCCCATCACACTCTAACCACATCTGAGGTCCCCACTCCAGATTACACAGAAGGGGAACTGACTAGCCTAGCCTGGTTGGGTCATGTGTACCCTCGGTCCAGTTAGCAAGCTCATGGGTGATAGGCTGCTTCAGAGAAGAGGGTGAGTCAGGCAGTACTTCTTGAGAATCATTTAGCATCAGTTCATCCAGGGTATCCTCTTAAACCATACAATCCCAGTTAAAACAGGCTCCTGGTGACTTCCCTTGTGGTCCAGTAGTTGAGACTAAACACTTCCAATGAACGGGGTACTGGTTCGATCCCTGGTCGGCGAAGTAAGATCCCACATGCTGCGCAGCACGGCCAAAACAAAAAAAGGTGGGGGTAACTCCTGAATGCTACACCATTGTCCTTTGTTTCTTAAGGCCTAGACCATGCTCCTGTGCTGCTTCAGGAGATGATTTTAGAGGGTGCACAGATCTGACATAAAGTGGAATGCTTGGACACCCTGAGAAAGCAATTCTTTTCCCCTGCTCTTTCCCTTGCTGCGGTCAGGAGAAAGTCTTCTTGGTATAGTGCTAGATCTCTATTGCCCACTGTTACTAATATCCCCCTCCCCATTTTTTGTGCCCGAACAGGGACATGAAACTAATATCCCTTTTTAATAGAGGGGGCACCCGTGAGCATACCTCATGGGGTCCCTGGGACTTCAGAGCATTATTTTGATTTCATTGTATTTTCATGGTAAACTTCCACTTGTCCCAAGTCAAACTGGTTTTCCCAATTAGCAGAGAGATACAAATATTCTTTTTAAGATGCAATCTATATAAGAAAAATAAAATATAGGTCATTTAAAAGAGAATTGTAACACTGGCCACAGCCAAGTTCCTGTAAACACAGACCAGGTGTCAGGTTTGTTGCAGGCACTGTTCAGACTCCATTCCTTGAATTCCAATATCCTGTTCTCAGCAAAGTAAGGAAAATACAGCCACTGAGTGAGTCCCTCAGAAACCTCAAGTTATTCAACGTAGAAGATGTGCCTTCTTTATGAGGTGCCAACCTGTGTTTTCTTTGCTGCTAAAAGTCCTTTTTGTGACCACGCTGCACGGCATGCAAGATCTTAGTTCCCAGACCAGACCAGGGATCGAACCCCTGCCCCCTGTGGTGGAAGCACAGAGGCCTAACCACTGGATTGCTAGGGAATTCCCTAAAAGTCCTTTTTAAAAATGAAATGTAAGTGAGTGTAGATGATAGTTAATGTCCTTTCTGCACCAAATCACCATGTAGATTTCCTGATTTTTAAAAAAATTTTACAGGTCCATGAAATATCAAAATCTGGGAATTTGTCAAGTCAAATTCCCAAGTCATCCCCTCACACAGATGACCAAGTCATCCCCTCACACAGATATCCCTTTCTCAAGGATTAAATACTCCAGATCACCTCCCCCTCACATGGCTACCTTCTCCAAGAATGCTGGCCCTACACAGGGCTGTGCACTGTTTCCTCCTCAGTGTAGCACTCAGGAGGCCGAGTCCTGGAGCCATAGCTCCTGGTGAGAATCCCAACTCTGCTTCTCACAGGCTGTATGGCCCCAGGCAAGTTTCTGAACCTCTCCCTGGCTTAGAGTCCTTGACAGAATGGGGTAATATGGTATTTATGTCACAGTACTATTGTTTGTCTAAATGGGTTCATGTATGAAAACTGACCAGTCTGTTACTTCCTGACTGTGCAGGTCTGAGGTATGATCTCTGTTGCCATCACTGCTCCTGTTGATACCACCATCATCATCATCATTATCCTCATTATCAACATGCGTGAACTTGGCACCTTCTAGAGCAGTGTTGTGAAGCGTTGTAGTTCAATAGTACAGATGCCAGAGACAGCCAACCTGGGTCCCCAACTGGATCAGCTGAATATCAGTTACATGCCATTCACCTGTCTCAATTCACTTGTTATTGATAGTTGAGTTGTTTCCAGCTTGGGGATGTTAAAGATAAAGCTGCTGCAGACATTTATAGCTAGTCTTCATGTGGAAATGTGTTTCATTTATTTTGAACTAAGATTTGTGAGTATAATTCCTGCATCAGATGGTAGGTGAATTTTTTGTTGTTAAGAAACTGACAAAATTTCAGTTTCATTGACCTTTTCAATTTTTTTTTAGTCTCTATTTCTGCCCTGATCTTTATTATTTCTTTCTTCTACTAAATTTGGGTTTTGTTTGTTCTTTTAATAGTTCCTTTAGGTGTAAGTTTAGGTTGTTTGAGATTTTTTTTGTTTTCCTGAGGTAGGCTTGTATCACTATAAACTTCCCACTTTGGACTGCTTTAGCTATATCCCATAGATTTTGGATTGTTTTGTTTTTGTTTTCATTTGCCTATAGATTTTTTTTTTTTTTTTGCCACACTGGGCAGCTTGAGGGATCTCAGTTTCCCGACAAGTGATTGAACCCAGGCCACAGCAGTGAAAGCCTGGAATCCTATCCACTAGGCCACTAGAGAACTCCTGATATTTTTTTTTATTTCTTTGATTTCTTCAGTGATCCATTGGTTGTTAGCATATTATTTAGTCTCCATGTGTTTGTGTTTTTTGCAGTTTTTTTTTCTTTTTCTTGTAGTTGATTTCTAGTCTCATAGCATTGTGGTCAAAAAAGATACTTGACAAGTAGGAAAAGTTATGGTCAGAGAAGGTTCTTTGAAAAGAAAAATAAAATTGATAAATCTTTAGCCACACTCATCAAGGAAAAAAGAAGTCCAAAATCCATAAAATCAGAAATGAAGAAGTTTCAACTGACACAACAGAAATACAAAGGATCATGAGATTAATATCAACAACTATATGCCAATAAAATGGACAACCTAGAAGAAATGGATTAATTCCTAGAATGTACACTCAAGACTGAACAAGGAAAAAATAGAAAATATGAATGGACCAATTAACCAGTAATGAAATTGAATCAGCAATTTTAAAAAACTACCAACAAACAGAAGTTCAGGACCAAATGGCTTCACAGGTGAATTCTACCAGAAGTTCAGAGAAGAGTTAACACCTATGCTTCTCAAACTATTCCCCAAAACTTAAAGCGGGAACACTTTTGAACTCATTCTACAAGGCCAACCTCACTACAATACCAAAACAAGACAAAGATATCACAAAAAGAGAAAATTACAGGCCAATATCACTGATGAATATATATGCAAAAATCCTTAACAAAATATTAGCAAACCAAATCTAACAATACATTAAAAGGATCATACACCATGATCAAGTGGGATTTATTCCAGGGAAGAAAGGATGGTTGGATATCCACAAATCAATCAATGTGATATACCACATTAACACTTTGAAGAATAAAAATCATATGATCATCTCAATAGAATGCAGAAAAAGCTTTTGACAAAATTCAACACCCATTACAATAAAAACTCTCTAGAAAATGGGCATAGAGGGTACATACCTCAACATAATAAAGGTCATATAAGCCCACAACTGGTATCATACTCAACAGTGAAAAGCTGAAAGCATTTAATCGAAGACAAGGATGCCCACTCTTGCCACTTTTATTCAACATAGTTTTGGAAGTCCTAGCCACAGCAATCAGAGAAGAAAAAGAAATAAAATGAAATTCCAAGGGATTTCAGAGCTTGGTGGCAGGAACTAGTGGTAGAGACCAACATATTTTTACTGTATTTTACAGTATATTAAAACACACCACCTCAGCCATAAAAAGGAATTAAATTGGGTCATTTTTGGAGACAAGGATGGACCTAGAGAGTGTCATACAGAGTGAAGTAAGTCAGAAAAGCAAATATCATATAATAACGTATATATGTGGAATCTAGAAAGATGGTATAGATTTTATTTGCAAAGCAGAAATAGAGACATAGACGTAGAGAACAAATGTATGGATACCAAGGGGAAAAGGGGTGGGGAGGGAGGAATTGGGAGACTGGGATTGACACATATACATTATTGTTACTATGTATAAAATAGACAACTGATGGGAACATACTGTATAGCACAGGAAACTCTACCTAATGCACTGTGGTAACCTAAATGGGAGGGACGTCCAAAAGGGAGGGGATATCTGTGTATGGATGAGTCATTTTGTTGTCAGTGGAGGCTAACACAACATTGTAAAGCATACTCCAATAAAAATTAAACAAAACAAAAACACACACATACCAGAAAATATCTCTAACACCCTGGAACTGGCACAATGGTCATATGAGTGGTCTGGCACTCCAGGCAAACAACTACCCTTGGGAAAGTGTACTGGCTAGTTCTTCTCCATGGAACATCTTTCTGATGTATCCTTGTCACTCTCTCCTCTCCATTAAATATTTGCTCGAATATTATCTGCAGTATGAGAATATCTCTGACACCTCTATTTCCTACTGAAATCCTCAGACTCCACATGCCTGCATTCCTCATTGCTGCTCTTTTATATTTCCACACCACCTGTCACCTTATAATTACTATAATATAATTACTATAATATAGAATATTTTCTTTGTGATTTTGTATCTCTGTCATAATTACTATAATATAGAATTACTATACTTATAATTACTATAATATAGAATAATTACTCTAATTAGTAATTACTATAATTACTATAATATAGATTACTATATTACTTATAATTATAATTACTATAATATAGAATATTTTCTTTGTGATTTATTGACTATTCCTTCAATAAAGAGTTGGATTGAAGGCTGCATGAGAACACATTTCTTTGGTTGCTGATGTATAACTCTTATCTAGGTGAGCCTCTGAGCCAGATGAGATGTTTAGTAAATGATTATTGATGGAATAAAACATGATGCCATAGCTTTCCTTCCATTCTTCTACCTCTTTCTGCTCTCACCTTACTATTTCTTTTTCTCAAGTTTGTTTTCCCAGGATTGTCATGAATGGAAAGGATTCACACTTTGTGGAAACAAGAATTTCATGGTAGCCAAGTCTCCAGCATAACCATGGACTCAACTTAATTCTCTCACATTTTAGGACTCAGTGTCCTTCATTTATCACCCATTGAGATTTACCTCTTCTCAGGTTTCACAAGTCCTTTTCTCTTCTAGTGATTTCCACAGTGCTTAATGGATGACTCCATTAATCAACATTAATAACTTTCTGTAATTTGCTCACTCTACAAATATTTTTCAGAGATATTCTTGAGTCCCCTTGCAGACACTGCCACTGCATTTACAGGTGAAATAATAATCACTGCCCAGCAAGGAGATGAGATCGTGGAATTAAAAACCTTTATCTCTTGTTTGGATGCCCACTTTTTACCCCATACACAGATGCCGATATTTTGGCCATCCTGGCAACAAATGTAAATTTGGTAAGTAAGCACTATTCCCAGATACATGTCATATTCTTAGAAGAAATAGACCATATCTCAGAAAATTCAATAAGAAACGTTATATGGGGGGAAAAATCTGCTTTCTGGGATTGAAACACAAATACTGACAAAGAGATACAAAAGGGATGCATTCTGAGGGACCAAGAGGCACGGTGCCACCTCATCTACTTGCTTTAAGCCTGCCTAGTATCCATATTTCCTCTACAACCTGTCTGGATTATACTTGCTCTTATTGCTGACCAAACACATTGAGCCTCACAATGTCCATTCTAAGAGCTTTGCTCCCCACGAAGAGTAAGAAGACTGTGTTTTATTCAGTTTTTGAGTGGACATTTATGTCAATTGTTGGATATGCATTTTTTATCTTTTGGGAGCATGATTTGCAAATGAAATCTGTAGGAGTGTTTTACTAAGATGTCTTTGATGAGTGCAAGTGTTAAAACTTCCTTTCAGATTTCGTGAAAGCAAGGCACACTTAAAAAACATGTGAATAAAAGATTGTAAGATACAAAGAGCAAGATAATCAGGGATGTAAAGAATCTCAAAGCTAAAGGTTATCTTGTATGACGGCATGTTTTATATATAAATAATATCTTCATTATTATTAATATTTTGCCTCCTCTCTCTGGAAAGATCTCTGATGATTCAGTGGTGAATCTGTAGGTATCTAGTTCATTATCTCGAAGTCATGAGACGGTTTGTTCTAACAAATCATATCCTGATCACACACACTGACAGGTATCTTTCAATCATTTTGTGGAGAGTGAAGTTTTCTTGATTACACCTTATTTGTGCTCACATAGAACCTCTCTAATCAGGGAAAATTTAAGAGGCTTTGTTATCTAAAAAAAACTGCAGTTTGTAAAGGGCAATGTGTACAATAATGAGAGCAAGTTTAGAATTTGCAGACCCTTGTCTCTTTAAATAAAACAAGTTTTGTTACGCCTCATACAAAACAAATAATGCTGCTTGTATATGACTTAAATTCATTTCAAAGGTTTTATATAAACTATTTCCATTTTTTTCCTTTTTATAATTCTCTTACTCTAGTATTTTTATTGTACTACCAATTTGCTAGTTTTGTTCAATTTTATAGAATGCTATATAAATTAAAATACTGAGAAAAAAATTTTAATTTAATTAATTTATTTATGGCTGCATTGGGTTTTTGTTGCTATGCACGGGATTCTCTAGTTGCGGCGAGTGGAGGCTACTCTTCATCGTGGTGTGCAGGCTTCTTATTGTGGCGGCTTCTCTTGTTGTGGAGCACAGGCTCTAGGTGTGCAGGCTCAGTAGTTGTGGCTCGCAGGCTCTAGAGTGCAGGCTCAGTAGTTGTGGTGCACGGGCTTAGTTGCTCTGCAGCATGTGGGATCTTCGCGGACCAGGGCTCGAACCTGTGTCCTCTGCATTGGCAGGAGGATTCTTAACCACTGCGCCACCAGGGAAGTCCCATCACTGAGAAAATTTTTACCCAATCCATACAGATATGATTTTTCATGTGTAGGTTTGATTAAATTATTTCCAATTTGAAAATATTTTTTCCATCTCAAGTTTTAATCTATTTTAATATTTCATTACATTATATATTTTCTGTCCAAATTGATAATCAAGTTTAATATATATATGCCCCCTTAAATTATTCAATATGTACATATCAGTAAGGTGTGTTTCCAGGCTCACTACTATGTACTGTTAACCCCACTACGATTTTCTCTGCCAGAATAAGCTGTTGGATATATTTATAATTTCTTCTAATAAATACTTTTGTCATCCCTTTAAGTAAGCTTTAACTAATAAGCTCTGAAACACTAACATTTTGTTTGAAATACATAAAGTAAATTACCTCTTTTAGTATTTTTATTCATAATAGCCTTTATAGAAACTTGCTTTATATCTATTTTTATTTAGAGGTGGTTTTTATAATTTCTGGTTTAATTTCTACGGTTTTTAATTTTCTTCAGTTCTTTCACATTTCTTTGTTCTAATGTTTTTCAAATTTTTGTATTTCAGTAACATTTGCTTTAAATTTTTAATTAGGAGAAATCTTCTTACAAGATTAATATTGATTTTTAATTTTTATTGCATATATGCATACCCATAATCTCTTGTTAATTATAATATTTCAAATGATTTTAAAAGAATTCTTAGCTATATATAGGTCAAATTTCAGTATAAATATGTACTTTTTCATTTTCTCTATATATAATTCATAAATATGTTCCTAAACTTACAGCATTGAAAATGCCAGACACATCACCTCACTTATAAATCTTTCCAGTATGTCTATAAAGTACACATTCTCTTTCATTGTGACAATTACATCATTTTCATACTAACAGAAATACCAATAACTGAAATTCAATTTTCCTACTTTTTCTAAAATTATATTTTCATAATCATTATGTTTAAATCACAAACAATATACTCCCATTTTATGTTTAATTATGCATCTTAGTTCTCTTTTATTTCAAAGATTTGTCTTACATTCTTCTGTTATATTTGTCATATATATGGTGGCATAACTAGGTCATTTGGCATAATTTCCCACATTTTCTAATTGCATTTCTCTGATGGCCTAACATGTTCTGCATTGCTTCCAATAAATGTATAACTAGAGCCAGAGGCATTGATCAAATTCACTCTGGTCACTGTACTCCACAGGCAGGGCTGAGACTTATGACTGCATCACCAACAGATGCTCTGAAGTCTGAGTGTCTCTGCTTTTCAAAGTTAACGATTGATGCAATAAAAATTTGTATTCTGAGGCAAGTCAAGGATAATTTAAACATAAAAAATTTTCTGTGCCCTTTGGCCTCCTCTTTCCTCTCTACTGTGCATTGTATATCTGCATTATGCATCCACCAAACCTCCCCATTGGCAGAAATACTTGCTCAACCATAAAGAGCAACATTCTCCTAGCACCAACAAGAAAATTCCTTAAAAGCTAACATGCCTTCTTGATCTTGTATGGTGTCACGATGACCCACCACGTTGTACTTACAGATCTGGATTGTGCAAACTATCTACGGCATTTAAAGTACAGCCCTCTGTCTATATAATTATAAACCTATATAACTGCTTCGACCTTTAACGACCAGAACAGTTCTTGGAGCTTTCTGAGAGGGTGTTCCCGGATTATAATCCTACTTGGCTTGAATAAAATTTTCCATTTCTTTCTTAGGTAGACCGATTAAATTTTCTTGGACACTTCACACAGTGGGTCCAAATGTTATTAGGGTTTTTTCATCCAATGTCATTTTTCCCTCACTGGACTTTTATCTGTTGTGTTAGCTGTCCCTTGCAGTTATTTGGCTGAAGTAATTGGTTGGTGATCATTGATTAAATTCATTACTTTATGCGCTGTAGACCAGTCCCTATTCTACCTAATTCTTATCAGGAATTCTGCATGTATAAAGAAGAAACTCCTAATTTTCTATTTGTTTACCCTAAAATGCAGTCTGTACAGCAAAGTAAGGAAAATGCTTGATGCCTTCGCTTTCATTAGCCATTTTCAAAGTGTCCCTTAGACGTTTCGCACGCAATTTCCCAGCGCATCCTCGCGGTGGATCTTGGCCTTTCTCCTGGAAATGGGAACTACGTGACCCAGAATGCCTTGCGTCGAAGGCAGAGTCCCTGAGCCAATAAAGGCTCAGGAAAAAGGAGTTTCTGTTTGGGCACAAAGCGTCGGGCGGGACTTCCTGTCTCCTCCTCCAGGTGGCCATTTTAATTGGCCTTGGTCTGTTTCAGCTCCGCAACGCTGGGTAGGGACGGAGGTGATGGGAAAGAAGAGGTGCGAGAGGAGGGGCTGACCCTGTGGCATAGAGGCGGGCCTGAGGTTCGGCGATGTCTCTCGGGGTGCCCAGCGCCAGGCCCGGGAGAGGGACCGCCGTGTCCGCGTCCTGCCTCCTCTCCCGCCGCTACCGGCCCCGCCCCGCCCACAGAGTCCGATGGCTGCGGCGGCGCTGAGGGACCCGCCTGAGGTAAACGCTCGTCCTCCGACCCCTCACCGTCCTCACCCCACCAGACACTAAGCGGGGCGCCTGTTCACGTGCCCGCAGCCCAGGCCGCGGTGTCCTGGACGGTGAGGTGGTCGTGGGTGGGGCCCTGTTTCAGACAGACAGTGTGATGGCTCGTGGGAGAGGTTTCAGGTGGAGGGACCGCAGGTGCAAAGGCTAGGAGGTCGGATTGAGGCGGAAGGATTAGGGAAACCTGGGAACCATGTTCTGTCCGCAGGGAACAAACAACGTGAAGCAAAGCCTGGAATAGCAGGATGAGGGTTCTTAATGTTAGAACTCTAGAAGCCATGGGGAGTTTTAAGAAAAGAAATACAGGATCTACGTAAGAGTTTAAAAATTTCCCAAAAGCTGTTCAAAGGAAAAACGAAAGAGGCGATGACGACATTTAGGTACTGGGAGGTTGAGTATTTGTTCAGGTTCTCACGCAGCTGGTAAGGACACTGATCATTGAGATTAGACCATCAGCCTGAGGTCACCTGGCTCCAGGGTCAGGGAAGGGTACAGGGAGGAGATCAGCACATGGAACCTCACCAGCACATGGAACCTCCGAGCCCTGCCCCTTTGCACAGGTTCCCATGGCTGCAGAAGTGCTTGTGGAATTCACACAGGAAGGTGGAGCGTGTCCCAGTCCCTCAGGGCCACAAACCCCACTCCTGTGTTCTCTGAATTGTGGTTTCCTGGGACTCTTAATGCTATCCCTCCAATTCTTGAGTCTGGGAACTCTGAAGAAACTCCAAACCCATAGCCCTGAATCCATGTGAGGCTTTATATAGAGGTATTCTCATGATTGGCAACCAGTGGAAACAGGCGTGGAGGGTTCTTCCAGGAACTTGTTCCAAGATTTCCAGATGTTTAGAGGTAAAACTGATCAGGGATTGTTCAGGAAACCACAGGTCTCCTTTCTTTTAGGTGAGAACAAAGAGCAGGGACAGGAGTCAGTATAGAAATGGTTCCCTGAAAAGACGGATGTCTATTCTAGAGCTGAAGGGAGATTTGGATCAGAGGAGAGAGATGTTCTTACCAGTGTCTATAAACAGGCTCCATTTGGCTGTAAAGTGGAGAAGAGACTGAAGCTGAGAGAGGAGGGGAAAATCAGGGTACAGGCTCCTATCATAGTCCAGGTGAGGGTTAATGGACCATAATGGTGGCTTAGGAAAAGTGGTTGTATTCTGGATGCATGTTTTAAAAAGGGACAACTAGATTTTTTTCTAATGTGAACAGTGAGGGAGTAAAACAGGAGTCAGAGATTACCCCAGGGTTTCCAGCCTTAGCAGCTGTAGGGATGAAAACTCCATCATATGGGATGAGAAAGACTGTAGTAAGTGATAGTCACTGGGGGTAACAAGAGCTTTGTTTTAGCCATGTTTAAAGTCTGAGGTGTATCAGAGATCACTGAGTGGAGGCGTGAAAGGAGCAGCTGAACACATAGGTGTGGAAATGTGCGGAGGGGTTTAAGATGGAGACATCCAAAATGTGGTCGGTACTCTGTAGACCATGATGAGTAAGCTGTGGTGACATTAAGGAGGGGCAGTCTTCAGGTTACGGTGTAAAGCTATTAGGTGCCCAGGAAAGGGAGGGTGGGGCTGTGGACTCAATATCTGGCTTCAGTACTTGGGTCATGGTATTGGGCTTCACAAACAAAAGTGAGGAAGGTAAGTGGCCATAAAGGGAGGTTGTGTTGGGGACGACATAGTGTGGCAGATGAGTAGACATTCTAAGTGGCCAATGGAAATGAGAGGGATGCAGAGGCCTAGAAGTAATTGAGGCAAGATGACAGTCAGGCTGGAGCTGGTGCCTACTTCCCTATGGATGCTCCAGGATTTTTTGATGACTTTGGTATGCTCTGACATGTTTCATTCAGCCTGGAGGATAAGAACGGGAAAATGTCATCATATGTGAGCACCAGTAGGCCTGGGGTGGGCCACCAATGGGCTAGGCTTTGAATGAGGGTTAAGTGGACGGAGGAAAGTTGTGCTTGTTAAGGGAACAGCAAGTATAGCAATAGAAGTGGAATAGGGCCATGGGTGTCTGAAATGAACAGTCGATTCTGTGTGGCTAAGTCAGAGGTAAGGAATGGAGCCTGTCAGGGCGGCCATTATAGAAGATTTTGTCACTGCCACTGTTAATGGGAGCCATGGAAGTCTGGAGAATTACTGGATCCTTTATGAATTTGCCAAGCATACTCTGGATGTTGTCAGCTAAGTTGTGGTGTAAGGCCTAAAATTAACTCCCAGTATTATATGCTTCCTTGACATGTGTTGAAACTGGCAGGACCTCAAATGGCCTGAGCAGCAGGTCCCCACTTTGCTCTGCTCCAGTGGATAAGGTCTCCTAACCAAACAATGCTTTTTATAAAGGGGACCAGGTATAATTCCTGCTTATCCCTTTGTAGTGAGTTTCAGTTCCCTGTCAGCCCTTTGGAGTTATTCAGAAAAGGAAATTGCATCCTCCCATGGAACCAGGGGCACCTTACCCTCTTGATACTACAAAGCTTACGTCTCACAGTTCTTGGTTGTTCACTGTTTTCCAGAGTGTAACTCCATGTAGCCCTGTATGGAATGTGGTGTCTTCCTATTCCAGGCTGTGGATATATATGATTAATAAGATGCTGCTGATAACATCTTTCCAGTGTCAGGTGCCCTAACCCTAGGCAGAAATCCCACCCTCACCAGTGCAGTGAAAAGGAGGTGATCAGGGCTTCCCTGGTTGTGCAGTAGTTAAAAATCCACCTGTCAATGCAGGGGACATGGGTTCGAGCCCTGGTCTGGGAAGATCCCACATGCCACGGAGCAACTAAGCCCACGAGCCACAACCACTGAGCCCTTGTGCCACAACTAGTGAAGCCCGTGTGCCTAGAGCCCTTGCTCAATAAGAGAAGCCACTGCAATGAGAAGCCTGTGCAGCGCAACAAAGAGTAGCCCCCGCTCGCCTCAACCAGAGAAAAGCCTGCGCGCAGCAACAAAGATCCAACACAGTCAAAAATAAAAAAATAAATAAAAATTTAAGAAAAACTTTATTTAAAAAAAGGAGGTGATAAAAATATTTCAACGTGTGGGGAGGTCAGGGAGATGCTTATAGAGTGGGATGGTGAGGTGGTGGTGGCCATGGGCATGTCTAAATATGAGGGATGTGCAGTCTCGAGAGTGATGTGTACATGGAGAGGGAGTATGTTTCATGGTCCCAGGTCCCTGGTATTGGGACTTACATGACCTTGATCACACCAGGGTTATTGCCTGGTAGGAGGGTTGGATGCCTCTATGTCAGGCCCACAGTTTAAATATCTGTTTGTGCACCTGTCTCTTGTTGCTGACGGCTGGACCCAGTAGTCATTGGGCCCATAGGGAGACAGTAGCACCAATGGCGCCAGGGCCTAGTTTCTCCTCTGACTGGGGAGATTGGGAGGAGGATAGACATAGAATAGATAAATAGGGGAAATGATTGTAGGTCCTCTTGAGAGAGGATTGTTTGTGATTTCATCTGTCCCAATCACGACAGGGCAGTGTGACTTTTGAAGATGTGGCCGTGAACTTTTCCTTGGAGGAATGGGGTCTCCTTGACGAGGCTCAGAGATGCCTGTACCATGATGTGATGCTGGAGAACTTGGCACTTACAACCTCCCCGGGTAAGGCCCTCAAACCCACCCCTGTGTCCTGAACTAGTCTCTGCCCTTTCTTTTTATCCATTGGCAAGTCTCCCCTTCTCACATCAGGACCTGGGCACTGCTTTCTTCCCCAGTTCCCGGAGTAGGTGTTGTGTAGTAGGGCTGAGGTGTGAGCACTGCTGTCTCTTCTCTTTGACAGATCCAGCACCTGCTACCCCCTGCCTTGCAGGGATGGATCCAGAGTCAGGAGTCTTATAGGCATGAATCCCACCTTGTTTACCCTCTCCATAGCCAGGTGAATTTTCCAGATCCAAGGCACCTGTGTGCCCCAGGTTCTACTTCCTTCACCTAGCTAACATTTCCTCATTCTTGCTTGTGCCAGAAAATGCTGTTACTGACCCGGTCACTGTTATTATAAGGACAATGGGCTATTCTTGCAAGATATTCCTCTGAAGTTCTTTTTGTAAGATTTAATTTTATTTCTTGTGCTCTATCGTTTTGGCCGTTGCTGGCTGCTTATCTGTCCTGTCTTTACCTTAGTACTTGAATCATCCAGTTTCTGCGTAGCTGCTCATCAAGGGGGTGAAGTAGAGAGGTTCACAGAATAGAAAGGACTCCAACTACAGCAAGGGCTCATACATAGCCTGGCCCTCATAAGTAGCACCTGGGGCAGGGCGTGATGTCAGGGCCGTATACAAATCATGCCAGAAAGCTATTCTCTGACTAGCCTTTTTGTGCCAATCACAGTGGCAGCCACACCTCATTTCTGCCTGTACTTCCCCATTCTTCAGTTAGCCACCTTCTCAACTCTACTACTTGTCACTTTTTATTTCCAACATAGGGCTAATTCTCACCTCCCTGGACTCCATCTCTCAATGCTTTTTCACACTGGTCCGTCTGCAGTGCTGTCCAACATTGGCCTGTACCATTTATGTCATGAGGTGTGCACATTCTTAATCCTTGAACACCAGCTGCTCTGTTGCAGTTGGATTTTCCTGAGCCTGGATACAACCTTCTACATAGTACTCATGTGTCACCACCAAACAAGATCCTGCTGAAAGTTGTTTGCAGAATGAGCTGTAGACCCTGCCTCTTCTCTTTGTGTCACTCCACATGGTTGTGTTCCTCACCTTGTGAGGCCTCCCCCCGTTCTGTAATCTTTAAAGGCCCAGTGCTGCTAAGCAGCCTCATCCTCAACTTGAACCCAACCACCTTGTCTTGCAAACAGTCCCATGAACTCATCCTTGGATTTGTGAGACACAGATTTGTATTGGGGATTTCTCCTTGCACAGAGTCAACATGTACATCTCCAGCATTTCTCTGCTTTCAGGTTGTTGGCATGGAGAAGAGGATGAGGAGGCACTTTCTGAGCAGAGTATCTCTGATCAAGGAAGCTCACAGATCAGAATTGTTAAGGCAGGTCTGTCTCCCCAGAAGGCCAATCTCTATGAGATGTGTGGCCCGATCTTGAGTGACATTTTTCACTTGGCTGAGTACGAGGTAGCACGCTGTGGGCAGAAACTACACGTGTGGGGCATGTGAGAAACCATTCTATTTCAGAGCAAACCTCCATCACAAAAAGCAGCACACTGGAGAGAAACAATTGAGAAGTGATGTGAGGAGAACATTGTTTATGAACAGCTGAAAATTCTATGTATCAAGGAAGCCCTTTACCTTTGGGGATGTTGGGAAGGACTTCCTGGGCAACTCAGGATTTCTTCACCAACAGGCCACATGCACCTGGGAGAAGTCAAATAGTGGAACTGAGCATGCGACTCCCTTTCCAAGGGGAAAAAATCATTATAAATGGGGATACTGCCCAGAAACTTTCAGTGGCAAACACACTTGTTCAGCACCAGAGAGTCCTCACTAGAGGAAGATGTTACACATGCAGCTAATGTGGGAAATCATTTAGCAAAAGCTCCCATCTCATTAGACATGAGAGAGTTCACACTGGAGAAAGGCCTTATGAGTGCAGTGAATGTGGGAAATCCTTTAGCCAAAGCTCTAACCTCATCACACATCAGAGAGTTCACAGTGAGAAAAGGCCTTACAATTTGGGGAATATGCTGAATTCTTTACCTACAGCTCCAGTCTCTTAAAACACTAGACTGTTTACACTGGATCAAGGCCTTGTTAATGCAATGAATACGATAAGGCCATTAGCCCAAGGTTTTGACTCTGGAACCACAGATTTCAGAAGGGAAAAAACATCTTACATGTGCAGGGATGTACAGTTTCCTTTTTCAGTATGTCAACACTTGAGATCCCTCATCATGGTACCATCTAAATTGAACCTCATACATCCAGACATCTGCAAACATCCAGGTATGTGGGAGCTGCACTGTACTTTTTAACCTGCCCAGGTCCCTTGCCAGATTTCTGTCATTGACTGTTTCTGTGGCCAAAGCCATTTCACCTCTCCCACCTGGCAGGTACTCACAGTGTACAGCATTCACCCACCCCAGGATGTGCAGGGAAAGAAACATTGGTCTTTCCCATTCACAGGAGGGATTGTGAGAAACCTGAGCACTCACTCCTTTCTCATTTCTTTGATGAGTTAAGTCACTGACCTGACCCATTTTTGGCCCAAAGGACTCTGCTTGTGACTTGCAAAAATGGACGACCTTATTCAGGGATATTGTTGGCCTCACATAACTCCTATGATAGAATTTTCTAGCCATCAAGTCACCAATCCAGGAGTAGATTCCCTCTCATTGCTCTGGTTTGTGCAATTATAAAGGTCTCACTGTTTAAGCCACATTTAATCTTGAGGTTCCATTCACTGTAGGGGATGATTTGAAAACACGGGTTCTGCTAACATAAAGGACTGATCAGCTTTTGTTGGGAATCCCACGCTTTGTGTGCCTTAAGGGCACAATATGATAGCAGTTATACCTCTCTCCATTTTGGCCTTGTTTGCATTATTGCCCAAGGTTTCCAAGGAAAGAGTACAGAGCTTTCTGGTTCTAATTTGTGGCCTGAGTGCCATATTTTCTTGGTTCAGAGGTCAGCCTGGGGAAGGAGCAATTGTGACAATCTTCCTTGCTTCTGAGAGTAACATGAAATTGTTGTCTTGTTCACAGGGGATATTGCCTTGAGCTCAGCATTAGTGAGGAAAATATTCTCCCAGGTCCTGCAGTAGAGCCATGTGCCCTTATGTGCAGAATTCTGCAGTGTAGCATCACTGGTTGTAAGATTATAGGGGGAATGATAATTGTTACAGAAAACATTGGATTAATAGTGGGAGGAGGACACTATTACAAGCTGGTTGGAATGTGCCTCATTTAAAGGGGCATCCACAATGACAGTGTTCCAGTCACTGTGGCTGTGAAGGATGAGCATGTACAGAAATTCTCAGATCTCCTGAATTGAGAAGGGCATTACAAGAGAACATAATCTGAAGGTTTTGTGGATTTCTGTAGCCTCTGTGGGCTATCCTCCTCAAGGCCATTTCTGTGCCAGACAGAAAAATGAGAATAGAGAGAAGGGATATCTTTTCATCGAGTAATGGACTTTGTGACCCAGACAGTATTCCTGTTGAATCAGGTGGGAACAGTCTTCATTGCTTCCTTATATTTTTGACCACTGAGGCAAGGTGACCCTCCCAGGGTGTGAGGCAGAAAGTGGTGAAGTCAATATAGGGGATTTTACAAAAAGAGTAAGAAATCCAGATTTTTATTTTGGATAATATTTTTAAGCTTTAATAAGGTATGAATACATGCAATAAAATGCACATGGTTAAAATATACAATTTGATAAGTTTTGACATTTATATAAATCCATGGAACCACCATCACATCCATAATAAACCTATCTACCTTCATATTTACCTTGTTTCTTTTATTGATGTTACTGTGACCTCTAGTCAATCATTGATTTATTTTTCTTTACAATAGATAAGTTTGCATTGTCTAGAATTTTATATGATTAAAGTCATAAAGTGTTTATTCTTTTCCCGTCAGGTACCCTCATGTGACATGTTTATTTTGAGAGTCATCAGTGAGTAGTTCATTCTTTTTTTATTGATGAGAAGTATGATGTTCTGAGGATATACCACTATTTGTTTATTCATCTGTTTATCCGTATTTGAGTTGTTTCCAGTTTTTGACTGTTGGAAGTAAAATTGCTGCAGACTTTTGAATATAATTCTATACATGGTTATGTTTCACTTTTCCTCTATTAATACTTTAGGGTGCAGTGCCTGAGTTTCAGTCTTAGTGAATGGATGACTTTTTAAAGAACTCTACAGTGTGATCTGAAATGGTTGTTTCCTTTTGCATTCCTACCAGAAGAGTTTGGGACTTCCAGTTATTCCATATCATTGCCAATATGTTTAGTCTTTTTAAACTTTTTTTTTTTCTTTTTAATTTGGCTGCATCAGGTCTTAGTTTGTGGCACATGGGATCTTCATTAAGGCATGCGGGATCTTTTGTTGCGGTGTGTGGGCTCTTTGTTGCAGCATACGGGCTTCTCTCTAGTTGTGGTGCACAGGCTCCAGAGAGCATGGGCTCAGCAGTGGTGGCGCACTGGCGCTCTAGTTGTGTCGTGTGGGCACTCTAGTTGTGGCATGTGGGCTTAGTTGCCCCACAGCACATGGGATCTTAATTCCCTAACCAGGGGTTGAACCCGTGTCCCCTGCATTGGAAGGCAGATTGTTAACCACTGGACCGCCAGGTTAGTCCCAAGTTTTTTAATAAGACTTTTTGACCCTTTTAATAAGTGTATATAGCAGTATCTCACTGTGGTTTTAGTTACATTTCTCAGATGTTTTATGACGTGGAGGATTTTTTTCATTTTTTAAGTCCTCTTTTGGTAAAATGTCTTTTCATAGCTTTTGTCCATTTAAAAATAATTAATTTTGACTATTTCTCTCTTCATTAATAAATAAGATAATGAAACAATGAAGACTTGAAACTTCATTCTTTAGTGATGTGACTCCTAGCCATAAGAAATAATTATTTTTGAATTCTGAAATACTATTTCCTAACTTTTTTTCTGCTGTACACAGTGCAGTGGCCACATACAGCATATACTTTTTAAAGTTTAATCAGCATTACTAACATATTCTCCATAATCAAGCCAAGATTTGTATTGTTTGCAGTTTCCCCAGTGTGAATATTCCCACTTTCGTCAATTTAAAACTTCCAATGTGATATCACTGAACATGGAGTTTGAAAGTTGACAGTAGCACACCAATATATTCTATTTCCACTGTAGTGATACAGTAGCCACAAGCTTCAAGAACATAGAAGAAAAATGTAGTGAAATGACTAAGAAGTTAGAAGGTTTTGTTTGTTTGTTTGTTTGTTTGCAGTACGCAGGCCTCTCACCGCTGTGGCCTCTCCCGTTGCGGAGCACAGGCTCCGAACGCGCAGGCTCAGCGGCCATGGCTCACGGGCCCAGCCGCTCCGCAGCAGGCGGGATCTTCCCGGACCGGGGCATGAGCCCGTGTCCCCTGCATCGGCAGGCGGGCTCTCAACCACAGCGCCACCAGGGAAGCCCTAGAAGTTTTTATATATTTTTAAACAGTTCAATTGCAGTAAAATTACATAAAGTAAACTGCACATATTTTAAATGTACATTTTAATGGTTTGACACGTGCTTACAACTGAAACCAAAATTTTCCTTCTACCTATTTTAACTCAGCCTTCTCCACATATAAAATTACTGATACAATGACATATCATTTGTTATTTCTAATATATATAAAAATGGAAAAGATTGTATTAGGAAACTGGATGAACCCCTTTCCAATCTGCCACCATTATTTATCATTTCTTGGCCATTGTTTCATTCATCTTCATATATGCTAGAGGATTATTCTACTTTTAATCCCAGACATAACATATAATGCATAACCTCTTCAGGATGCATTTTTAGAAATTGAGTGCTCCTTCATAACTCTAATAACTATCACATAAAATGAAAACACTTAAGAATTTGGAAGTATGCTCAGTTTTCTCAACTGTCTCAAAAATGTATTTAAGGCAGATTAATTACGGTCAGGATCCAAAATGTATTCTTAGGGTTTTTGGTAACTGTGTCGCACTAAGTCTCTTAACCTTTAAGTCTCACTTGCCATTTTTATTCTTATTTGTTGATCAGAATTAGGCAGATTATAGATGTGGTTTATTGAATCTCTGATACTGTTTAACTGATCACCCTTTCCCCATAATCCTGTGCAGTAGATATTAATGAGGTAGGTGATTGAAGTTTGGTCCCAGCAAAGTGTGTGATGGTGACTATTGGGTAAATAAAAATAAACTCTCTAGACTCAGAAATCTTCTCCTCAAAGGTGGTAGTGACAGAAAACACTTTTATTATCGAGTAAGCATTAAACCAGAGTTTGATATGTATCACAGGTCATATGCTAAGAAATTGCAAAGGCTGAAAAAAAACTCCACCTTATGTAGCTAAGCAGGTACAACTCATTACATACATATTTTGATGATAATAACCAGTCACCTAGCTCTAGTACCCGTGCCATGCTCAGTCACTGGCTGAGAACAGCTTGCTGAGAATGGCCTTTGGAATGCTGTGGTGGCTCCCAAGGCAGCACAGCTGGGGGCTGTTGGCCAGCTGCACTCCTCAGAGAAGGATACATCGTAAAGGAAAAACTGAGCAGCCTACTTTCATGGCTGCCCAGAACTGAAACTATATGTATAATATTTGATTAATTTTAAATATGGTTTCATCAGAGCAAAGAGGCAACAGAATAATCCTTTGGCAGGTCTCTCTCAGATTCTTAAACTTCCATCTGATTCCTTATCTTAAAACCATCAAAGTAGGTCTACTCTAAAAGTAAGAAATAGGCCCAGAAAACAAACAAAAAAATAGCCAAGAGAATTTGACTGT
Organism: Leucopleurus acutus; assembly: GCF_964270905.1. NCBI lineage: Eukaryota > Metazoa > Chordata > Mammalia > Artiodactyla > Delphinidae > Leucopleurus > Leucopleurus acutus. The sequence continues at coordinate 58,562,877 of NC_139162.1, forward strand.
ACCACTTGTCACACATGGTTCTTCTTCTAAATTTATCTGGCAATTGGGGTGACTATTGTGAAAGGAAAATAAAAATGGAGCTGATATTGCTCAGGGCTGTCTAAAATGGAGCCGGGAATCTATTAAGGAAGTGTGACTTATGCACCTCTCAGCCTGGATGGAATCTGATCTTTTGTTGACTTCTTACTGTCCTAATGAGGCCATCCAGAACATCTGCCAGAAAGTCAAGATTCTTATCAAACCCTCATGGTAAAATAACTCATGACAGCCTGTCTACTTATCAGACCAAAACCCTAAAATAACTCCTGATTTCTTAAGGACAAATAGTTCCTAAATTGCATCAGACTCAATCACAATTCTCAAGAGGCAGCTTTAACAAACTCAGAGCTTTTTGTCTTTGTAAGCCCCTTACTCTCTTCTCCTGGAACATCTTTTGGGGGTACCTGAATCTGTCTCCTGAATTGTAGACTCCAAATAAACGTTTCCTTTTTTATAACGTTTTTGTTTGGTTTGGGGTTTTTTTTGGCTATGTTGGGTTTTCGTTGTTGTGCGTGGGCTTTCTCTGGTTGTGGTGAGTGGGGGCTATTCTTCACTGCGGTGCATGGGCTTCTCGTAGTAGCTTGTCTTGTTGCAGAGCATGGGCTGTAGGCACGCGGACTTCAGTAGCTGTGGCTTGCAGGCTCAGTAGTTGTGGCACATGGACTTAGTTGCTCCGCGGCATGTGGGATCTTCCCAGACCAGGACTTGAACCCATGTCCCCTGCATTGGCAGGTGGATTCTTAACCACTGTGCCACCAGGGAAGTCCCTAAACTCTTCTTATTTGCAGCCTCCTATATTGTGTTTTGGTTGGCATTGCATGGTGTCAGAAGTGGGATACAGAGCGACCTGCAAAAGCCCTCACCAACTCTTATCTAACACTGCCTTGGATTCAGTTAAGGTGCCTGCAAGAGCCTGTTATGCTTTATCAATCATCTCCTTGGTGATCCCAGATCGTGGTGGTGAGTCCTCCTCTACCTAAGCCACCCATGTTGGTAGAAGTTCTAGTTTATTTGGGTGTCCTCTATTGCCGGCTTCTGTCCTCTAGGATTTTGTTTCCTGTTTTGAGTGGCCTCCAGCATTTTGCTTCCTGTTTGTTTTTGGGGTTTTTTTTATTTTATTGAAATATAGTTGATTTACACTGTGTTAATTTCTTCTGTGCAGCAAAGTGACTCAGTTATATATATGTGTGTAATCTTATTCATATTCCTTTCTATTGTGGTTTGTCACAGGATATTGAGTATAGTTCCCTGTGCTATATAATAGGACCTTGTTGTTTATCCATCCTTTATATAATAGTTTGCCTCTATTAATCCCATACCCCCAATCCTTCCCTCTACTACCCACCCTCTGCCTTAGCAACCACATGTGTATTCTCTATGTCTGTGAGTCTGTTTTTCTTTTGTAGCATACCCATTCCACAGGCAGGGAAACTGAGTGTCCAGAACCAGGGGACAGTCCTGTGGCTGGGAAGAGGCAGAGCAGAGACCTGAACCCCTGTGGCAGAAGTATCTCAGGGTGCCTCCTATGTATACAGGTGCCCTGGGCAGTTCCCTGCTGGCTAAAGACACAGGTGTAGCCGCCAGGTAGGACCCCAAGTAGGGATCAGAGCTACTATGGGAAGAGCCCCCTGATGGGCTGGGGCCCCTCAGCCCCTGGAACTCTCTCCTGTTGTTGCAGCCTCCCCAAGGGCACTGCCACCACTCTCCAGGGTATCAGGACTCCCAACAGCTACCTCCTTGGGGGCCTTACTATGGGCCCGGCCCTATGCATCCTCCCAGAGCCCCTGAGGCAGCTCCATCATTAGCCCCATTTTGCACTGGGGGAAACTGACAATGTGTGGGACTGGAGGGGGTATCTCTTACTGTGACCCCGGCAGAGGTGGGGATGCAAAAATCAATCACAGGCTCACCCACTGTGTTCCCCCTTCCCTCTGGCCTTGTTCCACCCCAAGAAACCTCTCCTTATTCCCTCGGGCTCCTCTTAGAAGCCTTCTCAACCTCTTTCCTGTTGCCCTGTAGATCCTCTCCCAAATGCTGATGGTCCCTGTGTTAATTTGCTAAGGTTGACAAAACATGGCACCATAGCCTGGGTGCTTTAAACAACAGAAAATTATTTCCTCACAATTCCAGAGGGTAGAAGTCTGGGATCAAGAGGTTAACAGTGGTTTCTTTGGAGGCTTGTAAATAGCTGTCCTCTTCCTCTGTCTTTACATGGTCTTCCCTCTGACATGGCTCCCCACCCCCACAGGCATGCAGCACCTTCCCCAGGTGTCACCCCAAACACATGACTGGCCCTTGCTGCCACATGTGAGTCATCCCAAGGCTGTTGGTCTTCCTACTAACATCACCTCAGGGCGTCTTCTCCAATCAGTGCCCCATTACTCAGCTGTCACTGTTGTGGACATTGGAAGAGATGCTAAGGACTAAGAATGTCTACTGTAACACTCCCCTGTCCCTGTCCCCATGGTTCTTCTTCTCACTCCCTCCAGCTGGTGAATTTTGTCCTCCCCAACACTAGGTAAAAAGCAAACCAATGACTGCTAATCCCTAAGAATATTCCTGCTCTCTCTTGGGGAACTAAACTTGACCACCATTCCCTGAATGGGCTAGATGAAGTCTGGTCTGTCTTGTAAATCCTGCATCATTCACATATCACAGGATGACAGTGTCCCACACTTGTTACACTGTGTCCCCAGGTATATATAGGCAGGTCATATCCAATACCTGAAACGTTTGTTTCCAGGCTGTGTTATGGTGTGGTAGCAAAACACAGTCACAATATTTGTGTTTCTATGTGTGTCACATACAAATTATTTTATTTGACAAATACACACGTAAAAAACAAGAGATTTACTTCTCCCTGTTGAAAATGGGGAATGAGATTTTGTTCCTCTCCCTTAGACCATTTACCTTAGAAAACTTGCAGGAACTGTCTCATCTCTTTTAAAATGCATGTCTTTGAAGACTAGAGAGACCTTTTTTCAGCTGGTCTTTTTTTTTCTTCCAGTTTTAGGATTCAGAAATGTCTTTCTCAAGTACCTGCTTTCTCCTCAAACTGCAGACATCAGGGAGTTAGCTCATTTATCAGTTCTTGTACGAGGATAGGAGTCTCATCTTAGTGGATTCTGTGCTCCAACTTAAAAAACTACCTCCTATTACAAAGATGAGAAGTTTGTGTTTCCTGTGGCTAAAACCGATAAGCAAACACAGATAGTCACCCCAATTACCAGGTAAAATTAGGACTCTGTGTGACAAATGGTACTGTCAACTCCTCTTACTTGAGGACTAGGTATTGTTTATCTTGAATATACATATGCAGTGGGTTGTATCTGTTTGGATAAATAGGGGATTTAGGTTTTTTCTGTCTTTGCAGTTTCCTGGTGGATTGCCTGTGATGCACGAGTACTTTGCTTTAATGCTTATTCAATAATAAAAGTGGTTTTCTGTCTCTACTACCATTGTGGAAAGGATTACCAGGTTGGGAGAGATTTTTGTTTTTACTTCCCTAACAGTCATCACCAGGCACCTGTCTGCAGGGATCAAACTTCATCACCCATCTCGTCAACATCTAGTATACAGGATATATGGGGGGAGGGTGAACAGTTAAACAGTATTAGAGACTCATTAAGACCCATCTTGCATGTGCCAAATTCTGATGAACCAATGACAGCAAATTATGAGAAACAAATAAGAATTTTAAAAGATAAGTGGACCCCACATGTTAAGAGATCTGTGAGACACAGCTACTTAACCCTGTAAGGATATATTTTGGATTCTGATTGCAACTAATTTGACTTAAGAAACAAACACATTTTTGAGACAATTCAGCATTGATACAATGTTTATATTTTTCTGATAACTATTGTGTTATGAAAAATCCATTCTGAAGAGATTATGCATTAAATGATACCATGTCTGGAATTAGTACAGTAGTTCCCCCTTATGTGCAGCAGATGCGTTCCAAGACCTCCAAGTAGATGCCTGAAACTACAGATAGTACCAAACCCTATATGTACTGTTTTTTCCTATACATGCATACCTATGATAAAGATTATAACAATAGCTGTAATAAAAGTTAAGTGAATGTGGTGTCTCTCTCTCTCAAAATAGCTTATTGTACTGTAGTCGCCCTTTTTGTGATGATGTGAGATGATGCGATGCCTATGTGGATTCACTGGACAATGGGATGATTCATGCTGTGGGTGGGACGAAGAGGGCGGTGAGAGATTGCAGCATATAGAAAGGCACGCAATTTAAAACTCATGACTTATTTCTGGAGTTCTCCATTTAATATTTTCAGACCTTAGTTGACCTTGGGTCACTGAAACCCCAAAAAGCAAATCTGTGAATAAGGGAGAGACTGTGGTAAACTAAGGCACTGGTGTAAACGGGGAAAGATGAAATAAGAATGGCCATGAAATGATGGAAGATGGGGATGGATTCATCTGGTTTCATTACAGTCTCTTTCTTTTTTTCATAACAGTCTTTTTTTATAACAAAAATATATATGTCCTTGTATCAGTAATTTTATATGCTGAGAAGGATAAATTTTAAAAGGCAGCAGGAAACTTGGTTTCAGGGTTGTAAGCATGCATCAATAGATCAAAAGGTAGATTTTAAATATGTGTGGTTTAAACTGTTTTCAATGTATAGTACATCATCTGCAAACACTGACAGTTTTACTTCTTCCTTTCCATTTGGATTCCTTTTATTTCGTTTTCTTCTGATTTCTGTGGCAAGAACTTCCAATACTATGTTAAACAAAAGTGACAAGAGTGGGCATCCTTGTCTTTTTCCTCATATTAGAGGAAATGCTTTTAGCTTTTCACCATTGAGTATGATGTTATCTGTGGGCTTATATATGGCCTTTATTATGTTGAGTTATGTTCACTTTATGCCCACTTTCTGGAGAGTTTTTATCATAAATGGATGTCAAATTTTGTCAAAAGATTTCTCTGCATCTATTAAAATGAAATGTTTTTATTCTTTAATTGTCAATGTGGTATATCACATTGATTTGTGGATATTGAAAAATCCTTCCATCCCTGGGATAAATTCCATTTGATCATGGTGTATGATCCTTTTGATGTATTGTTGGATTCAATTTGCTGATATTTTGTTGAGGATATTTGCATCTATGTTCATCAGTGATATTGACCTGTAATTTTCATTTTTTGTGATACCTTTGGTTTTGCTAGCAGGGTGATGCTTGCCTGGTAGAATGAGTTTGGAAGCATTCTTTCCTCTGCAATTTTTTGGGAATAGTTTGAGAATGATAGGTGTTAACTCTTCTCTAACTTTTTGGTAGAATTCACCTGTGAAGCCATCTGGTCTTGGACTTTGGTTTTCTGGTAGTTTTAAAACTAGTGATTGGGGCTTCCCTGGTGGCACAGTGGTTGGGAGTCTGCCTGCCGATGCAGGGGACATGGGTTCGTGCCCTGATCTGGGAAGATCCCACATGCCGCAGAGCGGCTGGGCCCGTGAGCTATGGCCGCTGAGCCTGCGCGTCCGGAGCCTGTGCTCCGCAACGGGAGAGGCCACAACAGTGAGAGGCCCGCGTACCACCAAAAAAAAAAAAAAAAACCCCACTAGTGATTGAATTTCCTTACTGGTAACTGCTCTGTTCACATTTTCTATTTCTTCCTGGTTCTTGGGAGATTGTAACTTTCTAAGAATTTGTCCATTTCTTCTATGTTGTCCATTTTATTGGCATATAGTTGTTTGTAGTAGCCTCTTATGATCCTTTGTATTTTCATGGTTTCAGTTTAACTTCTCCTTTTTCATTTCTGATTTTATTGATTTGGGCCCTCTCCCCTTTTTTCTTTTTTTTTAAAGATGTTGGGGGTGGGAGTTTATTAATTAATTTATTTTATTTTTGCTGTGTTGGGTCTTCATCTCTGTGCGAGGGCTTTCTCTAGTTGTGGCAAGCGGGGTCCACTCTTCATCGCGGTGCGCAGGCCTCTCACTATGGCGGCCTCTCCCGCTGCAGAGCACAGGCTCCAGATGTGCAGGCTCAGCAGTTGTGGCTCACGGGCCCAGTTGCTCCACGGCATACGGGATCCTCCCAGACCAGGGCTCGAACCCGTGTCCCCTGCATTAGCAGGCAGACTCTTAACCACTGCACCACCAGGGAAGCCCTCCCCTTTTTTCTTGATGAGTCTGCTAGAGGTTTATACATTTCGTTTATCATTTCAAAGAACCAGCTTTTGGTTTCTTTGATCTTTTCAATTTTTTTTTGTCTCTAATTCATGTCTTTCTGCTCTGATCTTTATGATTTCTTTTCCTTCTACTAACTTTTCATTTTGTTCTTTCTCTAGTTCCATTAGGTATAAGGTTAGATTGAGATTTTTCTTGTTTCCAGAGGTAAGATTGTATTGCTATAAACTTCCCTCTTAGAATTGCTTTTGCTGCATCCCATAGGTTTTGGATCTTCGTGCTTTCGTTCTTTCTTTTTTCATTTCTGCCTAGTTGTTTTCTTTGTTTCTTTCTTTGCTGCACTGTGCAGCTTGTGCTATCTTAGTTCACTGACCAGGGATTGAACCCAGGCCCTTGACAGTGAAAGTGTGGAGTCCTAACAACTGGACCACCAGGGAATTCTCTGTCTCTAGGTATTTTTTGATTTCCTTTTTGATTTCTTCAGTGATCCATTGGTTGTTTAGTAGCATATTGTTTAGCTTCCACGTGTTTGTGGTTTTTACAGTTTTTTCTTGTGGATTTCTGATCTTATAATGTTGTGATTGGAAAAGATGCTTGATATGATTTCAATTTTCTTAAGTTTACCAAGGCTTGCTTTGTGGCCCACCATATTATTAATCCTGGAGAACGTTCCATGTGCATTTGAAAAGAATGTGTATTCTGCTGCTTGTGGTTGGAATGCTTTATAAATATCAATTAAGTCCATCTGGTCTAATGTGTCATTTAAGGCCTGTGTTTCCTTACTGATTTACTGTATGGGTGATCTGTCCATTGATGAAATTGGGCTGTTAAACTCCCCCACTACTGTGTTACTGTTGATTTCTCCTTTTATGGCTGTTAGTATTTTCCTTATATATTGAGGTGCTCCTATGTTGAGTGCATATATATTTACAGTTGTTATATCTTCTTCTTGATTGATCCCTTGATCATTATGTGGTGTCCTTCTTTTGACTCTTGTAACAGTCTTTATTTTAACATCTGTTTTGTCTGATATGAGTATTGCTATTCCAGCTTTCTTTTGATTTCCATTTGCATGGAATACCTTTTTCAATCTCCTCACTTTCAGTCTGTAGGTGTCCCTAGGTCTGAAGTGGCTCTCTTATAGACAGCATATATACTGGTCTTGTTTTTAGATCCATTCAGCCAGTCTATGTCTTTTGGTTGGAGTATTTAATCCATTTACATTTAAGGTAATTATCAATATGTATGTTCTTATTGCTGTTTTGTTAATTGTTTTTTATTTATTTTTGTAGGTCTTTTTTCTCCCTTTCCTCTTTTGTTCTCTTCTCTTCTGATTTACTGAGACATCGTTTCTTTTTTTTGGCAGTCCTGTGTGGCTTGCAGGATCTTAGTTCACTGACCAGAGATTGAACCTGGGCCCACAGGAGTGAAAGCGCTGAGTCCTAACCACTGGATAGCCAGGGAACTCCCTCTTCTCTTGTGATTTGATGACAAACTTTAATGTTGTGTTTGGATTCCTTTTTTTTTCTTGGTGTGTGTATCTATTGTAGATTTTTGGTTTGTGATTACCATGAGATTTGATATAGCAGTCTATATAAACAAGATTATTTTAACTTGCTGCTCTTTTAATTTCAAATGCATCTCCAGTATCCTGCGTTTGTACTCTCCTCATGATTGCTGGGGTTTTTGTTTTGTTTTGTTTTGTTTTTTATAAATTTATTTATTTTATTTATTTTTATTTTTGGCTGTGTTGGGTCTTCGTTGCTGCACCGAGGCTTTCTCTAGTTGCAGTGAGCAGGGACTACTCTTCGTTGCGGTGTGCGGGCTCCTCATTGCAGTGGCCTCTTGTTGCAGAGCACGGGCTCTATGTGTGCGGGCTTCAGTAGTTGCAGCACGCAGGCTCAGTAGTTGTGGCTCATGGGCTCTAGAGCACAGGCTCAGTAGTCGTGGCACATGGGCCCAGCTGCTCCGCAGCATGTGGGATCCTCCTGGACCAGGGCCCGAACCCGTGTCCCCTGCATTGGCAGGTGGACTCCCAACCACTGCACCACCAGGGAAGCCCTGATTGCTGGTTTTGATATCATATTTGTGTTTGGTTGCTTTCCTACTTTGTCTGTATGTTTGCCTTTACCCGTGAGTTTTTCCATTTGTAATTTTCTTGTTTCTAGTTGTGGCCTTTTTCTTTTCTTTTCTTTTTTTCTTTTTTTTTTTTTTTTTGTGGTATGCAGGCCTCTCACTGTTGTGGCCTCTCCTGTTGCGGAGCACAGGCTCCAGACACACAGGCTCAGTGGCCATGGCTCACAGGCCCAGCCGCTCCACGGCATGTGGGATCCTCCCAGACAGGGGCATGGACCCGCGTCCCCTGCATCGGCAGGCGGACTCTTAACCACTGTGCCACCAGGGAAGCCCTCTTTTTTTTTCTTTTTTTCTCCACCTAGAGAAGTTCCTTTAGCATTTGTTGCAAAGCTGGTCTGGTGCTGCTGAATTCTCTTATCTTTTGCTTGTCTGTAAAGCTTTTGATTTCTCCTTCAAATCTGAATGAGATTGCTGGGTATTCTTGGTTGTAGGTTCTTCCCTTTCATCACTTTCAGTATATGGTTCCACTGCCTTCTGGCCTGCAGAGTTTCCATTGAAAAATTAGCTGATACCTTATAGGAATTCCATTGTATGTTATTTGTTGCTTTTCCCTGTTACTTTTAATTTTTTGTCTTTTTCTTTAATTTTTGTCAGTTTGACTACTATGTGTCTCAGCGTGTTCCTCCTTCGGTTTATCTTGACTGGGGCTCTCTGTGTTTCCTGGAGTTGGGTGACTGCTTCCTTTCCCATGTTAGGGAAGTTTTCAGCTATTATCTTTTCAAATATTTTCTCAGGTCCTTTCTCTCTTCTCCTTCTGGGAACCCTACAATGTGAATGTTGGTGTGTTTAATGTTGTCCCAGAGGTCTTTTATACTGTCCTTATTTCTTTTCATTTCTTTTTCTTTATTCTGTTCCATGGCAGGGATTTCCACCATTCTGTCTTCCAGCTCACGTAGCCTTTCTTCTGACTCATTTATTCTGGTGTCGATTTTGTCTAGTGTATTTTTAATTTTAGTTATCTTATTGTTCATCTCTGTTTGTTTAGATCTTCTAGCTCTTTGTTAATCATTTCTTTTGTCTTCTCAGTCTGTGCCTCCATTCTTTTTGTAAGATCTTGGATCATCTTTACTGTCTTTACTCTGAATACTTTTTTGGGTAGATTGACTATCTCCACTTCACTTGTTCTTCTGGGGCTTTATCTTGTTCCTTCATTTGGGATATATTCCTCTGCCATCTCATTTTGTCTAACTTTCTGTGATTGCAGTTTATGTCCTGCAGGCTGCATGGTTGTAGTTCTTCTTGCTTCTTGTGTCTACCCTTTAGAGGATGAGGCTGGTCTAAGAAGCTTGTGCAGGCTTTCTGGTGGGTGGAACTGGTTCGTGCCCACTGGTGGTTGGATCTGGGTCTTGTCCCTCTGGTGGCCAGGGCTGTGTCAAGGGGTGTCTTTAGTGGGAAGCAGTGAACTCAGGAAGACTTTAGGCAGCCTATCTGCAGTGTTGTGTGTTCCTGCAACACACATGATGTGTTCCTGCCCTGTTGGTTTGGTTTGAGGAGTCCCAGCACTGGAGCCTGTAGGTTGGGTAGGGCCAGGTCTTGGTGAGAAAACAGTGGCCTCCAGGAGGGCTCACACCAATGAGAATTCCCCAGAACTACCACCACCAGTGTCTTTGTCCGTGCATTGAGCCACAGTCACCTCCCACCTCTATAGGAGACTCTCCAATACCACCAGGTAGGTCTGGCCTAGGCTCCTATGAGGTCACTGCTTTTTCCCCCGGGTCCTGATGCACACAAGACCTTGTATGCTCTCTCCAAGAGTGGAGTTTCTGTTTCCCAAAGTCCTGTGGAGTTCCTGTGATCAAGCCCCACTGGTCTTTAAAGCCAGATACTCTGGGGGCTCCTCCTCCAGATGCCACAACTCCAGGCTGGGGAGCCTGATGTGGAGCTCAGAACTTTCACTGCTGTGGGGGAACCTCTGTGATATTATTATTTTCCAGTTTGTGCTTTGCCCACCTGGTGGGTATGGGATTGGATTTTTATCACAATTGAGCCCCTCCTACCATCTCATTGTGGTTTCTTCTGTGTCTTTGGATGTAGGATAATTTTTTTTGGTAGGTTCCATTGTTTTTCTGTTGTGATTTGCTGTGTGGTGATCATAGCAGTTAGTTGTGATTTTGGTGTTTTTGTGAGAGGAGGTGAGCTGACGTCCTTCTCTGGAACCATTATTTTTAATAAGAGTTTGTGCCTAACAATTTAAAGACCTCTGGCCACATGTATTTGTAAAACAAGAGTTTCCTGAATCAGGTCCTTTTGCTTATTATTTCTCTGTTTCTCCCTCAGGTGTAGCCTTTAAGTAGTCAAAATAAACCAGGTGAAGGCATCTCTGGGTGTGGGGGTACAAGAGGCCAGCAGCACCTCTTCCTGCTATTCTCTTGGTGTTTGTAGTGGTGGTGTTTTTAGGCTGAGTGGTAAACTTCAGGCTTTTTTTTTAAATTTTTCTATTATTTATTTTATTTTTCTATTAATGAAAAGAAATTGGCTGTGGAAACATAGACGTATAAGGAATAACATAACAAATATTAATATACCACCTCCCCCCCCTTCTGACTTAAAGAAGATATTTTTCTTTAAACGGATACATAGGAACCATATTTTTCTGCCTTCACTGTCCTTCACAGGATTTCATTAAGAAAATGGGATTCATGCTCCCAAGGAATTTGTGTGAGAATTAAATGAGAGCATATAAACAAAGCATGGCACATGGCAGGTTCTCAAAAATTGTAGCTGTTAGTATGAACACTTCCATACTTATTGTTATTCTTGTTTTATTTATTTATATTTATTTTTGGCTGTTTGGTGTTTGTTGCTGTACACAGGCTTTCTCTAGTTGAGGCGAGCGGGGGCTACTCTTTGTTGCGGTGTGTGGGCTTCTCATTGTGGTGGCTTCTCTTGTGGAGCACAGGCTCTAGGCACACAGGCTTCAGTAGTTGTAGCTTGCAGGCTCAGTAGTTGTGGCTCATGGACTCTAGAGTGCAGGCTCAGTAGTTGTGGCACATGGGCTTAGTTGCTCCACGGCGTTTGGGATCTTCTTGGACCAGGGCTTGTACCCATGTCCCCTGAATTGGTGGGTAGATTCTTAACCACTGTACCATCAGGGAAGTCCTATTGCTATTCTTATTAGACCCAGGTAGAGCCTGGTTACAGAAGCTGGAAAAGGTCAGAGCTATGGAAAGGAAAGGGGTGACTTGGCATTCAGTGATGGGTGGGGAGATGCAAAGTTTCAGAAGAGAGTTGAAGTAAGGCCCTTGGGGTTTCAGATGCTGATGTCTTGGAGACCTTGTTTTGCTACTGTGTGGAGGAGGCAGGCAGCCACATGGTCTGCATTGTGAACCCCAATGTGGAAGGACTCACTACTTTCAGTGAGTCAGAGGCTCTGCTTCCTGCATGTGGCAGGAGCCTGGCTTCTCCCAAAATGAGTGTGGACCCAGCTGTGTGCTGTGTCACAGAACAGTCTAGAAAGCACACAGGCTGTTCTTTCAGAATGTTTTATTTTTCCCAGGAGATGTTTTTTCAGTTCTTCAGTGAAGCTGTATGAAGCCCTTGAACAGTATCACTAAGATATTAATGGGCCTTGTCTTTCATCATATTCTTTTTGGGAAGAGCAGCAATGAAGCCCTTAAGTCCCCACCAAATCCACTCTTTTTAAAAGATGCCATTCCTGAGATCTCCAGGCCACACCCATCTCTGTGCTGTCTGAAAGTCAATTTATTCCTGTTATTTTTTTTTCTAGATTATTCTGTCTCCTGGTTTGGGTTTTAGTTCTTAGGATTGGGAGCTTCTGGAAGCTTGTTTGTCCTTCTGTGTTTTTTGTTTTTATTTTGGCTGTGCCAAAAGCCTTCTGAGATCTTAGTTCCCCAACCACGGATTGAACCCGGGCCACAGCAGTGAAAGTGTGAAAAGACCAACTCTTAACCACTGGACCATCAGGGAATTCCCATTCTGTTGTTTTTATTTGAGCTGTAAACACAGTCTCCCGATAACCCCTCCTGTGAGAGAGAAGAGCCTTCTGAGGATTCTTTCCAATATTCGATCCCAGGCATGGATTTTGTCTTTCTACAGAAATTGTCCTGTCCTACGAGCTTTACTTTGAAAGGGTACTTCAGATCATTTTGGAACACGGTAAAATTCAGGACATAAGGAGAGACATTCATGTATTATTTTCTTCTGAGTTTGATAGACATTATTGTATTTCACCAAAGCCAAGATTTCGTCCATTATAAGAAGAATCACTATTTTATGTACCTCTAAAAAAGTACACTGCCCACTAAACCACGTCACACAGTCATTTTTAAAAATCCTGATTTCAGAGAAGTGAAAAAGGATGTGTGTTTTAAAACTGACAAGGTGTGATGTACAAAACTGGGCAGGCAGAATGAACCAGGAGTCAGAGTTCAGATGAGCACACTTTTATTCCACCGGGGCTTTCACAACGTGTCTGACACCCATCACTGAACTGCTCATTGTCTGTGTGCACCTGCTTCGTGACCCATCTACTTACAGTGTGCCAGCTGGTGCAGTGTTAAGTCCAGTTGTCTGAGCCAGAAATCTGAGTATAGACAGGACTCCTTCCTTGCCGTCCCTCCTACAACTAACTCCCGGTACTTGATTCTGCCACTAGAATATCTGTACTGCCTCTCCCCAATGACCCAGCCTCACAACAATTGCCCTGGCGCAGGACTCAACTTTTTCTTACAGGAATATCCCAGGAGTTTCCCAACAGGACCCTCTACATCCAGGCTCACTACCTCCAATTGAATCACTGCATGGCCGACCACTGAAACGTATCCCTGCCTAGTGAGTGCCCATCTGTGCTCTTAACTGTCCTGGAAAGATGTTCACGAAATTGGGGAGTACACTGAATTTATTTCAATCCATGGCATCAATGCCCCAGACTCTTTCGCACATTCTGGCCCTGTCTGGCAGCTTTGTCACTATCTTCCACACAGGAGCACACAGTCAAAAAGCAGACACTCTTTGGCCCTTTCCCCGGATCTCTAGGTGTTGCCCATCCTGTCTATTCAGATGTTTATGTATTTTGAGTGTAGTTGATGCTTTTCTAGTTCTATATCTTATGTGAGTAAATATTTTTTATCCCATGTGTATTCAGCAAATATTTTTCTCTGCCAGTTTCAAGGTTTTCTTTTTTTTTTTTTTGTATTCATTACCTCCATTTTTTTGTAGCTGCACTTTTGGCTTTCAGATTAAGGTATGTCAGAGAGGAGAAATGTTCATTTAATAAAGTATGTGCTGTTGCTTTTTGTTTCCTCTTGTGTGAGGGCTCTTCAGGGTATGTGTTGAAAATTACAGCTCGTGACTGACCTGACCAGACACATGGCCGTGTCGAATTTCTTTGGGAAAATGTGGAGCTGCATCCACATGGAGGGTAGCTAAGTTTTCTCTGGACCTGCTGGGAGGTGCTGGCCTGGTAGAGAAAGATGAGGAAATGAGGGGAAGATGTTTCCTGATGGGGGCTGCTGGTTGGGGATACCAGGGGCAGGGAGGTCCATCTCAGAGGTCTCAGCAGAGGAATAAATGGGGGAGGAAAATTGTGAATTTTAGTCAGTCTTGTGTGGGGTGGGGAAGGAGTCTGGTGTCCTCTTTTAGGGTCATGATGTTCCATATTCTAGGTCTTTTTATATTGTTAGCATGACCATCCTTTCACTGCTCTAGGTCCCTTGCAGCATTGTCTTCAGCTAGCACACCAGGGACGTGTGTGTTCTTCCTGGGGTCTCTCGACTCTTCCCCACAGAGCAATGGATTTATTTCTGGGATCACCTTTCAATTCCATTCATCTCAGTATATATCCTCATGCCAGTTTCACCGTGTTTCATTTCCCAGGGGCTGTGTTCAGAACATTTGAAAGTGGTAGGTCTGAGCTTTCAATCTTGAGGGATTTATTTTTTTTTAATAACTCTGGTAGAGCTGTGGGGTCTGTTGGCATTCCATATTTCGGGGTGTTCTTTTCTGCTCCCCTTTGCTGATATGTACACACCCCTCCCGTTTGCAGAGGCACACATGTATTGAAGACCTCTTGATTCCTTTAAGGTGTAGACAGCATGAGTGAAACTTCTGAGCAAAACATCGTTTTTATTTTTGTTTGTATACAGGTTTTCAAAGCAACTGCATGAAAGCTTCGAGGCCTACCAGGTGGTCGGCAGGTGTTAGCTTATTTTGGCTTTGGCCCATGGTGCCCAGTGGTGTCTCCAGGGGCCATTATCTGCATTTCATCAGCAAGGAGAGTTGCTGTTGTTCCTCATCCTCCAGTGATGGGTATCGTCATTTCGGGAGGTTAGCAGGACTCAGAGGTGTGTAGTGCTGTCTTGTGGTTGTAATTTTGCATTCCTCATAAGGCCCGATCTGGATCATATTTCTGTCCACTTATGTATTACCTGTATATCTTCATTGGCCCGGTGTCTCTTCAGATCTTGACTTACCTTGAATGGAGCTGTTTGTTTTCTAGTTCTTTGTCTACTCTGAGGAAAAATTCTTTATCCGATCTGTGTTTGGCAAATACGTTTTCTCTTCCAGTTTGTGGCTTGTTTTCTGGCTTTTGGCGTAAGGTATTTCAGCATGGAGAAATTTTCATTTAATAAAGTAATTGTTAAATTTTGGTTCCTCTTGTGTGAGGGCTCTTCATGATGTGTGTTGAAAATCACAGCTCAAGATGGACATGACGAAACCCATTGCCGTGGTGATATTCTCCTCTGTGATCCTCTGTAATTTTTTATGGTTTCGTATATGTTCAATTTGCCTGCAGACAATTTGGAGTGACTTTCAGTGTGAGTCATAAAGTCTGTGCCTACATTCGTTTCACGGCACGTGGTTCCTAACTGTGCTATGATTAGGGTTCCAGAAGTCCTGGGATATTGGCCTCCATGCCTTGGAACCTGGAGGGTGTGGTGCATTGAGCGGGACTGCCTGCAAAAAATTCAGCCTCCACTGTCGTGGGAGTGGGTGCCCCCTGCATTTTCCCAGTTGGCCAGCAGAGGGTGACAAACCAGCCTCTCTCACCAGTGCGGGATCTTCCTCCTCTGCCCACAGGCTTGGCCTTGTGCACAGCTCACAGGCGTTAGGTCTCTCCAGGGCAGGCCAGGGCTTTGGCTTTTGCTTTGGGAAAATGCAGAGCTGCATCCACATGGAGGTTAGCTAGGTTTCCTCTAGACCTGCTGGGACGTCTGGCCTGCTAGGGAAAGGTGAGGAAATGGCGGAGCGGGGGGATGTTTCCTGACAGGCTGCTGGTTGGGGTTACCGGGGGCAGGGAGGTCTGTCTCAGAGGCCCCAGCAGAGCAAAAATGGGGAGGAATATTGTGACTTTTAGTCTTGTGTGGGGTGGGGAAGGAGTCCAGTGTCCTCTTTTAGGGTCATGATGTTCCATATTCTAGGTCTTTTCTTTGTTGTTAGGGTGGCTGTCCTTTCACTGCTCTAGGTCCCTAGCAGCTTTTGTCTTCAGCTAACACACCAGAGATGTGCGTGTACTTGCTGGGGGCTCTCGACTATTCCTTACAGACCAATGGGTTTATTTCTGGGAGATCCTTTGAATTCCATTCATCTCGATATACCTCCTTATGCCAGTTTCACTGTGTTTCATTTCTTGGGGTTCTGTTCAGAACATTTCAAAGTGGGAGGTCTGAACCTTCCATCTTGAGGTTTTTATTTTTTAAATAATTATGTTAAGCTGTGGGGTGCACTGACGTTCCATATTTTGGGGTGTCCTGTTCTGCTCCCCTTTGCTGAGGCACACATGTATCGAAGACCTCTTGAATCCTTTAAGGTGTAGACAGTATGAGTGGAGCTTCTGTGCAAAACATTGTTTTCCTTTTGGTTTGGCTACAGGTTTTCAAATCAATAGTGTGAATGCTGGGAGACCTGCCTGGTGGTGTGCAGGTGTTAGACTATTTTGGCTTTGGCAAATGGTACCCACTGGTGTCTCTACAGACTGTTATATGGGTTTCATCAGCAAGAAAGAGTTGCTGTTGTCCCCCATCCTCCAGTGATGGGTATCATCATTTTGGGAGGAGGTTAGCAGGACTCAGAGGTGTGTAGTGCTGTCTTGTGGTTGTCACTTTGCATTCCTCATAAGGCCCGATCTGGATCATATTTCTGTCCACTTATGTATTACCTGTATATCTTCATTGGCCCGGTGTCTCTTCAGATCTTGACTTACCTTGAATGGAGCTGTTTGTTTTCTAGTTCTTTGTCTACTCTGAGGAAAAATTCTTTATCCGATCTGTGTTTGGCAAATACGTTTTCTCTTCCAGTTTGTGGCTTGTTTTCTGGCTTTTGGCATAAGGTATTTCAGCATGGAGAAATTTTCATTTAATAAAGTAATTGTTAAATTTTGGTTCCTCTTGTGTGAGGGCTCTTCATGATGTGTGTTGAAAATCACAGCTCAAGATGGACATGACGAGATCCATTGCCGTGGTGATATTCTCCTCTGTGATCCTCTAATTTTTTATGGTTTCGTATATGTTCAATTTGCCTGCAGACAATTTGGAGTGACTTTCAGTGCGAGTCATAAAGTCTGTGCCTACATTCGTTTCACGGCACGTGGTTCCTAACTGTGCTATGATTAGGGTTCCAGAAGTCCTGGGATATTGGCCTCCATGCCTTGGAACCTGGAGAGTGTGGTGCATTGAGCGGGACTGCCTGCAAAAAATTCAGCCTCCACTGTCGTGGGAGTGGGTGCCCCCTGCATTTTCCCAGTTGGCCAGCAGAGGGTGACAAACCAGCCTCTCTCACCAGTGCGGGATCTTCCTCCTCTGCCCACAGGCTTGGCCTTGTGCACAGCTCACAGGCGTTTGGTCTCTCCAGGGCAGGCCAGGGCTTGGGCTTTGGCTTTGGCTTTGGGAAAATGCAGAGCTGCATCCACATGGAGGTTAGCTAGGTTTCCTCTAGACCGGCTGGGACATCTGGCCTGCTAGGGAAAGGTGAGGAAATGGCGGGGCGGGGGGGTGTTTCCTGACAGGCTGCTGGTTGGGGTTACCGGGGGCAGGGAGGTCTGTCACAGAGGCCCCAGCAGAGCAAAAATGGGGAGGAATATTGTGACTTTTAATCTTGTGTGGGGTGGGGAAGGAGTCCAGTGTCCTCTTTTAGGGTCATGATGTTCCATATTCTAGGTCTTTTCTTTGTTGTTAGGGTGGCTGTCCTTTCACTGCTCTAGGTCCCTAGCAGCTTTTGTCTTCAGCTAACACACCAGAGATGTGCGTGTTCTTGCTGGGGTCTCTCGACTATTCCTTACAGACCAAGGGGTTTATTTCTGGGAGATCCTTTGAATTCCATTTATCTCGATATACCTCCTTATGTTTCATTTCTTGGGGTTCTGTTCAGAACATTTCAAAGTGGGAGGTCCGAACCTTCCATCTTGAGATTTTTATTTTTTAAATAATTATGTTAAGCTATGGGGTCCATTGACATTCCATATTTTGGGGTGTCCTGTTCTGCTCCCCTTTGCTGAGGCACACATGTATCGAAGACCTCTTGAATCCTTTAAGGTGTAGACAGTATGAGTGGAGCTTCTGTGCAAAACATTGTTTTCCTTTTGGTTTGGCTACAGGTTTTCAAATCAATAGTGTGAATGCTGGGAGACCTGCCTGGTGGTGTGCAGGTGTTAGACTATTTTGGCTTTGGCAAATGGTACCCAGTGGTGTCTCTATGGACTGTTATATGGGTTTCATCAGCAAGAAAGAGTTGCTGTTGTCCCCCATCCTCCAGTGATGGGTATCATCATTTTGGGAGGAGGTTAGCAGGACTCAGAGGTGTGTAGTGCTGTCTTGTGGTTGTCATTTTGCATTCCTCATAAGGCCCGATCTGGATCATATTTCTGTCCACTTATGTATTACCTGTATATCTTCATTGGCCCCGTGTCTCTTCAGATCTTGACTTACCTTGAATGGAGCTGTTTGTTTTCTAGTTCTTTGTCTACTCTGAGGAAAAATTCTTTATCCGATCTGTGTTTGGCAAATACGTTTTTCCTTCCAGTTTGTGGCTTGTTTTCTGGCTTTTGGCATAAGGTATTTCAGCATGGAGAAATTTTCATTTAATAAAGTAATTGTTAAATTTTGGTTCCTCTTGTGTGAGGGCTCTTCATGATGTGTGTTGAAAATCACAGCTCAAGATGGACATGACGAGACCCATTGCCGTGGTGATATTCTCCTCTGTGATCCTCTAATTTTTTATGGTTTCGTATATGTTCAATTTGCCTGCAGACAATTTGGAGTGACTTTCAGTGTGAGTCATAAAGTCTGTGCCTACATTCGTTTCACGGCACGTGGTTCCTAACTGTGCTATGATTAGGGTTCCAGAAGTCCTGGGATATTGGCCTCCATGCCTTGGAACCTGGAGAGTGTGGTGCATTGAGCGGGACTGCCTGCAAAAAATTCAGCCTCCACTGTCGTGGGAGTGGGTGCCCCCTGCATTTTCCCAGTTGGCCAGCAGAGGGTGACAAACCAGCCTCTCTCACCAGTGCGGGATCTTCCTCATCTGCCCACAGGCTTGGCCTTGTGCACAGCTCACAGGCGTTTGGTCTCTCCAGGGCAGGCCAGGGCTTTGGCTTTGGCTTTGGGAAAATGCAGAGCTGCATCCACATGGAGGTTAGCTAGGTTTCCTCTAGACCGGCTGGGACATCTGGCCTGCTAGGGAAAGGTGAGGAAATGGCGGGGCGGGGGGGTGTTTCCTGACAGGCTGCTGGTTGGGGTTACCGGGGGCAGGGAGGTCTGTCACAGAGGCCCCAGCAGAGCAAAAATGGGGAGGAATATTGTGACTTTTAATCTTGTGTGGGGTGGGGAAGGAGTCCAGTGTCCTCTTTTAGGGTCATGATGTTCCATATTCTAGGTCTTTTCTTTGTTGTTAGGGTGGCTGTCCTTTCACTGCTCTAGGCCCCTAGCAGCTTTTGTCTTCAGCTAACACACCAGAGATGTGCATGTTCTTGCTGGGGTCTCTCGACTATTCCTTACAGACCAAGGGGTTTATTTCTGGGAGATCCTTTGAATTCCATTCATCTCGATATACCTCCTTATGCCAGTTTCACTGTGTTTCATTTCTTGGGGTTCTGTTCAGAACATTTCAAAGTGGGAGGTCCGAACCTTCCATCTTGAGATTTTTATTTTTTAAATAATTATGTTAAGCTATGGGGTCCATTGACATTCCATATTTTGGGGTGTCCTGTTCTGCTCCCCTTTGCTGAGGCACACATGTATCGAAGACCTCTTGAATCCTTTAAGGTGTAGACAGTATGAGTGGAGCTTCTGTGCAAAACATTGTTTTCCTTTTGGT
Source organism: Leucopleurus acutus (assembly GCF_964270905.1). Classification (NCBI taxonomy): domain Eukaryota; kingdom Metazoa; phylum Chordata; class Mammalia; order Artiodactyla; family Delphinidae; genus Leucopleurus; species Leucopleurus acutus. Next base: position 58,582,476 of record NC_139162.1, read on the forward strand.
TTGGCTACAGGTTTTCAAATCAATAGTGTGAATGCTGGGAGACCTGCCTGGTGGTGTGCAGGTGTTAGACTATTTTGGCTTTGGCAAATGGTACCCAGTGGTGTCTCTATGGACTGTTATATGGGTTTCATCAGCAAGAAAGAGTTGCTGTTGTCCCCCATCCTCCAGTGATGGGTATCGTCATTTTGGGAGGAGGTTAGCAGGACTCAGAGGTGTGTAGTGCTGTCTTGTGGTTGTCATTTTGCATTCCTCATAAGGCCCGATCTGGATCATATTTCTGTCCACTTATGTATTACCTGTATATCTTCATTGGCCCGGTGTCTCTTCAGATCTTGACTTACCTTGAATGGAGCTGTTTGTTTTCTAGTTCTTTGTCTACTCTGAGGAAAAATTCTTTATCTCATCTGTGTTTGGCAAATATGTTTTTTCTTCCAGTTTGTGGCTTGTTTTCTGGCTTTTGGCATAAGGTATTTCAGCATGGAGAAATTTTCATTTAATAAAGTAATTGTTAAATTTTGTTTCCTTTCGTGTGAGTTCTCTTCATGATGTGTGTTGAACATCACAGCTCATGATGGACAAGACGAGACCCATGGCCGTGTTGATATTCTTCTCTGTTATCCTCTATAATTTTTAATTTATTTTTGTATATTTTCAGTTTGCCTGCAGACAATTTGGAATGACTTTAAGTGTGAGTTGTAAAGTCTGTGCCTACATTCGTTTCGCGGCACATGGTTCCTAATTGTCCTATAATTAGGGTTCCAGAAATCCTGGGATATTGGCCTCCATCTCTTGGAATTTGCGGAGTGTAGTGCACTTAGTGGGACTGCCTGCAGAAAACTCAGCCCTCACTGAAGTAGGAGTGGGCGTTGCCTGCACTTTCCCAGTTGGCCAGTGGAAGGCGACAAACCAGCCTCTCACCAATGTGGTACCTGCCTCTTGTGCCCACAGGCTTTCCCCTGTGCACAGGTGACTGGCGTTAGGTCTCTCCAGGACAGGCCAGGGCTTTGGCTTCGGGAAAATGCAGAGCACATCCACATGTAGGGTAGCTTGGTTTCCTCTGGACCTGCTGGGAGGTGCTATCCTGGTAGGGAAAGGTGAGGAAATCGGGTGGGGGAATGCTTCCTGACAGGGACTGCTGGTTGGGGTTACTGGGGGCAGGGAGGTCTGTCTCAGAGGCCCCAGCAGAGGAAAAATGGGGGAGGAGTCTTGTGTGGGGTGGGGAAGGAATCTGGTGTCCTCTTTTAGGGTCATGATGTTCTGTATTCTAGTTTTTTGTTTGTTTGTTAGGGTGACTGTCCTTTCACTGCTCTAGGTCCCTGGTAGCTTTGTCTTTGGCTAGCACACCAGAGACGTGTGTCCTCTTCCTGGGGTCTCTCAACTCTTTCTCACAGACTGATGAATCTATTTCTTGGATCTCCTTTCATTTCTATTCATCTCAGTATATGTCTTCATGTCAGTTTAACCATGTTTCAATTTCCTGGGGTTGTGTTCAGAACATTTGAAAGTGGGAGGTGTGAGCCTTCAAATTTTAGGGTTTTTTTAAAAAAATAATTGTGGGGCTTCCCTGGTTGTGCAGTGGTTGGGAGTCCGCCTGCCGATGCGGGGGTGCGGGTTTGTGCCCTGGTCCAGGAAGATCCCACATGCCACAGAGCGGCTAGGCCCATGAGCCGTGGCCGCTGGGCCTGCGCGTCCGCAGCCTGTGCTCCGTGGCGGGAGAGGCCACAGCAGTGGGAGGCCCGCATACCACAGAAAGAAAATAATAACTGTGTTAGAGCTCTGGGGTCATTGAAATTCCATATTTTGGCATGTCCTTCTCTGCTCTCCTTCACTGAGATGTACACCCCCCCTCCCCTTTGCTGAGGCACGCATGTATTGAAGATCTCTTGATTCCTTTATGGTGTAGAAAGTATGAGGGCAGCCATGGGTCTGGTCACATAGCTCATGAAGCAGTATTTGGAACAAAAAGCCCTCACACAAGAGGAAACAAACAGCAGTAACACCTGATGCATGTGTTATTCTCTGTGAATTACCTTCCTCCCTAAGCAAAAAGAGAAGCCACACACTGAGAGAAATATATATTTCCCAAACATATATCAGATAAAATTTTACTCAGTGTGTGAAAAGAATGAGAAACCAGACAGCTACCTTCACAATGGGTAAAGAGCTGAACAGACACCGGGCCTGAGATGATCTACAGATAATAAACAAGTGCAGAGAAAAATATGACTTGGGAGAGGAGTCAAGATTTCAGACTAGGTTGATGCAGAATTCGCATCTCTGCACAGCTAGGGTACCTACCTGGCACCGGTGGGGGACCTCGGACACCTAAAGGGATGGGAGGAACCCCCAGCGACTGGGTAGGATGCTGGGCATGGCAGGGGAGTGAGGGGTGAGGAGAAGAGGAGATGAGACTGTACTGGCGACCCTGAGGGGTGGCTGGGGGAGAAGGGATCCTATGCCCAATGGGGGAAATTGGGGGACCATTGGGAGGGCAGAGGATCAAAAGGGAGCGTGGGGCTTACCTGGTGGCGCAGTGGTTGAGAATCTGATTGCCTATGCAGGGGACATGGCTTCGAGCCCTGGTCTGGGAAGGTCCCACATGTTGCGGAGCAACTAGGCCCGTGAGCCACACTACTGAGCCTGCGCGTCTGGAGCTTGTGCTCTGCAATGAGAGGCCACGACAGTGAGAGGTCCATGATCGCCGCAACTAGAGAAAGCCCTCACACAGAAACGAAGACCCAACACAGTCAAATAAATAAATAATTTTTAAAAAGGGAGCATGGCCAGGTTTTCCCTGCCCTCTTGGGCCCCCAGGAGCGTGCTGAGTTTCTGGTCCTGATACTCTGCTCACGGAGTTCCCCTCCAGCCACACAGGTCCTAAGGGAGTGGGAGGGAGGGAAGGGGGACTGAAAGTAAAGGCTGGATTTACAGAACTGGCACCCCTGAGGGGTGGTTGGGGGAGGGGAGGAGTTCCTACACCCATGGTTGTGATCCAGCAGGAATGTGGGAGACCCTGGGGGAGACATGGGGGGATGTGGAGGAATGGAAGGGAACATGGGCAGTGATTTCCCTGTCCACTTAGGCACCAGGGAGCCTGTTGGGCTCCCAGGCCTAATCCTGTGCTCTCAGAGCCTCTCTACTGCCCACAGACCCAAGCCCCGCCCCTACACCCCCAGGGCCCTACCTCTATACTCAGAGACCCACTCCAGCACACTAGGCCTAAACCCCACACACACACCCTTGCTGAGGGCCTTACCTCCAAATTCCAGAACTCCACACTCCATAGGCAGCCCTTTGGATGTGCTGCCTCTCCACTTCCGGGCAGGTCCTAAGCAGAGGCCCCACCCCATGCTTGAATATTGCCCTGCCTGAGCTCTGCCCCCAAGGCCTTTTCTGGCTGCCTGGGTTCTGTGCCTAGGTTCCGCCTCACACTCAAATGTCACCCCACGCACCCACCTAGATTCTGCCCCACCCTAAACCCTGCCCCTGCCTGAGTTCCACCTCTGCCTACACTCCAAACCAGCCCCGCCACCCCGTAGCCAAGGTTTTTTTTTTTTTCTCTCTTTTAGATTGGGGTTCTGTTTTACCTTCTTGATTCACTGATGTTGATCCCTTTATATATTTTTTCCTAAACTTTTATTTTTCTAATTTTATTTTTTATACTTTGTTACTGTTCTGCTGCTTTTGGCTTTTTTTTCTGCTGTAGTTTTGTTTTACTTTATTGCAGTTGTTTCAATTATATATTATTTACATATATATATTTATATTTATATATATATATATATATATATTTTTTTTTTTTGCCGTATGCGGCCCTCTCTCTGTTTTGGCCTCTCCCATTGTGGAGCACAGGCTCTGGACCCACAGGTTCAGTGGCCAAGGCTCATGGGCCCAGCTGCTCTGTGGCATGTGGGATCCTCCCGGACCACGGCACAGTCCCACGTCCCCTGCATCGGCAGGTGGACTCTCAACCACTGTGCCACCAGGGAAGCCCCCAATATATTTTTTATCTTTCTTATTTTGTTTTTAAATTTTTGGGATCGTATTTTTATGTTTTTGCTTCACCACGTGGCTTGCAGGATTTTTGTTCCCAGGCCAGAAGTCTGACCCAAGCTCCTGTGGTGGGAGCTCTGACTCCAAACCACTGGACTAACAGAGAACCTCAGACCCCAGGGAATGTTAATTAGTTAGGCCTCCTGGAGGTCCTCATCTTGGCACCAAGACCCAACTCTATCCAACTGCCTGCTAACTCCAGTGCTGGACGCCTCAGGCCAAACAACAAGTAAGACAGGAATACAGCCCCACCTATCTATCTATCTATCTATCTATATCTATATCTATATCTATATCTATCTATATATATATATGGCAGACAAAAGAGCAAGGTTAAAACCTACAAATAAATAAATAACGACAGAATAGGCAGCCTACCTGAAAAAGAATTCAGAGTACTGACAGTAAAGATGATCCAAAATCTCAGAAACAGAATGAAGAAAATACAAGAAACATTCAACAAGGATCTAGAAGAACTAAAGAGCAAACCAACAGTGATAACACAATAACTGAAATTTAAAATACTCTAGAAAGAATCAATAGTAGAATAACTGAGGCAGAAGAACGGATAAGTGACCTAGAAGATAAGATAGTGGAAATAACTGCCCCAGAGCAGAATAAAGAAAAGAATGAAAAGAATTGAGGACAGTCTCAGAGACCATTGGGACAACATTAAACTCACCAACATTTGAATTATAGTGATCCCAGAAGAGGAAGAGAAAAAGGGTCTAAGGATATTTGAAGAGATTATAGTTGAAAACTTCCCTAACGTGGAAAAGAAAATAGTCATTCAAGTCCAGGAAGTGCAGAGAGTCCCATACAGGATAAATCCAAAGAGAAACATGCTGAGACACATATTAATCAAACTATCAAAAATTAAATACAAAGAAAAAATATTAAAAGCAGCAAGGGAAAAGCAACAAATAACATGCAAGGGAATCCCCATGAGGTTAACAGCTGATCTTTAAGCAGAAACTCTGCAAGCCAGAAGGGAGTGGCAGGACCTATTTTAAATGATGAAAGGGGAAAACCTGTAACCAAGATTTCTCTACCCAGCAAGGATCTCATTCAGATTCCATGGAGAAATCAAAAGCTTTACAGACAAGCAAAAGCCATGAGAATTCAGCACCACCAAACCAGCTTCATGACAAATGCTAAAGGAACTTCTTTAAGTGGGAAACACAGAGAAGAAAAAGACACACAAAAACAAATCAATTAAGAAAATGGTAATAGGGACATACATATCAGTAATTACCTTGAATATAAATGGATTAAATGCTCCAACCAAAAGACACAGACTAGCTGAATGTATACAAGAACAAGACCCTTATATATGCTGTCTATAAGAAACCCACTTCAGACCTAGGGATACATACAGACTGAAAGTGAGAGGATGGAAAAAGATATTCCATGCCAACGGAAATCACAAGAAAGCCGGAGTAGCAGTACACATAGAAGATAAAATAGACTTTAAAATAAAGACTGTTACAAGAGATAAGGAAGGACACTACATAATGATCAAGTGATCAATCCATGAAGAAGATATAACAATTATAAATATTTATGCACCCAACATAGGAGCACCTCAATACATAAGACAAATGCTAATAGCCATAAAAGAAATTGACAGTAACACAATAGTGTTAGAGAAATTGACAGTAACACAATAGTAGTGGGGGACTTTAAGACCCCACTTACACCAATAGATCATCCAGAGAGAAAATAAATAAGGAAACACAAGCTTTAAATGACACAGTAGACCAGGTAGACTTAATTGGTATTTTTAGTACATTCCATCCAAAAGCAGAATACACTTTCTTCTCAAGTGCACATGGAACGTTCTCCAGAATAGATCAAATCTTGGGTCACAAATCAAACCTTGGAAAAAGTAAGAAAATTGAAATCGTATTAAGCAACTTTTCTGACCACAACACTATGAGATTAGAAATTACAGGGGGAAAAAACAGCAAAAAACACAAATACATGAAGGTTAATAAGTGTACTGCTAAATAATCAAGAGATCACTGAAGAAATCAAAGAGGAAATTAAAAACTACCTAGAAATAAATGGCAATGAAAACACGATGATCCAAAAATCTATGGGATGCAGCAAAAGCAGTTCTAAGAGGGAATTTCATAGTAATTCAAGATCACCTCAAGAAATAAGAAAAATCTGAAACAATCTTACCTTACAGCTAAAGCAACTAGAAAAAGAATAACAAAGGAAACCCAACGTTAGTAGAAGGTTAGAAATCATAAAGATCAGAGCAAAAATAAATGAATGGAAACAGAAAACAATAGCAAAGATCAATAAAACTAAAAGCTGGTTCCCTGAAAAGATAAACAAAATAGATAAAACTTTACCCAGACTCATCAAGAAAAAAAGGGAGAGAGCTCCAAGAAATAAAATTAGCAATTAAAAAAGGAGAGATTACAACTGACACCACAAAAATACAAAAGATCATAAGAGACTACTACAAGCAACTCTATGGCAATCAAATGGACAACCTGGAAGAAATGGACAAATTCTTGGAAAAGTACAACCTTCTAAGATTGAACCAGGAAGATTTAGAAAATATAAACAGACCATTCACAGGTAATGAAATGGAAGATTTTAAACTACAGTTTCAAAGAAGCAAAAGTCCAGGATCAGATGGCTTCTCAGGCGAAATCTATAAAACATTTAGAGAAGAGTTAACACGTATCTTTCTCAAAATCTTTCAAAAACTTGCAGAGGAAGGAACACTCCCAAACTCGTTCTATGAGGCCACCATCACCCTGATGCCAAAACCAGACAAAGATATCAGAAAAAAAGAAAATTATAGACCAATATCACTGATGAACATAGATGCAAAAATCCTCAACAAAATACTAGCAAGGAGAATCCAACAACATATTAAAAGGATCATGCACCATGATCAAGTGGGATTTATCCCAGGGATGCAAGGATTCTTCAATATACGTCAAACCATGTGATACACCATATTAACAAATTAAAGAATAAAACCCATATGATCATCTCAATAGATGTAGAAAAAGCTTTTGACAAAATTCAACACCGATTTATGATAAAAATTCTCCAGAAAGTGGACATAGAGGGAACCTACCTCAACATAATAAATGCCATATATGACAAACCCACAGCAAACATTACTCTCAATGGTGAAAAACTGAAAGCATTTCCTCTAAGAGCAAGAACAAGACAAGGATGTTCACTCTCGCCACTATTCAACATAGTATTGGAATTCCTAGCCACAGCAATCAAAAAAGAAAGAGAAATAAAAGTAATACAAATTGGAAAAGAAGAATTAAAACTGTCTCTTTTTGCAGATGACATGATACTATACATAGAGAATCCTAAAGATGCTACTAGAAGATTACTAGAACTAATCAATGAACATGGTAAGGTTGTAGGATACAAAATTAATGCACAGAAATCTCTGGCATTCCTATACACTAACAACTAAATATAAAGAGAAATTAAGGGAACAATCCCATTTACCATCACAACAAAAAGAATAAAATACTGAAGAATAAATCTACCTAAGGAGGCAAAAGACCTGTACTCAGAAAACTATAAAACACTGATGAAAGTAATCAAAGATAACATAGAAAACTTCCCAAACCAGGGACTTCCGGGAAGATGGCGGAAGAGTAAGACGCGGAGATCACCTTCCTCCCCACAGATACACCAGAAATACATCTACGTGTGGAACAACTCCTACGGAGCACCTACTGAATGCTGGCAGAAGACCTCAGACCTCCCAAACGACAAGGAACCCCCCCACGTACCTGGATAGGGCAAAAGAAAAAACTAAACAGAGACAAAAGGATAGGGGCAGGTCCTGCACCAGCGGGAGAGAGCTGTGAAGGAGGAAAACTGTCCACACACTAGGAAGCCCCTTCGCGGGTGGAGACTTCGAGTGGCGGAGTGGGGGAACTTCGGAGGCGGAGACTGCGGGTGGTGGAGTGGGGGAGCTTGGGAGCCGCGGAGGAGAGCACAGCAACAGGGGTGCGGAGGGCAACGCAGAGAGATTCCAGCGCAGAGGATCGGGGCCGACCGGCACTCACCAGCCGAGAGGCTTGTCTGCTCGCCCGCCGGGGCGGGCGGGGCTGGGAGCTGAGGCTCCGGCTTCTGTCGGAGCGCCGGGAGAGGACTGAGGTTGGCGGCGTGAACACAGCCTGCAGGGCGTTAGTGCACCGCAGCTAGCTGGGAGGGAGTCCGGGGAAAAGTCTGGACCTGCCAAAGAGGCAAGAGACTTTTTCTTCCCTCTTTGTTTCCTGGTGCACGAGGAGAGGGGATTAAGAACGCTGCTTAAGAGAGCTCCAGAGACGGGCGCGAGCCGCGGCTAAAAGTGCGGAGCCCAGATACAGACATGAGATGCTAAGGCCACTGCTGCCACCACCAAGAAGCCTGTGTGCGAACACAGGTCACTATCCACACCCCCTTCCAGGGAGCCTGTGCAGCCCGCCACTGCCAGGGTCCCGGGATCCAGGGACAACTCCCCCGGGAGAACGCACGGAGCGCCTCAGGCTAGCAACATCACGCCAGCCAGCCTCTGCCGCCGCAGTCCGCCCCCCACTCCGTGACCCTCCCTACCCCCCGGCCTGAGTGAGCCAGAGCCTCCGAATCAGCGGATCCTTTAACTCCGTCCTGTCTGAGCAAAGAACAGACGCCCTCCAGTGACCTACACGCACAGGCGGGGCCAAATCCAAAGCTGAGCCCCTGGGAGCTGTGAGAACAAAGAAGAGAAAGGGAAATCTCTCCCAGCAGCCTCAGGAGCAGCGGATTAAAGCTCCACAATCAACTTGATGTACCCTGCATCTATGGAATACCTGAATAGACAACGAATCATCCCAAATTAAGGAGCCCTGTGGATGAAAGGCTCTTGGTGCTGCAGCCAGGAGTCAGTGCTGTGCCTCTGAGGTGGGAGAGCCAACTTCAGGACACTGGTCCACAAGAGGCCTCCCAGCTGCACATAATATCAAACAGCGAAAATCTCCAAGAGATCTCCATCTCAACGACAGCACCCAGCTTCACTCAACGACCAGCAAGGTACAGTGCTGGACATCCTATGCCAAACAACTAGCAAGACAGGAACACAACCCCACCCATTAGCAGAGAGGCTGCCCAAAATCATAATAAGTCTACAGACACCCCAAAACACACCAGCAGACGTGGACCTACCCACCAGAAAGACAAGATCCAGCCTCATCCACCAGAACACAGGCACTAGTACCCTCCACCAGGAAGCCTACACAACCCACTGAACCAACCTTAGCCACTGGGGACAGACACAAAAAACAAAAGGAACTACGAACCTTCAGCCTGCAAAAAGGAGACCCCAAACACAGTAAGATAAGCAAAATGAAAAGACAGAAAAACACACAGCAGATGAAGGAGCAAGATAAAAACCCACCAGACCTAACAAATGAAGAGGAAATAGGCAGTCTACCTGAAAAAGAATTCAGAATAATGATAGTAAAGATGATCCAAAATCTTGGATATAGAATAGACAAAATGCAAGAATCAGTTAACAAGGACCTAGAAGAACTAAAGATGAAACAATGATGAACAACACAATAAATGAAATTAATAATACTCTAGAAGGGATCAATAGCAGAATAACTGAGGCAGAAGAACGGAGAAGTGACCTGGAAGATAAAATAGTGGAAATAACTACTGCAGAGCAGAATAAAGAAAAAAGAATGAAAAGAACTGAGGACAGTCTCAGAGACCTCTGGGACAACATTAAACGCACCAAAATTCGAATTATAGGGGTTCCAGAAGAAGAAGAGAAAAAGAAAGGGACTGAGAAAATATTTGAAGAGATTATAGTTGAAAACTTCCCTAATATGGGAAAGGAAATAGTTAATCAAGTCCAGGAAGCACAGAGAGTCCCATACAGGATAAATCCAAGGAGAAATACGCCAAGACACATATTAATCAAACTGTCAAAAATTAAATACAAAGAAAACATATTAAATGCAGCAAGGGAAAAGCAACAAATAACACACAAGGGAATCCCCATAAGGTTAACAGCTGATCTTTCAGCAGAAACTCTGCAAGCCAGAAGGGAGTGGCAGGACATATTGAAAGCGTTGAAGGAGAAAAACCTGCAACCAAGATTACTCTACCAGCAAGGATCTCATTCAGATTTGATGGAGAAATTAAAACCTTTACAGACAAGCAAAAGCTGAGAGAGTTCAGCACCACCAAACCAGCTCTACAACAAATGCCAAAGGAACTTCTCTAGGCAAGAAACACAAGAGAAGGAAAAGACCTACAATAACAAACCCAAAACAATTAAGAAACTGGGAATAGGAACATACATATCAATAATTACCTTAAATGTAAATGGATTAAATGATCCCACCAAAAGACACAGACTGGCTGAATGGATATAAAAACAAGACCCACATATATGCTGTCTACAAGAGACCCACTTCAGACCTAGGGACACATACAGACTGAAAATAAGGGGATGGAAAATGATATTCCATGCAAATGGAAACCAAAAGAAAGCTGGAGTAGCAATTCTCATATCATACAAAATAGACTTTAAAATAAAGACTATTACAAGAAACAAAGAAGGACACTACATAATGATCAAGGGATCGATCCAAGAAGAAGATATAACAATTTTAAATATTTATGCACCCAACATAGGAGCACCTCAATACATAAGGCAAATACTGACAGCCATAAAAGGGGAAATCGACAGTAACACATTCATAGTAGGGGACTTTAACACCCTACTTTCACCAATGGACAGATCATCTAAAATGAAAATAAATAAGGAAACACAAGCTTTAAATGATACATTAAACAAGATGGAGTTAATTGATATTTATAGGACATTCCATCCAAAAACAACAGAATACACATTTTTCTCAAGTGCTCATGGAATATTCTCCGGGATAGATCATATCTTGGGTCACAAATCAAGCCTTGGTAAATTTAAGAAAATTGAAATTGTATCAAGTATCTTTTCCGACCACAACGCTATGAGACTAGATATCAATTACAGGAAAAGATCTGTTAAAAATACAAACACATGGAGGCTAAACAATACACTACTTAATAACGAAGTGATCACTGAAGAAATCAAAGAGGAAATCAAAAAATACCTAGAAACAAATGACAATGGAGACGCGACGACTCAAAATCTATGGGATGCAGCAAAAGCAGTTCTAAGAGGGAAGTTTATAGCAATACAATCCTACCTTAAGAAACAGGAAACATCTCGAATAAACAACCTAATCTTGCACCTAAAGCAATTAGAGAAAGAAGAACAAAAAAAACCCCAAAGTTAGCAGAAGGAAAGAAATCATAAAAATCAGATCAGAAATAAATGAAAAAGAAATGAAGGAAACAATAGCAAAGATCAATAAAACTACAAGCTGCTTCTTTGAAAGGATAAACAAAATTGATAAACCATTAGCCAGACTCATCGAGAAAAATAGGGAGAAGACTCAAACCAATAGAATTAGAAATGAGAAAGGAGAAGTAACAACTGACACTGCAGAAATACAAAAGATCATGAGAGATTACTACAAGCAACTCTGCCAATAAAATGGACAACCTGGAAGAAATGGACAAATTCTTAGAAAGGCACAACCTGCCAAGACTGAATCAGGAAGAAATAGAAAATATGAACAGACCAATCACAAGCACTGAAATTGAAACTGTGATTAAAAATCTTCCAACAAGCAAAAGCCCAGGACCAGATGGCTTCACAGGTGAATTGTATCAAACATTTAGAGAAGAGCTATCACCTATCCTTCTCAAACTCTTCCAAAATATAGCAGAGGGAGGAACACTCCTCAACTCATTCTACGAGGCCACCATCACCCTGATACCAAAACCAGACAAGGATGTCACAAAGAAAGAAAACTACAGGCCAATATCACTGATGAACATAGATGCAAAAATCCTCAACAAAATACTAGCAAACAGAATCCAACAGCACATTAAACGGATCATACACCATGATCAAGTGGGGTTTATTCCAGGAATGCATGGATTCTTCAATATACGCAAATCAATCAACGTGATACACCATATTAACAAATTGAAGGAGAAAAACCATATGATCATCTCAATAGATGCAGAGAAAGCTTTTGACAAGATTCAACACGCATTTATGATAAAAAACCCTGCAGAAAGTAGGCATAGAGGGAACTTCCCTCAACATAATAAAGGCCATATATGACAAACCCACAGCCAACATCATCCTCAATGGTGAAAAACTGAAAGCATTTCCACTAAGATCAGGAACAAGACAAGGTTGCCCACTCTCACCACTCTTATTCAACATAGTTTTGGAAGTTTTAGCCACAGCAATCAGAGAAGAAAAGGAAATAAAAGGAATCCAAATCGGAAAAGAAGAAGTAAAGCTGTCACTCTTTGCAGATGACATGATACTATACATAGAGAATCCTAAAGATGCTACCAGAAAACTACTAGAGCTAATCAATGAATTTGGTAAAGTAGCAGGATACAAAATTAATGCACAGAAATCTCTGGCATTCCCTTACACTAAGGATGAAAAATCTGAAAGTGAAATCAAGAAAACACTCCCATTTACCACTGCAACAAAAAGAATAAAATATCTAGGAATAAACCTACCTAAGGAGACAAAAGACCTGTATGCAGAAAATTATAAGACACTGATGAAAGAAATTAAAGATGATACAAATAGATGGAGAGATATACCATGTTCTTGGATTGGAAGAATCAACATTGTGAAAATGACTCTACTACCCAAAGCAATCTACAGATTCAATGCAATCCCTATCAAACTACCACTGGCATTTTTCAGAGAACTAGAACAAAAATTTTCACAATTTGTATGGAAACACAAAAGACCCCGAATAGCCAAAGCAATCTTGAGAACGAAAAACGGAGCTGGAGGAATCAGGCTTCCTGACTTCAGACTATACTACAAAGCTACAGTAATCAAGACAGTATGGTACTGGCACAAAAACAGAAATATAGATCAATGGAACAGGATAGAAAGCCCAGAGATAAACCCACGCACATATGGTCACCTTATCTTTGACAAAGGAGGCAGGAATGTACAGTGGAGAAAGGACAGTCTCTTCAATAAGTGGTGCTGGGAAAACTGGACAGGTACATGTAAAAGTATGAGATTAGATCACTCCCTAACACCATACACAAAAATAAGCTCAAAATGGATTAAAGACCTAAATGTAAGGCCAGAAACTATCAAACTCTTAGAGGAAAATATAGGCAGGACACTCTATGACATAAATCACAGCAAGGTCCTTTTTGACCCACCTCCTAGAGAAATGGAAATAAAAACAAAAGTAAACAAATGGGACCTAATGAAACTTAAAAGCTTTTGCGCAGCAAAGGAAACCATAAAGAAGACCAAAAGACAACCCTCAGAATGGGAGAAAATATTTGCAAATGAAGCAACTGACAAAGGATTAATCTCCAAAATTTATAAGCAGCTCATGCAGCTTAATAACAAAAAAACAAACAACCCAATCCAAAAATGGGCAGAAGACCTAAATAGACATTTCTCCAAAGAAGATATACAGAGTGCCAACAAACACATGAAAGAATGCTCAACATCACTAATCATTAGAGAAATGCAAATCAAAACTACAATGAGATATCATCTCACACCAGTCAGAATGGCAATCATCAAAAAAATCTAGAAACAATAAATGCTGGAGAGGGTGTGGAGAAAAGGGAACCCTCTTACACTGTTGGTGGGAATGTAAATTGATACAGCCACTGTGGAGAAGTATGGAGGTTCCTTAAAAAACTACAAATAGAACTACCATATGACCCAGCAATCCCACTACTGGGCATATACCCTGAGAAAACCATAATTCAAAAAGAGTCATGTTCCAAAATGTTCATTGCAGCTCTATTTACAATAGCCCAGAGATGGAAACAACCTAAGTGTCCATCATCGGATGAATGGATAAAGAAGATGTGGCACATATGTACAATGGAATATTACTCAGCCATAAAAAGAAACGAAATTGAGCTATTTGTAATGAGGTGGATAGACCTAGAGTCTGTCATACAGAGTGAAGTAAGTCAGAAAGAGAGAGATAAATACCGTATGCTAACACATATATATGGAATTTAAGGGGAAAAAATGTCATGAAAAACCTAGTGGTGAAACAGGAATAAAGAAACAGACTTACTAGAGAATGGACTTGAGGCTATGGGGAGGGGGAAGGGTAAATGGTGACAAAGCAAGAGAGAGGCATGGACATATATACACTACCAAATATAAGGTAGATAGCTAGTGGGAAGCAGCCACATGGCACAGGGAGATCAGCTCGGTGCTTTGTGACCACCTGGAGGGGTGGGATAGGGAGGGTGGGAGGGAGGGAGATGCAAGCGGGAAGAGATATGGGAACATATGTATATATATAACTGATTCATTTTGTTGTGAAGCTGAAACTAACATACCATTGTAAAGCAATTATACTCCAATAAAGATGTTAAAATGAAAAAAAAAAATAACATAAACAGATGGAGAGATATACTGTGCTCCTGGATTGGAAGAATCAATATTGTGAAAATGACTGTACTGCTGAAAGCAACCTACAGGTTCAATGCAATCCCTATCAAATTACCAATGGCATTTTTCACAGAACTAGAACAAAAAATTTCACAATTTGTATGGAACAATGGAAGACCCCGAATAGCCAAAGCAATCTTGAGAAAGAAAAACAGAGCTGGAGGAATCAGGCCTCTGGAATTCAGACTATACTACAAACCTATAGTAATCAACACAGTATGGTACTGACACAAAAACAGAAATATAGATCAATGGAACCGTATAGAAAGCCCAGAGTTAAACCCATGTACATATGGTCACCTTATCTTTGACAAAGGAGGCAAGAATATGTAATAGAGAAAAGACAACCTCTTCAATAATTGGTGCTGGGAAAACTGGACAGCTACATGTAAAAGAATGAAATTAGAACACTTCCTAACACCATACACAAAAATAAACTCAAAATGGATTAAAGACCTAAATGTAAGGCCAGACACTATAAAACTCTTAGAGGAAAACATAAGAACACTCTTTAACATAAATCATAGCAATATCCTTTTTCACCCACCTCCTAGAGTAAGGGAAATAAAAACAAAAATAAACAAATGGGACCTAATGAAACTTAAAAGGTTTTGCACAACAAAGGAAACCATAGACGATGAAAAGACAATGCTCAGAATGGGAGAAAATATTTGCAAATGAAGGAACTGACAAAGGATTAATCTCTAAAATATACAAGCAGCCCATGCAGCTCAATATCTCAAAAACAACCCAATCCAAAAATGGGCAGAAGACCTAAAAAGACATTTCTCCAAAGAGGACATACAGATGGCCAACAAATACATGAAAAGATGCTCAACATCACTAATCATTAGAAAAATGCAAATCAAAACCACAATGAGATATCACCTCACACTGGTCAGAATCACCATCATCAAAAACTCTACAAACAATAAATGCTGGAGAGGGTGTGGAGAAAAGGGAACCATCCTGTACAGTTGGTGGGAATGTAATTGATACAGCCACTGTGGAAAACAGTGTGGAGATTCCTTAAAAAACTAAAAATAGAATTAGCATATGACCCAGCAATCCCAATACTGGGCATATACCCTGAGAAAACCATAATTCAAAAAGAGTCATGCACTCCAATGTTCATTGCAGCACTACTTACAATAGCCAGGACATGGAAGCAATCTAAATGTCCATCAACAAACGAATGGATAAAGAAAATGTGGCAATACAATGGAATATTACTCGGCCATAAAAAGGAATGAAATTGAATTATTTGTAGTGAGGTATATGGACCTAGAATCTCCTTCCGTGCTGATGGAACACATTGAAGCCCCCTCGAGACATCCTTTGGAAATATATTCCAAAGCCAATCAAATCCAACACTGAAGACCATCTTTCAAGCTTCCAAGGATTCATGGAATTGTTTTCAGAAACTGTATCTAGACAAAAGCAAGGATCCTTTTTTGCATGGAAGCTCTGTTCATACTGTTGACACCTTAAAACAATCAGGAGGTCATAGGGACATGAGGTCATAAGCAAAGAGGGAGGGGGTACATTCAGGTAATGGGGAAACAGAAACGGAACCTGCAAAAAATATATAATATTCAGACACCCCCACAGGTGTAAAAAAATTTTCACAAGAAAAATCTAATTTGAAGGCTCACACTTCCCAGTTGCATATGTACTTACACAGCCACAACGAGGGAAACACTGTGATACTGGCTTGAAGATATACAATGAGATGAATGGAGATCCCAGAAATAAACTCATCAGTCTGTGAGGAAGAGTCAAGAGAGCTTATGAAGAGACACACACATATGAGGTTTGTTAGTGTGAGACAAAGCTGCCAGGACCCTACATCAGTGCAAGCACAATCAGACGAATCATTGACCTGGAAAACTGATCAGGACCCCCTAAAAGGATGCAGGACTCCTCCTGCACCACACAAATGACTAAGTAAAATATTCTACCCCAAGATTTTCCTCTGATGGGTCTTCTCAAAATGGACCCCCCCATCCTCAGCCCTCAGCCCCCAGCAGGAAGCATCCCCACACATCTTCCTCACCTGTCCCTCCGAGGGTGGAACCTCCCAAGAAGTCTTGAGGAAAACTGCTCCTCTAGTGTGGATGCAGCTCCGCATATTCACGAAGCCAGATCTGGCTGGTCCTTTGTAGACCTAATACCTGTCAGCTCTGCACAGGGCCAAGCCTGTGGGCAGAAGAGACAGGGTCTGCACTGGCATGAGAGTCAGGTTGATCGCCCTCTGCTGACCACCTGGGAAAATACAGGTTGAACCCACTCACACTTCAGTGGAGGCTGAGTTCCATGGGGGCAGTCCTGCTGAATTCACAACACTGTGGAAACTCAAACTCATGGAGGTAAATATCCCAAGACTTCTGGAACGCTAGTTGTTTCAGGACAGTGAGGAAACACATGCCCCAAAATGAGTGTGGCCACAGACTTTACAACTCACACCAAAAGTCACTCCAAGTTCTCCACAGGCAAATTTAATATATAAAATATTATAAAACCACTTAAACTATAAGAATTATTAAAACCAGTTACATTGAGAGGTAATAGGCCCTTATACTTTTTAATTTTTTTGTGTGTTTTAGACAGATGTAGAAAACAAAATAATAATTTTTAAAAACCTGGGAAAGGAGATGAATTTTTTTGTTGGGTAGGTGATTATATAACTGGAAAATTTAGGCAATTTGTTTAAAAACAGATTTGGTACATTGCACTGATAAATCTACAATGAGTTTCTGGGGGAAAATTATTCACAGTAATGATCAAGAACTAGAAAATACTCAGTAGTAAATTTAACAAGAAAAGTATATGACCTTAATGAGAAAACTGCACAATTTCACTGATGGGCATAGAATAAGACCTGCAGAAATAGAAAATATAGATAATCATGTTCTCTAGGCGGGAAGGCATAATACCATAAAGAGAAAATCATTTCTCTCCTAATAATATATAATTCAATTTTATATCATACCTCTTATGCTGTTTTACATTTAAAAGCTCAAAGCTTATATAAAAGGAAAAATGCCCAAGAGAAGTTAGAAAAAGAGGTGTCACAATGTATGACAAAAGCACTATTAAAAAATTAATATGTGGATTTCCCTGGTGGCACAGTGGTTAAGAATCCACCTGCCAATGCAGGGGACATGGGTTCGAGCCCTGGTCTGGGAAGCTCCCACATGCCGCGGAGCAACTAAGCCCGTGTGCCACAACTACTGAGCCTGCACACTAGAGCCTGTGAGCGACAACTACTGAGCCCACATGCCACAACTATGGAAGCCTGTATGCCTAGAGCCCACACATTGCAACGAAGAGCAGCACCTGCTTGCTGCAACTAGAGAAAGCCTGCACGCAGCAATGAAGACCCAACGCAACCAAAAATTTAAAAATCATACATTCCTCTATTGAAAAAAAATTCGATATGGAATCTGGGGAAGAAGATTGATTAAAATGAGGCATTTTCAAAGAAACAGACTGATGCAGGGGGAGACAGAAGAGAGCACATGTAAAAGAGACACCGACAACACCCAAAGGATGTAAAGAACATAGCAAATACTGAAGTGAGCCAGTCGTCATTGTTGTCACCACTCTACCTGCTGTTCATTCAGGCTCTGGGCTTTAGAATCAACTGCTGCTGTCGTTGGTGTGTTTGAAGTACTAATTGACATAACAACAGTCCTTCAGTTGTTTCTTAAATCACTAGAGACTTGGCTATAAATAGGACAGTCACAGGACTCCTGGGGAGAAATTATTCTCTAAACACGGCGTGAGTCATGATTTCCTCAATTTGCCAAGTTACCCACAAAGCCCAGGGCAAGACTCTGTTCATGGACTGGAGACTCTATCCTTTCTGAGACAGGCAATGCCTGTCAGCCAATTCAGGGGATATGGGTTCAAGCCCTGGTCCGGGAAGATCCCACATGCCACAGAGCAACTAAGCCTGTGTACCACAACTACTGAGCCAGTGCTCTAGATCCCACGAGCCACAACTACTGAGCCCATGTGTTTCAACTACTGAAACCCACACACCTAGGTCCCATGCTTCACAACAAGGGAAACCACCTTAATGAGAGGCCTGCGCACCACCATGAAGAGTAGCTCCCACTTGCCACAACTAAGAAGAAAGCCCATGCACAGCAACGAAGACCCAACAGAGCCCAAAATAAATAAATAAATTTATTTTGAAAAATAGTAAAATAAAAATGCTCCTTAAAATCCACTACATACATATTATCGTCCACAGTTTGAATAACACCAAGGTTTTAACCTTGTGTGCTTCATAAGATTTAAATACACAAGAGTGAACTTTTATCTAGTGACAACTGAGATATATTTATATACACTGCTGCATAAACTATGAAAACTTTTTTAAATTCTCAAATTTTGGTTTAAAAATGTATCACTTATTTGAAAATGATATTGAACTTTGGAATTTTGGGAGGTATATATTGAGGCAGACTGTTTTCTAATTCTTTTTATTATTGTTATTGGCATGGCCAATACACTTCTCTACAGACATTTATTTTTATCTTTTAAAAGAAAAAATATACAAGGAATTTGATAAATATATACAAATGACAAACATGTGAAAAGATATTCAACCTTATTAGTAATCAGAGAATACAAATTTAAACCACAATGATACTGGCAGATCAGTCTGATGTATTCCTGGTAGTAATATGGAAAAAAAGAATTATGTGTTTTTTTAGGAATATGTATTCAAACAAGCACTGGGTAAACATTTTTGCATTTTCTAGGAAACCTGAATATTTATATAATCTAGTAAGCAGCAATTCTGCTTCCAGATTTATACTGTAGAAAAAAATGTTATATAAAAATAGACTTGGAAACATGTAAATAATACTTATGATAGCAACATTCATAATAGCATAGACAGGGAAAAGTCCAAATGTTCATTGACAGTAGAATAGATAAATAAACTATGGTTCATTCATACAAAGTTATTTTACACAATGGTGAGAAAGAATGAATTCCATCCACATGTAACAACATGGATGAATCCTGAAAACAATATTGTGAGCTGAAAACAAGCAACAGAAGAATTTATACTGTAAGATACTATTGGGGACTTCCCTGGTGGCTCAGTGGTTAAGAATCCACCTGCCAATACAGGGGACACGGGTTCAAGCCTTCACCCGGGAAGATACCACATCCTGTGGGGCAACTAAGACCATGAGCCACAACTACTGAGCCTGTGCCCTAGAGCCCATACTACACAAGAAGCCACAGCAATGAGAAGCCCACGCACCACAGCGAAGAGTAGCCCCCGTTCGCCGCAACTAAAGAAAGCCTGTGCACAGCAACAAAGACCCAACACAGCCAAAAATAAATAAATATACTTAAAATAAATATACTATTGATTTCATGTTCAAAAATATACAATCTAGAAATTATATTAGGTAGGGATTCATACATATGAAACCATATAGAAAAGTCAGGAAAGACTGAACTAGAAACTCATGTTAGTACATACCTCTTGGGGGGAAAGTGGAAGTAGTGTTTGCAGTGGGATACACAAGGTACAGACATTTGTTTCATTTTTCTTTTTTTTTTTTGCATTTTCCATTCAATTAGGACCTTTAATAATATCACAAAGGGCTTACCTGGTGGCACAGTGGCTGAGAGTCCACCTGCTGATGCAGGGGACACAGGTTCATGCCCCGGTCCGGGAAGATCCCACATGCTGTGGAGAAGCTGGGCCCGTGAGCAATGGCCACTGGGCCTGTGCGTCCGGAGCCTGTGCTCCACAACGGGAGAGGCTGAAACAGTGAGAGCCCCGTGTACTGCAAAAATAACAATAATATCACACAGATAAAGCTTAATATGAAAAGATTTTAACATCTTTATTGGAGTATATTTGCTTTACAATGGTGTGTTAGTTTCTGCTGTATAACAAAGTGAATCAGCTATATGGATACGTATATCCCCACCATCTGGTGTCTCCCTCCCACCCTCCCTATCCTACCCCTCTAGGTGGTCAGAAAGCACCGAACTGATCTCCCTGTGTGATGCAGCTGCTTTCCACTAGCTATCTATTTTACATTTGGTAGTGTATATATCTCAATGCTACTCTCTTCGTCCTAGCTTACCCTTCCCCCTCCCCGTGTCCTCAAGTCCATTCTCTACGTCTGCATCTTTATTCCTGTCCTGCCCCTAGGTTCATCAAAACCATTTGGGTTTTTTTAGATTCCATATATATGTGTTAGCATACGGTATTTGTTTTCCTCTTTCTGATTTACTTCACTCTGTATTACAGATTCTAGGTCCATCCACCTCACTACAAATAACTCAATTTCATTTCCTTTTATGGCTGAGTAATATTCCATTGTATATATGTGCCACATCTTCTTTATCCATTCATCTGTCAATGAACACCTAGGTTGCTTCCATGTGTTGGCTATTGTAAATAGAGCTGCAATGAACAAAGGGATCCATGTATCTTTTTGATACATGCAACGAAGCAACAAAGACCCAACACAGCCAAAAATAAATTTTAAAAAAATTACTGTATGACCTGACAAATCTACTCCTAGGTCTATACCCAAAAGAACTGGAAACAGGGATTTCAACAGATACTTGTACATGAATGTTCATAGCAGTGTTATTCACAACAGCCAAAAGGTAGAAACAGCCCAACTGTTCATCAGCAGATGAATGGATACACAATCGTGTTAGACAGTTGACCCTCAAACATCACGGGTTTGAACAGCAGGGGTCCACTTATACTCAGATTTTTTCCAATAAATATGTACTACTACACTATCCATGGTTGTTGCATCCACGGATGTGAAACTGAGGATACAGAGAGCTGACTGTAAAGTGTACACAGATTTCTGACTGCATGGACGGTCAGCGCTTCTCATCCCTGTATTGTTCAAAGGTCAACAGTACATACAGTGGAATGTCTTTCAGCCATGAAATGTAATGAAGTTATGATACATGCTACAACATGCATAAACCTTAGAAACATTATGCTCACTGAAAGAAGTTGGATGTAAAAGGACAAATATCTAGAAAAGACTAATTCTGAGAGACAGAAAGGTTTGTGGTTACAAGGAACTAGGAGGAGGGAAGAAATGGAATGATTGGGTAGAGTTTTGTTTGGGGTGATGAAAAAATTTTGGAAATGGGGTGATGGTTGCAAACATTCTGAATGTAATTAATGCCACAGAATTATACACTTAAACTTATACACTTTAAAAAGTGTAAAATTATACACTTAAATTACTAATTCTCAAAGAAATAAAAAGAAACAGTAATGGCAGTTTTTAATTTCAGCAAAAGAATTGAAAGCAAAAAAGCATAAAGATTGGGACTTCCCTCGCAGACCAATGGTTAAGACTTTGCCTTCCAATGCAGGGGGTGAGGGTTCGATCCCTGGTCAGGGAGCTAAGAACCCACATGCCTCACGGCCAAAAAACAAAACATAAAACGGAAATAATACTGTAACAAATTGAATAAAAACTTTTAAAATGGTCCACATCAAAAAAATCTTTTTAAAAAGTATTAAGATTTAAATTTTATAAAGGTAATGGTTCTCAGAGATGTAATTTGATACTTTCATCTCCACCTGCCTATCCTACATCTTCACTTTAATGTCTAAGAACTGCCTCAACCTCACCCACATCCAAAGCTATGACTTTCCACCCCCACTCTGTTCCTCCAGGTGCCTCCCCCATATCTGACACCTCTTCTTGTTTCTCAGGCCCAACCAACTGGGTCATTCTTGGCTCCTTCCTCTTCCACAAACTCCAGATCTGAATTGAAAAAATAAAGCTGATTCTGATTTTGAAATACATCTATATCTACCCATATATGAGCACTTGCTTTATTACGATATGAGTACTGGTGAGCAGTGAAGCAGATTCTCAGTAAATGGTGCTTCATCAACTGACCATCTAGATAGAATAAAATTCATCAAGAGTCAATTCCAGGGGCTTCCCTGGTGGCACAGTTGTTGAGAGTCCGCCTGCCGATGGGTTCAAACACGGGTTCGTGCCCCGGTCCGGGAAGATCCCACATGCCGCGGAGCGGCTGGGCCCGTGAGCCATGACCGCTGAGCCTGCGCGTCCGGAGCCTGTGCTCCGCAGCGGGAGAGGCCACAACAGTGAGAGGCCTGCGTACCGCAAAAAAAAAAAAAAAAAAAGAGTCAATTTCAAGTGAATAGTGGATCTAAATGGGAAAGGTAAGAAAAACCAGAAGATGACGTAGGAGAATGTCTTCATGATCTCATGTAGGCAAAAATCTGAGGGCAGGAATTTGTGTCTGCGATGTCTAATGCTGCATCTCCAATGTAAACGCCCAGTATTTACAGAATGAACGTAAAGGAAACTTCCACACTCTCTGGAGGGATATACACACATACAAGTACTTGGGTCATTGTGAAGACACATAATGTTCTTAGTGGTCAGGCTGAATGTCATATAAATGTCACTTATTAGTTTATCATCTAATACAATCTTAATTGAAAACCATTCAGATTTATTTTCAGAATAATCTGATTCTAAATTTCATACAGAAAAATGAGCAAGAATACCTAAGAAAACCCTGAGGGGGAAAAAAGTGGGCCCAAGTAGTGAGGTGTGATAAGGCCTACCAGGAGGTAAAGCGTATTTTACAGCCACAATTATTACCGTCTTGTTGAATCTAGTACACTGTATTAAAAGGTGCATCACTGGTTCGTGTGCCACTAAGAAAAACACTGGCTATTAGGCTATGACTTGTTAAATGCCTCCTGATTCAAAGATCTCACAAGTGTGAAAAGATACCTGCCTTGGAATGGCATTGATGCATGGATTCTCAGATGAACAAAACAATAAAAATGCCAGACATAGACCCAAAATCATACGTGACTTTAGTAGAAGATAAATATTGCAGATAGTTGGGAAAAGAGGGGTCTTTCATTGACTGGTATTGAGAAAATGAGGTAGTCATTTAGGAAAAAAGCCTCCTATTTCACACCTGATAGACACACACACATACACACACACTCTAGCTGGATCAAAGATGTGAAACCAGAAACCAAAAAAATAGAAGGACAGTAGTGGAAGAACTTGAGTGATAATAATTTTTATATTATCAGAATAGGGAAGGTCTTTCCAAATATGTCATAAGTGGAGAAGCCACGTAGAAAGTCCGATTATCTGACTGCTTCAAAACAAACAAAACCCAGTGGTGAGGCCAACGCTGCCCCCACATCGAAGTGAAAACCCGAAAGGCAAGCTGGGAGGTAGCCTGGCCACTCACCCTACCCCATCCAGGGTGTTTCCAGGGTCCTCATTCTCCTCAGACCCCCACCCACATGGCTACTGCCAGTGCCAGTCTATATGGGACCTCAGTCACCTCCTAAAACAAGAGGGTTATTTTACACAAAGATAATGGGTTGAATGGTGACCCCAAAAGATGTGTCCCTCAGAACGTGTGAAGGGACCCTGTCTGGGAAAAAGGTCTTTGCAGGATTAGTGAAGGATCTGAGATGAGGACATCATAGATGAGAGTGGCTCTAAATCCAATAATAGTGTCTTTATATGAGACGGAAGAGGAAAGGCACAGGGAAGCCATGTGAAGACAGAGGCAGAGATGGGAGAGAGGTGGCCACAAACCCAGGGATGCCTGAAGCCCCCAGAATCCAGTAGAAGCAGGAAGAACACTCCCCTGGAGCCTCCAGAGGTAACATGGCCCGGCCCACACTTTGATTCATACATCTGGTCTCCAGGACTGGGGGAGGATGAATTACTGTTGTTTTAAACCACCCCACCCAGCTTGTGGTCATTTGTTACAGAAGCCACAGAACAGTCACACAGACCCTGCTCTGTAGGATCCTGGAAGTGCGGGTCTCACTAAAGGCAGATAGAGGTTGGATTACAGAACCCTTAGAGTCAGCATTGGGCCCCAGAAATCCTAAAGCAGTGGCTGGACACCGGAACGTTGAGGGGTCAACTTGGAAGCCCATCCCTAAGGGTGCCGGCTGCACACGGCCTCCCCAGGTTTTTACGCATGTACATGCTGGGGATAAGTATTTCCATCCTGATTCAGGACCTCTGATGTCACAGTTCACGTTGTTAATTAAGAACCCACCAGTTGGGGCTTCCCTGTTGGCACAGTGGTTGAGAGTCCGCCTGCCAATGGAGGCCACACGGGTTCGTGCCCCGGTCCGGGAAGATCCCACATGACGCGGAGCGGCTGGGCCTGTGAGCCATGGCCGCTGAGCCTGTGCGTCCGGAGCCTGTGCTCCGCAACGGGAGAGGCCACAACAGTGAGGGGCCCGCGTACAAAAAAAAAAAAAAAAAAAAAAAAAGAACCCACCAGTTATACAGATGAAAACCCTATCAGAACACTTGCTCCAGTGGTAAACAATTCTGAAGTTGGTCAAGGTGAGGAATCGTCTCCCATGCAGCCAGCAGCCCCCACCCCCCACCCCGGCAAGGAGCGTCCTCATTGCAAAGCTGGGGGACCGTGCGGAGGCGTCTGTGAGTAAACGTGAGCTGAGCCCCAGGCCAGCTGCTGCTGAACTTTTCCCACCCTTCCCAGGTATAACACCTGAATATGTACAAGGACTTGAAAGCCTACAGGAAGGGCCGTGGAGCCACACCAGCGACAGCACGCAGGCCGACTTGGTGCCTGCAGGCCAGCCAGGATGGTCCTGGCCCCGGGCGCTCTTCTGGAAGCTTTCCATTTCCCTGCCTGAGGTACCCCTCCTGTCCCGGCCCCCAGTGCTTTTTTCCTTCCTCACCTCTGCCCAGGGAGAAATTCCAGCGGCAGGTATGGGTGACACATCCTCTTCTTTAGCAGGTGGCAGCCCAGCAACTCCTGCAGAAAGTCCAGCAGAGCCCCACTAACACCAGGACACCCACAAAGCTGTGGGCCCTACTCCCTCCCACCAGCCCAACCCGAGACTGCTGACGGGGCAGAGAATATGGCGTCAGGCACAGCTGCAGGTACTCTTGCCTGGAAGGGGTATTTATATTGACCTCAACTCAGGCACACCTGGGGAGGGCTGGCCGGCTGGGTCAGGCTGCCCAGGTCAGCCATTCCTCACCCATCAGGGGCTCAGAGTTGCACAAATTGGGCCTTGCTGCACGGGCCAGGTCCAAGGAACTGGTGTGGGGTCCTGAGGGTCAGGATAGACAAGGGGCTGCAGCCCTGGCTTGTTTTCTAATCATTTTATCTGGTCCATGAGTGGGAGACAACTTCAAGAAGACCCTCTCCTAATCAGAGGAACCCAGGAGTCAGGGAGAGGAGGGGTGGTGGGTGGAGACAGAGGCCTGGTGCCCCGGCTGCAGTGTAAGTCTCTGGAAGACCCGGTGGAGGGAGACGAGATAAGCCCCATGGGCTGCCCAGGTGAGTCCCATGTTCTGGAAGGTGCCTGCCCACCTTAGCCCCGTGGGCTGCTGGATGCCTGCTCAGGTGAGCTCCATATCCTGGGAGGGGCCTGTGTAAAAGAGCCCTTGCAGTGGGAGGGGCTGTGGAACAAGCATCCTCTTTGCCACCAGCACACAGTTTCTTCCTCACCCTTGGGCAGTGCTGGGGTGAGATGAGAAGCAGGAGACACTGTGGGCTCCTGAAACCCTGCGTGGGCTCACGTACAGCAAGGAGGTCAGCAGGTGGGCGCTGGCTGCTGTGCTGCAGACTCGCTTTGAATGTAGCTATTTGTTTTATAGCACTTCATATTATGTGAATATAAATTATTTATCACATATGTATTTTGCAAATATTTTTCTCCCAGTTTCTGGCTTGTCTCTTGGCTTTCAGAATAAGGTATTTAAACAAGTACAATTTTCAGTTTTATAAAGTACGTTATTAAGTTTTTCCCTTTTGTGTGAGGGCTTTTCACGTGGTGTTAGAAATCAAAGCTCGTGATCTATGTGACCAAACCCATGGCCATGTCAATTTTCTTCTATATGATCTTCTATAATTTTTAAAGTTTTATATTTTAAATTTGCCTGTGGACAATTTGGAGTGACTTTTGGTGCGAGTTGTAAAGTCTGTGCCTACATTCGTTTCGTGGCACGTGTTTCCTAATTCTCCTGTAATTAGCTTCCAGAAGTCCTGGGATGTTGGCCTCTGTCCCTTGGAACCTGCAGAGTTGTAGTGCATTGAGCGGGGCTGCCCACAGGGAACTCAGCCTCCCCTGAAGTGGGAGTGGGTGCTGCTTGCATTTTCCCAGGTGGCCAGCGGAGGGCGACAAGCCGGCATTTCTCACCAATGCGGGACCTGCCTCTTCTGCCCACAGGCTTGGGTCCTGTGCACAGCTGACTGGGGTTAGGTCTCCGCAGGACCCGCCAGGGCTTTGGCTTTGGAAAATGCAGACCTGCATCCACATGAAGGGTAGCTCGGTTTCCCCAAGAACTGCCGGGAGGTTCCACCCTGGGAGGGAAAGGTGAAGAAAATGTGGTGGGATGCTTCCTGCTGGGGGGGTGGGACACCCGGAGTTGCAGAGCTGCCTGCAGACGCTGCTACAGAAACCCCTGATTTTTTCTCTTTTTTATTTTGTGGTACGCGGGCCTCTCACTGTTGTGGCCTCTCCCGTTGCGGAGCACAGGCTCCGGACGCGCAGGCTCAGCGACCATGGCTCACGGGCCTAGCCGCTCCGCGGCATGTGGGATATTCACAGACCGGGGCACGAACCTGTGTCCCCTGCATCGGCAGGCGGACTCTCAACCACTGCGCCACCAGGGAAGCCCCCAGAAACCCGATTCTTTCCTGAGAATATTGGTGGAGGGGGGCATTCAGGCAACAGGGCAAACAGCTTTCTCTGGAGGCTCTTGTGGGGAAGTGGGGGTATAGCAACAGGGGCTCAGCCCGCAAAACCCCAGAACAGCTCCCAGATCAGCTCTAGAACTGATCCCAGAATGGCAAGAAGTGGGTCTTCCACCTACTAGACGTGGAGGAAAGGGGTGGGGTCTGCAGGGCCTCCCTCACCTTCGGGGACTTGCTGGGAGGTCACGGGGCTCAGCACATGCTGTGTGCTCATGGCTAAGATGGGTCAGGATGTGCAGTAGGGATGAAAAGGGGGATCCCTGCGCCAGCATCTTCGTGACCCCTCCTCTCCTCAAGGGTCTCGAGAACGTCTCTTACCCCAGTGACGAAGGATAAAACCATGACATTTCCCCCAGGGAAGCTCATTATAGACTTGGCACTCAGCTGGGGCTGGTCACGTGATTTCCACCCTCACCCTCCCAAATGCCTGGGCCCAGAAGGGGAGCCTTGTTCAGCGCGAACCACATGGTTTGTGCAAACAGTGTAGGCGCAGGGGGGTGCCCCTAAGGGGAGGGAGGTTTAGATAAGGGCGGGGTGATTTTCCAACTCTCCCCCACCCCCTCGGCCCCCAGGGCATTTTACAAAAGCCAGAGACTCAGCCGAGGAGGAGAGGCAGCGGGCCCCTTCCTGATCCACGGGCCTAGGATGCCCCATATGCCGAGGGCACTAGACTCAGGTGTCTCCTACACCGTGCCTGGTAGAGGGGCCCTGCAGGTTCTAGGGCTCTGAGACACCCCACTTCTGACCCCAACTGCAAGACTGGGAGCCCCTAGACCACCCCAGGTTTTTTTCTTAGAGGCTCCCAGGACTCACTGAAGATTTATACTCAGGCTCAGGATTTGTTATGCTGAAAGAAATCAGATAACATCAGCTGAGAGCAGAGGTCAGGAGAAGAGTTGGGGGGTCCATCAGGTATGACCACCTAGGGAAGCGACCTGAGCCCTGGGGGGCAGGGTGTCACTGAGGTCCACCACATTGACGTGGGGAACCCCGTGTGGCTGGAGTTTCACTCCAGCGCCTGTGAGGGGCTCAGGAAACCCCACCATGCGTCACGCCGTCAGCACAGACCAGCCCAGTGTGAAGACCACGGAGCACGGACACACCCATCTGATGCAAGGTGACAACCCGGAGCCAGGAGCAGAGGCCTGGCCTCTCTGTGGGCAGGTTTGCAGGTCTTTCACTTCTTGGGTTACATTTATTCCTAGGAGTTATGTCCTTCTGATGCTATTATAAATGGGATGGTTTTCTTCTTTTCTCTCTCTGATGTTTCATTATTAGTGTATAGGAACACAACTGACTTTTGTGTATTTGTGATTTTGTATCATGCAACTTCCCTGAATTCATGCACTACTGCTAACCGTGTTTTGGTGTTTGGATGTGGAAAGTTGCAATTAGAAATACCACTGTTTCTAAAACATCCAGGTCATCCAGAACACCAAGACATGGTGGCTACTGACATAATCTTCCCGCCGTGCCTCTCAAATCTCTGCCATCCTACAGCGGTGAACTGAACCATCACTTTGGGGAGCAGGAGCTGGGTAGGGCTTGGCCTCCATAACAAACTATGACATCTTCTCTGCTTTCCTGTCCCTTCACTGACATGCTTGTTTTGAAAAGTAATTGACTCTGCAATCATTTCCAAAGTCTAGAAAATTGTCCCTAGCAGTAGAAAAGACTCACATTTGCCATTTCACACAGAATTCTATATTGTGTTTTATGCAAAGCAGAAATCCTCTTCCAGGGAAGCAGCACGTGACCTCCAAGTGAGGACATTTTTATGGTTTCCACATTATAATCCAATCCACAGGCCCACGTCCACTTTCACCAGGTGCCCCAACGCTAGGGAAATGTCTTTTTCCATTCTGATCCAGGTTTCTTTTTCTGAAACACTAACAGATCCTTTCCCTCCTTTTCACAACCTTGATGGATTGAGAGCACACAAAACGAGTATGATCTGGGTGGCCTTTTCTGTGTGGTTACACAGATCAGTACTTCATTCATTGTTTGTTGTGACTAAATGGGCATCACATTTAGCATCTGAACCATTTAAAGTACACAGTCCTATGGCATTAACCACAGGCACGTTGTTGTACAAATAACCTCACCATCCACGTCCAGATCTTTTCCAATTTCACCAGTGAAACGCTGTACTTTGATTGAACACTAATTCCCCTCAGTCCCTGGCACCCACATTCTACTTTCTGCCTTTGAATTGTACTTCTCTGGATACCTCCTATATGTAGTAACTCATCATGTGTGTCCTTTTAAAGTGACAGGGCTATTTCACTGATCATAATGCCTTTGAGGTTCGTATATGCTGTAGGAATTGTCAGAATTTCCTTTGTTGTTAAGGCTGAATGACATTCCTTTGTGTGGATATCACATGTAGTTTACCCATTCATCCATCGATGGACACTTGGGTGGCATCTGCCTCTTGGTATTGTGATTCACGCTGCTTGGAATGTGGGTGTACCCATTTCTGTCCCAGGCCCTGCTTTTAATCTTTTGGGTATAATCCTCTCTGATGAGGTGTTTTAAAACTTTTGAAAACTTTGAACAAACTTTCCAAATATCAGATTCTTTGAACTCCAGCTAACTTTGGGGTGCTTCAAAGGGCCCCTGGAGCATCCCAAAGAGAGATCCTAAACTAGTTGGGTTCACTTGGTGTGTTAAATTACATGGAAAACATTGTCCAAGCTCGCTGTTGCCTGTGGCAGATGGAATCATTAGGCTCTCCCCAGTTTTTTCATAGCCACAAAACAGACAGGGGAAAGGATTTGGGGTTCTTCTGCTCTCTAGTCTCTCACCTCACCCAACTTACAAAAATCTAAAGAATTTCTGTTTCCCGGCCTTGGGTCTTGAACCCCTTGCCCAGCTCCACTTTCTCCAAGGATTCCTCTTTGAATCTATCGGACCCCCTTCACTCCAGGCCTTGGCAGCCCATACACTGCTATGGACAGCCTATCGGGCTGGCTGCTGCCCAAAAGCCCATATTATAAACTCTGTAGATGTTCAAGCATGAGGAATACACCCCAGTGTAGAGAAACTTGTTATAGGACATAGGCTTTATACACAACAGATGCCCCTCAGGGAGAGTCCTAGCAACGCACTGGCACTGGTTCAAACGTCCCCACCCCCAACCCCTGGGGACCCTCATGAAAGGGACTGAGCTGGCCACAGGCATCTGGTTGGGCGATGGGAGAGCAGAAGACACTGAAAACCCCATTAGGTTCGAAAGGAATTCGGAGGATGCTCTGACCCTTCAAGTTAAAGCCTCCTGGTAAATGTTTCTGGGAAGCCGGATTCCATTTCTAGGAATGCTTGGTTGTAGGTTGCTCAACATGGGAGGATCCCCTTCTAAACCAGAAGAAACACCTCTGGAGTGTATCCTTAAGAACTGGAAATTTTTAGGGACTTCTCTGGTGGCACAGTGGTAAAGAATCCACCTGCCAATGCACGGGACACGGGTTCGAGCCCTGGTCTGGGAAGATCCCACATGCCGCGGAACAACTAAGCCTGTGCACCACAACTACTGAGCCTGCGCTCTAGACCCCGCAGGCCACAACTACTGAAGCCCGTGCACTACAACTACTGAAGCCTGCACGCCTACAGCCCATGCTCTGCAACAAGAGAAGCCACGGCAATGAGAAGCCTGTGCACCGCAACGAAGAGTATCCCCCACTCACCACAACTAGAGAAAGCCCACGCACAGCAACGAAGACCCAAAGCAGCCAAGAATAAATAAATAAATAAAATAAAATATTTTTTAAAAGTCCACAAATAACAAATGCTGGAGAGGGTGTGGATAAAAGGGAGCCCTCCTACACTGCTGGTGGGAATGTAAGTTGGTGTAGCCACCATGGAAAACCGTATGGAGGTTCCTCAAAAAACCTAAAAATTGAGCTACCATATGATCTAGCAATCCCACTCCTGGGCATATATCTGGAGAACAACATAATTCGAAAAGACACATATACCCCAGTGTTCATAGCAGCACTATTTACAATAGCCAGGACATGGAAGCAACTTAACTGTCCATTAGCAGATGAATGGATAAAGGAGATGTGATGCACACACACACATATCCACAACACATACTCACTATAGAATATTACTCAGTCATAAAAAAATGAAATAATGCCATTTGCAGCAAAATGGATGGACCTAGAGAATATCATACTAAATGAAATCAGAGAAAGACAAATATTATGTACCACTTACATGTGGAATCTAACAAATAATAAAAATGAATCTATTCAAGAAACAGAAAGAGACTCACAGACTTAGAAAAAAAAACTTATGGTTGACAAATGGGAAGTGGGGGAAGGGTGAACTAGAAGTATGGGATTAACAGATACACAATGCTATATATAAAATAGATAAGCAACAGGACCTACTGTAGAGCACGGGGAATTATATTCAATATCTTGTAATAACCTACAATGGAAAATAATCTGAGAAAAACAAACAAAAAATATATATATAACTAAATCACTTTGCTGTACACCTAAAACTAACACAATATTGTAAATCAACTACACTTCGATAAAATTAACATTACATTTAAAATTAAAAAAAGAGGGACTTCCCTGTGGCACAGTGGTTAAGAATCTGCCTGCCAATGCAGGGGACATGGGTTCGAGCCCTGGCCCGGGAAGATCCCATATGCCATGGAGCAACTAAGCCCGTGTGCCACAGCTACTGAGCCTGTGCTCTAGAGCATGCAAGCAACAACTACTGAAGCCTAGAGCCTGTGCTCTGCAAGAAGAGAAGCCACCGCAATGAGAAGCCCACACACAGCAACAAAGAGTAGCCCCCGCTCGCCACAACTAGAGGAGGCCTGCGCACAGCAACGAAGACCCAACGCAGCCAAATAAATACATTAATAAAATAAAATAAAATAAAAAGAGAATTTCAGAGGCGGGTCTTCAAGAACAGACCATGGTCCACATGAGTAGTGACCATGTCAGCGATGACAATTCCTGGCACAGGCAGGCATGAGGAAATGTCAGCTAGAGGAAAAAATTAGAACCTGGTGTACACAGGTGCCTTGGATCTGGACAGTTACCTGGCCAGGGCAAGGCCAAACAAAGGGGGGTCCACTAAGGTGACTGAAAAACCTCTGCCTCTGACACCTTCCACATGACACCACAGGAAGCAGGTGTTGGGGTTGCTCAAGGAGAGCAGAAGGCAGTGCTCACACATCATCTCAACCAACCACAGCACCAACCGAGGGAAATGGAAAAGGAAGCAGTATCTGCGGTCCTGATGAGAGGACAGAGCTGTCACTGGGGAAAGAGGAAGGACACAGGGGTGGATCTGAGGTTCTTACCCAGGGAGGCTGTAAGTGCCAAGTTCTCCAGCTTCACATTACAATACAGGCATCTCCAAGACTCATCAAGGAGACCCCATTCCTCCCCGGAAAATGTCACAGCCACATCTTCAAAGGTCACGCCATCCTGCTATGATGGGGATAGATGAAACCACAAACAGCCCCACTCTCAAGGAGCCACAATCCATTCTCCACCAACCCACCCACCCCCACACCTACCATATGCCCATCCTCCTCCCAACCTCCCCAACTCAGAGAAGAAACCAGGCCCTGGTGCCATTGGTGCCTCTGTCTCCTCAGGGGTCCATTGATCACTGGGCAAAACCATCAGTGGCAGGAGGCACATGGGCAATCAACAGCTAAGCTCTGGGACAAGCACAGAAGGATGTACCACCTCCACAGGCTATTACCCGGGTGTGGCCACAGTCATGTGGTTTCCAGTGCAGTGCCCTAGACCATCAGACGTGCCCCCTGTCTGAATGCACATCTCTCAGAGCCCCATACCCACGGCCACCAGCATCAGTGCCCCTTACTGTAGGCGTCTTGTTACTCGTGTTTCAGTCACCTCCTCATAACCCCACTGGTGAGGGTATAATTCCCACCCTAAGGGTGTGGCCAAACACACGACCCCTGACACTGGCCAGACGCAATCAACAGCCATTTATTAACCACATATTAACATGTGGGAGACAACACACAAGGCCATGGGAAGGCCACACACTGGCGGAGTGAACAACAAAGGGCTGTGGGATGCAGTCTCTGTGGGATCGAGAGGGTGCCCTGCTTCCCGCAAGAGGACATGACTGGCTTGTTTAAATGGCTCTGCAGGCTGGTAGGGAACTGAAACTAACTACAAAGGGATAAGCAGGAACTGTGCCTGCTCCCTTTGATAAAAAGGGTTGTAAGGCTAGGAGACATCACCTGTGAGAAGCATGTGAAGGGAAACTTGCACCACGGCCATTTGAGGGCATACTTGTTTCACCAGATGTCAAGGCAGCATACCTATTGGCCTTAATTTTAGAACTTACAACACAACTTGGCAGACAGCATCCAGAATATCCTTGACAAATTCAGAGAGGATCCAGTATGACTACAGACTTCCCATGGTTCCTGTTAGCAACCACAGCCCCAAATCACTCCATGCAGGTCTCATTCAACTCCTTGGCTCAGACGCAGTCAGAGAACCATGTGTGGATCTCAGCTACCCATGGTCCTATCTGCTTTTCCTGCACTTGCTGTGCCCTCAGAAATCACACCCTTCCTCTGTCCATCCAACCATCATTCAAAGCCCAGCCCCACTGATAACCCACCCCAGATCTTGTGACTCACAGATGACTGAATTTGCCCCTGATCATATGCACCTGGCTGAATGAAACATCCCAGACTCCACCAAAGTCCTCACAAAATCTTGGTTAGTCTATAAAATGGTAAAAAAGCACAAGTTTCAGCCTGAGTATATCTTTAAGTATGCACAATTTATGGCAAGACAATCAGTCAATCCTCATTTTTCATGGATTCTGTGTTCAACCAAGTGCAAACTGTCTCTCAACATGGGTCCACACATCTCACAGAGGTGGGCCTTCTGGGGAGACAGACCTGCTTTAAGAGTCCTATCCTGTGGCATTACTTTGCAGAAATGCTGTGCTCAGAAGATGCCTCCTTATTCTCCACTCTACACCAACAACCTGAAAGAAGGAAATGCTGGTGAAGTGCATGTTGATTCTGGTGAGAAGGGTAACCTGTAGAAAAGTGTGTGTGGGACAAACCCAGGAACAATCAGTGGGATTGTTCTGGGGACCAAAGAGTTGGGTACAGGTTGAGAATGGGTTGATTAGCAGAACTGGGCCTCTAAAGACCACAGAACAGGGGAGGACTCATGAGGTTAGACACAGCACCACTGGGTGCAGCACAGGGAGGAAAGGGTCTACAACTCCTTCCCTTGGAAACAACTCTCTCTGGAGATCTGGTCTTCTGCTGACATCGGTGTGTTATGTAGAAGAGTGTGTTCAGGCCCAAGAAAATGCAACTACAACAGAGTAGCTGGTGTTCAATGACTGTTTAAGAATATGTGTGTGGGACTTCCCTGGCGGTCCAGTGGTTGGGACTCTGCATTCCAGTGCGGGGGATGTGGGGTCGATCCTTGATCGAGGAGCTGGGATCCCACATGCCTTGGGGCCACAGGGCCAGAACATAAAACAGAAGCAATACTGTAGCAAATTCAATAAAGACTCTGAAAATGGTCCACATCAAAAAAGTCTTAAAAAAAAATAAAGAATATGTGTGCATGTTACAATGCACATGTAGAGGCCAATGTCAGAGAGTACTACAGGTGGAGCAATGAGAACAGCGAGTGAGATGTGTAGCCCACAGATGTGGTGAACAGCCCTGAGCTGGAAGAGCAGAAGTGACAAATAGCAGAGCTGACAAGTTGGCAGTGTCAAGAATGGGAAAGGAAAGGCATTAGGCTGCCTTTGTCAACAGCACCAAAATACTACACAAACAGAATAGGTTTCTGTATGATCTGAGCACAGCTCAGACATCGTGCCTCCCCCAGGGCTAGGCTCCCATGGAATCCATACTGCTGTAGCTGGATTTATGCTACAAACTCAAATGTTTATGTTCCTGCAAACACCATATGTTGAAATCTTAACCTCAATGTGATGGTAGTAAGAGGTGGGGGACTCTGGCAGGTGATTAGATCATGAGGGTGAAGCCCCCACCAATGGGATTAGTGCCCTTGTACAAGTGACTCCAGAAAGCCTTCTCATTCCCCTTCTGCCATGTGAGGACACAGCAACAAGGAGACCATTTATGAACAAGGAAGTAGGCCTCACCAGACACTGAAACTGCCAGTGCCTTGATCGAGGACTGCCCAGCCTCCAGACCTGTGACATAAATGTTTGTTGTGTAAGTACCAGCCTATGGTAGTTTGTTATAGAAACCTGACTGGACTAAAACAGAAATTGGTTTGAGAAGTGGGATGCTGCTTGCAAGAAAAACCTGAAAAATTAGAAGTGGCTTTGGATCTGGGTAATGGTCAGAGGCTACCAAGAGTTTTGAGGTGCATATTTGCAAAAGCCAATATTGTCAAGAATGCTAAGTAATTCTGGTAAGAGCTTAGGAACAAAAGAGGGGAGTTATAGAGAAAGCTTCCATCTTCTTAGATGATAATGAATCATGAACAAAATGTGCATAGAAATATGGATGGTAAATGTTATTCTATTCTGATGAAGTCTGAGAAAGAAATGAGGAACATGTTATTAGACAAGGAACACTGAAGATCCTTTTTATAAAGTGGAAAAGAACTTGGCTGAATTTTGTTCATGTTCTAGTGTTTTATAGAAGGTAAAATGTGTGAGCAATGAAATTTGATATTTAGCTGAGAAAATTCTAAACCATGCTGCAGAGCAGCTTGCTTCCTCCTGACTGCTTAGAGTAAGATACAATTAGAGAGATGACTTGAGGACGGGATTGTTAAGCAGAAAGGAACCAGAACTTAAAGATCTGAAAAATTCTCAGCCTATCCATTTTGAAAAGAATGAGAAGGTGTTTTCAGAAGGGAACACTAAGACTTTGATAAGATTAGCATGCATATGATCCAGAAACCTCATCTGCCATCTCAAGAATGATCCCCCTTAAGGTGATCAGGGACCCTCATGGCTGCCACCTCCACCACAGGCCCCGCGAGCAGGGGCCAAGGGAGGGCAACATGGCTCCAATGGGTGGGGCCACCTATCTGGGTCAGGCACCCCACGATGTTCCCGCTCCATGCCTCACGGCGGGGCCCCGGCAGAGAGCTGCGTTGTGTTCAGCAGACACATGGGGCCAGGGATTCCCAGAGCCGTAGCACCTGGACACAACACCAACAGAGCCACCAGCTAACAGTGCCAGTCTGAGGGCCACCGTCATGAGATCCCAATCCAGGAGAGCAGCAGAGGCAAGACTGCTCCCCAGTGGGCCTGGAGGGCAGAGCACTGAACCACAGAGGATTATACTTGAGGCTTCAGGTCCAAAGACATTTGCCCCAGTAAGCTTTGGACTTACTCGGTACCTATCACTCCTTTCTCCCTTCCCTTAAGAATGGGAATTGTTTCATTCTGGGATGGGAATGTCTACCTCATGCCTGTTCCACCACTATATTTTGGAAGCACATAACTTGTTTGGTTATATAGGTTCTCAGCTGGAGAGAGATCTGTTGCAGGGTAAACTGTATTTCAAGTCTCACCAATATCTGATATAAATGATATTTAGATGAGACTTTGGAATTTAGAGTTGATGCTAGAACTAGTTAAGATTTTGGGGGCATGTTTGCTGGCCCTGCAAGGTGGAAATGGTGGTGTAGTAGGTTTTGGGGGTTTTTTTTTGTTTTTTCCTTTCCACCCACAGGGTTTGGGTTTCTGGCTGGGAGTCAGGTTTCTGGAAATCTATGTGGAAAATTAACGGTATATGTGGTATCTGTCTTCAATAGGGCTAAAAGGAGCCCAAGCCCATTAACCAGCTGAACAAAGTCTATGATGCAATAGACCCTTGCTGAGATTTAGACTGGAGAGGTTGTGGAAGTGGGGCTGGGCCAGGATACAAAGAGAAATATGGGGGAAGAGAGAAGTTACTGAGAAGAATCAAGAGATCCTAGCATTCTTATTTGCTGTGTGATCCTAGTCAAGCAACTTATTCTCTTTAGGAATTCTTTTATAAAATTTGACCAACAGGACCAACGTCACAGAATTACTGACAAGAAAAAAATGAGATTTCTAAAAACCTGAAGAGTAAGCTTTTAGAAAAATCATCAGAAGGAAGGAAATTGGAGAAATAAAACTGGAAACATTCAGAATCTTGATGGTGTGCCAAACCAAATGTCAACTGGAGCTCGACCAAAAACTAAAATGAGCAAACCAAAGCCCAGGAAAGCCATGTGGCAGACAGGGTCTTGGTGCTCTGGCCTGAGCCTCTGAGGTGGGAGAGCCGAGTTCAGGACATTGGACCACCAGAGACTTCCTGGTCCCACGTAATATCAATTGGCGAGAGCTCTCCCAGAGATCTCTGTCTCAACACTAAGACCCAGCTACACCCAGTGGCCAGCAAACTCCAGTGCTAGATGCCCCATGCCAAACAACTAGCAAGACAGGAACACAACCCCACCCATTAGCAGAGAGGCTGCCTAAAATCATACTAAGTTCACAGACACCCAAAAAAACACCACCAGACGTGGTTCTGCCCATCAGAAAGACAAGATCCAGCCTCACTCACCAGATCACAGGCACCAGCCTCCTCCACCAGGAAGCCTACACAAACCACTGAACCAACCTCACCCACTGGGGGCAGACGCCAAAAACAATGGAAACTACAAACCTGCAGCCTGCAAAAAGGAGACCCCAAACATAGTAAGTTAAACAAAATGAGAAATCAGAGAAACATGCAGCAGATGAAGGAGCAAGGTAAAAATCCACCAGCCCAAACAAATGAAGAGGAAATAAGCACTCTACCTAAAAAAGAATTCAGAGTAATGATAGTAAAGATGATCCAAAATCTTGGAAATAGAATGGAGAAAATACAAGAAACGTTTAATAAGGACCTAGAAGAACTAAAGAGTAAGCAAATGATGAACAACACGATAATTGAAATTAAAAATTTTCTAGAAGGAATCATTAGCAGAATAACTGAGGCAGAAGAACGGATAGGTGACCTGGAAGATAAAATAGTGGAAATAACTACTGCAGAGCAGAATAAAGAAAAAAGAATGAAAAGAATTGAGAACAGTCTCAAAGACCTCTGGGACAACATTAAATGCATCAACATTCAAATTATAGGGGTCTCAGAAGAAGAGAAAAAGAAAGGGTCTGGGGCTTCCCTGGTGGCTCAGTGGTTGAGAGTCCACCTGCTGATGCAGGGGACATGGGTTCGTGCCCCGGTCCGGGAAGTTCCCACATGCCACGGAGCAGCTAGGCCCGTGAGCCATGGCCGCTGAGCCTGTGCGTCCGGAGCCTGCGCTCCACAACGGGAGAGACCACAACAGTGAGAGGCCCACGTACCACAAAAAAAAGAGAAAAGAAAGAAAGGGTCTGAGAAAATATTTGAGGAGACTATAGTTGAAAACTTCCCTAACATGGGAAAGGAAATAGTCAATCAAGTCTAGGAAGCGCAGAGATTCCCATACAGGAGAAACACTCCGAGACATATATTATTCAAATGATCAAAAATTAAATACAAAGAAAAAATATTAAAAGCATCAAGGGAAAAGCAACAAATAACTTACAAGGGAATCCCCATAAGGTTAACAGCTGATCTTTCAGCTGAAATTCTGCAAGCCAGAAGGGAGTGGCAGGACATATTTAAAGTGATGAAAGGGAAAAATCTACAACTCAGACCACTCTACCCAGCAAGGATCTCATTCAGATTTGATGGAGAAATTAAAACCTTTACAGACAAGCAAAAGTTAAGAGAATTCAGCACCACCAAACCAGCTTTACAACAAATGCTAAAGGAATGTCTCTAGGCAGGAAACACAAGAGAAGGAAAAGACCTACAAAAACAAACCCAAAACAATTAAGAAAATGGTAATAGGAACATACATATTGATAATTACATTAAATGTAAATGGATTAAATGCTCCAACCAAAAGACATAGACTGGCTGAATGGATACAAAAACAAGACCTGTATATATGCTGTCTACAAGAGACCCACTTCAGACCTAGGGAAACATACAGACTGAAAGTGAGGGGATGGAAAAAGATATTCCATGCAAATGGAAATCAAAAGAAAGCTGGAGTAGCAATTCTCATATCAGACAAAATAGACTTTAAAATAAAGACTATTACAAGAGACAAAAGAAGGACACTACGTAATGATCAAGGGATCAATCCAAGAAGAAGATATAACAATTGTAAATATTTATGCACCCAACACAGGAGAACCTCAATACATAAGGCAACTGCTAAGGGCCATAAAAGGGGAAATTGAAAGTTAACACAATAATAGTAGGGGACTTTAACACCCCACTTTCACCAATGGACAGATCATCCAAAATGAAAATAAATAAGGTAACACAAGCTTTAAATGACACATTAAACAAGATGGATTTAATTGATATTTATAGGACATTCCATCTAAAACCAACAGAATACACTTTCTTCTCAAGTGCCCATGGAACATTCTCCAGGAGAGACCATATTTTCAGTCACAAATCAAGCCTTGGTAAATTTAAGAAAATTGAAATCTTATCAAGTATTTTTTCCAACCACAATGCTATGAGACAAGATATCAATTACAGGAAAACAACTGTAAAAAACACAAACACATGGAGGCTAAACAATACGCTACTAAATGGCCAAGAGATCACTGAAGATATCAAATAGGAAATCAAAAAATACTTAGAAACAAATGACAATGAAAACACAATGACCGGGCTTCCCTGGTGGCTCAATGGTTGAGAGTCTGCCTGCCGATGCAGGGGATGCGGGTTCGTGCCCCAGTCCAGAAGGATCCCACATGCTGTGGAGCAGCTGGGCCCATGAGCCATGGCCGCTGAGCCTGTGCGTCCAGAGCCTGTGCTCCACAACGGGAGAGGCCACAGCAGTGAGAGGCCCACGTACCTCAAAAAAATAATAATAATAAAAACAGAAAAAACACAATGACCCAAAATCCATGGGATGCAGCAAAAGCAGTTCTAAGAGAGAAGTTTATACAAATCCTACATCAGAAACTAGAAAAATCTCAAATAAACAACCTAACCTTACACCTAAAGCAAACAGAGAAAGTAGAACAAAAAAACATAAAGTTAGCAGAAGGAAAGACATCATAAAGATCAGATCAGAAATAAATGAAAAAGGAATGAAGGAAACAATAGCAAAGACCAATAAAACTAAAAGCTGGTTCTTTGAGAAGATAAACAAAATTAATAAACCATTAGCCAGACTCATCAAGAAAAAAAGGGAGAAGACTGAAATCAACAGAATTAGAAATGAAAAAGGAGAAGTAACAACTGACACTGCAGAAAAACAAAGGATCATGAGATATTACTATAAGCAACTCTATGCCACTAAAATGGACAACCTGGAAGAAATGGACAAACTCTTAGAAAAGCACAACCTTCCAAGACTGAACCAGGAAGAAATAGAAAAAAATATAAACAGACCAATCACAAGCACTGAAATTGAAACTGTGATTAAAGATCTTCCAACAAACAAGAGCCCAGGGGGTTTCCCTGGTGGCGCAGTGGCTGAGAGTCCGCCTGCTGATGCAGGGGACACGGGTTCGTGCCCCAGACCGGAAAACAAACAAGAGCCCAGGACCAGACGGCTTCACAGGCAAATTCTATCAAACATTTAGAGAAAAGCTAACACCTATTCTTCTCAAACTCTTCCAAAATATAGCAGAGGGAGGAACACTCCCAAACTCATTCTATGAGGCCACCATCCCCCTGATACCAAAACCAGACAAAGATGTCACAAAAAAAGAAAACTACAGGCCAATATCACTGATGAACATAGATGCAAAAATCTTCAACAAAATACTAGCAAACAGAATCCAACAGCACATTAAAAGGATCATACACTGTGATCAAGTGGGGTTTATCCCAGGAATGCAAGGATTCTTCAATATTCGCGTCAATCAATGTGATACACCATATTAACAAATTGAAAAATAAAAACCATATGATTATCTCAGT
Source organism: Leucopleurus acutus (assembly GCF_964270905.1). Classification (NCBI taxonomy): domain Eukaryota; kingdom Metazoa; phylum Chordata; class Mammalia; order Artiodactyla; family Delphinidae; genus Leucopleurus; species Leucopleurus acutus. The sequence continues at coordinate 58,623,899 of NC_139162.1, forward strand.
AGATGCAGAAAAAGCTTTCGACAACATTCAACACCCATTTAAGATAAAAACTCTCCAGAAAGTAGGCATAGAGGGAACCTTCCTCAACATTATAAAGGCCATATATGACAAACCCACAGCCAGTTCTCAATGGTGAAAAACTGAAACCATTTTCTCTAAGATCAGGAACAAGACAAGGTTGCCCACTCTCACCACTACTATTCAAGGTAGTTTTGGAAGTTTTAGCCACAGCAATCAGAGAAGGAAAAAGAAATAAAAGGAATCCAAATCGGAAAAGAAGAAGTAAAGCTGTCACTGTCTGCAAATGACATGATACTATACATAGAGAATCCTAAAGATGCTACCATAAAACTACTAGAGCTAATCAATGAAATTGGTAGAGTAGCAGGATACAAAATTAATGCACAGAAATCTCTTGCATTCTTATACACTAATGATGAAAAATCTGAAAGAGAAATTAAGGAAACACTCCCATTTACCACTGCAACAAAAAGAATAAAAGAATAAAATACCAAGGAATAAACCTACCTAAGGAGACAAAAGAACTGTATGCAGAAAACTATTAAGACACTGATGAAAGAAATTAAAGATGATACAAACAGATGGAGAGATACACCATGTTCTTGGATTAGAAGAATCAACATTGTGAAAATGACTATACTACCCAAAGCAATATACAGATTCAGTGCAATCCCTATGAAACTACCAATGGCATTTTTCACAGAACTAGGACAAAAAAGTTCACAATTTGTATGGAAACACAAAAGACCCTGAATAGCCAAAGCAATCTTGAGAAAGAAAAACAGAGCTGGAGGAAACAGGTTCCCTGACTTCAGACTATACTACAAAGCTACAGTAATCAAGACAGTATGGTACTGGCACAAAAACAGAAATATAGATCAGTGGAACAGGATAGAAAGCCCAGAGATAAACCCACACACATATGGACACCTTATCTTTGATAAAGGAGGCAAGAATATACAATAGAGAAAAGACAACCTCTTCAATAAGTGGTACTAGGAAAACTGGACAGTTACATGTAAAAGAATAAAATCAGAACACTTCCTAACACCATACACAAAAATAAACTCAAAATGGATTAAAGACCTAAATGTAAGGCCAGACACTATAAAACTCTTAGAGAAAAACATAGGCAGAACACTCTATGACATAAATCACAGCAAGATCCTTTTTGACCCACCTCCTAGAGAAATGGAAATAAAAACAAAAATAAACAAATGGGACCTAATGAAACTTAAAAGCTTTTGCACAGCAAAGGAAACCATATACAAGGTGAAAAGACAACCCTCAGAATAGGAGAAAATATTTGCAAATGAAGCAACTGACAAAGGATTAATCTCCAAAATATACAAGCAGCTCATGCAGCTCATAGCAAAAAAACAAACAACCCAACCCAAAAATGGGCAGAAGAGCTAAATAGACATTTCTCCAAAGGAGATATACAGATTGCCAACAAATACATGAAAGGATGCTCAACATCACTAATCATTAGAGAAATGCAAATCAAAACTACAATGAGGTATCACTGCACACTGGTCAGAATGGCCATCATCAAAAAATCTACAAACAATAAATGCTGGAGAGGGTGTGGAGAAAAGGGAACCCTCCTGAACTGTTGGTGGGAATGTAAACTGATACAGCCATTATGGGGAATAGTATGGAGCTTCCTTAGAAAACTAAAAATAGAACTACCATATGACCCAGCAATCCCACTACTGGGCATATACCCTGAGAAAACCATAATTCAAAAAGAGTCATGTACCACAATGTTCATTGCAGCTCTATTTACAATAGCCAGGACATAGAAGCAACCTAAGTGTCCATCAACAGATGAATGGATAAAGAAGATGTGGCACATATATACAATGGAATATTACTCAGCCATAAAAAGAAACGAAATTGAGTTATTTGTAGTGAGGTGGATGGACCTAGAGTCTATCATACAGAGGGAAATAAGTTAGAAAGAGAGAAACAAATACCATATGCTAACACATATATATGGAATCTAAAAAAAAAAAAAGTTTCTGAAGAACCTAGGGGCAGGACAGGAATAAAGATACAAACGTAGAGAATGGACTTGAGGACACATGGAGGGGGTAGGGTAAGCTGGGACAATGTGAGAGAGTGGTTTTGACACATATACACTACCAAACATAAAACAGACAGCTAGTGGGATGCAGCCACATAGCACAGGGAGATCAACTTGGTGCTTTGTGACCACCTAGAGGGGTGGGATAGGGAGGGTGGGAGGGAGATGCAAGAAGGAGGGCATATGGGGATATATGTATACATATAGCCGATTCACTTTGTTGTACAGTAGAAACTAACACAACATTGTAAAGCAATTATACTTCAATAAAGATGTTAAAAAAAAAAGATTTTGGGGGCTGTTGGAATGGATAAATTTATTTTGTATTTGAGAGGACATGAATTTTGGGAGCCAAGGGTAGAATGCTATAGATTGAATGCTTGTGTCCCCGCAAAATTCATATGTTGAAATCCTAATCTTCAATGTGATGGTATTAGGAAGTAGGGGTCTTTGGCAGGTGATTAGGTCATGAAGGTGGGGCCATAATAAATGGGATTAGTGCCCTTATAAATGAGACCCCAGAATGCTCTCTAGCCCCTTCCAACATATAAGGACATAAAGAGAAGGTGGCAGCTATGAACAAGTAATAGGGCCCTCACCAGAACCTCATGCTGGTGCCTTGATCTTGGACTTTCCAGCCCACAGAACTGTGAGAAATCAATTTCTGTTGTTTATAAGCTACCCAGTCTGTGGTATTTTGTTACAGCAGCCTGAATGTACTAAGACAGACAGGGATAAACATGTGGGTAAAAGGGTTTGGTAAGCTACTGAGCAACACACTAATGTAATGTATTATGCAATCATAATTTCTGCCCTTTAGCTCCCTTTCTACCTTTTAAACTGTCTCCTAAACTGCAGGTTTAAAAATTTACAGTGTCAGGATATAGTTCCTAGAATGTGAAAATCACTGTGCTCTACAGATCTAAAGGAGAATGAGGTTTGTTACTCATTTAAGCACTCCAAGTTGCAAGTGCTAAGGTAGGATTTGGAACCCTGAAGTCCCTAATGGGGTTTGTGGGTGTTGAGGCCATAGTTCCTTGGACAAGCTGCTTCTCCTCAGTGAGACCCAGTTTCCTGGTTATTAACAATTTTTCCCATAATCTATGCTTGGCTTCTTTGCTGAGAGAGGCCATGTTTAGAAGTAGGATTGGGTGGAGGATGGAGGCTGTGAATGGAACCACACTGTAAAGCAAGACCCAACTGTTCACCAGAGGCTCCAGGAGAGGACTTTTTTGTTTTATGTCCTCATGGAATGTTGTCCAAATCCTGATAAGTTGTCAAAGAGAGGCAAACCATCCTAGGGCAGTAGACAGTACATACCTATTCTTTTCGTAGAAAAAGAGAAGGCTCTTTCCACAAGGCCAGTGCCTTGATCTTCAACTTCCCAGACTGCAGAAGAGTGAGAAATAAATGTTTGTTTAAACACCTAACCATGTTAGTTTGTTATAGCAGCACGAACTGACTACGACAATTTATTTCCATTCTGTGAACCACCCAGGGCTCTCCACCCCACCCCCAAGATGAGCAACTACATGGGACCTGGGTGATGGAAGTGTTAAGGGAAAGATAGGACAGAAGGCATTCAGGATTGCCCCAGAATACTGATAGCCCACAGGAAAGAAAACTATTACAAAGAGAACTTTGGGGGAGGCTCTTACAAGAACAGAACATGATCCACATAAGTAGTGACTATGTCAGTGATGGTAATTGCTGGCACAGGCAGGCAGGAGGAAATGTCAACTAGAGGAAGTAAGTTAGACCTGGGTCACACACGTTCCTTGGATCTGGACAAAGTCACCTGGCCCGGGAGAAGGCAAGTAAGGTAGGACGCAGGATGAGTACAAGACTCTGGACCTTGCATCCTTCCCTGGGAGTCTGCAGGAAAGCAGGTGTTGGACCTGCTCAAAGAGAGGAGAGGGCAGTCCTACCAACCACAGCACCTACTCAGGAAACTGAGGAAGCAGTGCCCACAGTCCTGATTTGAGAATGACATAGCTGGTCCTGGGGAAAGAGAAAGGGCAGAGGCTACCTCTGGGCACAGGGGTAGGTTTGAGGGTCTTACCCAGGGAGGTTACAAGTGCAAAATTCTCCAGTATCACATCTTGGTACAGGCATCTGTGAGGCTCGTCAAGGAGATTCCGTTCCTCCAAAGAGAAGTACATGGCCACATCCTCAAAGGTCACATTGCCCTGCTAAGATGATGACAGAAGAACCAAAAGCAGTCCACTTCTGAGTCACAATCCCTTCCCCCAACATCTATTCCATGCCCACCCTCCTCCCAAGCTCCTTAAATCAGCATTTTGAGAAACTAGGCCTTGGCACTACTGATGCCATTGTGTCTTCATGTGCCCATTAATCCCTGGGTCCAGGAGGCAGGTGGAGAAACATACAGTTGACCCTTGAACAACACAGGTTTGAACCACAAGAGTCCACTCATACTTGGATTTTTTTCAATAAATAAATACTACAGTACTCACGATCTGTGTATAGGTAAGATGAATCAGCAGTTGTGGAACTACAGATACAGAGGGCCTACCTGTAAACTTTTATGCAGATTTTCGAGTGTGCAGAGGGTTGGTGGTCCTAACCCCTTGTTGTTGAAGGGTCAACAATATCTAAGCCATGGACCTGGCATAGAGGATCCAGAGGCTCATATTACCCTGGTATTACCAAAGTCTCAATACCAGATCCTGGAACCTTCAGGTATACTCCCTAAGTTCACACCACTCTTTAGAATGCACATCCCTCACATCCCTAGATTCCACAGCCACATGCCCATGGCCACCACCACCTTAGGGCCCACACCATAGGCATGTCTTTGGTCTCCCTACATTACTCGTCTCTTAATCAACACCTCTTCACCCCACTGTTGAGGGTGGAATTCCCAGTGTATAGTTATGGAGACAGCCAAACATGTGACATTTGACACTGAACATATGAGATAGACAGCAGTTTATAAATCACATATACTCACAGCCTGAGAGAGGAGGACACATCACACTACACAGGGCCACATGGAGGTTGTACTCCAGAAGAGAGGCTGTACACCGGGGGCTGTGGGACATAAGCTTTGTAGTATCAAGAGGGAGAAGTGTTCCTTGGTTCCCATGGAAGGGTGTGATTGGCTTTGTGCAAAATTCCATGGATCGGTAGGAACTGAAACCTGCTACAAAGGGATGAACAGGAACTGCTCTGGTCTCCTTGCTAAAAAGGGGGTATCTGGTAGGAGCAGAGTGGGGAGGGCAACTTGCACTGAGGACATTTGAGCCATCCCATTTCTACCACCCATGTTAAGGCTACCCATAATGGGCTTATGCTGCAATTTGACAGATGACATAAAGATTATGCTTGACATAGTTAAACACAATCCAGTATGATGCCAGACGTCCCATGGCTTCCACTAGCAGTCACAGCCCCAAAACTTTCTATGAAGATCTCCCTGCCTGGCTCAGTTCCTTGCCTCTGACTTAGTCACACAGAATCACACGTGTATCTCAGACACACATGGCTCTCCTCTACTTGTGTGCTTCACTTGCTGCCCCCTACCACTACAACCTTCCTCTGTCCACCTACCCCTCGTTCAAAGAACAGCCCACAGGTGGCCTACCCCAGGCCTAGTGACTCTCACAGATGACTACATTTGCTCTTGACCTTATCCTCCAGGCTGAATGAAAAACAAGCTACATGGGCTTCCCTGGTGGCACAGTGGTTAAGAATCTGCCTGCCAAAGCAGGGGACACGGGTTCGATCCCTGGTCCAGAAAGATCCCACATGCCGCGGAGCAACTAAGCCCGTGTGCCACAAGTACTGAGCCCGCATGCTGCAACTACTGAAACCCGCGCGCCTAGAGCCCGTGCTCCGCAACAAAAGAAGCCACCGCAATCAGAAGCCCGCGCACTGCAACGAACAGTAGCCCCCGCTCAGCCCCTGCTTGCCCCAACTAGAGAAAGCCTGCGCGCAGCAACAAAGACCCTACTCAGCCAATAAATACATAAATAAATTTATTCTTTTAAAAAAAGAGAGAAACAAGTTCCACCAAAGTCCTCACAAAATCCTGGTGTGTACAGAGTGGTAAATAAGCACCAGTTCTGGCTTGACTGCCATCTCACTTCAATTGCTACTATGACTGTGCATCCATCTCATGTCATCTTTTCTTGGGAGCCTTGGCCACCTGCCAGACAATACTGTCTCTGAGAGCCTCCCCAATTCCTTTTCCACCACCCCAGGTGGGACTCAAGGACTGGGGAAATAGCACTTAAGAGTCCCAAGACACCACAATCCAGACATGTGATTCAGTGTCAGGCCCAGCGAGGGAACGGGACATCTTCCACTTGACTGTGTTGGTTCCATAAGCAGCCATGGAAATGTGGAACAAGTGATGAGTCTATGGAGGGGTTTGATGGGCTCAGGCTTCCATGTACCCCTGCCTGGCCCTGAAGTCTGGGATAGCTACTTAATCTCTGAGCCTCAGTGATCAGTTCCCCTTTTACAAGGTGTCCCTGTGCCTGTCACCCTCCCCCACTTGCCACCACACTGTCAGAAACAGGGCCCCACCAGAAACCTAGCAGGACCCTGAGGGGCTCCTGGGTACGGAAGCCTTTCTGTGTCTTGCTTTTCTTGTTTGTAGGTCAAGGGATATTCATAACAATATCCTTGAGCTCTACTGAACTAAAACCCCCAACAAATAGAAGATGCTAACTACTTGATGAAGCATTCTTCAGAGAAGATCAGGACACCACCTGAGGCCAGATTAAAGGAATGCAAACCCTACTCAAACCCTGATCCTAATCAACAACCGCGTTCTTCAACTGTTGCTGTAAAACTCCTCACCAAATTCCCCCGGTGTTGGGACAACAGGTTTTCGGGGCACGAGCCCACTGTGTCCCCCCTCGCCTGGCAAAGCAATAAAACTTATTTTCTGCTTCACCGAAAACTGTCTCTGAGATTCGATTCGGCACCTGTGCACAGAGGCCAAGCTTTTGGCATCACACCCACGGCCGCCTCACCATCCTGGACAGAGGGTCCTGGGCTGGGAGCACGAGAGTAGGCGCCCCACACTGGGAGCTTTATTGTCTGCTGGGGTGAGGGCTGCGAGCACAAGAGCAGGCGCCCCGCACTGGGGGCTTTAGTGTCTGCTGGGGTGAGCGCGGTGAGGGTCCGGAGGACAGGCATCTACCTGAGGCGGGTCCCTCAGCACCACCGCTGCCATTGGGGTCTGTGGGCAGAGCGGGACCCAGATCGGCAGTCCCTCTCCCAGGCCTGGCACGGGGCATCGGGGCGGCGTCGCCGAGCCTCAGACCCGCTTTTGTCCTGGGGGAACAAGGCCTCTTCTCGGACCTTGTTGGCCGTCACGTCGGTCCAGACCCAGCAGTCCGGAGCCAGAAAAGACCCAGAGCAGTTAAAATGGCCGCCACGAGAAGGAAACCAGAAGTCGCTCCCTTATAAATTGCACCTGATACGGAAACGCCCCTTTTATGAGACTTTGATTGGCTGAGTGGCGCTGCCGCCCGTCGTGGAGCATTCTGGGTAATGTAGTTCCCGCAGAACCACAGGCCGCGTGTGAGGATACTCCCCGCCGACCTCTAGTAAAGAAGGCAGAAAAAAAAAAAAAAAAAGGCAGAGCTCCGCTGCCAGGGGCGCTGGGAAATTGTGCGTCTGGGTTCTCGGGCAGAGGAGGGAGTTCGCTCCTTCTTGAAAAGGCCATACTCAGATTTCTGGGGAGCCTTTTCTGCAACTGATGGCGCAGGTGTTTGGAGACGTATTAGTTTGGACTCCCGGGAAGCTCAGCGTGCTCTGAGAGGCTAAACAAATTCTTTCAGCCGCCCCTAAAGGCTACAGATATAAATGAACCTGTCATTCCATAGAGTCACGAAAGTTGTGTCCCCGGGTATAGGAAACTCATAAAAATTATCATAAGCCATTCAAGCGTCAAAATTATAAAAATTCAACCATGTTTAGGAATTCAAGAAATTATCTTTAACAATCATACGGCAATGATCATAGACAAAAATAAATTAACTATGTACGTTTGAAGTAATTGCTCTGAAACAAATTGAGATATAAATCTACAGTAAAAAACAAACAGAGGGACTTCCCCGGTGCCACGGTGGTTAAGAATCCACCTGCCAATGCAGGGGAGATGGGTACGAGCCCTGGTCCACGAAGATCCCACATGCCACGGAGCAACTAAGCCTGTGCGCCACAACTACTGAGCCTGTGCTCTAGAGCCCGTGAGCCACAACTACTGAGCCTGCGTGCCACAACTACTGAAGCCCACACACCTAGAGCCCATGCTCCGCAACAAGAGAAGCCACCGCAATGAGAAGCCTGCGCACCTCAACCAAGAGTAGCACCCCCCCCCCCGGGCTTCCCTGGTGGCGCAGTGGTTGAGAGTCCGCCTGCCGATGCGGGGGACACGGGTTCGTGCCCCGGTCCGGGAGGATCCCACATGCCGCGGAACGGCTGGGCCCGTGAGCAATGGCCGTTGGGCCTGTGCGTCCGGAGCCTGTGCTTAGCTGCGGGAGAGGCCACGGCACTGAGAGGCCCACATACCGCAAAAAAGAAAAAAAAAGAGTAGCCCCCACTCGCCGCAACTAGAGAAAGCTTGTGCGGCAACGAAGACCCAACGCAGCCAAAAATAAATAAATTAATTTAAATAAATAAATAAATATGGTCTGGGGACTTCCCTGGCAGTCCAGTGGTTAAGACTCCATGCTTCCAATGCAGGGAGTGCGGGTTCAATCCCTGGTTAGGGAACTAAGATTCCACATGCCGAGTGGCGTGACCAAATAAATAAATAAGGTCTGCAGCACTGAAGTACACAAATGGTAAAATATGAATTTAGACCTCCTCTTCAAACTATACACAAATATTAGTTGCCAGCAAGGGCACTGGTAGATTCCAAACCTTGTGGCAGCTGCAGGGAGATTGCAGTCCTACAGTGCCGGGCAACAAAAAGACTAAGGCAGAGGAATGCAGTAGAATGTTTAATGCCCTGAGAAAAATCGGAGCAAGGGTGGGGAGTGAGACTATTAGGGAAATCAAGACATTTAAATGCAGCATAGGGACTTCCCTGGTGGCACAGGTGTTGGGAGTCCACCTGCCAATGCAGGGGACACGGGTCCGGGAGGATCCCACATGCCTCAGAACAGCTGGGCCCAAGTGTCACAGCTACTGAGCCTATGCTCTGGAGCCCGTGAGCCACAACTGCTGGGCCCATGTGCCTGGAACCCATGCTCCGCAGCAGGGAGAGGCCACCGCAGTGAAAGGCCCAGGCTAGCCTCAACTGGAGAGGGCCCTCACGCAGCAGCGAAGACCCAATGCAGCCAAAAATTAATTTAAAAAAAAGACTAAAAGGCTTTTAATCCTACTTTAAAAAAATAAAAATAAATGCAGCATACTTTATATGGTAGAACTGGTGAAACACACACACACACACACACACACACACACACACACACACACACCAGGGAAGATGCATGTCTGGAAAAAAACTGAGAAAGCCTGAAGCCTTCACACTGGGTTGATTAGTAAATGTCTTTCCCTGCATGGAGCCAGTCCCTGAAGACTTGGACAGGTGGCTTAATGTAACAATTAAGAGAGCGACAATCCCATCACTTTTTCATAATCACAAGAGTGACATCCGTCATATTCAAAGACCCACACTCAAGAGAAGGGAACTACACAGCTGTGTACACCAGAGGGCAGGAGTCTTGGGGCCATCTTAGAACTCTGCCTGCCTCAGTGATTTTTGCTAAGACACATCTGCCTGAGAAGATTCGTGCTCTTCTCATGTGCTTGACACTTGATAAAAAGCAGTCCGGGGATTTCCCTGGCGGTCCAGTGTTTAGGATTCAGTGCTTTTGCTGCGGTAGCCCAGGTTCAATCCCTGGTCGGCAAACTAAGATCCTGCAAGGTGCGGCCAAAAAAAAAAAAGAAAGAGAGAAAAAGAGTGTATATATATATGTATAACTGAGTCACTTTGCTGTACAGCAGGAATTAAAACAATGTTGTAAATCAAGTATAACACTTGTCTCTTGAGTATTGGTCTTTTGAGTGGTGAGCAGCTGAACTTGGGTTCGGTACCAGCCTCCTCAAGTTACACTAATCTTTTTTTTCAACATTTTCATTGCCCCCAAGAGAATCCTCCTACCCACCAACCATCTTTCCCTTTTCTCCCCTCCTCCGGCACCCAGAACCACTTATCTACTTTGACCCTCTATGGATTTGCCTATTGTAAGTATTTTGTATAAATGGAATCATACGATGTGTGGACCTTTTGTTTCTAACCGCTTTTACTTAGCATAATGTTTTCAAGGATCATCTATGTTGTACCATGTGTCAGTACTTCTATCTTTCTCCTTGCTTAATAACATCCCACTCTATGGAGAGACCACATCTTGTTAATTTGTTTATCGGCTGATGGACATATGCGGTGTTTCCACCTTTTTCCTCTTATGAATAATGCTGTTATGAACGTTTGTGTGAGGGTTTCTCTTGTGTGCAGGTACATATATTTTCAATTCTTTTGGATATATACCCAGGAGTGGAATTGCTGGGTCAGGTAGTGACTCTATGTTTACCTTTTCGAGGAACCATCACTGTTTTCCACACCAATAGCACCGCTCAGATTAAATCCTGCCCCTTTTGTGTTTCCACAGCTCTCGGTGACTCCCAGTTTACAGCACTCAGTACATCTGGCAATGCTTTATAGCTCTTTGCCTGCAGACCTATTTCCTGCACCAGGTCCCAGATCCCTAAAAACAAAGGTTACTGTCTGCTGTCATATTCATTTTGACATTCTCAGTCTTGTTATACGTAAAATGGAAGCGAGCAACTGGAATTAACAGATAATGTCACTGGGGAAGCTTTGTTTCATGAAAGTGGTTTCCTCACCTGGTCTGAGAGACTTACCCGAAGAAACTACTGGTTAGGAGTGAGAAAAGAAAATCCTGACAATTTCTCTTTCACACTTACGAAGTTGGATTTTTTCCTTTTCCAATTACGTTGTATTTATTCATAAACTCTAAGAACTAGGAAGCAAGGTTGCTATATCATATGAATTTATTTCCTGTTTTTACGTCTGGTGTTCTTCCTTTAGAGTGCTCTTGCACAAGGTTCTCCAGGAGCAAGTCATGCTCACATTCTGTCATCTGTCACTGTTTCCCCACACTGGCTAGCACGTCCTGCCTCTCTTTCATTTCTTTTCACAGACACCCCGGATTTGCGGTATGTATAGCATCCTTTATTTCCACTTCCTTTACCAACTTTTGCTCTGTGTTCAATCTCTTCTTTTCCATATGTTTTCTTCTTTTTGATCTAATGACTAAAATGTAGACATAACATTATTTAGATACTAATAAATCAGGAATTAGAGACAAAAGAAGTGAGGAAATATATGGAAAAATAAAGGAACAAACAATGGAATTTTCAGGCTTTCATGAATGTTATTTGTCTGATAAGCATGGTGAAAATTGCATTTCGAAATGATTTTCCCACTTTCTGTATTCAAGCTTTATAAATATCCAGTTTTTAAAATGTATAATATTGTAAATAAACTATACTTCAATTTTTAAACATTTAGAAAAGTTATAACTCAATGCAATGAAAAGACATTAAAAAATATTTTCTAAGAGTACAAGGGCGGTCTGCCTCAGTAAGCATCAATTATCTCTTCTACTCTTGGCCTCTCAGCCTCTCTCTGACTATCTCTGGGGTGGTTAGAGAGGAGATCCATGCAGTGCATGCTTAATAGTATTGAATCAGACACTGCAATCTACGTCGTTTTACTCTAGAAATTTTAAGCAAGTACTGAAGAATCTCAGAACTTCTACAAAATCAGGTTTCTATGAGCGTATATGTTGTTCTATCCTCACAAGGATTTGCAGGGGTAGTGGGCAATTCTCACTGGGGCGTCTCTGACCTGGGGGTAGTAACCTCTTTTTGTGGGCCTGCATCCCATTTCCACATCAAACTGAGGCAGACAGCGCAGGAGGGCATCTGCCTGTCTGTGGTCAAAACTCGGCAACAACACGACATTGATAAGTATGTTTAAGGGAAATGTTGAGTCCAGGAAAAGTCTTGTTTCCTGAACTCTCTTTTCAGTCCTTGGAATTGCCTTGCAAAAGGAATCAAACAACCACACAGCTGTTTGCCCCTCTGTGTAATTTGATGCGAATGGCTCATTCCTGCACGTGTGGCTGTAAATATTCATTAGCTTTGCCATGGAAAACCCAACCATCATTGTCAGCTCAGCTTCCCTTGGATTTTGGATCTGACAAGAAAAGCTGGTTGACCCTCTACCTGAATGAATGAACTTTTCCAGTTCCTTCTCACTCTCTGGAAGGAGGTGCGTGGACTCATCCTGGCCCTCATCCTCAGAGCCCTCCTCTTCATCTCCTAATAATGGTATCTTGACATTTTTATAGAGTGACGCAAGTTGTTGTTTTTCCTCAGCCTGTACCAGTCGACTGGAGGACAAAATAGGTAGGTAAATTTAAAAGCACAATTTTCCCACTAAATAATCCTGTCTTAATCTTGTGACTTTCTGACGGCAAAGGGGTCACTAGTACATGGGGGAGGAAGCAGAAATAGACTTAAACCCAAATAATTATAGAACTATAATTAATTATAGAAATATAATTAGAATTATAGAATTCTATAGTTCTATAGAGTTATAGAACTCAGATTGGGGCTGACACGCAGAAAAGGGGCGAGTGATTTGGAGCCAGGTGACAGGAATGGGGCACTCGGGCTGGGCACAAACCTCCATGATCAAGTTCAATAACATCTTAATGCAATATTTTACAAAAGAAAAATTAATGCCAACAAATCCATGAGGAACACAATGTCAACATTTTAAATAAAGGTAGCATAGGTACCACTGATTTTTCCTTTCGCTTAGTCTCCAATATGCTTTGGCCCGACATCATCACTGATCATGTATTTAAAATGTTGATATTTTGTTCATCATGGATTTTTGAGGGCATTAATTTAGACTTAAAAATATTGCAATAAATTATTATTTTTCTTGACTACTGAGTTTCTTGACTACTGCACCCCCTTAAATTTTGCACCTGAGGTGAGTGCCTCGCTCACCCCACCCTAGGCCCAAACTTGGAAGTGGATCATTGAACAGATATTTCTGTGTGAAGTGAAAATGGGTAATAGAGTGTTCTACTTTTTCCTAACATACTTACCTTCCTAATTGTGGTTGACTCATGTAATAACAAACCATTTTAGGGTTAGCTTATTTGTGTTCTAAGGGACTGTGATGGAGGAAGGGGTGTAGGGGGAACATTCCAGAATCATGCTCTGTAGCAGGAAGAAATGGCCTGATTGTAAACACTGTTACAGATAATCAGGAACCTGGAACAGGACCAGATTTTGGGTGAGGAGAGTGAGGTGCTCGCTTTAGGTGCACAGTTTAAGGGGGTGTCAAAAAACTCAGTAATGGGGATAAACATTTTGACTTAATATTGTAAAAAATTGAAATGAGGGGATTCCCTGGTGGTCCAGTGGTTAGGACTCAGTGCTTCCACTGCCTAGGGCCCAGGTTCAATCCCTGGTCGGGGAATTAAGATCCTGCAAACCTTATGGTATGGCCAAAAAAAAAAGAGAAAAAGAAATGAATGGGAAAAATCCATGATAAACAAAATATCAAAATTTTAAAGACAGGATCCATTAGTGCTGTGATGAACGATATGGGAGACTGAGTCAAAAGGGAAAATGTGAGTCCCTATATACATGTTTTTATGTATTATTTTACGGTTCTTCTTTTCCAAAACATTAAAGTAGTTGAAATATATTTTAAAAATTGAAAAGTGCTGTATCATAACTCACAGCATTATTTTGTTTAAATACTTTATCTTTACCAGAAACAAAATTTATTATAACTTTACTTTCCTGGTTTAAGTGAAATCAAACTCACCAATATATTTTCAAAAATGTATTTCTGGAAAAAATTAACCACTAAAATTTATGTAAAAACATGTACTTTGGGGCACATATTTTTCCTTTTGCCTCAGGTTCTAAAATGCCACTGGGGGTAACACAAATGTAAAAGCTGTAAATGTTGACATTAGCTCAGTAATTTAATTGGACACTGAAATTCCAGGAGGATACGTTGTAGTGAGTTACTTTAGCAATCTTCATATGTTAACATCTTTGTCTAGACTAATGAAATAAACTGAAATTCTAGTTACATAAATTGAGTCATAGATAACCCAGAACCAAACATACTGGGGACACTCTCTCCTTAGCAAAATTTCTTCAATTTTACCTTTAATTTTGCCTTCATTTGACATATTCCAAGTGGTTCTAAAATGGCTACCTTAAAAAATATCCCATACATGGCAATACATTTCCCATGTACACACTTAATTCTGATAGAGTAAATAATTTAGTACTTCCTCAAGCTGTTTCTGATGGGATATAATGGAGTCCTGGAACTAAATCCTAGAATAGGAATCAATGTGTTTTTCCTGATCAGAGTAGCATGATGTCATGGTGCGGCTCGCTTTCGTCTGACACTAATTTCAAAATGATCACATAACCTGAGCTTGACCACAAGCTTTATTTGTGCGAACAAGATGAAGTGTCTTCCCTAAATGCTACTATTACCCCTACTATTGCATTAATAATAAGTTTCTAGTGAAAGAGAGAGTGGTCACTCTTTTCTGCTTTGCACTACTAAGATTCCCTCCAAAGTATCAAGTTCACTCTAGAAAGCCACATTTTGGCAGGATGACAGCATCTCTGACTGTGGCTTTCAAACATTTTTGATCATGATCCACAGTAAGAGATAAGATTTACCTCACAATCTTGAGTCTGAAAAGGTTGAAAATCAGCATTTACTTTTTGTTGTTGTTGTTGTTGACTACTTTGGCTCTTCGTTGCTGCGTGGGCTTTCTCTAGTTGGGGTGGGGGGGCTACTCTTCATTGCGGTGCGTGGGCTTTCTCATTGTGGTGGCTTCTCTTGTTGCAGAGCACGGGCTCTAGGTGCACAGGCTTCAGTAGTTGTGGTGCGTGGGCTCAGTAGTTGTGGTGCACGGGTTTAGTTGCTCTGTGGCATGTGGGATCTTCCCGGGTCGGGGCTGGAACCCGTGTCCCCTGCACTGGCAGGTGGATTCTTAACCAGTGAGCCACCAGGGAAGCCCAACATTTACTTTAATACTTTCTATTCTACTAAATTGTATTCTGTCCTGTTTCTTTTTTGTTTGTTTCCTTGCTTTTTTAAAAATTAATTTCTATTTTTACTTTAAAAATTCTTTTTATCCAGTTTCTTTTAAATTTTTTCATTTATATCATGACCCAACATGAATATAGCCCATATTCTGAAAAACAGTGTCTGAAAATGTATAATGACCATAATAATTTAAGGATTATAAGAATTATCACCATCATCATCATTACTATCACAAAATAATAACCTAGTTAACTTGTTATGTCTTACTTAAGGATGGTAAAAGTTATTTACCATAGACTTACTATATCATGTAGGAAATAGTGATCCCACATATCAGGGCAATACTGAAGGCTATACACGCAATTGTAATTACTTGAACAATAGCAGGTCTATGAGGAATCAGTGCTAAAAATGGAAAAAAAGTTCTCATAAAATCTCATTTTAGGTGTGACTATCAGTTAATATATTTGTTAATCATATTGTTTTGGCAGACAAAATCAGAAATAACCTTAAAAATAGTATTCTTAACTAAAAAAAAAAAACCACAGAGGTTAGATTGTACAGCCTGTGTGAACAAATATAATTTGAATTCTCACCCAATCTCTGATTCCTTTTTCCATCTGCTTCCTGTCTTTGGTCAAAGCCATCTCTTATGAGACTGGATCTCTGACTCAGTACAGCAGAACCAGCCGTTGATGTAGCTGAAAGGAGAGTGGCCTTAGTTTTGCAACTCAAGTGTTGCCCAGATGGTCTTAGGTTGTGTAGTGCTGTTACAAAAGGAATATTGTAGGGCAATTCAGAATCTAATTCCGCAAACCTGTATTGGGGTTGGTATTTAGGCCCACTGAATGTGCTACAAAACCTTGGATGCTTTTTGTAGACCAGGTGTACCACTTCTCCCATTATCTGAAATAAAAATAAATAAACAGAGTTATTGTTGGTACAAACTGAACAAAAGAGCAATTGACTAAGTACATTACTCAACAACTTGTAGGGACTTCCCTGGTGGTCCAGTAGGTAAGACTCCACGCTCGCAATGCAGGGGGCCCAGGTTCAATCCCTGGTCAGGGAAATAGATCCCGAATGCTGCAGCTAAAGAGTTTGCATGCCGCAACTAAGATCCCACGTTCCGCAACTAAGACACAGCACAGACAAAATAAATAAATATTTTTAAAAAAACAAACAAAAAATACCACTTGTAAAACTCTGACAAATTGAAGTGCCTACTCCTTGTGCAAACGTGGCCTTCCCTCACTTTCTGTCCCTTCACTGGTTCAACGACTGAGCTGAGAAGTACTTTGAGATTCATACCTCAATGTGAAGTCAGCCTGACACGACAAAAAGAACCTGGACTGTAAAAATGCTTGCAGATTAAACGCTTAATTGTAGACCTTAGGTGTGGCTTACATAGATGTTCATTCTATGATTCTCTCAACTTTTCTGTGTTTTCTGATTTTCTTAATGAAATATTAGGGGTGGGGGGGTATGGGTTACAGTCTGTTTCAATACAATGACTCCTGAAAATTGGTTGCTGGACTTGGCAATGGGAAGGTCATTGGAGACCTAGTCAAAGGAGATGTTATCGATGTGCATGAGTGAAACAGGTTTGAGAGAGAACAGGGGGAAAGGAATTGGAGAGAGCAAGGTTTGGAAACTTCCTGAAGAGTTTTGCTGTCATGGAGGGAAGAGAAATGGGGGCAGCTCCCAGAGGGAGCTGAGGGATCAAGAGATGAGTTTTGATTTTTAATATGGGAAAACCAACATCATGTTCATATAAGAACGGGGATGATACTTTTAAATACTGTGATGTTCCTGGAAAGGGAGAGAGAATTGCCTGGGGTGTCCCCAGTTGGCCTGAGGGGATGTTAGCTGGTGCATAGGTGAGGGGTCAGCCTTGGCCTAGACAGGAGGAAAAATGAGAAAGTACAACTGTGCTGGATCAGGGGATGCAGACACTCTGTCAAGTGCTTGTGTTTTGTCAGTGATGGAGGAAACAAGGTCATCCCCTAAGAGCGAGCTTGGGGTAGATATGTTGGGAGTATTTGTGGGATGAGAAAAATAGACGAGAAAGTCACCAAGAAAAAGGGGAGGGTAAATGAACTAAGGAAATGGAGTAGCTTACTTTTTGTTTTTTTTTGCCACACCACGTGGCTTGTGGGATCTTAATTCCTTGACGAGGGATTGAACCCAGGCCCTGGCAGTGAATAAGTCCTAACCACTGGACTGCCAGGGAATTCCCTGGAATAGCATATTTTAAATAAAATTCCCAGAAATGGAATTGCGGGGTATACTGACTCTATTTTCTTATTTTCTATATCCTTGATGGTCTACCATTTGGGGCCTTCATCCTGGGAAGGCTCCACCTCTCAGGGCTGGCTACTTCCCAGAGACAGCAAGCGACTCCCCTGTGGTGTCTTTGATATTCAAACCAACCATCAAACCCTCACACACCAGGCCAATACTCCCTCTGCCCTGAATCACCCCAGGGCCAGGTACTGGACACCTGAGAACCACTCGTATAGCCCAGAGCCCACCAAAATTATTCAAACTATGCAACACTAAGCTTACTCCATGTACCTACCCCACCTCACCCATTTCTTCCCTCAAAACCCCCAATAGAAGCTCTGGGTCATTCTCTCCCCTCTCCTCCTCCTGCCTCCTAACCCACTCTGGTCCTTTCCCACATGGCCTGGCATGCTGTGCCATGCCTTCTGTTTCTAGGATTCCATGTGTATAAAGGTCTTCCTTCATGACAACCATTTCCGTGTCTGCGTGTATTACCATTCCTGATTAAAACAAATCCCAGGTATATTTCAACACTCTGGGTCAAAAAGTGAATGCATTCTTTTTATAAGAATTGCCAATTGTGCTCTGTAGAAGTTGTACTCATTCCTAGCCTACAAACAAGATATGAGATTATCTTTCTCTACTCCTTTGCCAGGAGAGTTTGTTGTGAAGTATTTTGCCTATTTTCAACATGATAGCTGAAAACTGGAATTCTAGTGTATTTTCAATGTGTATTCTCCCTATTATGAGGTAGACATCTTTCCATATAACCAAGAGCTGAAGGTTACAGGAGAAAATGGGAGTCTTCCAGTGACCTGACTAGACAATTCTGTCTCTCTCTGTATCAGAAGCTACACTTGGGACCCAAAGCTCAGGCGTGGCAGAGGTCTCAGTGAACCTCTATTGCCATCTCACAAGACAAGTTAGTGTCAAAGTAAGGACTAGAATGTGGGCCTTCTGATACCTTGGCCTGAACTCCTTTTCTGGGCTTTGGTGCTGGTGAGGGGGTGGGGGGTGGTGAACTGGGAAGTGAAATATTATAGCTGGGCTTTAGGAAGGGTAATAGCATCTTTGGGATGGATGGAGGGATGGATTAATTGTGGATTTTTTTTTCCTGTATTTCCTGATGCTTTGACCTCTGTGCTATTTTCTAATCTGCCCCAAGCAACATCATTACTAATCCAACCATGGGGCGGGGGACGGCTTTTTCTAATTTGCACAAAGGGGCTGTACAGGTTAGTGACAAGCAGCGCGGGGTGCCCTCTGGAGCCACACAGCACAGCAGCTGTGTGAACGTCCATGGATCCCACCCACCCTCCCAGATGCCTTGACTTACCAGTACGCCCTGGGAATGGCGTGGGTGTAGTACGTGCTGGAGCTATACGGACGTTGAAGGGGATCAGAAAGAAGAGACAGGTTTAAGATGCACTTAGGAAAATCAAGATGTAACTTGGTATTAGATGAGGGGGCCTAAAACGTAGTTTCCAAATAGCTAAGATGGTAAATGTTCTCAATAAATTTATTCCAATGCCTAGTATTGATAGAAATGCGTGGCTTAATTTGCAAAAGCATGCTGCTCTGCTTGCATCCAGTGTTTCCTTTGATGAATCTGGACCATTAAGAACATATTGCATTTGGGTCCTGATATGCTTTTGCAGTCACGCAAGCTGGGAAACCTCCTCCCAAGCTGAGGACCTGGAGAAACTTAGCACAGAGCTGAAGAGGGCTGTGCTCTCATCAGGTCGGAGAGCCGGGGCCAGGGAGGGCCCAATAGTCACAGCCCTTCTGTCACCCAGCTTACGGAGAGTGAAGAGTATAGGATATAATTTCCAAGCAATGCTTATCTAGTTTTATTATTTTATGGACCATGCTACTAACAAATATACAAGAAGAGACACATTGGGCTTCCCTGATGGTGCAGTGGTTAAGAATCCGCCTGACAATGCAGGGAACACAGGTTCAAGCCCTGGTCCTGGAAGATCTCACATACCGTGGAGCAACTAAGCCCGTGCGCTATAGCTACTGAGCCCGCACTCTAGAGCCCGCAAACCACAACTACTGAGCCTGCACTCTAGAGCCCATGAGCCACAACTACTGAGCCCACGTGCTGCAACTACTGAAGCCCGTGTGCCTAGAGCCCGTGTTCTGCAGCAAGAGAAGCCACTGCAATGAGAAGCCCATGCACTGCAAAGAAGACCCATGTAACCAAAACTAAATTTAAAAATTTTTTAATCTTAAAAAAAAAAAAGAAGAGACACATTGATATAGCACATAAGAGGACCCCAGAATACACTCTCATTTCACTGAACGAATACTAACCATGACTCACCTTTGTGTTTTGAGAAAGCTCCTTGAACGTGAGATAATTGAAATTCCTTAGCGTACAGTGTGGGTTTTTGGGTGACATTTGTGGGTCTTTGTGACTGCATATAACCTGGAAAAGAAAAGTTGTAGCAGTGAAATATAATTACTTCTTTTTACTTCCTCTAAAACAAGTGAAATCATGCTTGAAGCTACCCATTAAGCGTGTTGTTTGTCCAGCTGGTTTGAACTCACCTGCATAAGACAAGCACAAATGAAGTGGGAATTCCATTACAAACAAAAATAAAATGGCGAAAGAACTTTCAACCTTGTCCATCGTTCCAAAACTGCTAGTTTGTTATCGTATGGGTGAAAGGAAGTATTTAGTTGTAGGCTAGCATCTGTCCTATATTTCTCTGAGGAACTAAGGAGCTCTTCTCACTACAGAATGTTTGCATTCTGACTGGGAACCACCAGTGTGAAGTCAGCTCACGTTGCCACATGGAATTCTTTCACGGAATCAGGTCAGCCAGTGGTGAGCCTAACAGAATGAGTGAGTGCGCTGGGAGGGATGCTAAGCTCTTGGGTACAGATGTGAATAAGAACAGGTCCCTGCCCTCAGAGAACGTCCAGATTAGTGAGGAGGCAGATAGAAATCAATTATAATCCCATGTGAGGCCTTCCCTGGCAGTCCAGTGGCTAAGACTCCATGCTTCCAGTGCAGGGGGCCTGGGTTTGATCCCTGGTGGTGGAGCTAGATCCCACATGCACGCCACAACTAAGACCCGACACAGCTAAATAAATAAATAAATATTTAAAAAATAATAATAATTCAATGTGACACATCATAAGAAGCCAACAGAGAAAACAGCAGGGCTCTGTGTTCAAATGCCTGAATTCTAACCCTCATCTCTGGCTTCCTAGATGTTTGAGCTTGATCAAGTTACTTACCCCTCTGAGCTTCAGTTTCCTCAGCAGAAGAATAGAACAGGAACCTACTTCACAGGGTTACAGTGATGGCTCAATAAGGGAGTCCATGCAAAGCTCAAAAAGAGTGTGGGCACTGAACGTTAGTTCTGGTTGTAAAATGGGAGAGTACAATATTTGCAATAAAGCAATTCAGTACTCCTCCAGCCTCTGGGGGTGCTGTTCAGAAACTTAGACACAAGTGGTCATCTCCAGAAGTTTCTTTAAAGGAGATTAAATGAATCATCTGAAAATGAGGAAATGGGATAGAAAACTAGATGGCATGGAAGAAGGTTGTCCCCTGGACGTGCCCCTTGCCCATCTGGTAGTTCCCACAATACAAAAAACAGGTTTTCATTCCTCCTACCAATTAGAATAAGTGAACAGACCAGAGACCATTCGAGGCTTGTAAAGTCCCCTGGGGTTAGGAGCTGGTTCCTTGTGTGCTGTGCCCCAAAGGGCAGCTGTCCTTCCTGAATGTCAGGAGATGACAAGGCAGGCCTCCAGATATACGCCCTCTGTGGACCATGAAGTTTCTTGCTCTGCTCTTACAACAGCCCAATCTGCCTTCCTCCCATCCTGCCATGCCCGGGGATGAGCCAGGTAAGAACAAGCGCCCCATGCTCTCTCTCTAAATCCTGCAGTCTCAGAGTCACCCCCAATCAAGCCCATCTGGATGAGTTCATCTGCTGTGTCTCTTTGAACTTAGTTTGGGGCTCCCTCTCGGTACTGTGACCTTTAGACTGGATTTAGTCTCTCAAGCTCCCCATGGACACCGCTGTCTTTGGGGCTGGTCTGGGATATCAACTTCCCAATGGTCACTACTGCCGCAATGCCCAGTCCTCTCCGATAGGTCTGTGAACACCTGGCTCTTCCTAGACTTGGTTCTTACAGTCTGTGCACCCAGCCCAGCTGGATGAATCCTATAAGCATCAGAATACCACTGTGAGTTAATAATGCTGACAGATGTGTAGCGAATACAAGGTCAAGCTATGAGGATTAGGTCAAGAGATAAGATCTTTCATAATGTCACCAAAACCTTTCAACAGATTCCCTTAAATCCAGAGGTGCCTGACCTGTTCTCTTGGCTTTCTTCCAAAGTAGTGTGTCCGGTTGCAAAACTGTGTTCCCAACCTTCGTCATATGCCTTATAGGACTATTCCTCATTGTCACCTTTACCAAAATTTGCCATCAGTGGCCATGTCCAGCCATCCCAGTCAGTTTAGCATCTCCACAACCCAGGTGGCAAGTGTTAATTCACCCCAAATAATATTGTTAATGATGTTGGAGCACTACAGTGTGGATTGTATTGTAGTTTTTTTTTATTGAAGTGTAACTTCAATTGTGTAACTGACATTAACATTATATTAGTTTCAGGTGTGCAACATAATGATTTGATATTTGTATGTATTGTGAAATGATCATAAGTCTAGTTAACATCTGTCACATATACATATTACAACATATATAATTACAAAATTTTTCTTGTGATTAGGACTTTTAAGATCTACTCTCTTGGGACTTCCCTGGTGGTCCAGTGGTTAAGAATGTCTTGTAATGCATGGGACGCCGGTTCAATCCCTGGTTGGGGAACTAAATCCCACACGCTGAGGGGCAACTAAGCTCTTGCATCACAACTAGAGAGCCCGCACACCACAATGAAGAGCCCACACACTGCAACTAAGACCCAACACAGCCAAAAATAAATAAGTAAATAAATATTTTTTTAAAAAAAAAAAGATCTACTCTTAACAGACTGGTGGTTGCCAAGGGCGAGGGGGTTGGGGGAGGGATGGAATGGGAGGTTGGGGCTCGCAGATGTAAGCTTTTATACAGAGACTGGATAAACAACAAGGTCCTACTGTATAGCACAGGGAACTCTATTCAATATCCTGTGATAAATCATAATGGAAAAGAATATATAAAAAACGAATATATATATATGTCTAACTGAGTCACCTTGCTGTACAGCAGTAATTAACGCAACATTGTAAATTATCTATATTTCAATAAAAATAAAGACAAATAAATAAAAACATTTACTTTCTTAATAACTTTCAATATGCAATACAGCATTATTAACTACAGTTGTGACGCTGTACATTACATCCCCATGACTTATTTTATAAATGGATGTTTGTACCTTTTTACCCCTTTCACCTATTTCATCGTATTGTAAAATTTTAAATTTTGTATTTTCCTGCTGCCTCAACATACCCGCAAACAGGCTGTGAGCACCCCTCCCAGGTGACCAGGCTTATCAAGTGATAAGCCTGGCCCCTGCTACAAGGGGCTTCCTCTTTGCTCTCCCCTGAACATGACCTAGTAACATTCAAAAGCACGAATGACATACCTCATGCCTATCCCTGTGTATTCTACCCACACCCTTAATAAAAGCACTTGCCTGTGGGCTAGTCTTCACTCTCTGCTCCCCACCTGCTTGGTTGAGCCCGCTCCCTGGCTTACAGCATGTGTGGACCTTCGTGGCATGCCGTAACTCCGTCTTTCTTGGACCTGTGAGTATAATAAACTTTGTTTCTTCCTGCTACTCTCCTGTGTCTCCTCTTATGGCTGCACCTGACTGACCATCACCTAAAAGAACATAAAACAGTGTTCATAACATTTATAATAACCAAAAAGTTATTATAAACCCAAATGTCCATCAACTGATGAATGGATAAACAAAAAGGGTATATCCACACGATGGAATATTATTCATCCAAGAAAAGGGGAAAAGTACTGATTTATGCTACAACACTGATTAACTATGAAAACATTACGCTAAGTGAAAGGATCCAGAAACAAAAGGCCACATTATATCATTCCATCTATATGAAAGGTCCAAAATAGGAAAATCCATACAGACAGAATGTAGATTACTGGTTGCCAAGGGCTGGGGGGAGGAATGAATAGGGAGTAGAGTAATTGCTAATGGGGTTTCCTTTTGGAGTGATGAAATGTTCTGGATTTAGATAATTGTGAGGAATGAACAATATTGTGAATATACTAAAAACCACTTTAAAAAAGGTTAATGTTATGGTATGTGAATACCTCAAGAAAGCTATTGCTTTTTCAAAAGACTTTCTTTTTTAGAGTAGCTTTATGTTCACAACAGAGTTCCCACGTACCCCCTACCCCCTCATACACACACACACACACACACACACACACACACACACACACACAGCCTTCTCCATGATTGACATCCCACACCAGAGAGGTACATTTGTTACAGCTGATGAACCTACATTGTCACATCATAATCAAAGTCCCTAGTTTATGTTGAGGTTGACTCCTGGCATTACACATTCTATGGGTTCTGACAAAGGTATCATGACATGTATCCAATCTTATAAAATGTCATACAGCACAGTTGCCCTTCTGTAAAAATCCACTATGCTCCACCTATTCATCCCTCTCTCCTCCCCCAACCCTCTAGCAACCACTGATATTTTCACTATCCCCATAGTTTTCCCTTTTCCAGAATGTCGTATGTTGGACTCATACAGTATGTAGCCTTGAATACATACTCAAATTGGCTCCTTTCACTTATTAATACTTATTTAATATATTCTTTAGTAGTATGTTTCTCCATGTCTTTTCATGGCTTGGCAACTCATTTCTTTTCAAAGCTTCAAAGCTCTTTTTAAAATAAGGTGTAGTTGATTCATAATATTAGTTTCAGGTGTACAACACAGTGATTCAAAATTTTTATAGATTATACTCCATTTAAAGTTACTATAAAATATTGGCATATCCCTTGTGATGTACAACACATACTTGTAACTCATTTGTTTTATACATGGTAGTTTGTACCTCTTAATCACCTACCCCTGTCTTGTCCCTCCCTGTCAAAGCTATTATTTTTAAAAAATGAGAAAAGCCTTTGAGTTTGGGTGATCTTTGTTTTTTTTGTTTGTTTTTTGCGGTACGCGGGCCTCCCACGGCTGTGACCTCTCCCGTTGTGGAGCACAGGCTCCGGACGCGCAGGCTCAGCGGCCATGGCTCACGGGCCCAGCCGCTCCGCGGCATGTGGGATCCTCCCGGACCGGGGCACTAACCCGTGTGCCCTACATCAGCAGGCGGACTCTCAACCACTGCGCCACCAGGGAAGCCCGACTTTGGGTGATCTTAAGTGCAGCCCATGGACTACAACTCCCAGAAGCCTGCACAGGGCGCTGTCTCTCAGCGGCCTGAGTGCTCTCATTAGTCGGAGGCACGCCACGGTGCCTTCTGGGAGTTGTAGTCTGAGCCTCACAGGTCCGAGGAGGCCAGGGCCCGGCCTATGGACCACAACTCCCAGAAGGCTGTGCAGCCCAGCCGCGTCTCCTAGGTAACTGAGGATGGGCTCCACCATAGTCTCTTCCTGCTACGGTTGTTCTCCAGTTGCCTTAAGCTTTTTGCTCAAGGTTAGGAGTTTTTAATTATTACCGGAAAGAAGGTAAATCCGATCCAAGCTTCTCCACCATGACCATGACCTTTTCTCTTGGGCTTCAGTACTTTTTAATAATGTGGTTTCTTTGTGTTTATCTTGCTCTGAAGTTCACTGAGCGGTTTGAATCTGTACGGTGAAGCGTTTCATCACTTCTCTGCGCACTGTAGCACCACGTTGGTCCAAGTTTCCATCTCTCGCCGGAACGACCACAGTAGCCTCCGCGCTTGCCTTCCTTGGTAACGGTTGCCTCCATCAGGTCATTATCCACACAGCAGCCACTAGGACCTCTTTAAAAACAAAAGCATTTTCTGTCCTTCCTGGTTAAAGTTGCTCAGTGGTTCCCATACAGAAACCCAGCCTTCGTGCGTGTCTGGGCAGCTCACCAAGGCCTTGTGGGAGGTCATCCTTCCTGCTGTGGGTTCTGACCAGACCCAGAAGCAGGGCCTGGAGCCAACTTCTGCCAAACAGAAAACAAAATCAAGCTTAGGCAAGGAGAGACTATGTTCAGAAAGACGATTCCAGTAAGGAGAGGGGGACTGTTGCAGTAGGGAGAACACTCTTGACAGTAAGATCTGCAAGCATCTCCAAGGTTGCACAGAAAGGAACTTTCTTTCATAGGGAGGAGTGAACAAGGCTAGAAAGAACCGGGTGCGGGGAGTGGAAGATCGAACTGCAGCAGGAGATGTCTTGCTGTCAGCTGGTTCTAGAGAGGGGCCACTTTCCTGCATTCGAATACTTATTTAACCTTAGGAGTAAGTCAGAGTTCAAGGGTCTTTGGGGAGTGAAGAAGCTGAACTAAAGTTTGGTGAAGTCAACTCACCAATCAGACTTTTGTTCTGATTGATCAGTCTAGCTAATCATTTATGAGAGTGAATGGAAATTTGGAGAGTCTGGCTCTAGCCTTGTCCTATGTGAAAGAGGGGTCAAGAGTCCCATCTGTCCTTCACAGTAAGCTGTTTCCTGGAACACAAAAGGTTGGAGGGATCCAACTGTCTGTTTTCCAGGAGCCTGGAGGAAAGGTTCAACATTGTCACCCCTCACCTCCAGGTTTCACCCCTCCTTTATTCCAGAACCCTTTGAAGAGGATCTTGGGGTTGCCCCTCTAGGCCACATGAAGCCTGGGCTACCAACTTTTCCTATGGTGTCATCATTGCATGGGGCCGGGTTAGAGTCCCTCACACCTTGCTTGGGTTCTGCCCAAGGTGGACCCATAATGATCCCAATCCAAGCTGGCTTCCTTCCCTATCAGGTCTCACTGGATGTCTGCTCCCAGCATGACAAGAATCTCCAGAGCACTGGGTCTAGCGGATCGGGGTTGGGGCCAGGAGGTCTATATTTTTAATAAGCCCCCAAGTGACTTTTAGGATCAGGAGTTTGGGGAGCAAGGCCAAACTTAGTGACTTTCTGCTGGAAAATCTGATCGGGTTCCCTGTGATTCGGGCCCCCAGTTCTCTACCTGGGGACCCTCCATCCTCAGGGCATAAATACTTGTCTAGACTCTTCAGCAGTTCCTCCCACCACGAGGACCCACCTTGAGAACATTGTTGCCCATAAGTGCTGCTCACTCCATCTGCAGAGGGATTTTGTCTCTGACGACACAAGGGAGGGTGTTGCCTGTGCAGACAGAACAGCATCTGCAGGGAAGGCTGGGATGAGCCCTGACCCTCGTGACTCGAAGACTCTGTGTTGCTGGGGAGCAGGACCGCCCACATTCCTGGCCACTTCTCTCCTCTGCCCACAAGGTGAGTCTGATTTGTGGTGTCTTTGATATCCACCCCCACCCCCCATTTTATGGCCAAGCCTTCTGACTAGTCCTTCTCCCACATACAGGTGTTCTTGACCATCTGTCTATGATTGCGAAGCCCTTCTCCCTGTGGGCACCACTCCACAGTCACCCCCAGTCCCCTCTCCCTGGTCAGGAGACCCAGGATGATGAGAACTCATGGCCACCCCACCTGATGAGGTCGGGCTGCTGGGAAGCACAAGCAACAACCTGCTGGTGTGTTCCAAGCACTCACAGAACCACTGGACACTAGGGACACAGCACGACCAGGACCAACGAGGTGCCCTCCCCCATGGAGATCACAGCCTAATGTGTGGTTTCGGGAGATGGTGTGGACAGTAAGGAAGGAAAAAAATAGACCAGGTGATGTTCTGTAGTGACGTGTGCGATGAAGCAAGTAAACAGGGCAGTGAGGTGGAAAGTGAGGAGAATTCGTTGACTGGATGGTCCGGCATCACCCACAGCTGCAGTGACACAGCCTCTGGTTCAGGCTTCCCGAGGAGTGGAATCAAGGCAGGGCTTTGGAGTAGCTGAGAGACAGGCAGAGACTACATCACATCAGGCACATGTTTCTCCACCCTGCCTCCACAGAGCCCTGGGGCTGGTGAATCACATTTCAGTTATCTTGTGAGGTAAGAAGTCAGTGATTGGCTTTCTGATGCCTTCACCTCTCCATCCTAGTATCCATCCTCCCACCCCTGAATTCAGTGGGGTTTACAGGGACCAGGATCTGATCCTGTCTCATGTATGCATAAAAACTGATGGAGTAGCTGCTTCCCTAAGAGAAATAAATGTGCTCACTGGCCAGGCAGTAAGCAATTTTCTGAGCATAACTATTTCAAAAAGAAAAACACCACACTGGATTACAGATTCCACCAGAAGCACGTATATTAGAACAGATGGACCAAAATTTTAACTTAGTCAATTAAGTACATTTAAAGAGATATGGCATGATGCTAACAATAGGAAATGAGAATAAGAACATATAAAAGAGAACCAAGTAGAAATATTAGAAATGTAAAATAGTGGTTGAAATGAAGACACAATAGAGGAAATGAGCAGCAAAATGGACAGCTGAGAAACAAATTAGCAAGCTGAGGAAATGTCCAGACAAAAGGAAGAAAGGAGAAGGAACTAGAGGACATAAAAGAGCAGGTAACAGATATGAACAACAGACACAGATATGCTGACATCTAAATAATAGGAGTCCTAAAAAGAGAAACTTTTTAAATGGCAAAAATGAAATATTAAAAAATAAGAGATAAATTTCCCAGAATGTAAAACAGAATAAAGATATCAAATTAAAAGGCCCATAGAAGTGTCTTATGGAGTTAAACATTTACTTACCATACAACTCAGCTGTTCCACTCCTAGGTCTTTACCCAAGGTAAATGAAAACCTGCATACACAAAAAAGTCCTGAAGAATGCCCATAGCGGCTGTATTTACACTAGCCCAGAACTGGAAACAAGTCAATGTCCATCTAGGTGAACAGGATGACTACTACCTGTGGCACATCCGCATAATGGAAAGCTACTCGGCAAAGAAAGTAGACTACTGATAAATGCTACAACGTGGATGAGCCTCCAAAACATGCTGAGCAAAAGAATCTGCATACAAACGTAGCATATGAATACTGTATGATTCTATCTTTATAAAACCCTAAAAGACAATTCTAATATGTACTGACAAAGCAGACATGTGGTTGCCCAGGTCTTGGGGTAGGGTGGAGATTAACTATGAAAAGACATGAGGGAACTTTTTGGAGAAGGGCAAATATTCTCTATTTTTGTTGTAGTGGTGGTTGCAAGGGTGTCGACATTTTTCAAAACTCATCAAACTGTGGCCTTAAAGGGAGAGTCATCAGCATACCAGTTGTGTTTACAGGGCTTCCAGACTGGATGAGATCAAGGCACTGTGAGCAGATGGGAAGTGGACAGTCTGACAGTAAGAGGTAAAGGAGGTGGAGAAGGAACAGCAAATGGGGCCTGAAATGAGAGATGCGGGAGGCAAGTCCCAAAGGCCAGGTGAACATGTTTCAAGGAGGAAATGATCTATTATCTAAGAATCTAAGATACTGCTGATAACGTCAAGGAAGAAAACAGAACTGGCCACTGGATTTAGCAATGTGGAGGTCATCTTGCAGCAAGGCAGGTTTTGGAGTGGGTCCAAGAAAGAATGGAAAGGAGTCTTCCCTGGTGGTCCAGTGGTTAAGAATCCGCCTTCCGATGCAGGGGACGCAGGTTCGATCCCTGGCCGGGGAACTAAGATTCCACATGTTGCCAGGCAACTAAGCCTGCGTGCCACACTAGAGAGAAGCCCATGTGCCACTACAAAAGATCCCGTGTGCTCCAACTAAGACCCAATGCAACCAAAAATAATAATTTTTTTTTTTTAAAAAAGAAAGAAAGAATGGAAGGGAAGTGAAGACTGCAAGAACAGACAACTTTTGAGATATTTTGCTTTCTGAAACAAAGCAGAGAGTGATTCACGAGCCAGAGGATTTTTTGTTTTGTTTTTTTTAAGTATGTTTACATGTCCATGGGGATAATCCAGTATATATAGAAAACCTGAGGATACAAGAGATACGGGAAACTTGCTGGAGCGATGTCTTGGAGTAGTGGACATGGGACAGGCTCTGGTGCCAACCCAGTCAGTTCATATACACGCACAAGTGGGAAGGCACGGAAATTATGGAAAGTGGGTAGAGAAGGTGGACAGATGTCATGCAAGGCCTCTGCTGGCTTCTATCACTCAGGGAAACAGGAAGCAAAGTCTTCTGCTGGGAACAAGCGTAAGGGAAGATTCAGTGAAGGGACTGTTGGAATCTTGGTACTAAACAGCCAACTAGCTTAAGAAAAGACACTTGAAACCGATGGTGGGGAGGTTCCAGTCACTGTTAATGGAATGGTCCTAGGGATGACAATGGGAGTGACTGTCTGTTGCAGGGTGGGTGACAAAACTGTGAGCAGACAGGTCAAAGAACTGTGAGGTCAGGACACAGGAAGATCATCTACCTGGACAATAAAATCAGGAAGTATTATGATGCGGGTGGTTTTAGATGCAATACAGCAAGAGCTGAAATCTTTACGGATGGGAAGAGTGAACCATTCATAAGGTGACTGCAACAGAGGGAAGCAGGAGTGATATGACAGTTTGGTGTCCCAAGAGTCAGAACTCAGTTTTAGAGAGAAGGGAGGGGAAACAATCTACAAGCAACAAATGAAGAAGAGTGGAAGACAAAGCAGCCACTCCCTGCAAGGATGGTAAGAAAAGGTACTGTGCAGAGGGGAAACCCAAGTTTCAGTCACAGCAGAAGATGGCTGAATGGAGAGTTCCAACTGGGCCCAGCAGGTTTCAGAGTTGGGGAAGAGTGGAGCGTGGGGATCAAAAGGGCAATGAACTGAGCTAGATGTGGGTTAGAATAGGGAGGTAAGAGGGGACCTGGGAGCCCTGGGCATACATAAGGTTGTGTAATAGGTGGTAGGGAGGTAGGGAATCCTTCTAGGAGGAAGCAGAAGTCTGGGACCCTTTTAGAAGGACACTTTAAAAGTCCAGGAGGCCCTTTTAGAAATATTTTTTAAAAGATACTAAGCTTAGTGGTACAGTTACAGAACTTGCCAGGATGCTTGTGGAATATTTGTGTATAACTTACAAAATCCTTTGTAGTCCCTAAATCAGAAAATCTGGGTTCAAAGTATATTACTTTGGGTATTAGAATACAATACCCATATATTGGCAGTACACCTCTTGATGCATTAGGCTGCTGTCTCTTACAGAGGTTAATAGTGCTGCCTCTATTCTCTCCAAGGATCTCTGCACAAATCATATAAGAAATCCAATTAATTTACCCCTGCAACCTTTACTGGGCAACCCCTATACATTAAGGTAGGGTCACTGTTACATACCTATGGAAGCACCAGCTACAGGAGTTTGACAGTGAGCACAGAGTCCCACCATACCAGCAGGCCACTTTTTCTCAACCACTGGAGAGTCATGGACCCCTCGAGAACTAGATGAACCTTCTGTACCCTGGATTTCTAACCAATGCCCTTGAAACCCATCCAGGAAGGACTGCTGGCCCCTAATTATAGCCCTACCTTAGGGAAATACAGGAAATATTTGTGAACCGAAGAAATGCCACCCAAGTCCTCCTAGTCATCTTGCCCCCTTTCCACTCTGAGCACTCAGAGAAACTTCCTCATTTTATGACTGATTAGCTCCCTTTCCTTCTGAATCTTCCTTACTATCAAGTAATCTCTTCATCTGGAGAAGATAAAGAAAATATAAACATTGAATTCTACAGAGACCTTGAGAAATGGTGCTCTCATGTGCAGATGTGTCTCTTGCCCTCTGACTCATGAAGGGCATTCTAAACCCATCAAGGGGCATTTCCTCTGACTTGCCCAAACCTCCAGTGAGTCCTCCAGCCCCTGCTCTGCTGTAATCTTCAGGGTCATAGGTGGTGAAATTCTAGGGAACCCAGGGCCCAGAAAATGCACTGATTCTGAATGTCCAATCCAGACTTCGTATTCCAAAGGGAGGTTTGCTCTCATGGTACCCGAAATCCCACAGGGTAGAAAGCCAGGTAACTTTACTTCTCATTGTTTAGGAATTTGATTTTTATTATCAAATATCTACTATAAGAACACTGGACAAAATTAAAAAAAAAAAAACATTAGGGGAAAAAAAATCACTGCAGAGGCAGTGCAACACAGTGGTTAAAACAATCTCTGGAGCCAAACAATCTTTCTATTCCTAACTAGCTGTGTGTCCTTAGGTAGGTTTCTGATGATTTCTGCCTCAGTTTCTCCCTTTGTAAAACTGGGATAATAGTACCTATCTCATAGAATTAAGGGGACTGAACAAGTTAATATTTGAAAAGTATTTAAAACAAAGTTTAGCACGTGATAAGTGCTGTATGTGTTTGTAAAACTTAAAAAAAAACCTTAACTGGGTTAATTTATCCATGGGTCTTTCCAGTCGTTATGCATATACACTTTTTAGATGTTATAGTAGATATGTATATACAATTTTGTGTCCTTTTTATTCCTTTTTTTGTTATGTATATTGACTCAGTATCCATAATTATAACTTACAGTGACTGCCTAAAACAGATTACAAACTAATTGTCCAACAATGCAGTAATGAGTAAACCATGGTCACTGACACACTGGGTTATTAAGTATCACCTTTTGTTCCAACAACATCAGTCTCATACTTATGGGCAATACCTTTCCATCATTAGTAATCTCATTTACTAATCTTTTCTAAGGTTAATCTCAATCAACAGTAGATATTCCATTCAACACTTTTTTTTTCCTTAAATTCACGTTTAGTATTCCATATTCTATTCCTTAAAGGGCACCCAGACCCTCCCCTTATAATAGCACAATCTGTGTTTCCATAATGATGCACAAAATGTCATTGTAAAGCTTCCATCCAATATTCCAGCTTGATGCAAAACAGCGGATTTCTAGTTGAAACACTTTTCCTAGGATAAAGTTTTTCCCTTAACAATGCACTCTGATCCACAAATAGTTGAGATCTCTTACAAAAAGATGTCTCATTCCCTACGTTCATGTTGCTCAAGTAGGATTCCTGGTGTCCTCTTCACTGTAATTATTTGATGTTAAATAAAGGCTACACAACTGTGGAAGGCTTTTGCCTATTCTTTTCATTCACAGGTTTCTTCTACGATGATAATTTCTACTGATTAATAAGGGGAGAAGTCTTACTGAACTAGTATTAAAAATTTCCCCTCTTGATTATACTTATAGGTTTTTTTTCAATGTGTTATCAAATGTACAATAAAAGAAAAATCTCTCATCAATTCAATTCACAGAGTTTCTCTTCACTATGATTTCTCTGGTGTTGAAGTAGGGCTGAGTGACCACTAAAGGCTTTTCCACAGTCAGTGCATATAAAGCGTTTCTCTCCACTATGCATTCTCTGATGAATAATAAGAGAAGAATTCTTACAGAAAGCTTTCTCACAATGATTACATTTGTAGGGTTTTTCTCCAGTATGGTTTCTCAGATGTACAATAAGGGAAGAACTCTCATTAAATGCTTTCCCACATTCATTACATCTATATGGTTTCTCTCCAGTATGAGTTCTCCTGTGTGCAATAAGATGAGAGCTACAGTTAAAGGATCTTTCACATTGATTACATTTGTAGGGTTTCTCACCAGTGTGGATTCTCCGATGGGCAACAAGGTGGCAACTCTGGCTGAAGGATTTTCCACATTTATTGCACTCATAGGGCTTCTCTCCAGTATGAGTCCTTTGATGTCTAACAAGGTGAGCCATCTGGCTGCATGATTTTCCACATTTATTACATTCATAGGGCTTAATTCCAGAATGAATTATTTCATGTTTAGTGAGGGCTGAACGTTCTCTGAATGCTTTGCCACATTCCTGACAGTTATAGGGTTTCTCTCCTGTGTGAGTTCTCTGATGGGCAATAAGGTGGGAGCTCCAGCTGAAGGATTTTCCACATTCAGTACATTTATATGGTTTTGCTCCAGAGTGAGTTCTTTCATGTTTACTAAGGGCTGAGTAATCCCTAAAAGCTTTTTCACATTCATCACATTTAAAGGGCTTCTCTCCAGTATGCATTCTCATGTGGGCAATAAGATGGGAGCTCCAGCTGAAAGATTTCCCACATTCAGTACATTCAAAAGGTTTCTCTCCAGTATGAGTTCTCTGATGTCCAATAAGATGGGAGTTCCAGTTGAAAGACTTCCCACATTCATTACATACATAAGGTTTCTCTCCCGTATGAATTCTCTTGTGTACAATAAGATGAGAATTCCAGCTGAAGGCTTTTCCACATTTATTACATTCATAGGGTTTGATTCCAGTGTGAGTCCGTTCATGTTTAGTAAGGGCTGAACGATTCCTAAAAACTTTTCCACATTTATCACATTCATAGGGTTTCTCTCCAGTATGAGTTTTCTTATGTTGGATAAGGTAAGAGCTCCAGATAAAAGACGTCCCACATTCATTATATTCGTAGGGTTTCTCTGCAGTGTAAGTGCTTGTATGCTGTGTAAGGAATGAGTCATACCCAAAGACTTTCTCCCATTCATTGTATTTATATGCTTTCTCTACAGTACCAATTTTTTGATGTTCCATAAAGGATGAAAAGTAAAAGATATTCTCATATTCTTTGTAATCATACTGGTTTCCTCCAATATGAAGTCCTGGATGTTCACTAAATGATGGGCTCTGGTTAAAGATTTGATGGCATTCCTTATATTCATATAGTTTTTCTCCTGTATGCATTCCCATATGATCACCAAAATGCAGTATATGATTGAAAGATTTAACAGCATCAGTACATTTGAAAAGATTATCTCCAGTTTGCACCCTTGCAGGGTGAACAGGTTGCATGGAGTGGTAGAAGGCTTTGTCATACTCATTATTTTCACAGGTAATCTTATCTGCATACATTATGGCTGAGTTACATCTCCAACTTTCAGCATTTGTATCAGGCTTATAGAAATGTTCTATTTGAGAAACTTTCTGAGATGGAACAATGCTTAGTCTCTGGCTACACCCTGCCCCAAGTTCACAGAACTCAGCGCCTCTTTGAGACAGTACTTGCTTTTGCATGAAGACCATTTGCCTCATAGCTGTACTCTGGTTCATGTGATACATTTCTAATTGGTCTTTACATCCCAAAACTTCTAACCTGGAGAACCAAGGATCATCCCATATGTATCTCTCCAACTTCATGCTATGGGACTGTTCCTCCTCAAGAATGCTCTGTGTTGGGATCAACGCTTTGCTTTCAAGATTTCTCACCCATTCTGAAATAAACAGAAAATATCCATGAGAGCATAGGGAAAGAACTTCTAAGAGTAGAGTGGAAAAGGTAAGATTTACTGTCCATATTATTGAAAAGGTAAGCATGAACTTGTTTCCAAATAGACTTGTAACCCAGAGGAAGATTGTAATAGGAAAGAGAAGAATAGTAAAAAGTGAACAAAAGTAGTTAACCAGAATACAAAGTGTGCACTGAATATGAATAAAACCCATTTAGGAGTATCTTCCCATGAAAAGGAGGACCAGTTATTACGTGTGTGCAGGAAAGAGTTAACTCTACACACTTGAGTTGGTCACACTTTGCACATTCCCAAGAAGGCCTGTTTCATGACTGGCCCTCGGCCAACTCCTAAGGACTGAGATCCTGGAATGTTCTAACTCATAAGAGTGTTCTGCATGCTTGAACCCTTGAAGTATACTGTACCAACTTCTCTAGACAGTTTGTACAAACAATGTCATTTATGGTGAACACCTGCTTCCTTCTGGGGTTCTGGAGCTTCCATGATTACTCAGTCAGTCATGTGTGTCTAAATGACCAACCGCCAATAAACACCCTGGACTCACAGGCTTGGGCAAGCTTCCCTAGTAGATGACACTTCACACAACTCATTGCTGAAGGAATTAAGTGTGTTCTTTGCAACTCCACTGGGAAAGAACTACTGAAAGCTTGCATTTGGTTTCCTCCAGACCTTGCTCCATGCACCTTTACCCTCTGCTGATGTTGCTTTGTGTCCTTGCATTGTAATAAACCATTACCCTGAATATAATGCCTTTTGAGTCCAGGGAGTCCTTCTAATGAATCACTGAACCTGGGGGTTGTCTGGAGGATCCAGATGCATTTAATACTACTAAGGTGAAAAAATAATAACTGGCTTAACAAAAGACAGATGAACAACCAGCCCCTCAGAAACTAATGTTTAAATTATTAAAGTGTGCTAATTCATTTCTATGTTATAATGTCCTTACTGTTCCCCTACTTTGACACCTGCCAAAAAAAGAAGGGGATGGGGTTAAGAGAAAGTATCACCAACAAAGGCTTCAAGCTATCACATTATTTCCTATCTCACAGAGTTCAGTCAATAACACAAAATCATCCTCCTGAACGGCAAAAATCACGTGGTTTCAGGATACTCCTAAAGTTCTTCTAACGTGTAGAATAATGACAAAAGAGATAGACTGGAAAGACAGCACACTGCAATGAAGCAGATACAGGAGTTATAGTCTGATAATCTGTATTTAAGTACTGGCTCTGCCACTATCCTTACGTGACTTTTCTGAAGATTAAATGAGATTGTGAATCCAGCAAAATGTCTGGCAAATTCAATATGTGGAAGCTACCTATCATCACTGCTGAGGTATCAGTCCTCCAACAACAGGGGTCTGTATTAGTTTCTTATTGCTGCTGTAACAAATTACCACACATGTTGTGGCTTAAAATAACAAACTCACTGTCTCACAGTCTGAAAGTCAGAAGTTCTAAATGGCTTTCACTGGGCTAAAATCAAGATAACTTTCCTTCAGAAGCTCTAGGGGAAAATCCACATCCTTGCCTTTGCCATCTTTAAAAGCTGCCTGCATTCTTTGGCTTGTAGCTCCCCCCTCCATCTTCAAAGTTTATCATTCCAACCTTTGCTTCTGTCAGTCACATCTCTGTGTCTCTGACACTCCTGCCTCACTCTTAGAATGACCTCACAATAACATGGGCCCATCCAGACAATCCAAGATAATCTATCTCAAGATCCCTAGTTTAATTCACATCTGAAAAAGTCTCTTTTGCCATATAAGGCACCATATTCACAAGTTTCAGATGTGGACATTTTGCAGGGGTGGGTATCATTCATTATTCAGCATACCACAGGGTCTAATGCTGCAGGTACCCAACAGGGCCTAGACCCTTGTCCTCTTTCTCCAGGTTTTTCTTCTTCTTCACTATACACCATTTTCCCTCTTTTATTACCCAAGTCCATTACAACAGGAGAGATCCTACTCTGCTCAAGAAATGGCACTTACTATCAATTTTAAGCTTAGCTTCTAGTAGTTAGGGAATGATCTTCAAACAACTTTTGAATTTTTCCAGTAGAAACTTTAAAAAATGGTAGCTGACCAAGTCACTGATTAGATAAATAATGTCCGTCCAGCTTCATACTCAGTACTTACGGCCTGAGTGTCTCTTCCACCTGTAAATTATAATCTATGTGATGAGGTGACGATCTAAACAGTTATGAATACACACATTACATCACTGAGAGTTTGTGGGGTTGTAGATGCTAAGTGGATGGGAGGTCAGAAAAGGAGACCACGACAGAAGCAATCAAGGAAGGTTTCACACAAGAGAAATAACATGAGCTCAGTCTTCGGGCATGGCTCAAATACAGACAGACTGCTGGTATGGCATGAGCAAAGGCATGCGTGATGTGACTGAAATGTAAGGAGGGCCTTAAGGATGCCAGCTGAGTAAACTGCAGGAACTAGTCAGGAAATGAGCAAAATAATAGAAAAAATTGGAAGGTCTTGAAATCTGGTCAGAGTTATTTAAAAGGCAACTCAAGTCACTGTAGGTTTACTGGCAGAGACCTCATAATGGAAGATTTCAGGGATATAAATCTAGAAACAACATCTGAGGGGGCTAATAACAAATAATAATTCACTCACCAACTTGAGCTGGAATTTTATGAGGGTGCCTACCTGAGGGTGATGTTGGTGGAAGCTGAATGACACAGCTGACATTTCAGAGGAAGAAAATCTCAGAAGTCAGACAAGAGATTACTTCTTAGAGAGGAAAGAGCAGGCAGTCAGGATGGCTTCCCCATTTCCAGCTTAGCAGACTCACAGAAGGTTGGCATCAGGGATATAGATCAGGAAGACGGGGAAACAATCTAGAAGGGAGAGCTGAGATTCCTGGTTCTACCAAGATCAAGGAGACAGTTGAGATGATTTCCAAGAAGGCAGAAGTGTAAGGATGGAGGTGGTGGAACCACAGGGCTCAGGACAGTTACTTAGAATGGTCAGCACTGACCATTAAAGCTTCTGGAATTCATGACTCCTTGGTGGAAGGTTTCAGATCCAGATAGGGGGCAGCTGGTTAAGACTCCTCAAAAGTTCACTTCGTTAGATGGGAAGATGTACAACTTCAGGACTCAAGAGGGGGCCATGGTATATTGTTAAATTAAAAACAACAAGATACAGAATGATGTGTATTGTATTCTACCTTTGGAAAGGTAAAAAGTAACTACATATGCCTATATTCTTATAATTGCATTAAAAAACTCAGGAAACAAACAATAGAAATTATTGCAAGCAATTAACCTCGGTAAGACATCAGTGAAATTTCACCACTCCATAAAAGCAACCATAAAACTGGCAAAACCTGACAGAATAAGTTTCTTCTGAATTCTCTAAATTAACCAAAGACTTGCAGCAACCCAGGGAGAGTTTATTCAAGGAAAACTGAGTTTCAATAATAACGGTGAGTTTTGTGGCATTTTAACTTACCCTAATCCCATCTGACTCCTCAACTCAGCAGTAGCCTTGGAAAATAACAGCTCACATTTCTGGTGATAGAAGGAACAGAACAAAGCTAGAGCTTTTTCAAAGCCTCATTCCCAAACAACAGTCATTATCTGACCTGTTTGGTGGTTCCCAGGAAGACCCCACTTGAAAGGCTTGTGGGAACTTGCACAGCGCTAAAAACTTCTAGGAAGTAGGTATTTGTCAAACGTTTAATGGCAATGTTTTAAAGCGTTACTGTCTGAGGTGATGGAAAACAGACGGGGTACACAATACACAAACCAGAAAATGAAAGGAAAACCTGAGGAGTGAGATGTCCATAGGTTTGAAAAGTCCTAACATATTCCTGGGAATCTAGAAGGCCCATGCATACACACTGTAATTAAACTTTCAAAAGCCAAAGCCAAAGAGAGAATCCTGAAAGCAACAAGAGAGAAGCAAGTCATCATATACACGGGATCCTCAACAAGATAAACAGCTTATTTCTCATCAGAAACCACGGAGGCCAGAGAGAAAAAGAAATATGTCAACCATGAATTCTATACCTGGCAAAACTATCATTCAAAAGTGGAGAAATCAAGACATTCTCCGATAAAAAAAAGCTAAGAGTTTGCTGCTAGTAAACCTGCCCTACAAGAAATGCTAAAAGGAGTTCTTTAGGCTGAAATGAAAAGACACTAACTCGAAATACTGACTACCAGTAAAGGTAACTACATAGGTAAATACAAGAAGACGATACAAATGCATTTTTTGTTTGTTTCCTATCTGATTTAAAAGACAACTACATAAAGCAATAATTATAAATAAATTAAAAATATGTTATGAATCTATGTTGAAACACAATGTACAGATGTAATTTGTGATAATAATAGCACAAAAGAGGGAGGACAGAGCTATACAGAAGCAAAGTTTTTGTATACTATCAAAATTAAACTGATAGTAACCCAAACTAAATTGTTATAAATTAAGATGTTAATTATAATTCCCAGGGCAACCACTAATAAAATAACCCCAAAATTTATAGTAAAAGGAAAGTGGTTACCTGTGTGTGCCTCTGTGTGTCTGTGTGTCTATCTGTGTGTCTCTCTGGAGAATAATAATAATGTGGATAAGAGGAGAGAGTATAAATGAGATTTTTTTCAGCTTACACATTTTATATAGCTTTGAGTTTTTTGAATCATGTAAATACATTATCTATATTAAAAAAACATTTTTTGTTGTATTTTTGTAAGAAGAGTTAGTGACTACAGGCCACAAGTTTGGCAATAAAACATTAAAAAGCAGGTAAATGAATGAGAAGTCTTCTTAGACAAAGGGACAAAGCAAAGAACATGAGAGGTGAGGAGGGAAACTGTAGCATACAAAAACTGTTACCGTGTTAAAAAGGTGGGCATCTTTGCTCTGAATCAACAGCAGAAAAGAGTCAAGGGATAAAGGGATAAAGCTCCTTGGAAGGAACTGTGACCGTCTCTGAGGAAGTGAACTCCTCACGGCCTCAGCCCACTTCCCAAACAAGGATGGCTTGGAGGAAGGTTCCTCGCTCCCACCTGGGGTCTGCTCTCACCTGGACAAGTGCCTTGAGGAGGATATGCCTGCTCCACCGACCACGGTTCTTCCCCTTGCTCCAACAGGGATATGACCTCAGGCTTGGCGATCTTATTCCCTACATGTGGAGGAAAAACACAGACTTGTAGAGCCATGTAACCCTCCCTTGTCTATTTCTCATGAATGACTTCACTTCATGCTTTATGAGCAATAGGGATTTCATCCTTGAACCTCAGGGCTCAAGATCATCTCAGCCCTTCTGAGGCCTCGTAAGCTTGTAAACAGAGAGTAGCACAGGGGATTGCAA
The DNA here is from genome assembly GCF_964270905.1 of Leucopleurus acutus. Lineage (NCBI taxonomy): Eukaryota > Metazoa > Chordata > Mammalia > Artiodactyla > Delphinidae > Leucopleurus > Leucopleurus acutus. The sequence goes on from NC_139162.1 coordinate 58,664,157, forward strand.
GGGGGACAGCATCGTTTACTTGGGCAGTCCCCGCCTTACCCACAGAGAGCAGATGCCCATAGGTCTCCAGCATCACATCACGGTACAGGGTCCTCTGAACAGGGTCCAGCTGCCCCCATTCCTCTTGGGTGAAGTCCACAGCCACATCCTTGAAGGTCACTGGTTCCTAAAAGAGCACACATGTTCCTCCTCAGCCCGGAGCTACCCCCACTCCAGTGTTTTCTGGGGATGGAGTGAGGCTGACAGCCCTGGAGAGGAGATAGTACATAGAGGAATTGTCCTGGATGCGTTCGGTATTCTCACTGACGTGGGTCAGGTCTCACTGGGAGCCACCCAGGGCCCTGCATTTGGGATGTACTCTTAGGGAGTTAGATATCTGGGCCCATAATAACCACAATAGAGATGAGCAGGTCTCTCCTAAGATCTTGCCCAATTCTAGTTAACACTGGCTAGTATGGACAGGACTCCCATCTGGGCAATTCCTCCTGCTTCTCTGGAACTGCAGACACTTAATAAGACTGAGACCAGGACCAGGGTGGATGCAGACTCTGAGTCCTGGTCACAGACCAGAGAACCTGGGGCTCAAGTCTGCTCCACGTGTAGATCTAGGACCTGGAAGGGTGACCGCCTTCTTGGCCACAGCAGAGACACTTCCACTCCCAGATTGTCTCCGACCCAAGGACTGGAGGTAGGGGTGAGACAGGATTAAGCAGAGCAGCCCAAGCCAAAGAGAATCACTTACAGTTGCTGTCAAAGCACTTTGATTTTGAAAAAGTTCAAACTGATGTTTTTAGGAAAAAGAGAACCAAGAATACCCACTAGAAAGCTAAAGGGAAGTCTGATTTTTGCAATGAATGCATCCCTTACAGTCCTTTGAAGCCATCAACGTGAGCCTCAGGTATCTGGGCACTTCCAGGTTGTGGCAGGGGGACTGGGGAGCGAGCTGTGCTTCATGGGAGGTGAGTGAGCGACAAACCCCACAGCCCCTGCTCCTTCCTAGGGCCCCCTCTTGGGCTGTCTGTGCACTACAGTCCTCCCTTCCATGTCAGTGCAGAATCATCCCCAGGACAAACACCCACTGAATGGATACACGTGCAGTGCGCTTCCACTCCAAGCATCCCTCCACTTCCTCACAGCCTGCTATTCACTTCTCTTCCACCCGCATGTGGCCTTCCTTTCTGTCCTGAGAGTCATCCCCGACCAGGGTCAGCCCTCATGCTGGTCTTCAGTGTAGACTTTGCTCTGCTGGTCTGAACTGCTCCTCCTCCACCTTCACATGACTGGCTTGAAACACAGAACTGCTTCTGCTCCAGTGATTCTCTAACTCCAAAAAGCATTTACAACTGCTATTCACAACCTCCTTTAGTGAAACCCTCCTTAGCCTTGGACTCCTCCATTCCAATTTTTTTATTTTCCTCTTACAGACATGCCCAGGCCTCAGTTTCCTTACTGGCTGCTGCTTCTACATTTTTGGGGTAAACTTTTTTTACTTAAATGTAACATTCGGGTAGAGAAGTGCACAAAACCGAAGTGTGCACCATACCTAAACTCAATGCACTTTCAGAGTGATCACACTTGGGAGACCAGCTGGGAGGCCAGGCTTCCTGCCCAGGGTGCTCCTGGTGTGCCCATCTCATGCTCCCTAATCTCAAGGGTGGCACCTACTTAGATGGCTTCAAAGTTCAATAGTTAACAAGGTCCAAGCCCACACCGTGGCAGCTGTCAAGCTGGTGGACTGAGCCACAAGTTCACCTCCCACCCTTCCCAAGACCCCAACAGATCCCCATACACATACTTAAAAAGGAACAAAACCACCACATCTAACTGACACAGAAGGAATGAAATCACTAGAGAGATTCTGCAACCCCTACTAAAATAGTGGACATTGGCAATGATCATCGATGACTGCTAAACCACAGGTGAAAGGCATAAGGGAAATGTCCGATGGAGGGGTCAGGCTGACAATACCTGCAGCCACTAATCCATCACATCACCTGGAAATGGGCCAACCAGACAACCTGTGCCCACTGATGCAGGACAGTAAGAAGGACCCAGCACCACCTATCAAGTACTCTTGCCCAAAACACAAAGCCTGAATCTGCCCTATCCTCTAGCTCAACTACCAGTCTATGGGAGACAGCTGGATAGAGGAACTCATCCAAGGACATCACAAAGGCAAAATCAGGCAACCCAAGACAGGTGACCTGGTTTCTTCAGTATATGAAGCACATGCAACATGTGGTCCTTGCTTGGATCCTGATTTGAATAACAACTGCAAAAGACATTTTGGGGACAAGTGGGGAAAAGTGAATATGGGCTTGGTATTAGGTAATAGTAAGGAATTACTGTTGTTAATTTTGTTGGGTGTGTAAAGGTATTGTGTTTATCTTCTAAAAGGTATGAATGTCTCAGATACATACACAGAAGTGTGAAATGATACAGTATCTGTGCTTTGCTATAAAATACTCTAGTTTTTTTTTTTTAAAAGGTTGTCCGAATAAATGAAAAGGCAGAAAGTTGGAAGGTGACATTTGCTAAGGCTGGTGAATATGGGTGTCTGTCGTCAGCTGAATAATGGCACTGCCAAAGACGTCCATGTCCTAATGACTGTTACCTTAATATGACAAAAGATGTCATAGTTACAGAGATGTGATTACGTTAAGGATGTTGAGATGGGAAGACTATCTTGGATTATCCAGTGGGCTCAATGAAATCACAAGGGTCCTTACAAGTGAAAGAGGTAGGAGTGTATGCGTCAGAGAAAAGGAGACAATGCAAGCAGAGGTCGGAGTGATGCGCACTGAAGATGGAGGAAGGGGCCACGAGCCAAGAAATGGCAGGTAGCCTCTAGAAGCGAGTGAAAGCAAGGAAGCAGCCTCTCCCTTGAGCCTCCAGAAAGAACACAACCCTGTAGACCCATTCTAGACTTCAGACTCCAGAACATGAGAATAAATTCATGTTGTTCTAAGCCATTAAGTTTGTGGTAATCTGTTATAGCGGCAACAGGAAACTCGTAGGGTTTTTAAATCTCCAAAAGATTTTTTTTTTTCTTTTTTGCGGTACATGGGCCTCTCACTGATGTGGCCTCCCCTGCTGCAGAGCACAGGCTCTGGACGCGCAGGCTCGGCGGCCATGGCTCACGGGCCCAGCAGCTCCACGGCATGTGGGATCCTCCCAGACCGGGGCACGAACCCGCGTCTCCTGCATTGGCAGGCGGACTCTCAACCGCTGCACCACCAGGGAAGCCCCTCCAAAAGTTTTTTTTAAGAAAGTAAACGACATAACGGGCCAGCGAAGAGGCCGTCGGCATGTGGTGTTCTACACATTCCCGCAAGATGGGGAGATGAGTGTGGCTGACCAAGGAACCAGAGCAAAGGAGACCCCAGGCCTGCACATTAGAAGGGGCTGCAGGGGAAGCAGGACCCCAAGAGAGGCTCTGGGCTCTGAGCTTAAATGCCACTGAAGCCAGGAGAATCAGGCTGCAAGGTCTATACTCAGGACCTCTATATTCAGGACAACTTTGCCAGTTGCCCCACATCCCTGCCAGCCAGTTTGCCTTGTGGGAAAAACTCCCTGGACCCTCCTCATACTCAAGAGTGTGGGAGGTTCTCAGGCTGCCTGGATGAGTGACTACCCTGGAGTTGAGACCCCTTCAGCCCAACACAGGGAGAGGGGAGGGGTCTGTGGCCTAACAGCCAGCTGTGCACCCAGGAAACCGGAAGCAGAACCGACCTGGTGATCCTGGCCCACCGAGGCACACGGAGATTAGAGTGAGACTTGTCAGGGGAGGGAGGGAGAGAGACAGATAGAGACAGAGACCTAGAGGCAGGTCAATCAGGAACCAGACCTGCTCAGGTGCACAAAGCAGATCTGTCAGACACAGCCTCACAGCTCTTCTCTGGTAAACAAAGACAGACCAGAGGGCCCCTGCACACATGAGGAACATCTGCACAGGTGGAAAGACTGAACTTAGCAGCTAAGAGGACAGAGAATCCAGGCAGCAGTCACATCCAACTTCCAATGACCTATACTTCTAATTCCCAGATTGGAAAGATTCGGTATAAAATAGGACAGGATAATACAAGAGGCTCAGAGAATATGAAGAAGAGATAAAAAACACAGCAGTCAGGGGGCCATCTAACAGACAACCTCAGAAAAATAATATAAAGGAAAACAGGAGGGAATTTTTTAAAAACACAGGACTTCTTTAAAAAAGACACAACCAACACTAGCCATAAACAAAGACAGATATATTTGACAAAAATATACCAAAAAACATTTCACTGATAAAAGACACCATAGAGACAAGCTATAGATTTGGAGAAGATAAACCATATGTGGCAAAGACTCAGGATCCAGAAAGCATGAAATGCCTACATATTAATGTGAGAATCTACAGAAATCTAGGGATGGGAGACACACAGAGAAAGAAGGAAATACAGATGGCCAATAACTCATTTAAAGATATTCAACCTCACTAGCAATCAAAAACATGCAAATTAAAATAATGCAATAAACTTTTGTGGTCTTGAGGTAAACAAAAATTAAAAGACCCGATATTAATATTGTCAAGTGGCAGCAAAGATGCAGGGAAATATACACCTTCTGAGTGGGGAGACTGAGAAGGGGCTTTGCCCTTTCAGAACCACGTGGAAGCACTGGTCACACGGAAAACACAAACACCCTAAAACTCAGCGAAGTGCTGCCTCCAAGGTATGCCTAGATAAACTTAAATGTGCGCACAAAGCAAAACTAAAAGAACTTCCACAGGGCTTTGTTTGGAATAGGAAAAATGGCGGAAGGAGGAAGGACTTATAAGCTTATTCTCAGAAGAGATGAGTAGAGTGCGCTTCTCTGATGTGGCAAAAGGAATGTACTTGACCTTCATCTACCACATGGATATACCTCAAAATTGACCTTGAAAGGTGTAGAAAAGCTACATGTAGAAAAAGCATTGTTAAAAAAAACAGATTATTACCTTATAATGTCTATATAGTTTATTACCTACATGAGTATGAAAATGGATTAACTATGTACGTATCTTAAGTGGTTGTTGTCAGGAAGGGTGCAAAAAGAATGTGATTGGGGACTAAAAAGAACGAAAGGTAAATATGGCAAAACATTAACGATGATTTGGAGTGGGACCCTGTTTAATCACTTTTTATACTTTTCTGCAGTTATGGAATTTGTCAAAATAAAAATTTAAATAAAAAATATTTTCAGAGTTGAGAGATGTCATCAAAACTGGAAGGGCCCATGGACTGCCAAGCAGGAAGAAAAAAGACCCCTAGCAGAATATGCCCCAATGTCAGGGCCCACAACTCCTGGAGGCCTTAGGGATACAAAGAAAATGCAAAACTGAGGCTGGTGATGAAACAGAAGAGACAGCAGAAGATAGGCACCTAGTCTCACCAGCTGTGGAGACAAGAGGTGGGGCTGGGAGACGAAAGCCTCAGTTACCTAATGCTTAGGAGCAAGGAAGCAGAACAGAGAAGGGCCCCACCCCCTAGGTAGGAGTGAGCCCTTCCATTTCACAGGTAACCCTTACCTGAACTCCTACTTTCCAAATATCATCTGCCAGGATGACTTGCAAAGATGTTTCACCCAAATTCTTGTAAACATTTTTGGACATGTTGCTTTGTACACAAGTATAATCATTTATCTAGACATTCTAAGGCACTTTATGAAATCTGACACACCAGCCTCACGTTTAAACTACAGGAGGGTTTAAGGGAGGATGTAGGGGGTTCTGAGCTGGGTCTTAGCTGTTTACCTGACAGCTAAGGATCTCATCTGATTGCTCCTGCATTACCTGAATTCTCTGACAACTGGCCCCTTCATGGAACCTGGCGAAGTCCAGATATACTCTCTGGCATCTTCAGAATTTCATTATTTATTAATATTTTAGGGCAAGCTCTTTGCAGAGAAGGAAAATATAACTAAACTGTGCTCAACCTTGAAACAACCAAAGACGGAGGCAGAGTATTCCATTAATTCGTGTTTTATGTGAATGTTTACTGTGCAGAAATCTTTGGTGGATTGTTATAGTGGGGGTTTGAGAGTTTCCATATTTGGGGGGGTCTGGCTGGGGTTTTTATATGGGCTGGGATATTATTATTTTCCCTATTCATCAAAATAATGGGCTCCCACTAGCTGAAACTTCACTAACCAACATGTTTGTAAGATCAGACTATTCAGATAACAAGGGATGACAGCATTTGATATTTTCACCAGGTGAATGCTTTATTTCAATAAATATTTAATTTGGAGGGAACAATAGAGGGATAAGGCGCTCTTGTTTGTGTTCCCAAGACCTCACTTAATACAAAACTCACACATTCAAGTCTTGAGTTTCCCACAGGGAAAGATCCAAAGTGGGTGTGGGAAGGGGCCAGGAGTACATGCTCACAAATCACAACTCTTCAGACATTAGAGGGTGGTGTTATTTTAATTCTCCATTTTATTTTCTCGGCATTAACTCTAATAACTCTCAGAAACCCTCATATAAATGGACAGCAGAGTGCAGCACAGTGGTTATTAGAATTTCTTCACAGCACTTCACTACAGCTAACTTCTGTTCCCAAGCAACTGATCAGGGCCCATCTTTCAGCCTAGTCTAGCTTCACTATCGATTGTCTGCAAATGACCGCACGTTGTAAGAGCAACGAACACCAGTCACCCAAGCTGTGATGCCCTCATTACGTGGCTCAGACCTGAGACGGCAGTGCTGTGACGTGGGGACAGCATACTCACGACGTGCTTCACCAGTCAGCCTTGAAACCGTGGGAGGTTTTGTTAATTTTTTTTTTAACTTGGCGGGAGGCGTAATGCTAAGCAGAGATGTTATTAACATTTTTATATCACAGTATCTCACATTTGCTTGATTCATTATTTTAACTTAGAAATGAAAAATCTAAATATAGTAATGAAACTATTTTTGTCTTTCACAGCAGACAATCATTAGAGTACATGTAAATGTGAAGAACTAGGATAAAAATCTCTCATTTAGAAAAAACCCTAAGAAACTGAAACATAAGTTAAAAATGGCTACTTCCAAGTCATGAAAAGAAATAAAATACTGATAAACGATATGACATACAGGACCCATGAAAGCCAGACACAAAAGGCCATATATTATATGATTCCCTTTATATGAAATGCCCATAATACGCAAATACAGAGAAAGTAGATTAGTGGTTGCCAGGAGCTGAGAGTTGGGGAAACAGGGAGTAACTACTAATGGGTATAGGGTTTCTTTTTGGAATGATGAAAATGTTCTAGAATTAGATACTGGTGATGGTTGCAGAGTTCTGTGAATATACTAAAACCCACTGAGCTACATACTTTAAAAAGTTGAACTTTATGGTACATTAATATTTTAATAAAGCTTTTATTAAAAAAATTTTTTTAAGTGGCTGCCTCAAGTAAGGGGGCTGAGCAAGAGGGGAGGAGGGAGATGACACCTGTCCAACGTCATGAACTGTGCTGCCCTATTTCTCTTGGGAACCACCCTTGTGCCCTTACAGTCACGAAGTCCTCCTGCTTCGACTCCCTTATACCTCTCAGATCTGGCTTCCAGGTGCTGGTCAGACTGAAGCCTGATACGCCAGCCTGCTTCCCACAGCCCCCATTCTTTCCACTCCCCTGCCAGAGGCAACTTTCCAGCCACATTCTAGACCCTGGTTCCTCCTGCTTCCAACACTTCTGAGGCTTCTCATTACCACCAGGATGGAGACCCAGCTCGGTGGCGGGCATTCAGGATGCGGCTGGGTTTGTCCTGGCCTCTTTGGCCTAAAATCTAATTATGGCCAGCCTTCACCCAGATGCTGGTCATGTGGTGTGTCCCCATGGTGCTACAGGAGGCCAGATTCCTGCTCAGCAGGCTATGCCCACCCGGCTGATGTGTCCCCTTTACCCCTTGGCTCAGGGGTGTTCTATCTCCCAGGCAGCCTCCTCTCCACAGCAAAAGGACCCCAGGTGCTCTGTGCCCCACGGCCTCTATGCAGACTCTCCCAAGGCATCAGTTGTGCTCAGCTCCTCCAGGGCTCAGGGCCTCCCTAAGCACCTCTGGCTTGTGTCCTGAACAACATGTGCAGCACTAGGCAGATGGTGAAGTCTCAGCAGTTGACTGAACCACCCTGGAAAGTGGCATGGGAGCTCCTCAGGATGGGGGCTAACACTTCACCTTGTTCTCCTCAGAGAACAAGAGCACAGAGCTCAGCAGACATCATCAATCTGAGTCAGGCACTGAATACATGAGGGAAGGTGGGAGGGAAAAAGAAGAGGGGGATGCTAGCCAGAAGAGGGTTGCCCCTTATCCACCAAACAGCCCACAGCACAGCTGGGGCCCGGGACTCTGAACAGGCTGGTTGACAGTGAGGCTGCAAGTCATGGAAAACAGAATTCTCCCGACCTGTGCTCAGGAATCAATAAACTTCTAGCTGATTCCTTCTTTACCCAAACCCTAGCTGTGGTAAACTGAGGAAGTACATCGACTGGGATGGCCGGGAACACCCTGAACACCTTAGGGAACAGGGCAACCCTTCACGAAAAAGCAAAAGCCCCATCTCACCTGGGCCTGGGCTGTCGGAAGCCTGGGGGCCCTCCTTCTCTCCTCAGGGGTCTTCTCCACGCACCAGGTAGAGTCCTGAGGACACAGAGCTGGGGGAGGAAAGTGAAGTCACAGAGGCAGTTCTCCCTCCCAGAAGTGTGACCACATGAGTCCCACCTCCTGACCCTGTCCTTCCCCTTTGGGCAAGGGAAAAACCCTACCTCCTCATGTTATAGATGAAAGCAGTGGGGCCGAGAAATTAAAGAATGTGCCTAAACACAGGGATAATCTCCCCTTGCTGAGGTACTGTCTTAGACAAAGTGTCTCTTCACAGACTTTCTAGGCCTGAGCCCTAAGTGGCCACACATTCATTCTCATGCATCCTGTCCTGGAGATATCATCACACTGTACCCCCCAGTGGAGTGTTCTGGTCCCTCTCTGTTCCAGCTCTGCCCAGAGACAGAGCTGGACCAGACCCCACGCCCCCGGCCCCCTCCTCCCCAGCTCTAATTCCCTGGCAATGGCAGGTTACTGTTGGGAGAGACCACAACATGTTAACCAATGTGGCTGATGGGGACACAAGTTGTTTTTTTTGCCACACCATGAGGCATGTCGGATCATAGTTCCCTGACCAGGGATGGAACCCGCATCCCCAGCAATGGAAGTGTGGAGTCTTAACTGCTGGACCACCAGGGAAGTCCGGGGACAAAAGTTCTTGACTCACCCCAGGAGGCCCACGGGTCAACAGCCGCCATCCCCCAGGACTGGTCCGTAAAGATACCTGCATCAGAGGATCCGGTTAGGACAAGGAAAGGAAAGAACTGTGACACCAATCCTAGTGACTAAAGGCTACAAATGGAAAAGGAGAACTGTCTCACTAATGCGCAAAACAAAATTCCATAAGTAGAGACCAAGGACGTGTGAAACAAACCCAACATAAGCTAGATTTATAGCAGAAATGCACAGGTGGGTCACTTTCAGGAATTTTATTGATATGACACAGCAACAGAACCATTAAGGACAGAACTACTTAAATAGGCTGGACAGGTATTTGATAAAATTTAACATTACTTAATTTTTAAAAAATATTAGTAGAAAGATACTCCTTTGATATCTTTAATGACAGATACATGAAAGCTCGCTTAAAGATAAAACACACCACTGACACTATTTTAACATTGTTCTTATATCATAAAACACTGCTATATAATAAGAAACAATAATAATAGTAAAAAAATACGGGAGTAGTAGAGAAATTTTGGTTGTACGTACGACTGTCACACAAATCACTAGAAAATCTCTTAAAACTCATGAGACTTCTCAGGAGATGACTATGAAATACACAAAAATTACACTGACTTTAATACAAACAACGAACTTTTTAAAGAAATCTCACTCAGTTCTAATTCTATACCAAGACAGAGAGACCCCCCCCTCCCCAATCCCAAAAGCCCTCAGCCCCTCTCCAGCACATCATTGCTGGGGAGGCCCAGAAGAAACAAGATTTGTACTCACCCCACGAAGCCCACGGGTTGATGGCTGCCATCCTGCAGGATTAATCCACCAGGAGCTTGCCCAGGAGCAGTGGATTTGGGTGATTACTGAAAGCAACTGCAATACCCACCTAGTGATAAAAGTGTAAAAAGACAAAAAATGGTCTTTCCTCACAGAAGATCCAGTGGGAATAAAGAGAACACATCCACAGAAACAAAAACACTCCTACAGAGCATTATAAGAATACAATTTACATGTCAAAAACATAACAGAATTTCTTAAGAGAAATGAAGAGTGACAAGAATTAGCTGAAAAATGGGCACGTTCCAGAATAAGAGAGCAGAAATTTGTCAACAGTTCTCAAGAGACAGCTACTGACAAGGACAAGGTAGCTTTTCTGTTGATTTAACGAAAATTACTATAAAATCTACGTACAACCTTCACATGTAAGTGGCTGTCTAGAGCAGAAAGGAAGGAGGAACGGGGGAATGAATGCTTAATGGGTTCAGGGGTTTTTTCCTTGGGGGTTGTTATGAAAATGTTCTGGAATTATATAGTGGTGATGACTGCACAACGTTCTGAAAGCACAAAAAAATCACTGACTTGTACTATTAAATGGTTAATTTTATGTTACTTAAATTTTATCTTTAAAAAGAAAAAAATCCCCCTGGAAGACCTACCAGGCCCAAGTCTGTCTGTCTCTGCTGGTGCAGAGGCCAAAAGAAAGCCGGGTTTGGAGCCCAGACCATCCCCAACTCCCTAAGTTCTAGGCTTATTTATGCAAGTCCCGCACCTCTCTGAGGGCCCGACGCCCATTGGCAGAGCTCTGCGGATTCCTGGGAGAGTGCATAAAGCGCTGGGACGCCCACTGGGCACCAGGGGCACCGGGATCTGCGCCCGAACTCCAAGTCGGCACACTGAGTATTCTGCACTCTCGCCTGCAACTTGACAAAGTCCTCGGTCACTGTACGTTTAAAGGAGCCCTGGGCTGTTCCCAACCCACTTTTGACTTGCCTCTGCGTCAGATGAGAACGGACTCGTACGAGAAACGCCCGCCAGGGAAGGAAGGGTAGACTCCCCGGAACGGCCTCGAAGGGGTCCTCGCCTCCTGCTTCCTGGCCTCCCGCCCCGGATTTCCTCCGCAACCCTGCCGCGGGTGCGATGCTCTCAGCCCGTCCCGGGAACGGCCGGACTCACCTGGTTCGCAACCACCGGCCTCGCACCCCTGAGGGCCAGTGCCCGCCGCTCTTCGCGGGCGACTTAACAAGCTCGCGTTTGCTTCGCCGGGGACGTTCGGCCCGGCTCGCCCGTGCGTCTGGGGTTCCCGCCCGGAGGACAAAGGCCCGACGCGCAGGGCTCACCCAGGCCCGCCCAGTTGTTCCAGCGCGGCCGCGAGGCCGTAGGCGGGCCGAGGGACCTGCCCTGGCGTCGCGCCCGCCGCGAGTGTAGGCGTCGGCTCTCTCCACCCGTTCTCCCGACCTCCCGGCCAGCGGCAGCGGCAGCGGCAGCAGTAGCAACCCCACGGTCTGGGCGACCGCCTCACCTCAGCAGCGGACAATGGCGGTCGCTCCCCCCACCCACCCCGGCCCGGCGTCGACCGGGACGCGCCGCGCAGGCTGCTGGGAGTGGTAGTTCCAGGCGAAGCGCTTCCGGTTAGACCTTGGCAAGTTCCTGGAGGTGCTCGGCCTCCGAGTTCCTCCTTCTAGGGATTTACCCGGACCGCCGTGCCAGAGACCTCGGCGAGGCGGGCGGTGCTTTCCCAGCGGCGGACCGCGCTCCCCAGCCACCGCTGCCTGAGTTAGGGGGCCTCGGTAAATCGCCGGTCGGCGAGCCTCAGTTTGCCCGTCCGTAGAACGGCGGCTTGCTGTAGCCGCACTTAGCGGTGGGAACTTGGTTGAAGTCTGAGCACTTTCCTTTTCGTTCAGTAGTTAAAAGATTGTAAGGAAGTGATTGTTAGGATACCCTTTTTGGACAAGGAACCTAATTTTGAGCTCCCCCTCACATATGAAGCCCTACTCCTTGTTACCGAGACGAATTTGAGTCCGCTGGACCGAGGCCTCCTTCCCAGCTGTGTTGGGGGTGACCCTTGCTCAGAGCTCCCTGGCCCCTTCCTCCTTGCTCCTTATTCGCCATGCCTGTTCATTTCTCCACCCTAGTTTCGACTGATTAGTTGGGGGGACAGCATGGTGGTCAGAGAGTGGCCAATTGCAGAGAGCCTTAGGGGCATCGGAATGGCTCTGGCTGTGAGCCAGGGCATGGTTCTGAGCAGAGCAGTCATGGGCTCTGGCCTCCTCAAAGGATCACTCACTGTGGCTTCTGTGTGGAGAGCAGAGTTAAAGAGGGTGAGGGAAGGACCAGAGTGACCTTTGTACCAATGCAGTAATCAACGTGGGTGGTGATCCGTGGTCAGACTGTGGAAATGTTAGCGTTCAAAAGGTAGCGCCAACAGGCAGTAGGTTAAAGGTTGTGCATCCTGGGCTGCGGTCCAGTCTGTAATACCCAGAACAAGGAAGGGCATGGAGGAGGCCTCTCAATGCAGAGCAGTTCACCAGGGCCCGGTGGGGAGTGGGTTACAGGTGTGTGATGATACTGCTTCCCTAATACCCAGGCCCTCTCCTACTTCAGGTACCCCAGCTTGTTGGATGCTACCTTGTTCTCTCTGTCACGAGGTGGCAAACGCTGGGGCGAACAGCCATCTTGGATGCCACATTATGGAAGTCTGGGCTACGTCTGAGCTGTTACTGAGGTTTCTGAGTGGGGAGAGACCAGAGCAGTAGGAGAATCTAGGTTGTCTGTGGACATGCCCTTCCTCTGAGAGGTGCCCAAAATGTGGTCACTCCATGCCACGTGAAGGGCTTCAGCTGGTTCCATTTCCTCATAACCAGATAAGAATGAAAGGTAAAGGGGGGGCTTCCCTGGTGGCTCAGTGGTTAAGAATCCACCTGCCAATGCAGGGGACACAGGTTCGAGCCCTGGTCTGGGAAGATCCCACATGCTGCAGAGCAACTAAGCCCGTGTGCCACAACTACTGAGCCTGCGCTCTAGAGCCCATGAGCCACAACTACTGAAGCCCGCGCACCTAGAGCCCATGCTCTGCAACAAGAGAAGCCACCGCAATGAGAAGTCTGCACGCCACAATGAAGAGTAGCCCGCACTGGCCACAACTAGAGAAAGCCTGCACGCAGCAAGGAAGACCCAGTGCAGCCAAAACTAAATAAATAAAACTTAATTAATTTTTTTCTTTTTTTTAAGGTAAAGGGAGGAGGAGTCCAGGATACATTACTTGGAATAAGTAGGGTATTTTATGAACTGGGTTGTAGGGTCGCCAATAGTATAATAACTAGCACAAGTCAGCTAGACTTGAAGTTACCTTATGCTCTCAAATCCTAGGATTAACTCATCTTCTCCAGCTAAGAGTCCAAAAGTCACTAAGGTCAACACTATGGGATTCTGAGTCCCCCCAGAAGGACGTCAAGATGCTTCTTTACTGCTGGTGACCATGCAGAAGCTCCCCCTTCCACAGCTTTTCTTTGCCACCAGTTCACCATTCAGCATCCAAATTCTCACATCTCTGGAATTTAACGTTAGACGTCTGCTCGTTTTTCTTTTAAGAAAAACATGTAAAATATAGTAAACTCGTCAGAGATTCAATGAAACCCTGTGAACACACTCCTAAGCTGAAAAAAAAAAAATCAACCTACAGGCTGAAACACCTGTGTTTCCCTCGCCAATAGAAACCCCCCCTTCCTCCAGAGGCAGCCACTATCCTGAATGAGATGTGGATCACTCCATACATTTCCTGAAACTTTACATGCCTGTGTTCGAAAGCAATAAAAAGCACGTTTTGCATTCATATAAATGCATAAGATTTCATCTGCAACTTGCATTTTTTGCTCCATATATAAGGAAAGATTTATCCTTTCAGTGTTGTTTTTTTTTTCTGTGTGGCATGTGGCATCTTAGTTCCCCAACTAGGGAATCGAACCCGGCCCCCTGCAGTGGAAGCATGGAGTCCTAATGCATTATTTAAAAACTGCATTATTATTATTTTTGCATTATTTTTAAAGATTATTTTTTTGACGTGGACCATTTTTTAAAAGTCTTTATTGAATTTGTTACAGTATTGCTTCTGTTTTATGTTTTGGTTTTTTGGCCATGAGGCATGTGGGATCTTAGCTCTGTAACCAGGGATCGAACCTGCACCCCCCTGCACTGCAATGCAAAGTCTTAACCACTTGACAGCCAGGGAAGTCCCAACAATTGCCTTTTTATATGCTTATAATGAACAACTGGAAATTGAAAATAGTAAAAATACCATTTACCGCAACATCAAAAAATATGAAATACTTAGGGATAAATGTGACAAAAGATGTGAAGAATTCATACATTGAAAACAAAATATTGCTGACAGAAATTAAAGAAGACCTAAACAAATAGAGAAATATACTTGTTTATATGTTAGAGGACTCAATATTGTTAGGATGTCAATTATCTTCAAATATATAGATTCAATGCATTTCCAATCAAAATCCCAGCAGGAGTTTTTGTAGACATGGAATCATATGAAAATGCAAAGACCTAGAATAATAAAAACAACTCAGAAATGAAGAAAATTGGAGAGTTAGCACTATCTGATCTCAAAAATTATTATAAAGTACATAATCGAAACAGCATGGTATTGGTATAAACAGATACATCAATGAAACAGAATATATAGTTCAGAAATAAACCCATACATCTATGGATAACTGATTTTTTACAATGGCACAGAAGGCAACACAGTGGGAAAAGGATAGCCTTTGCAACAAGTAGTACTGGAACAACAGGATATCTATCTTTATTTTTTTTTTTTAAAAAAGAACTTTGATCCTTAACTCACACCGTGTACAAAAATTAAAGTGGATCAACAATTAGAACCCAATTTTTGAAAAAAGAGTAAAATATTTTCATGAAAGAAGATGGGCAAATGACAAACAAGCACTTGAAAAGATGCTCAACATCAATAGTAATTAGAGAAATATAAATTAAAACCACAATCAGTGGTTTCCCTGGTGGCGCAGTGGTTAAGAATGCAGGGGACACAGGTTCAATCCCTGGTCTGGGAAAATCCTACATGCCACAGAGCAACTAAGCCCATGCACCACAGCTACTGAGCCTGCGCTCTAGAGCCCATGAGCCACAACTACTGAGCCTGCGTGCCACAACTACTGAAGCCCGCGCACCTAGAGCCCATGCTCTGCAACAAGAGTAGCCACTGCAATGAGAAGCCCGCGTACCGCAATGAAGAGTAGCCCTTGCTCACCAAAACTAGAGAAAGCCCACGCGTAGCAACAAAGACCCAACACAGCCAAAAATAAATAAATTAAATAAATAAATTTATTTAAAAAAAACAGGGCTTCCCTGGTGGCGCAGTGGTTGAGAGTCTGCCTGCCAATGCAGGGGACGTGGGTTCGTGCCCCGGTCCGGGAAGATCCCACATGCCGCGGAGCGGCTAGGCCCGTGAGCCATGGCCGCTGAGCCTGCGTGTCCAGAGCCTGTGCTCCATAACGGGAGAGACCACAACAGTGAGAGGCCCGCGTACCGCAAAACAAAACAAAAAAAACACAACGAGAATCCAATACACATCTACTGGAGTTGCAAAAATCAAAAAGACTGACTATACCAAATATTGATGGGGATGTGGAGGAACTGGAACTCTCATACTTTGCTGATGGGAATGTAAAATGGTATAACCACTTTGAAAAACAAAATGACAGTTTCTTAAAATGCTGAACTTACACCTACTGTATGATCCAGATGTTTTAATCCTATTTATCGAAAAGGAAATATATGTCCATACAAAGACTTGTACACTATACTAGTGTTCATAGCAGCTTTACTTGTAATAGCTCCAAACTGGAAACAACCCAAATGTCCACCAACAAATGACTGGATAAACAAATTGTAGTAGATCCATAAAATGGAATACTAGTCAGCAGTAAAATGGAATGACCTATTGATACATGCAACAACATGGATGGATATCAAAATAATTATGCTAAGTAAAAGAAGCCAGCTCCCCCTCCCCCCAAAAAAAGAGTATGCAACATATCATTCCATTTATATACAAGTCTAGAAAATTCAAGCTAATCTATAGTAACCGAAAGCAGACCTGTGGTCATTTGGGAACAGAGGAATGGGGAAGGATGTGGAGAGGTAGGAGGAGAGACTTCACGGGGCATGAAGAAACGTGCGGGGGTGATGGTCATATTCATTTTCTTGATTGTGGTGATGGTTTTACAGATTTAAACGTCAAAATTGGAACTTCCCTGGAGGTCCAGTGGTTAAGACCCAGCGCTTCCATTGCAGGGGGCACGGGTTCAACCCCTGATAGGGGATCTAAGATCCCACAGGCCGCATGGCGTGGCCAAAAGAAAAATAATTTTTAAAAAAAAGGTCAAGGGGGGCTTCCCTGGTGGCGCAGTGATTGAGAGTCCGCCTGCCGATGCAGGGGACACGGGTTCGTGCCCCGGTCCAGGAAGATCCCACATGCTTGCGTACCGCAAAAAAAAAAAAAAAAAAAAAAAAGTCAAGTGGACTTCCCTGGTGGTCCAGTGGTAAAGAATCTGCCTTCCAATGCAGGGGACGCAGGTTCGACCCCTGGTCAGGGAACTAAGATCCCACGTGCTGCAGGGCAACTAAGCCTGTGCGCCTCAACTAGAGAGAGAAGCCCGCGCACGCCAGCGAAGGATCCTGCATGCCGCAGTGAAGATCCCGCGTGCTGCAACTAAGACACGATGCAGCCAAAAATAAAATTTTTTTAAAAAGGTCAAAATTTATGAAATTGTACACTTTAAATACGTGCAGTTTATTTTTATTTATTTATTTTTTTGGCTGCGTTGGGCCTTCGTTGCTGCGCTCGGGCTTCCTCTAGTTGCAGTGATCGGGGGATAGTCTTCATTGCGGTGCGCGTGTTTCTCATTGTGGTGGCTTCTCTTGTTGAGGAGCACAGGCTCTAGGCACAAGGGCTTCAGTAGTTGTGGCACGCAGGCTCAGTATCTGCGGCACACACGCCCTAGAGCGCATGAGCTCAGTAGTTGTGGCTCACAGGCTCTCGAGCACAGGCTCAGTAGTTGTGGCGCATGGGCTTAGTTGCTCCGCAGCATGTGGGATCTTCTAGGACCAGGGATTGAGCCCGTGTCCCCTGAATTGGCAGGTAGATTCTTAACCACTGCACCACTAGGGAAGTCCATGTGCAGTTTTATTATGTGTCAATTATATTGCAATTAAGCTGATTAGAAAGTCTTTTAGGAGAAAATACAAGCTACTATTTTTAGGACCCAAACGTAGTTGGGATTTTGAACTGAAGACATAAAACACAAACAATGAAAGAAAAAAGACATTTTTAAAAATCCTTCTTTTCTTCAAAAGACACCATAAACAAAGTAAAAGACAGCACTCCATGCTTCCACTGCATGCACAGCTTGAGGAATCCCAGTTCCCCCACCAGGGATTTGAACCCAGGCCACGGCAGTGAAAGCACCAAATCCTAACCACTAGACCACAAGGGAACTCTCTGCAATTAATTTTTTTGAGTACTTAGGATTTTTGTTATTTCAACTGTTTAAAAAACAACAAAAACAAAATGGAAAAAGATCTTTCCAAAATAACTGGATATTTACCTAAGGAAATTATTCTCACATAAAATCTCTAGAAGAACATCATTAACAACAACAACAAGAAAAAGTTACTGTGGCCAATAACACTGAAAATATTCCTCTTTTTATAGCAAAACCCAGGCCATGGCAGTGATAGTGCTGAACCCTAACCACTAGACCACCAGGGAGCTCCCTGCAATTTTTTAAAAAAAATATTTATTTATTTGGCTGTACTGGGTCTTAGTTGTGGCATGTGGCATCTTCGTTGCCACGTGCCAGATCTTTAGTTGCGGCATGCGGGCTATGTTAGTTGCAGCATGCAGGATCTACTTCCCTGACCAGGGATCGAACCTGGGCCCCCTGCATTGGGGGCGCAGAGTCTTAACCACTGGACCACCAGGGATTTTTGAATATTGATCTTGTATTGTGCAATCCTGCTATACTCACTTGCTAGTCCTAATAGTTTTTTTCTTTTTTGATTCCATCAGATTTTTACATTGAAGATCAGTTAATCTGTAAATAACAGATTTTACTTCTTCCATTCCAATACGGATTCCTTTTATTCCATTTTCTTGCCAATTGCCTTAGCTAGAACCTCCATTACAATGTTGAATAGAAGTGGTGAGATCAGACATCCTTGTCTTGTCTCATCTTAGGGGTAAAGCATTCCGTTTTTTACTATTGAGTGTGATATTACCTGTAGGTTTTTGTAGATGCCTTTTATCAGGTTGAGGCAAGGGACATGAAAGAACTTGCTAGCGTAATGGAAATGTTGTGTCTTGATATGCATTTGTCAAAAATGATTCAATGGTGCATCTAAGATATGAGCACTTCACTGTTCTGGGTACACAGCAAAATTCTAGGCTAAGGGGATTCTCAGGATGAGAAAATTACTTCTGCACTTGGAGTTCTTCCTGCCCCAAGTTTGGGGCTGTGTTCCATCCGCTCACTGTTGTCCAGGGCTCTGCTGCTTTCTCCTTCTTTGTTCAGAGTTGCTCTAGCCAATTTTGAGGCCTACCTGCGCCCAGGCCAGTTGCTTGCCCCCAGCGTGCTCACCTGTGAAGGGGCCACCTCCTTGAAATGCATCAAGGCTCCCTTGCTCCCAGCCCCTCCTTGGTAGTGTGCCATAGGAGAGCATAATTTTTAAACGTTGTTTTACTCATTGTTACATTGGGAGCTAAGGTTGTTCATGCACTCCTACATCTTCACTGGAAACAAGTTTGATGTTGTCATTTTCTTTAAAGCTACCTCTGTGATTAAAATGTAGTCAGGGGGAGAATCACAGGTGAGGGCCCCAGTAAGCTTTTCCATGTTAAGGATCTGAATCTTAAATTCTGGATGAAATGGGAAGACACAGGAACTTTCTCCACAGAGGCTGGCATGACAGGAGTTAACGTTTCAGCAGGAATTCTACCTGCTGTTTGAAGAATAAACAGGTAAACAAATCTTTGCAAACTCTGATAAATGGTGTGACGAAGGATCAGCTAGGTCTGGTTGGTCATGAATGTCCTTTCTAAAGTGATGTCTAAGCCCAGACCAGAAGGATGGGTCTCAGCTTCCCAAAGGTTATGCTGGGTGGACTGTGGTTCCAGATGGAGGGAAAAACATTTGCAGGCACCTTGCCAAGATTCCAGGAACCAGAACAGGGCCAGTGCAAGCCAAGCAGGGTGAACACCTGGGACAGTGCTACGGTGGGAGCATTCAGAGGCAGGCAGAAACCAGACACAGGCTGAGAAGTTACTTATTCTGGGAACTGTGCTGAATAAGTAAGCTGCATGTGTATCAAATGGTACACATTCACTGTAAACAAAATTGCTTAGGAAAAGGTAGAGCAAACATTGCTTAAAAGTCCCATTACCCATAGATAATCAATGTCAACATGTGGGTGACATTCTTCCACAGAGTTCCCCTGAGATTTATGGTTTCATAAAGTTGGGATCATCCAGGTTGTTATGAACCTAATTTTGTCTCCCAACAATATGCCATTTAATTTCTGCACCATAGTTACTTAAACATTCTCCTATTGGTGAGCATTTCTTATTTTGCTGTTACAAACCGTGCTATAACAAAGGTCCTAGGCCCGTGTGCGTCCATAACTGGGCAGTTATTTCCAAGGGTGAGACTGCTGAATCAACTCATGAGCATACTTTACATATGGACACTTCTAACCTGACCACCCTATAAAGAGGGTGCACCCATATAACCATCCATGGGTGCTGAATAATAGGGTCAATTTCCCTACTAGTTTTGCCTACATCCAACACAGTCTTTTAAAATCCTTGCCAGTCTCTACCTGTCAGTTAGCCTCCTGGGACTGAATTTTCTGCAGTCTAAACAGAACTTCCTTACTAGGATTTTTGTATTAAATGAGGTTACTTAGACTGAATGCTTGGGATACTGCCTACCTCATAACAGGTGCCCAAGTATATACTTTTATCATTTTTATTTATATCTCTTTGATTATTGATGAGTTTATACACTTTTCCGTGTATTTATTGTCCATATGTACTCCTTTTGTGAACTGCCTGCTCATACATAAGGACTGGTGAGCAACCTTGCCTTGGTCCTTCCTGAATGGAACAGGAACGGCTCTAGATCAGGAATTGGCAAAGCTTTTCTGGCATTTTGGCTTTTCAGGCCATGCGACCTCTTTCACAGCTACTCTACCTCATAAAGCAGCTACCGACAACATGGAAATGAGTGGGTACATGCTATGTTCCAAAAAAACTTTACTCACAAAAACACATGGGCCAGATTTGGCCTGTGGGCCCTAGTTTGCCAACCTCAGCTCTAGTGCCACCATTAAGCCTGATATCATCATATTATAAAAATACTTTTTCCGGGCTTCCCTGGTGGCGCAGTGGTTGGGAGTCCGCCTGCCGATGCAGGGGACACGGGTTCGTGCCCCGGTCCGGGAAGATCCCACATGCCGCGGAGCAGCTGGGCCCGTGAGCCATGGCCGCTGAGCCTGCATGTCCAGAGCCTGTGCTCCGCAACGGGGAGAGGCCACAACGGTGAGAGGCCCACGTACCGCAAAAACAAACAAACAAAAATACTTTTTCCGTTACCAGGGTTTTTTTCTCCCCCGAAATAATAAATATTAAGTTTTATCAGCTTCTTTTTCATTAACCATTGAGATGACTTGTTTTTCTCCACTGCTTGATTAAAATGGAGCATGGTAGTCGTATATTTCCTAATACAAAGTACCCATTTACTGGAGTGATTGTTCCTAAATCCAGGTGTACTCTCTGTAATGTCTGGTCTGCAACTTTTGCATTAATATTCCTGAGAGATATTGGCCTTTTTCTTTCTTTGAGCTTTGACAGACTGGTATCACAAAAGAGGTAGCATTCAACTCTCTATATGTTCTGGAATAGTTGTATATCAAAGAATTTTCTATTTCTTGAAGGTGGAAATAATTCAGTGGTAAAATAGCTTGGGCTTGAAATTTTGTGGAGTAATTTCCTGAGAACTTTTTCAATTTATTCTGAAATGTTTCGTCTATTAGGTTTTCTGTGTCTTCTTCAGTCAATATTATGTTTTTCTAGAAAACTATCTTTTTCGTCTAAGTTTTTCAGGTGTTAACATAAAAATGTACAAATCTTATGATATAATTTTCTCTATGTTTATTTCCCTTTTCATTTCCAATGGTGCAAATCTGTGTGTTATTTTTCTTGATCGTGTTAGTTTGGAATTTATAGTTTGTTTTTCTCAGAATCATCTTTTACTATGTATTTTCTCCTTTTATCACTATTACATCCTTGTTTCTGCCTTGATTAGAAATATTTTTTTTCTAATTTCTTGTGTTTAGCACTAAATTTATTTCCATTTCTTCTTGTTTTTGCTACTTTAGTGCACCCATTTCTAATGATTCAGACTGACATTTGAGCTTCTTTCTCCTCCTTGTATTTTTTTTTTTTTTTTTTTTTTGTGGTACGCAGGCCTCTCACTGCTATGGCCTCTCCCGCTGCGGAGCACAGGCTCCGGACGCGCAGGCTCAGCGGCCATGGCTCACGAGCCCAGCCGCTCCGTGGCATGCAGGATCCTCCCAGACCGGGGCACAAACGTGTGTCCCCTGCATCGGCAGGCGGACTCTCAACCACTGCGCCACCAGGGAAGCCCCTCCTCCTTGTATTTTTATTTGTTGTAAAACTGTACCAATTTTTAGAGAAACATAAAAAGGCCCAGTATTCCCAGACTCTTATTAAATTAGCTATGTTCATTTCTGTTTTCTTCTAAGCCCTTGTCCAGATGCACACATAGGATAACACAGCCACAACAATTCTGCACTTCTCAGTACACATTACAGGTGCTTTCCGTATTTCTACACAGTGTTCATAATAACAGTTTATGGTGACTTCCTGAAACAAATTAGAAGTACCCTAACTTTCTAGCACTGGAGAACAAAGAAGTAAATCATAGCACTCTGGCTCTTTGAAATAGTACATTCAGTCTTTGAGTCAAATATCATCAACCTATTCTGACTTCTCAGCAACGGCCTTTCCCACACTGGGTGATTGTATTAGCTAGTATTATTGAAGGGAGTTTTGATTTTACTAATTATTTTTCATTGGCAATTTACCCAGGTATCAAATACCACCCAGTCTCAGCCCTTCTCTGGAAATGGTTAAAAAAGACAAAATCTACATATACTTGTATAGCTTTTGTGAATTAAAATGAAATGTGTAATTTCCTCCCCCTGGTATGAGTTCTTTGGTGCCCAATAAAGTTAGAACCTTGATTGAAAGCTTTCCTACACTGATGACATTCATATGGTTTCTCTCCAGTGTGTGTTCTCTTATGTTGAGTGAAGGATAAATGAAAACTGTAAGTTTTCCCACATTCATTACATTTGTAGGGTTTCTCTCCAGTATGTGTTCTCTTGTGCACATTAAGATTACACCGTCCACTGAAGGATTTTCTACATTCATCACATTTATAGGGATTCTCTCTAGTATGAGTTCTCTGATGTACATTAAGGTGAGAATTTTGGCTAAAAGATTTTCCACATTTATTACATTTATAAGGTTTCTCAAAAGTGTGAATTCTCTGGTGCAAAATGAGGTGAACACTCTGCCAGAAAGATTTCCCACATTCATTACATTCATAGGCTTTTTCTCTACTGAGATTTCTTAGATGGTGAGAAAGAGATGAAAGCTTCTTAAAGGCTTTCCCACATTCATTACATTCATAGGACTTCTCCCTACCATGAGTTCTCATGAACTGAGAGAGGTGTGACCTATGGGCAAAAAAATCCCCACTTTCCTTATATCCATACATTTTTCTCCAGTATTAATTATCTCATGTGTAGAAAAGCATATGCTCTGGTTGGTATATTTATTGTAAGTCATTCAACTTACACAATTTTTCCAGGACTTTTCCACATGGATTGCCTTTACAAGATTTCTTTTCTACTAAGATTTCCTGATGATTCTGAAAAACAAAATTATGCTGTAAACTGTGAACTCCTGAGTCCGTTTATTAAAATGTTCTTTGATAAGAAATCTCTGTGAAGAAACAAAGTCGGAATAGAAGCTGCATTTCCCCACAACTTCAGCATTTTCCCAATCCCCATCCGGGGTCACTAGTTGCCCTTGTTCATATTCCACTGGCCCCACACTAACACTGTACATCTTCTGCTTTCCGGATTCATCCTCAGATTTCCAGTCATCTGCTATGGTAGAACACCAGGAATCACCCATTGTGTATCTTTCCAGGTTCATGCTGCTGGGTAATCTGTCACCAGAAATGGCCTCTGTTGGTGGTGACTCTTGGCTTTTAGGTCTGCTTCCATGCTGAAAGGAAATGAAAAACAGGTGCTTGGGAAAAAAAACTCCTAGAGTGAGAATGATGAGATAAAAGCAACAAGATGTGCACAATACAAGTAGATGTTTTTAAATATCAACTAAGGGAACAGAGGGAACTTTGAGAAGAGAAGCCACAAAATGTACACACAGAACAAGAGGAATCCACAGGAAGACTGGTCAGCTAAAAAAGTCATCAGCAAAACAGGGGGAGAAGACATATCAGGGGAAACATCATGGAATAAGCAGACATCCCAAACATAAAATATTCTGAACAGCCACCTCTCTTAATCCTTAGATATCTCCAAATTCTGATCCATCTCCCTAGTTAGGTCCATTCCTCCTGTAACTGACATCATATTAACCTTCCTAACAAACAAGTTTCACAATGTCAAGAGGATACCTCTTGATCCTCCCGAGCACTCAGAACCAGGGTCAAACTACCACAGCTCTCCTTGTTCCATTTTCTGCTGGGTTTCTTTAGTTCTCCCTGTAAGTGACCATTTCCCCCATTAACACACAATTCCTGTCTGTTTGAGGCCTGTCTGTTTTGATTCCCAAGGTCCCAGGTGACAGCAACCCTTCCCTTTCTTCTCATCATTCAGGTCACAACTCCCAGGTAACCTCCTCTAAGAGACCCTCTCTGACCTCCCCTCCTATATGGGTTACTCCTCATTTTCCAGCTCACGGTCCTGTTTTATCTGCTGCTCAGCACTGGTTAGCGCTATTTAACATCACCTTGTTCGTTTGGTCCTTTATTGTCTCCTCTTCCTCAGATACCAGCACAGCACTGGTAGCTCTGTGGGTGCCTGGTACATGTCTGTGAGGTGGACAGAGGGTACACAATTGTGCTCCTGCCAGGCGGGGAGGCCTTACATTCCTGTCCACAGGGAGGAGGCTATGGAATTGTCTGTGAGGAGGGCTTTGCAAAGTCAAGCAGAGCAAAGGAGGGGACCCAGAAACCTGCAGTGGGTTTCTCCATGAGTCCTTAGCTGGACCCTAACTGCAAATGTATCGGAAAAGGCTCTCAAAGACCTGGCAAAGAACAGCTGCTAGGTTTCTGAGCAGAGGTTTCAGGAGTTACACAGTGTTGGGAGGCATTAGAGTTCTGACCCACCTTGGGCAAAAGAACATCAGTAAGCACCCAAGGCATTCAGCTGAAACCCTAGAAAGCTACATCCCAGAAGGAAAGACCATGCCCAAGAATTAGGGCTACACCCAAGGATTAAGCAAAATCAAAGTAACTCTACCTTAATCAATCCTAAACCAAGCCTCATCAGGATTAGGGTGATTTGTAATTATTTAACCACCTACCAAAACAAAATTCACACTCTTTAGTAGAAGATAACAATCTATAGTCCCTACAAGGTATCATCCACAGTGTCCAGTACACAAAAAACTGACTAGAATCAGGAAATGTAAGAATCAGGAAAATGTGACACATAATCAAGAAAAAAAAAGTCAACAAAAACAGATATCCCAAACATCAGAAGTAGCAGGAAAAGATTTTAAAATTATTATAAACATGATAAATAATTTCATGGAAAAAAAAGAAGAAAAGAACCAAAAAAAATTCTACAACTAAATAAAAGTATAATATCTGACGTAAACCATGAATGCACTTAACTGCAGTCTGGACACAGTAGAAGAAAGGACTGTGAATTAAGGCAGTAGGTGGAAAATTTATGATGATACAAAGGAAGTGAAAAGAATGTAAAAACAGAGCATCTGACACAGGATTAACGTGTAACGTGTAATGTTAAAGCAGAGAGACAGAAAGCAGCAGAAGGCATATTTGAAGAGATGTGGGAGAGTTTTCCTAGATTGATTAAAGGCACCATCCTATAGATCCTACAAGCTCAGCAAACTCCAAACAGAATCATTTCAAAGAAGACCTCACCTAAAACATCACAATCTGTTGAAAACCAAATAAAAAGTAAAAATCTTAAAAAGTAATCAGAAGAAAACAACAGATTATATTCATGGAACAACAAGAAGGAAAACAGCTGACTTCCCACAAGAAACAATGGAAACAAGGAAACAAAAGACAAACATCTTTTTTTTTTTTTTTTTTTTTTTTTTTTTTTTGCGGTACGAGGGCCTCTCACTGTTGTGGCCTCTCCCGTTGTGGAGCACAGGCTCCGCACGCTCAGGCTCAGTGGCCATGGCTCACGGGCCTAGCCGCTCCGTGACATGTGGGATCTTCCCGGACCAGGGCACAAACCCGTGTCCCCTGCATCGGCAGGCAGACTCTCAACCACTGCGCCACCAGGGAAGCCCCAAGACAAACATCTTTTTTTTTCCCCACATCTTTATTGGAGTATAATTGCTTTACAATGGTGTGTTAGTTTCTGCTTTACAACAAAATGAATCAGTTATATATATACATATGTTCCCATATCTCTTCCCTCTTGCATCTCCCTCCCTCCCACCCTCCAGATCCCACCCCTCCAGGCGATCACAAAGCACCGAGCTGATCTCACTGTGCTATGCGGCTGCTTCCCACTAGCTATCTACCTTACGTTTAAAGCTGAAAGAAAAAACCTAAAATTTTATATCCAAGAAAAAAATCCTTCCAAAATGAAGGCTTAATAAAGACATTTTTAGGCACGCATGCGCATACACACACACACACACACACACACACACACACACACACACACACAAAGTGGAGAGAATTTTTCATCATCTGAGCATATCACAAGAAATACTACAGCATGTTTTGTTGTTGTTTTTACATAGAGTAGTTTATTCTCTATCACTCTACAGTCATAAGAAATGATATAACAATAAAACTGAAAGGTAACTAACATAATACTGATGATGAAACTCAATAACAAAGCAGGTACCTGAAACTGAACATCGTTTAACAAAATGGAGGAAAAGCCACGAGCTGATGTTGTCTTTTAACTCTTGACCCTCTATCTTTTCACTACTGCATTCAGCCAATATTCCTTACTAGTAATGGCTTCTATCAACTGCCTGCATAACCTGGGTTTTAGAAGATTCATGTCTAACTAGAAGCTTCTCCCCTTCCACCATTATCCTTCATAACAGCAGGAGTATAGGTATGTGCATTTATTTCCTGGCAAATGTTCTATCCCTAAGATCTGATATTTATAACATTAGCATTTAAATTTTATTATTATCTTTCAAAAACTATTCTTCTCTTTGTTAAATCAATTATCATCGATGTTAATTTTTTATCTACAGGTAATTTCTGTTGCTAATACTCTATGGTGATAGTAAAACAACCTCAAAACTCTAGCATAAGGTTACCCTCTGAGAGTTAATCTAGTAAAATTAACAAATAATGACTGAGACTCATCATCTGTATAAATAAGCAAAGTGTCAATTATTGTAAATGTCTGCCTCAATCTCAACCAGGGTAACGGCAGTCTGATCTTGGGGAGAAATTACTGATACGTGATGTTAAGTAAGAAAGCTAGAACCGAATCAGTACGAGAAAGATCATAATAATAGAAGTAACTTGGATGGTGGTATTTGCAAAGCACTGAAATCTGGCATGTTACATCTGTTAGATATATAACCTGATATATAACAAATATTTACTGAGTTAAGTAATCTGAACTGAGAATAAAGAAGCCAGATATGGTGATAATGTAGTCCTTACCCTAATAGATGTTTACTGTTCAAGGGCAACAACCTGCAGAGAAAATCTTATGATTCTGACGTTTGACATCATATTTTTTAGCATGTCATTACACACTTCAATGTATGATAAATACAGCTAGTAAAGTCATTCTAAATGACAATCTCTGGGGGAAAACTATACATGAAAACCAGATTCCATTTTACTCCCTCCCCACTTAATTTCCATTTTTTTAATGTAACTTTTTTGTTGAGCCCGTATTAAACACTTACCAAAACAGAATCAAAAAGGTGAAAGGTCACAGGCAGTGTGGGTTTAGACTTTAAAGCACCAAACCCAGAGACACAGGAACTGAACCATCAGTTCTAATCTCATTAATTTGTTTCCTGTAGATGCTCTCTGCTCCCTTAAAAACAGTTCATGAACTGCACCTCCCTCCCAGAGAGAAGTGAGACACATGTGGGAGCCTCATCCAGGCTGGAATGACAGAAGAAGCAGCCAAGACTTTAGAATGATGACAGACTCATCTGAAGTCTCCTCCAGGTACAGTAAGTTTTTTAGCCTGAAAGGAAACCATCAAAGACAGAAGCCTGGGTCTGCAGAAAGGAATGAAGAGCAACCCCAAAACTAATTAACTAGGAAAAAAATATTGTACAAAATTACTTTTAAATTTCTTTAAAATGCTGGTGACCGTACAAAGCAAGAATAACAACAATGCATAGGTCTTCCCTGGTGGCACAGTGGTTGAGAGTCCTCCTGCCGATGCAGGGGACACGGGTTCGTGCCCTGGTCCTGGAAGATCCCACATGCCGCGGAGTGGCTGCACCCGTGAGCCATGGCCGCTGAGCCTGCGCGTCCGGAGCCTGTGCTCCGCAACAGGAGAGGCCACAACAGTGAGAGACCCGCGTACCGCAAAAAAAAAAGAAAAAAAATGCATAATGGACTTATATAATATGTAAAAAGTGATATATACAACAGGGAAAACTGCAATTATACTAATATATAAGTTCTTACATTAAGTGGCATAATATTAATTCCAGGTAGATTATTATAAAATAAAATTTGTATTGTTAACCTTAGAGCAAATAAAACATAAGATTATACAATATTACAAAGACATAAAGCTAAGAAGAAATAAAAGGAGATGAAATGGAATAAATACCCAATTAATCCAAAAGAAGGCAGAATGGAAAAACAAAGGTACAAAGACCAGATGAGACAAACAGAATAACAAGGTGGCAGACATAAACCCAAACATATCAGTATATAATAAATACAAATTTACTGAACAAATTAAGAAATAAGACTGGCAAAATGGATTACAAACAAAACCCAATTAAATGCTGTTTACAAGAGGCTCACTTTAACATTTCAACAGGTGAGTTGAAAGTAAAAATAAAGAAAAGGACATGTGGGACTTCCCTAGTGGTCCAGTGGCTAAGGCTCTGCGCTCCCAATGCAGGGTGTCTGGGTTCGATCCCTGGTCAGGGAACTAGATCCCACATGCAATCTTCGCATGTGGCACTGAAGATCCTGTGTGCGGCAATTAAGGCCCGGCGCAGCCAAATAAATAAATATTAAAAAAAAAAAAGTGTATGTTCAATAGGAAGACCGAACAATCTGGCATGTCATTAAGCCCAGTAACATAGCTTCAAAATACATGAAGCAAAAATTGATAAAAAATATTCAGAGATACAAACTACTATGTATAAAATAGATAAGCAACAGGATATATTGCACAGCACAGGGAAATAGTCATTGTTTTGTAATAATTTTAAATGGAATATAATCTATAATACTGAATCACTATTTTGTACACCTGAAACTAATATAACATTGTAAGTTAACTATACTTCAATAAAAAAATAAAGTTACGCTAGCTTCACAAAAACTTTAAGTTTTCATCACAAGAAATAAAAACTTATAGCTATGTGGTGATAGATTTTTAACTAAACTTATTGTGGTAAGTATTTCAAAATATATACATATATCAAGTCATAATGTTGTACAGCTTAATGTAATACAATTTTACATGTCAATTATATCTCAATAAAACTAGAAAAAGAAAAACAAATTGATTTAAAAAAATAAAGAAATCCAGTAATGGTTGGAGATTTTAACACTCTTCTGTCAGTAGCTGACAGAACAAACAAACAAGAAAATCCATGAGAATAAAGTGTACAACACAACTAAGCAACTCGACTTAATTGACATTTATCACGCACTATGCCTAACAAGAGCAGAATACACATTCACTAAAATAGATCATATGCTGTCTCATAAAGACATTTCTCAATAAATTTAAAAGGACTGGATACATACAGAATATGTTATTTGACCACAATGGAATTAATCTGGCCATCAATAATAAAAATCTCCTCATATTTAGAAATTAAACAGTGTATTTTACAAATCAAAGAAGAAATCGGTTTCATATATTCAAAGAACTGACCGCTAATGAAAATATAACATATGAAAATGTGCAGGATGCAGTTAAAATAGGCTTAAGGGAAAATGTGTAGCTATAAATGCAAGCATCAGAAAGGAAGGATTAAAATTAATGACCCAGAGACTTCCTGGGTCCAGTGGTAAAGAATCCGCCTTGCAATGCAGGGGACACGGGTTCGATCCTCAGTCAGGGAACTAAGATCCCACATGCCACAAGGCTGCTAAGCCCACATGCCCCAACTACTGAGCTCACGCGTCTCAACTAGAGCCCACATGCCGCCAACTACAGAGCCCTGGAACATGTGCGCCACAACTAGAGAAGAGAAAACCCTCACGCCACAACTAGAGAGAAGCCCAAGTACCACAACGAAGAGCCCGGGCCACAAGGAAAGATCCCGCCTGCCTCAACAAAGATCCCACGTGCCACAACTAAGACCCTATGCAGCCAAAAATAGATAAAATAGATAAATAATAAATAAATCTTAAAAAAAATTAATGACCTAAGCTTCTACCTCAAGAAGCCAGGGAAAAGGAAAGCAAATTAAACCAAGAAAAAGGAACAAAATAGTCAAGTGGGGAAACCAACAGAACAAAGGTAAAAAAAATACCATCATGACAATACATGCATGTAGAGTATTTGATAAAATATAATGCCCACTCATGATAAAAACTCAGCAAACTAGGAATAGAGTGTCCTCAATCAGATTGCCCTCAATCAAATAAAGGGCATCAGATCACATTTAATGGTGAAATATTGAATGCTATTTCTTGGTATCATGAGCAAGGCAAGTATGTCCATTCTCACTTTTATTCAAGATTGTACTGGATAATCTAAAGCGACAGATATCATATAACAATGGCTGTCACCTCTGGGGGTACTAACTGGAGAGGGACATAAAGGAAATATATCGGGAGATGAAAATATTCTATGTGTGGATTAGAGTATGGGTTACATAAATATACAGTTCTAAAACTTTACTGGACTGTACTCTTAAGGACAGCATGTCTCACTGTTAAGTACTAGAGATCCTAGTCAGTATAGTGAACATTAAATAAGGAAAACATAAAGGCTGGAAAGGAAGAAGTAAAGCAATTTTTTTTTTTTTTTGTATATGACATGATTGTGTAAGAAATCCAAGGAAACTAACAAATTTCTAGAACATGTAAGTGATTTTAGCAAGTTCACAGTGATGAAATAAAATTTATATTTTAAGGCAGGACAAGAAAAAATTAAACATAAAATTATCTGTGTTTGTTTGGGCCTTCTCCCTCCCTCCCTAATGTGCAGTGTGAATCTGCATTACACATTAATCAGAGCTCCTCAAAGATGGGAGTGCCTGCTTGACGGTAAAGATCAATTTTTTTCCCTTTCTTCTGACTCTAGAAATGTAACTTCTTAAAAGAACAGCATTCTTGGGACTTCCCTGGCGGTCCAGTGGTTAAGACTCCACACTTCAAATGCAGGAGGCGCAGGTTCGATCTCTGGTTGGGGAACTAGGGTCTCACATGTCGCGCAGCGTGGCAAAGAAAAAAAAAGAACAGCATTCTTTCCCAACTCTGTAGGGGTCATAGTGACTTGCTGCTCGCTTTGTACGTGCTTACCTGGACTATCTTTGGAGAACTTTATATAAAATATAAGCATTTTGATGTACTGCCCTCCTACTCTCAATAGGAGGACTCCCACCACTATCAGGATTCATGCCTAAATGAATGATTATTCAAGAAATAACAAAAAACAATACTATTATCCTACCCACACTCATAACTACCACAGCACTGCTCAACCTGTACTTCTACATACAACTCACGTACTCCACAGCACTGACCTTATTCCCCTCTACAAACAACATGAAGATAAAATGACAATTTAACTCTACAAAACAAATAATCCTTTTACGGACCATAATCACAGCATCCACAATACTTCTACCTCTCACACCAATACTGTCAATCCTAGAGTAGGAATTTAGGTTAAACCAGACCAGGAGCCTTCAAAGCCCTAAGCAAGTACAGTTTACTTAATTCCTGCCTAATAAGGATTGTAAGACTGTATCTTACATCAATTGAATGCAAATCAAACACTTTAATTAAGCTAAATCCTCACTAGATGGGAGGGATACATCTCCCATGAACTTTAAGTTAACAGCTAAATACCCTAATCAACTCCTTCAATCTACTTCTCCAGCCACGAGAAAAAAAAGGTGGGAGAAATCCCGGCAGGGTTGAACCTGCTTCCTTTAATTTGCAATTCAAAATGATCAATTCACCACGGGACTTAGCAAAAAGAGGACTTAACCTCTGTCTTTAGAATTACAGTCTAATGCCTGCTCGGCCATTTTACCTATATTCATAAATTGCTGATTATTCTCAACCAACCACAAAGACACTGGTACTTTATACTTACTATTTGACTCTTGATCCGGAATGGTGGGCACTGGCCTAAGCTTATTAATTCGCACTGAACTAGGCCAACCCAAAACACTGTTCGGAGATGACCAAATTTACAACGTGGTAGTAACGGCCCACGCATCTGTAATAATTTTCTTTACAGTTATACCCATTATAATTGGCGGGTTTGGAAACTGGCTAGTACCCCTAATTATTGGGGCGACCAATATGGCTTTTCCCCGTATAAACAATATGAGTTTCTGATTACTCCCTCCTTCTTTCCTATTGTTACTAGCATCATTAATAGTTGAAGCCGGTGCGGGTACAGGTTGAATTGTATATCCACCCTTAGCTGGAAACTTAGCATAAGCAGGAGCTTCAGTTGACCTTACTATTTTTTCTCTACATTTAGCTGGTGTATTCTCAATTCTTGGGGCTGTTAAATTTTTTTGTTTGTTTTTTGCAGTACGCGGGCCTCTCACCGCTGCAGCCTCTCCCGTTGCGGAGCACAGGCTCCAGACACGCAGGCCCAGTGGCCATGGCCCACAGGCCCAGCCACTCCACGGCATGTGGGATCTTCCCAGACTGGGGCACGAACCCGTGTCCCCTGCATCGGCAGGCGGACTCTCAACCACTGCGCCACCAGGGAAGCCCGGGGCTATTAATTTTATCACTACTATCATCAACATAAAACCATCCACTATAACCCAGTACCAAATACCACTATTTGTATGATCAGTACTAATCACAGCAGTATTGCTTCTACTATCCTTACCTGTCCTAGCAGCCAGAATCACCATGCTATTAACTGATCGAAACCTGAACACAACTTTCTTCGATCCTGCGGGAAGAGGAGACCCAACCTTATATCAACATCTATTTTGATTCTTTGGACACCCTGAAGTATACATTTTAATCCCACCTGGATTTGGAATGATCTCACACATTGTAACCTATTACTCAGGTAAAAAAGAGCCTCTCGGGTATATGAGTATGGTATGAGCTATAGTATCAATCGGGTTCTTAGGGTTTATCATATGGGCCCATCAAATATTCACAGTAGGTATAGACGTTGATTCGCGAGCATACTTTACATCAGCCACTATAATTACTGCTATTCCTACAGGGGTAAAAGTATTTAGCTGACTGGCAACACTCCATGGAGGCAATATTAAATGATGCCCGGACATGAGGTGAGCCTTAGGTTTCATCTTCCTTTTCACAGTCGGCGGACTAACAGGTACTGTCCTAGATAATTCATCATTAGACATTGTCCTTCATGATACCTACTATGTATTCACACACTTTCACTATGTGCTCTCAATGGGAGCTGTTTCTGCTATCATAGGAGGATTTGTACACTGATTTCCACTACTCTCAGGATATACACTCAACATGAGCAAAAATTCACTTCGTGATCATATTCGTGGGTGTCAACATAACCTTCTTCCCACAACATTTTCTAGGCTTATCTGGCATGCCTTGATGGTACTCCGACTATCCAGACGCCTATACAACATGAAATACTATTTCATCAATAGGCTCATTCATCTCATTAACAGCAGTCATACTGATAGTCTTCATTATCTGAGAAGTATTCACATCCAAAGGAGAAGTATTAACAGTAGAACTTACAAATTAGAGTGGTTAAATGGATGTCCTCCACCATACCATACATTTGAATAGCCAACTTACGTTAATCTAAAGTAGCCAAGAAAGGAAGGAATCGAACCCTCTTTTATTGGTTTCAGGCCAACATCATAGCCGCTATGTCTTTCTTCATGAACGAGGTATTAGTAAAATTTTACATAACTTTGTCGAAGTTAAGTCACAAGTGAAAATCTTGTATACTCTATGGCATATCCCTTCCAACTAGGTTTTCAAGACATAACATCACGCATGATAGAAGAATTGCTACATTTTCAAGACCACACACTGATAACTGTTTTCCTAATTAGCTCCTTAGTTCTCCATATTATTATGCTATAATACTTACAACTAAGTATTCTATATAATACTTATATTACTTATAAGTATTATATAGAATACTTAGAAGTAATACTTATATTACTTATAAGTATTATAATACTTATATTACTTAGAAGTAATACTTATATTACTTCTAAGTATTCTATATAATACTTATATTACTTTTAAGTATAATACTTATATTATATTCTATATAATACTTACAACTAAGCTAACACATACTAGCACAATAGATGCACAAGAAGTAGAAGCTATCTGGACTATCCTACCGGCTATTATCTTAATCTTAATTGCCTTGCCATCATTACGAATCCTTTATATAATAGATGAAATCAACAATCCATCTCTTACTGTAAAACCTATAGGCCACCAATGATACTGAAGCTATGAATATACAGACCACGAAGACCTAAATTTTGATTCCTATATAATCCCAACACTAGACCTAAAACCAGGAGAGCTATGACTGCTAGAAGTAGATAACTGAGTAGTTTTACCTATAGAGATAACAATCCAAATACTAATCTCCTTCGAAGACGTATTACACTCATGCGGTACCCTCCTTAGGCCTAAA
Source organism: Leucopleurus acutus (assembly GCF_964270905.1). Classification (NCBI taxonomy): domain Eukaryota; kingdom Metazoa; phylum Chordata; class Mammalia; order Artiodactyla; family Delphinidae; genus Leucopleurus; species Leucopleurus acutus. The sequence continues at coordinate 58,698,655 of NC_139162.1, forward strand.
GACAGACGCAATCCCAGGGCACCTAAACCAAACAACCCTAATATCAACACGACCAGGCTTGTATTACGGACAGTGTTCAGAGATCTGTGGGTCAAACCACAGCTTCATGCCAACTGTCCTTGAGCTAGTGCCCCTAAAATACTTTGAAAAATGATCCACGTCTATGCTATAAACTCATTAAGAAGCTAGATTATTGTTAACCTTTTAAATTAAAGACTGAAAGCTAAAGTTCTCCTTGATAGCATGACACAACTAGATATATCAACATGATTTACTACTATTTCATCTATATTTCTAACATTATTTATTATATTTCAACTAAAAATCTCAAAACACATCTACTACCCCAACCCAAAATCAGCACTCACTAAAGTGCAAAAACAACCTGCCCCTTGAGAAACAGTATGAACAAAAATCTATTTGCCCCTTTTGTAACCCCAATAATAGGCCTCCCTGTAGTCGTTCTAATCATTATATTCCCAAGTATTTTATTTCCAACATCAAAAGGACTAATTAATAATTGCATAATTTCCCTTCAACAATGACTAATTCAACTCACATCAAAACAAATAATAGGTATCCATAATCATAAAGGACAAATCTGATCACTAATATCACTCATTCTAGTTATTGGCTCAACCAATCTCCTTGGACTATTACCCCACTAATTTACCCCCACCACACAGCTCTCAATGAATGTGGGAATGGCCATCCCCCTATGAGCCAGTGCCATCATTCCAGGTTTCCTTAATAAAACACAAGCATCCCTAGCCCACTTCTTATCACAAGGCACACCCACCCTCCTTATCCCTATGCTAGAAATTATCAAAACTATCAGCCTATTATTCATCCAACCAGTAGCACTGGCTGTATGACTAACAGCCAATATTACAGCAGGCCACTTACTAATACTTCTAATCGAAGAGACAACCCTAGTGCTAATAAGCACGAGCACATTCACGGCTCTCATTACATTTATCATTCTCGCCCTACTCCCCATCCTCAAATTCGCTGTTGCTATAATTCAAGCCTATGTATTCACCCTCTTAGTAAGCTTATACCTGCATAGCAACACATAGTGACCCACCAAACCCACATGTGTCACATAGTAAATCCTAGTCCTTGATCTCTCACAGGAGCTCTTTCAGCACTTCTCATAACATATGATTCCACTTCAACTCAATAGTTCTACTAATACTGGGCCTACTAACTAATATTCTAACAATATATCAATGATGACGAGACGTCATTCGAGAAAGCACTTTCCAAGGCCACCACACACCAACCGTCCAAAAGGGACTTTGAGACGGAATAATCTTATTTATCATATCAGAAGTCCTATTTTTTACCAGCTTTTTTTGAGCCTTCTACCACTCAAGCCCCGCCCCTACCCCTGAATTAGGCAGATGCTGGCTACCCCTTATGCATTCACCCCTTAAACCCCCTAGAAGTACCACTCCTCAACACTTCTGTGTTATTGGCCTCTGGCGTATCCATTACCTGAGCCCATCACAGCCTTATAGAAGGAAATCGTAAGCACATACTTCAAGCCCTTCTTCTTACAATCGCCCTCGGTGTTTATTTTACACTCCTACAAGCATCAGAGTATTACGAAGCCCCATTTACGATCTCAGATGGAGTCTACAGATCACCTTTCTTCATAGCCACAGGATTCAACGGACTACATGTAATTATTGGGTCTACTTTCCTTATTGTTTGTTTCCTACGCCAATTAAAATTCCACTTCACATCCAACCACCACTGCGGCTTCGAAGCTGCTGATTGATACTGACATTCTGTAGACGTTGTGTGACTCTTTATGTATCTGTCTATTGATGAGGCTCATAGTCCTTTTAGCATTAATTAGTACAACTGACTTCCAATCAGCTAGTTTCGGTACACCCCGAAAAAGAACAATAAACCTAATACTGACCCTATTAACAAACAGAATACTAGCCTCATTACTCGTACTTATCGCCTTCTGACTTCCTCAACTAAACACACAGAAAAAACAAGCCCCTAGGAATGCAGATCTGACCCTATAGGATCCGCCCGCCTACCCTTTTCCATAAAATTTTTCCTAGTAGTGATCACCTTCCTCCTTTTCGACCTAGACAACCTAAAAACAATACTTACCATAGCCCTACTTTTAATCTCATTATTAGCAGTTAGCCTGGCCTATGAATGAACTCAAAGGTGATTGGAACGAGCTGAATATGGTACTTAGTTTAAAATAAAACAAGTGATTTCGACTCATTAGATTATGGTTAAACTCATAATTACCAAGTGTCCTTAGTACATATAAATATTATCATAGCTTTCACTATGTCCCTCATAGTGTCACTGTCCCACCTAATATTCTCACTACTCTGCCCAGAGAGCATGATACTGTCACTATTCATCCTAGCAGCCCTGACAACCTTAAACTCACATTTCACCTTAGCCAGCATAATACCAATCACCTTACTGGTCTTCGCGGCCTGCGAAGCAGCCCTCGTATTAGCCTTATCGGTAATGGTATCAAACAAATATGGAACCGATTACATACAAAACCTCAGTCTTCTCCAATGCTAAAATTTATCATCCCCACAATCATACTAATACCCCTAACTTGGCTATCAAAATGTAGTATAGGGCTTCCCTGGTGGCGCAGTGGTTGAGAGTCCGCCTGCCGATGCAGGGGACACGAGTTCGTGCCCCGGTCCGGGAAGATCCCACATGCCATGGAGTGGCTGGGCCTGTGAGCCATGGCCGCTGAGCCTGCGCGTCCGGAGCCTGCGTGTCTGGAGCCTGTGCTCCGCAACGGGAGAGGCCACAACAGTGAGAGGCCCGCGTACCCGGGGGGGGGGGGGGGGAGTAGTATAATCTGAATTAACTCCACAACCCGCAGTCTACTAATTAGTCTCACAAGCCTACTTCTTCTTAACCAATTCAACGACAATAGCCTCAACATCTCATTAACATTCTTCTCTGACTCCCTCTCCCCACCATTACTAATCCTAACAATATGACTCCTTCCCCTAATACTAATAGCCAGCCAATCTTACCTACTCAAAGAGCCACTAATCCAAAAAAAGCTATACATCACAATACTAATCATGTTACTAATACCAATCATTCCTAATCACAACATTCACCGCCACAGAACTATTTTCCATTATATTTGAAGCCACACTAGTTCCTACCCTCATTATCATTACCTGTTGAGGTAACCAAACAGAGCAACTTAACACCGGACTCTATTTTTTATTCTACACACTAGTTGGGTCACTCCCATTACTAGTGGCACTACCATATATACAAAACATCATAGGCTCTCTAAATTTCCTATTACTTCAATATTGAGCTCAACCACTATTCAACTCCTGATCCAACGTCTTTATATGATTGGCCTGCATGATAGCCTTTCTAGTAAAAATACCTCTCTACGGCCTCCACCTTTGACTACCCAAATCACATGTAGAAGCTCCTATCGAAGGCTCTATAGTCCTTGCAGCCATACTACTAAAACTCAGGGGCTATGGCATACCACGGATCACATCAATACTCAACCCCCTAACAGAGTTCAGAGCATACCCTTTCCTTATGCTTTCCTTATGGGGAATAATCATAACCAGTTCTATTTGTCTATGTCAAACAGACCTAAAATCACTCATCGCCTACTCCTCAGTCAGCCACACGGCACTTGTTATCGCAGCTATCCTCATTCAAGCCCCTTGAAGCTACATAGGGGCTACCGCCCTAATAATTGCCCACAGCCTCACATCGTCTATATTATTTTGCCTAGCAAACTCAAATTATGAATGAATCCTAGCCGAACTATAATCCTAGCCCGAGGCCTACAAATTATCTTCCCACTAATAATCACTTGATGATTACTAGCAAGCCTAACAAACCTGGCCCTACCCCCTACTATTAATCTAATTGGAGAACTGTTCGTAGTTATATCAACTTTCTCATGATCAAACCTCACTATTATCCTAATAGGAACCAATATTGTAATTACAATCCTATACTCTATGTATATACTAATCACAACACAACGCGGCAAATGTACGCACCACATCAGTAATATTACACCCTCCTTCACACGAGAAAACGCCCTTATAGCTCTCCATATCCTGCCACTTCTACTCCTGTCACTAAATCCTAAAATCATCTTGGGCCCCCTATACTGTAAATATAGTTTAAAAAAACACTAGATTGTGAATCTAGCAACAGAAGACTAAACCTTCTTATTTACCGAGAAAGTACTGCAAGAACTGCTAATTCATGCCCCCATGACTAATAGTATGGCTTTTTCAAACTTTTAAAGGATGGTAGTTATCCATTGGTCTTAGGAACCAAAAAACTGGTGCAACTCCAAATAAAAGTAATAAACCTGTTCTCTTCTTTTGCCCTAATCACATTACTAGTACTAATTATTCCAATCATGATAACTAGTACAAACTCCTACAAAAGTGATAAATACCCATGATATGTAAAAAAATACCGTCTCATGTACTTTCATTACCCGTCTAATCCCAACAATAATATTCCTTCATACAGGCCAAGAAATAATCACTTCAAACTGACACTGAATCACTGTCCAAACCCTTAAATTGACACTCAGCTTCAGAATAGATTATTTCTCAATTATGCTTGTACCAGTGGCATTGTCTAACACATGATCCATCATAGAGTTCTCAATATGATACATACATTCAGATCCTTATGTCAACCAATTCTTCAAATACCTACTCTTCTTCCTCATTACTATACTAATCCTTGTTACAGCCAACAACCTCTTCCAACTTTTTATTGGGTGAGAGGGGGTAGGAATCATATCTTTCCTACTCATCGTGTGATGATATGGAAGAACAGACGCAAACACAGCTGCTCTCCAAGCAATCTTACATAACCACATCAGAGATATCGGATTCATTATATCAACAGCATGATTTCTGTCCAACTCAAAGGCATGAGACCTACGACAAATTTTTATACTCGACCTAAATTCTCTAAACCTCCCCCTCACAGGACTCATACTAGCCGCAACCGGAAAATCAGCCCAATTTGGACTTCACCCTTGACTCCCTTCAGCAATAGATGGTCCTACCCCAGTATCAGCCCTACTCCACTCAAGCACAATGGCCATAGCAGGAATTTTCCTACTTATCCGATTTTACCCTTTAACAGAAAACAACAAACTCATTCAAACAATAACATTATGCCTAGGAGCTCTTACCACCCTATTCACAGCTATATGCGCTCTCACCCAAAACGACATTAAAAAAAATTATCGCTTTCTCTACCTCAAGCCAATTAGGTCTGATGATGGTAACAATCGGTATCAACCAACCCCATCGAGCATTCTTACATATTTGCACACATGCTTTTTTTAAAGCCATACTATTCATGTGCTCTGGATCCATTATCCACAACCTAAACAATGAGCAAGACATTCAAAAAATAGGAGGCCTATTCAAAACCCTGCCCTTCATTGCAACAGCCCTTATCACTGGGTGCCTGGCACTGACAGGAATGCCTTTTCTCACTGGTTTTTACTCTAAAGACCTAATCATCGAAACCACCACCACGTCTTATACCAACGCCTGAGCCCTATTAATAACTCTAATCGCTACCTCCCTCACAGCCATCTATAGCACTCGCATCATCTTCTTCACACTACTGGGACAACCCGCTACTCTACCTCAGCTCCTATCAATGAAAACAATCCCCTCCTAGTTAATTCTATCAAACACCTACTAACCGGAAGTATCTTTGCTGGATTCATCATCTCCAACAACATTCCCCCAACAACCATCCCCCTAATAACCACACCTTTGCACTTAAAACTAACTGCCCTCGTAGTAACAGCTCGGGTTTTGTACTAGCATTCGAAACCAACCTTAACGCACAAAACTCAAAATATACTTATCCTCAAACTCCTTTAAATTGTCTACTCTCCTAGGATATTTCCCTACCATCATACATGGCCTACCTCCCCATCTAAACCTATTAATGAGCCAAAAATTAGCAACCTCCCTCCTAGACTTAATCTGACTAGAAACTATCTTACCAAAGACTATAGCCTTCATTCAACTAAAATCCTCCACACTAATCTCAAACCAGAAAGACCTTATTAAACTATACTTTCTATCATTTCTCATCACCGTCACCCTTAGTATACTCTTATTTAATTACCCCGAGTAATCTCCATAATAACCACAACACCCATAAATAATGACCAACCAGTAACAATCACCAACCAAGTACCACAACTATATAATCCACAATCCCCACAGCCTCCTCACTAAGACACCTAGAGTCACCAGTATCAGAAATAACCTAATCCCCCAACCCATTAAACTTAAACACAATTTCCACATCCTCATCCTTCAAAATACAAAACACCAGTAAAAACTCTACTGTTAACCCTAAAAGAAACGCCCCCAATACAACCTTATTAGAAACCCAAACCTCAGGATATTGTTCAGCGGCTATAGCCGTTGTATAACCAAACACAACAAATATGGGGAATATTAGTATGTAATGTAATCATTGATATTACATAATACATATTATTGATCGAACATAGTACATTAAGTTAAATCAATTTAAATCAACATGCTTGGAATCCCGTCCATTAGACCACGAGCTTAATCACCAGGCTGCGTGAAACCATCAACCCGCTCGGCAGGCGTCCCTCTTCTCGCACCGGGCCCATAACTTGTGGGGGTTTCTACTGAACTTTATCCGACACCTGGTTCTTACTTCAGGGCCATCTCACCTAAAATCGCCCACTCTTTCCCCTTAAGTAAGACATCTCGATGGGTTAATGACTAATCAGCCCATGCTCACATATAACTGCGATTTCATATATTTGGTATTTTCTATCTTGGGGGAGGGTGCGAAGTGCTTAGACTCAGCTATGACCTTAAAAGGTCTTAACACAGTCAAGCAAATTGTAGCTGGACCTGGATGTATTTATTAATTGGCAAGAGCAACCTGTGTTGTACAATCACTTAATGGTCACAGGACATAGCACTTTACTATTCCCCACCCCGGCTTAAAATATTTATCCATCACAATAAATCAACCTCAACCCCCTCCCTATCATACCAATGAGCTACTTAGATATTCACCACCCATATAGACAGACATCCCCCTAGATTCGCCAGCCATCTTATCAAAAATTTAATACTAAATCTGACACAAGCCACATAATACAACCATACAAACACCAGCTATGTGCAACAAGTTAATGTCGCTTAAATATTTCCTAAAGCAAGACACTGAAAATGTCTAGATGGGCTCACTAGCCCCGTAAACATAACGGTTTGGGCCCAGCCTTTCTATTAGTTTTTAATAGAATTACACATGCAAGTATCCGCACTCCGGTGAGAATGCCCTCTGAATCCCTAAGATTAAAAGGGGCAGGCATCAAGCGCTACACCAGCAGCTCACAGCACCTTGCTCAACCACTCCCCCACGGGAGACAGCAGGGATAAAAATTAAGCCATAAATGGAAGTTTGACTAAGCCATATTAATCTGGTTTGGTAAATTTCGTGCCAGCTACCGCGGTCATATGATTGACCCAAATTAATAGAACTACGGCGTAAAGCGTGTTAAAGAACCATACAATATAAAGTTAAACCTTAATTAAGCTGTAAAGAACCATAATTAAAATAAAAATCAACTACTAAAGTGACTTTAACATATTCTGATCACACGATAGCTAAGATCCAAACTGGGATTAGATATCCCACTAGGCTTAGCCCTAAACCCAAATAATCATAAGAACTAGACTATTCGCCAGAGTACTACTGGCAACAGCTTAAAACTCAAAGGACTTGCTGGTGCTTCACACCTCTCTAGAGGAGCCTGTTCTCTAATCGATAAACCCCGATAAACCTCACCAACCCTTGCTACTCCAGTCTATATGCCTCCATCTTCAGCAATCCCTAAAAAGGAGCAAAAGTAAGCACAATTATAACACCTAAGAACGTTAGGTCAAGGTGTAACCTATGGGGTGGGAAGAAATAGGCTACATTTTCTACACCAATAACACCCTTTACCCACACGAAAGTTTTTATGAAACCTAAAAACTAAAGGAGGATTTAGTAGTAAATTAAGAATAGAGCGCTTAATTGAATAAGGCCATGAAGCATGCACACACCGCCGGTCACCCTCCTCAAGTGCCATGACAAAGCCACAATTCATTAACACATGCATGGCCGCTGAGCCTGCGCGTCCGTAGCCTGTGCTCCGCAACGGGAGAGGCCCCAACAGTGAGAGGCCCGCGTACCGCAAAAAAAAAAAAAAAAAAAAAAAAAAGAATCTGCCTGCCAACGCAGGGGACACGAGTTCGAGCCCTGGTCCGGGAAGATCCCACATGCTGCGGAGCAACTAAGCCCGTGCACCACAGCTACTGAGCCCACACACCACAACTACTGAGACAGTGCTGTAGAGCTCGTGAGCCACAACTACTGAGCCCAAGTGCCACAACTACTGAAGCCCGCGTGCCTAGAGCCTGTGCTCCACAACAAAAGAAGCCACCACAGTGAGAAGCCCGCGCATCGCAACGAAGAGTAGCCCCCGCTCACTGCAACTACAGAATGCCCACGTGCAGCAACAAAGACCCAACACAGCCAAAAATAAATAAATAATTTTTTTTTAAATGGAAAAGGTAACAAAAGAAATTTGTGAGGTAATGTAAATGTCCTCAAGCTCAATTTGAATGATTACATATAGGTACACATTTGTCAAAATTTTTCAATTGTACACTTAAAATTTGTGTATTTAACAAAGCACTGTTAGCAAAAATACATACAAAAAGGCCCACTGTCTTCAAAGTAACAATAATAAGACGGAGAGTTGACTTCTCAACAGAAACCATGGAATACAGAAAACAATAGCATGGTGTCTTTAAAGGGCTGAAAAAAAAGAACTGCCAACTTAAAATTCTCTGCTTAAAGTATCTTTCCAAAATGAAGATGAAATAAAGACATTTTCAGGCAAACACAAAGTGGGGAAATTCTGTCACTCTAAAAGAAATGATAAAGGGAGCTCTTCAGACAAAAGGAAAATGATCCTAGGAGGAATTATGGAAATACCAAAGGGAGTGAAGAGTATACGAAAGGGTAGATATGAAGGAAAATATAAACACTGACTGTAAAGATCCTTTCTCACCTGGGCAGGAATCTTGGGAGAGTCCTCTGTCCATTATCCATGGCTCTACTCCGAGTTCTAGCTGGGCCACGATAGCTGGTTTGGAGATCCAAGACACTGTCCAAGTGAGAGATCAGGCCTTGAGGGCTTGGAAGAAGAGAAACCCTTCTAGGGTTCACTGACCCCACACTCCCAGCCAGGTCACACCCACTCTGCCAAGACCCCAGGCAGATGCAAGTCAACACAAGGCACAGCCTCACCCACAGTGACCAAGTGCCAAGGTCTCCAGCATCATGTTGTGGTACAGGGTCTTCTGGCCAGGGCCCAGCAGCCCCTACTCCTCCTGGGTGAAGTCCACAGCCACATCATCGAAGGTTAACTGCCCCTGAAATGTCACCGTCGTGTCTGCTTAGCTAAGACCCTGATCTCTGCAAAGCTCCCACAAGGGCTGGGAGCAGCATACATGAGAACGTGAGGATGGACTCAGGCGTACAGAGAGATGTCCTGAGAAGGTTCTGGCTTCGGAGGGATACTCAAGGCTCCCCGGGGGATCTGGGGGCCTCCATCAGCCATTTCAGAGGAGAGCCCCCATAATACTGAAATGTTTACCCCCTAAGAATCTCACGCATTTCTTGATAAACTAAGGATCCTCCACAAGATCAAAATGTACAGTCATCCTTCACGATTCCTCTTCCTTTTTATATATCAGGCATAAAAAGATGATGTTATTAACTGCTGATAATAATGTTAACATTTGCCAAGAGTTCTCCAGGCTGAGCGCAATGCTAAGTCAGCACTTTCTCTAACGGAAATTCACTTAACCCTGGAAACAGTCTGAGAAAGTAGTTGCCACTTCCTGGAGTCTGTTTTGTTGTCCTTTCAAAGGAGGAGCCTGAGCTGAGAGAAGTGCACAAGTTTTGGAACACAGGTTACGTGGGCTTCATAAGAATTAACAGAGATATGCTCCCTCTTTTAGACAAATCATTCCAGATGATGGAAATACCAGAATCGTTTGTTCATTAAACGGGTGGTAGCTGAAGCCATTCGGGTCAGGAAGTTTCTTGCTGGGGGGCTTTGTGACTAGATCTTCACTGGCTCTAGGGCTTTATTGATACACTTAAGGACTGCAGGACAAGGCAGTTTTCTGCCTCTTCTGTTCATCCCTCCTCGGCCAGAACGATGGGCTGAGGGTCCGAAGTCGGGGGAGTTATGCCCCTAGCCTGGGGTCCAGGCCTAGCCCATCAGGAGGGAGAGGAGAGGCCACTCACCGGGAGGCAGGCAGCCAAGAGCCCCGTGGCCGTCATCTCTTCCGACTCCGAGCTCTCGACCGAGTCAGAGCTGGGAAAGGCGAGTAACAAACCTCGACGGCGGTCAGGTCCGACCCGCAACGCCCACCCCGGAGTCTCTGCACACAGGGAGGGGCCAGGGCCACGGTTCTCGGGTCCCGTCAGCTCCCGACACCGTCCGCCCCAGGCCCCGGCCGGCCGGACCCCGCAGCTCTCCCGACGGTTACTCCGTCCCCAGGCCGCGGACTCCGGAGACCTCGGCCCAGAGCGCCCTCCGGGGAAACCACCAAGACCAGGAAACCCGCGGCGCAGCTTGCCGACCAACACGTGTGCGCCGCTGCCGGAGCCCTGCTCCTGAGCGCACAGAGAGTCAGACTACATTCACCAGAAGACCCTGTGGCGCGACCGACCGACCAACGCGAGAGCGCGACGGGGGAGCCCGGGACGTTGAGACGCCGCTGCGCTGGAGCTTCTGGGAGTTGTATTCCTGCAGCCGACTCTGGACCAGGGCGTCCAGGGAGTCACACTACATTTCTCAGAAGGCGTGGCGGCGCGGGGGGACCGCCCAATGGGTTTGCGGGGCCGGGCCTAGGCTGGGAAGAGGGCCTTCGGGAATCAAAGTCCTGGCTCTCGGGCCAGGTCTAGGACGCACTGAGACCACTTTATCTCACTGTAACACACAGAAGCGACTATTGGGCGGGCATGCAGAGGGTCCGGGGAGCCTGAGGATGAGCGTTCTGGGCGTTCAGGGCGTTCTAGGAACTCATAATCACACTAACCTTGTCCGCCAGGCGACGCGCGGGCACCTGGAGCGTCCTACTACATCTCCCAGGGGGCTTCGCGGTGCAGTGGGCGGGCCCAGTCTGCGACCTCTTGGAGCGAGGCATTCTGGAAGTTGTAGTCCATTGTCTCCCGGCCTCGTGAGGCCTCTGAGGACAGCCTGCCCTTCACACCAGGTGTGGAAGATGCTATCTTCACAAATATACCTTCCTGGAGATGAAGTAAAAATAAATGTCACCGTACTTGTTTATTTGGTTTGTTGTTATTGGGTTTTTTTTTATATATATAAATTTATTTATTTATTTGGCTGCGTCGGGTCTTCGTTACTGTGTGCGGGCTTTCTCTAGCTGTGTAGAGCAGGAGCTACTCTTTGTTGCACTGCGCAGGCTTCTCATTGCATTGGCTTCTCTTGTGGAGCACGGGCTCTAGGCACATGGGCCTCAGTAGCTGTGGCACGTGGGCTCAGTAGTTGTGGCTCATGGGCTCTAGAGCGCAGGCTCAGGAGTTGTGGCTCAAGGGCTTAGTTGCTCTGCGGCATGTGGGATCTTCCCAGACCAGGGCTTGAACTAGTGTCCCCTGCATTGGCAGGCGGATTCTTAACCACTGTGCCACCAGGGAAGCCCTGTGTTTTTTAAATAAGAGACAAAAATGTATTTATTTATTTTGACAAAGACATTTAAATATTATATCCTGTGCCTGGGTGTTTTTGTTTATTAGGTGGGTAATGAAGGCAAGCATCAGTCGTAGGTTGTTGGATAGTTCTTTCATAAAATGTCATTTTTCGGCTACATCACTCCACAGCCACAGTGGACTTGCCATGTAAGAAGAGGAGATTGGGACACAGACATGCACAGAGGGACGACCATGTGAGGACACAGGGAGAGGGTGGTCATCTGCAAGCCAAGGAGAGAGATCTCAGAAGGAATCAATGCTGTCGACATTTTGATCTTGAATGTCCAGCCGCCAGAACTGAGAAAATTAACATCTGTTCTTTAAGCCACATTGTCTGTGGTATTTTGTTATGGCAGCCCTTGCCGACTAGGACAGCAACTCTCACCCATTCTGCCACCCCTTCCTTTGGAGATTAAATTGCTGTTCTGACCACAATGAGATAGCATCACACCCCACAAGTCAAAAGACCCAACAACCCAAAGGCTGTTGAGGATGGGTATGTTGGGAGACATGATGTTACCCCCTAAAGCCACACACATCCTTTACACACTTTAAAGTGTCAAAAATAAGCACACTCATTAACACGACCCAAATCTATGTTACCCTACAATGCGTAGAAATATGAAGTCAAGGTAGAAATACAAAATCTAGGGAATTCCCTGGTGTCCAGTGGTTAGAACTCCACGCTTTCACTGCAGGGGGCCCAGGTTTGATCCCTGTTCAGGGAACTAAGATCCTGCAAACAGCATGGTGCGGCAAGAAAGAAAGAAAGAAAAAAAACACCAAATCTATTCTTTGTGGCCAGACTTTCAGTATTCTGACTTACTTAGAAATTGTTCCAGTATCCAAAGATCGTTAAATAATTAAGAAATTAGCATGAATCCAATCTCTTAATGTTAAGTTAGGTTCTTGGAAATTATCCTTCAGTTGATACCACATGGATCATAATTACTATTGATATAAAAATGTGTCAGAATGATAATTCAACTTAGTTGAACATGTTTTTTGTTTGTTTGTTTTGGCCACACTGTGCTGCAGCATGTTGAACTTCCCTGACCAGGGATGGAACCCGTGCCCCTGGCAGTGGAAGCTCAGAGCCTTAACCACTAGACTACCAAGGAAGTCCCAGGTTACATTTTTTAAAAATCTTAAACATTATGTGAAACTAGTAGTCATATATCTGATTAGATTCTAAAAGAAACAGAACACAGTTAAAATTAGCTCTTTCCGGACAAATACCGTATAATATTACTTATAGGTGGAATCTAAAATATGACACGAATGAACATATCTATGAAACAGAAACAGAGTCACAGACACAGAGAACAGACCTGGGGTTACCAAGGGGTAGGGGGTGTGGGGGAAGGATCTCAGAGAGGCAGCAGTGAGTGGTGGCGTGAAGCAAGATCTTAATTCCCTGCCCAGGAATTGAACCTGGGGAGCCTGGATGAAAACCAGGAATCCTGGCCACTACACCCCATGGCTTTTGCCCCCAGTGAAAAGTGCATTTCTCACGGAGGCAAAAACTGTAAAAACAGGTACAGAGTTTATTATTAGAGACAGCACAACAACAAGTGGGAGAGCACACAGAGAAGCAGTTTGTTTCGTTAAGACAGAAGCAAGGCAGAGATGCACACCCGGAGAGAAAGGGTGTGGGCATCCTCCCTAATGAGGAGCAGACCAGTAAAGAGGCGGTTAAGTCATTCATATAGGGCAGTTCTTCCGGGTCTCTGTTTACCTCTGGTCAATTATCTGGTTTCTTTTTCCATACCTGCCCTGCCCTAGGACCCTCCCCAACATGCGTGCTCAACTTTTTTTTTTTTTTCACTAAGCGGGCCTCTCACTGTTGGGGCCTCTCCCGTTGCAGAGCACAGGCTCCGGACGCGCAGGCTCAGCGGCCATGGCTCACGGGCCCAGCCACTCCGCGTCATGTGGGATCTTCCCGGACCGGGGCACAAACCCGTGTCCCCTCCATCAGCAGGCGGACTCTCAACCACTGCGCCACCAGGGAAGCCCGTGTGCTCAACTTTTTTCGAAGATGGATTACAGCCCAGAGGCCTATGGGATGGCCTTAGCATCACCTATTATGGGGTGGCGCCCCCTCCTTTTTGACCCCCAAGGAACCTTTCTGCGCATGTGCAATGTTTCCCTTGCTCCAAGGATGGGAAATGTATGACCTCTTGATCTTTTAACAGGGTTTAGTCCCACTCCGTCCCTGCCATAAGAATGTCCAATCTCCAATTATTTACCCTATTTCTGTTGCTGGTTTTTATATAGAGGTGCAGATCTCAAAATATAAACAGGAGTCTGGTCATAAATATGTAGTCCTAGAGGCCGTTTGTCTCTTGCTTCAGGAAATGTAAACAGGGGGCTGGTAGTGAATGTGCAACCTGGAGCCCATCTTTTTCTCACCCTAGTAAGTGTGAACAGGAGGCCAGTTGTAAATGTCTAGCCTGGAGACCATCTATCTCCTGCCTCCAATGGACTGGGAGATTGGGATTAGCAGATGCAAACTATTATATAAAGGATGGATAAACAACAATGTCCTACTGTATAGCAGAGGAAACTATATTCAGTATCCTGTGATAAACCATAATGGAAAAGAATATGAAAAAGAATATATATATATATATAACTGAGTCACCTTGCTATACAGCAGAAATTAATACAATATTGTAACTCAAATATACTTCAATAAAATTAAAAAAATAAAATTAGCTCTTTCAGAAGTGAGGGAAAAAAATTCTATATTTTTTTGTTTGTTTGTTTGTTTTTTTAACTGGGGCATGACAATTCAGCCCAAGCCCCAGGGGTTATTCTGGTAATTTTCTGAATCTCCTCTCTCTGGGCAGATTACACAAAGAATCGCCTTTTTACTACCTGTTGCTAAGAATGGTCTGAATATGCCAAGACCAGTTTGGCATTTTAACAGAAGGAAAACCAAATTCCAGACTTGTATTAATATAATATATGACAATAACAAATTCACAAGCCTCTCTCTCTCTCTCTCTTTTTTTTTTTTTTTTGCTTATGATATGAATGAAGTTTTATTATTGTGTTACCACCTGATCAATTTATTTTCAAACTGGATCATCATTTCAGTTGAGGCAATGCAGCTACAACCATCTATGTGCCTGTCTTAAGCAAGGACCAATTGTTTCTGCAACTTAGCAGCTTAAAAAATCACGGATTTTTAGCTAACATCTTCTGTGGGTCAGGAGTGAGAGCATGGCTTACTTAACTGGGTCCTCTGCTCAGAGTCTCCCAAGGTGGCCAGCACGGAATCAGCCAGGGCTGGGCTCTCATCTGAGGTGTGGACTCCACGTCCAGGATTATTGGTTGTTGGCAGAATTCAGTTGCTTGCAGTTGTAAGAGTGAGGTCCTGTTTTCTTGCTGGCTTTTGGTGGAGGGCCCCTCTCCACTCCTGGAGGCCACCTCAGATTCTTGTCACATGGCTTCCTACTCTCAAAATATGGCCGTTTCCAACAAGGACCTACAGGGAACTATGCAGCACAGGGAACTATACTCAAATTTTTATTTTGTTTTATTTTATTTTATTTTGCGGTACGCGGGCCTGTCACTGTTGTGGCCTCTCCCGTTGCGGAGCACAGGCTCCAGACGCGCAGGCTCAGCGGCCATGGCTCACGGGCCCAGCCGCTCCGCGGCATGTGGGATATTCCCGGACCGGGGCACGAACCCGTGTCCCCTGCTTCGGCTGGCGGACTCTCAACCACTGCGCCACGAGGGAAGACCTCAAATTTTTGTAATAACCTATAAGGGAAAAAAATCTGAAAAAGAATATATATATAAATATATATATAATGGATCACTTTGCTGTACACCTGAGACTAACACAACACTGTAAATCAACTCTACTTCAATAAAAATAAATAAGTTAAAATCTAAAAAAGTTTTTAATAAAAAGATAAATTACCTCAAAGGAAAAATATCAGTATGGCCGTTTAATTCTCCTTTATGTCAGAAGAGAAAAATGTCTCTTCAGGCTACTCTGTCGAGTCTTGTATGATGTAACATAATCACGAAAGCGAGGGCCCCAGCGCGCTCACAGGTTGCTCTGGCCGCTCAGGGTCGGGGACCATAGGGGGCGTGTGCACCCGCAGGCAAGGATCTCAGGGGCTACCTCAGCATCCTGCCCCCCATACAAGCGTTCTTCTTTAGATGGCATCTTGCATTCACAGCCCTGTCAGAATCCACAGATAGCTGTCCCCAGCTTCTTCCCCTGTAACAGCGGTGTGGTTACTTGCAGAGGTTCTCTAAGACTCCTTTTTATCAGGAGAGAACTGGACGAATCAGTCAGACAGCCGAGCCCATACCTGGAGTGTCACACTTAAGAATAAACCGCGTCACATGACAAGCCCTCCGAGGAGGAACCAGGGCTGGACTTCCTCTGTGGCACCCACACCCTGAAAGTCCCGTCCCCAGAAATGCCCTGGAACCTATTCTGTGACTTATAAGGCCCCAGCTTCACGGGTAAGACAGAAATCCTCTCCCGGCAGGCCTGGGAACCTAGCAGATTTAAGGCTTCAAGGAGAGAATTCACTCCAATATATAGTTTCAAAGTCAAAATGAATAGGTTTAAATTGGAATCCTCAGACAATGTGGTGGGAATGTACAACCGTGCAGCCACTTTGGAAAATGCTCTGTTAGTTCTTCAAATAGTTAAACATAGAATTACCATGTGGCCCATCGAGTCCACTCAAATCCCCAAGACACTTGAAAACACACATACACAAAACCTACCCTGTTCACAGCAGCATTATTCACAATAACCAAAAAGTGGAAGCAGCTCAGATGTCCCTCAGCTGATAAACAGATAAACACGTCGTGGTCCATTCATACAATGGAATATCACTCAGCTATAAAATGGAACGAAGCTCTGATAGATGCTACAACACTGATGAGCCTTGAAGACATTATGGTGGGTGAAAGAAGCCAGACACAAAAGACCACATGAGACATGATTCCATTTATATGAAATGTCCAGAAAAGGCAAATTCATAGAGATGGAAAGCAGATTAGTGGTTGCCAGGGGCTGAGGATGATGGGAAGTGGTGGCTCATGGGTTTGATGTTTCTTTATTGGGTGATGACAATGTTCTCTGATTGTGGTGATGTCTGCATAACTCTGAGTGTAGACTAAAAGCACTGAATTGTCCACTTTAAGTGGGTGAGTGGCGTAGTGTGTGAATTCTATCTCAACAAACCTGTGAACGTAGGAGCCAAATTTAAAGGAAGACAAGAAGATGACCACCGTCGTAGGGATGATGCCCAGGGCCTGAAATTTGGGGAATGCCAGGTGGTGGCATTCCAAGCCTCCCTGGGTGAACTTGGACCCATCATTGATTTGTTTCTAAACCTCACTTTCCTCGTTGATGTCACAGGGATTGAGGTTCCCTCACCACCAGGTTATGGTGTGGAGTAAAAATAGTGTCTGGCACATAAAGCATTAGCGGGAAACCTGGCTGGTAGTAGCGAAAGCACAGTTTGTGAAGGGGACAGGCTTTGGGGTGATTCACCTTGGGAAATTTATAGAGCCCTAGGAGCCAGGCCATGGGGATGTGCAGGGCTGACCACATGTCTCCCACTAGGTGGTCACGCGGGATCTTAGTTCCCCGACCAGGGATCAAACCCGTGCCCTCTGCAGTGAAAGCACGAAGTCCTAACCACTGGAACGCCAGGGAAGTCCCAGGCTCTTTTTTTTTTTTTTTTTTGGCTGTGTTTGGTCTTCGTCTCTGCGCGCGGGCTTTCTCTAGTTGGGTGCGCGGGCTTGTCATTGCGGTGGCTTCTCTTGTTGCGGAGCACAGGCTCTAGGTACGCGGGCTTCAGTAGTTTTGGCTCGCGGGCTCTAGAGCGCAGTCTCAGTAGTTGTGGCACATGGGCTTAGTTGCTCCGCTGCATGTGGGATCTTCCCGGACCAGGGATCAAACCCATGTCCCCTGCATTGGCAGGCGGATTCTTAACCACTGCGCCACCAGTGAAGTCCCGCAGGCATCTTTGATAACAGGCAACAAAACTTGCTTTTCGTGTGTCTATTTCATATTTATTTGACTAATTGGTATTACATGGTCCGATAGTAGACAAGGTAATCCTCGTTTTCCTTTTTCATATGTGGTATCATCCCTTTGTTATACTTGGGCTTTGATCGTTTTTTTAAAATTGAAGTATAGAAACTAATATTATATTAGTTTCAGGTGTACAACGTATTGTCCAGTATTTTTATAGAATATACTCCATTTAAATTTATTGTATTAATTACAAAATAATGGCTATATTTCCCTGTGCTGTACAATAGATCCTTGCTGCTTATCTATTTGAAGTTCTTAAAATACACTCAATGTGAAACATGCTAATCCTAAAAAACACTCATGGTTATCTCCAATTCAATTCTTAACTGGGCCTCTCCTATTTTTTAAGTTGCTAAATCTGGAAATCCTATACTGGGACATATTACACTAACCAAGACATACTTTTTAAAAAAAATTTTTTTTTGGTACTTCCCTGGTGGCGCAGTGGTTAAGACTCTGCGCTCCCAATGCAGAGGGCCCGGGTTCCATGCCTGGCCAGAGAACTAGATTCCACATGCATGCCGCAACTAAGAGACCACATGCCACAACTAAGGAGCCCATGTGCGGGAACTAAGGAACCCGCCTGCCTCAACTAATACCTGGCACAACCAAATAAATAAATATTTTTAAAACAATTTTTTTAACATACTAAATATGAGACACACTCATAGTCAAAAAGAAAAACTTTCTTCATTTGTCTGGAATTTCGGCCTTATCTGGCAGCTGAATTGCAAAGGGAGCACGTTTGCACAGCACCGCTCAGAGGCAGTGCAGACACTGCACATTCTCCGCCCCCTCTCCGGACAGGGCACCCTGTTACCATGGCGACCGAATCCGTGTCCCGGGAACACCCGGACTCCACTGGGGCGGGGAACACAGCCTAGGCGGCTTCCGATTGGCCGCTAGCCTGGTAGAGGACCTCACCCAGATGCCGCGGCAGGAAGGTGAGGGGGCGGCCGCACCGAGAGCCTGCGGGTGCCCAGTTTGGGCTCCAGCCCACGTCTCCATGGCCCGGTGCCCACGGATCGCTTCTTTTTCCTCTGGGACTTACAGTGTTGCATCCACCCAGCCCTGCTCTCACCCCACCACCCGCTCCAGTCCCAGCCCCCTCCCCGCCCGCAGCGCCCCAGGCCATCCCAGCAAACCGTGTCCCTGCACACGTCCTGCCCAACATGCATCGAGTTCCGTGCACCTGTGCTTTTAATTTTTGTTTTTTACATAAATGTCACTGTGCCGCACGCCTCTGCCTCACTTCTCTCGCTCCGTCGGTAACTGGAGAGCCTCCCTTTTACCACCTGTCCATCTGGCCTGCGGCTTGCGTCTGTCTGCTCTCCGTCAGAAGGACACCGGTTCCCCCCGGCGCTGCTGCAGACCAGGCTTGCCCCCGACCCGGACCCTGGGCCCTGTCGGAAACCCTCCCCTGCGCTAGGTCGGTGGGGCGCAGACCCTGTCCCAGAGACTCGCGGGCTGGTTGTGCAGATGGACGCCCGGGTCTGTCTGGGAAAGCTCAGCAGAGGGGACTCGCCCTCGGGCGGCCCTGACCCCACGCCGCTCTGGGCTCCCCTTTCCCCTGAAGAGACTTCGTCCCTCCTTGTGCTGTCTTGCCCCTGTGACCCCATGTGAGCTTGCATCCTCCCAGGGCCAGCTGCATGGAACAGGGCTCGCTCTTTCCTAGGAATGTCAACAAAAGTGCAGGAATTGGACACTGAGGGGCCCCCCAAAAGCAGACGTGGATGCGAAAGCCAGGCGACGCAGGGTGGAATAGCGAAGGCTTTGGGAGGAGTGTCAATGAGTTCATGGTGAACAAGAGGGGAACACCAGGCGGAGGGCACAGCAGGAACAAGAGTCAGGGGGTGAGAAGGGCCATTCTGTGCGCGGGTGCACCCTCCTGTCGCCAGCTCCAGGAGTCCATGGGGTCGCGGGAGGGATTTTTATCCATCGTGCACGTGGTCATTGGTGCCTGGCTGCCCACCATGTGGTCAGGCCCCATCACAACGTCTGGAGCAGGTCCATCACGCATGAGTGCTGCGATTAGGGCGTCTCCAGGCCCTCGGTTCAGAATGGACTTGCCGTTTACAGAAAACAGGGTTCCCGGTTCTGCACGCTGCCCCGGGAAGCCGGGTGACACATGCGGCTTTGCAGAGGCACGAGCCTCGTCCGCATCCGCAGGCGCTGAGTGGTTCAGGTTCCTGTGGCGTGGTGACATGCGGCAAGGCAGATAAAGCAGCCCTTGGAGCTCCTCCCCATTCCCCAGGGAGAGGAGCCCAGAAGCATTTGCTATGGTACTTGGGGGACCCGCGCAGCCTGCAGGGCCCAGGCTGGCTTTAAGGCTTCCCCGTTGCCATCCTGAAGTTCCAGCAAGGGGCTTTCCTCTATGTTGTGCCTGGGTCTATGGAAAGGTGAGGTTATGGGGGTGGCGGGTTGCTGGGCCTGATATGGCTTCTCCACCTCCCGCTCCAAGTCCTGGGAGCCAGGGACACGGCAGGTGTATCACACGCTGCTCCCAAGGAGGCTGGGTTTCATTTCTCAGATGGGAAGCTCCTGAAGGGTGTTAAGTGGGAGGGGGGCAGAGAAGGAGGACAGCGACGTGAGCACAGAGGTCGTGAAGACCGCAGAGAAGGTGGGGAGGAAGGGGCCACAAGGCATAAAAATGTGGGGACACCAAGAGCTGAGAAAAGGCCAAGAAATAGACTCTTCCCTGGAGCCTTCAGAAGGAACGAGCCTGGCAGACACCTGGGCATGAGCGCAAGGCAAGTGACTCTGGACTTGTGGCTTCTAGAGCTGCGGGAGTTAATTGACTGTGTTTTCAGCCGCTGCACCAAGCTTTGCCTAGGCCAGGCAGGAGCTCATACGCACCACACAAACCGAGGCAGAGACGCCAGAGGAATGTAACCTGTTACAGCAGGCATGGGTCTCAGACACACTGTATACACCTAAGCAGACGAGCAAAGGCAGGGACCCAGGGTTGTATTAGGACTTTTGTGGGTCCTGTGTGGTTTTGCCCCATAAAAGTAATATCAAAACTTAACATTTGCGGTACTTCCCTGATGGCACAGTGGTTGAGAATCTGTCTGCCAATGCAGGGGACTCGGGTTCGATCCCTGGCCCGGGAAGATCCCACATGCCTGGAGCAACTAAACCCCTGGGCCACAACTACTGAGCCTACACTCTGGAGCCCACGAACCACAACTACTGAGCCTGCGCTCTAGAGCCCACAAGCCGCAACTAATGAGCCCATGAGCCGCCACTACTGAGCCCGTGAGCCACAACAACTGAAGCCTGTGTGCCTAGAGCCCATGCCCTGCAATAAGAGAAGCCACCGCAATGAGAAGCCCGCACATGGCAACCAAGAGTAGCCCCCACTCACCAAAACTAGAGAAAGTCCGTGGGCAGCAGTGAAGACCCAATGCAGCCATAAATAAATAAATTCTTATTTAAAAAAGTTACATTCTTGAGCTTCAACAAAATAACATTAAAAGTTATATTTGACGGGAATTCCCTGGCTCTCCAGTGGTTAAGACTCTGTGCTTTCACTGC
This sequence comes from Leucopleurus acutus, assembly GCF_964270905.1. NCBI lineage: Eukaryota > Metazoa > Chordata > Mammalia > Artiodactyla > Delphinidae > Leucopleurus > Leucopleurus acutus. The sequence continues at coordinate 58,720,169 of NC_139162.1, forward strand.
TAAGGGTGTGGGTTCAATCCCTGGCTGGGGAACTAAGGTTCCACAAGCCACACTGTGCGGCCAAAAAACAAAAACAAACAAACAAAAAGTTATATTTGAAAAAAGATCTAATGAGCTAGAGATCAAGATGGTGAAATAGGACATGGAGCCCACGTCCTCCCACAAGTACATCGAAAATACATCTGTATGTGGAACAGTTCTCACAGAATACCTACTGAAAGCTGGCAGAAGATCTCATACAACCAAAGCTGCAAGAAAGATCCCCAGATTGGGTAGGACCAAAGGGGGAAGAAAAAGGAATTGGATGGGACCTGTGCTCATGGGAGGGAGCTGTGAAGGAGGAAGGGTTCCTTTTCCCTGGCAATCCTCCCTGGCTGAGAGATCAGCCAGCACAGATAGGGAGCCTCAGAGGCTCAGAGGTGAGTGCAGCAGCCTTGCATCAGGCAGGACTGAGACAGAGCAGCACAGATGGTCCTGGTCACCTTGCTGCACTTCCCAGCCAGAGATCTCACCAGCTGGAGTATGCAGTGCCTGGGGGCTGAAACTCAGGCTTCAACAGACAGATCCAGGGACAGGATTGAGGTCAGCTGTGTGGGGACAGCCCAAAGGGCCTGGAGTGTGGTCCAGGCCACAACTGGGGAGGCCATTGTCAATGCACACGTAAAGGGGAGGGCATGACCCCCCCCCATAGCAGCCTCATTCTCAGCGTGCTCACAGTGGGCTCAGCTCAACCTCTATAAGGTCTGGGAGCGCACGAGTGCCTGCAGGTTACCCACACGCAGAGGCAGGGCTGAAATCTGAGCTGATTCCCTGCAGCTGTGTGACTTCCAAGGGTTTACCCCCTGGGGCATCTGGCGCCTCTGTGGCTAGGGCAGGTCTGGCATCAGCAGCCACGGGCTTTTTTTTTTTTTTTTAGCTGTGTTGGGTCTTCGTTTCTGTGCATGGGCTTTCTCTAGTTGTGGCGAGCAGGGGCTACTCTTTGTTTCAGTGTGCGGGCTTCTCATTGCAGTGGCTTCTCTAGTTGCAGAGCATGGGCTCTAGGCACGCGGGCTTCAGTAGTTGTGGCACGCAGGCTCAGTAGTTGTGGCTCAAGGGCTCTAGAGTGCAGGCTCAGTAGTTGTGGCACATAGGCCTAGTTGCTCCGCAGCATGTGGGATCTTCCTGGACCAGGGCTCGAACCCACGTCCCCTGCATTGGCAGGTGGATTCTTAACCATTGTGCCCACAGGGAAGTCCAGGATACAAGATTAACATGCAGAAATCTATTGCATTTCTTTACAGTAACAATGAAATATCAGAAAGAGAAAGTAAAAAACAAACAAACAAAAAAAAACCTTTTAAAAATCACATCAGGGGCTTCCCTGGTGGCGCAGTGGTTGGGAGTCCGCCTGCCGATGCAGGGGACACGGGTTCGTGCCCCGGTCCGGGAGGATCCCGCATGCCGCGGAGCGGCTGGGCCCGTGAGCCATGGCCGCTGGGCCTGCGCGTCCGGAGCCTGTGCTCCGCAACGGGAGAGGCCACAACAGTGAGAGGCCTGCACACCGAAAAAAAAAAAAAAAAAAAAAAAAATCACATCAAAGAAATAAAATAAAATTAAAAAATAAAAAATAAAATAAAATACTTAGGAATAAACCTGACCAAGGAGGTGAAAGATTTATATGCTGAGAACTATAAAACATTAATAAAGAAAATTATCATACACAATGTAAAGCAATTATACTCCAATAAATATTTAAAAAAAGAGAAAGAAAATTAAAGATGATTCAAAGAAATTGAAAGATATCCCATGCTCATAGATTGGAAGAATTATAGTTAAAATGGCCATACTACACAAAGCAGTCTATAGATTTAATGCAATCCCTATCAAATTTCCCATGACATTTTTCACAGAACTAGAACAAATAATCCTAAAATTTATATGGAACCACAAAAGATCCAGAATTGCAAAAGCGATCCTGAGGAAAAAGAACAAAGCTAGAGGCATAACCCTCCCAGACATCAGACAATATGACAAAGCTACAGTAATCAATACAGTGTGGTATTGGCACAAAAGTGGACATATGGATCAAAGGAACAGAATAGACAGCCCAGAAATAAACCCACACACTTATGGTCAATTCATCTTTGATAGAGGAAGCAAGAATATACAATGGGAAAAAGATAGTTTCTTCAACAAGTGGTGTTGGGAAAGCTGGACAGCCACAGGTAAATCAATGAAGTTAGAACACTCCCTCACACCATACACACAAATAAACGCAAAATGGCTTAAAGACTTAAATATAAGAAATCACACCATAAAACTACTAGAAGAGAACATAGGCAAAACATTTTCTGACATAAATTGTAGCAATGTTTTCTTAGGTCAGTCTCCTAAGGCAAAAGAAATAAAATAAAAGTAAACAAGTGGGGCCTAATCAAACTTATAAGCTTTTGCACAGCAAAGGAAACCATAAACAAAAGGAAAACAAAACCTACAGAATGGGAGAAAATATTTGCAAATGATACGACTGACAAGGGATTAATTTCCAAAACATACAAATAGCTCAGACAGCTCAATATCAAAAAAAAAAAAATCAAAAAATGGGCAGAAGACCTAAATAGACATTTCTCCAAAGAAGACATACAGATGGCTAAAAGGCACATGAAAATATACTCCACATCACTAATTATTAGAGAAATGCAAATCAAAACAACGAGTTATCACCTCACACCAGTCAGAATGACCATCATCAAAAAGTCTACAAATAATAAATGCTGAAGAGAGTGTGGAGTAAAGAGAACACTCCTACATGGTTGGTGGGAATGTAAATTGGTACAACCACTATGGAAAACAGTATGGAGCTTCCTTAAAAAACTAAAAATAGACTTACCATAAGATCCAGCAACTCCACTCCTGGGCATACATCCAGAGAAACCCCTAATTCAAAAAGATACATGCACCCCAATGTTCATAGAAGTACTACTTACAGTAGCCAAGACGTGGAAGCAACCTAAATGTCCATTGACAGATGAATGGATACAGACTATGTGAGATATCTATATCTATATCTATATAGAAATATAGATATAACAGAATACTACATTCATAAAAAAAAGAATGAAATAATGTCATTTGCAGCAACATGGATGGACCTAGAGATTATCATACTAAGTGAAGTAAGTCAGACGGAGAAGGACAAATACCTATAACTTATATGTGGAAGCTAAAAAATGATACAAATGAAAACAGAAATAGACTCACAGACATAGAAAACAAAATTATGATTACCAAAGTGGAAGGGGGGGAATAAATTAGGAGTTTAGGATGAACAGGTACACACTACTATATACAAATAGATAAACAACAAGTTCCTACTGTATAGCACAGGGAACTATATTCAAAATCTTGTAATAACCTATAATGGAAAAGAATCTGAAAAAGTATATCTATATGTATATACAGATCTGAATCACTTTAATGTACAGCAGAGACTAACACAACATTGTAAGCCAACTTTACTTCAATTTTTAGAAAGTTATATTTTATGACCATGCTGGTATAAAGATGAATATATTCCAGGATGTAGTAGTCACTATGTTCATTTTTTCCCTCGTCTGATTTTAAAAGAAATTGAAACATTATCACAGACTTCCCTGGTGGCACAGTGGTTAAGAATCCGCCTGCCGGACTTCCCACGTGGCTCAGTGGTTGAGATTCCGCACTCCCAATGCAGGGGGCCGGGTTCGATCCCTGGTCAGGGAACTAGATCCCACATGCATGCTGCAACTAAGAGTTCACATGCTGCAACTAAGGAGCCCATGTGCCGCAACTAAGGAGCTGGTGAGCTGCAACTAAGGAAACTGCCTGCCACAACTAAGACCCAATGCAACCAAATAAATAAATTAAAAAAAAAAAAAAAAAAAAGAATCCGCCTGCCAATGCAGGGGATATGGATTTGAGCCCTGGTCCGGGAAGATCCCACATGCCACGGAGCAACCAAGGCCGTGAGCCACAGCTACTGAGGCCTGCATGCCACAACTACTGAAGCCCACGTGCCTAGAGCCAGTGCTCTGCAACAAGAGAAGCCACCACAATGAGAAGCCTGCGCACAGCAACGAAGACCCAATGCAGCCATAAATAAATAAATAAATTTTAAAACATCATAAGAAATCTCCTCCTCTAAGAAAAGTTTTATGGGTCCTGGGCACTAGGTTTCCAGTGCCTGATGGAGAAGTCAGTCCCAGGTGGAACACAAGTGCCTGACAGGTAGCCAGATGTGTAGATGGAGCTTCTTTTCCATCCTGGATTCTCCCCATAGACGTGCTCACACGCCATCTCCACGCACAGCAAGGAAGGCCTGGGCTTGATGAATTCCTTTCTTTCTTTTCTTTTCTTTCTTTCTTGCTTTTCTTTTCTTTTCTTTCTTTCTTTCTTTCTTTCTTTCTTTCTTTCTTTCTTTCTTTCTTCCGTTCTTTCTACATTAGTTTCAGGTGTGCAACATAGTGATCCAACATTTTTATATACAGTGGTCTCCCCTTACTCAAGGTGCATACGTTTCAAGACCCCCAGTGGATGCATGAAATCACGGACAGTACCGAACCCCATATACACTATGTTCTGTCCCTATACATACATACCTTTGAGAAAATTTACTTTATAAATTAGGCACAGTAAGAGGTTAAAACAATAACTAATCATGAAATCGAACAACTATAACAATATCCTGTAATAAAAGTTAGGTGAATGTCGTCTCCTGCAATTAAAACTTACGAACTGTTTCATATTTCTGGAATTTTCCATTTAATGTCTTCAGAATGCCACTGATCCAGGGTCACTGAAACCACGGAAAGTGAAATCTCAAATAAGGGGGACTACTGTACTATGAAATGATCACCACAATATATCTAGCTAACATTCATCGCCATACATGCACAGGCATATTTTGCTTTCTTGCCACTTGCAGATATTGCATTTGTTACATATTGAAAGTTTGTGGCAACCCTGCATCGGAGCAAGTCTATTGACACGATTTTTCCAACAGCATTTGCTCACTTCATGTCTCTAAGTCACATTTTGGTAATTGTCGAAATATTTTAAACTTTTTAATTATTATTATATTTGTTATGGTATCTGTGATCAATGATCTTTCAGGTTACTACTAGGACTCACTGAAGTCTCAGATGATGTTTAACATTTTTTAACAATAAAGTATTTTTAATTAAGGTATGCATATTGTGCTTTTAGACATAATGCAATTGCACACTTAATAGACTACAGTATAGTGTAAACATAACTTTTATATACACTGGGAAACCAAAAAATGTGTGTGACTTGCTTTATGCGACATTCACTTTATTTCCGTGGTCTGGAACCAAACCCGAAATATCTCCGAGGTCTGCCTGTACTTACAAAACTTTTTCTTGTGATGAGAACTTTTAAGATCTACTCCCTTAGGAAATTTCAAATATACAATACAGTGGTCCCTCTTTATCCAAGCTTCTACTCTCCATGGTTTCAGTTGCCCGAGGTCAACTGTGGTCCAAAAATCTTAAAAGGAAATTTCCAGAAATAAACAATTCGTAAGTTTTAAGTTGCACATCTTTCTGAGTAGCGTGATGAACTCTCAGCAGTCCTGCTCCGTCTTGCCTCGGATACCCAACCATCTACATCATCACATGATGATCCTGGATCACCCGAAGCAAATGATCCTCCTCCTGAAGTATCACGAGGAGGTCAATAGCAGTATCCTAACGCTAGGTTACGACACCTATGTCTTTCATTTCTCTTTAATCTCACCCTGTAGGCATTGTATCGTCTCACATCACAAGAAAAAAGGTGAGTGCAGAACAACATTTTGAGAGAGACAGACCATATCCACCTTTTTTTTTTTGGCCACGCCTCGCAGTTTGCGGGATCGAACCCCCAGCCTCCACAGAGAGGGCGCAGAGTCCTAACCACTGGACCGCCAGGGAATTCCCTTCACATAACTTTTATTACAGCCTATTGTTATAATTGTTCCATTTAATTATTAGTTATTGTTGTTAATCTCTTAATTTATAAATTAAACTTTATCATAGGTATGTATGTATAGGACAAAACATTGTATATATAGGGTTTGGTACTATCTGTGGCTTCAGACATCCATTGGGGGGTCTTAGAATGCATCCCCTCTCACTCCCATAAAGGGCGATGCCTGTATAGTAGTATTAACTATAGTCATCATGCTGTACATTACATCTCCAGGACTTATTTTATAACTGGAAGTTTGTACATTTTGACCATGTTTACCCATTTCCTGACTGTCCCCCCCCCATTGCTGTCCCTGAAAGCAATAAATAACCAGTTGGCGGCCACATTTCCCCATTATTCTTCTTTGCTTTTCTTTCGTTGGTTAGACGATAGATCTGGGTCCCCAGGTCCCACTCACCGCCCTTCGCAGTCTCTGTAATGATCAAAGCCCAGGTCCACGGGACTTTTGGGATGTTTCTTGTATTTGGAGGTACAGACAGGGCCTGGGAATGTCCTGGTGTCGATGCCCAGCCGAAGCATGTGTATCTAGACAACTCTGGATGGCAGCCCACGCCTCCAAGTGGGGAGGGGTACTAAACATGCCCTAACGTACCCCCAAACACACACACGTCCTGGTCTTCTCACTCATTCAGTCCCTCTGCATCCTTGGTCACGGTCACAGCCACTGAGGAGGATGCAGGACTCACTGCTGCTGAGGGTCTCAGGGTGTCACATACAAGACAGAAGAGCGAAGGGAGTCCTGCCTTCCCCCTTGTGGACGGCGGGTTCTCTGGTGACTATTACAGAATTCAATGGTGTTTGTTTTACAATCAAACCTAGTGTTCAGCAAGAAACAAAAAATCCAGAATCCAGCCAAACACACCATTCCATGTATCCCCAACCTGAAAGCAGAATAATCCTGCACCACCCCATCCCAGCTCCCTCCCGCCATCAGCCCTTCCTCACACAGCCCCCCAGAGCCCGGCTTCCCTTAGAGGCTTCAGACTCCGCACCCCCGGGGTCTGAGCTCAGCAGCTGCTGAGACTGGTCCTGGGTGCTGCAATGCACTGCTGGCCCTCATCATCTCATGCACCGGAGGACTCTTCCCCACCCCAGCCAGGGCCTCTGGGGTCAGAGGACGGCTGGGCACTGCTAGGTTTTGAGGCTCCCGAAATGATATTTTTTTTTTTAAAGGAAAAAATGTATCCACAGGGCTATGTAAACACTGTGGTATATTTAGATGTACATCAAACAAATTAACAAAAATGCAGACTAATGCAGTTGTGCTTTCCAGGATATGATTATAGAATTCCTTGAAAGTTTCACTGATTTGTAACGCAGCTGCTCATGGGGGGTCCTGTCACAGACAAATGGAGGCATCCCCCTGTGGTTGGAGAAAGACTGGGCTCAAAAAGCCCCAGCCAGTGGTGACGTCGTGGTCTGGAGGGTGAGGTCAGCTCAGAGGTAGCCTTCAGTATATGTTATTTGACTGGCAGAGTGTTTTTAAAAACTTTGAATCCCTGCCAGCTTTTAAAAATCAAGAGATTCCACACACAAATGCAGACTTTTGGCTTCTTTTGAGAAATCCAGACCCGGGACACTGGGCTTACCTGTCCCCGTGACACCACTTGGCTGGAGCCATTAGTATCAGCCCCTTTAGGAAAAAACCAGCCCCTGCAGGCCTTTAAGCTTGTGAAAGTTTGTTGGGAAAAAACAAGAATTAGATGGTCAGAGGCAGGGGACAGAGGGGCAAATCCAAGGGGAGCTGAGCAGGGCGACCTGGCCCAACGTCAGGGCTGGGTTGTGCCCTCATGGGCAGGCAAACCTGGCACGGCTCCACCAACAGCTCGTCACCAGGACTCTGCCCAGACCTCTGGGAAAAAGATTTCATCATGACAAGTGTATTCATGCTTCATGATCTGGTAAAAGGAAACTGGGGAGACAAGGGTACACATTTTGTGGAAGAAAAAGTTAACAGAGGGCTTCCCTGGTGGCGCAGTGGTTGAGAGTCCGCCTGCTGATGCAGGGGACACATGTTCGTGCCCCGGTCCGGGAAGACCCCACATGCCATGAGCCATGGCCGCTGAGCCTGTGCGTCCGGAGCCTGTGCTCTGCAACGGGAGAGGCCACAGCGGTGAGAAGCCCACGTACCGCAAAAAAAAAAAGTTAACAGGAAAAACAAAATTGAGTCTTTTTTTGTATTTGGATTTGCAGGTGAGGGAAGTGATAACTGACGTTTTATGTACATTTTAAAGCTTATAGTCTCTGAATGTACAGGACACCTTTAAAGAAAAGCTGCTAAGCTTGGCTTTGCTTCGTTTACATCAGTGCATTCCAATTTTGAGCCATCTGTCATGTCTCCTCATAATAACCACTGTTATAGAGCTTACAAGATTTAAAGTCTTTCACTCACACGTGAACCAGCCAAATCTTTTCACGTGTCTCTGTACGTGTAAAGAAGATGTAACCAGCTAGGTTTTTTCCTAACATAAGAATTCTTATTGTCTTCTCTCCTGTTTTCAGAGTCAGAGTTTTTCCAAAGAAATAGTTGTTTCAGTCAAAGAAAGAAATGCCCTTGTCTTGAAACATTTTTCTCAGCTTCAGATCCATCATGCAAGCCCCAACTGATCAGAATCAATCAGTCCCTTCTTAAAAGGGCAAAGGCAAAAAAAAAAAAAAAAGGGCAAAGGCACATGGCTCAGCCATGGTTAGATTCTTTCCATTCACTACTCCACAGATGTTCCACCCGCATTAGTGAAAATAAGTCCAACTCAAGTGGGGGAATGGTGAATGTTCTCACCTTGTACACTTGGCTGCTGTACCCTGGACCTGCCACCTGGTAGGCCTTGGTCAGTGTTCACCAAATGGCGAATGCAATCATGTGAGGGCACATCAGCTTTGAATATTGTGCTGCTGTTGAAATGCACCATTTTGACAATTACATAGCAATGTATAAAGTAGTTTTAAAATGTTCAAGTGTCTAGCCTGTGATGTTTCTTATAACCATGTACTAAATACTGGCAACTGTTCAAGCCTGGGTTAGTGTGGCAAAATGTAAACTGCTCTTGTGTTTGAAGTTTTTGTGAATTTTTTATTTCTTTTTTTTTTTTTTATACTTTTTGGCCGGGCCACACAGCATGTGGGATCCTAGTTCCCCAACTAGGGATCAAACCCACGCTCCCTGCAATGTAAGTGTGGATTCTTAACCACTGGACCACCAGGGAAGTCTCTCATTTCAATTTTTAATGTATTTTTAAACACTGGTTTGTTTTACAACAATAAAGTTTACAGTATAGTTTCCAATATTGTTACCAAACTGAACTTGTGTCTACTTGCCCTACGTGCCAATCTAATGACACCAGGTGTGGTGAAGAAAAGTGTAGTGTTTATTTCAGGGCACCAAGCAAGGAGAACAGGTAGCTCATGCTCAAAAGACCTGAACTCTCCCTTGGCTTTCAGGGAAGGGTTTTTAAAGGCAACATTGGGGTAAGGGTTGCAGCTCACGGACTTTCTTCTGATTGGTTGGTGGCGAGGTAACAGGATGATGTTTTCGGAGTCAACATCATCAACCTTCTCGTTCCAACTGGCCTGGAGTCTATGTGCTTATGGTCAGCAGTTTCCATCTGATGGGAGTTTGGTTTCTGTAAAAACCACTTAGGAATGCAAGTCTGACATTGGTATCTATGTCCTTCAGGGAGGAACTAAAGGTCCTATGACTCTGCTATATGACTGATCCATTATTTAAATTGTTACAAGTTCTCCAGCTGGATTTCTGTTCTTTGTCTCTGCTTGCTTTCACTCCTCCGATCATTAACCTTCAAGCCAGACATTTTGAAACTCCAGGAAGGTTCAGTGGACTAAAGTTTTTCTTTCTTTCTTTTTTTTTTTTTTTTTGCAGCGGGCCTCTCACTGTTGTGGCCTCTCCTGTTGCGGAGCACAGGCTCCGGACGCGCAGGCTCAGCGGCCATGGCTCACGGGCCCAGCCGCTCCGCGGCACGTGGGATCTTCCCGGACCGGGGCACGAACCCGTGTCCCCTGCATCAGCAGGCGGACTCTCAACCACTGCGCCACCAGGGAAGCCCTAAAGTTTTTCTTTAAGCAAGAAATAGAGAACACAAAGGAGTCTGTTACCAAGAGAGCCCATCCAGGGATTGCTCCCTTTCACTCCTGAACCCTCTGCCAAAATTAGCCCCCCAGCTAATCACCCGCTGAGCGCCGGCGCCACGGTCATAAGGCTCCTCACACATCAGCGGGTAGGGAATATTTTTGACGGTGATACAGGTACAGGCGTCAGGACTCGAACTCCTGTCCTTAATGAATCCAACGGGAGGGGACAGATGCGCAGGGAGCCGCGCGTGGCCCTCTGGGAGATGTAGTTCAGCGCCCTTCGCGCAGGCGCAGTCCCGGCCCTTGGCGGTACAGCCTTCCTCCTCCATTCCATGGAGCGCAGCAAAAGGGCTCCGAACCGCTCAGTCTCGCCCCGGGCGGGAGCGGGGCGACCAGGGAGATGAACGGAAGTGCACGTGCCGCCCTCTGGGAGATGTAGTTCGGCGCCCGCCCACCCAGGCGCAGTAGCGGCCCGTGGCGGTCTTGCGCAGGCGCAGGTTGGTTGGTGGCTGCCGTGGCCTTTGTCCTACAGTCCGGTGGGTAAGTGAGATTGGGGGTGGCAGGGGCTGCGGAGGCCGAGGCGGGAGCGGGTCCAAGGTCTTCTATGGGGCCCCGGCCCGGGTGTGTACCTAACGGCGCGCGTCTGTGTCTCGTCTCTTCTGCTGCTTTGGGCCCAGGGCGGGTCGCTGGGGGTAGTATGGGCGGGGCCGAGTGGGCGGGGCCCGGTTTGGGTAGGGGGTTGGGGGGTGGTCTCAGGGTCCGAGAGGAGGGCTTGGGGCAGGGGCTGGGTACTGGCTTTGGTGGAAGGCATTGGGGTCTCTGGCTTCGTGAGCATAGTAAGAGATTGGCTGGCCGGACCCTTCAGAGCCTGGAGCCAGCCTGACCTGCGTCCCTTCCCTTTTTTGGCGGGACGTCCAGGGTTTGGAGAGTGGGTAAGGCCGAGGCCCCACCACAATGTCATCTCTGGAGCTTCACCTTCCTGAGGGACTTCTGTCTAAAGAATGAAGGAGAGGGAGAGCCAAAGCACCAGATTTTGATCCTAGCCACCTGGGACCCAGGAAACAGACTCATTGTATTAAAATCTTATTGAGCACCGACTGCATGCCAGGCACCATTCAGGCTCCATCATTAATTCAACAAGCAGGTATTTATATGTCCTGGGTGCCAGGCCCATCTTATATCCTAGAGCCCCCCAACATTGTCTCCACACTGGATGCCACAGGAGAGTCAGGGAGATGATGATAAGCCCATAAAACATCACTAAACAAGATAACTCCCATCCAGGAAACTGCAATGAAGACAACGGAGCACAAGCTGGATGGGGCAGAATCAGGGGTGCATAGGCAGGGTCGTCAAGGGACATTACAGAGAGAAGGGAAACACGTCCTGCCTTTGGCCTGACTTTCATTTTAGGCATTCAACCAGGCAACGGCTTGTAAATCACTGGGAATTGGGCCGTGCACGTAGTAGATGCTAAACAGATGCTGACTGAAGCAAGAGTCTTCCTTCCCAGCAACAATCGCCTTCCTGTGTATTCTGCTGCCTGCTGGGCTCCATTTCCAGCCGTTTTCACATTTTAATTCCCATAAGCTCTGTCCTGGGTCACCGCCATCATTTTATGAGAGGGAAGCTGACGCACACCATACAGTGCCCAAGACCCCCATACTGTCTGGCTTTCTGTCACAGTAAGTCATCACCCTGGAAATCATCTGTGCAACCCAGACTGTGCTCCTTGCCCACCTGGCGGTCAGATTTCCTGTCTGGAATGGGTAAGGAAAATTTGAGCTCATACTTCAGCAGTGCCTGGACTAGCACCTGGGTGCACAGCAGGAGCTCGGGAAATGCCAAGCTGAGGTTGCACTGCTGTTGAGTTTGGCCTGGGTGCTGAGCTCCTTCCACCTGCACACAGGGCTTCCAGGGCCAGGGGTTACTGGTCACCTGTCACTTGTCCAGTCTCTCACATCCCCTTTCCCCCTAGAACTGCCTGCCAAGGAGCTGGCTGTTCCTGCAAGAGGCCCAAGGAGGAGGGAATGACCGCTGGGCTCCTCACTGCCAGGGACCCGGTGAGTACACCACCACCTCACTCTCAGGCCTCCCAGGCTCTACCTGTGGTCCCCACCAGGCTCGTTCTGCCCTCACCAGGAAAGTGCTTTAATCAGCTCCATGTCCTCCTCCACTTCTTACCTCACCACCTCCGAGAAGACCTCCTGGATTCCCCCCCGCTCCGTGCCACCCTGGCAGACATGGTTCATCCATCCCACTGATGTGTCTGGCACTTTCTCAACACAGGGCTCTAGGTCTGCTCTCCCAGCTCACTCTCTTCATCCAGTCACTTGGCCAACCTGTACTGAGCACTGCTAATGAGCAGGCACCATTCCAGGCACTGTTCCAGGTACTCCAGGTAGAGGAACAGACAAGATGAGCAGAAATCTCCATCCCCGGGGGCTCACAGACCATATGAGGAATGTAAACCTGCCAAGTGTTGGGCAGGGAAATGAGGCCCAGAAGAGGGTGGACTTGGGGACCAGGCATTAACCAGTACAGCCCAGGAGGCCTCTCTGAGGAAGTGGCCCCCAAACAGACCTGCAAGAAAGAACAGGGTGAGGCCAGGGCCCACAGGGAGAATGTTCCAGGTGGAGGGAACAGCATGAGAAAAGGCCTGGAGGTGGGAGCACGCCAGGCACCTAACATGAAGACCAGGCACCTAACATGAAGACCAGGCACACGTGTGGCAGGAAGACTGAGAACCAGGTCTCCTAGGCCAGCTTCAGGGGCCTGGGGCCTTAGGAAGCAGTTCTGGCCATTTTGGCCACGTGCAAAGGCCCGGCACACAGTAGGTGTACAGTGAATGGGTGAACAATGAATGTTTGGAACTCTGGTCAGTGCTGGACACATCACTCTGTTCAGCCCCCACATCAGTCCCACGAGGTGGGATGAGGAGGAGATGAAGACACAGGGGCAAGTCACGCAACTGGGAGTGGCTGAGGCAGGCGTGAGCTCAGAACCCCTGGCCTGGCGCAGACCACCTGCCCCCTGAGGTCCCCAGTGCCCAGCACACATCCTGCTGCCTTCATGTCTCCTCCTTCAGATCCCTGTGTGGCTGCCCAGCAGCATCCCCCCATTTTCTCCAGAGCACTGGCCTCTCCTGGGGTTTTCATTTTTGCCAGCTCTCCGACCCTGCAACTAGCATACAAGCACCAGGAGGCGGGCTGTGTTTGTCCTGTTTCCACGGCCTGAACGGTGACCTGCACCTAGGACTCCGCAGATAACCACTGAGCGAGACCTAATGAGTTTGGAAGGTGTGGAGCAAGCAGGGAGGGTTGGCGAGAGAAAATAAAATCTCCCCGGGCCCCCCAGCACAGCTGTTTGAACGGTGGGTCCTCAGGTAAACCACCCACTATGCGCCGGGCCAAGGGTACACACTTCCTGTGAATTCCCTCACTCCTCCCACCAGCCCTCAGGGAGCTCCCAGTAACTTGCAGATGAGGGCAGGGAGGCACAGTGCAGTTAAAAGACAGCTGGTGCTGGAGTTTGAATCTCCATCATGTGGATCCAGGGCCGGGTCTTCACAGCGTCACCTCCCAGATGCCCAGTTCTGGTGGGAGAAATTCGAGCGGAGGCGGATTCTGCCTGGTAGACCAGGGTCCAGGATGTGGGCCACCTTGTGTGCCTCACTCCCACCCACATGGCCAAAGTCTATAGACCTTGCATCTCCCCTACTAGCCATCCATAGTGCTTGCTTCTGTGAGATGAAAATCCCTTTGTGGAGGATGTCTGTGCCCAAACCTCATGGGCCTTAAAGAAAATCATAAATTACCCACTTGATTATGGAAGAAACTGGCCTTGTTCTCTATATCTATGAGTCTGTTTTTGTTTTATTATATTCATTCATTTCTTTATTTTTTTAGATTCCACATATAGGAGATAATACTCAGTATTTGTCTTTCTCTGTCTCACTTATTTCACTAAACATAGCATCCTGCAGGTACATCCATGCCATTGCAAATGGCAAATTTTCATTTTTCATGGCTGAGTAGTATTCCATTGTGTGTGTGTGTGTGTGTGTGTGTGTGTGTGTGTGTGTGCGCGCGCGCGTATGGCACGTCTTCTTTATCCATTCATCTGTTGATGGACACTTAGCTGCTATGAACACTGGGGTGCATGTGTCTTTTGGAATTACTGTTTTTGTTTTCTTCAGATATATATCCAGGAGTGGGATTGCTGGATCATATGGTAGTTCTATTAACCCATTATCTAAATGTCCAAAGTTGAAGACTAGGAAACAGTCCTCAGGGGTCCTGCCACTGGAGACCCCCACCCATTTCATTTGCCTGGCCACTCTCCATTGGCTCTTTGTCTCCCCAGCCCCTCTTCTGTGTATTCAGGTGTCATTTGTGCACAGCATAGATTTGTCTGAGTGTGCAGCCTGGCAACTGCATGTATGGACACCAGTGGATGGTACAGCTGAGGCACAGGAAGTTCCTAGCCTCCCTGGGGCTCCCTCGTGCCCCTCCCTCAGTCGCTGCTGCTGTGACATCTCAGGGGTCCTTGTTTGTCCAAGGAGGAACCGATAGGAGGATGCGAGTTCCTTGCCGGCCCAGAACTTCCATTCTGACTCCTGGGGTGTGTTTTTCTCTCACTTGTCTTTCAGGGAGGTGGTTCAGCCACATGGCCAGTAGGGGGACGCGCTGGACCCAGACTACCCAAGTTCAAATCCTGGCTCAGCCCTTTCTCCCTGGGTGATTTTGGGTGACTTCGTTGGCGTCCTCCCTGGGTGAACAGTGGTTGGATGTGATCACCCGTGGCCTGGGGTTATTAAGTGAGCAATCCACGTGCATCTTTCAGCACCATCTATGTGTTTGCTCTGAATTTTGTTTTTAAGGTTCACAAGTTTAAAGTTCTTAATGTATCAAAACCATGATACGTTTCATAGTGATTTCTAGGTTGATGAATTGGCTTATTTATTTTTTTAATAAATAATATCCCATAATGATATTCTCGCTATAAAAATGTCAAGCAGCACTTATAAAGTCCCCCTTGCTCCTCAGCCCCATCTCCCAGGCTTCCATCTAAAGCTGCCACTGCTGTCACTTCCACGTGCCTCATTTTCCTGTGTTTATGTACACATTTCCAGACAAATATTAGAATTAGAGCTTTGTTTCCTTTTACATAAATAGCACTGGGCTGGCAACGTCCCGCCATCCAGGATTTTTCCATCTGGAAGGTCGTTCCCCAGCTGTGCCTATTAGTGCCCCCCATCTTATGCTTGGCTGCAGATTTTCCAGAACCTGACTTTGGCTGCTCTGCCACGATGGGCATCGAGGCCATTACCGGTTGCCTGTTATGACGTTGCAGCAGGGGAGCAAGGTTCTTGGGGGAAGGGGGAGATGGAGGGGAAGTGGAATTGCTGGCGTAACAAGTGTATGTATTTTTAAAAACCTGCCAATTGTGAAAGTAATCCATGCCTGGGTGCTAAGCCATCCTCTTCTCAGAAGGCCCAGACTCTCTGTCCTCTTGTTTGCTTTTTACTTACTGATTTGTCAGCTCTTTGCATGTGCTGGCCACTCATCCTTCTCCTTCCATTTATGGTGCAAATATTCATTCTGCTGTCATGGGTCCTGGAATTGGCTTGTAAAGGCTTTGTCATCCAGAAGTCATGCATTGTGATTGCTGAATGTATTATTTTCCTGTCGATTCTGTAACAAATCCTAGCAAACTTAGTGGCTTAAAACCACACAATTTATTATTTTATGGTTCTGGAGGTCAGAAGTCTGTAGTGCATCTCACTGGGCTAAAATCAGGGTGTCAGCAGGGCTGTGTTCCTTCTGGCAGCTCTAAGAGAGAATCCACTTCCTTGCCTTTTCCAGCTTCTGGAGGCCTCCCACATTCCTTGGCTCCTGACCTGCTTCTGTCTTCAAAGCCAGCTTTGGCCATTTGAGTCTTCCTCACATACTATTACTGTGAGGCTGACTTTTCTGCCTCTTCCCCATTGAAAGACCCTTGTGATTATATTGGGCTCACCAGGATATTCCAGGATAATCTCCTTATTTTAAGATCAGCAGACTAGCAACCTTAATGCCATCTAACCATCTTTTTTTTTTTTTTTTGGCCGCACCATGGCATGTGGGATCTTAGTTCCCCGACCAGGGATCGAACCCATACCGCCTGCAGTGGAAGCACAGAGTCTTAACCACTGGACCGCTAGGGAAGTCCCACCATCTGCCATCTTAATTCCTCCTTGCCATGTAATCCAGGGATGGTAGTGACACAATTCTGCCTACCACACTCATTTTCTTCTTTCTGACTTTCAGTGTTTTATATTTTATTTGTGAAGACTTTCTCTACCACCCATTTATTAAATTCATGGCCTATACTTCTCCAACTTTTTCCTTTTTTATATTCATCTCTTTAATATTTCTGGAATTTATTTTTATTTATGGTGAGGTAGGGATCTACTGATTTTTCCCCCTAACAGAGGGCCAGTTGCCCTGGTGTGTCCATTGCTTTGAAATGCTCCCACTACCACACTGATTTTCTACATATACATGGATCTTCATGTACTTGAATTTAATTTACACGTGAACAGATTCTTAATAAAGTCACCCAGATTCAATCCTTGGATTTGCTGCTTACTAGCTTTATAACTTTGGGCAAGACACTTAAGCTTTCCCAGTCTCTGTAAAATGTGCTCGTGGCAGCATGGACCCTCTCATCTCTTAAAGAGGGCTTTGTTTCATTCATTATGTATGCATCTTGGACCCATCAGGATGTTATTTTGGCCAAAGGGTGAGGCAGGGAGCCAACCTGACAGTTTCCAGATGCTCCTTCCCCGCTGCCCAGACCCAGCTACTTCTCGGAGGGGCTACCCACGCAAGCACACTTCCTGTGAACCCAACTCGCCAGGACCATCCTCCCCTTCATTGATGACGCATCAGCAGCATTTCTCATTTCAAGAGACTCTTCTCCAGCAGGGTCCCGGGCCCCACAGTAAAAACCTGATCCAAATCCCCAGACTCTCCCACCCACTTGGCCAAGGCCCCCGTTCACCAGATGCTGCCACTAGCAGCCACGCCGGGGACACTGAGGACGCTCATGTGTGACGTTTCAGGAGCAAGTGACTTTTGAGGACGTGGTCGTGGAGTTCACCTGGGAGGAGTGGGGACAGCTGGAGCCAGCCCAGAGGACCCTGTACCGAGATGTGATGCTGGAGACCTTTGGGCTCCTTGCCTCTGTGGGTGAGGCCACCCCCGTGCCCCTGATGGTCTGCCTACAGTACAGATTCTAATTTTCCTGGGATAAAAGTGCGAGTAGATCTAGGCCATAAAAGCAAATACCTGGCCTTCAGGGACCTGTTTCAGTGCAGGGAATGTCAATTAGGATGTTTTGGTTGCAAATGACAGACCCTAGCTAACAATGCCAGAAGCAGAAAGTCATGGGGTAAGAGGGACATACCGGGTCCCATGACCACAGAACCCCAGGTAGACCTGGATCTTCCTATGGTGCTGTCGGGACCCCTCTGCTTCCCGCCCCCATACCCCTTTCTGCCTCCATTCGCAGACGGGGCCCTCTGAAGGTGACAAGACAGCTGAGAGGGTGCCTCTCCCAGGTTTGAGACCAGCAGAAGAGGCAGGCTCTGTGTCCCGGGCACCCATAGAAGGCCCCTGGGTTGTCTTGGTTTGGCAGCCAGGTCCCCTCCAGCCTGGTCGTTGTTGCCAGCAGGCACGGGATGAAGCAGAGCTCTGATTGGCCACACCGGGGCAGGGATGGGGTCAGGGGCTGAATGAGGGGAGGAGGTCCCTAAGGAATGTCAGAGGCTGTTACCACACCATGGCCTCCTGGAACCCCAGCCGCTTGGGTCCCGGAAGACTGAGGGTGGAGTGGGCAGAGGGCTGGGGAGGGTCCTGGGACACAGATGCTCACTCCATGGGTTTCTCCCTGAGCAGGACACTGGCTCCCAAAGCCGGACGTCATCTCCCTGTTGGAGCACGAGGTGGAGCTGTGGGTGGTGGACAAGGGAGCCCCCCGAGGTGTGTGCACAGGTGAGATGAAAGCCCTGCAGGTCTGGGAGGAACCCATTCACCCCCCAGGTTCTCTCTCCATTTCTGCCCTGATTCTTCAGAGCAAATTAACTACTCAGTCTTTCAGGGAACATTCACCAAGCATCCATTTTGCTGTGAGTGAGACCAAGTTCCCATCTTCACTGAATTTACATTTTGGTGAGGGAGAGGAGCACATGATAAATAGCTAAAATAATAATAATAACAGTGAACAAGATGATTACAGGTTATGATGAATGCTGAGAAATGGAAGCAGGGGATGAGATAGAGACTAGGATTGGGGTGAGGACTGAGCAGAGAGATGAGGGCTAGCCTCTCCAAGGAGGTGGTGTGTGAGCTGAAGGCTAAACCATGAGAACAATGTGACCATGAGACAATCTGGGAGGACAGAACTCCAGGCAGAGGAAACAGCAAGCACAAGGCCACCAAGGCAGTGCAACAGCCAGCTCTTGCCATGTAACAAACACTCCAGCCTCAGGGGTTTAAACCAAAGAATCACCTATGACTCATGCATCGGTGTGCTGGTGGATCCAGGCTGGGCTCTTCCATGTGCCTGTAGGTTGGCTGGGTAGTTCTGCTCTTCATACCTCTTGTCCAGCTCCTGAGACCAGCAGGCAAGTCTGTTGGGAGTGGGAATGTCCCGGCCCTCTGGCGACAGGCCCTGACCCTATGTAAGCAGTGGCCCATCACCAGGGCCTAATAAGGGATGAGCCAGTGTGTGTGTGTGGGGGGTTATAACAGGGTCTCCCTAGCCTCGAATAATAACCAGTCCTTAGTTATATCAGCTTTGGATTGGTGCTGTGACAAATTACCACAAACTTAGTGGCTTGAAGCAACACAAATTACCTTACAGTTCTAGAGGTCAGAAGTCCAAAATGGGTCTCCCTTGGCTACAGTACAGTGTCAGCAGGGCAGTGTTTCTTCTGGAGGGTTTGGGGAAAATCCGTTTCCTTTCATTGTCCAGCTTCTAGAGACTGCCCACATTCCTTGACAGAAGGCCTTATCCATCTTCAAAGTCAGCAATGGCTGGTCAAGCGTTCTCACATCATGTCCCTCCTGCCTCTCTCTTTCACACTGAAGAACTCTTTTGATTACATTGGGCCCACCCCGATAAGCCAATGAGGGTAATCACAGATGATTGCTAATGTCAGATGATGAGCGGCCTAATTCCTCCTTGACATGTAAGTTAAGCATAGATTCAAAGCTTCCAGAGATTAGGATGTGTATATATTTGGGAGCCACTGTTCTGCCAACCACATCTGGCTTGGCCTTTTTTATTTTTAGCTTTTCACTAGAGTGTAACATAAATGGGAACGGTGCCCATGTCACACCTTTAGGCCAGTTCGGTGTCAGGGTGGGGACACCGAAGCCATGGCTGTGCAGAGAGGGCCAAAATGAAGGAGGAGGAGGAGCAAATGTATCTGTTTGTTCGTTCAGCGTGCCCATTGAGCTCTGCTCTGGGCTGGCAGTACTCCAGGCCCAGGGCGTCTGTCAGCAGTTTCCCTGGATTCTAACTCTCTCCTCAGCACTGTCTCCCACCCTCATTCTCTGTGCTCCCCCTGAAAACCCCTACACCAAGTCCCCCACCCCTGGTTATTCTCTGTGCTTCTCCTCCCTCTCCTGTTCCTTCTCTGATTTGCAAAACTCTATTTTTTTTAATGGACAAAGCCACCTGTGCCTTGGACCTTTCAAAACCATCAGTTTTATTCTTTCATCCACCCACCCAGCCACCACAAACTCTTCCCCCAGAACTGGGATTAAGGGACATTTCCATTTTTCTGTTTCTTTTAGACTTTGAAACTAGACAAACCAAACTATCAACTGTGAAGCAAGACATAACTGAAGAAATACCCAATAATGCTCTGGTAGAAAGGTTCCTGTGGGAAAGTCTGTGGAACTCCAAGGGTGAAAATGCTGAGGGCCACTGGGAACAGGGTCGCAAGAGGCCAGATAGCCATGTGGTGCAGTCTGCCTTCATGCCTGTGAAGACACCCACTCAGGAGAAGCAGCAGGGGAATGGGTTTGGGGAAAACTTGAGTCTGAGGCCTGATCTCTCAACTCGACCAATGACTCCTAAAAGGCAAGGCCCCCCCGTGTGGGGAACACATGGAAAGAGGGAGGATCCGGACTCAGATACTCAACAGAAAACCTGTGCAAAAGAGAAGCCCTACAGATGTCAGGAATGTGGAAAGGCCTTTAGTCACAGCTCAGCACTCATCGAACACCACCGAACACACACGGGAGAGAGACCTTACGAATGTCACGAATGTGGAAAAGGCTTCCGAAACAGCTCAGCGCTTACCAAACACCAGAGAATCCACACTGGTGAGAAGCCTTATAAGTGCACTCAGTGCGGGAGGACCTTCAACCAAATTGCCCCACTGATCCAGCACCAGAGAACTCATACAGGTGAGAAGCCCTACGAGTGCAGTGAATGTGGGAAATCCTTTAGTTTTAGGTCCTCCTTCAGCCAACATGAGCGGACGCACACAGGTGAGAAGCCCTACACGTGCAGTCAGTGCGGGAAGGCCTTCCGGCAGAGCATCCACCTCACCCAGCACCTGCGAATCCACACCGGGGAGAAGCCCTACCAGTGTGGAGAATGCGGCAAGGCCTTCAGCCACAGCTCATCCCTGACCAAACACCAGCGGATCCACACGGGGGAGAAGCCCTACGAGTGCCAGGCATGTGGAAAAGCCTTCACCCAGATCACACCACTGATTCAGCATCAGAGGACACACACAGGTGAGCGGCCCTACGAGTGCAGCGAGTGCGGGAAGGCCTTCAGCCAGAGCACGCTCCTGACCGAGCATCGGAGGATCCACACAGGAGAGAAGCCCTACGGGTGCAACGAGTGTGGGAAAACCTTCAGTCACAGCTCGTCGCTTAGCCAGCATGAGCGGACACACACGGGTGAGAAGCCCTACTCGTGCAGTCAGTGCGGGAAGGCCTTCCGGCAGAGCACACACCTCACTCAGCACCAGAGAATCCACACCGGGGAGAAGCCCTATGAGTGTAGCGAGTGCGGGAAGGCCTTCAGCCACAGCTCATCCCTGACCAAACACCAGCGGATCCACACCGGGGAGAAGCCCTATGAGTGTAACGAGTGTGGCAGAGCCTTCAGCCAGCTTGCGCCACTCATTCAACACCAGAGGATCCACACGGGAGAGAAGCCCTATGAGTGTAATGAGTGTGGCAGGGCCTTCAGCCAGAGCTCCCTCCTCATAGAACACCAGAGGATTCACACCAAGGAGAAACCCTATGGGTGCAACGAATGTGGAAAATCCTTCAGCCACAGCTCATCGCTCAGCCAGCACGAGAGGACACACACTGGGGAAAAGCCCTACGAGTGCCAGGATTGTGGAAAATCCTTCAGGCAGAGCACCCACCTCACTCAGCACCGGAGGATCCACACAGGAGAGAAGCCATATGAGTGCAGGGACTGCGGGAAAGCCTTCACACACAGCTCCTCCCTTACCAAGCACCAGAGAACTCATGCTGGGTAGACCCACTCCACATGTTCTGGGACCCAGCAAAGCCTTAAGCTATAGCGCATTGCTTACCAGATTTGACCCAGTCATACTCCTGAGAAACAACACAAACGTTATACCCAAGGCTTCATGCTCAGCAAACTCCTTACACCCCCACAGAGAGTTCATATTTATGGAAATGATTGTGGGAATACCTAGCTCTGGGTCATCCATCCCGGGATATCAGATCATCCAGACAGTAGGGAAGTGTGGAGTTAATCACTGTTGAGGACTTTCAGCCATGAGTAGCCACTAATGCTTCATTATAGAACCTACAAAAGAGAAATGGAAAAAAATGTGGATCTGGGGTGGCTTCTAAGGATTCACCATATTCCAAACCAGAGATTTTCAAAGTGGTGACAAACTCAGCGAATGCCTTTCATATAAAAGAACCAAACGCAGTCAGAATTTATCATTATTGTACATTACATTCTTGGCAGGGGTTGCTTATGAATGGTGCAACTTGACTCTGATATTCCCTAAAAACAATATGGCAGAGTGTTCCAGACATGAGAGTGGCACTTTATGGAATCACCATGAATATTCAGCTGTCTCAGTACAAAATTTTCTGACTTGTGTAAATTCTTTGGTCAAGGTACATGGCCACCAGCCTCACAGATGTGAATGCCATGTGACAAAGTATCCATGTACTATAAACAGATTTTAAAGTAGTTATATGCATTATATTGCAATAAGTTAATCTTTATATGCAATGGAATTGAAAAGATTTGTATAGGAAGACTTGAAAGGTAAAGCCACTTCCATGGAGTCTTGCAGATTCTGAGATGGCTTTTGCTGCTCTGTTCTTGCTATAAATTTTTCTACAGAACTCACAGGCATTAGAAATGCAGATGTTGCTGTTTCACAAAAAGAGGAAGATTTTTTTCTTTGTTAAGCCACCATCTTATGAGCAAGAGCACACCCACGTTGGAACCTTATGTTTTGCAAGATTTATCTCTTGAGAAATGTACAAGTTAATCTTTTGAACTGTTGTTTTTTCATTGATTCTTTATCCTGGTGTTTAATAAGCTTTTGTTTTTATAAAATTTAACTTGAAGGCAGTCTATAGTATTTCACTGAACCCTGAATCCACTAACAGCAGTCACCCTGACAACCGTGATCCTTAAACAGTGACTTGTCACCCTCACTAGAACCCATATGTAAATTGCATTGGCTGGTTTTTGTCACTAACCATCAGTTAGGGTTATAACAATCAGTTTGACTTTTCTAATCACAGTGCTAGGATATAAGCTTCCAGTTAACTTGAAATTTCTCCCTTGGGGAAACCATGTTGCAAATAGTCTTCCAATACTGTTCCTCAGTATGCTTGTGGAATGCCCCCTCTTTTTTGGACTTAATTTCAGTCATTTAAAAACCATGTGAGAAAATCATGGCTTGCCGCGCCGCTCCCCGCTCGCAGCCCCGTGCCTCGCTCCTCTCCGAACGTGGTAAAAATATCCAGCCCTACAGAGACTGAACGGTGCGTTGAGTTTCTGATTGCTGTTTTCCAAAAGCATGCTGGAAGGGACGGTAACAACAGCAAACTCTCCAAGGCCGAGTTCCTTATTTTCATGAATACAGAGCTGGGTGCCTTCACAAAGAACCAGAAGGACCCTAGTGTCCTTGACTGCATGATGAAGAAACTGGACCTCGACTCTGATGGGCAGCTAGATTTCCAAGAATTTCTTAATCGTGTTGGCGGCCTGGCCGTAGCTTGCCATGACTCCTTTATTAAGTCTACCTCTTCCCAGAAGTAAATCAGAGGAGACTTTGGGCCTGGCCTGCAGCCCCACTCCCTTTCCTTCAGCCTCCCAATTATCATCTACCCCTCACAGCCCACACATACCCTGAGCCAGGCACACCCACCACCCCATGCAGGCCACTTCTGCTGGTAGTAATAAAATAATATTGTTTTTTAAAGCACACACTGGAGAGTCAGTAAATGTGTGCAAGGGAGGGAGATGACTGGGAGGAATATAAATTAGATTGATGGAAACAGTAACCAGAAGTTGCAAAGTAAATAGTAAAAATGCAGCTTGGGTGTATACATAATCATGACTAATGATACCAACATAATCATCTCTAAATTATTCAAACTGATGGAGAGACGTCACTTATTGTTCACTCATTAAATGTCTATACACCCCTACTACAGGCACTGTCATACACTCTGAGGATACAGCAAGACAGACAAGGTCCTGCCTTCACTGAGGTTACCTTCTAGTGTGTGTGGGGGAAACAATAAGTGAATAAAGAACTATGAGAGTGAAAAAAAAAACACTTAAAATCAGTAAGTAGTGCATAGCAGCACTCTCCAATAGACACAACGTGTAAGCCCCATCGGTAAATTTTAAATATATTGTAATAGTCCCATTTAAAAAGAAGAAACAGGTGAAATTAATTTACTATTTGTCCCTATATATCCCAAATGTTACCACTTTGACATGTTGTTTATATAAAAAAATCACAATTGAGATATTCTGCTTTCTTTTTATACTATGTCTTTGAAATCCAGTGTGTGTTTTACATTTACAGTACATTTTAATTTGCTGTAGCCACATTTCAAGTGCTCATTTGCCACATGTAGCCAGCAAGTGGCTGTACAGGACAAGGCAGCTCAATAGCCTTGGTCCTTTGGTCAGGTGTTCTGTCCTCCCTCCCTTTATTACATGTATCCTCTTCCCTTTCCCTGTGCTTCTATCCTTGTGTAGCTTCTTGTCCTCAAGGAAATTAGATGTGCTGGGAAGAGCAGCATCAAAGTCAGAATAGAGAGAAGGAGACAAGGTGAAGATTGGCCAGAGATAATAACACCTGCATTATTGTGTGGTGGATTGGGAGGTGGGAGGGGTCTCACATTAGGAGCCTCTGCACTTGTGGTTTGTTGGCTTTTTCAGAGAGGCTTGCCCTGATGCCTTGGTGACCACCTGTTTTATGACTTACTGCTGTCCTTAGGTTTTTTGGTGCTCATGTTGTCCCAGATGTGGCCAATAATAGTCCCTTCAGGAAAGTTCCTGCCATCCCTGTGACATGCCTTCATCATTTTCAGTATAAGATGTTATAAACTCATCTTGTTTCTACCCTGAAATCAGCCCCGAAATCAGCCATATTTCTGCAGGTCCAAAGAACTGGTTCATATTAGTAGGGGATGCTATTCAGGACCAAATCTGAGTGCCAGGTGTGCTCACTGCTACTAGGTTGTCTACTGCTGAGCTAGGAAATTAAGGCGCATGTATAAACACTTACATAGATACACACAAAAAGGTATATGGGTGCATATACATACACAGAAATACCTCCCATTCCAATCTGTGACTCCCCGTATTTTTATGTCCCTCTTCAATAGCGAGAATGCTAAGACCCCTAAAATAAACGTACTAATTTGCTGAATTCTAAAATACTTGTAAAATAGTTTCAGAGTTGCTTTTCTCAAACCACTACAAAAACAAACCTAATAAAAGAAATTTAGAATTTGTTTGCTGTTCTTCTTCCATCACCACCCTGCCCAACACATAGTAAAGCACACAAATGGATGATTTATTCTACAGAGAGAAAAAATATCGCTAGATGTCCCCACTTGTTAACCTCAGGGTAAGCTGGGTTGGGTCAGGCATTAGGGAAAATGGGTCTGTGCTTAACTCCCATCCAAAGGTGCAGGGATATGAACCATTGAGAAGAAACTTGGTAAGAACCTGGGAAGGATTAGATTTATCTGTCCCAGAGTCTCCCTCTCAGAGCAGTCTCCACTACAGGAAACCAGAACCTCCTACTGCAGAAGCCACGCCCCTTTCCCTACACTTCTGGGAAGCCTCGGAGGGTTGCCCTAAGAAATGCCTCAGTTTGTGTGTGGCCTCTCAGGAGCCCAACTCTCAAGAGACAGTTTTTGTCGGCCAGAGGCTGGAGCTGGAGAGCTGGTTGTTTCACTAAGGCTTCTGGAAACTGTCCTTTCTATAAACTCAGGTGCTCACTGGTTGAGAGAGGCCTGAGTTACATTATGTTTTGAGGATCGGGTTTCATGGATTGGCCATGAAGTAAATGAAGCTGAAACTCCAAGGTCCTTCACTCTATTGCACCCCTTCCAAAGCCTAACACCTCATTTTATCTTAGTAATTTTTAATTCTTCC
Organism: Leucopleurus acutus; assembly: GCF_964270905.1. Lineage (NCBI taxonomy): Eukaryota > Metazoa > Chordata > Mammalia > Artiodactyla > Delphinidae > Leucopleurus > Leucopleurus acutus. The sequence goes on from NC_139162.1 coordinate 58,745,972, forward strand.
TCCCAAAGAGGGACTTCTCAGTCGTGTGAGCGACAGGCCCAATGAATCTGGACTGATCCCTCACTCAGGATACTCAAGAAACACACACACATTTATAATGAAGATGCTCACAAATTTTATATATGCACTGAACACATACATACCAAATCTTGTACACAGAAAAATGACTGGAAGGACGGATACTGAGATGTCAAAAGTTCCTATGAGCTGGGAACATGAGAAAAAAATTTTTTCTCCTTCATTTCTTTTTTTTTTTTTTCCAGTTTTCCATGATTGGGAGAATTTTTTTCAAAATGGTGAAAAATGAATTTTATTGAAGTGCTGTAAATAAAGAATTTCCAAGGGAATTCAAAAAGCAAAAACAAATGCAGCCAAAATTCCACCATGTTTTATAGTTACAATGTAACAAATATTTGTATTCTACTTCTTGAGCTACACTTAGAAACTTTTCTTCCATGTTGCTACAGTCTTCTTAATTATCATTATGCTTCATTATTCTTTGAATGGCTCTACCAAAATTTCAGTCATCATTCCTCTGTAATTGGGTATTTAACTCCATGTAAATAGGCGTCCTAGTCACTTGTATGTATTTTACTTGTAGTATTCCACCTAGATCCAGAAAGGATTTCAGCCTCTCAATGTATGTAGCTTTCTCCTTTTTTTCCCCACTAATTCTCTAGGAAAAATCACCACACCTGAAATTGAAAGTTCAAGGAACACAAATGTCAAAGTAGTTCTTAAGCAACTGGGCTGTTTGTGTTCCAGATAGTTGCACTGGTTGACACTGATTTACAAAACTCATCAACCCAAATAATAACGGGGGTCATGTATTAGTCTGCTCGGGCTACCATGAGAAACAAAAAACAAAACACACTGGGCTTCCCTGGTGGTGCAGCGGTTGAGAGTCCGCCTGCCGATGCAGGGGACGCGGGTTCGTGCCCCGGTCCGGGAAGATCCCACATGCCGCGGAGCAGCTGGGCCCGTGAGCCATGGCTGCTGAGCCTGCGTGTCCGGAGCCCTGTGCTCCGCAACGGGAGAGTCCACAACAGTGAGAGGCCCGCGTACCACAAAAAACGAAACAAAACAAAACAAAACACACAGGCTAGGTGGCTTAAAACAGCACAAATTTATTTTCTCACAGCTATGGAGGCTGGAACTCCAATATCAAGGTGCTGTCAGGGTTGGTTTCTGGTGAGACCTTTCTTCCTAGCTTCCTCTGTGCACACTTGGCAAGAGAGAGCAATCTCTGCTCTTCCTTTTTATAAGGACACCAGTCCAATGGGATTAGGGCCCCACCCATATGACCTCATTTAACCTTAATTATCTCCCTAAGGCCCTATCTCTAAATTAGGGGTTAGGGCTTCCACATATGAGCTGGGGGCAGGGGGAAGGAGGGAAGGCGGGCAAGGTGGCACACAACTCAGTCCATTACATAAGGTATTTAAGCATCTCCTTCCCGTTGGAACTCATTCCCATCTTGCCAGGTTTCCATTTATGTGGTTTACCTTCCCCCTATCCCTATGAACACAGCTACCCTCTGACACTCCGTGTGAACCCACTAACACTCAAGCAGAGCAACCACAAGACTGTGATGTGAGTGAGGAAATAAATCTTTTATTATGTTAAGCCCCCGTGATTCGGGCACCATCACAACAGACTGCCTGCCCAAACACAGTGACAGAAAGAGGCACCAGTTTCTCTATCCACAGAAAGCAGTCAAATTTACGCTCAGGCAATGAAAACAATGCTGCAACCTGAGATTAAATGCAAAACTCAAAGATCGCCTTACGTAGCCCAAGGAGTTAAGTTCCCCTTGCCCACGCAGGCAGATCTCATCAACCTTTATTGGTGTCTTCAACTGGTTTTGATCACAGTCACCCCCACTCCCTGCCTAGTAAGATATACATTTTACATTGCAACCAGTTCTCATATTTAGAGGTATGGCTGAAAAGTTTCACAAAACAATATTTGCCTTTACTACATTATGAATTTTGACCTATTTTATTCTATTTCATTGCTCTGTAATGCCGGTGGCCACCCACTAATTTGATTTTTCAACTCACTAATGGGATGAGACATAGTTTGAAAACACTGCAATTACTAGGCTCCGAGTGTTTTTGTGATCTTTGTAAGCCACTCCATACCCATGTGAGTTAAACTGGAGAATGGCACGCTACTGAGGACTCAGAAGTAAACCTGCCATCACATATTTACGAGAAAAACAAAACAGCAGGCAAGATTTCTGCTTGAACAGCAGCCCTGGGAAGTTCTAACAAGAGGAACAGACAAGACTGACTTCAAGAAAGAGTTGGCAATCACACACTTAAGGCAACTCGTACACTTTGCAAAGACCAATGTTCCAATGTGTGGGTGGTGCTGAAATGGTCAGAGAAGAAAGCAGTCTTCTTTCACTCCTGGCGGCTTGTGCTCACAGGTAAGCATCTTTACAGCTGTGTTTGCAAGGTGAGGGCTTCATGTGGGCCCTTCCTGGGTTTAAGTGCTTCAGCCACCTTAGCTCGTTTAGAAAACAAGCAGACTTAAATCCACACTGACATCGCAGGAAGCCACGCAAGGGTTTCGAAGGAGCCCAATGTGTTACTCTGAAATTTCAGGCAGGTAGTTGTCCTTCTCTGGGGGCACTTACAGAAAGTGGCTCATCTCTATGCCTCAGAGTGCACAGGGAAAACATCACCTCCCATGTTCTCCAGGAGCCTGCCAATCCTCCATTGGCATGGGCTCCACATGCAGCACGGGGGTGCCTAGGGCACTCTCCAATGCATTGCCTTTCTCCTTCTCATGGGAATTCTGGTGCTTGGCCAGGGCCAGGCTGAAGTGGAAGTTTTCCAACAGCTCTGGCATGTGTAGAGCTTCCTGCCGTGGCTCTTGAGATCCATGAACGGGAGATCCACACAAAGGTCCCCCCGCAAGTGCTGCCCACCTAGGGCTTCCCTTGGGACACCCCCCAGGCTCATGTACTGCAGGGCAGCACATGGCTAGAGGTGGCCCACGTGGCCAGGGACCCTGTACTCTGCCCAGCCCAGGAGGTCTGAGGGACCTGTGATGCCCAAGGGCAACAAAACCTGAGACTCGATGCAGAAGAGCAAGGTGCCTGAGGGTGGGGAGGCAGCTGCTGGGTGGGGGGCCGGGTGAGGCCAGGAGTCCTGGTTGGTGCGAGGTGGGACTTGGGGACAGCAGACGCAGCAGGAAGGGTGAGGAGGGGAGCTGCCGCTGGCAGCCACAGTGCACCCTTGGGGGGACTAAGGGTCCACCTGACACAGCCAGAGGGACAGGGAAGAGGCCATGGAGTCACCACAAAGTGGGTTTGGGGGGAGCCTGCAGTCAGGGGCCACCTGGCCAGCACTCCCCAGGAGGCAGTGGGACGGCTCAAGTCAGAGCCCTCCCCCTGGTCTCAGAGAACTCCCCCAGCTTCACCCACCGCTCAGGGCCAGGCTCGTCCCTTAGCTTCCTGGGGAGGCAGCAGCCTGGGTGCCCAGCCCTGGAACCTCAGCCCAACACCATTCCTCATCCTCTAGCCTCCCTGGGGCAGCTGGCAGCACACTGATGAGGGAGGGAGGGAGGTTGATAAGACAGAGTGGGACAGGCCCTGTGAGCTGCTGGGCAAGTGGGTCCCCACCCACCCACCTTTGGCTCAGCCTTTGTGGGCCTGGCCTCTCTGGTCTTCTCCCCGATGCTCTCCTGTTCCAGAAGCACGGGGTCTGGAACAGGAGAGACTGGGGAGAAGGGAAGGCAAAGCTGAGGAGAGTAGATCTCACAGCTGGGCACCCCCAAGCCAGTCAGGGAGGCCCCAGCATGGTCACATCACAGCAGGTCCCAGGGTTCCACTGACCCTACACGTGTCCTCAACTGACAGAGCAGAAGAGCCAAGAAGAAAGCAAAAAGCAGCTCAAGCTCAGCAGTGGCCCTACACATTCAAACAGAAGCCAAAAGAAGATAACACATTTTTCTACCCATCGGGTCGGTAGAGATCTTAAAAAGCAACAATATGCAGTGCTGGCACAGATGTGGGAAAATAGGCACCCTGTACATATATGCTATAGAACTTTCGGAAAACCACGTGGAAATGCCCTTTGTCCAATGGTCCTGAGGATCCCACCCTACCCAAACAGAACTAACTTCCCACACCCAGGCACATGTCTGAGGACGTTTCACTGCATATTTACAGGGAGAGGCAGAAACCTTAACGGCAGCAAAGTTCCCACTCTAGGACAACGAACGGTGGATCCTGTGAAACGCCATGGAGGTGAGGAGATGCCATTGGATATCGAGCCACTGCCTGGAGGGGCCTGGGTGGGTGAGGGGTTGCTCCATGCAAACAGCCAGTGCTACAGGCATCATTTTCAGGGAAACGGGCTGCCAACCTCTGCACAGGCCCGTGGGTGAGATGTGTGCATACACGGGTGAGATGTGTGCGCACTCAGGTGAGATGTACAAAAGAACTCGAAGGGGCAAATGCCAGGGTGCGCACCTTGCTTTGATTTGCAGAGGGTGTGAGGGAGTTGGGAGATTGTTACTTTCTTCTTTATACCTTGATGCTTTTCACTGTTTCTGATAAGCACGTACAATTTGAATCATCTCTGAAGAGGAATTTAATTAAAAATAATACTCGTGACATTCACAGAGCCTGTGGGGAGAAGTCGGAATTACAGCACAGACTTCCAGGCCTCAGCTACCTGGCTTCCCTCGGGTTCCCTCAAGAACTAGCACAATGTCTCCCTCCTGGCCTTTCCCAACCACAGACCCTGGCCCACCACACGTACCCAAGAGCTGGCTGGTCACTCACAGGTCTCGGGGGTGCCTGGGTCTTACTGGGTTCTGGGTCTTCGCTGGCTCTCGCCGGCCCACCTGGTAATGGCAGACAGGAAAGACTCAGTGTGCTTCCCTGTGACGCACTGCCTTGCTCAAAGCTGTGGGTGGACCCCAAGGGAGATCTTGATGGCATCCCCATTTCCACCCAAGGGGAGAGTAAGCCCAAGAGGTTCACAGTAAGCCCACAGGGCTGGGGGTGGGGGACGAACATGGACGCAGGCTTCTAACCCTGAGCCCAAGGCTCCAGGGCCCCATTACCACCAGTCCATAGGCCTTGCCCTCAGATGTGGTGGAGACTGCCCACCCAGCCCCAGTGCTCCCCTTCTTCCCATAATAAGGAGACGGAAGTGTGCCGAGAATACTTACTTAGTTTTTAAGGGGTTGCTTCCTCCTGCTTCCTTACATCTGGAAGGCAGATGTGAGGGCAGGAACCCAAGCAGCGTTCCTGGCCCATGAGGCAACCATGAGGGTGATGCCCCTGGGCAGGGTGGTGTGGGCCAGATCCCTGCTGAGGAGCTGCCCCACCAGCTCAGAGTGTTTAGCTTCTGTGCCTCTTATACATGAGGGAACTGAACTCTCTCAGGTAACCCGCTGGCTGGGGTCTGGGATCCATTCTGTCAATGTCACTCCTTCCAGGGCTGATCCCCTCCCATTCCTCAAAGGCATACTGTCCTCTGGGAAGGTGGCCTCACCTGGTTCCGCCAGGGCCTTGGTGAGGTCCTCCACCAGGCAGGCTGCCTTCTTGCAGCTCTTGGGCTGCTCTGCCACCACCCTGGGCTGGAGCTTGTTGAGCAGGACGCCCAAGAACTGCTCCATCACCAGCAGCTCCATCATGTGCTCCTTGGAGTGCACCTCAGGCTGCAGCCAGTCTCAACACAGGTCCCAGAGCCGGGCCAGGGCCTGGTGGGACCGAGCCACCTCCTGGTAGAAAAAGTTCTGGAAGTGCAGGCAGGAGAACTCAAGGAGCCCTTCCAGGGTTGGTCTTGGGCCCCTCCTACTGGTCCCCAGCTGTTGACTCCAGTGTGGGCAATTCCAGGGGAGTTGGGGAGTTCCTGGGGGTGGCAAACGCTTTCTCCAAAGGCAGCATCTTTCCAAACATGCAAAGCGCCTGTTGTGGAGGGTGAGTTCACGGGATTGAGGCTCCGAGGGAGACAGACCAAGGATAACAATATGCTCTGGGATCTTAGCCAGAGTCCAGACCTGCAGAGGGACAAAGAGGTACCCACACAGTGAGAGGCACAGGCCTGTGAGTGGGAGTTCAGGTCCTGGCCAGCCCTCTCCCCATCCCCAGCTGATCCTGAAGGGTGGAGGCAAATTCCCTTCACACAGGGCTGTGCAGAGCTCAAGCTTCGCTCCCACCTCCAGGCCCAGCCCTGCCCACATGTCGCCTTCTCCCCATATTTCCACATCAGATGACTCAGGGTGTTCACAGCGGCTCCTGGCCTCACGCAGAGATTACTCACTCATTATAAAGGGGGGAAAAGTGCCTTTAGAATGAAAAACACGTGGAGCAAGGAGCGTCTTGAGTATCTCAGCTGCCTTCCTCAGTCCCTGCCAAGAACGCGCACACTGGACCCGCTCACGAGGAGAGACAGACAACAAAGAGACAACCTGCGTGACCGGCCTGGTCGCCCCAAAAGCCTCAAGACCAGGAATTTAAGGAAGTCACAGTCCCAAGGAGCAAGCGGAGGAAAAGCAACAATGTGTCGCGCCGGGCCCTGAACTGGCTGGGGGGCAGAAGACACGCCTACAGGAAGTTGTTGGGGTGACTGGGGGAAGAGGGACCAGACCCTGGTATGGAGTCAAGGATGGTGGACTGTCCAACTTGTCCTCCGATGAGTCAACTAAGAGACAGGTCTGTATATGATGGGATGGGGGGGCGGAGAAAATGGAGAGGGATAAGGGAGAGAGAGGCAGCGGTGTGCAAAGCATCAAATACCAACAGGTGAATCTGAACAAAGGGTATGCAGAGTCCTATCTGACACTATTTTAAAAAGGTCCAAAAAACAATCCTCTGTGGTCCTCAATGTCCGTTGCCGGCTGACCCATTCCTGCCCTTTCCCCGATACGGTTTCCCTCGCCCGCCTAAGAGGTCCCAGAGCAGAGGCAGGCACCTCACTCAAACCGAACCCACGCCCGGGTGACGGGGTAGAGAGGCAGGGCGACCGGCCGGCAGAGACGACCCCGCTCGCAGCCCAGGGCGGCTTGGCACCGTCCCCTGCTCCCACCTGAGCGCCCACCACAGACACCCTCAGCCGTCAAGCTCCCTCCGGTCACCTCGGAACGCAGCTGCGCGCGTACACGAGCCGGGCCGCTACAACTCGCACCTCGGGAACGGTACGTCGCGGCCGCCAGCCTGCGTTCCTTCGACGAAGCGGCCCCGGGAGCCCGGCGCGATGGCGTCGGGCCAGACTGCGCGTGCGCGGTACCTGTAACGCCCAGAAGGCAGCAGTCTATCGGCGCGGACGGGGGCAGAGCGAAGACGCGACGGCAGACCAGACAGCCAATCAGAGGCCGAGCTAGCCTAGCCTGGCGTCCGACCTCCCTTGCGCCTGCGCTGTCCTTGATGCCATGGCAACGGCATAAACAAGAGAAGACCAGAGAGAGAGACGGAGAAAGGAAGAGAAGAGACACATACGCAGAGACAGGGAGTGGGGCATAGAAGAGGAGACACGGACTTAGAGACGGGGAGGGAGAGAAAGGTGAGGACAAGAGGCGCGCACACACAAAGATGGAGAGACCAGAAGGCCCAGAGTCCCCAAGACAGCGAGATACTGAGGAGGACAGACACAAGGAGACCAACAGATGGAGACACAGAGAATGAGAGGAAGACAGACTCAGAGAAGGGGAGATTCAGAGCTTGGGAGACTCTGATGTGGAGAAAGACCCAAGACAAGGACAGGTAGAAATGGGCAGGCCTCGAACGGGGAAAACAGAGACCCTGAGATAAGAAGACCTAGAGATGGAGACAGAGAAGGTGAAAAGCAGAAACGGGGAGACAACAGAGACAGAGAGACCCACAGCCTTAGAAATAGAGGTGAGGGACTTCCCTGGTGGTGCAGTGATTAAGAATCCGCCTGCCAATGCAGGGGACACGGGTTCGAGCCCTGGTCTGGGAAGATCCCACATGCCACGGAGCAACTAAGCCCGTGCACCACAACTACTGAAGGCCGTGCGCCTAGAGACTGTGCTCCGCCACAAGAGAAGCCACTGCAATGAGAAGCCCGCGAGCTGCAACTAGAGAAAGCTCGCGCACAGCAACATAGACACAATGCTGCCAAAAATAAATAAAAATAAATAAATTTATTTTTTTTAAAAAAAAGAAAAAGAAATAGAGGTGGGGACACTGAGAGACAGGGATGTGGGGGCAAAAAAAAGCGTTCTGCATATCCAGGGAATTGACAGAATTTGAAGACTAGCTATGCTGGGGGCCTCAGGAGCCGCTGAAACGGAGGAAAACGTAGGAGAAGCAACGGGTGAGTGATGTCCTCCAAAACCCCAAATAGGTGTCACCACTCCGATAGACAGGGCCAGGGTCAGGATGCCGCTTCCCATTCCAGAATTTTCTAGAGGGCAGTTTATGAGGCTGTAATTTTGTGCAAGCTGATTTTTTAAAAAATGTTTCTCTGAACAGTTTATTTTACATATACACAACAATACTCTCATTTTCCGGTATTCGGTTCCATGAATTTTAATTTATATAACCGCCAACACAATCAGAACAAAGAATAGATCCATTGCACCAAAATCTCCTTCCTGAAGACATACAGATAGCCAAAAGCACATGAAAAGAGGCTCAACATCACTAATTACTAGAGAAATGCAAATCAAAGCTACAACGAGGTATCACCTCACACCAGTCAGAATGGCCATCATCAAAAAGTCTACAAACTATAAATGCTGGAGAGGGTGTGGAGAAAAGGGAACCCTCCTACATGGTTGGTGGGGATGTACATTGGTACAGCCACTATGGAGAACAGTATGGAGGTTGCTTAAAAAACTAAAAACAGTGCTATCATATGATCCAGCAATCCCACTCCTGGGCATATATCCGGAGAAAAATATGGTTCGAAAGGATATATGCACCACAATGTTCACTGCAGCGCTGTTTACAACAGCCAAGACATGGAAGCAACCTAAATGTACATCGACAGAGGAGTGGATAAGATGTGGTACATGTATACAATGGAATATTACTCAGCCATGAAAAAGAATGAAATAACGCCATTGCAGCAACGTGGATGGACCTGGAGATTATCATACTAAGTAAAGTAAGTCAGAGAAAGACAAATATCATATGATACCACTTATATGTGGAATCTAAAAAATATATATACAGGGACTTTCCTGGTGGCGCAGTGGTTAAGACCCACGCTCCCAATGTAGGAGGCCCGGGTTTGATCCCTGATCAGGGAACTAGACCCCACATGTATGCCGCAACTAAGAGTTTGCATGCCACAACTAAGGAGCGCACGTGTCACAACTGAGGTGCCTGCCTGCCACAACTAAGACCTGGCAAACCAAATAAGTAAATACTTTTAAACAAACAAATAAATAAAATGATACAAATGAACTTATTTACAAAACAAACAGATTCACAGAATTCAAAACAAACTTGTGGTTACCAAAGGGGAAACGTTGGGGGGAAGGGATAAATTAGGAGTTTGGGGATTAACATACACACACTACTATATATAAAATAGATAAGCAACAAGGATCTACTGTATAGCACAGGGAACTATACTCAATATTCTGTAATAACCTATATGGGAAAAGGATCTAAAAAAGAATGGATAGGACTTCCCTGGTGCGCAGTGGTTAAGAATCCGCCTGCCAATGCAGGGGACACAGGTTTGATCCCTGGTCCGGGAAGATCCCACATGCCGTGGAGCAACTAAGCCCGTGAGCCACAACTACTGAGCCCACGCGCCACAACTACTGAAGCCCGTGTGCCTAGAGCCCGTGTTCCGCAACAAGAGAAGCCACTGCAATGAGAAGCCCGCGCACCACAACGAAGAGTAGGCCCTGCTCACCACAACTAGAGAAAGCCTGCTCACAGCAATGAAGACCCAACAAGGCCAAAAATAAATAAATAAGATTTTTAAAATAAATAAATAAAATAAAAATAAAAAAGAATGGATATATGTATAACTGAATCACTTAGCTGTACACACAACATTGTAAATCAACTATATGCCAATAAAAAATTTAAAAAAAACCTCCTTCCTGGTGACCTTCTCCCCCACCCGTAACCCTGGCAACCACTGATCTGTTTTCCCCAGTATAGTTTTGCATTTTTCAGAATGTCATATAAACAGAATCATAGAGTATGTGGACTTTAGAGATTGGCTTTTTTCCACCAAACATAGTTCTTTTAAGATCCATTCAGTTCATTCCTTTTTATTGCTAAGTAGCATTGATGCTAAGGATATACCGCAGTTTGTTTAAACATTCATCACTGAAGGACATTTGGGTTGTTTCCAAAATTTTGCTATTACACATAAGGCTGCTGTAAACATTTGTGTACAGGTTTTTGTGTGAACCTTCGTTAGTCTTCATTTTTCTGGGGTAAATGCCCAAGAGTGCAATTGCTGGGTTACAAGGTAAGCACATGTTTAGTATTAAAAGAAACTGTCACTCTTTTCCAGAGTAGTTGGACCATTTTACATTTCCACCAGCAATGTATGTGTGCACCTGTTTCTCCACATCCTTACCAGTGTTTGGTGTTATTGTTTTTTAGCCTTTCTGATAGATGTGTAGTGACATTTCGCTGTGCTTTTAATTTGCATTTCCCTAACAGTTAATAACTTTTGAAAAAATTTCATTGAAGTATATTTCGTTTACAATGTTGTGTTAATTTCTGCTGTACAGCAAAGTGACTCAGTTATACATATATATTTTTTCCCTTTCATATTTTTTTCCATATTATGGTCTATCACAGGATATTGAATATAGTTCCCCGTGCTATACAGTAGGACCTTGTTGTTTATCCATTCTATATATGCTAGTTTGCATCTGCTAATCCCAAACTCCCAGTCCTTTCCTCCCCACTCCCCTCCCCCCCTTGGCAACCACAAGTCTGTTCTCTTAACAGTTAATAATGCTGAGCATACTTTCAGGTTTATCTGCCATCTGTATATCCTCTTCAATGAAATGTCTGTTCATGTCTTTTGCCCATATTCTAGTTTTTAAAAACTGTTGAGTTTGGAGAGATCTTTTTATATTCTAAATGTAAGTACTTTGTCAGATATATGGTTTGCAAACCTTTTCTCCCAGTCTGTAGTTGTATTCCCTTAACAGAGCCTTTAGCAGAACAAAGTATTTTAATTCAGAAGATGTCCAAGTTATCAATTTTTCTTTTATGGATCATGCTTTTTATGTCAAGTTTAAGAACTCTTTGTTTATAAGTCCCAAGGACTTCCATTTTGCTTTTTACGTATAAGTCAACCATCAATTTTGAGTTAATTTTTGTATAAGATGTGAGGTTTATGTTGAGGTTCGTTTTTTTCCCCTATTGATGTTGGGCGTCTTTTTTCTGACACTAATTCCGACACCGTATGTGTAGTTTTTTTTTCAACACCAACCAATTCTCCAACACAAAAGGTGCCCAACAATTCAATTCTGAGACTGACTGCTTACAATTAGCGCAGGTCAAGGGCTCAGTCCCACAAGACTGTCCCCACTTCAGATGCCTGCCACGGGCTATGCACACTTCTGCTCAGCAGCCTTCAAAATCAGTGGTTCCCACAACACGCAGGCCCCTCAGGTTGAAATTCACTAGAACTCAGGAAAACACTTTACTTAATGTTTACCAGTTTAATATAAAGGATGTAACTCAGGAACAACCAAATTAAAATAGGGCAGCGTTTGGAAGGGGGCAGTGTGCAGAGCTCCCGTGCTTCCTCCCGGCATGCCACCCTCTCAGCACGACGATGTGTTCAACAGCCCAGAATCTCTCTCTCAGCCATTAAAAAGACTGGGGCAGACACACATGCACACACGGAATGGCCTCCAGAACACACCGTGAAGAGAACAATCAAGGTAGAACACAAAAACCTACAACCTAGGTGTCCAGAGATCGCCCTTTCCTCCGCCCCCATTAAATGCCTCTAGAAGGATACACAAGAACACATCAACAACTGTGGTCTCCAAGGAGGGGGTCTCAGGTGAGAAACAGGCTCATTTTTCATTCATCTGCTTCCCTCCTTTTTAATTCTTTACCACATGCATGGGTTGCTTTTTCAACTAAAGTAAAAATATTTGGTCCCAAACAGAGAACTACAAAAGCTAGATGGAGGGACAGTTAAGGCTCTCTCCAATGACAAGCAGTGAGAACACGCCTGGATGAGCTTAGTGACACAGGAGAATCCACTGGCTGTCTATCAGGGCATCTCACAATGTGAGTGCAGCCTGACCCCGGGAGCGGGGAAGCGCCAGCCCTCCACCCCGTTTGTCTCAGCCACTCCTCTCTATGAGGCCTCACACTCCTGTCTCTGCCCCCACCATCTGCTTTATTCTTATCCCTGCCCACACCAGAGAATGGAAGCCCCAGCCTCCAAGATGGCCCGTTCTCACCAGTCCAGCAGCCTCAGCTGACTGCTCAGAATCCTGGAGTCCAATCACACACGTGTAAGGGAAGTGGCCACACTGGGGACCCCAGCTCCACTGGAAGGAAGTTAGGACACCAACTTGCTGCTCTTCCAGCACAGCAATCCAACTGAGGCCCTGGTCCTGACTGCCAAGAGGCACACGAGGCCAACCTTGTTCGAGTGGAGCAGGTCTCAGTCTTCACGCGACCCCCAGGGAGGCTACATCTCATAAGAAGTCTTGCTCCAGACTGGACGGCACGTGTGTGGCTCAGTTACCCTGGGAGCAGCAGTTATCATCTGACTGTGGTTCAGCTGCTGGGGCAGGGCCTGTGAGGAGTCTTGGGTGAGTGGGAGAAGCTGTGCTTTGGGGCAGAAGTCCTTGTGATACTGAGTCCAGGAGCTTGAGGCCCAAACAGGACCAGGCTCTTGCACCTGCTGTGGGCTGGATGTGTACCACAGTGGAATGAGCACTGGGCAACATCTTCCTTCTCAGCACAATATGCGCCATCACTCTGGGGCACACGTGCCAGAGAGCTCATCTTCACAGCGCCTGGAGCCTCACCTCCACTCCGGTCAGGCATCTGCACACAACCCAGCTGCCATCATCCACACCCTGGAGACTCTAGCCCTCTCCCACGTAGCTCCTTCAGGAGGCTTCCAGCCAATCACGTACACCAGGGTTTGGGAAGCAGTGCCAGGTGTGAAGTACTGGCGACAGGGGCCCAGAGCCTACAGAGGTTGAGAAGGCTGCTGATGTCCCTTCTCTTTCAGTCTCCTGAGTCAGAGAGGGGTAACATCAACAGCAGCAGCAGCAGCAACAACAGAAACATGGGGAGTTCCCCGGTGGCCTAGTGGTTAGGATTCCGGGCTTTCACTGATGTAGCCTAGGTTCAATCCCTGATCGGGGAACCGAGATCCTGCAAGCCACATGGCTCAGCCAAAACAAACAGAAACATCAATAACAAGAGCAGCAGTAACAGTAGGAAATGCAGTAATAGCAACAGGGGTGGGAGCCGGAGCAGCTGATCCACACTGAACACTGTCACGTCCCAAGCACTCTGCATACCTCACTTCTCTTACTCCTAATGAGGTAGGGCTTATCCACATTTTATAAGTGAAGAACTAAGGCACAGAGAGATTCAATAATTCACCTGAGATCACACAGCTACTGAGATGTAATCCCATGAGAAACCCAAGTCTGACTGAAGTCAAGAGATGTGCTCCTAACCATGACACTAACATTCACGTGGTGCGGTCCAATGTTTTCATGCAATTTCATACAATTTTTCTTTAACTGGGATTAACTTTCCTGTATAGGCCTTCTGAGCAGCCAAGGAATTGCCACTTGAGTGAGCGTCTACTGACCATCAGGCACAGCGTTCTCTTTTATAACTAAAAGGCCCAAAGTGTGCACACACATATATACACACAATACTAAACATAAAGCTATTTCGATATATGAGCTAGAATAGAAGCCCCATGAGCTCAGGAACTCTTTCCTGTTTAACCAGCTTGTTAAGAGCCTATGCACACTTCTGTGTTTTGCTTCCCTCCACCTTAAGAGAATTTTCAATCTTGTAATAAAACAATTACAGGTGATACAGGCTACAGGAAAGGAATAACACTTAATATGCAGCAACACGGCAGGGATACATCACCACATTTTGTTCCAGCAGGTAGGTCGTTAATCATTATCTCAGCAACAGTCTCTTCCTTGAAAATTCTAGTTTCCTCAAATGAATGAATCTCACTAGTCATTTAGTTCCTCCTCCTGATATTAGTTATTTTATTAGACCTAAGACACAACTGATGGTAAGATGCACATTTTGTGAAGACAAAATGCAAATGAGAAGACAAAAGGCTACCAATTAAACTGATTTCTGAGATGTTACAATGTGAAAAGAACGTGCATATTAGAAAAAATGGAATACAGTTGAGTCCTTAGGGTTCGATGTCAGGACTAACTTCCAGGAACACACTTTTTCTAGAAATGTGTTAAAAACCTGACTGTGGGTTTGTAATGGGACAATTGCTCTACAGGGGGCTCCTCTCCAGAATTCATTCTCTGATACACTAGAGTCCCACTGTCCGATGAAGTAGCAACTAGATGTGCAGTTACAGAGGATCTGAAATGAGTGAGTGTCATATGTTTAAATTATTAGTATTTGGAATATAGGTGGTAAAATAAAATGTTATTGACATTAATTTCACCTCTTATTACTTTTAAAAACATGTGGCCACTAAAAAATTTGAAATTATACATGTGGCTCACATTATATTTCCAGCAGACAGTATTACTCTGGAAGATCAGATCTCCAGGTGGAAGCTTTCCCACATCAAGTGTACGTTTTCTGTCCATCTTTAGTATGAGCTTTCTCTCACAATTAACTTAGTATCACCTTAAGGGACTTTCCTGTATTATCACTTCATATTGGTTAATTCAAAAATACGTTCCCTTTTACCTAAGAGTTTCAGCAAGGGTTCTTTTTGTTTGTTTAATATTTTATTTATTTATTTATTTGGTTGTGCCAGGTCTTAGTTGTGGCAGGCAGGCTCCTTAGTTGAGGCACATTGGCTCCTTAGTTGCAGCAGTTGGGCTCCTTAGTTGCGGCATGCATGTGGGATCTAGTTCCCTGACCAGGGATTAAACCCAGGCCCCCTGCATTGAGAGCACAGAGCCTTAACCTCTGCACCACCAGGGAAGTCCCTTGGCAAGAGTTCTTACTGAAACCTCAAACTCATCACATTAACCAAATCTTCTTTTTAATGCAAATAAAAGCAAGAGTTCCAGTTTAAACGTTTCCCACGTTAATTCCATTCCTAGACTTTGATTTGCATATCATATAACAACAGTGAGAAATGCCACGAGAAGTTTCCCCCTGCCATCCTGTTTCCCTCTCTCAACTGTGTCACCATCCTTCAAAAGGTTTCATTGTGAGGTGTCACAGTCTCATGTATGTTTAGCAAAATCCCTGAAGGGTTTTTTTTTGTTTTGTTTTTTGTTTTTATGGTACGCGGGCTTCTCACTGCTGTGGCCTCTCCCGCTGCGGAGCACAGGCTCCGGACGCGCAGGCCCAGTGGCCATGGCTCACGGGCCATGGCTCATGGGCCCAGCTGCTCCGCGGCACGCGGGATCCTCCCGGACCGGGGCACGAATCCGCGTCCCCTGCATCGGCAGGCGGACTCTCAACCACTGCGCCACCAGGGAAGCTCTCTGTTTCTGTTGACACACAGGTACGGGGGCTCTTGATCCTATATCCTCTGATGCTTGGTCAGACAGGAGCTGTCCCTGAAAGCTTTACCACACTGATTACACTCGTAGGGTTTCTCACCAGTATGAATCCTCTGGTGATGGACGAGGCCAAGGATGTTCCTGAAAAGTTTCTGACACTGGTCATGGCCATAGGGCTTCTCTGGGGCCTGATGAGGTAAGCACTCTCAATGAAAGTTTTCCCACATTCTTTACACTCACAGGGTTTCTCCCCAGAATGGACTTTGTGATGTACAATGGGGTGACCATTGCAGGCGAAGGATTTTCCACAATCCGTACACTTAACAGGGTTTCTCTCCAGTATGAATTCTCCCATATTCATAGGTTGAATCTAAAATATGACACAAATGAACTTATCTACGAAACAGAAAGAGACTCAGATATAGAGAACAGACTTGGGGGTACCAAGGAGGAGAGGGGGTGAGGGAGGGATGCACTGGGAGTTCGGGGTTAGTAGATGCAAACTATTAAATATAGAATGGATAAACACCAAGGTCCTACTGTATAGCACAGTGAACTATATTCAATATCCTGGGATAAACTGTAATGGAAAAGAATATAAAAAAGAATGTATATATGTGTATAACTGAGTCACTTTGCTGTAGAGCAGAAATTAACATAACATTGTAAATCAACTATAGTTCAAAAAATAAATTTAAGAAAAAGGCATTAGGGACAATTGGGAAAATTTGAATACGGATGGATTATCAGATGATACAGAGAATTATTGCTAGTTTTCTTAGCAATAACAGTATTATGGTTGTGCAGAAGAATGCCCTTATTCTTGGAATTTATGTCCTGACATATTTAAGGGTAAAGTGTCATATCTGCACTTATATTCAAATGGTTATACATACACACATAAAGAAATACACATATTATACACACAGTAAATATACATGCACACACATAAATATACATAGACACTCATAAACATACATACATACACATATACCAATATACACATATGCACATATAAACACGTGTACATACATATATACACACATACACGCAAATACACAGATTAAAATACATATACACAAATATGCATTCACATATACACATACATATTACAAATACATACTATATAACTGTTATATACTGCATACGTATAAATCTAGATGATGGGTGGTGGGTGTTCATTATACTCTTTCTTCAACTTTTCTGTTAATATTTTAGAAACTTGTTAAAATAGAAAATAGGGGAAACGTTAATGCTCCTAAGGGAGAGGTACTACCTCAGGGATTAGCATTCATTAACACCCAGGTGAGAATAAATTTATAACAGTTTTCTCAAAAGGTGTTCAAGAGATGGTTACAGGCATTTTAACGGGGAAAATATGATACTAGCTGGGACCTGTATGAAAACCATGCAGTTATCACCCTAGCAAAATGCTGACTTGTAAAATCCTTTCTACACAGTAGATTTTGATGCAGGAGAAAACAGGAAGGCTGGGGTGTCTGGACATCTCTACTCTGCCTCGAAGAACTGGGGTCGAGGCAGGGTAGAGCTGTGCAAACCACTCAGTTCCCTCCAGTCAGCTCCAGAATCGTCTGGCCCTCCAACTGCTTGCAACAGCTGGCAGCTGATCCAAATTGAAAGCTATTTTATCTCTTTGTCCTATGAGTTAAATATGTTTCTGAAAAGTTGTAAGTAAATGAAGTAGGGCAAACAATTCTATTTTAGATTCAACAGGGGAGCATCCTATTTAAATAAAACCTGTATCAAACTCCATTTAAATATTTTACTATTAAAAATGTCACTCTAAAATTAATGTAATGAATTAATATAATACACACTCAATATGGAAAACTTGGAAAACATAAAATACAAAGAATATTGTCTTGGGTGCATTTACTTCCTGTTTTCTTCCTGCAGAATCTTTTTCACATACTTAAAGTCAAACTGTACAGACAATTTTGGGCCTTCTTTTTGTTTTTCCCTGTTAACATTATATTATTGGTAGTGTCCATATCATTAATGTGTCTTTATTAGCATAAAAAAATGACAGTCTCTTTGGATGATAATTTTGAGTTTAAATCAAAATTTAGGGCTTCCCTGGTGGCGCAGTGGTTGAGAGTCCGCCTGCCGATGCAGGGGACGCGGGTTCGTGCCCCAGTCCGGGAAGATTCCGCGTGCCGTGGAGCGGCTGGGCCCGTGAGCCATGGCCGCTGAGCCTGTGCGTCCGGAGCCTGTGCTCTGCAACGGGAGAGGCCACAACAGTGAGAGGCCCGTGTACCGCAAAAAAACAAACAAACAAACAAAATTTAAACCACACAGCAGGGAATTCCCTGGCGGTCCAGTGGTTAGGACTCAGTGCTTTCACTGCTGTGGCTCAGGTTCAAAAAGTAAACCACACAGCAATGTAGTGAATCAACACTGGCATTCTTTTTAAAATGATGTAAATTAAAATTCAAAACTTACATAAGAGGACCTCACACATAGTGTTGTTTCATCAAACTTTTCCTCCAGTTACATATGTATGGGGGTCGTGATGTAAATGTGTTTCTTACAATGCCTGGGTTAAAAAACCTTGAGAACCACCAGGCTGAAGAAATCCTTGCTCATTTCACAAGGACACATGTTCAAGATGCCCCCTAAGGCACTCTTGGGAACGTTGAAAAACCGTAAATTTACAAGATGTCCATCAACAGGTGGTGGGAAGGAACAAATATATTGTGGCAGCCTCACAAGGTGGAATACTGCACGGTAGTGCAAACAGTATGTGCAGAAAACTCCACTTAGTACACAAGAGGTTGGTGAGGGAAGCAGGTAGCAGAGTTTCACACACTGAACATATCAATTTCAAACACACGCACCATGTTGTTCGAAGCTATGGATATTATAAAGGGAAAAGCTGTAACGACAGCCTGGAGACAACAGATGAGTGCTTGCTAGATGTATACCACACCACCTCTATGATCTCAAGTCTCTTGGACAAGGTCTAGCTCCTTCCCATGGTCGCACAGGAATGGCCCTTTTCCACTCACTCAGCAAGTGTTTACGGAACACCTACTGTGTGCCAGGCCCTGTTTAGGCAGGGATGAGTCATCAATGGATGAGACAGATGAAGACCGCCACCTGGGACATATCCCTGGTGGCGCGGTGGTTAAGAATCCACCTGCCAATGCAGGGGACATGGGTTCGAGCCCTGCTCTGGGAAGATCCCACATGCCACGGAGCAACTAAGCCGGTGCGCCACAACTACTGAGCCTGTGCTCTAGAGCCCGCGTACCACAACTACTGAAGCCCTCGAGTTAGATTCTGTGCTCTGCAACAAGAGAAGCCACTGCAGTGAGAAGCCCGCACACCCCAATGAAGAGTAGCCTCCGCTCACCGCAACTAGAGAAAGCCCACGGGCAGCAACAAAGACCCAACGCAGCCATAAATTAATTAATTAAAATAAATAAATAACAATAAATAAATGACAAAAAAGAGAGAGACCTCCACCTGGTGAAGCTAGCATTCTGGTGGGGAAGATGCAGACGAAGGACGAAATGCAAAATCTGTCGCTATCAAACACTCACTGCAAACTCAGACAGCGCACAGACCTGGGTCAGTTTTTGGAGTTACGGCTGGTGGCCCTGACTGCTCCAACCTCCAGCACTATCCACAACTCAGAAACCAACCAGATTCAGGGAACACGCTGTCCAAGGAAGCAGGCAGGGCTCTGATTTTCACTGTTATGCAAGCTCCTTACCACCCGGAGTCCAGGAGCAAAGAGCTCCTGGCCAGCAGCCCCAGCCCCTGAAGGATTCCGGCTGTTACCGAGCAAGGGGAGCCATGGGGGACTTGGGGCACAGATGGGACATGATGTGACACATAAGCTGACGGGCTCCTGCTGGGGACCTGACGGTGGGGAGGGCAGAGGCAGGGGAGCAGGGAGCAGTCCCGTTACAGGGAGAAGGGGTGGTGCAGTGGCTGAACTCTGGAACTATATTGGAGGTACAGGCATGGGACTTTCAGGCAGAGATGATGTGGGGGTTGATGAAAGGGAAACATCAAGGCGGACGGTGGGGAACGTGGGCAGAAGGCGGAGACGCTATTTACAGAGAGTGGAAGGACTGGCTTTGGGGCCCAGAGGTTCTGCTGAGGACCCCACAGTCTGAAGTGTCTGTCCCGGGGGACCGGGCGGGGGGCGGTGAGGGTGGATGACAGCTTCAGGGGATTAGGGGCCTGTGGGTAAGGGCACCTCAGTCCACGACCGGGGTTTGGGGATGAGGGAGAGTTCGTAGTGGGCAGGAGGGAATCGGTCTTTGGAAGAGCAGAGGGGGGCGGGCAGGAACAAGGCTGTTGGGTGAGGAAGACGAAAAGAGGGGAAAGCATCCTTGGGAGTGCGACACAGGAAACTGAACAGGTTGTGCAAGCCCAAACCTTGTGACGGGGGTGGAGGCGTTTGCACCTAGGCACGGGGGCGGAGGGCTGCGCACCTGAGAGAATGAAGACAGGCAAGGACCGGGAGGAGGTTAGGGAGTCGTGCCCAGGGGGAGGGAGAAAGAAGGGGAATCCGCCCACGCGGGAGGAGAAAGGACGAAGGGAGAGGAGGGGGATATAGGGGCCCGCGCCCCATGGGAAGAGGCGAATGGGGGTCTGCACATCACGGGGAGGAGCGAATAGGGGGTCCGTACCTCACGGGTATGGGGGAAGACTAGGGGGTCTGCGCGCCATGCGAGTAGGGAATAAGGGGTCCGCGCCCCATGGGGAGAACGGGAGATAAGGGGGTCCGTGCCACTCAGGCAAAAGTGTCCCCCCCCACTCCCGGGCACCCGCGCCCACCCCGCTCCCGCTCAGCCCGGAGGTGGCCGCCGCGCAGCTGCCAGTCGCCTTGGACGCCCTGACGCTCCCCACAGCCAGACCTAGGGCTCTCTCCCCGCCCGGGGGTTGAAAACCGAGGCCCAAGAACCACCTGAAGGGAACTCAGTGCAGGACACCGGACCGTCGACTTCCTCTTCCCTGTCAGCGCGCCACCTGGCTGTGCGCATGCGCAGGTTCCGAGCTGCGGCTTCGCCGGGCGCCGGGGGCGGGGGCGGGGGCGGGGGCGGGGGCGGGGTTCTTTCCCAACTCTGTAGGGGGTCGTGGTGACTCACTGCTCACATTGTCTGTGCTTACCTGGACTATGTGTCTTTGATGAACTTTATGTACAACATCAGTGTATCACTTTGATGTACGTTCCTTTGTCCCGAAAATGTGTATGAATGTGTCTTTGACCTCCAGCAGGTGGTACAGTTCTCAGAGCTTTTTGAGAGTCTCCTGGGTTATAATCCTCAGTTTGGCTCAAATAAAATCCTCTTCTTTCTCTTCTTAGTTTGATTGTTCATTGAATTTTCATGGACAGGTTAAACAGAGTTGCCATGTAACCCAGCTATTCCACTCCAAGGCATCTACTCAAGAGTACTGAAAGCATATATTCACAAAAAAAACTTGTACATGAACAATTATAGTAGCCTTATGCATAAGAGCCCCAAAGCGGAAACAACCCAAAGGTCCATCAACTGATAAACAAAATGTAGTATAGCCATATGATGAAATATTACTGAGCCATAAAAAGGAATGAAGTACTGACACTTGCTACAACACGGATGAACCCTGACAACATTATGCTGAGTGAAGTCACAGCACCTGTCGTATGATACCATTTATATGAAATGTCCAGCGTAGTGAAATCTGTAGAGACAGGAAGTATATTAGTTGTTGCCAGGGGCTGGAGGAAGGAGGGAATGGGGAGTGACTGCTAATTGGAGGGGGAGGGGTAATGAAATGTACTGGAATTAAAGAATGGTGATCACTGCATGACCTCATGAAAATATTAAAATCCATTGATTTGTACACCTACAAATTTTTTCTACTTAAAAATTGTTTAATCTATTTTACCAGAAAGGATTCAGTTGAATTCTTTTGGTCACTCTAAGCCTAGACATCCTAGACTTATGTATTTGCTATTTTCTTCTGGGTTAAACACACTCTCAACCTATTCATCTCTTAGGGTCTTAAGTGCTGCCCTTGTAAATGTGGGTTTTTTTAATTTGGCAAAGGCAGCCTTGAACCCTATACCCGCCTCATCTCCAGTGAAGCCATTTCCCCAACTGCTGTCCACGAAGGGATTTCACCTATGGCCTTTTGCCCCTCCCACGGTGGAGGGGGTCTCTTCTCCCTAAATCCCATTCTCTCTTGGTCCATAACATCATCCACCCTTAGCTCCCCTCCTCCCTTTTTGGCCATTTCATCTTCATCTGGCTGCCTCCTTTCCCTGTTTTTCCCATGGTTGCTTGCTTCCTGGGTCTCCTCCCTGAGCGCCCCCCCAACATGGTCTGAGGTCTACAAGGCTCTACCTACCTTATCCTGCCCACTCCCCTCACCCCTTTCTCCCTCATGCCTCTAATTCCCCTCCCACACCAGCACATACCACTCCCTGCAGGGGCAGTCTTCCTTCTCTACCCCTTGGTTAATCACTCCTCACAGCTCTCTGCTGTTACTTTGTTTCTTTTTCCTATTCAAGTTCACGTCGATGCTTTTGTGACAGTTTGATAAATGCCTATCTTGCTTTCTAACTAGCCAGTTCCACAAGGCTGGACACACTGTCTGTCGTGCTCCTAGTTAGACTCTACTGGGACCAACGTGCTGACATACATCGGAGTTGCTCATCAAGTGTTTGTGGATTGAATTAACTGGAAGATGTTTTCCAAAACATGAATCATGATTGCTGGTGACAGCTGAGACTCTGGATGTGATTTCTTATTTTCATATTTTTCTGGACATTCCAAGTCTTGGCTTTCAGTGAGCAAGGATTACTTTAGAATCAGAAAACAACAAAGACATGCACCCAAGGTGTGGCTGCCCACTGTTCACTTGCGCTGGTGTACCTCCATCTAGCTCTCTTAGTTCAACAAACATTTATTGAGTACTTGTTGTAGTATTCCAGCAGCCAGGGATAAAGCAGAAAACAGAACAAGGTGTTTACAGTCCAGCAGGGAAAGTAAACAAGCACAATGCATCGTGTATCATTAGCATGGGTTGATGCCTTGGAGAGACATAAAGCAGGGAAAGAGGACAGAGTGTGACTGTTGGGCAGAGGCAGTTGCAGTTTTAAATAAGAGAATTCGGGGAAGGCCTCACTGAGTAGGTGCTGTGTGAGTGACAAATTGCAGGAGGTGAGGACCTGAGCCAGAAGGTGTTGGGGGAAGAGGATCCCCATGGAGAGAACAAGGATTGCAGAGGCCCTGACATGAGAACATGCCTGGTGTGTATTAGGAAGAGCAGGGAGGCCACTGAAACTTGAACAGAGTGACCAAGGGGGAGATGTGAGAAGAGGGAACAGGGAGGTGACGGGGCTATCAATTAAAACATTATGGGGCTTCCCTGGTGGTGCAGTGGTTAAGAATCCGCCTGCCAATGCAGGGTACACGGGTTCCAGCCCTGGTCCGGGAAGATCCCACATGCCAAGGAGCAACTAAGCCCATGCACCACAGCTACTGAGCCTGCGCTCTAGAGCCCACGAGCCACAACTACTGAAGCCCGCAAGCCACAACTATTGAAGCCTGTGCGCCTAGAGCCCGTGCTCTGCAACAAGAGAAGCCACTGCAGTGAGAAGCCCGTGCACCACAACGAAGAGTAGCCCCTGCTCGCCGCAACTAGAGAAAGATCGTGCACAGTAATGAAGACCCAACGCAGCCAAAAATAAAATATAAATAAATTAATTTATAAAAAATAAATTAATTAAAAAATTGAAATGTCAAATGCTGGCCAGGATGCAAAGCATCACAAAGTCTCATTTGTTGCTGGTGGGAAAGCAATATGGCACAACCGCTTTGGACAGGAGCTTTGCAGTTTCTTACAAAGCTCAACATAGACTTACTGTAATGACCCACAATCGCACTCCTAGGTATTTAACCAAGAGGAATGAAAACCTACGTACTGAATGTTTGTGGGCCCCCACCCCATCCCATTCATGTTGAGCTCCTAATCTCTAATATGCTGGTATGTGAAGCTGGGGTCTTTGGGAGGTGATTAGGTCTGAGGATGCAGTCCTCATGAATGGAATCAGTGCCCTCATAAACAAGAGCCCAGAGAACTCTCCTGCCCCTTCCACCATGTGAGGACACTGCGAGAAGATGGCCATCTATGAACCAAGAGCACATCTGGAACTTCTACACATTCTTAGGAGATGGACTTCTATTAGGATGCTGAAAGGTTCCTTCCCCTCAGCCAGCGAAGGGGGCGGAAGCTGGGAGTACAGGTACGGGGCATCTCATCCTTAACTTTTCTGAGATCTCTTTTCACTAATGGCTGTTCATTAATAGGACTTAATTTTTCAAGACTAGTTCTGGAATTTCCCAAAGGGGACTTGGTTGAGCAGGCCATGCCTTCTCTCAAAGCAGCAAACAGACACCACCAGAGGGTTTTTTTGGTTTGTTTCTTGGCCTCGTGGTAAGGCCTGTGAGATCTTAGTTCCCCAACCAGGGATTGAACCCGGGCCCCCAGCAGTGGAAGCACAGAGTCCTAACCACTGGACTGCCAGGGAATTCCTTTTTTTTTTTCAAGCTGAGTTTTTAAACTTGCTGGGCAAGGGAATGCACACCGAATACTTCTCCAGGTAGGAGCAGGGAAGGTTAAAGTTCTAAAAGAACTAGAAAGGGCAATGTATTCATTTCCTATGGCTGCTGTAACAAACTGCCACAAACTTTGTGGCTTAAAACTACACAAATGGACTTCCCTGGTGGCGCAGTGGTTAAGAATCTGCCTGCCAATGCAGGGGACACAGGTTCGAGCCCTGCTCTGGGAAGATCCCACATGCTGCGGAGCAACTAAGCCCAGGTGCCACAACTACTGAGCCTGTGCTCTAGAGCCCGTGAGCTGCAACTACTGAGCCCACGTGCCACAACTACTGAAGCCTGCGTGCCTAGAGCCTGTGCTCCGCAACAGAGGCCACTGCAATGAGAAGCCCGCGCACCGCAACAAAGAGTAGCCCCCGCTCACTGCAACTAGAGAAAGCCTGCGTGCAGCAAGGAAGACCCAATGTAGCCAAAAATAAATAAATAAATTTATATATATTTAAAAAACCACTACACAAATGTATTCCGGAGCAAGAAATCTGAAACGAGTCATATGAGGCTAAAATCAAGGTGTCAGCAGGGCTGGTTCCTTCTGGAGGCTCCAGGGGGGATACCAGTGTCCCTGCCTTTTCCAGCTTCTAGAAGCTGCTTCCATCATCATATCCCATTCTGACTCTGATCCTCCTGCTTCCCTCTTGTAAGAACCCCTGTGATGACACTGGGCCCACCCAGATAGCCCAGGATAATCTCCCCATCTCAGATCTTTGACTTAATTACTCCTTCCAAGTCCCTTGGCCATATAAACCATCAGAGGTTCCAGTGATTAGGATGTAGACCTATGTGGGAGGCCAGTATTCAGCCTATCAATGAGGGTTCCTGACTGCTGTGTTTTATTTTTACTTTTTTGTCTGCGCCACGCAGCATGTGGGATCTTAGTTCCCCAACCAGGGATCAAACCCTCCTGACTGCTATGTTAATCAAGTATTGCAACCCAGCCTGTGGGAGAACAGAAGAGGGCCTGGGTCTGGACAGGAATGGTTAAAACTAGCCGTACTGGCCACCAATCAGTCAAGGCTTGTAAGAGGCTATGCCCTGGGGCTTCCCTGGTGGTGCAGTGGTTAAGAATCCACTTGCCAATGCAGGGAACACGGGTTCGAGCCCTGGCCTGGGAAGATCCCACACGCTGCGGAGCAACCAAGCCCATGTGCCACAACTACTGAGCCCACACGCCCTACAGCCCGTGCTTCGCAACAAGAGAAGCCACCGCAGTGAGAAGCCTGAGCACCACAACGAAGAGTAGCCCCTGCTCGCCGCAACTAGAGAAAGCCCACGCACAGCAACGAAGACCCAACGCAGCCCAAAATAAATTAATTAAAAAAAAAAAAAAGAGGCTATGCCCTGGGTCTCTCTCAGATTCAGCTGTTAGCCCCGGTGTAGAGAAGCCCAACATCCTACGGCAGCATCTCCAAAGCAAGAGCTGCACCAAGGAGAGTTTTCCTCTTGCATTGCCCTGCGGGGGGTGGGGGTGGGGTTGGTGTTCCTAATTTGTATGAAGGTGAGGTGTAGACTATCAGCGGCCCTGCTGCAGTCTCAGCCAGGAGGAGGCTGAAAGAGTGCAAGGAGGACCAGAAGAAAGAGGGAAAGGGCAGGAAAGAGTTTTCTTTAATGCTTGTGCTAGCTTTCTATTGTTGCCATAACAAAGTACCACAAACATAGCTTAAAACAACGCAGATTTATTATCTCATAGCCTTAATTAGCTCAGTGACCTTCCCTCTGACTCTGCCTCCATAGGAACAAGTCAAACTTCCAAGGGGAGCCACCCCGGGGCTCCGAGGCTATGCCAACCAGTGTGAGCAGCTCTCAGCCAGCCAGCACTGCAGGGCCTCAGGAGGGATGCTCCCAGGTCCTCCCAGACCTCTCTGTAGCCTCCTACTCCCCATTCCCAGAGACCCACCCTCTTCTTCACAATAACACCCTCTCATTATCCAAGTCCCACAGAAAGAAGTTATTCTTAGGCCCTGAGCTGTGGGATGCTGATTCAGAGAAGTTTCTGCCAAGATGCCCCCATCCATGCTTACAACTGCCCTGCGACCCTGACTTAGCCACTTCTGGTTTTAAAAAGGTCCAAAGAAAACCCAAACTCACCTCTTTTTATCTCCACCTTTTTATTCCTCATCAAATGATTATAACAATGTATGATTTGTGATAGAGGAAAAATCATACACAAGTAACAGTCACTTAGGAGACCCCATGTTTATTTCTCTATGATCAACTCCCAACCTACATCCGTATGTGTGCACACTTTACATGGCAAATTTTCTATTTTATGCTTTTGGTTGTCGGCCATATTATAAGCGTTTTCAATATGGCAACAAAACCTTTATCATCATGGTTTGGCATGGTTGCATGGAACAAATCACAAGTGTCCCAAATGAACAATGAGGGGTGACAATGTAAACATAACAACTCAGTGTTTCTCTGTTTGTTTGTCTCAACAACTAAAGCAACGCATCATATTTCTCAGCAGCAGCCCTTTCCTTCTTAGGAGAACCTGCTTTGGTCTCCATATTAAGAGGAATAACATCGCTGTTCATTCACAAGCGACTTCCTCACCCAGGTGCCCCCGCTGAAATGAGTCCTCAGCACCTGGCAGGAATGTAACGCGGAAATACATTCAAATGTCAATCCGCTGTAATTCTGTGGTTGCTGTGAGTTGGAGCACTGTGTGGGGTTTCTCACCAGCATGCCTTTGCTGACACAGCTAAGACAGCAAGGGCTCCTGTCGACAGCTTCCCTCGCTGGATTCCAGTAAGAGTTTGCTTACGAACAGTAAGGCAGACACTCCCTCTTAAAAGATTCCTCTTCCCGATTACACAGGCTCTTTCCAGTTTAAGGACTCGGATGTATGGGTAGGTGAGTTCTCCAGGGAAGTATCTACCTGACTTTCTCAGGTTTTATTCCAGTGTATGCACTATCATGTTTGGTACAGGCTGAATCATCCCTGAAGCCTTTGCCACATTTACTACCATCCTGTATCCTCTGCAAGAGTTCCCTAATGTATAGACTTAACAGGATGGCTGAGGAATGTCTCACATCCACCAGTCCGCTGGACAGCTCAGAGCAGTCTTTTCCACTGACAGGGAGGAGCCACCCCTGAAGACACTTCTCTCTCACATAGGTTTTTGAGAGCCAGTCGGAAGATGAGTGTGGCCCACGTTCATTAAATATCCACGGGTTGTTCTCCAGGGTGTGATCTTTGGTGTCGGATGAGGGAAGAGCTCCTTCTGAATGTTTTCCCACACTGAGGACAATGACTGGGACCCTCCCTGCTGTGGAGCCTCTGATGTACTGCCAGGTGAGAGTTCTGCTTGAAGGACTTTCCACAATCTGGACACTGGTACGGGGTCTCCTTAGTGTGAATTCTCTGGTGTTTGGTCAGACAGGAGCTGTCCCTGAAAGCTTTACCACACTGATTACACTCATAGGGCTTCTCGCCAGTATGAGTCCTCTGGTGACGTATGAGACCGGCGATGTTCCTGAAAAGTTTCTGACACTGATCACAGCCATAGGGCTTCTCACCAGTATGAATCCTCTGGTGCCTGATGAGGTAAGCACTCTCAATGAAAGTTTTCCCACATTCTTTACACTCATAGGGTTTCTCCCCAGAATGGATTTTCTGATGCACAATGAGGTGAGAGTTACGGTTGAAGGATTTCCCGCATTCCACACATTCAAAGGGCTTCTCTCCAGTGTGAGTCCTCTCGTGCTGGGTGAGGTATGAGCCATCTCGGAAGGCCTTTCCACATTTGCTACATTCATAAGGCTTCTCCCCAGTGTGGATTCTGAGATGCACAGTGAGGTGGGAGATGTCGGTGAAAGGCTTCCCACACTCATTACATCTATATGGTTTTTCCCCTGTATGAGTTCTTTGATGCAGAATGAGGGACGAATTTCGGTTGAAGGTTTTCCCACATTCTAGACATTCGTAAGGTTTCTCCCCAGTGTGAATTCTCTGGTGTTGCGTCAGAGCTGACCCATCACTGAAGGCTTTCCCGCATTTACTGCATTTATAGGGCTTCTCTCCTGTATGGATTCTTTGATGCACAATTAGGTTATAGTTCTTGGAGAAGGATTTTCCACACTCATTACAGGTATAAGGTTTCTCTCCAGTGTGAGTTCGGTGATGCAAAACAAGAGAAGAGTTCCGTTTGAAGCACTTGCCACATTCAGTACATGTGTACAGTTTTTCTCCAGGGCTGTTCCTCCTGTTTTCATTAAGAGATGAACTCAGGGTAAAGATGTCCCCAAAGTCCTTACCTCCATACAGTTTCTTCCCTCTTTTCATTATTTTTTGTTCACCAAGAGGGGTAAAATGGTTGAAAGACTTAACACTTTCAGGGTATTTATAGGGTTTCTCTCTAGTTTGAGTTCTTCCAAATTGAATAACTTCTATGGAATGGTTGAAGGCTTTCCCACAGGTGTCACTGTCACCCGTTCTCTTAGCTACATAACTTTTCTGACAATTGTGTAAAGCTGGATCACAATCCAGGCTTTTAACACCTGAGCCACGTACATGGAAACCGTTTCTTGTGGAAACTCTCTGACGTCGTGGAAGGTCTGGGCTCACGCTCAAATGCTCCCCAAATCCGGGATATTCACGAATTGCTTCCTGAGCTCCTGGTTCCTCCTGAGTTAAGGCTGATTGCCTCAAATGTCCCTCCTGGTTCTCACAGTCCCAACTGTTACCTAGAATGGAGAAATGAGGACCCTCTCGTGTAAATCCTTCCACCTCCATGTCACAGAACAGTTCTTCCTCAGGAATGTTCTCAGCTGTCATTTTCAATCTTCTGTCCCAGGCTGGAAAGCAAAGAATGAAAAAGACAGACTTAAGTACATGAAGCCGTGTGTGGAAGAGGAATGAAAGATGGTGACAGGCCAAGTGTGTGAGTGTGTCTTTTTACTTGTTTTCGTTTTGAAATTCAGATCTATATGAGGGGGAGATACTGTGAGAGTCGAGGGATGGAGCCAAGAACAGGCTCAAGAAGAGCCACATGGCATTTCCACCCTCCTAGAGAACAAGCAGGGGGAATGGTGTTGGGGGTAAATATCACCAAAAGGATTAGCCTGAGACATGGGAGATCAGAGGCCAGGTGTCACTCTGATGACACAGTAACACATCTCGGCCACTGTGATCTTGTCCCCATCACCCACTTCCCCTACCAATAACCATTACACACTCCAGATCCTCCACTTCACAATGGGCTTACAATAGCATTGAACGAGCAGTTTTCACCTCACCTTTGTGGTCAGAGTTCTGCCTTCGTGGATGGGACACAACACAGGCCTGGTGACCTGACCCTTCTGAAATTCCTAGATCTGTCAACGACCTTCCTGCAGGGTTATTATGAGAATTACATCATGTGTGCTGGCTCTGAGCTGGGGAACAGACAGTGCTGTAAGTGGCTGCCAGTGTCTTCACTTTTATGGATCTTTCTCTAACCATGCTCCCACTCCTTTGACTTGAAGATATCAAGAAAACTGGCTCTCGGGCTTCCCTGGTGGCACAGTAGTTAAGAATCTGTCTGCCAATGAAGGGGACATGGGTTTGAGCCCTGGTCCGGGAATATCCCACATGCCACAGAGCAACTAAGCCCGTGTGCCACAACTACTGAGCCTGCGCTCTAGAGCCCACGAGGCACAACTACTGAGCCTGCATGCCACAACTACTGAAGCCCGTGCACCTGTAGCCCGTGCTCTGCAACAAGGGAAGCCACCGCAGTGAGAAGCCCGTGCACCACAATGAAGAGTAGCCCCTGCTCGCCGCAACTAGAGAAAGCCCGCGCACAGCAACAAAGACCCAGCACAGCCAAAAATAAAATTAATTAATTAATTAATTTTTAAAAATTTCCAAACAACAAAAAACAGAGTAAGAGTCAAAATACAAGTGGCAGGTGGAGAGACGATACTATAAAGTATAAAAGAGACAAAGGAATAGTGCCAGAGATCTATAAAAAAATTCTTCCAGAATAGCACATAAAAGGGAAAAAACTGGATAAACGATACAAGGAGGAACTTGACGGAGAGAAAATAGAAATGTCCTGAATACATGAATTCTTGCTCATTCGCACCTAAAGGCATTTACAAACTGTAACTTTAAGAATACAAAATATGCACATTTCAGATGAGTAAAAGTAAAACAAGGCATGATAATATAATGCTTGAGCAGGTCATGCAAGAAGAGAGTTGGTGGGCACGTAAAGAGGTCAGTCCACTTGGCGGTGTAACTTGGTAGTGGCCATCGAAACATAAAACGGCACATTCCGCCACCTTGCAATACCACTTGGTGGTGTCTTAGATTCAGAAAGCCTGAGTCCCAAGCATAACTGGACATCAAGCTATACCTAAGGAGATGGCCTTAAAGGCCACCAGGAAAAAGACAACCAGTGAAGGAGTGAGCAGTACTGTGATTAACTTGGTAACAAAAATAGAAACCTGATAGTAATGGAAGATTACCATCAAAGTGCCGAGGGAAAAAACTGTCAGAGTGAAAGTAAGGGACTTCCCTGGTGGCACAGTGGTTGGGAATCTGCCTGCCAATGCAGGGGACACGGGTTTGAGCCCTGGTCTGAGAAGATTCCACATGCCACAGAGCAACTAAGCCCATTGCTGTTCCACAGTAGTGTTGTGGCATTGCTGCACCACCACTACTAAGCCTGCACTCTAGAGCCCACAAGCCACAACTACTGAGCCCTAATGCCACAACTACTGAAGACCATGCCCCTAGAGCCCGTGCTCCGCAACAAGAGAAGCCACCGCTTCTCACTGCCCGTGCACCACAACAAAGAGTAGCCCCCGCTCACCACAAATAGAGAAAGCCCACATGCAGCAATGAAGGCCCAACGCAGCCAAAATTAAATAAATAAATAGAAAATTTTAAAAAAGAGTGAAAGATAAAGGCAACTTCAGAAAAGCAAAAGCAGGGTTTATCTCCAAGGACCCTTACCAAAAGAGTTAGAAAAAAACTGTTCTTCAGGGGAAAAAAAAAAAAACCCAGAAGGAAGGAATGGAGAGAACATGTATTTAAATAATATCCAGCACTGACCGCATAAAATGAAGCAGTAACAATGACTCAGGGGTTAACAAGGGGATGGACTAAAATACTGAATGGCAGTGGCCTGTGAGATGAAAACAGGGTAGCAAAATTAAGTGTCCTGACATTCTTATATTGTTCATGATTCATGTTAGACCTGGTCAAGTCAGGAATAAAAGAATAAATGTCATGTAAAACTTCCAAGCCCACAGAGCAGTGGTTCTCAACCAGAGACGGTTTTACCCTCAAAAGACACTTGGCAACATCTGGGAACATTTTTGGCTGTCATGACTTGGGGCCAGATGCTACTGGAATCTAGGGATGCTGTGAAATACCTTTAAAACACAAGACAGCCTCTCACACATAGAATGACCAGCCTCAAAACTCAAAAGTAAATAGTGCTGAAGTGGAAAAACCCTGTTACAGGAGAAAAGAATAATAAAGAAAAGGAAAAAAAACAGATCAATCCAGAAGAAGGTGCTAAGGGGGAAAGCTCAAAAAGGACAAGTTAAGATAGAAAGTATAAAATAGGACATCACAATAACAATAAATGTAAGTGGCTTTGATGGGCAAGATAAACACTGTGTCAGACTGCATTAAAAAATGTGTTTGTAACAGACACCAAAAGCAAAAGGACACAGAAGAAAAAAGCAAAAGTTCGGAACAGACAAATGCTAACCAAACAAAGATTGAATGGTGTTTTGCTAACCAACAATAAACTTCAAGGAAGATAAAAGGGCAATATAACAATGGCAAAGATGTCTACATTAACAGCATCCCTCCAAACACAGAGCAAAGTCAGCAAATCCAGCCATACTGGGAGGGTTTATGAACCTCTTTCAGAAATGGAAATGCAGAAAGACTGAACAGAGACAAGCATAAGAGAATGTAATTAGCCAGCCTGGTCACATTGCTGACTGAAGACCCACTACCAACAATTAGAGCCAAAGGCTTTCCAAGCACAAGTGGAACATTTGCTAACATTGGTCATAAACCAGGCCAAAGAATAAGTTCAACAAAGACCAGACCACAGTCTCTTGACTACAAATGTGTTCAAGTTAAAAACCAGTAACAGAAAGAATGCCAAATACAAAAAATAATAGTAAGTTAAAAAAAAAAACCCTATTTATTTGGAAAAATGAAAATCTGTTTCTCAGTAACTCACAGAGAAATGTTGATGCAAATTAGAAAGCATCTAATTAGAAAACACGGAGAACTGCACAACTGATGATGATGGCACATCTCAAAACATGTAGCAAAGGAGGATGCAGCTAAACAAGTTCCTAGGCAAAAAATGTTGGTCTTTAATGCATGGGGTTTTTTTTTTGGTTTGGTTTTTTTTGGTTATTGTTTTTTGTTTTTGTTTTGTTTTGTTTTTGTTTTTATTTTTTGTGGCCATGCCATGCAGCCTGCGGGACCTTAGTTCCCCAACCACGGATTGAACCTGTGCCCTCAGCAGTGAAAGCGCAGAGTCCTAACCACTGGACTGCCAGGGAAGTCCCTAATCTTGTATTTTAAAGAGAAGACTGAAAGTTAGTGAGATCACTGTTCGACTTAAGAAGTAAGGGAAAGAGCCACAGAGAAAACCAACAGGAGGTGAAAGGAAGGTGATAATAAAGGTAAGATCAAAAATTACAGAAACCAAAAACAAGGAAACAGCCAAGAACATGAAGAAAACCAAAAGTCTGTTATTTGAAAAGACTAATGAAATTACCTTTGGCAAGAGTAATCATAAAATAAAGAACAAGAAGGCATACATAGGTGATATTCGTCATAAAAAGGGGATTTAATTAAGAAACAGAAGAAAGTTATCAAAATGGCAACATTAGATTTATCCTACAAAAGAAGGCCTATGAAACATTAGAACATCTACTGATACGATTCCCGACATTTTCAGATTAAAGTAGAAGACAGCCCCCTACATCCTATCTCAATAAATTCAGAAAGTAATTTGAACAAATCTCACCCAGACTCTTGATCAAAATGCTCTCAGATTAAAGTAGTAGACGCCTTTACCCTACGTCAATAAATTGATAAGGTATTTTAAGGAAAGCTCCAACTCATGATGAAAATTCTTATCAACTATGAACACAGGGAATTAAGGTAAACATCACACGTGAGGAAACATGAGAATTGTTCAGTCTGAAGCCAAGGCCAAGACCCCAGAGGCCTGCTACGTCCACAGCATTCAACAGTGATGCGGAGGTCCAGCTGGCCAGGAGGACCATATCCCCAGCTGTCACTCCTGGCTGCTCCTGCTTTTCAGACCTCCTGAGGCTGCCTTATTACCATGCTGCATGTTTCCTCTTCTGAGCCTTCTGAGTAGACTGGGGCCTGGGTGGCCTAGAGCTGTCCTGTGGAAACAAGAGATGGACAGCACCTCCCTACAAGTCTGTAAGGGGAGGATGTATGTGTGCACTTAAAAGAAATGAGGTAAGTCAGACATATATAGGATGATACCACTTAGTTCAAATTTTTAGACACACAAAGTATTCTCGAAGTAAAAATATTAAAATGCCCTGGCAACACATCTACCAAAGCTGTGATCATGACTGTCTTGGGAGTGTGGAAGGGAACAGCCCTAGAGAAGCAAAGGGAATGTCCATTTCATCTATAATAGATACTTCCTTTATTGAAATAAGACTTACATACCACTAGGAAAGTGAAAAGACAACCTACCAAACAGGAGAAAATACTTACAAAGCACGTATCTGATAAAGGACTTGCAGAAGATATAAAAAACTCTTATAGCCCAATAATTACAGGACAACCAAATTTTAAAAATAGGCAAAGGATCTGAATAAACATTTCTCCAAAGAAGACATACAGATGGCCAATAAGCACATGAAAAGATGATCAACATCATTAGTTACTAGGGAAATGCTAATCAAAACCCAGGCTTAGGGGCTTCCATGGTGGCGCAGGGGTTGAGAGTCCGCCTGCCGATGCAGGGGACGTGGGTTCGTGCCCCGGTCCAGGAAGATCCCACATGCCGCGGAGCGGCTGGGCCTGTGAGCCATGGCCGCTGAGCCTGCGCGTCCGGAGCCTGTGCTCCGCAACGGGAGAGGCCACAACAGTGAGAGGCCCGCGTACCGCAAAAAAAAAAAAAAAAAACAACCCAGGCTTTCACTGCCATGGGCCTGGGTTCAATCCGTGGTCGGGGTCAAGCCACACAGCACGGCAAAAAAAAAAAAAAGACAATAACAAGTGTTGTGAGCATGTGGAGAAACTGAAACCCTCACACACTGTTGGGGGGAATGTAAAATGGTACAGCTGGGACCTCCCTGGTGGCGCAGTGGTTAAGAATTCACCTGCCAATGCAGGAGACACAGGTTTGATCCCTGGTCTGGAAAGATCCCACATGCCATGGAGCACCCAAGCCCATGTGCCACAACTACTGAAGCCCGCGCACCTAGAGCCCGTGCTCTAGCCCCTGCGCGCCACAACTAGAGAAAACCCGCGAGCAGCAACAAAGATCCAACACAGCCAAAAAATAAATAAATAAATAAAATGGTGCAGCTGCTTTGGAAAACAGTCTGACAGTTTCTCAAAAAGTTAAACAGAGTTATCATATGACCCTGCAATTCCACTCCTAGGTATCTACTCAAGAAAAATGTAAACATATGTCTACACATAAACTT
The DNA here is from genome assembly GCF_964270905.1 of Leucopleurus acutus. NCBI lineage: Eukaryota > Metazoa > Chordata > Mammalia > Artiodactyla > Delphinidae > Leucopleurus > Leucopleurus acutus. Next base: position 58,780,939 of record NC_139162.1, read on the forward strand.
CTCCATGAATTATGAGTACACAACAGCACTATTCATGATAAACAAAAGCAGAAACAACCCAAATAACTGTCTACCAACCGATGAGTGGATAAACAAAATGTCGAAATACACACACTGGAATATTCTTCAGGCTTAAGAAGGAGTGAAATACTGATAAATGCTTCAATAACACAGATGAATCCTGAAAACATTATACGCAGTAAAAGAACTCAGACACAAAAGACTCCATAGTGTATGATCACATTTAAGTGAAACATCCGGAAAAGGCAATTCCATACACACTGAGAGTCAATTAGTGGCTGCCAGGAGTTGGGAGAAGGCAGTATGGGGAGTGACTCCTAATTGGTATGGGGTTTCTTCTTGGATTGATGAAAACGTATTGGAAATATATAGTGGTGATGGCTGCACAACTTCGTGCATATACTAAAAACCACCGGGTTGTGCACTTTGAATGAATGAATCATATGATATATGAATTGTATTTCAATAAAGCTGTGATAAGTAAATTTACACCTATAAGGGGACAAGTTTCACCTAGCCTGACCTGCAGCGCTTGACCTTGGCAGTATTTCCCCTGGGGGCATCCAGAAATCTGTGGAGGTGTCAGGTTGTCACAAAGACGGAAGCAGGGGGAACTACTAGCATCTGATGGCCCTGGACCAGGGATGCACACTTGCTAATACACTTGGGACTGCTCCACGTGATGTTTGACCAACCTGTGGACCGAAATCCCTGCAGGTATTAACCTGGGGTACTGAACTACAGAATAATACTACGTGTGTTACAAGACATCAGGGAAAAGGTGCCTTCATTTAGGGGAAGGAAGTTGAATGGAAATCCAGATACAGCCCTGAATTTATGAACTCATTCCCTATTTTGCATCTCTCTCCTTGACCAAAACTGGCCATTCCAACTCTACACTCAATCAGTGAGGGCCTGAGTGCCATAGCGGTTACTGCAAAAAGAACAATCACAAGCATACAGGAGGACATTAGGACAGACTTCAGGGAAATAGTATTAAATTAGGGTATTTAATGCAGGAACTACACTGAATTTCATTAATTAAGGTTGTTTTAAAAATCTCGTATTATTGCCCTCATACATATCTGTGTAGCTATTTTTGGCACTACAATGATACCAAAACTATGTTGTAAAAAATTCACCTTGATGCTGTTCACAAATTTGGGGGGGGGGACGTCTCTATTCCTCCCCCACCCCACTCATCCTCTGACCTCAGATATTCACAATACCACTTCTCTGGAGCCCCAGTATGACTCATTTTCCCCAGCCTGTCCTTCTCTTCCCCATGGCCACCAAAGAAGGTGGTCTCTAAGGCTTTCTATACCCTGAATGTTGCCCCAGCACATGCTGAGACTTCAGGTCTGTTTGGAGAACTGTTTTCTGTGATAAATTGTCCTGATGTTGTTCCAGGTCATAGCAGAGGGGGTGACTGACCCTTCACCTGTCACCCCAGATCATCCAGACAGCCTGGGTTGCCTTAACTGCGTAAGTGCTTAGAACCTGCTTCCACCAAGGTACTTTCTTCCATTCCTATTTAATACACCTGGTCTGGATCCACCCACAACATTCACTGTTCCAGCAGCATCCAGCCATACCTCACCTCATTCAACTGCACTGAAGACAATGAATTCTGACTGTCCCATTTCTCTTAATCCAAACCTACAACCTCCAGCAGCAGACTGCTTCTTATGTTTTCCAGGTAGCTGTGCCAAACATTTAAATATAGAGGTAATTTTTTTAATACAAATGCCTTTCCTTTTATTGATTCTTTACATTTAATTTTTAAAGTTATATGAGTATTTAATATTATCTATATAATTCTTTTCAGGACAGTAAAAGGCATATTGCTACTATTGATCATAAAGACTGAGCATTGGGCTTCCCTGTTGGCACAGTGGTTAAGAATCTGCCTGCCAATGCAGGGGACAGAGGTTCCAGCCCTGGTCCGGGAAGATCCTACATGCTGCGGAGCAACTAAGCTCGCGAGCCACAACTACTGAGCCTGCGCTCTAGAGCCCGCGAGCCACAACTACTGAAACCCACGCGCCTAGAGCCTGTGCTCCGTAACAAGAGAAGCCACCACAGTGAGAAGCCCATGCACCGCAACGAAGAGTAGCCCCTGCTCGCCACAACTAGAGAAGGCCCGTGCACAGCAACAAAGACCCAACACAGAAAAAAATAAATAAAATAAAATAAATAAATTTTTTAAAAAAGTAGAACTCCTCCTGTGGAAAGAGCAGAGACAGAATGGCTTCAGACAATCCACCTTTAAAAAAAGAAGACAGACTGAGCATTACACAAAAAATAACTCAAAATGCATCACAAGCTTAAATATACAAGCTAAAGCTATAAAACTCTTAAATGAAAAACATAGGCATAATTCTTCAGAAACCTGAATACAACACCAAAAGCACAAGTGACACAGTAGATAAACTGGACTAATCAAAATTAAAACCTTCTGTGCTTCAAAGAATGTTACTAAGAAAGTAAAATGACAATCCACAGGATAGGATAAAATATTTGCAAATCATATATCTGATAAGGCACTGGTATCCAGAATAAATAAACAACCCTTACAGTTCAATAATTAAAAGACCAATAACCCATTTCATAAATGGGCAAAGGATCTGAATAGACAATTCTCCAAAGAAGATATACAAAAGGCCAATAAGCATAATGAAAAGAAGCTCAATATCATTAACCATCAGGGAACTGCAAATCAAAAACACATCGAGATACCATTTCACACCCCCTAGAGTGGCTACAATCAGTTCCACTCCTAGGTCATCCAAGAGAAATGAAGACATATTTCCACAAAAAAAAACCCACAAAACTTGTATGTGAATGTTCACAGAAGCATTATTCGTAATACTCCCAAAATGGAAGCAACTCAAATGGTTATCAACTGATGAATGGATAAACAAATTAATATATTCATACAAGGGAATATTATGCATCTATAAAAATGAACCAAGTACTGATACATTGTAACATGGATGAACCTTGAAAACATTTTTAAGTGAAAGAAACCAAAACAAAGGACTACATATTGTATGGCCATTTATATGAAACGCCTACAATAGGCAAATGCAGAGACAGAAAGTAGATTAGTAATTGCCTGGGGCTAAGAAGGATGGAGGAAATGGGAAATGAGTGCTAACGGACAGGGGTTTTCTTTGGGGGCATGATGAAAATATTCTAAAACTGATCTGGGTGATGGCTGCACCACTTGGTGAATATACTAAGAAGCACTGAATGGTATACCTTAGAGGGTGAATTATATGGTATATGAATTATACCTCAATACAGCTATTTAAACAATTAAGCAGGTGTTGAATCTGTTGGAGTCGGAACTACTGGTCTAGACTCCACTTGGCATGTTTCTGATATCTTGGGATTAAAGCTTGCGGAGAGGGCTTCCCTGGTGGCGCAGTGGTTAGGAACATGCCTGCTGACACAGGGGACATGGGTTCCAGCCCTGGCCTGGGAAGATCCCACAAGCTGCAGAGCAACTAAGCCCGTGCGCCACAACTACTGAGCCTGCGCTCTAGAGCCCATGGGCCACAACTACTGAGCCCGTGGGCCACAACTACTGAAGCCCGTGGGCCACAACTACTGAGCCCGTGGGCCACAACTGCTGAGCCCGTGTGCCACACCAAGCCCACAAGCCACAACTACTTAGCCCACGTGCCACAACAACAGAGCCCGTGAGCCACAACTACTGAGGCTGTACTCTAGAGTCCATGGGCCACAACTACTGAGCCCATGTGCCACAACTACTGAGCCCACGAGCCACAACTACTGAGCCTGTGTGCCACAACTACTGAGCCTGTGCTCTAGAGCCCACAGGCCACAACTACTGAGCCTGCACTCTAGAGCCCACGAGCCACAACTACTGAGTCCACAAGCCATGACTACTGAGACTGCTCTCTAAAGCCTGCAAGCCACAACTACTGAGCCCGTGGGCCACAACTACTGAGCCCATGCTCTAGAGTCCGCGAGCCACAACTACTGAGCCCACAAGCCAACTACTGAGCCCGTGAGCCAACTACTGAGACTGCTCTCTAAAGCCTGCAAGCCACAACTACTGAGCCTGTGCACCACAACTACTGAGCCTGCACTCTAGAGCCCACAAGCCACAACTACTGAGCCCGTGTGCCACAACCACTGAGCCCACGAGCCACAACTACTGAGCCCGCGCACCTAGAGCCCATACTCCGCAACAAGAGAAGCCACCACAATGAGAAGCCCGTGCACCAAAATGGAGAACAGCCCCCGCTCGCCACAACTAGAGAAAGCCTGCGTGCAGCAACGAAGACCCAATGCAGCCAAAAATAAAAATAAATAAATTGATAAATAAATAAAATAAAGCTTGTGGAGAATTCCATTCCCAGGCACTCACCTCTGAAGGGCTTTATACCCAGTCTCTATGACCCTGCAGAGGGATCCACTTAAGCCCAATGACTGGATGTTTGACATCAATGGTTGCCAGACCTCAGATGACTGACCCCATCTGCATGGTTCTTGCCATCTCTGTGGATCACACATGATAATGTTTACTTCTTCAAATGATACATTCTTTAACAAAAATAAATTGTTTGCCACTAACTTTAGTCCTGTCCAAATAAAGTTACCCACCTCATTACCAATTGTGATTAACAGCCTGACTTCTTTTTTTTTTTTGCGATACGCGGGCCTCTCACTGTTGTGGCCTCTCCCGTTGCGGAGCACAGGCTCCAGACGCGCAGGCTCAGCGGCCATGGCTTACGGGCCTAGCCGCTCCGCGGCATGTGGGATCTTCCCGGACCGGGGCACGAACCCATGTCCCCTGCATCGGCAGGCGGACTCTCAAGCATTGCGCCACCAGGGAAGCCCCTGACTTCATTTTTGATGACTGACTGCTGACAGCTTTCAACCCCCCATCCTCACCACCACCTACTTCCCCTTCTCCTTCTGCAAACGAGGCAAACTAACAAGAAAGCCTGAGTGTTTTCTACTTGGTGTTGGCAGGAAGTTCAAACCATGCAAGCCCCAACCAATGCAAGGCCACCCTCATCTCAACTCCATTAATCACTACAGAAGCCCAGCGAGCTTCCTTTTCCTGCTGTCTCACGATTTTTGTTTATTTGGTTTTTGGCTGCGCCACGTGGCATTCCGGATCTTAGTTCCCCGGCCAGGGATTGAACCCACGCCCCCTGCAGTGGAAGGGAGAAGACTTAACCATTGGACCACCAGGGGAGTCCCACTCACACTTTTTTGGATCATCATGGGAAGTCTGCCCTGCTCTCCAAGACAGTCTCATTATGTGAGTGATAAACCTTTTGTCTTCTTGTGGGAGGGTGTGTAAGATATAAAAAGATGTGTGTTTGAGGCAGGGAGAAAAGAAGGGTAAAGCTAATGAGGCAAAGTATTAATAACTTGATAATCTGGATGGTTTTACAAGTGTTTATTGAACTATTCCTGCAACATTTCTGTAGGTGTAAAACTTCAAAATAAAAAGTCGAGTGCTAAGGGAGAGAAACAATCAATAGAAGGGAGAAAAGTTGCTTGCTGTGGGTAGAAAAAATAACAAAGTCTTAGTGTTCAAAACATATTTTTACAAGCCCAAGTCGCTAATAAGCAATTTTTTTTAAATTGGCAAAGGATAAGGGATCTTTCTGGGGTGATGGTAATTTTGATAAGGGTTTGTACTGCATTTGCCAAAACTCATCCAGTGATACAATGAGTATCTGCATTTCAATGTAAGTCAGTTTTCCCTCAAAAATTTAAAAAGCAATATTGAACTCTAACTGATGTTAAGCGTAGTAAGGTGTTTGAGGGGGGAGTGGAGTGATATCTGCCATTTACTTTGACTGTATCCCAAAAAGATTAGTGGGTGGCTAAAAGGGTGGACAAAGGGAACAAATATAGGGCATACAGCAAGTATAGCAGAGAGTTAATGAGTTGGTATAAGGACGCACAAGTGTCTTAACTTTTCTATATGTAGAAAAACTTTTATCGTAAACTACTGCGGGAAGAGGAGCTAAGGAAACGAACCCACTAAACCAAGGAAGAGGAAAGCGAAGTGGCCACTAACAGCTGGAAAAACGCAGCCCTCATTGAGAAGTGCAGCAAGATCTGATTTTGCAGCTATTAGGTGGGGAAAAAACAGGTGATTTGACACCTCCCGGTCTGCCGAGTGGTGGGAAACGGCACAGTCTGCGGGCGCAACGCGGCCACCTCGGCCCGAGACCCACCGACGCCCACACGGGCCCTCCCACCACCCGGCAGCAGAAGGGCGGCAGACCCGGGGCTCGCCCCAGCGGCCGGGCCAGGACACCCGGCAGGCAGGGGCAAAAAGGCCCCTATGGAAGGACGAGCGCGGAACCGCCGGGAAACGCGGAGGAAATCGCTAGGGCGTCCTCACCCTAAGAGGGAGCTTCCACACCCGCCGAGGTACGTCCACACCCGCAGCGGGGCGTCCACACTCGCCGGGGGGTGTCCTCAACTGCAGGGGACGTCTACACTGCAGAAGGGGGGCGTCCACACCTGCCGGAGAGGGCGTCCTCAACTGCATGGGACGTCCACACTGCAAAAGGGGGGCGTCCACACCCGTCGGGGGACACCCACACCGCAGAAGGGGGGCGTCTACATTGGCCGGGGGCGTCCTCACTCGCTAGGGCCGCCGCGCCTCGGGCGGACCCCCGGCCCTGCGAGTCGGACGCGCCCACTGACCCCCGGAAACCCGCCGGCAGACGCTCCGCTCCTGCGTCACCAAGACCCAGCGGACACCGCCCCCCGCGACACACACACCGCCCTCGGGGGAAATCGGGGAACCGAAAGGGCGATGGGCACAGCGGACTCACCGGAGGCTGGCCGGCGGCACCTGCGGCAGCGGCGGGAGCTGCCGCGGCCATGTTCGGTACAAATGCGCGTGCGCGCGCCGGGACCCGGATGTGCGCGTCCCAGGAGACTCCGCGGCCACCGCTGGACCCTTGCGGTGTAGAGACCCGAGTGCCTGCCTTTCGCTTCTGCTCGGCACCGCGCCGGATCCAGTCCCCTCGCCCTGGGCGGGGGTCGGCCGCAAGGTTCCGGGCTGTCACCGCCCGCCCTGTGCCCAGTCTTCGCCTCCAGCCCAGGGACTTAAGAGCGGTTCTGTCAGGAAGAGCTGTCCCTTCGCCTCATTTACTTATTCAGTTATTTATTGATATCAATGTGGATTCGCTGACATTTATTTTCGCTTTATCCCAGGACATCATTATTGTGCAGCCATATTTTTATGTACTGCATAGTTTGCTGAAATAATTCTATATCATCACATTTTTAAGAAAAATATGTTAAAATTCAGATAAGGGCAACTCTATCCATTGACAGTATAGTTATTTCCTTAGAAATCTAAACAGAAGCTGCACATTTTTGGAATTAATGGGAGTTAGGTAAGGATTTTAGATGGACGATTAGGAATGCAAGTCAATGTATGTGTTGTGGAAAAATCAGTATATAAAAATTAGCAGCAAGCAGTTAGAAAATGTGCTTTTGAAAGAAATAAATGTTCTCAGTTTTATGTATGTGTATAAAATAAAACAATTTCAAAAAGAAATAATTAGTATATGTACAAAAAATAATAAATACCCACACTTCCACTATCCAGCATGAAAGGGGGGGGGCAACCCCCAGAGTAGCCCAGGCAGGATGTGTGTGAGGCCTAGGGTACCAGGCACAGTTCCTACACAGCCTAAGTCAAGGTGAAGGAGACAATTCTCAAAGAATCTCACCCAATATATACACTTTTTTGTTTTCGTATTGGTGATTGTAGGGTTTTTTTTAGTTGAAGTATAGTTGATTTACAATATTGTGTTAGTTTCAGATGTACAACAAAGTAATTCAGGTTTTTTTTTCAGATTCTTTTTCCACTATAGATTATTATAAGATATTGAGTATAGTTCCCTGTGCTTACAGTAATCCTTGTTGCTTATCTATTTTATGTATCATAGTTTGTATCTGTTAATCCCATACTCCTAATTTATCCCTACCTCTCTCTCTTTCCCCTTTGGTAACCATAAGTTTCTTTTCTCTGTGAGTCTGTTTCTGTTTTGTATATAGATTCATTTGTATTATTTTTTAGATTCTACATGTAAGTGATATAATATTTGTCTTTCTCTGTATGTCACTTATGTCACTCAGTATGATATTCTCTAGGTCCACCCAAGTTGCTACAAATGGCAATATTTCATTATTTTTTATGGCTGAGTAATATTCCATTACATATATATACACATATATGTATATGCAATGTGTATATATATAATATATACATACATACCACATGTATATATGTAATATATACATACAATATCTTATTTTTTAATATTTATTTTATTATTTATTTGGTTGCACTGGGTCTTTAGTTGCGGCAGGTGGGCTCCTTAATTGTGGCACGCAAACTCTTAGTTACGGCATACACGTGGGATCTAATTCCCTGACCAGGGATCAAACCTGGGCCCCCTGCATTGGGAGCGCGGAGCCTTAACCACTGCGCCACCAGGAAAGTCCCCATACCTTCTTAAACCAATCATCTGCTGATAGGCAGTTGGGTTATTAGGGTTTTCCTCTTAGTCCCCACCCAGGGACACAGGTCCCAACGTGGTCGCCTTTCTTCCCTTCCTGCCCAATTACTTGTGGATCTCTCTTACAGCCTTGGATGTAAAGGAGTCCTTCTGCCAACTTCCAGTTCGTTTTCAGTGAGAATTGTTCCACATGTAGATGTATTTTTCATGTGTTCATGGAGGGAGGTGCGATCCATGTCCCTCTTACTCCACCATCTTGATCTATCACCAATAATCTCCCTTTTGATTAGGTTAAGGTCAACTGATTTAAAACCTAAATTACATCTTCAAAATCCCTTCCTCTTTGCTGTACAACCGAAATGAATCAGGGTGTAATACCAGGAGGTGGAAATCATGGGCGCCATCTTAGAATTTTGCCTACCACAATGTCCACTCTAGAAGTTGAAATGCATTGATTTAACTTGCAGGCCCTTGACAACCAGCAAGTCTGCACACTTCCCGTATGTCTGTTAATTAGCTACCCAATCTTTTTCGGGACTGGTCACTTTACATTGTTTATCCATGTATATGCTGGAGTCTATCTCACAACTGTGTATGAACCTTTATGTAGCAGCTCCCCTGACTACTTTTCCTCTGATGTTCTTGTCTGGCTTCTCCAGGTGTCATAGTCAGGGTCAGCATACACTGAGATGGAGTCAGAAGTACAAAAGTTTATTGGGGAGTAACACTAGTAAAAGAATGAAAAAGTGAAAAGGGGAGAAAGCAGGATTGGCCAGGAGGCACTGTCAGACCACCATGCTGCCCAGCAATAAGCTCAGGGCAGACTGCCGGTGAGAGGAGTCTTGTGTGGGGTGCAAACATCCAGGCCTGTGGGCCATGGACTTGAGTGCTTGGTGGCCAGAGGCTGCTGGGAAAACAGTGTGACCTGGGCTCCTAAGGAGCTCACAGCTGACAGCAGGTCCCTCTTTGAAGGCAAGTCAGCGTAGCAGCCAAGCAATAGTCTATCCTTGGTGCCTTGTCCTCTGTTGGTGCACATAGTGCCCTTAAAGAAAAAGATCCTTCACTCAGGTTACAAAGCCTTGCCTGGTCGAGTCCTGCCCCCCAGCTCCATCAGGTTCTAGCCCCTTGGTTTCTGTGGCCTCTGATGCTCTTTCAATTCCTAGACTTCTCCATCAGGAACAGAAGCCAGAGTGCTCAAGATTCCTTAAGGGTCTACCAAAATGGTATCATTCCTTTTAAAATTAGAGGAGAAAAATGAATGTAATCCAGTCTGGCTTATGTTCATCTTTATACCAATGTAGTAATAAAATGTATTTTTTTCTATTTTTTGATGGAGGAAGGAGCCCACGAAGGCCAAAGTGCCTCAGGCTTGAGAAAGAAGGTCGGGATCTCCCCCTGCCTTGCCCCTCCTCACACCAGGTTCTCCGTTATCAGACTCCTCTGCTCTGAAGAGCACTCTCCTCTGTACTCCCTCTTCCGGTCAGTGCCTCATTTTTTCAGATTTTCTATTGCTGATGATCCCCAAGTACATCATACCAGCCCAGGCCCCTCCCTGTACTCCAGACTAAAACATTCTCCTGCCTCCTTGACTCTCCACTGGAAGGCCTGATGAGCATCTTACATGCCCCAAAGCGAATGCCAGTGCTGTCCTCAATTCCAGCTCCTCTCACAGCGTTGCCTGTCTTGGTCACCAGCATTTCCATTCTTTCCCTGATAAAGGCCAAATCTTTTTTTTTGGTAATAAACTTATTTATTTATCTATTTATTTATTTATTTTTGGCTCTGTTGGGTCTTCGTTGCTGCGCACGGGCTTTTTCTAGTTGTGGTGAGCAGGGGCTACTCTTCATAGTGGTGCACGGGCTTCTCATTGTGGTGTCTTCTCTTGTTATGGAGCATGGGCTCTATGTGTGCAGGCTTCAGTAGTTGTGGCACGTGGGCTCTAGAGCGCAGGCTCAGTAGTTGTGGCACATGGGATTAGTTGCTCCACGGCATGTGGGATTTTCCCGGACCAGGGCTCGAACCTGTGTCACCTGCATTGGCAGGCGGATTCTTAACTGCTGAGCCACCAGGGAAGTCCCAGGCCAAATCTTCTTTGGTGTCTGGACTCTGCTAATTCATATCCTACCTGTGACTGGACAGCAGGTCCTGCCAGCATCATGCTCAAACCTACCCAGAATGCAGCCAACTCTCACTGCCTGCCTGACGGCCAGCATCTCTTACAGTGATCATGTCGCCAGCCCCCCTGGTTCTATCCTTCTCCCCAGCTAAATTTCCCCATAGCAGCCAGAGACTTTCCATGGCACCTCCCTCCTTTGCTCAAAATTTTTGAGGGCTCCCAGCTCCCTCAGTGGGGAAAGTCCACACCACAGTCTGCAAGGCAACCAGGTCAGCCCTGAGCTCACACCTTTCTTTCTCTCTGCCTTACTCAGCTCCAGCCACACTCGTCCTCTCCCTGGTGCCCCCATGCATGATATGCTCCCACGTCAGGGTCTTTGCACATGCTGTTCCCCCCTTGCCTGGAATACGCTTCCATCAGATATCTGCCCAGCTCATTCCTTATCCTCTTTAAGTCTTTATTCATACCTGGCACATACTGGGTACTTAATGAATATTCATTGACTGAAAACCAGTCAGTTGAATTGTTGGTCCCAATTTTTCACTGCCCTCCTTGAAGAAGGATTACATGTCCTCACATGCTGCTAGTGACTTGCAAAGCCTCCCTGTGCAAGTGGGAAGGAGGCATATATATGTGATATATATGTATATGTATATATATATATACACACACACACATATATGTCTATATTTGTATAATTATTTATATTTTTTCCAGGCTTGGAAACTGGATTCAAAAACAAAGAGTTAGCCAGAAATCAGGGCATTTCTCTTAGAATCATATGCTGTCCTGAAAATAGAAAGATTCACAAAGGCTGAACTACATCCCTCCACATTTGGCAGAGACCAGGAATGTGAGGCTCACTTAAGGAAGCAGCAGGAGAACCAGAAGAGAGGGGTGGAACACATGGCCCTTGAGGAAACACTGATTCAGGACAGAGGTGGCAAGAATAATACATTTGGGGGAAAAGTTAATTAGAACTCAGTCCTTCCTTCTTCCACTATATAATGACATCAGAGAAGTCATACTCAAGAGAGATCATACCAATGTGTTGAGTGTACAGAAGTCTTAACAGAGCTCAACGCTTATAACCATGAGCAAATTCACTCAGGAGACAAATCTTACAAATGTGTTGAGTGTGGGAGAGTCTTTTCTGAGAAAGATTGTCTTTCAGTACATTTTAGGACTCATATAGGAGAAAAATTCTATAAATGTATAGGCACAAATTATCCCTTACTCAGTATGAGAGAATTTATACTTATGAAACACTTCATATTTGCAGTGAATTCAGGAGCTTATTTTCAAGGTGTGATTGCTTTATGTTACATCCAAGGATCTATAAAGGAAAGAAACACTACAATGTAGTCATTCAGGGAAAAGTTTTATGCTTTTCTCAGTTACTCAACATCACAGCACACACACTGGAGAGAAACCTATGGATATATTCACTGTGGGAAAAGCCTTAAACATAGCTCAGCACTTATGATGCTACATCAGAGAACTCATACTGGGAAAACCCTATACATGTAAATGGTGTAGAAGAGCCTTCAGGAGGTGTTCTCACTTTATCCAACACAAGAGGACTCATACTGGAGAACATTTTGAAGAGAGGCAATATTGGCAGGCTTTCAACTATGGCTTTCACATTATTTGACACCAGGAAATTCATATAGATTAGAGAAACTCATTGAACATAATATGGAAAAGCTATTGGTTGGAATTCCATGTGATTTGATATCAGAAATAAACCACAAAGGAGGCAGAATCCACAAGTTATTTTTGACCCATAAACAGGTACCTGAATGTAATAAGACTCTGCACTTGTAACTCCCTGCAGTCACAGATGACGAGGTATGAGCACTTATGCTCTGCATGTGCCCTTGATTTCCCATAGAAAGTCATGTAATGGGACTCGGGGTCTAGGCCTGATGGACAATGTCTCATAGAAATGACTGCCATAGATAATAAAATGTAAATGTTTCAATGACAACAGCATATTTTTTACATCATATAAAAATCAGAGAACCACCAAATTTGAAGTGTCATGCAGAGATCATTTATCTTATAGTATGATAGGGATCAACATATGTACAGTTTTATAGTAGTCATAGAAGAGAGGTGAAAAATATGCCAATAATTTCTTTCTTGCATAGTCCTGTCACATCAAACAAATTACAGACTTTTATAAAAACTCACAAATGTTTCACAAGTGGCATTCCACTACTAACTTTGAGAGAGGTATCATAAAGAGTTGCCTGCATCTTCATGTTTCTAGGGGCATAGTCAGTGTTCATGCAGGACTAAAAAGACATACCACACACAAAACTACAAGAACTCATCAATGAATTCTGTAAAGTTTCAGGATACAAAATTAATATACAGAAATCTGTTGCATTTCTATACACTAACAATGAACTATCAGAAAGATAAATTAAGAAAATAATCCCATTTACAACTGAATCAAAAAGAATAAAATAACTAGGAATAAATCTAACTAAGGAGGTAAAAGACCACACTGGGAAAACTATAAGACATTGATGAAAGAAACTGAAGATGACACAAACAGATGGAAAGATATACTGTGCTCATGAATTGGAAGAATTTATATTGTTAAAATGACCATATTACTCAAGGTAATCTACAGATTCAATGTGATCCCTATCAAAATACCAATGGCATTTTTCACAGAACTAGAACAAATAATTCTAAAATATGTATGGAAACACAAAAGACCCCATATAGCCAAAACAATCTTGAGAAAGAATAAATCTGGAGGTAGCATGCGCCCTAATTTAAAACTATACTGCAAAGCTACAATAATCAAAACAGTATGGTACAGGCACAAAACCAGACATATAGATCAATGGAATAGAATAGAAAGACCAGAAATGAACCCAAACTTATATGGGCAATTAATCTACAACAAGGGAGGCAAGTATATACAATGGGGAAAAAGATGGCCTCTTCAATGAATCGTGTTGGGAAAACTGGACAGCTACATACAAAAGAATCAAACTGGACTACTTTCTCACACCATGCACAAAAATATATTCATAATGGATTAAAGACTTAAACGTAAGACCTGAAACCATAAAACTTATAGAAAAAACCATAAGCAGTACATATTTTGACAATGGTCTTAGTAATTTTTTTTTTTTTTTTTGCTATGTCTCCTCAGGCAAGGGAAACAAAAATAAAAATAAACAAATGGGACTATGTCAAACTAAAAAGCTTTTGCACAGCAAAGGAAACTATCAACAAAATGAAAACGTTGCCAACTGAATGGGAGAAGATATTTATAAGTGATATATAGGATAAGGGATTAATATTCAAAATATTAAAAGATCTCATAGAGCTCAACATCAAAAAAAAACAAACCGAATTTTAAAAGGGCACAGGATCTGAATAGACATATTTTCAAAGGAGACATACAGATGGTCAACAGGCACATGAAAAGATGCTCAACATCACATTCAAAACTACAATGAGATATCACCCCATACCTGTCAGAATGACTATTATCAAAAAGACAACAAATAACAAGTGTTGGCAAGGATGTGGAGAAAAGGGAACCCTTATCCACTGTTGATGGGAATGTAAATTGATGCAGGCACTGTGGAAAACAGTATGGAGGTGCCTCAAAAAATTAAATCAGGGAATTCCCTGGCAGTCCAGTGGTTAAGACTTTGCACTTTCACTGCTATGACCCAGGTTCAATCCCTGGTCAGAGAACTAATATCCCACAAGCCACGCAGCACTACCCAAAAAAAAGAAAAAAATTAAATCGAATTACCATATTATCTAGAAATTCTACTCCTACGTATTTATACAAAGAAAATAAAAACACTAATTTGAAAAGATATACGCACCCCTATGTTCACTGCAGCATTATTTACAACAGACAAGATATGGAAGGAAAACTAGTGCCCATCAGTAGATCAGTGGATAAAGAAGATGTGGTATATATACACAATGAAATATTACTCAGCCATGAAAGAATGAAATCTTGCCATTTGCAACAACATGGATGGACCTAGAGTTATTATGCTAAGTGAAATAAGTCAGACAGAGAAAGACAAATACAGCATGATTTCACTTATATTTGGAATCTAAAAAACAACAACAACAAAAAAGAACAAACATAACAAAACAGAAAGAGTCACAGATTCAGAGAATAGGTGATTGCCAAAGGGGAGAAGGGTGGGAGGAGGAGAGAAATAGGTGAGAGGGATTAAGAGGCACAAACTTCCAGTGGCCAAATAAATGAGTCATAGGTATAAAATGTACAGTGTGGAGAATATAGTCAATAATTATGTAATATCTTTGTACGGTGACAGATGGTAACTAGACTTACCATGGTGATCGTTTCCAAACATACAGATAAATCAAATCACTATATTGTGTATCAGGAACTAAAATAGTTTTGTATCGTAGGTCAATTATACTTCAAAACAAACAACCAAATAAACTTATAAAAAAAAAGATCAGATTTGTGGTTACCAGAGGCGGGGGGGGGGGAGGGGGGAGGGGGAATCGGATGAAGGCAGGTTGATGGTACAACATGATAAATATACTTACTGCTGTTGTATGCTATATAAGAAAGATGTTAAGAGAATAAATCCTGAGTTCTCATCACAAGTAAAATACTTTTTTTCTGTTTATTTAATTTTGTATCAAT
The DNA here is from genome assembly GCF_964270905.1 of Leucopleurus acutus. Classification (NCBI taxonomy): domain Eukaryota; kingdom Metazoa; phylum Chordata; class Mammalia; order Artiodactyla; family Delphinidae; genus Leucopleurus; species Leucopleurus acutus. The sequence goes on from NC_139162.1 coordinate 58,796,300, forward strand.
GTGAGACAATCGAAGTTCACTAAACTTATTGTGATAATCATTTCACGATGCATGTAAGTTAAAGCATTATGTAGTACGCCTTAAACTTATACAGTGCTGGATGTCAATTATACCTCAATAAAACTGGAAGGAAAAAAAATAAGATGTTTATTTTAAAAAAGACATACCACAGCCTGGTGAAGTGTCCGTACTCCAAGGGTGATACTGGGACTGGGAGCAACCTCACCCATAGCTGCTCAAAAGGGTATATGGTTCTGGGGAAGGGATGGAGGGAAATGTCCCACGCATGAACTCTGAAGACCTTCCTCTCCCTCTCCCTTTATGAGAATCCTTTGAAAATCTGGTTTTCCTCCTAAACCCAAGGGAGAGCTCCTGCTCTTCCCTTATACTCCATGGAATACCACCTTTCCTTTCCAGCACTACCATCAAATCCTCCACCAAGATACCCATCTCCTTGCTGCTCCCTGGATGTTGAGACTTTGTTCAGTTCCAGATCCCTGATGGAAGCAAGTCCAGAAACTTCCAGCACCAGCTGCTCTCAGATGGGGCATATGTCCTTAGAACTCAACTTGAAGAGAGGCTTCTGGGGCAGATGAGCTTCACCCAAGCTGGCTTTTGTGCCAGCCACCGTGGAGGGGTCACCTACAGATGCCAAAATGTGAGCCACTCTTTTCCAGCTCTTGTCACAGCCAGGACATGGACACTTGTGTCAACCTGAGCCAACGGGGCCTGAGGAAGTCTACAAGAAAGAGTGCTTCTGAAGAGAATGCATTCCTTTGTTGAGGTAGGCAGAGTAATGGCTCCCCAAAGCTGCCCACATCCTAATGCCTGGAACCAGTGACTATGTTATCTTAACAGGGCAAAAGGGGCTTCGCAGATGCAATTAAGTTAAGGATCTTGAGGTGAGATTATCCTGAGCCCAATGTAATCACGAATGTCCTTGTTTTAAGAAGAGGCAGGAGAAGTCAGAGTCAGAGAAGGCAATGTGATGAGGAAGCAGACGTCAGAGCCAGAGAGAGACTTATAGATGCTACACTGCTGGCTCTGGTGATGGAGAGAGAGGCCATGATCCAAGGAGTGCAGGACGTCTCTAGAAGCTGGAAAAGGCGAGTAAAGCGATTCTCCCCTAGAGCCTCTAGAAGGAAGGCAGCCCTGACAATATGTTGATTTTCCCCCAGAAAGACCCGTGTTGGACTTCTGACCTTCAGAGCTGAGATGATAAATTCGTGCTGTTTTAAGCCACAAAGTTTGTGGTAATTTGTTACAGTGCCAAAGGAAACAAACACACTCCCTGATGGCTATATCTTCAGCCAAATGTTGTATGGCTTCGTGTGATGTGTGAAACTGTGACAACCTCCTTGAGGCCATGAGGACACGAGCCTTGGGATTAAGCAAGACAATACACTGAGGAGAGCTGAGCAGAAGACGCAGAGCACCTGAAACCATCCCTGGAAGCCCTTGCTCTGGATTTCACGCAAAGAGATAGTGAATGGTGGTACATTCTGTTACTCGTGGCCCCCAAAAATCTCACATGATAACCCTTTCTTGCTCCCAACAAGCTTCTGCTCTCAAGTCTCTTGTTTAATCATGCTGAGACACAAGTCAGGGACCCTAGGAGCAGCCATCACAGGTAATAAGCTTCTGCAGGCTCAGGCTGACGCTTGCTTACCTGACTTAGAGTCACTCCTCAGGAGGTGGACACCCCACAAAGAGCAGAGAACCACTGTGGTCAGCATGAAGGGCCAGCTGCAGTCTGAGAGGCACTGCCAAGGGGCTACACAGGAGGCAAAGAAACATTCCAGAGTTCCAAGGATATGATGTGAAAACACACAGGAACAAGGGTATATGGTGGATTCATCAAATTACACATGCAGACATGGGTACACTCTCCCCCTCAGTCTTCATAGTGGGTGACATGGGTCCTCTCTGGGTACGGGAAAAAAAAAGGTGCTTGAAGAAAACCATACCTCCATTTAAAAAAAAAAATGTGCCAACTTGCTGAACAAGATGAATCCTCTGCCACCACACACACACACAAAATTCTATGATTATTACTGCATGCTGTTGATGGCTTTGAAGTCTAAATTTATTGGAAAGGAAAAGAATTTTTTTGAACTAGTACTGTCTGAGGGCATTTCTCCTTAAGATGAGTTTGAATCCAACTTGATTGTTCTTGTGAAGATGGCAGTCAGTTCCTTTCCTCACATTTTAAAGAGGAAGTACAGAGCAAAGTCAAGGGCCAGGCTCCCAAAGAGCCCACTGCAATCCCGTAATCCCATTTGCTGTTGTATTGAGCCCAATGATGATTTGGGATTTATAGTTGGCCTTCCCAACCTGGAACATAAGACTCATCTTCATTTATGCAATTTTACTTGTAATTCTTTCCAGAAACTTATCTTCCTGTAGGTTCCTTGCATTTCCCAACAAATTAATCCCAGACAGTTACGTCTCTATGCTTCTACTCTGAATCTCCTTTTCAATATACTTGTTAAGGTTATACAGATTTTGTGTGTACCTGTGTGTTGATTCATGTATCTTTATTTCTTTCTTTTTTTTTTTCTTTTTTTGCGGTACGCGGGCCTCCCTCTGTTGTGGCCTCTTCCGTTGCGGAGCACAGGCTCCGGACACACAGGCTCAGTGGCCATGGCTCACAGGCCCAGCCGCTCCGCGGCATGTGGGACCTTCCCGGACCGGGGCACGAACCCGTGTTCCCTGCATCGTCAGGCGGACTCTCAACCACTGTGCCACCAGGGAAGCCCTCCAATTGGATTTTTAAAGTATTCTAATGTTATCTATTTTTTAAAATATTTATTTATTTAGGCTGCACTGGGTCTTAGTTGTGGCATGCGGGAGCTTTGTTGTGGCATGTGGGCTCTTAGTTGCAGCATGCATGCGGGATCTAGTTCACTGACCAGGGATCGAACCTGGGCCCCCCGCACTGGGAGCAGGGTGTCTTACCACTGGACCACCAGGGAAGTTCGTAATGTTATCTATTAATAGAAGCATTTTTATATTTTCTTTTCTAATAGTTACAGCTCTTACGTCTGTTTCCTATCTTTTTTGTGGTAACAAGGACATACAGAAATCTTAAACTTCAGATTGCTGAAAGCAGATATCCTTCTGTTCTGGATGTGTATATCAATCCATGGTTATTGAACAGAGGAGTGAATAAACAAGAGAATGAAGAAAGATGGGGGTCAATTTTCATCAGAGAGGAAAAGGTCAATTTCCTAAGGCAGAGAGAAATATTGAAATGGGTTGTATTCAGGACCAGCAGTAAGCAGGTTGCTGGCTTATCCCTTGTCTACATCCTAGTGGCCAAAGGATGAGACACTCCTACACTTGATGATACCAAGAGGGAAAGTAGGAGCCTGGTCCTGGATGACAGTGGTGGCTTAACGAGTACCAGGAAGCTCCTACTTGTAGACATTCATTTCAGTGAGGAAATGGTGTTTATTTATGGTAGTTGGATTTTCAGTTATTTACAGCTAAACACACCCTATAGGATACAGGGTACAAAGCTTTGAACTGGATTATTCCAAAGTCAACTTACTGGTTTGTCCAGTATTCTGTGGACTTCTTACACTCCTTTTTGAAAGAGATCACTTTCTGGAAGCTGTATGTGGTCTGTCTCTGCTCAGAGCTCAGGTTCTTCACCTTTCCCCCATGTGCTACATCCTGTCTGGATTATCATGATTTTGAACTTATTCTTGATGTGTGGGAGAACAGGCGACGAACAAATGTGTAGCAGTAATAAATAGACCCCAAAGCCTATTTTCAGGAAATAGTTATGATACTAATAATTTACAGGTAAAATGCTGATTAATTTATTCCTCCTTCTCTAACCTGAAGTTCTTAAGCTCTGAGGAGTTGAGAAGTGTCCTAGAGGCTCATGTTTCAAAGACAAAAATATACATCTTTCTTCATTTTCTTGTTTTTTTAATGACTTTTAAAGTGTTCCCCTTCACATGGAATACTTTGAGATGCTATGTGTGATGAAATAATAACGGTGAATGGAGATCAAATTGTAGGTCCATGATTCAGTCGATTGAATGCCACCAGCTACCATAGTGATTTGGTCAATATATAGTTTTATATCTCTTATTCTTAGTCATAAATTGTTTAAATTAAACCAATAGTGGACTACTGATTTTAAAAAGCATATGAAAGAATGTTAATATATTTCAACAATTCAGTATCTCAATAAACATGTTTGTCAGACTATACTAAGAGAGGAAAAGGGCAAATTAAACTTTGCAATTGAATGAAACGATTATTACTGCTAATCCAGCAATTTTCATAAATGATCCACAATGCCTTTTCTGCAATTCTAAATTCTAAAATGTTTTCTAATGAAAAGCTTCTTCCCCCTATTATGTCTCTGCAAAATTTACCTGAACTAACACGGCTATTTACACTTTGTTTCTCTCTAACTTAGTGGGACTCCTCATATATTTTCATACAGATATACCCAGACGCTGCCCCAGACCTGTTGGGATGTTACATATTGCGCAGTGTATGCACCTTACTATACTGCTAAAATCCAAATGCTTATGAATTCTAAAATACTTCTGGCCCTGAAGGCTTAGAACAAAGGATTAGGGTCCTGTATGCAAACAGGATGCATAACATTTTTGACATTTTACATGCATAATAGTTAACATTTGTTCAGAAATGTTTTTTTAATGTAATCAAATTACAGTAAATTAAATAGTATGATTAATTTGCTAAATGAAAAAAGAACATGCAATTTATTATTAAAAGTTGTATTCAAGTGGGTTTCATGAATCAATCTCAAATACTATACTTATTTAAAAACACTTTTTAACCTAAAATCATGTTTTTATTCTATACCATACAAACAGAAAAAACTGAACTTCCAAGAATGCTTTCTTTCTTAAGATGTTAAGGCCTCCATCAAACTTGAAGGTGAATCACTAGAAGCATCTCTAGTCACATCCAAAACAAGACAATAATATGGCTAATTAATTGCCCAGTCATACTACCTAGGGCTATAGAACATCAATTTTTTTAAAGTCAAAGTATGGAAAAGAGGCCTAAATTATTTAATGAATGGGATGTTGTTTTATCAACAGCCAAGTAAAATCCAGGGAAGTGCTGTTAGAAGTAAAGACATCTGCATAGTCTCTAAATACTAATATGCAAAAGTCAACAGATATACTGTCTTAATTGCAACAAATAAGATGAACAATGTGCAGCCTGCACGTGGATATTCTCCACAGTGGCCATAGAAATTAACAACTCCTGGAACAAGTTTAGCATGCAGTGGACAGGATGATCCAAACAGAGGCACAGGGCTGCTGAAACCTGCTAGGAAACCCCAAGGAAGGGGAGAAAGAGTACACTGAGCCCTGGGTCAGAGTAGGATAAGAGAGAACCAAGCACCAAGGAGGAGAGAGGACATCAGAGCCTGGGCCCTGGAAACTAAGGAAGATGAAAGGACACCAAATACTGGACTCTGAGGAAGACATGAAAATAATTTGTCCTGGGCTCCCAAGAAAGATGAGAGTGGGCTGGGTTCAAGGAAGAAGAGCACACACCGGGTCCTGGGCAGTGAAAGACTTCTCCCATTTCCTAGATATGGGCATCTCGCTCAGAGAAGAGGACACGGGGTAGAGAATCCTGTCCAGCCCACTCCAACTCCCTGATTCTTTGCTTAACCAAACATCAGACAGGCTACCCTTAACTTTCTCCCCAGTAAGCCCCATACGTGTACTTCCTCGTAGAATCCCATTTTAGCAAGAATCCTAAGTCAGTTTATCACGAATTCCTTACTCTTGATATCTGATCAAACTCCTCATCCCCACTCTCTATCCCAGGTGATATCCCATCACCTGGGCCTGCCTTCAGTAAAAAAGCCTATTATCTTGGTTCAGCCAGAATCCCCCCAGACTTGATGTCTCCTTTTCTTCATTTTCTATCCACCAGTATCCCACTCCCCCAATCCTAGGCCATAAATCCCCACTTATTCTGGTTGTATTCAGAACTGATCTCAGTTCTACACTGGAGTCTCCCTTCCCCGGTTGCAATAGTTTATTGAATAAAATCTACTTTCACCGCTTTAACTTCCGTCTAGCTCTGGTTTACCGTAGACAACAGTCACGCCCCCATCCCTGTGTCTTGGGTCCACTTAACCCTGCCCTTCGCACAACTTGAGTAGACAGTCCTGACCCCCACTCCCCTCCCTGGGCCTGGAGGACATTTAGTCTCAACCTCTGCACACTTTGGGGCAGGCCCGTCCCTCTTTTCCTCCCAGGACCTCTGGCTGATTTCAGTCCCGTCTCCAGAACATTTCCCACCCTCCCAACCCGCCCCTTTTTCCTCTCCATTAGACGTGGACGCACCTTTAGCACCGCCCTCTTCCCAGAACTTGGCAAGACTTTAGCCCCGCCCCTCCGCACTTCCGGCCCGCCTCGCCTCCCCCTACGTTGGGTGTGAGCAGAAGCTCGCCCCGCCCCTCAGCACTTCCGGCCCTGCCCCTCCCAAGCTTCCCTTTATCCACTTCCGGCCGGTCCCATGCGTTAGCAGCCCTCGTGGCAGGGTGTGGATCCCTCCCGGCCTGCGTCGTCGCCCACCCAGGTGCTGTGGCCCAGCGGCCTGACTTGCCCCTCCCAAGGCCTCCTCCTGCCCAGCGGGACCGCCGAGGGCGCTCTCCCCTGCCTGGGCTTCGCCTGCCGCCCCGAGTTGGCCGGCCAAGATGGCCGCTGCCCGCTAGGTGGGGCGCACTGCGCCGCGGGGGTGCCTGGGAGCTGTAGTCCAGGCCGGCGCGCTGACGCACTTCGCCGCGGGCCGACGGGCGCCATTGTGCGCTGCGCGCGGGGTGAGTGCGGCGGGAAACTTGCGCCCGTCGGGGGCTCAGTTCTAGGGCCGCTCCGCGGGGAGCGCCGAGCCGCGGCCCCTACCATACCAATCGTAGCAGCCCAGAGCCAGCCTCGCCTGCCGTCCTTCCGCCGTGTGGCCTTTAGGGGCAGTGGGAGTCGGGGACTCGGGGCCCAGAGGACGCGGGGCGGGGCCACCCCCTCCCGGCGCTTGCGGGCAGACGGGGGCGGGGGGCGATTCCCTCTCGGTGAGGAAGGTGGGAAACCGTCCCTTTGCGTGTTCAAGAGCAGGTGGAGACATTCCTTTAGGGCGTCTTCCGAGGTGGGGAATGGACTTGTCATTTCCTGTTGATTGGGCCGAGAGGGGCGGGGGGCCTTGGCGTAGCGCTCATGCCCCTCCCACCTCCCAAATTCGACCTTCTCAGGACTCTGCCCACTCCCACGAGACACGTTGAGGAAGAGGAAGGTATGGCCACCGGGCTTCCGACGGCCTGGTTCCGTGTGAGTAGAGGCTTCTTTATGAGTTTCTGAGTCTACCCCTGGATTTGGGAGCGGGGGTGGCGGGCTGATGGTGGGACACCACCTTCCCTGAGATGCCCCCGGGCCCCGTAGCATCTCGGGAAGGGGAAGGGGAGGGGGAGTGGATGGGAAGAAGAGACCCTAGTGAGTGGAGTGATAACAAGTTACTTTCCAAGGGAGTGGTTAGAATAGAGGTCCAAGTATGGGGGATACTAATTTACCGTTTAAACTGGGGGTGGGATGGGGGTATGCATTGTCAGGTCTAAGCAGGGATCAGGCTTATATTTAAACAGTACTTTGGCATTAGAGCTTAGTCCCTGAGAGAAGAGAGCTGAGGATGAATCCTTGACAGGTTAAGGAAGTAGAAGCAGTATGGGAAGTGGGTGGGGGCTGAAGGCTGGGGTTTGATCATTCAGCTCACACAATCTCCTAGCAGGAGGTATACACACTGATACAAATGTTGGAATCCCCAGGTCGACAAAAAATGGAGAGGTTTTCAGAGAATGAAAAGCCACCTCCAGCCTCATGGGTTGTCTTCCTTGCTGTGACCTGATAGGGTCAAGCTTGGGTTTGCTGTTTCAGACAAATGCAGGAACTCATGAGAGACACACCTGGAATGCTCAGGCCACCGTGCTGATTGTGCCTGCATGTGCCCAGTCACCCCCCTTCCTGTCAGCATGGGTGACAACAGGCCCTGGCTGAGCACGCACCTGTGGGTTTTAGGAACCAGTGATCTTTGAAGATGTGACCCTGGGTTTTACTCCGGATGAGTGGGGAATGCTGGACCTCGAACAGAAGTCCCTGTACAGGGAGGTGTTGCTGGAGAACTACAGGAACCTTGTCTCAGTGGGTAAGGATGGCCTGTGTGTCAATAAAGATCTGCGCTTTGCAGCACGAATGTGGTGCCTCTGAAGTGTGTGTCTGCTTCGGCTCAGCCTGCAGGGATCCGAGTTCAAATGTCAAGGCCCTGGAGCCTGAGGGAGAGGGCTTTACTTTGTACCCATTGGAAAAGGGCAATTTCACATATAACTTCTGAAGCTTTACTTAGTCCATCCGTCAGAGGCATTGAATTACCAGGGAGGTGGGTCTATCAGGAATGTTTCCAGATGCCGCAGTGGATGTTTACTGTGTTTGTAACAAGAATTTCAGGACGGGGTGTCTGTGTCTGACAGCTCAGGAGTATCATCAGAGACCCTCATCCTTTCCATCTCTCCATGGTTAGCGTGAAGTTTTCCATTCTTAGGTTAGTATATGCATGGCCGTGATGCCAAGCATCATGTCCATGTTCAAGGCAGAAAGAAGGAGAGACGGCAACCCTGGCTAGTTCTCTTTCTACAGCTGTCATACAAAGAAAAATAAAAATGCCTTAGGCCCCCAGCTGACAAACTTCCCTTTGTGTCTTGCTGGCCAAAACCAGGTCCCAGTGCCTCCTTTACTGGCAAAGGAGTCCAGAAAAGCAAGCAGCTGGCAAATGGGATGGGTAGGGTTATTAACACTGCCCTAGACCAGAAGTCATGCCCTAGCAGGGGAGAACACAGGGACAGAATTGCTACAGCAGGAAAGTATTTTCTCCCAAACACAGACCCCCGCCCCAAGCACTGTCTCTTTTCCCTTGGGCAGAACATCAGCTTTCCAAGCCAGATGTGGTATCTCAGTTAGAGGAGGAGGAAGAGCTCTGGTCGGTGGAGAGAGGAATTCCTCGAGACACCTTTTCAGGTGAGAACCAGGCACATGGGAGTCCTGGCACGGGAGTCCTGGTTAGTGAGGAACTAGTGTCTTAGAAAAGGAGGTGGATGGGGAAAACCCCCAGTGGGGTGTTGTGATGAGTAGCTGCAGACATGCTGAATCAAGCCCTGCATTTTCCTCTGGCTTCAGAATCAGGGTGTACTGCTTGGTTGAACATGAACATGAACCTGTTGCCGGTGCCATGTTGGCAACAGGGGCTCCCTCACCCTGCTTCACTCATTGTCTAACTGCCCTTCCATCCTGTCATCTCCAGTAACTGGTGTGTGTCTCTGGCTAGATTTTTTAGATACATTTACATTTATGGATATATGTTTGTTTTGGGAGGTGTTTCCATACTCAGTGCAGACAGGTCTGCATCATTCATTTTAACAAATGCAAATGTAGTCCACATTTGATTTTTTTACTTTGTTTGTTTTTTGCGGTACGCGGGCCTCTTACTGTTGTGGCCTCTCCCATTGCGGAGTACAGGCTCCGGACGCGCAGGCTCAGTGGCCATGGCTCACGGGCCCAGCTGCTCCGCGGCATGTGGGATCTTCCCGGACCAGGGCATGAACCCGTGGCCCCTGCATCAGCAGGCGGACTCTCAACCACTGCGCCACCAGGGAAGCCCTGATTTTTTCACTCTTGATGGACATTCAAGTTGTTGCAAAAAACTTCCTCGCATACTTTTTTTTGCACTCAAGTTGGTTTTTTGTAGGTAAGGATTTCTAGAAATGGAACTTAGAATCAACCAAGATGTAAGTGAAAAAATCTGGTAGCAACAAACTGCTAAGATCTTTTAAAATACATATAGCTGCTCAAGAACATGAGAGCTTTTCCTTTTCATAAGATACCAGCGATTTAGAGTCCTCTTTTAAGATTTTCAGATCTGATGGGAAAAGATATGTTCAGTTTAGTTCATATTTCCCTCATGAAGTTGCACGTATTTTCATAAGTTTACAGATCATTTGTATTTTTGCTTTTGTTAGTTTATGTATTTTCCCTTTTCCTATTTGGTTTGTCTTTTGTGTGTGTGTGGTCAGGAGGACTCTATATACTATATGTTATGGATGTTAATACTGCAAATACCAGTCCAACATTTACCTTTTTTTTTTAAAGGGCTTCAAATGCTTGGCCTTTTTATTTATTTATGGCTGTGTTGGGTCTTCATTTCTGTGCGAGGACTTTCTCTAGTTGTGGCAAGCGGGGGCCACTCTTCATCGCAGTGCGCGGGCCTCTCACTATCGCAGCCTCTCTTGTTGTGGAGCACAGGCTCCAGATGCGCAGGCTCAGTCGCCGTGGCTCACGGGCCTAGTTGCCCCGCGGCATGTGGGATCTTCCCGGACCAGGGCTCGAACCCGTGTCCCCTGCACTAGCAGGCAGATTCTCAACCACTGCGCCACCAGGGAAGCCCCAACATTTATCTTTTACCTTTATTTAGTCTCCATAAAGAAGTTTTATGATTTCAGATATTTTTTCTTTCAAATCTGTCTTTACTCCTATTCTAGGTTTCATGTCATACATAGGCAAGTTGTACCAATACTTTTGTCAATTCTGGTATTTTTGTGGGGGGGTAGCTGTTTCCTATAACTGGGTTTCCTTGTGTATATGATGTGGGGCACAAGTTTTTTCAACACCGTTTTCTGACTTGGTTCTTCTCATTATTGGAAACGCCGTCTTTATCACAGACTTAATTCCCATAGTCATCACCATGTGCAGGCCTTCTTGGCCCCTTATGCTCCCATGGTCTCTGTCAGTGTCTGAGTAAACACCATATTGCTGTACTTATTGTAACTTTACAACAAACTTGGATAAATGGTAGTTCCTCTCATTATTTAAAAAAAACAACACATCTGTTTTCAACCAAATGAACTCACCATCAGCTTGTCAGGATTCATTGAGAAAATCTTGTTAGAAGGTGTCTTACATTTGATTGGATTCAGACATTCCTTGATGCAGAACTGGTCTCAGTTGAGTTTTGGCACAGGTGTACAGAGAGATGTGCTTACCTCACTGTGCTAGTCAGGCCTTCCAAGTGCTGCTGGGAGTTCACTGTAGTTGCTGTTAATCTGCTCAGGTTAATCATCCCTTGCAGTCTTCCTTAGTTGTTGCAGATGAACCTGTCATGCTGCTAAATTCTCTTATTATTTGTAACAGTTTTGTTAGAGTCTCACTAATTTTCTCAGTACAAAGTCATCTTACTGGCAAGTATAAAGGAGGAGGCAGTTGTATTATTTTACTTCATTTGCACGATCATGTAATTGCATTCATCATATCTGGTACTTCCAAAACACTGGGCTGAGAGTGTGATGATTTGAGTATCCGGTCTTAGACTTAAAAGGGCAAGTCTCTAGGTTTTGACAAGCATGTTGCTGGATTCTGTGATTCAAATCAGTTTTTATCTGGATAAAGAAATAGTCACCTCACCCTTTCTAATAAATGAAAATTAGTAATAGCCCCAATTTCCCCCCTCCAAAGCGACCATGGGGATTTTCTCATTTGACAATTAACAGTGACATAATCATAGAAGTGCCCTTGTTGTAATGTGTTGCTGGTGTCTGTTAACTTATTTTTTTAGGGTTTTTGCATCAATATTCATAAATTAGGTTGGGGATGTAGGTGGTTTTCTTCTTTTTGTTTGTTATTTTTGGACACTTCTGTATCAGAGTGTACTGGCTTTATAAGGAGAACTTTGGGTGTTCTGCCCGCCTTTGTTCTCTGCTCTCATGCAAGTGGCTTCGGAGCAACCTGGCAGTCTTCAGCTGTGAAGCCTGCACCTGGCCCCATCTTTGGTGATGACCTTCTGTTTGCCACAACATAGACTAGAGTCTTCACTGACTCTTTGTCCCCCTTTCCTGGACTCCTTTGTTAGCCTGATGGCTCAACATTAATATTTTTTCTTTTCCATATTCACGTCATTCCTTTCATTCTCTACAGTGAAAACCTCCCTTCTAACCATGAGCACAGGTCACTAAACCAAACCTTACCTGGAAGGTCCCCAGCAACACAAGCACTTTGTATTCACCCAACATGGTTTCTTTCCCCCCGGTTGATCCAGCCTCCTAAGGTCTCTTCCCATCTTTGTGGCTCTGGCTTAGGTCTGTGTCTCATCCTCTCTGGAACTTAAGTCCCATGTGGGCAAACCTCCCAGGCATGCAATTTTGGATGGTCTAGTAGTTTCCTAAATCTAGCTGCTGTCGGGGGGCATTGGGCGCCTATGGTTCTGCACGTCTCAGGGGAGCTGGCTTGACAGGTGACAGGAGATTCAGGGGTGGTGCTCCAGAACGAGAGACCTTGTGCAGGGAGGCTTACCAGAACAATTGCAGGCTAGGCCTGAGGTGATAGGTGCTTAACACGTTTCTGCTGTGTCACAAAGAGTCCTTTATGTGATTTTTTTTCTTCCACTGCTTCCCCTTTACTTCACAAATATTTGTGGAAGGCCTCTTGTGTCCTATGCAGTATAAAAACAAAAACAAAAAACTGTACACTTAGGTAGTAAGCCAAAGACCTAACATAATCCCTGCCATTGTAGACTCCTTAGTCTAATAGATGACAGCCTTCTACAAACACGCTACATAGATATAACTGTGTAAACACAAACAGTGGTAAGTACTGAGAAGAAAACATGGTGTAAAGTAGGGAGCAATGGGGAATTACTCTAGAAGAGTTGGTCAGGTGACAATGCAGGGGTGAGATTTAAGCCGATTCCTGAAGAAAAGAAAGTCAGCAGACGAAGACTGGTGGGGAAGAGCTTCCAGATACAAACACCACTTGGGGTTACTGTGAGAATGGAGCAGGCATGGCACATTCTGGGAATGGAAAGTCACCCACTGGGCTGGGAGGAGGTAACCGAGGTGTACTGACGTGCAAGTTAAGTTTGGCAGAGCACACAGCGCTTCCACTGTGAAGGGGGTTTGATTTTCATTGAGTACGTGTGTGGTGTGCTTTTCACAGCTCACTCTGTGAAGATGGAAGGGCACAGACGGAAGCAGGCAGCAGGCTGTGGTAGCATCTAGGGAAGAGGTGGCAATACCTGGCCTGACAGCATAGCAGCAGGGTTGGGGAGGAGCTGGCTCCTCCCCATTCGTAGGTGGATTCAGTGGGGCTAGCTGAGTAATTGACCCAAGAGAGCAAAGGAAAGGAAGGTGCCAAGAACTGCTCATAGGTGAAAGCTTCAAGGGATTTCCTGTGACTATTCTTTGTAACATATGTATTTACTATATATATATTTTTTTAACGTATCAGTATTTCATTTTAAAAATACAATAACAGCGATATTACGACCCTGGAATTTTTGGCATTAGTCATTGACATGGTTAAGTCTGATAAAGGCAGAGACTTTTGAAGGGTGGAAATAGAGGTTTTCTTTGGTTTTTATTTTTATGTTGAAATAATTTTAGGTAAACAGTTAGTGACTAGTACAAAGAACTACCTAATAGCTTTCACCTAGATCCAAATGTTTTTAGAACTCTCCCATGTCTTGACTGGTTCTGTTAATGAAGTATGAATGAGAGGGGACTTAGAAACACCCAGGTAGAGGTTTGTAAAGCCAGCTGAATGTATCTGCCTGGACCTCCTCTTGAGGCAGTACATAAAACATGGGAATCATAGGTGTTTGGAATGGCCTGCTTTACTATTAAGAGAACTTCTCATCTCCTGCAGTGGTCTCTTTCTCCCAGCACTAATGTAGCTGTGCCTCTCCTCAGTGCAGAGAACTGGAACTGAATGAAAGCTAGGCCTCTCTGATGCAGCTCATTTTGCATGTCTTCAGCTCTCCATGACAGTAAAAATGGCAGCATAGGCATTGGTTGAAGTAGAAGGGAGACTAGATAAATGCTGAAGACAGGTATTCATCTTCAAGAAGGCACTAATTTGAAGAGATGCTATGAAGATAAGGAATGTGGAGAAATACTTGATGGCACTCAAATCTTCCACCTTCTCACTCAGTGTTCTTCAAGAAAGTATTACTATATGTGTGGTTTGGGTGGAAAGCTTGAGACATAATCTAGATTTAAACATTAGGAAAGCAATAAAGACACTATTTTGAAGGTCATGATTGTAGGAAAGCCTGAAGGATATTTAACTTTTTTTGACTGGTTAAGAATTTAAGCAGGAGAAGAGCCCTGCAAATATGAACGTGGCAACTCTCAAATTAGTGCAAACATCAATAGAAAAAAATAGCTTGTACAAGAAGATTTTTTTGTTGGGAGGAAGAGAAGGAAATTCTTCTCCAGATTTCATCCTTTGTGTAGCCTGAGAGGACTCACATGGGCTATATAAAACCAACATGTGCGGGATGTAGGAAATCAATTGTTTTATACAAAGGATAATTCTTTCAAGAACAAGACTAGTGTGAGAAAGCCTATTCTCAGCTCAGCCTTTAAGAGAAAGCTCACACAAGAGACCCTGAATGGAGGAAATCCTTTTCATCGTGAGTTTTCAACATGAGAACTCAAACATGGAAGAAATCTCAGGAATATAATCATAGCAGGAAAGGCTTCTGGCCTGATATAGTCTGATTTGAGAGAATTCATACTGGACAAAAAGTTCCAGTTCTGTTCAATTTGGAAAAATTCTTATACCAAATAATTATATCTGAGAACTGTGAAATCATGGGAACATGATTGCTATGGAAAGGTTTCATGAATAGCTCTCTTTTTCAGCATCATAGAAGTCATACTGGAGAGTGTCTGAGAAAATAATTAGTCTTAGGAAGGTTTCAGGAGTCACAGAACCCACTGGCAAGAAGCCCTTCAGTAGGAGTCCTCATTGTGTTCAGATCAGAGGACTCATATGAGAGTAGACTCTCAATGCAATATGCACAGGCAAATCATTAATCTTAGCTCTCACCTTATTTGACAGAACAACAGAAAAACTTACACTGAAAAGAACCACACTTAATAATATAAATGAAATGTCTCATTGTTTTTATGTCAGATAGGTCATAAGGAAGGCGAACTCTGCAAAACTTTGATCACGTAAGGATAGCCATCCCTTGGTATCCATGGGGGATTGTTTCAGACTCCTATGGATACCAAAATCCGTAGATGCTCAAGTCCCTTATATAAAATGGTGTAGTACAGTGCTCGCTTTGGCAGCACATATACTAAAATTGGAACGATACAGAGAAGATTAGCATGGCCCCTGCATAAGGATGACATACAATTCATGAAGCGTTCCATATTTAAAAAGAAAATAAAGTGGCGTAGTATAGTCAGACATGAAGGGTCAACTGTACAAATATATAGTAAAACATTCTGTTTTTCCAATTTGGGTTCTATTATCTATCTGATGTGAACATCTAGAACAGATGTTAAGTAGCATGGGTGAGAGCATGCATCCTTATTTCAGTTCCCCTTGTAAGTCCCCAGTTCTAGGACAATGACTGACTTTCTAGCTCAGGAAACTGTTGAGAGAATAAATGGTTGGAAAATTTTCAAGAGACAAGAGGGAATCTTCAAAGAGGAGACTCTGAAGACTAGGCCAGGCTCTGAGACAAGAGAGTAGGTAAGGGATGATAAAGGGAAATCTTAAGATACTGCTACAAAGAACTTTGAGAGGGTCACATCCTTGGGGACGGTGCAAAAGTCTACAATCTTGAGTGACCATCAAACATGTTTTGGCAGGAATCCAGCCTATCAGGGTGTGGTCACATACTGTGCAGTCTTTATTCAAGAATACTTTATGTTCTCTGTTATCATCCATCTATGTGTTCTCTAGGACCATGTAATCTTAATCCTTTTATCTGGGGACCACTCTCTCTGGTGTCCAGATACAATCCCTGGAGTAATTTCAAAGCCTGAAGTGCTTTAACTGTTAATTGAATAAGAAGGAAAGTAAATGAACTAAGCATTTGACTCAAACCTTTTTTTGGCGAAAAAATACTTCCAAAAGTCCTGAGGGAAAATAAGATAAAAGCAGGAATAAATGAGTCAGAAAAGAAGAAGAAAAAAAGCCCATTTTCTGGATAGACAGAATAAATAAAAGGCAAACTAAAAACCTATACAGGGAAAAGAAACTCTATTCAGATATTCAGCAATACATGTAGTTCTCATTATAGTACTTTACCCAACTGTTATAAAGAATAAGCCAGCTCTATGTACTGATATGAAACAATCTCCAAGAAATATGTATTTCTTAAAATATATATCTTTAACATACATATCTTCACATATATAGATGTACATGGGTTTTTTTTCCTTAAAACTATACACACACCAAGTATGAATGTGTCAATTGGTTATCATTGGGAGAATATAGAAACTGATAGAATGTAACTGTCTCCCAAGAAGGAAACTGGGTGGGAGGGTGACTTTCCATTTTTAGAGGTGCTGCCGGTAACTATGCTTATAAAATGGAAACGACTGTCTTCTTCCTGCTATGTCACCAGTTCCTGCCACAACGTAGGTGCTCAGTAATTATTTGTGGAGTACAGGAATGAACCAACAATAAGATGGAAAGATTTCTGGAAAAGTGTAAAGTTGGCAAAATTGGTCCCAGGAGAAATGTAAAAACCAACTTTTTCTTAGAACAAAGTGGCCAGTTAGTTGTGTTTCTATATTGACCTGGGCAGTGAATATTTTCCAGCTTCCTGTTAAAAGATAGTTTCCATGGAACATGAGCTACTCAATGACAACACAGGGTGCTATGTTAACAGGTTCTTCTGCAATGTATACATAGCATCGTTCTCACCAAAGCACAAAATGAGAAAAATATTGAAAAGGAGGAAATATTTGTAGCTTGTAACAATTAACACCTTTTTTAAAAAAAGCTAATCCTCTGAAATAGTTATAAGAGTTGAGCAGTTGCAACAGATTGCAAAATACAGAAGCGAATAGCTCTGGCTTATACCAGGAATAACCAATTTAACACAGATAGAGGATAGATTTTGTGAGTGATACTTTTTTGAAATGGAACCTAAGAATAAACTGTTAATGAGCAGGCTCTATTTGGAGAAAGTTATGTTAGAGTGCCATGGAAGACTTAAGTAAGTACTGTAAAAGCACTAACTTCTTTTGAGAGCTTACAAAGGCTAGAAGTGTGTGAAGTCCCTTTCTTAAGTCCTATAAGTCCTCCACAGAAGTGCTGCTGTGGGAGCATGAATGCAAGTCCCTGACCTGGCTGGTCTGGGAAGAAGCAGGTGGGGTGCAAACCAAGTGTCCTCTTACCCCATGGCCTGCTTAGGCTCCTAAGTAAAAGATGGGAACTTTGTAGCAACAGCCATCCTCCCATGGTAACTTCAGATGGGACACTCAACAGTGCCAGTGAGATTTCCTGAAATTTGAAATATGGGTAAATCCAGACATAAGGCTAAAAGGCCCAAATGTCTTGGTGAACCGTTCACCAAGGCACTTAGTAGCTGTGTTGTGTCAACAAATACTGCTTGAGCACCTGCCAAAATGCCAAGTACTGTTATAGGGGTGGGTCACCACGATGAACAGGGTGGAAAGGCCCCCTGTCTCACTGGGCTTACATTCATTCTAGAGTAGCCACTAGCACTTGTGGCTGATTAAATGTAAACCGACTAAAATGAACTTACCAGTCAGTTCCTTAGTTGCACTGGCCATCTTTCAAATGTTCACTGGTCACCTGCAGCTAATGGCTACTGTGTTGGACAGTGCAGATCTAGAACATTTCCTTCACCAAAGAAAGTTCCACTGGGCAGTGCTGTTCTAGAGAAGGTGGAGAGAGAAATTAGTGAGTCAGATACTTTAAGGTGGCAATCAGTGCTATGAAGAAAAATGAAACAATAGGGTATCTATCAAGGAGTGGGGAAGCATGGGTAGGCAATACTAGTTTAGAACTGGGCAGGAAGATAGCTCTGAGACGATGACATCAGAGCTGAGAGCTGGATGGGGAAGGAGATCAAGGTGGAGATGCTAGGAGAGACTATCAGGCAAGTGCAATGACTTCTGGATAAGACACATTTGGGCACGTTTGAGGAAAAGTAAGATAGTTGCTGTGTGAAGCCCTCTTTGGTGTAAAGGGCATAAAAGAAGAGGGTTTGGATCCCAGCTGCTCCCTTCCCCAGTGTGTGGCCTTGGGCAGGTTCCTATCCTCTCCCAGCTTGGATTTCTTTTGTGTAAAGGTTGGACGCTATTGCTTAGTGGGGCTGTGGTGGTGTAAAAGCCCAGGTCCTGGGGGGCTTTCATGAAATGGTAGCTACTGTTACTGATTCAAAGACTTTGACTGATGTAAAGATCGTCATAAGTAGCTTTGGCAGATCCTCCTCTGGATCTGGCCTAGGGGTTTCCAATGCACGAGACCCAGTTAGCAGCCTTAGCGGTGCAGTGGGGGAGACACGTTTAGAAGGCGATATAGCAGGGTGCCCAGCAGAGCTGAAGAGAGTGATGGGGAAAGGAGAAAGGGTGAGAGCTGGGGGCATCCTGGACAAGGAGGAAGAAGGACAGGGGAGTATGCAACAGGGATGAGGGGAGCTGACCCTGCCCCCGCCCCCCAACAAGCTGGTAAAAGATCATTGTAATTAGTTACTATTATATTTGTGGACTGGTAGCCCTAGTGTACCTGGTTAATCAGTCCGCGTTCCCTAGGAAAGTGGGCACGTGGGCACTATGAAGGAGACAGCTTACCTGGAAAGGAGCAGCAGAGAGAACATGAGAGTAGAAAACGGTAATTAGAAGAAGAAAACAGCAGCTCCCATCAGCCTTTACTATTGTTCATGCAGTACTGGCTTTGGGTCCCTAAGCACTTAGGACTTAGGGGAAACTGAGGCCCAGAAGAATTAAGCCCCTTGCCCAAAGGCTCAGTGAATTTGTGTAATAGCCCCCTAGCTAGATAGGGGAGTTGCAGGGGAGGGGACTAAATTCCCCCCAGGGTTATTCAGCTGGTGGGTTGAAAGCCAGTACTTGGAGCTGCAGCTGATAGGGATAATTTTATGCAGCCCCAGGCAGGTAGGTGGGAAAGTGGGTGAGTCAGCCAGCCCTGCCTCAGTGAGGTGGGGATCCAGTTTAGCCTTGTTAGCTGGTAAACACAGCTGTCAAGTGGGGCGAATACTTTTCTGGAACGGACAGCCGTAAGGATTACCTTAGAGGTTTTGGGGAGTGGTCCAAGAGATGAGACGGTTAGAGGACTGAGGTGCCTAGGATGACATTTACCCATGGGTTTAGAGGCTTGTGGCCATCTCACATACTGCAGAGCACCCTGTAGGTGCTTTATGACAACTGCAGAACCAGTGTCCGCCTGAAGGGCTGCTACAGCAGGGGGAAGGCAGATACACTGGAATCTCAGCGCCAAAAACATCGGCAGAGTTCCTGACATCCAAGCCCAGACAGGCTCTACAGTTTAAAACTGTAAACATTTTCAGTGAGCATTCAATGCAAGATTCTAAGAAAACACCCTGGTGCTCCCGAGGATAAGAGGAACTAAATATATGATCAAGATTAAAGGAGAAGGGGTGGGGACGGAGGGGATGAAGTAGAATAAAAAGGACCCAACGTGGTTTTTTTAAAGGAGAAAGCATTAAATAAAAATTCCTCTGATTAACCAAGGAGTACAAAACGGAAATGTCAGAATTTAAAAAGCTATGAAGCAATACGGAAAATTAAGTTTGTTCTTAAATGTCATGCGTGATTATTGCTCAAAATGGTGCCTGTGGCCCAACACGGAGCCGCTAGGGAGCCCCACGCCCACCCCTTGTGGGGGCTGCTTCTCAGGCCAGTGTTGCTGAGATTCCGGTATAAACTCCTATCTCCCAAGTTATCCTCAGAGAGAAATTCCAACCAAGCCTTAAGAGCTGTTAAGAGCTGTAAGTGAAAGAAAAGTGAACTACGCTTTCAAATCAAGAATGACCGGGGGGTGGGGATTACCCGCCGGAAATCCCAAGGAACAGGAAGGGAACTAAATGCTCAAGATAACGCAGGTATGAATTGGGCGGGCAAGCCTCCCGACGAAACTGACTCAAAACCTTATTTGGGAGGAAGTGGGGGGAAGAGGTTAGAAGTGAGAGATCAAATGCCTGCCATGATTTTTATCAAGGAAAAAGTCACTTTAAACGTAGGAAAGAAGTGACTGGCAGCGGCCGATAAGCCGCAGTATGGCCCAGGACCTGTTTTTCAACCCTGGAGCGCCCAAGGCCAGTCTGGGGTGGCGGGGCGGCCCCACCCGGCACTGGGCGACTCCTGACCCCGAGCTGACTCACTCGGATAGCGCGCCAGCAACGGGCGACGCCCGTGAGGTCCGTGGAGGCCGCCGCCGACCCGAAGTGTGTAGTCAGGAATTTCCGAGAAGGGAAGACAAAGCCGTAAGGAGACAGGGGAAGAATGTGGGGGCGGGGGAGGAAAGTGGGTGGGGAACCTGGGTGGTCGTTGCTCTCGGGGAAAGCGGCCGCGCTCCCCTCACCCCGCGTCACCCAACGGGGAAGACCTGCAGCTCGGATAGGTGTGTGTGGAGGCTGCGTCGGCGTCGCCCCAGGACGCGTCCACCGTCGCCGGGGAGGCCGGGAGAGAACGCGAGTGGAGGCCAGAGGCGACAGCCCCACCACTAGCCGAGTAGCCACCATCCTGCCAAGGGCCTCAGGCTAACCCAAACCCTCAACATGGCGGGGCCGGAAGTCCGCGGCGTGGAGGCTCCCGGGAATTGTAGTGAGGAGAGTGCCTGACGCACTTCCGTCCAGGCCGGAAGTCGCGGCCCCGCGCTCCTGGAGCTCTGAGAGGAGCGAGTGAGGCTTCAGGGTCGGGGTGGGTGGGGCATGGGCTTTTTCCCGCTTCACCCTTTGGAGGAGGGGCCGGGCGCGCTCCGCGGACTCAGCTAAAGCCAGCTCCCCAGCAGCCCACGCTGTCTGATAAGTGCGCCCGGTGGACGATGTGGCAGGTGCTTGGGGGGCCGCAGACGGCGAGGAAAAGCACAGAGGCAGCGTATGCAGGGAGCCGCTGCTCCTAATCGCTTCCTGAGTCTTTTTTTTTTTTTTTTCTAACGCAATTGTAATTACTCCCACAGTAGTGTGAGCAAAGTTGCTCCTGTGCTCCAGGGATAGAAAGCCAAATTCTGACAGCAGGAGTTTGCAGCAAACTAAGAGTTTATTGCGTGGAGACAAGTCTCAGATCCACTCCAACTTGGTCTTTGAGTTAGGAGTGTTTTAAAGGAAGAACTGAGAGTCTAGGGTTAATCATCGTTTTGTGACATTACTTAATCGTGGTTTCAGAAGTCATCATGTCTCTGGTTTAGGATTCTCTGGCTAGGTGGTCCATGGTTCCAGGATCTGTTAGCTCATATTACCGTGAAGAGATAACTTGAATTTGTACTTTAATGATGTTGTCAATCACAGCAGTATTGGTCATCTGACACTGGTTGATTGATGTTCAGTTAGCACAGGATTGAGATCAGCAGGGACAAGAAAGGGGATAAAGTTTTGGATAACAGAGGTTAATCATAAACTCGGCAGGGGAATTGGTTTTAGGGGGACTCATTCAATAGTAATTTCCTGTTCTGCTTTTTACTTCATGTGACAGGAACATTTCTATGTTGTCATAATCCCCCTAAAACCAGTGTATTAATTTTTTTAATGCTTACATGGGAATCTTTCACAATTTTCTTGACCTGTGTTTTAACACTACCTGTGTCTTCCAGTTTTATTTCATCATTTACCACATTGCTAGGAAGTGAGTGTTGTGGAAATAAAGACCACTCAGAGGAGGACATGCAGAGGCTACTTCCTCAGAGCCCACCCTAGCAAGGTGGTCAGCCACCGTCCCTTATGTTTGGTAGAGACTAAGGCAGGCTGGGAGAGGGAAGATTCATAGTGGAAAAAAGGAGAAGGTTCTGATTGGAGATTATTGGCTTGGGGTCAAAAAGAAAACTCTATAAAACAGAAATCAAACCAAAAATAAATCATAGTCTGTGTTATTTACTTTTTTAATTTATTTTTTTAAACCTCTAAGTCATTTAGAATTAGCATTTCTTCTTGGAATTATAGAGAGCTTCCCTTAGCATTTCAGGACCATCCTGGAGTTCTGTTCAGCAAATGCTCTGTGGACTCTATGACAAGACCCAGCGTCCCTGCCTTTCCCAGACATCCTTGTTCTTGGCCCCCATGGAGGTGGGATCAGGTTCTATTCCCCTCATGGCTGCAGGCATATACAGCATAACAATTCTTGTTATCTCTTGGTCTTTTTTTTTCCTTCTATGTTAAGATATAATTTATATACCATAAAGTTCACCCTTTGAAAGTATACAATTTACTGGTTTTTACTATGTTCACAAGGCTGTGCAACCATAAGTATGATCTAACTTCAAAACAGTTTCTGCATCCCAAAGAAGAAACCCTGTATCCCTTAGCCATCACCCCAAAGCCCTTCAGTTCCCCCATCTGGAAACCACTCATCTGCTTTCTGTCTCTATATATTTGCCTATATTGGGCATTTCATATAAATGGAATTATACAGTATGGGGCCTTTTGTGTCTGGCTTCTTTCACTTAGCATAATGTAGTCAAGGTTCATCCATGCTGTATAACTAGACCATATTTTGTTTGTCCATTTATCATTTGATGGACATTTGAGTTGTTTTCCCTTTTTGGCAATTATGAATAATGCTGCTGTGAACATTCTTGTACAAGTTTTTGTGTTGACACATGGTTTCAATTCTCTTTGATTGAAACTCCTGGATCATGATATAACTCTGTGTTTAACTTTTTGAGGAGCTGCCAGACTGTTTTGCAAAGTAGTGTAGCAGTCTGTATTCCTACTAACAGCGCACAAGGGTTCCAATTTTTCCACATCCTCACTAACAGTTGTTGCCACCCATCTTTGATAATAGCCATCCTAGAGAGTGTGAAATTGTATTTCACAGTGGTTTTGACTTGCATTTTCCTGGTGGTTAACCATGTTGCTCGCCTTTTCATGCATTTTTTGGCCATGTGTCTTGCTCTGCTTTTGACTTACAGAGTGTCCTGAGGCTCAGTTGGACCCTCAGTTCCATCCTTTTCCTGCTGGGAATCCCCTGATGAAGATCGAGGTTGTTGAAATCCTCACACTGAACGAGGAGGTGGCTCTTCCCCGGAATGCCCAGATCCGCGCCCTCTATGCTGAAGATGAGGGCCTGAGCCCAGACATCCTCAGGGAGCCCACTCAACATCTGGATAAGCATCCAACTGACCCTGAGACCGCTCGCCAGAGGTTCCGGGGATTCCGCTTTGAGGAGGTGGCAGGGCCCCGAGAAGCCCTGGCCCGGCTGCGTGAGCTGTGCCGCCAGTGGCTGCGGCCCGAGGTTCACTCCAGGGAGCAGATGTTGGAGTTGCTGGTGCTGGAGCAGTTCCTGGGCGCGCTGCCCGGGAAGCTCCGGATGTGGGTGGAGTCGCAGCACCCAGTGGACTGCCAGGAGGCAGTAGTCCTGGTGGAGGATGTGACCTGGATCTCTGAGGAGGAAGGTGAGTGCAGTGGAAGACTGGGGAGACAGCAGTTCCTGTGAAGGCATCTTGGAGGGTGGGGGCGAAGGAACCCCAGGCTTCCTGGGAGGGGTAGGGGAAGGCTGGTGCCCACTCCATCTACACCAAGGGCATCTGCTTCCCCCCCCGCCCAACCCCAGTTCATGAATCAGAGCTTTAGATACTTGCTTGCTGACGCACCTGTCACTACCCCTGGGCCAAGGCTCTGAGAATGGCTTCCTCTCTGGACCCTTTTGTGGAAATGGAAGGTCTCAGGCCCCACGTCAGAGCTGCTGAAACCCTTGGGTGAGGCCTGGCACTGCGTTCTTTAATGAGCCCTCCACACATTTCTGATGGAAGCCAGCAGATAATGTGCTTCATTTTCATCCCTCTGGGATCCCTGCTATATCAATATCAGTCACACAGGTGTTGTATTTCTGGTACGCCTTCTCTTTTTTTTTTTTTTTAATATTTATTTATTTATTTTACTATTTGGTTACACTGGGGCTTAGTTGCGGCAGGTTGTCTCCTTAATTGCGGCTCGCAGGCTCCTTAGTTGTGGCAGGCCGGCTCCTTAGTGACAGCATGCGAACTCTTAGCCGTGGCATGAATGTGGGATCTAGTTCCCTGACCCGGGATCGAACCCGGGCCCCCTGCATTGGGAGTGCAGAGTCTTAAACCACTGCGCCACCAGAGAAGTCCCCTGGTGTGCCTTCTAACATCATACACTCAGTGGAGGCTGTGGATAAAATGGTGACTGAGATAGACAGGACTCATGGACTTCCGAGCTCAACAAGCCTCCAATCTAGCAAGAAAGATGGGAGTCTGACAAATGAACATGTGTTTGATGGTGTGGGGTAGAGAGGGTAACGGTGGTGGTGGGCCAGGGGGACGGCACAGGTTCGGGACGTATTTGGGAGCCAGCCTCCATGAGGCTTGATGTCCTTCAAGCTGAGTTCCGTGGAGCGCAGACCCTGCTCTCTGTGTCTGTGATGGGTACCTGGAAGATGTTTCTTGAGTGAATGCGTGATTGACTGATTGATTTTGATGCTTGAGGAGGAGGGGGGAATCTGAGGCTGGATGGTGGGATTCAGAGAAGAGGGCTTCCTGGAGAAGCAGGTGCGGGGAAGGAGAGGGGCAGGTGGCAGTGGGAGTGGTCTCTTCCACAGGCACCGAGTCTGGGGTGCTGTTGTCTGCAGGGTGAGGGCCCCAAAGTTATCCACATTGGAACCCCTGGAACCTCACATGGCAAAAGTCATTTCGCATGTGTGATTAAGTTAAGGATCTTGAGGTGGACGGATTATCCTGGATTACTTGGATGGGCCCAATGTCATGAGGGTCCTTATGAGAGGCAGGCAGGAGGGTCAGAGTCAGAATAGGAGATGTGAAAACTGAGGCAGGGGTGATACAACGAAAGTGTCACGAGCAATGTATTTTACATAGCCTCTAAAAACTGGAAGGAGCAAGGAGTATGTTCTCCCTGAAGCCTCCGGAAGGAACGCAGCCCTGTGAACACTTTGATTTTAGCCCTTCGAGGCTGTGTCAGGCTTCTGATCTCCGTAATTGTAAGACAGCAAATTTGTGTTATTTTGAGCCACTGGCATGGCAGCTTGTTACAGCAGCACCAGGAAACTAATATAGGTGCCAGGGAGGCAGTTGTTGAGCTCATTGAGATGAAAGGCAGTGAGTCCGTTTCACACCTTGGGGGTGAATGAAACCAATTAGTGTTACAGGGGACAACAAAAGAGGCCTTCCAGGGAACCCTATGAGTCCTGCGTTTGTGGTCAGCATGTCCATTGAACCTCTTGGGCATGACTGCCACAAGCCTTACACAGAGTGGCCCAAGGGAGAAGGACAATATATTGAAAAAGTGCAAGGGTGATCCAGCTACAGGCATGGCTAGACCCAGCAGCTCCACTCATCTTCAGGACTCGTCCTCTCTGCTATATCATACTTCTGCTGGCCTCTGATGGCTTCACTCAAAGGCACTGTTTCCATGTAGGGGCTCCCAGGATGGAATTTCTCTTTCCTAAATGTTCCAACAGATGCCCCTTTGGTTCTGATTGGCTGGCTGGGGGGCCCATGTTCATCCCTGATCCAGTCATTTTGGCCAGGAGGAAGCAACGGCCTGCTGGGCCAGCCTGGGTCACATCGTGTGTCCTCCTTGATAGTGGGGTGGCGTCATCATTATAGAAGCCCAAGGACCATGTGAGGACACATAAAGAAAGTCAGACATCGAAGAGCCATGGTCAAGAGGGGCCATAAAGCCAGGCAGAGCTGTTTTCTGAGGTGGAAGAAACTTGGTAAAATTTGCATCAAGATGGGTTTGGGGGAATGAGTCTGGTCCTGGGGCCAGGGGAAGTTCCCCACTCCGTGGTGTAGCAGGAAGGAAGGATGAAGGGGTGGAGGGCGTGGAGGCCGGAAATGGGGTCTTTGTCTCTGAGGAGAAGGTGTGAGGCCAGCTGCTGAGGTGAGCGTGGAGGTGAGGCAGCTACTTCAGGGGAGGGACTGGGTCCGGAACAGTCCTTGGAGGGGGAGTGGATGGGACCCGCAGTGGGGACAGTGGTGCCCTGTGGTCACACACATGGGGATTTGGACACAGGCTTTGAGAGAAGAATGAGGGGCACGATAAGTTATGGGTCCCAGAGATAGACGTGGGCTGTCCTTGCCCCACCTAACCCTGCGCTGCCGTCTCTTCCCAGCACTGCCCACCCAGGGCCCCACCAGCTCTCTCCAGACCACAGCTCAGCAGGAGGAGGACATGGCCACCAGGCTGGTGAAGGCACTGCCTGAGGTGAGTGGGGAGTGTCACCCTTTCCTTCTCTGGTCCCAGCATCCCCTGCAGGCCTCCCACAGGCAGGCCTTTCAGAGTGCTGAGTGTGAAGGGCAGGCCTGCCCTCCTGCGACTGTGGTGTCATTGGAGACCACGACAGGGCACAGTGACCAGGAGCCGGGAAATCTGGAGGGAAGAGGGGGGAGGGGCCAAGCGTTCACAGCCTCGGGCCCAGGCGTCCAGATCAAGGCTGGATCCCAGTTAGAACAAAAGAGGCTTCATCCTTCAGAAACGCAGAGCTGGGTGTTTATAACTGAAACAAAGCCTGGGATTTGCTTCAAAATCATCAGAGCTGGGGTGTAGACGAAATAGGACTGGCCCTGTCTTGCTGACTGTTGAGGCTTAGAGAGCAGCCAGTGATGGTGTCTGTGTGATCTTGGTCGGGGCTTACATCTGGCTTGAGCATAGGAGTGAATTTATCAGCTCTCGTGTAATGAGTGGTCTGGTGCAGGCTTCAGGCACAACTGTATTCAGGGGCTCCAGCCTCTTCCTTCTCAAGCAGCCTCTGCCCCTTTTGGGCAAAATGCCTCCCAGATCCAGACAGAGGGCGGTGGGAAGCCTCTTCCTCCCGGAGTGCTGGTCAGCTCCTCGGAAAGGACTCATCACGGTGCAGCCCAGGCAGCCACCCCAGCCCCAGGCAACCCCTGTCCCCATGGGGAGGGGCTGTTCCAGAATGGGGTATGCCCAGGGAGGTGCAAGGCTGGCCCGAGGGGTGGTCTCCGGTGGGAAGTCATGGGGAAAGGGTAGAGGCGGTTTGTTTGTGGCACTCTGTAGTTCCTTGTGAAGTAGGGCTCTTCCTCCAGCCTGGGCCCCAGACTCTGGTTTTGTGAGAGCAGACCCATTGGACTTTTTACAGGCCCCAGTCAGTGTTTCCAGGCAAAGCTCCAAAGCTGGGGCATCCCAGCACAGTGAGCTCTGTCGGAATGTCCCCGCCAGCCTCTCTTCTGTCCCCAGCAAGGACTCCCTGACCCTTCTGCTGAAATACAAGGTGTGTGACATTGCAGGAACCAGTGACCTTCCTGGACGTGGCTGTGGACTTCAGCAGGGAGGAGTGGGGGCTGCTGGACCTGACACAGAGGACTGAGTACCACGACGTGATGCTGGAGACCTTTGGACACCTGGTCTCTGTGGGTAAGGCCCTCCACGCTTCCGGGACTGGGATGCCATGGGGGCTCTGAGTCAGGGCTTACACCCTCTCTGGGCCCTGGACATGCCCTCGAGTCCCCTGCACCGTCCAGGGCCTCTAGCTGACACTGTACATTGGGAGGGGTGGGGCTCGTAAGAACAGAAGCAGCCTCAGGTCCAGTGAAGGACCGATTTGCTGTCCACCCTGAGGGTGAATGAGAACAGGGACTCAGAGCTGGGAGATGCCCGCAAGCCCTTGCCCAAGCTCGGTGTGCCGCTCTTTGCTGCTTCACTGCTTTCAGTCTCCCTCCCCAGGGTGCATGACTGTACTTGGAAAACACAGCTTCTGGACATTTAATTATGTCGTACTGTCGACCCGTTTTAGCACTTTCTGTTTACAGTGTCTGTACCTTTGTGTTTCTTTCAGGGTGGGAGACTACTCTGGAAAGCAAACAGTTAACTCCAAACCCCAACGCACCCGAGGAAGAGCCAGCCTGCCACCTGAAAGTGGAGGAATTCTCGAGGGATGACACCCAGCCCTCTACCTCAGGAGACATCTTGCAGGCTGGGGCCCCGGAGGTCTTGGACACAGCGCTGAAACCAGTAGTGCTCACTCAGGAAAAAACCCTCCCTCAGAAGCCACCCGGTGAAAGCCCCAAACCCCAGGCAAGCACAGGTCCCGACACAAGCCGCATCTCCCTTCAGAAGGCCATTCCTAGAAAACGCTTGCGCAAGCGTGACCCCAGGGTCAAAAAGACGACACACAACCCCTGTGTAAAACTTCATCAGAAGAGTTGCAGCAGGGGAAAGGACCAGGAGAGCGGGAGCTGTGGGAGAACCTTACCCCGGGGCACTCAGCAGATCACGTTTACGCGAATTCACAAAGGGAGCCAGGTGTGCCGATGCAGCGAATGCGGGAAAACCTTCCGGAACCCCAGGTACTTCTCCGTGCATAAAAAGATCCACACGGGAGAGAAGCCCTACGTGTGTCCGGACTGCGGGAAGGCGTTCGTGCAGAGCTCCTCCCTCACGCAGCATCAGAGGGTTCACACTGGGGAGAGACCCTTTGAGTGTCACGAGTGTGGAAGGACTTTCAACGACCGCTCGGCCATCTCCCAGCACCTGCGGACTCACACCGGGGCCAAACCCTACCCATGTCAGGACTGCGGCAAAGCCTTCCGCCAGAGCTCCCATCTCATCAGGCATCAGAGGACTCACACTGGCGAGCGCCCCTACACCTGTAACAAGTGCGGAAAGGCCTTCACCCAGAGCTCGCACCTGATAGGGCATCAGAAAACGCACAGCGGGGTGAAATGCAAGAAGAAACAGCCTACCTCGTAGCCCTCAAGCCAGGTGAAGAGACATCGCCTTTGCAGCCTGATCCTGCAGTGTCACATGAGCGAGCCTGGTTGAGATTCCGGACTGAATGTGGAAAGCCTTGAGTGATGAAGTTCTCAAGACCAAAGGATGACCAGGGAGACCGCCCTGCACCTAAGTCAGTAAGAAAAGCAGTGGGGAGTATCGCTAATGAATACATCAGTTGGAAAAACATTTAATTTTTCGCTCAGTTGATTTGCCATTTTAATTTGTTTGTTCGTTGGTTATTAAAAGTGATATTAGTGAAAACTGAAAATGCTTATAATCTGTTTAAAAAGCCAGGTACCAAAAAATCTGTGCACTGATATTATATTTGTGGTAAAGTATTTATGCATATGGACAAGGATTGAAAGAGAACCTAGATAAATAAACTATATATTTCTGTGGTAGGATATCTGTGTGTTTTTTCCCACCTATTTGATTAAATGTTTTTTCACTAATGACTTGATTGAAAGAAGCAATGTTAAAGCAAAAGGAGTGGGCCCTGGGTAGACCTGGGAAGTTGTGCTGGGGTAGATAAGGGGAGTGGGGGCCGAGGCAGGTGAAGGAAATGCTCTGGGAGCATGATCAGCGGGTGGCAGGGCAGGTGGTTGCACGAACCTCCTTCAGATGAATGGACATCTGTCAGGATTATATGAGGAGCCTGGATGATGAGCTGGAGGATGATCAACCAAGGGAATGGTGGATGATGTCACCAGGAGGGCCAGCAATGCCCTCGTCTCATGGCAGGAACCTCTGTACTCACCACTCTCACTGAAAGAAACCTGAAGGTAATAAATACTGAGTTAGGAAAGATATAAGGCTATATGGATAACTTAATATCATAAGCTGACTTCTTCAGAAGGTCAGAGAAACTCATCTCTGAGGTGAATGGAAGAGTTTCCACTTTCCTTAGCGTAGGATTAAATGATGTAGGATTTGAATATATATGCGACTTCCCTGGTGGTCCAGTGGTTAAGACTCCACACTCCCAGTGCAGGGGGCCTGGGTTCGATCCTTGGTCAGGGAACGAGATCCCACATGCATGCTGCAACTAAGAGTTCGCATGCCACAACTAAAAGATCCCCCCATGCCACAACGAAGATCCTGCGTGCTGCAACTAAGACCTGGCACAGCCAAATAAATAAATAAACTGGTGGTTCCTAATCTTTCCCCAACCGCACGTAATTCACATTTGTACCACCCAGCATTACAGTCATAAATTTGTGGTCAGGGCTCAGGATGTGTCTGAATATCCTGGGTGGAGGGTTGTGAGTGGCAGAATGATGGCCCCCAAAGATGTTCACTGCTAATCCCTGGAACCTGTGAATATGGTATCTCACGTGGCCAAAGTGACTTTGCAGATGTGATTACATTAGGATTTTGAAACAGGGAGATAATCCTGGATCATCCTAGCGGACCCAGTGTCATCACAAGGGTTGTTACAGGAGGGAGACAGGAGGATCTGAGTAAGAAAAGAAGATATGGTGACAGAAGCAGAGATTTGAGTGATGCAGGACCATAAACAAAGGAATGTGAGGGGCCTCTAGAAGCTGGAAAAGGCAGAGAAATGGATTCAATTCCCTAGCGCCTTCAGAAGAAATGCAGTACTGGCAACACCTTGATTTTAGCCCAGTGATAGACTTCTGATCTCCAGAGGGTAAAATAATAAATCTGTATTGTTCAAGCCACTGGGTTTGTGGTAATTTGCTTCTGCAGTAATAGCAGGGTGTGTACATGATTTGAAAGTTTCCACCAATGGATACTGTACCCAAAGGGATGGTCTATCCCTCCAGGAAGCACTGGATCTGGGAAAGGGAGAGGGGACAGGCACTGTGCCTAGGGTTGGCAAACCGCAAGGAACTAGGGGCTTGGAATTGTGTGGAATGCTTCTCTGTTCTCACAGAAACATGGAGATTGCATAGGAAATTCCAACAGTCTGGGAGAGTAGGCTGCTCAGACTTTTTGGTGATCCTGGGACTTAGACTTCTGTCTGGTGGAAAAGGGTGCACATGTATCCTCTGGGGCAGAGGCAGCTGAACTTGTAGAAATGGATGAGGATAGTAACTGGGAGAATTACAATGAGTCAGCTGAAAGCTGGAGAAAGTGGAGAAGGGTCCCATTCACAAAGTAAGATGTGGCTTTCCGCTGCCTCAGATTCCTAGATCATAGAACATAGAAACAGCCACCATTATGGTTCCTTTGGAGCTGGAACTTAATGAAAGCCAGCTAGCGGATTCTTAACCACTGCGCACCAGGGAAGCCCACTGTGGTAAATCTATTAAGTGGAGTTCTCACCTGGTTGCACATTAAAGGACTCATACCTAAGAAAAACTGTATAATGTAATCAATGTGGGAAGTCTTTCACCTGGTGCTCCCAACTTGTTGACATTACATAATTTGTACTAGAGAGAGACTCCATGAATGTGAACGTGGGAGAGCTTTCAGCAGGAGGTCTTAACTAATTAGGCATCAGAAAACTCACACTGAAGAAAAACTGTTCCGTTGTATTCGATGTGGGAAGTTTTTCAGTCACATCCTTGATTTTAATGTGTATCAAAGAAAGAATAATGCAGGGACTTACCTAGTGGCACAGTGGTTAAGAATCCGCCTGCCAATGCAGGGGACATGGGTTCGAGTCCTGGTCCGGGAAAATCTCACATGCTGCAGAGCAACTAAGCCCGTGCACCACAACTACCGAGCCTGCTCTCTATAGAGCCCGTGAGCCACAACTACTGAGCCTGAGTGCCAGAAATACTGAAGCCCGTGCACCTAGAGCCCGTGCTCTGCAAGAAGAGAAGCCACCTCAATGAGAAGCCCGCACGCTGCAACAAAGAATAGCCCCTGCTCACTGCAACTAGAGAGAGCCTGCGTGCAGCAACAAAGACACAATGCAGCCAAAAATAAATAAATAAATAAATATTTTTTAAAAAGAATAATGGAGAGAAGCCTTATGAATGTAGTTAATATAGGAAGTGTTTCCTTCAGAGATCTGGCTTTATTTCACATCAAAGAACTCACATTGGAAAGAAAGAAGCCTTAGGAATGTAATCAGTGCGGGAAATGCTTCAGTTGGAGTTCTCACTCTGTTACTCTTCAGAGAACTCACACTGGAGAGGAATCTCATGAATGCCATAAGTGTGAAAAGTCTTTCCACCGGAATTGTCACCATATTGGACATCAAAGAATCCATATTGGAGAGAATCCGTATAAATGTAATCAATGTGGGAAATCTTCAGACAGAGCTTTTATCTTATTGTGAATCAGAAAATTCATAAGGGTGAAAAACCATGAGGGACTTCCCTGGTGGTGCAGTGGTTAAGAATCCACCTTCCAATGCAGGGGACACAGGTTCAGTTCCTGGTTGGGGAATTAAGATCCCACATGCCTTGGGGCAGCTAAGCCTGCACACTGCAACTACTGAGCCTGCGCTCTCTAGAGCTTGAGTGCCACAACTAGAGAGAAGCCTGCTCCTGGCAACAAAGATCTGGTGTGCTGCGACTAAGACCCAACACAGCCAAGTAAATAAATATTTAAAAATTTTTAAAAATAGGGGCTTCCCTGGTGTCACAGTGGTGTAGAATCTGCCTGCCAATGCAGGGGACACAGGTTTGAGCCCTGGTCTGGGAAGATCCCACATGCCACAGAGCAACTAAGCCCGTGCGCCACAAGTACTGAGCCTGTGCTCTAGAGCCCATGAGCCGCAACTACTGAAGCCTGTGCTCCACAACAAGAGAAACCACCGCAATGAGAAGCCTGCACACCCCAACGAAGAGTAGCTCCCACTCACCACAACTAGAGAAAAAGCCCGTGCACAGCAACGAAGACCCAACACAGCCAAAAAGAAATAATAAATAAAATAAATTTTTTAAAAAAACAAAAAACTTGAATGTACTGCGAAAAAGCCTTCAGCAGACCATCTGACTTATGGAACACCAAAGAATTCATAGTGAAGGAAACCTTATGAATGTAATCAGTGCAGAAAGGCTTTCAGATGGTGCTCTCCCCTTGCTGGACATCAGAGAACTCATTCTTGAAGAAAACTGTTAAACAACAGTTTTTAGTGTAATGACATATGGTCAATCTCTGCTCTGCAGCTGCTGCAGCTCTAGTGGCAGAGAATATCCCTGCTGTCTTCTCTCTGAGAACAGCCAAAGGCAGGCATTCCTTTCCTTTCATGACACCAAGAGAAAGAAAAGCTGGTTTGGAAAGCTAAAAGCCCACAAAATGAGAAGGAAAGGGATGTGTGAGCAGTGCGTGGGAGTGGCGCCCCCTGGAGTTTTGTGAGGGGCTGCCCAATGGGGCAATGTTTTGTTCCTGAAACCAGGAGCACACCCAAGCCTGCGGGGGTCCAGCTGATCGAAGGTGAGCTAGTCAGCAGTGTTCCATCTGGTCCTGGGTGGGGTGCTGGGCTTCTTCCGCCTGCAATATTCCCTCATCCATGTGAGACAGAGTGGTTCCTGCCAGTGGCACCAACACTCAGCTTTTACACCCCAACTTTGAGGGCTCCCCCAGTAACAATGAGGAAATTGATCTTCCAGAGAAGAGGAGACATGGCTTAGACCAAACCAGGAGTTGAGGGAATCTAGGATTTCCAAGTCAGTCTGGTCTAAAACCGGCAGATATTTGAAAACAGACAAACAAACAAACAAACAAACAACACAAGCTCTGCAGCAAGATGGCCTCGGTTCAAATCTGGGCTTTGTGTCTTACCAGCTGTGCCTTTCGAGTTAGTTACTTAACCTCTCTGTGCCTCAGCTTTCCTATCTGTTCCAAGGGGAAGTTCATATAGAGGCTATCTTATACGGTTGCTAAAAGAACTGAGTCAATACACACGTGTGCTTTACCAGGCTGGTAGTCAGTAAGCCCTTAATCTATTACTGTTGTTATTACTATTATTACTAGCTCCTCTTTCAACACTTGACAATTTATAAGCACTAAATAATAATAGAGAAAACCCAGAAACACCCTGAAAAACAAAGACAATGAGGGAAGACCAGCACTACTAGATAGTAAACTGTATTATGAAGCATCTATAAATTTAAAGTTGTAGTATTGGCACATGAGTAGATAGACATATTCAACAGAAAAGAAAATCCAGAAGTAGACTCAATTACATATGGAAAGTTAGTGTATGATAAAAGGAGCACCTCAAACAGTGAGGAAAAAGTAGACAATTTTGCTAAACTACTTAGTCTACCTGTGGCAAAAGATAAAATGAAATTCATTCCTCACACCTTACACTAGGATGAATTCTGAGTGGACCAAAGATTTAAATGTAAAATATGAAGCTATACAAGTACTAGGAGAAATATGGGTGAATGTCCGCAAAACTTGAGACTATTTCCTACCCATGAATCAAAATCCCGAAGCAATAAAGGAAAATACTGATGAATTTGATGGTGTAAAAATAACCATTTGCATGAAAAAAAACAACAACACCATTAGCAACATAAAAAGATTACAAACTTGGAAAATTGCAATTTGCAAGGTTAATATTGCTAATAAGGAACTTCCAAAGCTAGAGAAAAAGACCAACAAAAAAAAATGGCTAAAATATGAACAGTTCTCAGAACAAGAAATGCAATAGTTCTTAAACATATTAAAAGATGCTCATAACTAGAGAAATTCTCACTCATTAGAGACACACAAATTAGAACTGTATTGGAATACGATTTTTTACCTATCAGATTGGCAAAGATTCAAAAGTTTGGTGCCATAGCCAGCTGATGAGACGGTGGGGAACACGTCCTACCATACATTGTTAGCGGGATGCAAAACGTATAACCTCAAAGGACAGGAATTGGGCAAAATTAAAAACACATTTATCCTTGACCCAGTAATCCCACTTCTAGAGATCTATTCCAAATACACACTGCCCAAAATGCAAAATGACGTAGGCACAGGAGTATCCATTGCAGCACTCTTTGTAATAGTAAAACACTCAGTACAGCTTACATGTCATCAGTAGGGGGCTGGTAGAAGGAACTGTGGTCCTGCAACACAATGGTGCCCTAGCAGCTGGCAGAGAGTGATCGCCCACCAAATCATTAGGTATAAGCAACGAAGTACATCAGAGCACTATGTGTGGTATGGAATATTTTACCTAAGGAAGAGTGTGGGATACACGTGCAGAATGTATTTGCTTAGATACTTTTTTAAATGGAAGGATAATCCAAAATTAATATAAATGATTACCAGTGGGGGAGGGCAGGGATACAGGGAGGAGCAGCCAAAGAGGCTAGGCTTCTTTAAGTGTAATTTTGCTTTTGTAGTTTTCATTTTGGAACCATGAGAGTGCTTTGCATAATTAGAAATTACTTAAGTTTTAAGTGATCTCTAAAAATTGAAAGTGTTCAGTGAAAAGCTTATCACATGAATAATTATTTCCATTAACTTAAAAACACAGCAATTTCACCTTAGAGATAGATCTTAAGGACAAAAAGAACTGCAAATAACTCTTGAACTGTCAGTAATAAGATTGGAGGTAATTTGAAACACAAAGCAACTAAGTAATTCTGCTGATGTAATTGGGAACCAAGATTTTCAGCTTGAAAAAAAAAAAATCAAAGCATAAAATAAATAATTAAAGCCCTGTCACACTAAATTTGATATAGAAATATCAGGATAAATCTAAAATGTTTCTCTTAAATATATATATATATATATATATATATATATCCCAATTTTTAAATGTCCACTGAAGAGGTTTTTAACAATAATTACCATAGTAGCAATGAATACTACTAGTACCCAGATTATGGTCTCTAAAACACATTTCCCATTAAACAGAACCAGGGTTCCTCAGCAAAATGGCCAATTCCAAGGCTGGTACTGGAAATTTACAGAATGAGCCTGTAACATCTTCTCAGACAGGAAAGTAAATAAGCTATCAAAGGCTACTGAGGTCATGTCAAAAGGACACAGGAGCCAGACTGAAGGAGCTGATCTTGGCCAAAGTTTGGTTAATTGAAGCATCAAATTGTTCACTGAAATAGGTTAAAACACAGAGAATATGTTTAAAATCCAAGTATATAAAACACACTCACTGGCCACCTTTGAAGGATGCTAACACATCTCAGTTTTTTCAAAGCAAAGGGAAAGAATGAAGCATTTGTCCTCTCTCTCCTGTACATCTTAGGTGGCGCCCGAACAGGGACCTGAAGGTAAGTAATCGCGTGATCGCGGGACCGAAGGGGAATTTGGTCCGCTCAAGAGTAAGCGAAACCTTCGGGATCAGTAGATTAACTGTAATGGGGAATTCCCATTCAGTAGAATTTCAATACATTAGACTCCTGAAACAGTTATTACGGAGTTCAGGAGTAAAAGTGAAACCAGAATCTTTTGATGAATTGTTTGCGCTGGTTCGTAAACATTGTTACTGGTTTCAACCTACTGGTCATAACCAGTTGAATTTAAAAGTTTGGAAACAGGTTATACGAGCCTTAAGAACAGCTCATCAGCATGGAGACCCTATATCTGTCCGTGTTTGGTCTCTTTGTAAATTAATTTCCCTTGCCCTGGAACCATTACAATCTAAAACTGAAAATAAAAATGGGGCGCGCCCTCAGCGTCCGAATTCTGCTCCCGATCATTCTGCTGCTTTTCGTACTCTGTTTTGTGAGTCTCCTATAGAGGACCTTCCTCCGCCGCCTCCTCCCCTTGTGTCTGAGACAGGAGAGGATTTTTCAGGTTCCAGTGATGAAGGGGCTTTTTCTGATGATGATAAAGATCGGGAGCAAGGTAGCAAACAAAATGAGATGCCACTTTCTCAACAGAATGAGATTTCTGATATACTTTCAAAGTTAAAAAATTTGATGGTTAAATTGAAAAAAAATAAAAACAATGAGCCATGTCCTACTATTCCTTCGGCTCCTCCTTTAGAATTAACAGCTTATCCTGTTGGAGCCTCTCGTCAGTTTCGCTTTCCTCTAAAACCTGAATCTAATAAACTTTTATTGGAAGAAGAGATG
Source organism: Leucopleurus acutus (assembly GCF_964270905.1). NCBI lineage: Eukaryota > Metazoa > Chordata > Mammalia > Artiodactyla > Delphinidae > Leucopleurus > Leucopleurus acutus. Next base: position 58,833,049 of record NC_139162.1, read on the forward strand.
AATAAGGAAAAAAAGCAATATTCTGAGTCATTTTTTGCTTTCCCTATTGTTAGACAAGCTATGCCTGCTAGTGATCAATTTCAGAATGGATATGTAAATGTTGAGTATAACCATCATGATATAAAAATTTAAAAAATGCTAAAAGAAGCCATTAATGCGTATGGGATACATTCTAATAATATTTAAGGACTTTTGTCTGGATATGCTACAGAAAGCATATTAATTCCTCATGATTGGGAAGCGATTGCCAAAACTGTTCTTAAACCTGGACAATATATACAGTTTAAGACTTGGTAAAAAGAGGAAGCTGAAAACATGGCAAGGACTAATGCGACCCGCAATCCTCCAGGGCCACTTTTAGATGAATTAATAGCAGCAGGCGCATTTAGTAATCTACAAGCTCAAGCTCAATTTGATGAGTTACGAATCATTCAAATACGTATGTGTTGTTTACGAACATAGTTACGAATGGAACCCCCTGAAAAAACAGCACAATCTTTTACTAAGTTAATGCAAGGGCCTGGTGAGCCTTACACTGATTTCTTGTCTAGACTGCGTGCAGCCATTCAAAAAGCTGTAGCACAAATAGACGTACAAGATTTATTATTACAATCTTTGGCCTTTGAGAGTGCAAATCCTGAATGCCAGAAGGCATTGCAACCTTTACGGGCTGTAAACTCTCCACTCGAGGAGTATATAAAAGCTTGCCATGATATTGGATCTCCTACTTATCATGCCAATTTACTTGCAACTGCCATAAATAAAGGTTCAACTAGAGGATAACTGGCAAATTGCCTGTGCTCATTATATAGGCAAAATACATAATCTCTATCCTTCTGATAAACGTTTACAATTTTTGAAAAAGACTAATTAAATTTTGACAAAAATAGTTCAATCAAATCCTGTTATAGGACCAACTTTTTTTTTTTTTTTTTTTTTGCGGTACGCGGGCTTCTCACCGCTGTGGCCTCTTCCATTGTGGAGCACAGGCTCCGGACGCGCAGGCCCAGCGGCCATGGCTCACGGGCCCAGCCGCTCCGCGGCATGTGGAATCCTCCCGGACCGGGGCACAAACCCGTGTCCCCTGCATCAGCAGGCAGACTCCCAACCACTGCGCCACCAGGGAAACCCAGGACCAACCTTTTTTACTGATGCCAATAAAATGGGAAGAACATGATATGCTAACAATCATGATCAAAATGTGTTACAATCTCCATATGTTTCAGTTCAAAAAACAGAACTATTTGCTGTAATACTATTGTTACAAGATTATCCAATTGCTCTTAATATAATTACAGACTCTCAGCATGTGGAATTTACAGTTAAAAATATTGAGACCGCTTTTATCCCAAATGATGGATCAGAACTGCACTCTTTATTTTTGCAAATACAACATATAATTAGACTACGTACTGCACCACTTTATATTACTCATATTCGTGCTCATACTCATTTACCCGGCCCATTGGTAGATGGAAATGATTTTATTGATACTTTAGTGGGTACCGTACAGTTAGCTACAGCAGAACATCACAGATATCATACTAATGCCAGAGGATTGAAAAATAAATTTAATCTTACATGGAAACAAGCAAAAACTATTCTCCGTACATGCCCGCAATGTGCTGCCAATAATCAACCTTGTTTGAATATTGAAGTTAACCCTAAAGGCTTATCTGCTAATGCTATCTGGCAAATGGATGTAACCCAATATCCTGGTTTTGAAAAGTTAAAATATATTCATCATTCTGTAGATACCTACTCTCATTTTTCATGGGCAACTCCATTATCTTCTAAAAAAGCTGATGCTGTAATAACTCATTTATTAAAAGCTTTTGCTGTTATGGGAATTGCCGACAACATAAAAACCGATAATGCTTCTGCATATCACTCTCAAAAATGTCAGACTTTTTTTTACAACACATAATATACAACATATTACAGGTATCCCAAAAAACAGTACGGGACAAGCGGTTATTGAACGACAAAACCGCACTTTGAAAAAAATACTTATAAAACAAAAAGGGGAAGATGAGGTACAAAGTCCTAGGAAAATAATATATATTGCTTTATTTACTCTTAATGTTTTGAATCATGGAGAAGATGATTTTAGTGCAGCTGACAGATATTGGACAAAAATAAGTCCAATGAACACAAGAACTTAGACAGCCTGTTTTTGTATTAGATGAAAATACTAACACTTGGAAACCTGCCGAGGTTCTTCGTTGGGGCCGGGGATATGCTTTTGTTTCTGCAGGAGCTGAATCCTATTGGGTGCCGGCTAAAAAGATAAAGCTTCGGGATGGCAACTAAGCGTAGCTTTGATGTGACGGGAATGAAGAGGGGATTTGCGGAGATGGATTTGAGCAAGAGAGTATTCCGTGTGCCATTGGATCGAACAAAGAGGGCGTCTCCATTGACCTGGGGGCAAATGAAAAAGTTTGCAGGCACTGCTAAAAATCTTGTCATTTCACAGGGTAAACCTCTCACTAGCACCAATCTTTTTGTGGCTATGTTGGCAGTGTTGTCTGCACAGATAATAAGCATATAAGCCAATGAGATAAATTGTACTAACCATACTTATTGGACTTATATTCCTAACCCTCCTCTTAATATGAGTGTTACCTGGTGGGATGCCCCAATTCTTGTATATGTAAATGAGTCTGGATGGTTGCCTGCTCCTTTTGATGATAGAGGCCCTTTAAAGCCGGAAGAAGAAGGAAGGATAATAGAAAATTACACGGTGGGTGTTAATGGACCTCCTATTTGTATGGGAAAGGGAGATCATTGCCTTAAAATGAATTATCAGGCATGGTTAAGTGTTGTCAAAAATGAAAACAGATATCATGGGTTATATCTTTTGAGTGCTTATAGTTTTAAAAGTTCTAATTCCACTCTTAATGAGAATGTTTCCACACCTTACTTGCCTCATGCCAGGTGTCTCTTGTGGATCCATTATCGGATTGGGTCCATTGGACTCGATGCCGAGGAGAAATGGCTCGGGTTCTTTTTAATACTTCTTGGGGAAGCGTCATTGATTGGAGCCCTTTCGGCTCCGCCCGAGGAAAAAGGGGTCTGAAGAATTTACACTAACATAGAGAGGATAATACTATTTATAGCAATACTATTAATGATACCATAGTATGACATGCAGGAGGGTTTTCTCCTCCTGGTCCTCATTTAAGTGGATATCCTATCCAAAATGATTTATGGAAGCTTATGACAGCTTTAAAAAAGATTAATGCCTGGGTAGGACATATGGTTAACAAATCTGGAAATCATAGTTTGACTTTTCATAAAAATGTTACTCGGTATACTCGTAGTTGTGTAAAATTACCTTATATATTGTTAAAGGGACCAGGTGTATGGAATGAGACTCAAGGTATTATAATGTGTAAAAATTGCTCTCTGTATACCTGCATTAACTCTAGTATATCTTTTAACATATCTACTGAAAGTTTGTATATCTTACGAGCTCGGACAGGTCTTCGGCTTCCTGTCAATCTTGGAAGGGAATGGCAAGAATCTCTTCCTATGGTTGTTTTGCAATATTTAGCTGATGCATTAAAAAGACGTAAAAGATTTGTAGGAATGTTGATTGCAGCTGTCATGGGTATTATAGCCATAACAGCTACTGCTGCAGTAGCTGGAGTTGCTTTAGAACAATCTATTCAGACCGTTGATTATATAACTGATTGGCATAAAAACTCTGAAATGCTTTGGTCCTCTCAACGACAAATTGATTCGGAAATACATTCGGAAATAGCAGGTTTACAACAAGCTGTGGTTATGTTGGGGGACCAACTTGTAAATTTACAAAGACAAATGAAGCTACGTTGTGACTCGAATTAAAGTGCCTTTTGTGTCACTTCGGTTCCATATAATCAGTCTGCATTCCTCTGGGCAAAAATAAAAAAGCACTTATTACATCACAAAAATTGACAGAAGAAATTGTGAATTTACAAGGGAAAATTCAACAAACTTTTCAGAAGAGATTACAACGACTTAATTCACAAGAAGTATGGACTGGAATTATTCAAGGACTTAATAATCTAAATCCCATGTCTAAATTACATGCTTTATTTGGTTCTACTGCAGGATTGCTAATGCTCATTATAATAATAATCATATGTTTAATTGTAGTCCGACGACGAGTGAAAGCTACCCGCCATGCAACATCGCAACAAGCTGCCGTGTTCTCCTTGATGCTGCACAAGCTGCAAAACAAAAAGGGGGAAATGTAGTGGAATAACTGAGGACATGGAAAGGAGACGTGACCCATGAGCCCCCCCCCCCCAGCAAACTGGGGGCTGGCGAATCAGCCAGAACTGCAAGCAGTCTTGATTGCTTTGAGCAACCCCCCCCCCCCCCCCCCCGGCAAACCGGGGGCATGCGAATAAGCCAGAACTGTAAACAGTCTTGAATGCTTTGAGCCCCCACCCCCACCCCGGCAAACCGGGGGCCTGCGAATAAGCATTGAGTGCTTTGGGCACTGATCCATGCGATGTCCTCGGTATAATCAGAATGGTGGGAACACAAGGCAATGTCCTTGTGCTGCTTTTGCTCAAGGACGAAGCACGGCATGTTTTCAAGAAAGCCCATTATTGCTTGTATAATCAATAAAAATATATGTTGCTGCTTTGGCATTTCTGGAATGTTAAAAAAATAAGTCTTAAAATGTAAACATAGATAATGCTTTAATAAAAGCTACCACAACAAGACAGATAGCGCTGTTTTGCCTGAGCGAGCGGCAGCCCTCTACTGCTGTGCTTCGGCACAATTCATCTCGTGTGATGAGCTTGCTTTCGGCCCTGTCATAAGATAAACTACAACATTAGGGAAACCAAAAAAGTTGGTAAGGGAAAATTTTTCCTTATGGAAGAATTCCAGCCAGTAGACATAGAAAGAATGATATAATTAGAAAACCACTATTTTGTAACTCCTAATGAAATAATGGGTGTAAGGCAACGATCATCAACGACTGCTAGAACCCATTCTGTGAAAAATGTTGGAGAACTTTGTAATAGACGGATCAGGCTGTCAACACCTGAATGATCAAAATAAACATCAAAGAAGCGTGCCAGATATCATATGCCTTCTGATATGATGCAAAAGGAAACGTGCAACGCCTATGAAAGACTGTCAAATATACATACAAATTTGAATCTAATTAAGCCTCTAGATCCAACTACCAGTTTACAGGAAAAACAAGGGAAAGAGAAATGACACCATAAGGATACCATTACCAAAATCCAAAATGTAGTAAAAATTTACCTGGTTTCAACAAATAAATGGAAATGAAAAAGCATTTGTGGAGGAAATCCATAAACTACAAGACTTAAGCACACATTAACCAAATGCAAGGCGTGAACCTTTTTCAGATCTCAATTTGAATAAACAAAAAATTTTTAAGACGACACAATTTGGGGTAAACACTGGATATTTGACATTAAGGAATTATTGCTAGTATTTTTAGGTGTGTTAATGATTTTGTAGTTATCTATTTAAACTCATTTTTTCCCATGATATCTTTTTTTTTTTCAATCACTCAGACATCCCAGGAAGTTGTGCCATCATTAGCCCTTTTTTTTTTAACATTTTATTTATTTATTTAAAAAAATTTTTGGAGTATAGTTGATTTACAATGTTGTGTTAGTTTCAGGTGTATTATCTTTTTTCTGATAGATATTGGTAACCTTATGTACTGATTATTAACAGCTTTATTGAGACATCATTCACATAAAATTCACCCACTTAAACTGTACAATTCACCCACTTAAACTGTATAATTCGATGGTTTTTAATATACTCAAGAGTTTTATAATTTTAGAACATTTTCATCACCCCCAAAAGACACAGATATCCATTTAGCAGTCACTCACATCGCCTCTAAAACTCCTCCAGCTCTAGGTAACCACTAATTTACTTTCTCTATGGATTTGTCTATTCTGGAAAAAATCATTATCTTTTAGAGATATGTTCTTAGGCATTTATGCGTGAGATGATGTGTCTGGGATTTGCCGCAAAATCATCCAGCAGTGGCTGAGAGCAGGTAGGGATAGATTAAATTTAAAAAGCAGAATGCTGACAGTAAATGCAGCTGAGTACTGCATAGAGGAAGCATGGGGTTTCATCATACTATTCTCTTTACTCTTGTATGTTTGTAATTTTCTGTAATAAAAACAAACAAGGTCGTCTATTTTACCATAATGAAAAGCCCCAAGGTGGGCATAGGCAATATTGATTCAGTGACTCCGGGAGGATCCCATTACTTATTCTGTTTCTTTCCATCTTTCTGCTCTGCCATTCTCAGCATGTTGACTGCCTCTTGGGCTGGTTTCCTCATGGTGCTGGCATGGCGGTACTTTTCTATACATTACATGCAGACAACACTGTCCAGAGGCAATATAAGGGGACACACTAGTGTCTTATGTCCATTTTTAAGAGAGAGGGAAACTGCCCCAGAAGCCCCCAGCAGACTTGTCATTTCTCCTTGGCCAGAATGCCCTTGACTAATTCAGTCACAGGGCAAGAGGTATGAGACCACTCCATCAAGACTCTCCTTTGGGAAGTTAGGTTCCAGACATTCTGGAAGAATATACAAGTTGCAGAGTCACATGAGCAAGTATGAAGTGTGCAAATAAGAAGCAATGGCCTTAGGTAAAGCAACCAAGAAGGTCAACTCCAGGAGAGTCAAGGCAAGGAAGACTGGTCGCAGGAGCAACCCAGACACAAGAGCACAATCCAGGAGCTTAACGATGCCTGAGGTTCAAGTAGAGCCAGAGTGGTTCCCACCAGAAGGCAGGCCTGGGAAGGCTTCCTGTGGTCTCTCCCTCCTTGAAAAGCCAGGGCAGGTTACCAGGTCTGTGGGTCTTAGCCCCACAAACAATGGCCAGACCACATATAACAGAACTCTTTGACCCACAATCTCTATTTTTTGCCCCTGTCCCACTTACGACCCACCAGAGAAAGCCAGATAAGCTCCCCCGAGCAATCACATAGGATGACCCACTACTAGTTAGCCGGCCTCCAACTTCCATACTCCACACTCAGGACACACCTGAGGCCATTTCTGTTTGTTGCTGTCAAGCTTTCCCTCTCCTGTGCCGGCCTTTGAGCCTTTGCCAAACGCAAAGACTGTGGTGGACTCCCCTGCTCTAGCGGGCTCTGAAAAAACGTCTTCTGTGGTCCTCACCAGGTGGTCTCCCTTTACTTCCACGGCAGGTCTGGCCGTTGCAAAGGCCCACGAGGAAAGCACGAAGCCGTGCACGGTTCAGACACGAACGTCGCGCCCTCGACCTGTGTCGCAGACGCCCACGAGGAGAATCAGAGTCGTCCATTAATTCGGGGCCGAGGGGCAGAGCTAAAGGGAGCAACATTCTCAGCTGTCCCGAGCTGTCGTAAGAGATAAAAAGTTGGGTCGCCGACGCCCAGACACCAAAGGCCTCGACGCTGCCGCTGCCGCCGCCGCCGCCGCCCGGAGCAACGGCCGCAGCAGGAGCTGGAAAAACTGTCACTGAAGCGAGAAAAACGGCCGCCAGCCCGCGGCCTTCTGGGACTTGTAGTTCGTTGCGCCGAGAGCGCGCACTTCCGCCACCCACCGGAAGTGCCGCCATTACCCGCGAGCGCAGGTGAGCCTGGCCCGGGAACCCGCGTGGGGGGTCAGCTGTACCCGCGAGGCCACCCCAGCCCCAGAACGTGGACACGTTTTCTTCCACTGGTACGTGGACTTTTAATTTAACTTGAAGAGAAAGCGTATGTTGTCCAGATGAACAAAGAATTAGGGGCAGTCCTGGCAGAGCAAATGGCATCGGGCAAACTCCGGACCAGGGTGTTGGCCTGTGTTGGTTGTGTTTGATGATGCCCCAAGTTAAGGGCTCGGTGTGAGAGGGGGCTCGGTGTGAGCGGGCGCTGTATAGTGGTGTGGAGAGCAGGGACACAAATTCCGTTGTGCGTGAGGGCTGGGGTTTGGATTACAGAGCCTCAGTAAGTAAAAGCATCAGGCGGTGGATAACTCAGTGCAAGGGATAGTGCCAAGGGAGTAGAAAGAATGAGGAGGACTCTGACTTTCCATGTCTAGTGAGGAGCCAGGATGGAGGCCGCAGTGCAAGAGATGAGGAACCGTGGTCACTCTCAGCTGTGTTGAGTCCAGGAGTCTTGTCAATGATAGAGTTAATCCGTAGTTGATCTAAGAAAGAAACGGAACTTTAAAAAAAAATTATTCGTTTTATTTATTTTTGGCTGCACTGGGTCTTCGTTGCTGTGCACGGGCTTACTCTAGTTGCAGCGAGCGGGGGCCACTCTTCGTTGTGGTGTGTGGGCTTCTCACTGGGATGGCTTTTCTTGTTGCAGAGCACAGGCTCTAGGTGCATGCTTCAGTAGTTGTGGTTTGCAGGCTCTAGAGCGCAGGTTCGGTAGTTGTGGAGCACACACGGGCTTAGTTGTTCCACAGCATGTGGGATCTTCCTGGACCAGGACTCGAACCGGTGTCCGCTGCATTGGCAGGCGGATTCTTAACCACTGTGCCACCAGGGAAGCCGAGAAATGGAACATTTTATTCAAGTGAACCTGAGGATTATAACTCAGGAAATAGTCTTTCAGAAAGCTCTGAGGAGTGTTCCACCCTAGAGATCAAAGCACAGTTATATACCTTTTTGAGACAAAGGGTCATATATCAAATGATGAGTTGACAGTTTATGTAATCCAGAACTGCAGTACGAAGCCAGTAGTGGGTCACTGTGACCCCTTACAAAGAAGGAACTTTGTCTCCTAAGGAGATAGGGTTAATGCAGATACAGGATACACACTAAATGGGAGGGAAGAGACCCAAACAAGCAGAGAAAAAGTTTATGTTTAAATTTTTCTTATCTTGCCATAAAATATGAATTTTATTTCATCAAGTCTTTAGAGACATGGCTGGATGTGGAGGAGGGAATGGCAGTGACAGGGAACTTGGGAGGGAGGTCTAGGCTGGACATAAAGCCTGGGGCAGCCCTTGAAACCCCACCCCCTCACAGGCAGGGAAAGAGGAAACTAGAAAAGGAAGGAGAAAGAGAGGCCTCTAGAAAGAGGGACCCCTGCCAGACCAGCCCCCTCCTGGGTCCAGCATGAGGAAAAGAAGGGGAGTTTTATGTCCAGCTATAACCCATATAATTAAATCTGCTGTGCCCCTACTGTGTGTCAGCACAATGTTAAGCAATTGTAAATGCAGCTCACATAATCATCACAGCAGCACCACAAGGCAGGTGCTCTTCTCCCGGATGTCTACAGATGAGGCTCAGAGAGGTTAAGGAGGCCTGTTCAGAGTCCTACAGAGGCACGTGGTGGAACTAGGACTTCGAAAGCAGGCAGTCTGGCTGCGGAGGGGAGGTGTTCCCAGCCCTCACCCTAGGGTGTCTCCAGACTAGGAAGAAGAGGATCAGAGGGTGGAAATGGACACGGGTAGTAGGAGATTGCCCGTGGATGGATGGGAATGTCAGAACAAGGTAGCATCATGTAGAGTCTTCAGCGGCCTTCTTAGGTGTGGTGAACATCTGTGTGTGTGCATGGTGTGGGTGTGCTTTTGGTACAGGCAGGGTGAGAGGGAGTCAAACATAGGGAAGGGTTTGGGGCAAGATTCGGGAGGATTTTTGCCTGGCTGTCTCAGTGGGACTGTCACGTGACTACAGCCAAGATACTAGATGGGCAGAGTATGGGAAGCAACGACAGTGTTAAGCAAAGCAGGGGATAATAGGTGTGGCCCACGGGCAGTGGGGCAGCACCCAGCAGCTCCAGAAGGATGATACCCACCTCTCAGAGTGCCCTTAGCTGTCCTCCTGGTGATTTTCATATCCTCCTTGTCCCCATACCCCACCTCCGTTTTTAGAAACCAGCTGATGTTTCATTGGGATATTTTTTAATTGTACGATTAATTGTTTTGACACTGCCTCCACTTCTCCCTATTTAGTATCTTGAAATAAGAGGAAATACTGGTCCCTCCTTTATTTGAGTGTTGAAGGACTAATGTGTATCTTTGGGCTCATGGTTCAGACACCGCAGCACGTGCCTCAAGGCATTTACCTTGAGCCTGGGGTAGCCCAGGCCCGGACCCAGGCAGACTGGCCCTCTCCACAACTGGAAAGCTGGCTCGGCCACCTCAGCTGACCTCAGAGCCTTGAACAGGGAGAAGACGTGATCAGAGCCCTGCCTCTCTGCCCCTCACTCCCCAAGGGATGGTCCTCAGTTGGCATTGGCCACCCTCTCCTTTGGGGATGAGAATGGACTCAGGAGTGTGGAGATACTTAGGTGGGGCTGAATCCCTAATTGTTCCCCCAACCCCAGCCCTGCCTTCCGAGGACCTCTGCCCTCTTCAGGACAGCTTCTCCAGGTATGAGGAGGAAATGGAGGCATATCCTCAGCAGATCCTGTCTCAGGTGAGTTGGGGACCTGCGCTTTCATTGCCTTAGTCTCCTTGGCTGTAAAATGTGTCCAAGGATAACACCCAACTCCTCAGGCCAGCACACACGAGAGTTCTGTAATGCTGCCCTCTGCCTTGGGGTGAAGTCTACAGGCTCCCTGCGTGAACAAGCCAGGAACTCCACAAACCTGGTTCCCTGGGCCAGGTCTCTGCCTCAGACTTTTTATTTGTGGTTTTTGCTCAGTGGGCCCTTGAGGGCAGGCAGAGCTGAGCCTCCATAAACATGCAGGCACTCTGGGCCCATTGATCCTCACTGAGACCACTCAGGAGGGCAGCTGAGAGTGTCCCCATAAAGAGCCACAGTCACCCTTAGATGGCTCACGGTGCAGCACATGGCGGGTGGGTGCGGGTCCCTGACCTCCTTCAGGGTCCCAGCATCATACACTTGCCTGTGCTTCCTGGGTGCCAGGGGTCAGTTGCACTCATGTCCTGTGAGACTCCCCGGTGCAGGAGGCTGTCTTCATAGTCGCATCAGGGCAGCTCATGCCGAGAAGTTCAGGGACACGTCCCGGTGTCCAGCTAGCAAGTCGTGAAGCAGAGAGGCCAACTTGGTCTACTTGGGCTGCTGTAACACAATACCACCCGCTGGGTGGCTTGGACAACAGCCATTTGTTTTCTCACAGTTCTGGAGGCTGGAAGTCCAAGATCAGGGTGCTAGCAGGGTTGGTTTCTGGTGAGGACTCTTTCTGGCTTTCAGATGGTGCCTTCTCTATGTCTCCACATAGTAGGGAGAGAGAGAGGCCTCTGGTTTCTCCTCCTCCTCTTGTAAGGACACCAGTCCCATCACATTAGAGCCCTGCCCTATGACCTCCATTAGCATTAATTCCGTAAAGGCCCTGTCTCCAGATAAGTCACATTGTGGGGTAGGACTTCAACATGCGGATTCATGGGGAAACAATTCAGCTCATGGCATTGGCCTTCTAAAAACACGCCACAGCCCTGATTTGTCCCATGGGCCACTGTGTGCTGACCCCTGATCTAGAGCATCCTCTTTGACTGGCTTCCAATCTGTGATTTTGTAGAGAGGCTGGGGACGGGGATCTCCAAGAGGGGTCCCCGTTGTTTCCCAAAACAGAAAATCGGGATCACTGGTGTGACCAGTGGTAGATGAGATACCCAGGCAGAAATGAAAAGGCCATGGGCCTGAGTCTGGGTCTGATCTGAGCAAGGGGTTCTCCCTCCCCTGTACTGTCCTGTCCCCCCAACCTCCTCGTCGAGAAAGCAGGGTCCCATGGTAACACCAGTGATGTTTCAGCCACCTGTGAGCTTCAAGGACGTGGCTGTGACCTTCACATGGGAGGAGTGGGGACAGCTGGACCTGGCCCAGAGGATGCTGTACCGTGAGGTGACTCTGGAGACCTGCAGTCACCTGGTCTCCCTGGGTAAGGCAGGCACTGCCCATCGCAGGACCCAGAGTGCGGCTCAACTCAAGGGTGTGCCCAGGCTGGGCCAAAACGTGCTGGAAGTGGGTCCCTTTGAGATTTGGGTCCTGGTATTGCCGCTTACTCCATCTCCAGAGCAGATCTGTGGCTTGTCGTTCAGGGAGTGGGAAATCTCCTCGGGAGGATGCGGGGGCCCTCCTAGTCCATTCACGTCTGACCCCAGGGGCGAGGGCTGGGCCTGTCACCAAGCAGAAGACCAAGCCCTCTGTTTTTCCTCCATTGACCAGGGCTTCTGCTTTCAAAACCGGATGTGATCGCCCGACTGGAGCAAGGGGAGGACCCATGGAGGGTGGAGCCGGGACCTCCCCGAGGTGAGAACAGGCCAGCGGCCCAATGGTTAAGGTCCAAGGAGCAGGGAGGCCATTTTGGGGGAGTTTGCTCAGGTGTTCTCTGCTGCCTCCTCGTGTCCAACAAGGCAGCTATGTTCTCATCCACATCAGCCTGTCTCTGTGCCCAGCCCACCCACAGAGAACACTTGTTGCTGTGGTCAGGACATGTCTCACACATGGGTTCATTTCTGTCCCCGTCTTCCTCTGGTCTTCACCCCTCTGCTGCCGCATCTCATTCCCATATCCTCATGCCCCCTCTTTTCCTCCATCCTCTCATCCTGACTTCTACCCAGGGTGGAAGCTCCTCAGCCCTCCCCTTCAGGCTGGTCTTTGCTCTGCCATTTGGGTGATCGGCCGTCCTCCATGTTGGACGTTCCCATGTCTTCAAGATGATTCCAAAGTGTGGTAAAAACTTGTGCGTCCAAGCCTTCCAGAAGGATTCCTACTAAATCTTCCTGGACCTCCTTTCCCACCTCCCCTCATCCCATAGGCCCACCTCCTACCCTGTGTGTCAGCCTAATTGGAATTTTCTTTTTTTTTCTTTTTTTCTTTTAGAGCTGTATCAAAATACAGTTTACATACCATACAGTTCACCCATTTAAAGTATGCAAAGCCTCTTAGTATATTCGCAGTATGTGTATCCATCACCACAATCTATTTTAGAACATGTTCATCATACTGACTAATTGGGCTGCTTCTGATCTTTTGTTGTTTTGTTTTAATTCGTAGACTTTATTTTCTTATTTATTTATTTATTTAGCTGTGCTGGGTCTTAGTGAGGCATGTAGGATCTTTAGTCACGGCATGAGAACTCTTAGTTGTGGCATATGGGATCTAGTTCCCTGACCAGGGATCAAACCCCGGCCCCCTGCATTGGGAGCACGGAGTCTTAGCCACTGGACCACCAGGAAAGTCCCCATTGATAGACTTTATTTTTTAGAGCAGTTTCATGCTTACAGAATGTACAGAGTTCCGTATACCCCCCCACCCCACACAGTTTCCCCTGTTATTAATGTCTTGCATTCTTTGGCACATTTGTTACAGTCGATGAACTTATATTGATAAATTATTATCAACAGAGATCAACAGTTTACATTAGGTTCACAGTGGTGTTGTACGTTCTGTGGGTTTGGACAAATACATAATGTTATATATGCACCACTATAGTATCATACAGAGCAGCTCCACTGCCCTAAAAATCCTCTGTGCTCCACCTATTCACCCTCCCTCCACCCTAACGCCTGGTAACCACTGATTATTTTACTGTCTCTGTAGTTTTACCTTTTCCAGAATATCCTATAGTTGGAATCATGCAGTACGTGTTCTTTGCTGAGTGGCTTCTTTCATTTAGCAATAAGCAACATGTTTGTCCTTTATACCACCTTGCCCTAGCCTGGAGGCGTTTAATTTATCTCATGTGTTCCTGCGCCTTTTTACCCTGTTACTCTCTTGCCTGCAGCTTCTGTTATTTCTTACTTCTGAACTCTTACCTACTTTTACTTACCCTTGGTTCTCAAATGACATCATTCTGAATTTAGTTTACCAGCAGTGTCTTTCTTCTCTTCTGTCATGGACGTTACTTTCTTGCTGACCCACACAATCTGTCTTCCTCATTTCAAGATCTTGGTGCAGATGCTACTGTAGAATTTTAACCTCCTTTGCCCAGTTTCCAACAGCCAGGCACATCTTGGACATATCTTAGCCACTCAAAGATTTCTTTCCTTTCCTCCTCCAAATACCCTTTCACTCCCCTTCATGGGGCTGTTGTTTCATTTGAAGAGTTCTCATCATCAGAGATTCCAAGTCAACACCCCAAAGGAACACAGCAGTGTCTTGGGAAGGAGAACAGTGCTGGTGTTGGGAGAGGTTGGGCATAGATAAGGACCTTCCCCATGAGGGAAAGAAGGTCTTTGTTGGGCAGAAGGGAAATGTCCTCCTGGAAGTCAAAGGATAGCCGGAGAGTGTAGGTCATACGTTGCCAAATGGAGGATACTTATCTCCTTGGCAGGCATAGGGAGAGAAGCATGGGACACTGGGCAAAGGCCTTGATATTACTGGATGTGGGTGGCTACCTGAAAAGGACTGAAAAGGACAGTATGTGGACAAAGTGACAAGTAAAAAGGGAATCCTGGAGGACGCAGGCAAGGATCCTGAGCTGGGAGCCTGTGGCACTCTTTGTTAAAGGCCCAGTATCTTCAACAGGTGGAGGAATCCCCTTTAGAACCATAATAAGGGTGACGACATCAACAGTACCATGTATAGCAGTGCACCGTGTGCCAGACACTGTGTGAGGCTCACATGCTGATTCATTTATGCGTCGAAGTAACCCTTGTTAGCTAAGCATTCGATTCCTGGCTTACTGCCAAGGAAATCGAGCCTCAGAAGTCACCAGCTGGTGGAGTCCACTTGTGGCCCAGTCTGGCCAAGCACCCTGCTTCAGGGGCCACAGCACTTTTCTGGGGAGTCTGTGACATCAATTCTGGAGTGGTTAAAGGGACTTTTATTTCTCTGTGGGCAGCCTGAAGTGATGGTAGAAATGGTGCATTAAGAATATTAAATTAGGGCTTCCCTGGTGGTGCAGTGGTTGAGTCCGCCTGCCGATGCAGGGGACACGGGTTCGTGCCCCAGTCAGGGAAGATCCCACATGCCGCAGAGCAGCTAGGCCCGTGAACTGTGGCCGCTGAGCCTGCACGTCCGGAGCCTGTGCTCCGCAACGGGAGAGGCCACAGTGGTGAGAGGCCCACGTACTACAAAAAAAAAAAAAAAATTAAATTAGTGTTGGTGTTTGGGATCTTGTTTCAAGATCCAGCACCAGGAAATGGATAGACTAAGATTGTGGATCATAAGGTTGAGGCACATGTTAAGATCCTGTTTCCTGTGACTGCTATTACAGATTACCAACTTGGTGGCTTAAAACAACACAAATTGATTCTCCCACAGTTCTGGAGGCTACAAGTCCAAAATCAGTATCATTGAGTTAAAATCAAGGTGCAGCAGGGCCATGCTCCCTCCAGAGGCTCCAGTAGGGAATCCATTCCTTGTCTCTTCCAGGCTCTGGTGGCTGTGGGATTCCTTGGTCTGTGCCCACATCACTTTAGTCTTTAAGGCCAACACCTTCAGATCTCTTTGCTCTGTGTTCAGAATGCTTTCTGTGTGTATCAAATCTGCTTCTGCCTCCCTCATATAAGGACACTTGTGATAACATTTGGGGCCCATCCAGATAATCTCCCCATCTCAAATCCTTAACACATCTGTAAAGATCCTTTTTCCAAATAAGGTATCATGTTGACAGGTCCCAGCAAAGAGAATGTAGGTATCTGTTGTGGTGATTGAGGGCTTTATACCTTCAGACCCAAATTTTTTGTGTGAATTTCTCCTTTAAGCTTCACCCTTCCCTGCTTATTTTATTCCTCTGCTCCCTCTTTGGGGACCAGTCCTCCTGAGTCATCTCTTCATTACCTTTGCTTGCTTTTTTTGTATTTTACCACTGATTTCCTCTTTGCTGAGCCATCCCTTCCTTTCACACCCTGCATGAAATTACAGTCCATGGATTAGAAACAAACCCAGAGATACCTCTCATACTTGGTGGTCTCCTTCATCCCACTCTCCCCTCCTAATGCTTCTCCAGTAATTCAGGCAATTTGGATTTCTTTCAGACTGGAAGACTACACTGGAAAATAAAGAGTCAGCTTCTGAAGAGGGTATTGCTGTGGAAGAGCCATCTCACCACATGGAAATGAAACACTGTGTACAGGAGGAGGGCCCCTGGTTGGTGTCATTAGGAGAAGTGCAGCATTGGAGGGACCAGCTAGGGAAGCACCAGGAGGACTCTCTGAGTCAAACAGTACTTACCTCAGAGAGACATTTTGCTCAAGGGGGTAGTTATCTGAGTCTAAGCCTTCTACCTCCGACATTACCCACAAGGACACATTTCCATAAGCTCAACTCACAGGTTAAAAGGTTGAAACAGAACTCGGTTTTCATTAATCATCAGAAAAACTGGGCTGATCTGAAGTCCTGTGAAGATCATCAAAGTGCTAGAGCCTTCTGTCAGAGCACTTACTTGAATAAAATTGCAAATGTTGACACGGGAAATAAAAAACCTTATGATTATACTGTCAGTAGTGACTCTTTAAACTGTGGTACCTCCCTTCATTTTCTTAATAGAATTTTTTCAGCAGAGAATGGCAATGACAGTAAGGACGATGGAAACAGCATTAATCATAGCATGTCTCTGAATGAACACAAGCCAATGAATTTTGGAGAAAGTCAGTACGAGTGTGATGAATGCCTTGTACAAACCGAAATAAGTGATCCTGGAGAGGCACCATTCAGATGTGAGGAGGACTGTGGTGCCTTCCACATGGCCTCATCTTTTCCTGACTGTGACATCATTCAGACTGGAAAGAAGTCATATGCATGTAATCAGTGTGCAAAATCTTTCAGCTGTTGCTCTAAGCTTGTTGTACACAAGAGAACACACACGGGAGAAAAGCCATATGAATGTACTCGGTGTGGGAAGTCTTTCAGCCAGAGCTATGACCTGGTTGTACACCAGAGAACTCACACTGGAGAAAAGCCCTATGAATGCAACCAGTGTGGAAAATCCTTCACCCAGAGTTCCAAACTTATTAGGCATCAACGAACTCACACTGGAGAAAAACCATATAAATGTCATGAATGTGGAAAATCTTTCAGGTGGAACTCTAACCTTACTGTTCATCAAAGAATTCATACTGGAGAGAAACCTTATGAGTGTGCTCATTGTGGAAAGTCCTTCAGTCAAAGCTCTGACTTTGTTGCACATAAAAGGACTCACACTGGAGAGAAACCCTATGAATGTAACCAGTGTGGAAAATCTTTCATTCGAAGCACTCAGCTTATTAGGCATCTGCGAATTCACACTGGAGAGAAGCCATATAAATGCAATCAGTGTGACAAAGCCTTCACTGGGAGCTCTCACCTTATTGAACATCAGAGAACTCATACTGGAGAGAAACCGTTTGAATGTAATCAGTGTGGGAAAGGCTTCACTGGGAGCTCTCACCTTCTTTCACATCAGAGAATTCATTCTGGAGAGAAACCGTATGAGTGTAATGACTGTGGGAAAGCTTTTCGGCAGCGATCTCAGCTTGTTGTGCATCAGCGAACACATACTGGAGAGAAACCTTATGAATGCAGTCATTGTGGAAAAGCTTTCAGCCAGAGGTCTCCCCTCATTGTGCATCAGAGAATACACATTGGAGAGAAACCCTATCAGTGTAACATGTGTGCTAAAGCCTTCAGTCAGAGGTCACGCCTTATTGAACATCAGAGAACACATACTGGAGAAAAGCCCTATGAATGCATTGACTGTGGGAAAGCCTTCAATGATCGATCAACCCTTACAAAACACGAGAGAACACACACTGGGGAAAAACCCTATGAATGTAATCATTGTGAAAAGGCCTTTAGCCAGCGGTGTCAACTTACTAGGCATCAGAGAATCCATACTGGAGAGAAACCCTATGAATGTAATGAGTGTGGAAAAGCTTTCAGTTGCAGTACATCCCTTATTCAACATGAGAAAACCCATGGGAGAGAAACCCTATGAATAATCAAGATGGAAAAGCTCACTGCCAGACTCTCTTTACTAGACATCAGATGACCAAGGTATGATTCTCAGAGTGTAGTCTAATGACCATATACATCAGAACTGCTTGGAGTGTGTGTGTTGAAACTGCATATTACCAAGCTTACCCTCAGTTTACTATATCAGAATATCTAGCAGTAAAATCCAGGAGCCTGCAGTTTCCAAAAGGAGCACACGTGATTTGTATATATACTAAAATTTATATACTTCTGCATTTAGGTCATGAATATGACCACTGATGAAAAACATTCAGTCAGAGCTCTCGGCAGAAGTTAGAAAACACAGAATGGAGCTGTACCCACCAGATAATCTTTTTAGTGCATACAGCCATGCAAACTCAACCAGACGTTGTCTCCACATTCATGGAGATGATGGGGAACCGAAAGATACTCTTTACACAGAGCCCCAAACACTCAACCTAAGAAGAAACCATTGCATGAGGAAGTTGGTGTTTGGTAATGAAATTTGAAGCCAGCTATGTTCAGTGTAAACCAGCAATTAAAAACAGAAATTGGGGAATTTTTTGGTGGTCCAATGGTTAGGACTTGGTCCTTTCACTGCCGGGGCCTGGGTTCTATCAACGGTCAGGGAACTAGGATCCCGCTGCATGGCATGGCAAAAATAAACAAACAACAAATCGAAGGAAAACTAATGATGGGAAGTCTTCTAAAATGATTTTTATTGGAATTAAAAGTAGACTCAATTTTTCAGGGACTCTGTCACGCTCTAACTTAAGTTTGTTGCTCAGTTAGGTTGACTAATCAAAAGAGTCAAGTGAAGTGAAAACAGGGCTCAAAACGGTATATACACAGAATGTTACAACATATAAAATCATGTGCACAGATGGTTGGTTAAGAAGGTCAACTCGGCAGCATGTTCAAAAAAAGGCTGAAGTGTAAATCAGTGGTGAAGCAAGTGGGAGAGGCCATTATTGCAGGTTTGAGCAAGGTGAAAGCAGGTGAGAGCATCGCCTGGAGATGCAGAGTGGGAAAGGCTGTAGCTAGGAACTTGCAAAGAGGGAGCTGCAGGAGTGGAGGTCACAGCCCCCCTGTCAGAGCTGTAGACTGACAAGTGGGGCAGGAAAGCAGGGTTCATTGAAGGTCTGTCCGTGAAACTCCTAATTTGCTCTCCCCTCTCTTGCGTTAAGTATCTGGCCATGGGTAAGCAAAAAATATAGTAGAGAATGAATTATGTGCTATAAGAAAAAGTCTGAGGTCCTCGGCGCTGCCTACGGAGGTGGCCGCCATCTCTTACTCGGCATCATGGCTGCCCTCAGACCCCTCGTGAAGCCCAAGATCGTCAAAAAGAGGACCAAGAAGTTCATCCAGCACCAGTCAGACCAATATGTCAAAATTAAGTGGAACTGGCGGAAACCCAGAGGCATTGACAACAGGGTGCGCAGGAGATTCAAGGGCCAGATCTTGATGCCCAACATTGGTTATGGGAGCAACAAGAAAACAAAGCACATGCTGCCCAGCGGCTTCCGGAAGTTCCTGGTCCACAACGTCAAGGAGTTTGAAGTGCTGCTGACGTGCAACAAGCCTTACTGTGCTGAGATTGTGCACATCGCCTCCTCCAGGAACTGCAAAGCCATTGTAGAGAGAGCAGCCCAGCTGGCCATCAGAGTCACCAATCCCAACACCAGGCTGCGCAGCGAAGAAAATGAATAGACAGCTCGTGTGCACGTTTCGTTTAATAAAACCGTAAAATGCCCCCCCCCAAAAAAAAACAAAAGTCTGAGGGACTAGGGAATCTGGTGTATTATGCTCCAGAACAAGTGCTGCCTTATTTTGGCATTTCAAGGACATTCATCCTAACAGCTGGTTCTTACCCTTTTAATCCTAAAGCAAAGTGTGCCATTAAACCAGCCCCACCCATCTGTGGAGCTTCCCCTCTGTTTTTTGATAGCTTCTTCAATATCATGAGAGCTAGGGAGTGAATGATTAAGGAAGTCTCCAACATGAATGAAAAAATATCTGGGGCTTCCCTGGTGATTCTGTGGTTAAGAATCCGCCTGCCAATGCAGGGAACACGGGTTTGAGCTCTGGTCCGGGAAGATCCCACATGCTGTAGAGCAGCTAAGCCCGTGTGCCACAACTACTGAGCCTGCACTCTAGAGCCCGTGAGCCACAACTACTGAAGCTCACATGCCTAGAGCCCATGACCTGCAACAAGAGAAGCCACTGCAATGAGGAGCCCCCGCTCGCCACAACTAGAGAAAGCCCAAGCACAGCAACAAAGACCCAACGCAGCCAAAAATAAATAAATAATAAAATTATTT
This sequence comes from Leucopleurus acutus, assembly GCF_964270905.1. Classification (NCBI taxonomy): domain Eukaryota; kingdom Metazoa; phylum Chordata; class Mammalia; order Artiodactyla; family Delphinidae; genus Leucopleurus; species Leucopleurus acutus. The sequence goes on from NC_139162.1 coordinate 58,853,189, forward strand.
TTTTAAAAAATCTAAGATAAAACAGAAAAAAAAACTGCCAAAGAGAACAGATATTCAGGAGAAATAAATATTTTAAATGTTTTATTCTAGGAGTGAGTCAAGAAATAATTGCAAATGAAAAATAAATGCAAGATGCTCTTTTAAAAAGAATAGACTCCCTGAAATTAAAAGTAAGACTGTTGGGCCAAAAAGCAAAGAAAAGAAAGAAAGAAAAAGGGAAACTTCACCAGAGCTGAAACATCTTCAGATCATGGATAGATTCACGCAGCATGAGAAATTGAGAACACAATTAAAAAGACATCACAGACTGGGACTTCCCAGGTAGTGCAGTGGTTAAGAATCCGCCTGCCAATGCAGGCGACACAGGTTTGAGCCCTGGTCCGGAAAGATCCCTCATGCCATGGAGCAGCTAAGCCCGTGCACCACAACTACTGAGCCTGCGCTCTAGAGCCCGGGAACCACAACTACTGAAGCCCGTGTGCCTAGAGCCTGTGCACCAGAACAAGAGAAGCCACCATGAGGAGCCCACGCGCCACAACAAAAAAGTAGCCCCTGCTTGCCACAACTAGAGAAAGCCCGCGCAGCAACAAAGACCCAAGACAGCCACACACACACACACACACACACACACACACACACACACACACACATCACATCACAGAAACTTCTGGAAAGAATTTTGAAAGTAGAAAAGGAATATTTTTTAAGAAAAAGGAATGTTTCTTCTAATTAAAAAAATCAGAGACTTCAAAGTAAGCAAATTGTTCGAGAAAATGTACAGATTGTACAAGACAATTGCAGTCCAAATGTGAAGCAAATGTTTTTAATATATATTTATTTACTTTTGGCTGCATTGGGTCTTCAATGCTGCACGTGGGCTTTATCTAGTTGCGGCGAGTGCTGGCTACTCTTCGTTGCAGTGCGCGGGCTTCTCATTGCCGTGGCTTCTCTTGTTGGGGAGCACGGGCTCTAGGCTCACGGGCTTCAGTAGTTCTGCCGCTCGGGCTCAGTAGTTGTGGCTCTCGGGCTCTAGAGCTCAGGCTCAGTAGTTGTGGCGCACAAGCTTAGTTGCTCTGCGGCATGCGGGATCTTCCCAGACCAGGGCTTGAACCCGTGTCCCCTGCATTGGCAGGTGGATTCTTAACCACTGCGCAACCAGGAAAGCCCCTGAAGCAAACTTTAGAAAGGAGTATTCATTTGACCCTTGTGTTAATAATTCTTCCTGGAAGAGGCAGAGGACTCAGGAAATCGGAAAAAAAGGGGGAAATATAATCGTTGTTTTGATTGGCCCTTCAGTGAACAGTGTTTGCATAGTTCTGATATAAAGAGTAGATACTGTTTATTTTTATTTTTCAATTTTAGGAAGAAACCCAGATCTGTGACAGAATAGATTTCATAATGGCAACAGAGTGGCGTGCCATTGTTCCCAGTCCTGTCACCAATAGTAATGGCACAGCCTGTGACTGTTACAAAGTAGAAAGGGGAAGAGAAGTAGAAAGGGGGGAATGTATCCCCGTATCATCATCTTAGGAAGCGGGCTTTTAAATACAATACTTTAGGTTACTTAGGAGACCAAAACTAGAGCTCAAAACAGTAATATGACAAAAAGTTGGAAGCAAATAGAAGAGCAACGACGTGAGTCAAATCTAAATTCCTTATCAGAGCAGGAAGCCAGTAAGGTCTATAGACTGAAAGAATTGCAGAGGTGGCCTCAGAAAGAACCAGAATAGAAATGGCTAAAAGTGGTTGATGGGATTTGTGACTGTTGGGTAAGGTGGGGCAGGAGACAGCTACTTTCCATTTTAAAACTTCTGTAGCGTTTTATTCCCTGGTGGTACACTTCTTATTTGGGTAACAAATTATTTCAAATGTGTACCTATAGGTGAGCGAAACTACAGTGCATGAAGACATCTGCAGTTGATTTGGGGGTTATGTACATGTTTCCGTTTGATTCAGTGTCACTGTAAATTGAAAATTAAAGAAGCAAGAGCTTAAAGAAAAGATGTCAGGCTCTTCTGTTTTGCCAATCAGAGTTGATTCCAGTAGAGCAGGAAGGCTCCTTGGCTTCTTAGAATTCCTTGGAGTCCTTTTAAGGCTCTAAGACTTTATTTTCCAGAAGCCTTATCACCAGGAAGTCAGTGGGCCCCAGAGAGGTGCTGGTATCCTGGGACACCTGGGTGGACAAGACAGGTGTGTGAATTTGTATAACCACCAAATACTGAATGTACTCCCCCAAGGTCACTCTGGCAGTTACCTGGTATTTACTTTCCATAAGACCCTATAAGTAACGGCCCACATGATTCATATGAGACTTGGAGTTTGAGACAGGGAATGCCTTCCTACAGTGGCGTGGACAGAACAGAGGGGACTTTGCTGCCTGGTTAGGCAGTTGGTCCTGCTGCTGAGACCAACCTTGTGTAGCTTTCAGAAGATGCTGGGGCCTGGGAGGAAGGACTTGTGCAATGGATCTAGCAAAGTGAGTGTTGTTTGACAATTCTTGTTGACCAAACACCTGAGAGACATTTCCATTCAGCAAGTCTTAAAATTAGCCTTGTTCGGTGAAGGCACTATTTAGGGACTCAGTACAGAAGATGCGTGTGATGCCGCAGCACCCTCAAGTCCCTTCTTCCCAAGATGGGGACGCCACACAGAAGCATAGGGGTTATGGGTTCCTGGAGACCACACCTTGTGGGAATCACACAAGAAGGATGCATGTAGGGGGCTGGGGGGAATGGAAGACAGAAGTTGCTATGTACACAGTGAGTGCTTCAGGCCCTGCTCTGAGAGGGTTCTACCCTTTCATAAATCGGAAACCGGAGGCTCTTAAGGACCCAAGAAGTGGGCTCATTTGAAATAGGAACCTGAGACCTTTCCGCCCAAATGATTCTCATACCCAGTGGTTCCAAATCAAAACGTGCATAAGACCCACCTGAAAGGAAGTGTTAGAATTACAGCTTATTGGACCCATCTTAACATGCTGTAAAGAGTAATCTCGGGCTTCCCTGGTGGCGCAGTGGTTGAAAGTCCGCCTGCCGGTGCAGGGGACACGGGTTCGTGCCCTGGTCCGGGAAGATCCCAAATGTCGCGGAGCGGCTAGGCCCGTGAGCCATGGCCCCTGAGCCTGCGCGTCCGGAGCCTGTGCTCCACAATGGGAGAGGCCACAACAGTGAGAGGCCCGCGTACTGCAAAAAAAAAAAAAAGTAATCTCAAAATTGTATATCCATATAACTATTTCCTCTTTGTTGGTTTCACTTACATTTGTGGCTTAATTTTTAGAAGACCTTAAACAGATACCACACCTGTGTTACATGTGACCCAGGGGCTCCTTTTAACAGAAATCCATTCTCCCTGCCCACCCCCACCCCCACTTTTTAAAACACAGATACCAAAATAATCATAATGTATATTTGATACAACCAGTAGTGAATCTATTGGTGGCCCACAAGACCACTCCCACATCTAAAGATTTTTCTAGAATTCATGGGGCTCAGCATCCAACTGTACTCACGGCTGAAATTTACGGCAGTGGTGTACTAAGGATACACAGTTGTTGGGACTTCCCTGGTGGTCCAGTGGGTAAGTCTCTGTGCTCCCAATGCAGGGGGACCAGGTTCGATCCCTGGTTGGGGAACTAGATCCCACATGTATGCTGCAACTAAGACTCCATGTGCCACAACTAAGAAGTCTGCATGCCACAACTGGGAAAAAAAAATTCCGTATGCTGCAACTAAAGATCCCGCATACCGCAATGAAGATCCCATGTGCCTCAACTAAGACCCAGTGCAGCCTAAATAAATAAATAAATATTTTTTAAAAAGATACACAGTTGTAGGACTTCCCCAGTGGTCCAGTGGTTAAGACTCCACGCTTCGACTGCAGGGGGCACGGGTTCAATCCTTGGCAGGGGAACTGAGATCCCACATGCCATGTGGCACAGCCAAAAAATTAAGAATAAAAATAAAGGATACGGGGCTTCCCTGGTGGCTCAGTGGTTAAGAATCCGCCTGCCAATGCAGGGGACACGGGTTCAAGCCCTGGTTTGGGAAGATCCCACATGCCACGGAGCAACTAAGCCCGTGCGCCACAACTACTGAGCCTGCGAGCCACAACTACTGAAGCCCGTGCACTTAGAGCCCATGCTCCTCAACAAGAGAATCCACCGTAAGAAGCCCGCCCACCACAACAAAGAGTAGCCCCCACTCGCCGCTACTGGAGAAAGCCGGTGCGCGGCAACAAAGACCCAACAGAGCCAAAAATAAAATAAATAAATTTATATATTAAAAAAACTTTACTTTAAATAAATAAAAACAAGAGCTGTTCCCAAGGAGAAGATAATAGACTCAACACCCCACCACCACCTCTCTACCCTCTGGAGGGCTGCTGCTAAGGGGAAGGCAATAGACCCTCCTGGGACCTCCTGGGTTCCTCCTGGGACCTCCTGGGTCCCTCCTGGGACCTTCTCTGCCCACGGAGAAAGGAATACCACCAGGAAATTTTGTTGGGCTCCCAGTAGAAGCCAGATTCGGTATCCTGGAGGCTGCCTGACCCGTGGTTCCCACAGCCACGGTGAGTGGTGAGTGAACACATGCTCCTCCTGGCATCGCAGGCCTGGTGGGGTTGGTTCCTGGGTGTGGTTGCAGGGGAAATGCCCAGCAGATTGGAGAAAGGTGGTTGGACTGAAGCGGAGAGATGCAGCAGCAGCAAAGGGATGACAGGGATGGGAGTGAGTGCAGAAACCGCGCGCCCCTTGGAAGCCGGCTGCCCCATCCCCGCAGTGACCACAGTCGTTCACCCTTTTGTCATGTTTGTGGTTTGCTGTCTGTCTCTCCCCACTATACCAGCAGCCCCGTGGGGGCGGGCGAGTATCTCTGTTCTCTGCCTTGTTGTGCCTGGTTCCTAGCACACAGTACATGATCAAATAAATATTTGTTCTGTTTCGACTGCATCCTGGTGAACATCTGCTTTTCCTTTCTTCTTTTCTAATAAACTTTTTAATGGACTCTAACAGAACCACAGATATGACCCTTCGCAAAGGGAATACCCCAAATCGAGAAACAGAACATGATCAACTCTCAGAACCCGCCTGTGCCCCCTCTGGGCCACTAGCCCCCTAAACCTATTCTATTAACAAAATCTTTAAACGTTCATGTAATTGTAAAGCATAGAAATATTTTAAGCACAACGGCAGTATACGATCCACAGACAAGGAAAGCCCCAGGCCTCCTCCCGCGCCTTTCCAGCTGGGAAGAGCAGGCCCAGATTTCAACCCGGGCCGTGGCATTCCAGGTTGCAGACTGGCTTTCCGATGCCAGGCCACAGGGCGCAGACTGGCATTTGGAAGCGGGGCCGCAGGGCGCGGACTGGCATTTGGTTTGGGAGAACGATTCCCCCACCATCGGGGCCCGCAACACCATAGCCACTGGCGCTGGACCCCCGCCCGCCTAGGCGCACAGCGCGGCGGCCTGAGGGGCCCCATTGGCCGAAGGACAAGCGAGAGGAAGCCCCCATTGGTCGAAGGCTCGATGAACGAAGGCTTTCATTGGCCGGGGGGGTGCAGGGCGCTGCACAGCCTTCTGGGAGCTGTAGTTGCAGCGTCGCCGGCGCGGCCGCCATTGTCCGGCGGGCGGCGAGTCCCGCGGTCTCTGTAGCGGGTGGGGCTCTCTGGTTCAGGTTCACCTCGGGCGCCTGTCATCGACCTGTCGGCCCAGGATGGACCCCGAGGAGGAAGCGGCGACACTGACGATGGCTACGGGGCCGCCGGCGGAACGGCTCCAGGTACGGCGGAACAATAATAGTAACAATAACAACGACGGCCGCGGGCCCCAGGCCGGGCATCTCCCTCAGATATTGACCCTTTACCCCTCGCAGCGCACGGTGAGCAGGGTCGGGCGTTATCCCCTGGTCATACGGGAAGACTGAAGCCCAGGTCGGGCGCCCCGACTAGCCCAGCTGGTGAGGGGTGGCGTCGGGAATCGAACCCAGGCCTTCCAGTCCCCGATTGCGTATGCTCCGCAAGTCCTCCCGCCTTTCTGTCCCGGCCTAGAACTTGGGGTCATTCCCGAGGACCGGGCTGGCCCCGCCCCGAAGGCCGACCACCGTGAGCATGGGTAATAGTAACTGGAGCAGAGATGCTTCAACATGCGGAGTCAACCGACACCCACCCAGAGCCCCGCTCCCCGAACCCCCTGGCCCGCGGACGGGGACAGTCTCTGGGGTGAGGACAGGTGACCACACACCGCGTTAATGGGGCGGGAGCGACCACCGCGTCTGACCCCTGCGGGGCTGTGGGGGACTGCAGTACAGGGTAGTCTGCTTGCAAGGCCATCTGGGAAGGCGCCTGATTCAAAGCTCCAGCCTTTCTAGACAAAGTGGCCTCTGTTCTCCATGTACTGCTGACTCCACGTAGCAGGAACTAAAAGAAATTCATAATTCCTGAAGCTCCGGGTCTTTGAAGTTACAGACTTTCTGTCTTTTTGTTGTTGTCTGCGGGGGGTTGCATTTATTTCACATTTGGAATGCAGAGTGAGACTCTCGACAATCCTAGGCGTGCATGTGTTGAGAGACTTGTTGTTGCAGATTGGCAGGAAATGCTTTAGTTTGCTTTTGCTGTGGATGGCAGGGAGTGAGCAGTGTCGGAGAATACCAGAGCTGGACAGTAGTTAAAGCAGTAAAAACAGATTTTATTTGGGAACTGTTGCAATAGGGGGAAAGAGACTTCAGTATAGAGCTGGGCTCTATTCCGAATACAACAGGGAAAAGTGGGTATTTATAGTGGGGGGGGCGGGGTAATTCTTGCTAAACTGACCTAAAACAGGATTATTGCTGAAGCACCCAAATGAGGGGATGTTATCTGGAGGATTGTGGGGGATGAGGACTTTGAAAAGATATCAAGAGTGGTCAGATATGGAGGGTGGGATCCTGGCTAAATCAGTGGATTTTTGGTAAAACTGAGTGATGCAGAAACGGACACAGAAGCCCAGAAGTCAAAGCTTAGTTGGGAAGAGGGTTGTAAGGAACCAGACTAAAGTTTGGTCAAGGAGAGAGTCTTTGTCAGCAGTGAGAGGCTTAAGAGAAGTGTGTTCATTATTGGTTGCTGTGTAACAAATAATGAAAAATGTAGTGGCCTAAAACAACAATAAATATTATCTCAGTTTCTGATGATAGGAATCCTGGAATGACTTAGCTGGTGGTTTTGGCTGGGGCTCATGGCAGTCAAGGTGTCAGCCTGGACAGCTGTCACCTGAGACTTGACTGGCTCTGGAGAATCCACCTCCAGGATGGCTCATTCGCATGACAGGCAGGAGGCCTGGGTTCCTTCTCATGTGGGCCTCTCTGTGGAGCTGCCTGGGCGGCCTCACAACATGGCACCTAGCTTCCCACAAAGTGAGTGATCCAAGAGGGAGCTATGTGGAAGCCACAATGTCTTATGACCTGGGGTCAAAATTCACACTCTACTGTATCCTATTGGTTACATAAGTCAAACTTGCTCGTATAGGAGGGGGCTACAAAGGGCTGGGGATCCTTGGGGGCCATCTTGGAGGCCAGCCACCACAGGAGGCGAGGACCAGAAGTGGAGGGCTTCTGGTATTAGCGTCCTCTGGCTGCCATAACATTACTACAAATGTGGTGGCTTAAAATATATACATTTGTTCTTAGAGTTTTGGAGGTTAGAAGTCTGAAGTCACCTTCACTGGGCTGTGATCAACATGTGGGCAGATCTGCCCTTCCTGTCAAGGCTCTAGGGTAGAATCTGTTTCTTTGCCTTTTCCAGCTGTTAGAGCTGTAGAGCTTGCATTTTTTGGCTCATAGCCCTTTGTCCATCTTCAAAGCCAGCAGCATAGCATTTGCTTTAGTGGTCACGTTGTCTTCTCCCTTCTGTAGTTAAATCTCCCTCTGCCTTCCCTTCAGAAGAACATTTGTGATTGAATTTAGGGACCTCCTGGATAATCCAGGGTAATCTCCCTATTTTTAAAATCCTTAATCACGTTCACAAAGTCCCTCTTGCCATTTATGGTAACGTTCACATGTTCCAAGAACTAGGACCCAGATACCTTTGGGGGCCGTTTTTCAGCCAACCATAGCCAGGCTAAAAGAGGTCATCCTGTGTCCAAAGATGGAAAGGAGCCATTCAAGTGTTTTAAGCAGGAATGGTATGGGTTTGAGAAAAAACATTCAGGCATCTGGGGGGTGGGGGTAGGAGAGACACTGAGAGCTAACTAAGGCACTGGGTGAGGTGGGAGGATGGGGTCTGACAAAGCCCATCCCTCCGGGACCCAACAGTGCAGAGGAGGAGGAGGTTTGCAGGGGTCTGAAGACCTGGTGGCTGGGCTGTCACTGGTGCCCCATGCAGATTAGGTGGTGGTGGGTGGGGGCAGGAGGCACAGGGAGCATGTTGTCAGGATTGGAGGGCCTTCTGAGTGGGAGGTGAGGATATGAGGACAGGAGCAGAGACCTCCGTTCCCAACCAAAGGGTTCTGCATATTTGCTGCACAATTTTTGTCAGAGCCACATGCCACCTGTGCTATATTTCTTTAATGTCTTTAACATTTTTAAATCTGACTGTTTCTTAAAAGAAACACAATTTTAAAATTGAAGTATTTGGTCTGTGATTTTGACTTGCATTTCCCTGGCGGTGAATGATGTTGAGCATATTTTCATGTGTTTATTAGCTATTTGTGTATTCTTTCATATCTTCTTGAAGAAATACCTATATAGATCCTATGCTCATTTCAATTGGATTGTCTTTATTATTGAGTTTTAAGAGTTGTTTATATCTTGTGGATACAAGTCACTTATCAGATATATGATTTGCAGTTATCATCACCCATCATACGGGTGTCTTTTCACTTTCTTGATAATGTCCTTTGGAACACAAAAGTTTTTAATTTTGGTGAAGTCCGTTTTACTTATTTTTTTATTTTATTGCTGGTGCTTTTGCTGTTATATCTAAGAATCCTTTGCCAAATACAAGGTTATAAAGATTTAGCACTATGTTTTCCTCTAAGAATTTTTTTTTAATATTTATTTATTTATTTTGGCTGCACCGGGTCTTAGTTGCAGCATGTGGGATCTTTGTTGCAGCATGCGGGATCTTTAGTTGCGGCATGTGGGCTTCTTAGTTGCAGCATGCATGCGGGATCTAGTTGCTGGACCAGGGATCGAACCTGGGCCCCCCGCATTGGAAGCACAGAGCCTTACCCACTGGACCGCCAGGGAAGTCCCTTCTTCTAAGAATTTAATAGTCTTAGCTCTTACATTTATGTCTTTGATCCATTTTGAGTTCAATGTTACATATGGTGTGAGGTAGGGGACCAACTTTATTCTTTTGCATGTGGCTGTCCAGTTGTCCTGTAAGAAGTGTTTAACAGCCACTTAATCCCTATCACGGCTCCCAAGGAGTGATTCTTTGTAGACAAGGAAACGAGGAGGCAAAGGTGGGTACCTGCTCTCTGCCTCTCGAGGAAATGGCAGAGCCAAACCTTTGATCCAGCTTTTAATCATGGCCACAGCCAGCCCACAGAAGGGTTTCATTTGTGGGAAACATTTTAAATACATTGCATAAACTTACCAAAATTTAAAGTTTTCACTTCATAAAATGTGACCGAATTTCCAGCTTCTCACCAGAAATTGGGACTTCTGACCACATGGGGCCTGTATTTCCCCACAGTCAACTGATTCTGAGTCCCAGCCACCCCTTCAGACAGGTCACACATATTACTCATCACTTCCCGTGTCACCGCTTATCGGTTAAACCCTCGTAAGCTCTTACGTGGGCTCACTTTAGTCACTTGTGAGCCTGCCCAGTCTCTCAAGGCCAGTGAGTTTCTGACCTCAACTGCACACCCCTCTTTCAGGGAGGATGATAAGCCTGGCTTTGAATCTGGGGATTTCTTGGTGTGTCAGTTAGTTGTTGCTGCACAACAGACTATCCCAAAATGTAGTGGATTAGAACAGTGACCATTTCTTCAGCCCACAAATCTGCAAGTCAGCAGTTTACTCTGGTCTCTGTCGGCACCGGCAGCTGGCTGAGATCCGTGGTGGGTCAGCTGTGGTTGGCTTTGATCTTGCCTGGAGACTTTCTCACGTCCTCGCCATACAGCCCACCCCCGCATGAGGCAGCCCAGTAGGCGCCCAGTGAAACCTGACTTGCATCACTCAGAACGTGCACTCTCTGGACCCTGGCCTGCTTGTCTTCACCTTCCCGTCTCCCCCTCCTTTTCCCGAGCGTGCTGATGAGGACAGTGCAGCTGATTGAGAGTGTGTGTGATGTTTCACAGGAGCCGGTGACTTTCCGGGACGTAGCTGTGGACTTCACCCAGGAGGAGTGGGGGCAACTGGGCCCTGCCCAGAGGACCCTGTACCGTGACGTGATGCTGGAGACCTTCGGGCACCTGCTCTCTGTGGGTGAGGCCCACTTCCCAAGCTGACGATCAGATTCCTGTGGTGACTTATTCTTCGTGGGTTATGGGTCGTGGGGCCTCTGGTGTGAGGACTTGACCTGGGCTAGGGATCAGAGACCTTGAATTCTCATTTCCTATGGGACATGCGGGTAGGAGGGTGTCTGCCCTTTTCTGTCCCAATGCAAAAACTTATGAGGCGCTCCCATGTCCTGACGGTCAGGAGTCTAGGGCTGGAGCCTGGGCTGGTTCTTTTTCTCCAGAGCAGGCTCCCACCTCCTTTGTCTTTCTCTGTTTCCAGGGCCTGAGCTTCCCAAACCCGAAGTCATCTCCCAGCTGGAGCAAGGGGCTGAGCTATGGGTGGCAGAGAGAGGAATTGCCCAGGGCCGCTGTCCAGGTGAGAACACGCCAAGTGGGATCCCCTAACAGGAGCAGTTGTGCTGCTTGGAAGGGGTGGTGTGTCGGGATCCCCGAGAAAGGATACAGAGGAAAGTCAGCAAAGGGAAGAGGCCAGTGGGGCCGAATCCAGAGGGGGCCAGACGCCAGCTTCAGAATCCCTCCCTGGACGGGCCGTGAGTTGTGACAACAGGGGAGAAGTGTTGGCTGCCAGGGAGGCTCACTATAGGCTCTGTGCCAGGGGGTTTATTGGGGGCTGGTCACGTGGGCACCCCCTACCTGGCACAGAGCAAGACTCCAGGCTCCCAGGAGAAAGCAGGTGTTTGCCCTAAACCATATTGTTGTCACAGAGTTTGGGCACAGTGAGCCTCTCTGACCGGTTAGGTTTGTGGCAACCCTCCCCAAATCCAAGTTCCCAGACCCAGGCAAAGACCAGCCTTGAAAGCTGGCCCTCTTAGGATGGCAGCCTGGGCCGACCCTGTAGCTCTTTTCTGCTCGGGCAGTCTGGGCCCTGTCCTCCCGTCCCCTGCCTGGGGCGCTCCTGGTGCTCTGAGGCCTCCTCACCTGTGCTCCCCTTTCTCTGAGCTCAGAGACCTCCCGCCTTTCCTCGAGGGGTCAGAATGCACCACTTCTTCCCTCTCTCAGCAACCTTCCCAGCGTGCCCTTACCACAGGAGCGTTTCTGATGTGTGAACTTGCCCTTCATCTTCTCCGTTGCATTCTTGCACGTCCACAGCCTGTAAACTTCTTCCCTACACCCTTCTGTTCTCTCGGGAACAGGATTGTGTTCAGCCGTAGATACCTGACAACTGGGCTAGAGCTCCTCAAAGCAAGAGAGCAGCATTTTTCTCACGAAGCAGGAGCCCAGAGGTGGCCATTGCTGGTGCTGGCTTGGCATTCCAGGAAGGCCAGGGCTGATGGTTCTGATTCTCCTGGCCTTTCCTTGGGGCTCAGCGTGGCTGCGGCAGCTTTGGCCGTCACATCTGTGCTCCAGACAGGGACAGGAGGAGCTGGGAAGAATGGCGCCAATCACATTTGTCCCCTTTTATCAGAATTCCAGATGTTGTCCATTGAGGTCTCCTTGGTCAGGAGGGGGTCAGCCCAGCTGCTGGGGAAGCTGGAAGGAGGGAGTCTAGATTGTCATCACTGGCTTATCCATCCCTTCCCTGGGGCTGGTGCGTTGGTACCCTGACTACTTTCTGAAAGAAGTGGGCTCTGGCCACGGGATACGTAACCAGCTGTACCTGCAGCCCAGCCTCCCGCCTGAAAGCCTCTGACACCATCTGTAGGGAAGCCCCGGTACCTCCACAATAGGGTGTGGCCCGTCACCCCGGGGCAAGACTAACAAGTACCCTGTCTCCTCTGAGGCCACGGAGCCTGTCTGACATCTTCCAGCCCCAAATGCTGGCCTTCACCCCCAGACCCTGAACTAACTCCCATCAGGCCAGCCCCCTTCCAGCTGCCAGGTCCCAAGCATGCCATAAAATTCATCCATGTAAGGTGTACGATTCTGTGGTTTTGAGTGTATTCACAGGTTGTGTATCCATCAGCAGTGTCTAGTTCCAGAACATTTCTGCTGCCCAGAAGTTGTCCATTAGCAGTACCATGGTTTGTTTTTACCCACAGAACACTCCTGACACCAAACGTGTGGGGTTTCCACATCAACAACCAGTTCTCCACCCCTCCAGACACTAGCCGCGTGTCCCAACGATTCAGTCCAATTCTGACGCTATCTCCGTGGAGCTGGTGCAGACCCCACGGCTTAAGGACTCAGTCCCATAAGGCTGCCCCCACTTCAGACACTGGCCACAAGTCAGGGCCTCCCATACTTCTGACCGACTGGCTGTAAATCGGGAGTTCCCACGGCCCCTCAGTTTCAGTAATGTGCTGTAACAGCTCACAGGCCTCAGGGAAACACTGTTTACATTTACTGTTTTTTGTAAATGATGATACAAAAGATACAAATGAACAGACAGATGTCAGGGGAGAGGGGCTGAAGCTCCCCCTGAAGCTGTCCAGAGGCCCACCACGAGTCACCTCGTTAGCATGAACTCATATGGTTGAGGGGGACTTACTACAATTAACAAAAGACACTCCTGACCCCTCTCACTAAGGAAATCCCAAGCCTTTTAGGAGCTGTGTGCTGGGGACCAGAGATGAAGACCAAATACATATTTCTTATTAAATGACAATATCAAAGGCAGTCACTCTATCGCCTCATCCCTCCCAGCCCCCGGCAACCACTAATCCACTTTCTGTCCGTGGATTTGCATATTCCATTTAAATGGAATCTTACAGTACGTGGCCTTCGGTGTCCAGCTTTTTCTTTTTTTCTGTTTGTGTCTGTTTTGTTTTATTTTTTTATTGAAGTATAGTTGATGTATGATATTATATAAGCTATAGGTGTACAGTATACTGATTCACAATTTTTAAAGGCTGTACCCCACTTACAGTTATTATAAAATATTGGCTAAATTCCCTGTGTTGTATCAATACAATATATCCTTGTAGCTTATTTTAATACCTAATAGTTTGTATGTGTCTAGCTTCTTTCAGTGAACATCTTGTTTTCAGGGTTCAGTCATGTTGTAGCGTATGTCAGTACTTCATTCCTTTCCATGGCTGAATCATATTCCATTATGTGGATGGACCACACTTATGGACATTTGGGTGGGTGCCACTTTTTGGCTCTTGTGAAAAGTGCTGCTGTAAACATTCTTGTAGAGTGTTCTTGTGGACTGGCTGGTGTTTTTGTCCTTGTGGACTGGCTGGTGTTTTTGTTAAGTACGCTCTGGGTGCTGTGCATGGAGTCCAGTTTGGGGACGAGGTGAGCGAGACAGGCGCCTGCTGCCTGGTCAGGCTTGGCTCCTACGGCACCTGTCCCCCAGCCAGTGCCTCAGTGCCTCGCATCTGAAGCATGTATTTTTGAGAACCTGCTCCCTGTCAGCTCTAGGAACTGGCTGTGGACATTCTGGTGTGGTGAGATGGACCCTAAGTGAATGAACACATAGAGTGTGCTGTGGACAGGATTGCAGCAGGTGAGAAGGTTGGAGAGGGCTGGGGTGAACAGGGAGCCTGGCCCCCAAGGATGTCCACGTCCTGATGCCCAGCGCCCGTCCGTTGGATTATTGGGCCAGCCTATTGCAGTCACAACAGTCCTCTAGTGAGAGAGGCGGGAAGAGGACAGGTGACGTCAGAGGGGGATTGGCAGGCGCTCCGCTGCTGGCTCTGGAGGCGAGGGCAAGGGCCAAGGAACGTGGGCGCCTCTAGACACTGGAAGCAGCAAGGAAACCCATTCCTGCAGTCTCCAGAAGGGGCACAGCCCTGCCAAATCTGGCTCTAGACTCTGCCTTCCAGAGAGTAGGCGTGCGCTGCTGTAGGGGTGGGTGTGCGGTGAGTTGCTCCACCGCCACTCCACGCCCTGCCTGCGTGAGGGGCGATTCTGGAGGATCCGCAGGCCAGATGCTGCTCCTCCAGGGTGTCCACAGACAAGAGGGCACCTGCACTTGGGGATCTGGCCTGTCACACCTAGGTCTTCTGTACTCAGCTACTCGTTCCCCACCCAAGCCTGCTCCTTCTGCACTTTCTTCAGTGTCTTCCTCCCCAGCTCCAGAGGGTCACTGCATTGTCCTCAGCATCTAGGGTCAGACAGTAGATATTTTAGGCTTTGCGGGCAACTGTCACCGCTGAGACAGATTGCCACAAACACGGCTTAAGACAACATACATTTATTATCTCCCAGTTCTGTCAGACCTGACTGGTTTATCTGCTCTGGGGCCCACAAGGCCAAAGGCAAGGCAAGGCGGGCTGGGGGTCGGGGGGCCGACTTACTGGGAGGCACAGGAAGAATCCGCATCTAGACACGGGCAGGATCCAGTTCCATGCGGTCATAGGACTGAAGTTCCTGTTTCCTTGCAGACTCAGCCGAGAGCTTCTCTCACCTTTGAGAGGCACCCGCATTTCCTGGCTCATGCCCCCTGCCCAGCCAGCCTCTGCCTTCTACCTCCTTCTGCTTTTAAAGCTTGAGGGGATTGCTTTGGGCCCAGTCAGCTAATCCAGCATCATCTCCCTATTTTGAGGTTTAAGGTCAGCTGATGAGTAAACTTAATGTCACCTGCAAAATCCCTTGATAGCAGTACCTGGATGACTGCCTGAACAGCCACCGGCAGCTTCAGAATCCCGCCCACCTCCGTCACATATTTTTTTCCTACAGCCCTTTAAAAACATAAAAAGCATCAGTCGCTTGGGGGCTGTAGTTGGCCAGCTCCTGACCTAGGCCAATATCTGGCCCATGGCAGGTGCTCAAGAAGTCTTTGTTGAAAGGATGGATGGGTGAAGCTGTGTTTACAGACAGGGCGCTGGGGTCCATGTGAGAGCAGAATTGGGAGGCGGGGCGAGAGGTTCGGCCACAGGCCCAGGGTGTGTCCACGAGCCCCTCACAGCTCTTGGGTTTTCTTTCAGGCTGGGAGTCTGGACCTGAGGGCCGAGCACCGCCCCAGGAGCAGGGCCTTCCTGAGGAGAAGGGGCGGGAAGGCTTCCTGGGGGAGGCTCTATGTCCCGCTACACCGGGGGAAGACTGGGAATATGAGGGCCGGGTGCAGGGGCCCGAGAAGGACCAGGGTAATTTGAGGCAATTGGAATTCAGCCTCAAGGAAGCACTGGTTCAAGATGGAAGCCACGAAGGTCTCAGACTTGGGGAAAACTGTGTCCTGAGTCCAAACCCAAATCCCCTCCCGGAGACTTCCAGGACAGAGTGTTTGTGTGCTCCCGACTCATGGGTTACAAGCTCGCAGCAGAACCCGAGTGCAGTCGGTGAGCCGATGAGCTCCTCGGGAAGACAGCCGCGTGACAACAGTGACTGCAGCAACTCTTCTGGTCAGGCGGTTCTGGAACCAGAACCCGAGCCTGCGCGCAGCCAAGTGCCGGACAAACCCTACAAGTGCGCGGACTGCGGCAAGTCCTTCAACCACAACGCGCACCTCACGGTGCACCGGAGGATCCATACGGGTGAGCGGCCGTACGCGTGCAAGGAGTGCGGCAAGGCCTTCAGCCAGAACTCCTCGCTGGTGCAGCACGAGCGCATCCACACGGGCCACAAGCCCTACAAGTGCGCGGACTGCGGCAAGTCGTTCTGCCACAGCACGCACCTCACGGTGCACCGGAGGATCCACACCGGGGAGAAGCCCTATGCGTGCCAGGACTGCGGGCGGGCCTTCAACCAGAACTCGTCCCTGGGCCGCCACCGGCGCACGCACACCGGGGAGAAGCCGTTCACCTGCAGCGTGTGCGGCAAGGCCTTCTCGCGCACCACGTGCCTGTTCCTGCATCTGAGGACGCACACGGCCGAGAGACCCTACGAGTGCAGCCGCTGTGGCAAGGGCTTCCGGCACAGCTCGTCCCTGGCCCAGCACCAGCGCAAGCACGCCGGCGAGGGCCCCTACGACTGCCGCCAGAGGCTGGCCTTCGAGCCCACGCCGGCGTGGCCGGAGCCCCTGACCCCTGGGGAGGGGGCTACCCGCAGCGACAGGCCCTTCAGGTGCGGCCAGTGCGGCAAGTGTTTCACGCAGAGCTCGCACCTCATCCGACACCAGATAACGCACACCAGGGAGGATCCCCGAGGCCGGGGCCGGCGGCGCCCGCAGCCCTGCAGCCGGAGCCCGCACCTCGGGCGGCACCAGCTCGGGCCCACGGGTGAGAGCCCTGGGGCCGGGACAAAGGCAGGGCAGCCGGCAGGCAGGGCACTGGCCCTGTTTGACATCCACGAAATCATGCAAGAGAAAAACCCAGTGCACGTTATTGGGGTGGAAGAGCCTTCTGTGGGCACGTCCGTGTTGTTTGACATCAGAGAATCCACCTAGGGGAGAAACTCTGCGGATGACTTTTGAACCACAGGTACAAAAATGTGGTAAGTCCTACAAGGCGTATTTATGGAAGGGGGGCTGGGGTAGAAATGCCCTCTGATTTCCTAAGGAAAGGAAGCGTCAGCTTCCCAAACACCTGAGCTCAGTGGTTCTCCAGTCTATCAAGCCCAGTACCCTGAAATGAATTGACAGGTAATGTAACCCCCACACGTGTAATGTTGAAAAATCCATACGTGCCCCCATTTTGTAAAGGATAATTAAAGCAAAAGTAATTTACAGTAGGGTAACGTGTGCTGACTTGGTGGTATCTCTCCCCGTGACCTTGTGGCCATTGTGCCTGGAGACCTGCGGCATTGCCTGTTGCCGTCTGGTACACGGGGTGTAGTGTTGACCATGGAAACGTTACGAGAGGCATTCCTGTGTGGGTGTGATTTCCCAAAGTGGTGACTAAGTCTTGGAAAAGGTTTGAACAAAACAAAATGCCAGTGCATTTCTGGAAGGTTTATGTATAACATTTAAACTTGCAGGAATGAATTGGTTTGTACATGGAGTTGACCCAGGGTCTCAATTCATACATTACAGACAGGTGGTTGCACACATACGTGCACGGTCCCTTGGGGCCAGTTCTGCACTTCAGAGTCATTAGAGCATGCATGGCAGCCACACTCATGCCCAAATCAAATGTCAGAGGAGCCCCCGTGAAATTGCACAGTGTTCCCTGGGGGGTGTCACAGCTCCCGCTGGAAACCATCGCCTTAGAACAGCAGTGTGGCCTGTGCTGGAGGTTCTCACTCAGAGTGCTTTTGTTCCCCAGGAGACACTTGGCGATGTCTGGACGAATTTTGGTTGTCATGACTGGCGGGAGGGAGGGGTGCCCCTGGCATCCAGTAGGGGAGGCCAGGGCTGCTGCTGAACACCCTATAAAGCCCCAGACAGCCCCTCAGCAAAGAATCGCATGGCCCTGAGGTGGAGAAACCATGCCCAGCACAAGAGCCGATTTTCCCCGGGCTCTGTAAATTGATTGATCAGGGCTGTATTAACAATCCTATACGTTTGATTTTAACAAGTGATATCATGAGCATGTGCACAACATGGTTTTTAGTAATTTTTTTTCACTGTTTTTTAGCATTCGTAGTTGGTATGAAGGAAAAGAATCCACTTATTTTTCTGAGTAATCTAAATTTTATTTTGGACATTCCATGTAAAACATGGATAATACATTTTCACTGGCACCCCTGCCTGCCATGGGATTATTTTTACATCAGCCTCAGAAATCTTGTCATTTCATCCATTTTTCTGAATATCTCTAAAAAGCATGGACTTTTAAATATGTATATAAAATCACGTTAGCCCATGCTGACAGAAACCATTTTCATAATCATTCTGAGCCGTCATTTGCCTTTTTCACCAAGTTCATGTTTGCACTGATAGTGCAAAAGCAACAGTGAGTAAAGCTGCCAGAGCCTGAGTGGGAATCAAGGAAGTGGTCCCGAGCTTGTTGTTCATAGTCTTCCTTCCCTGGCATTTCAGTAGAGGAAAAAAAATGTTGGTTTCATTTAAGAATGTCTGGGATGAAGCAGGAAAAATGATTAATTTCATTAAGTCTCAAGTAAAACTATATCACCATTTTCACATCTAAACAGAAATAACAGTAATTCCTCAATATATTATTAAGTATCTGGTGCTCAGATGTTCCTGGTTGCCTCATAAATTTTGTTTTGTTCTCTATTTGGTTTGTTCTAATCATGATCTAAACAAAAACCACACGGTGCATTTGCTTAATATTTTTCTTAGGTCTCTTTTAATCTATAGGTCTCCTTTCTTTTTCTTTTTTAGTCTTTTATATGTTGGGGGAAACAAACAACAGGATAACCTAAATTTTGTCCCCATCCCAAGCCTGCCCATCAGACCCTCCTTGGCCTGGTGGAGTGACTTCTGATTTGGCGTCAAGTCACCAGGCTGTGCTGAGGGGCTATGTGAATGGTGTGACTCACTGTTCTGTTCTCAAAGTTCGTCTGCCCCATCTCAAGCACGGCTCCCCATCTTGCTGGGGTCTCTGCTGGAAGACCTTCGGAAGACTTTTCAGCTGTCATTGCCCAGGAAAGAGAGACGTCTGAGAAAATGGTTTATTTGTATACGATGCAGAACATTCTAACATGACCATTTTCATGTCCACAATTGGAAACTTCGTCTGGATCATCTTTTTGCTTTCCTCCAACTTTGCTCCTCAGGAAAGCAAAACCTTGTGACCTTTGTCTATGCTGTTCTTGACATAAAGAAGAACATTGTGTTCGAGATGTGATCCTTGGTATCTCATAGCAGAAAGGATTAAAACCAAGGATTTAAACCTGCCTGTTTCTAACCTACAATGAAAGGCGAAATGCCCATCCCGCCGGGACACTATGTCGTGTGCTCCGGTTATACAACATGGTTCCTTTTTTTGTTTGTTTGCTGTTCCCACTGCAGCTGAGTTCTAGTGAAGTTAAACACAAACCATAAACATCAAAAATTGGAAGGAAGGAAAATTGGTTATGGTACATCTCAGCTTGTGGAAATTGTTCCTAAAAATGTCCACAGAATGTTGGGTTAGCAGAGCGTCAAGTTGAATGGAAGAAGTATCATCGTGGAAGGATACAACGGCAGTTCTAAGACCTCTGTCAGAATGGCTGAGCATCAGCTCTCGCTGCCGAGACGTGATGGTTGAGTGTCAGAACCCTGTCAGAACTTTCTCGTGTCCATTTCTGTTCTTTGGGTGCTGTGGGTGTCACAGCCAGTGGGGTTTCCATCCCAGCAGAGCTGGCCTCCAGGACGCTCAGAGCCAGCCTCACTGCTCATCTCCAGAGGTTCCACAAGAGCCCTCGAAGCCTCGCGTTTGCTTCTCTGCGCTCACCTGTCCTCTGGGCTTGTCCTCATGGACTTCCCTTGTCGGCTCTCACTGGCACAACACCTCTGTCCTCGTGGCTTAGCCCGCACCACCTGCCACTTCATTCTTAGCAAATAACCTCTTTTTCCATGGCTCAGAAAAGGTGTGTTTTCAGACAGGCAGTGCCTCACAGTTCTGTGAGGTGGTGGCATTTTACATGCAGGAGGATGGGGCCCAGGACAAAAGTAGCCATGGCCAGCTCGCACAGCTAGGAGCCAGAACTTGAAGTCAGCATCCCGTTAACAATGACTTAAACAGATCAGGCTGTGTCCTCAGGGCCTCAGCTACGTCAGAGGCAGTGTTTTCTCTCCCACCCCGGCCCTCCTCATCGCAGGGAGACTGCTGCAGCCTCAGCAGTTGCGTCCACGATCAGGACTGGAGGACGGGGGAAGGGCAGGCCTATGCTCATCTCTCCAGTGAGGTTTCAAAGAAAAGCCTTTCCCCGAAGCTTCCAGCCGGTGCTCCTTATGTCTCACTGGCCAAGCCTGGGTCACAGGGCGCCGTCTAACGATGAGGGCGCTTGGAAAGCTAGTGTTCAGCTTCTCTAACCTCTGTGGCTGAGACCGCACCCTTCAGAAGAAGGTCTCGGGAAGCAGGTAATGGATAGGCAGCTGGCAGCACCCTCAGCCCTCCGCCTCCAGTCTCTTCTTGGAGGAGTCGCTCCAAGGAAGCGCACTTCCTGATCAGATGCCGCCGCCGCCGCCTCTCGGCTCGGCCTCTTCATCCCCTGGATAGTTCAGCCTGCCGGCCAGGCCCCCTTCCCTATAATGCTTGGTCCCCTGACATTGTGGAACAGCCCACTCTTCCAGATCCCTTCTACCTCTCGAGGGGCTTCTTGCCCTCCCCTCCCCTCCCCTCTTAAATGTTGGGGTCCCTGGGGTGTGGTCCCGGAGGCCCGTTGCATGCTCCGCTCACTCCCACATCTTGGTCTCTGAGCTTCAGGCTAGAACAGCAGCTGCATGCTGCTGGGCAGCTCCCCTAGATGTCCTGCAAAGTCCCCAGACACAGCCTACCTGGAGGGAAAGGCCATTTTCCAGGCCAAACCTGTTCCTCCTCCCCTGGGCCCTTGCACGGGGGTGGTTGCTACCCCTCACCCCATCCCTCAAGCCAGAAGATAGATATCCTGTTAGTTTTACATCTGAACATCTCAGCTGTCTTCATTCCATTCCATTCCCACTGCCACCACTGGTGCAGGATGGCCACGAGAGGGGGAGTGACATGACACCAAGTGGCCTGGCCACCAGAGCCCTCCCCACTTTTGACTTTACCTCCTCACGGCCCCACCAGCGGTGTGGGGTGCAGACTCGGAATGCTCCCACTGCCAGTGTGCTCTGAGGAGGGGAGTCCCCGCGGTAACGTCACAGCTCTGGACAGCTTGGAATCCAGGCCTGCGATTGCCCCGTTCCCTCCGCCTTGGCCCGAAAAGTGGCAGCTGCCGAAGGGTCATGTTTCCACAGTTCTCAGAGTGGACACTGGGTAGGCTGAGGCCACAGTGGCCTCACCAGGTAAGCCTGGAACAAGCTTGTCACTGTTGCCGTTTGCCGCCCTCTCCCATGCACTGTAGATCTTTGGGAATTTTCCATTTCTCTTTTCGGGTCACGTTTTCTAGGCATCATATTCCTACTAATTTCCTTACAGATGCTTTGAAACCAAGTCAGATAAGAAACTCCTCAGGGGAAATTACTATAAACTAGGGAGAATATATGGTTTTATCAGTTTGTCAAAGTAATGCAAATTCTTTGTAGCAAAACCTGTAAAATGCACAAAAGTAAAATACACATAAGTATGCAGGCTTATTTAAATTTTAATTCCTCATGCTTCCACCATCCAGAGATGGTCATTACCTAAGATTTTGTTAATTTTCCTTGTAATTTTTTCTTGAAATATACATGTGTGTATACATAGAGTGAACATTAAATCTTATACACACAACAAAAATATTTATGTGTAGTTATCTTGTGTTTAGAAAATTAGAATCCCTTCTGTTTCTCTTGTAACATGTACTTCTTTCTCTATCTTGAACATTTTCCTCTGAAAATGGATTTCATGTAGCTTTTTAAATTACCTTTCAGGAGGATTGTAACAATGTGACCTCCACCCAGCATCTTACCAGCCTTGACTTTTATCCAAAAGGGGAAGGAGGGATTCATACACATTTCTGAAGGAGTATGAATTGATACAGCCTCTGTGAAGGGCACTTTGTTGGTTGCTATCTAAATTACAAACACTTTGTCTCAGCAGACCAGTTGCTGATAATGAATCCTACAGATATATTTGTACCCGTGCGAACTGTATGTAGTTTTAACCATGGTATTGATCTCAAAAGTGAAAATTTGGAAACAACTTCAGTGTCCACCACGTGGAACTGGCTAAGTGATTTATGGTGGACTGGCTGGCTTTTACACAGCCCTTAAAATGGGGGCTGTCTTTATGAACTGTGGAAAAGAGCACCAAGATTGTTAAGTGAAAAGGTATAAAACAGTTTGTATGGTATGTTGCCATTTGTGTAAAGAAGAAGCCATTGCTTATGCACACACACACACACACACACTATATCTGAAGGGTACAGAGTGAACATACATACTACTATATATACTACTTGCTCTTGGAGAGGAGAAGTGAGGGGAAAAGGATGAATAATTTTCACTCTATATCTTTTGATATTTTTGGAATTTTGAAACATGTAAAAGTATTACCAGTTCAAAAAATAAATTTAAACAAAACCTTAATTCTTTAAAATTAAACTAAGTTTGTTCATTTGTTTCATTGTTCATTGTCTGTCTCCCCCCAGTTAAATGTCCCCATGACTGTGTGTCTTGGCCACACCTGTTCTGTGTATATGCACACGTGTGTGTTGAGCTAACAGGACCAATTGAGTGTAAAACAGCATAGACTCCATAAAGTTTCCTGCAAGCTAGTTGTAGCACATACATTTCCCATCAATAAACCAATCTATAGTAGGAATAGAAGAAAGTTTTATTTGAGCCAAACTGAGGACTATAGCCTGGAAGACAGCATCTCAGATAACTCTGAGGAACTGCTCCACTGAAGCATGGTTTTCAGTGCAGTTTTGTATCTTCTCAGAACAAAGAGCATCAGACAAGTCAAGGATACCTTCCTTCAAGGTTTCAAAAAACAAAAATAGGGCTTCCCTGATGGCGCAGTGGTTAAGAATCCACCTGCCAAAAAAAAAAAGAATCCACCTGCCAATGCAGGGGACACGGGTTCGAGCCCTGGTCCGGGAAGATCCCACATACTGTGGAGCAACTAAGCCCATGAGCCACAACTACTGAAGCCCGCGCGCCTAGAGCCCATGCTCCACAACAAGAGAAGTCACCGCAATGAGAAGGCTGCACACCCCGACGAAGAGTAGCTCCCGCTCGCCGCAACTAGAGAAAGCCCGGGTGCAGCAGCGAAGACCCAACGCAGCCAAAAATAAATAAATAAAACATAAATTTAAACAAAAAACAGTCAGTCAGTATGGCCTTGGCACCTGGGAAGGGAGCCTTATCATTGAAGGAGGACGGGTATTGCTGTCCCAGGAAGGAAGGCATTTAATCTTTATTTTTAACATGGACATTCTTTACTTCTGGTCAGTGCACCCTTTTCTTTAATGATTAAAGCAGATATACAATGTGTGTGTGATAGGCTGCAAACAGGCTTAAGTTTTAGTTAGCATAAAAGTAAAGTTAAATCGTGGACAAGCCAGAATGACTTCTCCGTACCTCAATACATGAAAATTTCTTCCATTAATACTTATACATGTATATGTGTGAGGAGGAAGAGGACATAAAGTACATACGTTGCATATCTAAAAGGACACAGGAAACTGTGCCTGTCCCTGTATGTCCAGTCCTCCAACCCCCCCGGGGAAGACGGACTGACACGTCCCCACGCTCTTCCCTTGGCGGTGCACTTGGACTTCATTTCCCAGAAGGGCCTTCACCCTATGCCGGCTGCTTCCAGGCACGGAGCGCGCGGGCCCGCTGGGAGATGAAGTCCCCAGCCACCGGCGCTGGGCGGAAGTGGCCTTAGTGAGCCGCACAGGGCGGCATGCGCGAGAGTGGCGGCGCCCCCCGACTGTGGTGAGTTCGCGGTCCCAGCGGGTTGGCGGTGCGAGTGTGAGGAACGGGGAGGCCCGTGTGTGCAGGCGGTGGGGCCCAAGGGGCGTGGACCGGGGCGGCCGGGCTGTGGGGGAGGGGAGAGAAGAGGCGGTGATGCGCGCCAGGGGGTGGGGGTGGGGAGCGACCTGTGCTGGCAGTTGAGACCTCAGGTGTGCATCCGGGCCCGACCCCGCATGTGTGACACCGCCTGTGTATGCAGGTATGACCTCAGGTGTGTGCCTATATGCCCTGAACCCGTAGCCACCACTCCCCCGTTCACCTCCTCCCCAGCCCCTGGCAACCGTTAATCTACCTTCTGTCTCTGTTCTGGACATTTCATATACATGGGGTCCTACAATATGTGTTTTTGTGTGTGTGCTTTTCTCACTGAAAGTGATGTTTTCCTAGTTCACTCATGTTGTGTCGTGTATCAGTACTTCATTTTTGTAGTTGAATAATGTTCCATCGTATGGAAATAGACCAGTTTGTTTACTCAAGCATCACTGCTGTGAACATTCACACACAGGTTGTGTGTGGACATATGTTCTCAGTTCGGGGGACTGAGGCAGTTGGTGTGTCCCAGGGGAGCCCATGTGTATGGCTGTGGCCACACCCACTCCCTGCTGCCTGTGCTCAGCCAGCAGTACTTCATTCACGAGAATCCCAGCCCTGGGCCCCAAGGTTCAAGCCAGAAGCTTGGAGCCCCACTGCTGTGTGAGAAGTAGACTCTGGGGACAGGAATCCATCCCTGCCAGTGTCACCTACAACCTGGCTCCTCAGCCTGAGACTAAGACGACTGTCATGTATCTGGTGAGGCCAAGCAGTCCGGAGACCGAGCAGTTGATGGAGCCCGAGGCACCAGGTGAGGCAGACGGCA
Source organism: Leucopleurus acutus (assembly GCF_964270905.1). NCBI lineage: Eukaryota > Metazoa > Chordata > Mammalia > Artiodactyla > Delphinidae > Leucopleurus > Leucopleurus acutus. The sequence continues at coordinate 58,877,745 of NC_139162.1, forward strand.
GGGTGGTGGTCACAGGGCTGGACATGTTTCAGAAACCAGGTCTCCCTCAAAATATGCCCTTCTCCTTGCCTTCCTCAGCCTAGCCCAGACCACCACCTCCTCACAGGTCTCTGCCACCCTTTGCCCCTTCCACCTCTCTCCACATAAGACTGGAGGGGTCTTTAACCCTGAATGGTGAGGCCACCCCTCCCCTTAAACCCTCTGTCACTGCCCAAGTCATCAGAGCAGGGTCAGCACCAGATGGCAAGTATTTTGAGCTCTGCAGCCCAAGAGGCAAAATCAAGGGTGTCTTATAGGCTCTTATCTAACAAGAGAGAAAACACACATCCACGCTCTTTTCTTTTTTCCTGACGAAATCCACGACTCCGTTGATGGACACCGCAATCTGACTTTCATGTAACATTTGTCTTCTTTTCACCTTTCCCCACCCCAGCCACTTAAAAATGTAAAAACAGGGCTTCCCTGGTGGCGCAGTGGTTGAGAGTCCGCCTGCCGATGCAGGGGACGCGGGTTCGTGCCCCGGTCTGGGAAGATCCCATATGCCGCGGAGCGGCTGGGCCCGTGAGCCATGGCCGCTGAGCCTGCGCGTCTGGAGCCTGTGCTCCGCAATGGGAGAGGCCACAACAGTGAGAGGCCCACATACCGCAAAAAAAAAAAAAAAAAAAAAAAAAAAAAAAAAAAATGTAAAAACTATTCTTAGCTCGTAGACCATACAGAAACAGGCAACGGGGCCGTGTTTGCTGACCCCTGATTTGAAACAAATTCACACTTCTTTCCATGCCTTCCAGGCCCTGCATGACCTGACTTCTACCTGTTTTCCTGGCCTCCCCTATGGCTCTCCCTTTGCCCATCATTCTCCTCCTCCACCCCACCGGCCACTCAATAGGGTATAAGCTTAGCCATTCAGAGGCCTTCCCTGGCCACCCAAACCCACATTACGCTTTTATGTCTTACCACATTTGAACACTTTACACTTGTTCCCATTCATCACAGACTGTAAATTTCATGATGTGGTGCCCAGTCCGTGGAGTACTTGTTAATGAATGAACAAACAGCCTCCCACAAAAGGTATTATTACCCCATTTTACAGATAGCAAACTGAGGCCCCAGGGGAATTGAGCAGCCCAAGGTCACCCATCAGGGAGTGGTGAAGGTGGGTTTGATCCTAGATCTGACACACTCCACTTACCCACCTCCCTCGCTTAGCAATGACACCAGGAGGAAGGGCGCACTGGGCCCCAGGGATCTGCTCACCACTCTCACCCCTGTGGGGAGGGGCAGAAGGCCTCAGTCAGCCGTTCCCTCCTGGGAGTCTCTGTCAGGACCTGAATTCAAGGCAGCTGGGACTATGATTTTCATCCCTCTTGAGTATTCGCCCACCTGGTAGCTCCACTTCATCCCCAACCGTCCCTGTAACAAGGAATCTTGAAAGGTGCCTTCTGCTGCTGTCACCCATAAGCCCGAGAGAGCTTGGAGCTGAGACTTCAGACTGTTACACAGCGTATCATTCACTTTGTACGAAGTTCAAGAATAGGCACAACTCCTGCGCTGTCAGAAATCCCAGCAGTAACCACCTCCTGGCTGGGGAGGGCATTGCCTGGAAGGGAGCCAGGAGGGGTCTGTCCATGGTGCTGAAACGCCCCAGGGCTGAACTTTCCAACTGGTATCTTTGAGCCATTGTTGTACGTATTGAAATCTGAATTAAATAAATAAACTTAAAAATCACAAATCTAGTTTCTCAGTCACACCACCTGCGTTCCTACTGCTCAGGAGCCACATGGGGCTGATGGCTGCCAAATTCCATCCTCACAGAAGGTTCTAGAGCTTGATCTGGACGATGGTTGCACAGGTGTGTGCATTGCTCAGAACTCATTGAGCTGAGCCCTGATATCTCTCTTTTTAAAAATTACTGTTTTGAAGGCACAGACTCAAGTCTGACTGCCTTGTTTCAAATCCCCACCTACCCATTATTTGCTTCACAACCTTAGATTTAACCCTTCTGTGCCCCTGTTTTCCCCCACCTGTGTAACAGAGGGTAGTGACAGTACCTGATTGTCCCCACATTAGGGAACTGGGCCAGTGTGGCCCAGAGAGCCTTTGAGAAGCTCACGGGCTGGGGGTGGCATGGGGCAGCAGCTCAGGGACTCAGCCTAGGCTCAGGGACGGTTTTAGAGGCAGGGTCTGAGGCCCAGCCCCCAAGCATCAAATCAGAGGGCTGCTTTCTATGGATCCCTGAGCCCCATGACCCCTTGCCCAGCCTAGGAGCCAGGCAGGGATGCAGGGTGTAAAGGTAGTGTGGCCTTGGGCAGCAAAGACCCTGTGCGCTGTTCCCGTGTTGTGTTTCATTTCACAAAGACTTTTCACAGCATAATGCTGTTCATCCTCCCGGAGACTGTCCCTGCTGTACCTGAGAGGAAACAGGCCCAGAGCAGGGATATGGGGCCAGAGGTCCAGGACTTCCTGGTCCAAGCGTGCATCTTCCCCGGGTCACCCTGGATCCATGGTGGCTGTGCAGACCCCTGCACGAGAGCCGAGGTGGTGTGCCACATCCCCAGACTAATTCCAGGGGCACAGATCACCCCGCCTGTCCATGTGAACTCAGGCGTCTTCCCCTCTTGATGCCCCAGTTTCCTTCCTGTCGCATGGGTCAGGTAGTGTTGCCTCACTCGTAGGGGCTGAGTGGGGATCAAGCAAGCTGATGGAAGGTTCCCACAGCACGCCTGGCACATAGCAAACGTTGGGGGCTGTGGTTCTGTGAGCCCTGGAGGGCGAACAGGAGGGAGCAGGCCGAGGGCAGGCAGCACAGGAGCAAACGCCTGTGGGAGGGTCTGGTTGGGGAGGGCCAGGGTCCCTGGGAAAAGGGCCACTGGCTGGCAGGGCTTCTGGGTGAGGGGACTTTGGGGCTGCGGTCCCTGGGGTCTGAGGGCAGATCTGGCCTACCTCAAGCCCCTCCCCTGCCCTCCCCCAGCTCCTCCCTCTCAGGGGAGGATCAAGGGCCATAAGCCTGAGGCCCAGGACACCACATTCCCGTCAGATGCTGTCCGCGTGAGTCTCCAAAATGCCTATGTTCTCAGCAGGCACACCCGTTTCTGCTCCTGCTTCTGCGCCACTTCACCTGCGAGCTGAACTGGAGCTGCAGCCCCCAGGCAGGGTGGGTCCTGGGGCAGGGCCAACCTCCTCCTCTCCCTCCCTTCCTCCTCCTCTCTTCACCCCAGGGTGGAGCTCAGTGACTCTGTCACTAATCGAGGGCACCTTGGGAGAAACCCTGACCCTGGGAAGATCTGGGACATGGGGTTCTCTGTGGCCACCCTGTTTACCAGCCAACACCCAGGCTCATGACCACATCTAAAACTAATCACCCCCAGCGGCCCCACCTCCAAATACCTTCACATTGGGGGTTAAGGCTTTAACATAGGACTTTGAGAGAGACACAAATATTCAACTGGAATCACAGCACCCAGTATCAAGGTGATAATAGCGCCAACTCTTGGCTTGGGCCACTCAGCGTGAGTCCCCCCACTCCCTCCCCCATGACAACAGGGTGTTCACATCCTGCTGTTTCCCATGGGACTGACCCCTGTCAGACATAGCCCCTGGCTGAGCCAGTGTGTGTGGGATGTTTCAGAGCCAGTCACGTTCAAGGACGTGGCCATGGACTTCACAAGGGAGGAATGGGGGTTGCTGGGTCCAACGCAGAGCATGCTCTGTGTGTGTGTGTGTGTGTGTGTGTGTGTGTGTGTGTGTGTATGTGTGTGTGTGTATGTGTGTGTGTTCATCCCCTGCCTCATGCCCGGTCACTCACACCCAGATGTGTCCTTGCTCTGTGTCCCCAGCTGGGTCCCCTTTGTACAGACTGGATGCCTCTCCCTGAATCACCAGGGAGAGGGCTTTCCCACGCCTCAGGGCACACACTGCACTACTGTTCAGCCTCTTGGGGCCTGACTGACTTGTAGCAACCCCTTCCTCCTTTGTCACCATGGACAGGACTTCCTGATTCCAAACCACATGTGATCTCCAAGCTGGAGCAGTGGGAAGACCCGTGGACTGTGGAGAGAGATGTCCCAAGAGGTCCAGGTAAGTGAAGGAAGGTCTCTCTATCTAATCATTTTTTAAATTAAATTTCGTTTTTTCTCTCCCAGCTTTACTGAGGTGTAATTGACAAATAAAGGTTATACATATTTAAGGTGTACAAGGTTGTATTTTGACATACGTATACATTGTGAAATGATTACGACAATCAAGCTATTGATTCAGAGTCACCTTTTGTTTTTATAAATTTATTTATTTTTTTATTTATGGCTGCGTTGGGTCTTCGCTGCTGTGCGCAGGTTCTCATTGAGTGGCTTCTGTTGTTGCGGAGCATGGGCTCTAGGCGCGCGGGCTTCAGTAGCTGTGGCTCGAAGGCTCTAGGGCACAGGCTCAGTAGTTGTGGTGCACGGGCTTAGTTGCTCCGCGGCATGTGGGATCTTCCCAGACCAGAGCTCGAACCCGTTTCTCCTGCATCGGCAGGCAGATTCTTAACCACTGCACCACCAGGGAAGCCCAGAGTTACCGTTTTTCACCATAGTGAGAACACTTAAGATAAACTGTCTTAGGACATTTCAAGTATACGATGCAGTATTATAACTATAGTCACCATGTTTCAGATGAGTTTATTTCTCCTCCTGGGGCAAGGAGATGGCGTGTACACCCAACAGAAAAGAGCCAAACCCCTTACTCATCAAGCAGTCAGTCCCCCCAGCCCCTGACAACCACTAATCAGCTTTGTGCCTCTGTGGAATTTTTGTATCTGGCTTCGTTCACTTAGCATAATGCTTTCAAAGTTCATCAACATCGTAGCACATTATCAGCACTTTATTTTTTGTGGCTGAATAATACTCCATCGCATGGATAGACCACATTTTATTCATACAGTCTTCAGTTGACAGAGAGTTGGGCTGTTTCCACATTTTGGCTGTTGGGAACATTCACATACATACAAGTTTTTGTTTGAGTGCCTGTTCTCCACTCTGCTGGCCAGGCCCTGGTCCGGTGAGGGCGTGGCTGTGCCCCTCATGGCATCTGACCAAGGGGATGGCTCTCGGTGGCCTTGGCCCGTGCCTTTCTCTGTTCCCTTCTACCGTTTTCCTTCCTCGCTGTGCAGAAAAAGGTTAACACAGCAGGTCTGAGGCTGCTGTCCTTGGAAGGGCCTGATGCAAGGCTGGCCTTTGGCTGGTGTCTGAACTTGGATTTCGGGAGCGTGGGGTTCTCACCACTCCCTAAATGGTAACAGCGGCTCACTGCGCCTGAACCGTGCGTACCAACAACATGGTTTATACTGAGCACCTGCGTTCCTCCTGGGAGTCTGGAATTTTGGTACGTGCTCTGCGGTGGGTGCCCTTCCTCAGATGCGGGAGCCTCCGCTTGAGGCCGCAGGTCCGGGCCAGCAGCTCCTTCTGTTGTCCAAGTCAGGCCGCTGGGGCTCTGTCCCCGCGCAGATTGGCAGTGCACGTTCAGGTCGCGGCTTGAGCACGTTTCTTGCTTACATTTCAGAATCAGAGCCTGGGTCCCGAGCTCCCGACAAAGGGCAGGCTCCAGGGCAGGTGATGCTCTGGTTCCAGGGCAGGTGACGCGGGGGCTGCCAGGTCACACACCATCGTGAAGTCACAGAGCACAGAGGCCAGGCGGCAGCGGGGACGCGCAGCCGGCGGGAGCAGAGCCCCGAGCGGAGCCTCGCAGGAGGTTTTCCCCGGCTGCCCTTCCTCACCGAGCATCAGGACACGCCGGCACGGGCGCAAGCTCCCGCGAACCATGTTCGCCAGGAGGGCGTCGCGTGCATTTCTGCCCTGGATCCGGGAGAGGCCGTGTGCGTGGAAGCCTTCGGCTCTTTTCCAGACCACAGTCTCCCTCGAGGAGTCGAAGCTGGGGAGGACGCGCTGGCGCGCGGTGGGTGGGGAGGTGCGTTTGGCGAGAACGCGTGCCTCGTGGGCTGTCCGCCGAGTCCCGGCAGACGGAAGCCCCACGCGTGCGAGGAGCGTGGGAAGGTCCAGAGGACCCACGCGGGTGAGAAGCTGTTCCCGTGCCTGGAGTGCGGGCGCGCCTTCAGCGAGAGCTCGTCCCGGGCCCAGCACCGGCGCATCCACAGGGGTGAGCGGCCCTTTGCCTGCACCGAGTGCACGCAAAGCTGGACCCTAGCCAAGCACCTGAGGGCGCACATGGACGAGCGGCCCTACGCGTGCGGGGAGTGCGGCCGGGCCTTCCGCCAGAGCAGGTCCCTTGTGGGGGGGGGTCGGGGGGAGACCACGCGAACGCAGCGGGTGTCAGAAAACCCTCCGTGATCGTTTGGTTCTCATGCATCAGTGAACTGCGGACGTGCCAGATGCGGCGGAGACCTGTCCGTCCTGGGTGTGTTGTCCCCCCAGCCTGCGAGGGCCCTGGGAGCGTCAGGAACTTGGGGCTGGTACAGAGCAACCGCTGTTGCACTTCATGCACTTCTCCACGCAGGGCCACCTGGTCGGGTGAGAAAGCTGGGCATGGGCCTGGGACCTGTCCTCTGGAGATGCTTCTCCGTGAGCTTCAAGGGGAGTCACGGCCACCCCCAATCCTCCCCCATGTGCAGGTTCCCACGGGTGCCCACTCTCTGGTAGGAAAGATCCACAGGTGTGAATGGTCTTCCTCTCAGCAGGCCTGGAACAGCTCATTTCAAAGTTTTCGCCAAGGGAAAAGTGTAATTAAAAAACAAACAAACAAGAAAAACTATTTTAAAAAAAGGTATTTTTTTTTTAGTCCTTTGTGCCTTGCATTAACTCAGGCCGTATGGTTTTCTGTTTCCCACCCCACCCCCCAAAAAAGGAAGCTCTATGTGCTGAAACGTGGTGTCACCAAGTCCAGCTCTTTAAAAACTGTGTCGCTCCTCAGCTTCAGCATGAAGACTGTTGAAATCAGCTGCGACGGTGATGCCGGTGTAAGGCTTCCACACTGTGTGAGCACTTTGCAAGTGTTGTCCCATCTCATCCTGTCAGCGGCCCTGGGATGCAGGCATCTCTATCCCCACTTAGAGCTGAGATTCTGAGAGGTTAAACTGCTTGCCCAAGGCCAGCTGGAAGCCATTCACTGTTCAGGATGGAAATATTAGATGTAGCACATAAGGACAGCGTGGTGGAAGTCCATCCATCTCTTTCAGCGGACACCAAGACGTGTGGAATATAAAGCCCCCTTGAGTATTGGGAGACAACAGGAGGATTGGGTCCCATCTGAAGAAGCAACTCGAGGCAAAGGCAGCGTGGGAACTGGGCAGCCCTTGCTCAATCCAGACGTCGTTGGTGAAATGCCTGCTGGGAGCCATGAGCTTGTTCCCGTCACAGAAGGGGGCCTTCCACTTCTGTTAGACCTGCGCGGTCTCCTAGGAGTTTCGACTCGCCCAGGAAACAACAAGAGTCGGAAGCCGATGCAAGACGCAAGAGGTTTATTGAAGGCCGGTGCACCGGGGCTCCTTGGTCCTCACGCAGGAGGTCGAAGAAGGTACCCCTTTTGGGCGCGAATATGTCAGTTTTATAGGTTCCCACTTCCCCGTATGTAAATTATAGATTTGGTTGTGTTCTCCTGCTGCTTGGTCCCGGCTTAGGCTCGGACCAGAGAGGGAACTTGTCCCCAGCTGCCTGATTGGTCTTTGACAGACACCTTTTTTACATTTTGTTATCTCCCTCCTTCTCGGAAGGGGGCCGGACATCCTGGAAATTCACCCATTGTCTAAGAAGCCCCTATTGTCTGGAGAGTTCTTAATCATTAGCTGGAACAATGTCCCTCGAGTCCCACATTCCCCCCTTTTTCTTGTGACTATTGATTCCAATCATGGAATCTCAACCTTCTGTTCGTAAACTTTGGTACTGTTGTCTTAACATTAGAACTTGTACAGTACTGATACGTTCTCTAATAAATGCTATCAAGCGATTTAGAACACATGGTCCAAAAGTTAAAATCAACAATAAAACAATAAGAGGTCCCAACAGAGTAGAGATTAAGGTGGTAAACCAGGGGGACTTATCAAACCATGATTGAAACCATCCTTTTTCGTTTTCTCTCTCCCTTTGCCTTTTATCTAAGCGTTCCCTTAGCTTATCCATGGTTTTGGTAATGGTTCCTGAATGATCAATATAAAAGCAACATTCTTCTTTTAGAGCGGCGCATAATCCCCCTTCTTTAAGAAACAGCAAATCTAGGCCTCTTCTATTCTGCAACACCATTTCTGAAAGTGAGGTGAGTGATTCCTTTAGTTGAGTTATGGAACTTTCTAATGCTCGAAGGTCGATGTCTACAGCCTGTCTTAAACTTGCATAATACTGGGGTTGTTGTATGAGGGCTGTGGTTCCTGTTCCTATCCCGGCAGATATTCCTAGTCCTAGAAGGACAGCCAATGTGAGGGTTACAGGTTCTCTTTTGTTTTTTCTACATATTCATCTAAAAAGGATGAGTCTGAATGGTAGATAAGTCTAGGGACTAATTGCACTAACACACAAAAGTCAGCTGAAGTATTAAGAACCTCTAAAGAGACACAAGGGGTGAGCCCCATGTTACATGCCCACCATCCATCTTGAGGAGGTACAAGATATCCTGAGCCTGAAGGGAGGCTGAAATCATGACAAAGGTGTCTATGGGACTGGGGAGGTGTTCCTATACAAGTACCATTTCCAGAAACTGAGGACAGGGTTAATTCACTTACAGTCAGTAAAGGTAGTAAAACCAAAATTATAAGTCTTAGGTTCGTAGAAGCTTGAGTTTGAGCGGGTTGTCAGTCCTTTGGGCCCGCCATCCTGATGATGTCGTCGTTGGTGCAGCCTTCACATGTGAAGCATGGATCCAGGCAGCGATGCTGTCCACTTTTATGGCCGTTGGGGTGGTGAGGAGGACGGTGTATGGTCCTTTCCATCGAGGTTCCAACGTCTGGGTTCGATGCCGACGGACGTATACGGAGTCTCCGACTTGGAAAGGATGAGTTTCTCCCGGTGTTCCCGGTTGGTAGGCCTCGGCGAGTTGGGACCATATTTCTTTCTGGACCAATTGGAGTCCCAGTAGCCTAGCATATAAGTCAGTGTTATTTTGACAATCAGGTTTTATTTCTTTTCCTAAAGTGAGGAGGGGAGGCGGGGCACCATATAATATTTCAAAAGGAGTAAGATGGTATCGGGAAGGTGTATTTCTAACCCGGAATAGGGCCAAAGGAAGGAGCACCGTCCAATCGGTACCGCCAGTCTCCAAGGACAATTTAGTTAGGGTCTCTTTTAGAGTCCTATTCATTCTTTCTACCTGACCTGAACTTTGGGGTCTATAGGCACAATGTAATTTCCAATCAGTCCCCAAATATCTGGCCACATCCTGACTTACCTGGGCGACGAAGGCTGGACCATTATCAGACCCTATTACCTTTGGTGCTCCAAATCGAGGAAAAATTTCTTCTAAAATCTTCTTGGCTACTACAGCAGCTGTTCCTTTCTTTGTTGGGAAAGCCTCTATCCATCCTGAAAAAGTGTCTACAAAAACTAAAAGGTATTTATTACCGTACCTTCCAGGACGCACTTCGGTAAAGTCCACCTCCCAGTAAGTTCCTGGGCGGTCCCCCCTGAGTCTCTTTCCAGTTTCAAGTTTCCCTTTGTGAGTATTTACCTGTTGACATGGGACGCATTCCTGCACAATTTGTTCAGCTAATTTTGTCATTCCAGGGGTTTCGTACCCGGCTTTTTGTAACAAGGCTACCATCTTTTTAGTCCCCAAATGTGTCCATCTGTGCATCTGTTGTAACATGGATTCTGCTTGCTGAGGGGACAAAGTTCCTTTTGTTGTGGCCGGGATGATTTCTTCGTCGCGGCCTGGTTTTTCAGGAACTTTATCTGACAGTCCTAGAATGACTTCTCCCGATGCTATTTCTCGGGCCACTTGGTCAGCCATATTATTTCCCCTAATTATTGGGGTATTTCCTTTTTGATGTCCAGGGCAGTGGATGATACTGACTTTAGTAGGAAGCATGAGTGCAGTCAACAAAGCCATGATTTCGTCTTTGTTTTTAATTTCTTTGCCACCTGAAGTTAGTAGCCCTCTCTGTTGGTAAATGGCACCGTGGATATGAGCGGTAGCAAACGCATATCTACTGTCTGTGTAGATGTTTACTTTTTTATTCTCTGCCATCTCTAATGCCCTCATCAGGGCAATTAATTCAGCTCGTTGGGCTGAGGTCCCTTGTGGTAGCGCCGCTGCCCATATGACTTGTTTTCCGTCTACCACGGCTGCCCCAGTTTGACGCTTACCTTCCTCCAGGAAACTGCTCCCATCCGTGAACCAGGTGAAATCAGCATCAGGGAGGGGCAGGTCCATCAGATCTGGCCTACTGCCGTGTGCTGCGGCCAGTACTTCCTGACAATCATGTATGATGGTGGAGCCTTCCAAGTCAGGATCAGGTAGCAAGGTGGCTGGATTGAGTCCTGTGGCTGGAGCAAACTTGATGCGATCTGAGTTTAGCAACAGGGTTTGGTAATGGGTCATCCTGGCATTAGTTAGCCACCTATCCGGTGGTTGACGGACTACATTTTCCAGGGCATGAGGAGCTGTTATCGTTAGATTTTGTCCTAAAGTTAGTTTGTCAGCATCTTTGACTAGAACGGCCACTGCAGCGATTATCTTTAAACAGGTGGGCCATCCTGATGCCACAGGGTCCAATTTTTTTGACAAATAAGCAACTGGGCGATTCCAGGGACCCAATTTCTGAGTCAGTACTCCTTTTGCAATGCCCTTATTTTCGGCCACATATAAATGAAAAGGTTTGGTTACATCTGGCAGTCCTAGGGCTGGAGCTGAAAGTAAAGCTCGTTTGATTTGGTCAAAAGCCCGTTGTTCCTTATCGCCCCAAATGAAAGGAGTGCTGTTTTTGGTTAGGGGGTACAATGGGGCCGCCAGCTCAGCAAACCCTGGAATCCATAGTCTACAGAATCTGGCCGTCCCCAAAAATTCTCTAACCTGCCTGGCGCTTTTGGGAGCCGGAATTTGGGCCACCGTATCCTTTCTGCTCTCCGTGAGCCATCTTTGTCCCCCTTTTAATAGATACCCCAGGTAACTGACCTGTTGTTGGCATATTTGTGCTTTCTTGGCTGAGGCTCTATATCCCAGGGTTCCAAGTTCCGTTAACAGTTTTTCAGTACCCTTGATACAATCTTCTTGGGTCTCAGCAGCTAATAAAATATCATCAACGTATTCGAGTAATGTTACCTGGGGATTTGATTCTCTATATAATGCCAAATCCTGATGGAGGGCTTCATCAAAGATGGTCGGCGAATTCTTAAATCCCTGAGGTAGCCGTGTCCATGTCAGCTGACCAGACATTCCCGATGTTGGATCTTTCCATTCGAAGGCAAAGTAGGGCTGGCTCAGGGGAGAGAGTCTTAAACAGAAAAAAGCATCTTTAAGGTCCGAAACAGTATACCACGTATATTGAGGTGGAAGAGTGCTCAGGAGGTTGTAAGGGTTTGGAACTGTGGGGTGGAGGTCTGCCACCCGTTTGTTTACCTCTCGTAGATTCTGCATCGGCCGATAATCATTTGTTCCTGGTCTCTTTACCGGCAGGAGAGGGGTGTTCCATGCTGATTGACATCTTATTAAGATGCCCAAGTCTAGTAGCCTCTGTATATGGGGACGGATACCGTCTTTGGCTTCTCTACTCATGGGGTATTGACGGACCGTTATTGGGGTGGCAGTTGCCTTGAGTTCCACTAGCACCGGGGGCCGATTTTCGGCCATCCCCATACCGGCAGTTTCTGCCCAGGCTTGAGGGAACCGAGTTACCCAATCTGTAACATTAACTCGTGAGGATGAAGGCTGCTCGTATAATTTATATTCATCTTCTAATTTCATAGTCAATATTTGAAGTAACCTTCCTTTATTATCAGTTATGGTGGGACCTTCTGGCTGAAAGTGGATTTGAGCCCCTACTTTGGAGAGTAAATCTCTTCCCAGCAAAGGATAGGGGCATTCCGGAATAATAAAAAATGAATGGGTTACTCGTCCAATCCCAAGATCTACTGTCCTTCGTGTGGTCCATGAATATTGTTTATTCCCAGTGGCTCCTTGTACCCATGACCTTTTAGCTGAGATAGGACCTTTTGAGTGGAGAAGGACGGAGTGCTGGGCTCCGGTATCCACCAAAAATTGAACAGGTTCCCCCTCCACTCTAAGAGTTACCCGGGGCTCGGGGAGAGGGTTCGAGCCCTGACTTTTCTAGTCTTCTTCTTCCAATGTTAAGATTTTGTTTCTGGTTGGCCTTCCTCCACTCTTTTTCTTAGGGCATTCTCTCGCCCAATGTCCTTTTTCTTTACAGTAGGCACATTGGTCCTTGTCTAATGGCCGCCTTCTGTCTGCCGTTCGCCCTTTCTGCCTATTCCTATCCCCTATATTTCTTCCTCCAACCACAGTGGCCAGTATCTTACTTAAATTCCTCTCCTGTCTCTTATCCCGTCTTCTTTCACGGGCTGCCTGCTCTTTCTGCTTTCTTTCTTCCTTCTCTTCCTCTGTTTCTCTTTTGTTATACACTTTATCTGCCTCTTTTACTAACTCCTGAAGCGAAAATCCCTGCAAGCCATCTAGCCTCTGTAATTTCTTCTTAATATCAGGGGCCGCTTGATCTATGAAAGCCATTGTTATAGTAGCCCTATGTTCCTCCGAAGTTGGATCATAAGGGGTAAAGCGTCTAAAGGCTTCCATTAAACGTTCCAGGAACACAGTTGGAGATTCCTGGGGCCCCTGAGTGACTTCCCTTACCTTAGCCAAATTAGTGGGCCGTCTGGCCGCTCCATGGAGACCCGCCACCAGAGCCTGGCGATACATTTTCAGGCGCTCCCTACCTTCCGGGGCATTGAAATCCCAGTTTGGCCTGACGAGTGGGAAACCAGCATCAATCTCGTTAGGCAGCTGGGTAGGTTGCCCATTGGCGCCTAATACATTTTTTTTTCTGGCTTCTAAAAGAACCCGTTGCCTCTCCTCAGTCGTTAGGAGAGTCTGAAGCAGCTGCTGACAATCATCCCATGTGGGCTGGTGGGAGAAAACAAGAGATTCTATTAAAGCGGTAAGGGCCTGTGGATTTTCGGAAAAAGTTGGGTTATGCATTTTCCAATTATAAAGATCTGCAGAGGAAAAGGGCCAATATTGGAGAGGTCTATTCCCTTGGCCGTCGGGGGGGCCATATTCTCTAAGAGGTAGGGCAGTGGAGTCCGGGGAGATAGCCCTCCAGCTCCTAGTGCCCGCTGAGGGACCCCTTTCTTCTTCCATCATGGATGGTTCCCTTGGTGCCGAGGGCAGTGGAGCTGGGGGTCCTCTAGGTGGTAGGGGATTTGGGGCCGGAGGATAAGGGGGTGGGGAATCCAAAAGAAGCAAATCTGACTGCGGGTCAGGATAAATCGCCTTCGGTGGATCCGGGGCGTCGGGTAGCTTCTCCGTGTTGGGGTTTTTCTTTAAGGCTAATATCTCCGACGCTGCTGATGTGTGCGCGGACGTACCTGTTGAGGAAACAAAGGGCCGGACCCACGGAGGTGGGGAGAGAATTAAATCTTCCCAGACCAAGACATATGGTACTTGGTCTGGATGTCCGTGGGGATCTATATTAAATATCTTAGACTTCAGCAGCTTAATCTTGTCTAATAAAAAGGATCCTTCGGGGGGCCATCCTATCTGAAATGTTGGCCATTCAGAGGCACACAAAGTCTGCCACTTTCCTTTCTTTACCTCTACCGAAAAATTATGGGCTCTGGCCCGAACTTCGGTCCAATGGCTTAGGGTAAGGGAAAGAGGAGTCGTCATAGTTTGTCCCATTGTCGTCCGTCAGAGAAGAAGAATAGACCACAATACGGAAACAGTTAAAAACTCCACGAAATACATATAGGCATGGGCCACCGCGAGCTCGCTTCAAAACCGAAACCTCTTCAGATGGCAGTTATCACCAAGGGAACTGCCGAAACCGAGTGAAGGGGAGACAGAGTTTGCCTCTCCTTCCAGATGAGCCACCAGGGCGTCCCCTAGGGCTCATGGACGCCGGCTATTAGCACGTCTGCCTAGCCAGAGGTCCGATACAGATTCCATAATAAGCCGATTCTTACGGCTTTCCTCCGATAATGGCCCACAAAGAACAAGGGACAAACAGACAATCAAGCTCGAGCTTACCTGGTACCTCCAACTCCCGATGTTCTTGTGGTCCGGGGCGAGTGGAATCCCGGACGAGCCCCCAAATGTTAGACCTGCGCGGTCTCCTAGGAGTTTCGACTCGCCCAGGAAACAACAAGAGTCGGAAGCCGATGCAAAACGCAAGAGGTTTATTGAAGGCCGGTGCACCGGGGTTCCTTGGTCCTCACGCAGGAGGTCGAAGAAGGAACCCTTTTGGGCGCGAATATGTCAGTTTTATAGGTTCCCACGTCCCCGTATGTAAATTATAGATTTGGTTGTGTTCTCCTGCTGATTGGTCCCGGCTTAGGCTCGGACCAGAGAGGGAACTTGTCCCCAGCTGCCTGATTGGTCTTTGACAGACACCTTTTTTACATTTTGTTATCTCCCTCCTTCTCCCCAGCTGCCTGATTGGTCTTTGACAGACACCTTTTTTACATTTTGTTATCTCCCTCCTTCTCGGAAGGGGGCCGGACATCCTGGAAATTCACCCATTGTCTAAGAAGCCCCTATTGTCTGGAGAGTTCTTAATCATTAGCTGGAACAATGTCCCTCGAGTCCCACACTTCCTGTACAACTTTGCTCAGGGCTTCCCTGTGGCCACCAAGGTAGAACCAACCTCAAGCCCAGCCTCGAAGCCCCTGCACTTCCCCACAACGGCCCACCTTTCCAGGCTCATTTCTCATCATCCCCCAGGCAGCTTCCAGTGACCAAACCTACCTCCTTCTGGTTCCTTAGACAGCCCAGCTTGTTCTCGTTTCCTGTCCTCGGCATCAGCTCCAGGGTGACTCCCTGAGCAAGTCAGAGGCCCGTGGCCCCCTCGGGCCCCCCCACCCTGGCAGCACATCCCTTGTGTGGCTTTTGCCTGTGTCTTTGTTCAGAGCCCCCCCGCCCCGGGCCAGGAGCCCCATTAGCACATGTCCACGTCTCTGTGTCCTTATCTCCTGGCACGTCACGTATGGGGAATGCATGAGTGAGCCAGTGAGACACCGAATACAAAACAACTACTGGGGGTTCCCCCAGACCACCCTGTGGTTTGTGGACAGGGAATGTTGCCTGCCATTCCAATAGACAAAGATCAAGCCATCAGCCAGTGCATGCCTCCAGACGGTGAGCCCTGAGGGGAATTCAGGATGGAGAAAAACAGGAAGCATTCTGTGGATAACACAGAATGCTATCCATTCTGTGCTTTGGATACTGGCCTAGATAGTTAAGATACCTATCTAAGGAATAATTTCAATGAACCCAGACTCTTGCATCTTCCAGTACATAGAAAAAGCACTAACGTTATTAACTTGAGGTGTCTGTTCTTCGCGATTAGCAGTAATCTTTTGATGTTCGACTACATGTTTTGTTGTTTGTTTTTCCAGCAAAAAGACCTCTATATCCTGGCTCCTCCCTTACCTCTTTGAACAATGTTACTGCGAACATTTCTGTATAAGATTTTGTGTGGACATATGTTTTCATTTCTCCAACTGTTTTCCACAGAGGCTGCATCATTTTACATTTCCACCAGCAATGTATGAGGGTTCCGATTTCTCCACATCGTCACCTACACTTGTTACCTGTCTTTCAGATCACAGCCATCCTCTTGGGTGTGAAGTGGGATCACAGTGTGGCTTTGATTTGCAATTCCCTGATGACAAAGGATGTTGAGCATTCATTCATGTGCTTATTGGCCATTTGCATGTTTTCCTTGGGTAAATGTTACTGTCTTTGCCCATTATTATTTTATTTATTTATGTAGCCACACTGTGTGGCTTGCAGAATCTTAGTTTCCCCACCAGCGATGGAACCTGGGCCCCCAGCAGTCCTAACCACCGGCCCACCAGGGAATTCCCTGCCCATTTTTAAATTGGGTTATTTAGGGGCTTTGTTGTTGGGTTATTTGAGTTGTAAGAGTTCTTTGTATATCCCGGATGCAAGTTGTGTTTTTGTGTGTCTGTGTGTCTTTATGTGGGTCTGTATGTCTGTGTGAGCCTAAGTGTGTGGCTGTGTCTGAGCAGGTGCAACTTTGCCTCCCACCATGGACATGGAGAAGCAGAGGGCGTCATGATCATCTGGGAAGAGGAGAGGGTTTATTATCTCCGTGTTACAGAGAAGGAAGTAGAAGGCCAGATAAATGAAGTCATTTGCCCATAAAAGAGTTAAGAGGCAGAACTGGGAATTGAAATCAGCTGGGTCCCTCTCCATAGCCTTTGCTTCCAACTGCACTATGCTGTTTCTTATCCAGTGGCTCTCAGCCTTGTCTGCACATTAGAATCATCTGGAAACTTTTAAAAGTCTGGATGGGGACTTCCCTGGCAGTCCAGTGGTTAAGACTCCACGCTGCCACTGCAGGGGGCACGGGTTCGATCCCTGATCGCGGAACTAAGATCCTGCATGCCGCATGGTGTGGCAAAAAAAAAAAAAAAAAGTCTGGATGCCAAGGCCAAACCCAGACCAATGAAATTAGAATCTGTAATAGGCAAAATAATGCCTCCCCCGCCCCCCCAAGTTGTCCAAATCCTAATCCTCAGAACCTGTGAGTATGTTACCTTACATGGCAAAAGGGAATTTGCAGATGGGGAAAGCATCCTGGATTACCAGGTGAGTCCAGCGTAATCTCAAGGGTCCTCATAAGTGAAAAAGAGATGCAGGAGGGTCAGTCAGAGAAGGGGATGGAATGATGGCGAGGCAGGTGCACAGAACAAGGAACGAGGGCAGCCTCTAGAAGGTGGAAGAGGCAAGGAAATGGATTTCTCCCTTAGAGCCTCTAGAAGGAACACAAATGCCAACATGGTGACTTTAGCCCAGTGAGATCCATTTTAGGCTTCTGACCTCCAGAAACCTAAGATAAGAGATTTTTGTTGTTATGAGCCACTGCATTTGTGGTAATTTGTTCTAGTAGTGATATGAAACTAATACAGCCTCTTTAGACACAAACCAGACCAGTTAGCAGAGCCAACTGCACCCGTGTGTATAATAGGAAGAAGGACATGATGGTTCATCGAAGTGATAAAATAGGAACCAGGAAAATCTGGAGTTCCCTTCACTGGGGGGAGGCAAGTTAGGCTTGGAGGCAGGGAGGTATCAAGGCAAGTGCTGCAAGACGTCGGTGACGTGAAGCTGGGCTTGGTGGAGAGGGCAGGGCTGGAGGGTGGGAAGCAAGAGCTGCCAGAGAGAAAGCCTTTGGTGGTGCAAAAAGGGAGAAGGTCATGGGCAGAGTTGACAATCTGGATGAACCGACTAGGCTCAGTAATTGCCTGGTGTGCAAACGGGGCTCAGTGCAGATGTGGTTTATTGTTATGATTATTGGGGTGGGCATCATGGGGCTGTGCTTTTGACAACAGAAGTGGGACAGCAGAAGGCAGAAGACCACAGAGAAGGCCAAGAAGACCCAAAGAAATGAAGGCCACCAGTGCCACCCGCAGGCCAGAGCCCAGCACTTGATGGGTGAGGTGGGTCTTTGTTGGGGAAAGTGAAGGATTCCTTGGATTAGGGTGCCCATGGTGTGCCTACCAGTGGTCAGGAACTGCAAAGGGACCATTTACATAAAACATCCGGAATAGACAAATCCCCAGAGGCAGGAGGCAGATCGGTGGGTGTCAGGGGCTGGGGGCAGGCTGCTAATGGGCATGGGGTTTCTTTTGGGGGTGATAAAACTGTTCTGGACATAGATAGTGATGGTTGCACAGCCTTGTAAAGATACTAAAAACCACTGAATTGTACACTTTAGAAGGGTGAACTGAAGGTATGTGAATTACAGCTCCAAAAAACTGGTAAAAATTTTTAAAGGGGAAAAAGAAAATGGAAAGAGGGCCAGATAAAGAGGCACTGTGACCACATGGTTGCAGTGGGCCACACACATGACATACATGATGCACACCTTCCCACAGCATCCACACCCCTCACCCTCCTCAACACCTCACCTCCTCACACCCGCCTCACCTCCTCACACACCTCTCACCTCCTCACACACCTCTCACCTCCTCACACACCCCTCACACCTCTCACCTCCTCACACACCCCTCACACCTCTCACCTCCTCACACACCCCTCACACCTCTCACCCCCTCACACCTCTCACCTCCTCACCTCCTCACACCCCCCCTCACCTCGTCACACACCTCTCACCTCCTCTCACACCTCTCACCTCCTCACACACCTTCACATCTCTCACCTCCTCACACACCCCTCACACCTCACACACCCTCACACCTCTCACCTCCTCACACACCCCTCACACCTCCTCACACTCCCCTCACCTCCTCACACCCCCCTCACACCTCTCACCCCCTCACACCTCTCACCTCCTCACCTCCTCACACCCCCCCTCACCTCGTCACACACCTCTCACCTCCTCTCACACCTCTCACCTCCTCACACACCTTCACATCTCTCACCTCCTCACACACCCCTCACACCTCACACACCCTCACACCTCTCACCTCCTCACACACCCCTCACACCTCCTCACACTCCCCTCACCTCCTCACACCCCCCTCACACCTCTCAACTCACACCTCTCACCTCCTCACACCTCTCACCTCCTCACACACCCCTCACACCTCTCACCCCCCACGCACCATGCATGGTTCCGCCTCCCGCACACCCTCCAGCCGGATCATCCACACACCGCCACCACTGCCCCACAAAGTCACGGCCGCTGTCCCCACGGCTCACGCACCTGGCCGGACTACAACTCCCGGCGTGCCCCCCGACTGCTGGGTGTGGGCGACGCGGCGCCTTCTGGGAATTGTAGTCCAGGTGGGCGGGCAGTCGCACGAGCCGGGGCGCCTGAGACGCGGCGCGTTCTGGGAGCTGTGGTCCCAGCTGGCGCACGGACTCCTCATTCCAGCGCCGCCGCGTCGCCTGCCGGGAGCGTCCGCCCGCGCACCAGCGGGTGAGGTGGGTCTGGGCGGGGGGTCCGCGCGCGCATTGCCGGAGAGAAACCACGGGAAACCCTGAAGCGGCGAACGCCTGCGGTGGTCTAAGCGAGATGTGTGGGACCGACACGCGCAGATGGAGAGCGAGGGGCTGACCCCGAGCCGCGCGTGGACCGACAGACGGACAGACCGAGTGTGGAACAGTTCCAGTGCGGGGCCTGCTGACTGACCAGTTGTGTGAGTGTCTGGTTGTGTTTCTGTGTCTGACTCGTTTTGCTGTGTTTCTGACTGACAAGCTGGGAGCGTGTGGTCGGCTGATAGGATGTCTGACTGACCTGATCAAGCGTGCGACTGACAAAGAAGTTGTGTGAGATTTTGTCGGAGGGTTGTGTGTGTTGTGCGTGAGAGGGTGTGTCTGTGACTGACTGTGATTTCAGGCGTAACCGAGAGTCTGTGTATGTGACTGGCTGAGACAGTGACTGATGATTATGGATGACTGGCGATGCTGTGAGCTCCTGTGTTTATGGGACTATGAGTGACACTGAGAAAGTTTGGGTGCAGGGGTATATTTTGGGATATGACTGACAGACTATGCCTGAGGTAGGGTGTATGCGTGGAACTATGTGATTGACGGAATTGTCAGGGGGACTATATTTGGATGATTTGCAGGGAGTTTACCAAGTATGTGACAGAGAATTTGTCTGCAGCTGAAATTATGTGACCTGCAGTCACCCAGCTGGGTTGATGTCCACCGGCACCTTCTGTGGCCTTAAGCCTGGCAGGGACTGTGGAGTCATCAGATTGGGCATCTACTGCATGTCTGCTGTGTGCCAGGCCTGTTGTCAGGTCGGGTACAGGAAGGAGCAAGAAATGAAAGAACTGCTCTCCTAAGTTGGTTGAGCAGCTGTGGACAGCGGACCCCGACCTGATGTGAGGTCAGCACGTTGGGGGTGAGCTGATCATGGTTCACGTCCCTGTGTCTCAGAGACTGTCCTCAGGGATTTTCCAAAACAGCAGTTTCAGGGGTACAAAAGGGAGCTTGGAAACTGTCGCTGTATTTACTGTCAATCCTGCCACCCCTGTACCCACTCCTCTGAACAATGATTTCCTGCCTCAGACTCCGCCTTTCCTGGGCCCTCCGCTTTCTCAGCACCTGTTCACTTGCTATAGGCGCTGCGGCTCCAGCATGCCCAGTGTCTCTGGGGAAACAAGGTTAGAACACAGAGCTGGGGGAGAACGACCCGGGGCACTCGGAAGGATACTTAGCCTGCTTTCAGGTGCTGGGACGGCTCTTGGAGAAGATGACAGCTAAAGTGGGGCCTGGAGAACTAGGAGAAATTGCTCAGGTGCAGAGGGGGATTTTAGGACAAGAGAGTAACAGGGACAAAGGAATTCAGGAATTGGGATAATGGCAAAGGCAAGGTTGCAAGAGGCCCAAGTAAGCTTTACAGTGGAGTCAGGGGCTAGAGCACAGCTTTGCCAGAAATCACCAGCTGCCACTGAAAGGTTTCAGGATTGAGGTCTTGTTTTATTCGTGCTCACTTCTCCCTGTGCTCAAGGTCATGGCTTCAGTGCCAACAGTTGTTATCTGTTATTTTGCGTATTAGATCCTAGCAGGTGTAAAGTGATATCTCATTGTGCTTTTTTTTTTGCGGTACGCGGGCCTCTCACTGCTGTGGCCTCTCCCGTTGCGGGGCACAGGCTCCGGACGCGCAGGCTCAGCGGCCACGGCTCACGGGCCCAGCCGCTCCGCGGCATGTGGGATCTTCCCGGACCGGGGCACGAACCCGTGTCCCCTGCATCGGCAGGCGGACTCTCAACCACTGCGCCACCAGGGAAGCCCTCTCATTGTGCTTTTGATTTGTAATTCTCTGGTAGCTGATGATGTCGATCATCTTTTCATGTGCTTGTTGACCGTTGTATATCTTCTTTGGAGAAATATCTAGTCAAATCCTTTGCCCATTCTTTAATTTGGGATTATTTGTCTTTTTATTATGGAGTTGTTCTAGATACAGGTCCCTTATCGGATATATGATTTGCAAATATTTTCTCCCATTCTGTGGGCTGCCTTTTCACTTTTTCTTTTTCTTTCTTTTTTTTTTTTTTTTTTTTTTGCCTTGTCACACAGCTTGCACGATCTTAGTTCCAACTCCTAACCACTGGACTGACAGGGAATTCCTCTTTTCACCTTCTTGATGGTGTCCTGCAAATCACAAAGGTTTTTAATTTTGATGAAGTCTAGTTTATCTATTTCCTCTTTTGTCACTTACCTAAGATGGCTTTGCATTATTTTTGAGTGTGTGTGGAATACTGACCACAAAACCACACACTGGGTCACAAACCAAGTCTCAAACCAGCAAATATCAAAGGATTAAAATTGACCAAAGCACATTTTCTGAGCACAACAGGGTTAATCTGGAAATCAGTAATAAAAGGACTATCAGAGGGCTTCCCTGGTGGCGCAGTGGTTGAGAGTCTGCCTGCCGATGCAGGGGACACGGGTTCGTGCCCCGGTCCGGGAAGATCCCACATGCCGCGGAGCGGCTGGGCCCGTGAGCCATGGCCGCTGAGCCTGCGCGTCCGGAGCCTGTGCTCCGCAACGGGAGAGGCCACAACAGTGAGAGGCCCAGTTACCGCAAAAAAAAAAAAAAAAAAAAAAAGACTATCAGAAAACTCTGAATTGTTTGGAAATGAAGCAGCAGAGTCTAAGTAACCCACGGTTCAGGAAGAAACCAAAAGAGAAATTAGAATATATTTTTAACTAAATGATAATGAAAAAACAAAATCAAACTTGTGGGTGTACAGCTAAAGCTATGTTTATAGGGAAATTTATAGCCTGAAATACATGTATTAGAAGAGAAGAAAGGCTGAATGTCAGTTGTCTAAATATTCACCTCAGAATCTACAAAATAATTAGCAAATAAAGTAAGGGAATGCCCCTGTGGCTCCCAGGGGAGTGGGGTGTGTGTGTGAGTTAGAAGACAGACCCACTCTGTGTGGGAGGAGCATAGGTCTGAAGCAGACTGGCCATGGGGTCAGGCTACTGGGGTTTGTAGCTCAGCAACCGCCCTTCCTTTCAGTATCTGGGAAACTTTGAGCAAATCTTTTTCTCCTGTCTGTCTGTCTTTATACCATATAATGAGAGAAAGCTCCCACCTGAGTTTGTTGTGAGTTTTAAACGAGTTACTATATGCAAGCATTTAGAAAGGTGCTCAGCACCAAATGGGCGCTGCCCTGATTATTTTGATCATCTGTGACTCTGTGAGAGTGAGTCACATCTCACAGGCCCCAAGCCCACATCTGCCCTACTCGGCAGCCACAAGGCAGGGCGCCAAGTTCACAGGATAACCAAGTTCTGATCTTCCTGCAGACCCATTTCCAAGGCTCCAGCCATCCCATATCTCACTGGAGGTCTGCTGCCCAATGGCCATCCCCAAGAGCCTTGTGAGCCCGGTGCCCTGGGAACAGGATGACTTTCTGTGAGTGAAGGTCGAGCATGAGGAGGCCAGCTTCTCTCAGGTCCAGGAGTCTAACTTTGGCCACACCTCCCACCCTGAGGCTGCCTGTCTGCGCTTCCGACACTTCTGCTATGAGAAGGCATCCCAACCCACGTGAGGCGCTGGCCCGGCTCTGTGAACTCTGCCGCCAGTGGCTGCGGCCCGAGGTGCGCTCCAAGGAGCAGATGCTGGAGCTGCTGGTGCTGGAGCAGTTCCTGGGCGCGCTGCCCCCCGAGCTCCAGACCTGGTTGCGGGCTCAGTGCCCCGAGAGTGGCGAGGAGAATGTGGTGCTCGTGGAAGACCTGACTCAGGCACTGGACAAGAGAGGTGAGGGGGTGACAGGCAGGTGCTCATGGCACACGGGGCAAAGCCTGGACTGGAATGTTGGGGGTGCAGGTTTGCACTTGGGGGCACTCACCCAAACCCTCACACACTGCGTTAAGCAGGTCTGTTTTGACTGCCAGTGACCAAAAGCCCAGCTCAAACTGACGGAAGCCAAGGAGGGAGGTTTCATGGCTGTGTATCAGGAGTTCAGGTGACGGCATCAGGATTCTCTCGTTCTCCTTTCTTTCTCAGTTGAGTTTTCCTACGTTAGGTTCATCTTTAAGTAGCTTCTGTCCCCAAGGGAGACACAGTTGGCCCAGCAATCTCATGCTTGTGCCTTATCAATGTAGAAACCTCATGGGGAGAACAGCGAAAGATCCCTGAGCTGAGCTTCACTGAGCTGAGCTTCACTGAGCTGGTCGGGGTCTTGTGCTTGTCTTTGACTGACCAAAGCCCCAGGGACTGATGTGAGCAAGGGAAGTTCCCCAAAGGAAAACCAGGATGCTGCTATCAGATAAGGGAGCTGGATGCTTGGGGCTGGGGAGGGGGCAGAAACGCCGTGTGTCCCGATGCACCCCCTTGGAGCCCTCCCTATGCTGACCTCCAGCATCTGGGTGAGACAGACCTGCCCCAGGCCAGAGTGGGCACCGTTGCTTAGAGACCCACTCAGGTGTCGCAGCTCAGGGAGACCCGATGGGACACCAGGAGGACCCAGCCCCACCTGATGGGAGCGTTTGGTGGGGTGGGTGTACCAGCAACCAGGGCGGAGGTCGTGGGCAGGGAGACCATGGAGTTTGGGCTCAGAAGAATCATCGAGGCTTGGTACATCCAACCACTGCTCTGCCGCCTCCTGGCCGTGTGTTTCTTTTGTGCCTCAGTTTCCCTGTCAGTAAAACGGGGATTGTAGTCCTAATACTTACCTCAGTGTCATCGAGAGGTGTGAACAAGGCAGTCTGTGCGGCCTGTGAAACGGTGCCTGCACGAATCGGACACGTGGTAACTGGAGCTGTTAGGAAAATTTGTTCTGCTCCCTGAGAAACGAACCTTTCTGAAAGAGCTTGCCAGATGCGCTCCCTTGGCCCCATCAGCTATGCCGAGACACGGACTGGGTAGGAGGGAGGGCGCAGCCCCACCCTTCTGTAGGGTCAAGAGAGTCTTCAGGGAAAATGCAAAATGGCACTGAAACAGCAAGAAAGAACCACACTCCAGGCAGAGGGACTGGTGAGAGGCAGAGGCCCCTTGGGTATGGTATGCACTGGTGCATTCTGGGAAGAGCAGGTGGTGCAGTGTTTCTGGAATAGAGGAAAAAAGGGTGGTCGGGACCCAGCATGTGGCTAGGGAGGTGGAGGAACTTAGGGAACACCTGTGAGTCTAGAGGAGGAGGAGATTCTAGAGCTAAAATCCCGACTTGACCACTAGCTAACTGTGTGACCTTGTACAAGTTACTCAACCTCTCTGAATTAGTCATGTGGTCTTGTACCAATTACTTAAGACCTCCCCTCAGCTGGGCCTCAAGTTTCCTTGCCTGAAACCCAGTTGTCAAAGTGCCCCTTTCTTTT
The DNA here is from genome assembly GCF_964270905.1 of Leucopleurus acutus. NCBI lineage: Eukaryota > Metazoa > Chordata > Mammalia > Artiodactyla > Delphinidae > Leucopleurus > Leucopleurus acutus. The sequence continues at coordinate 58,902,162 of NC_139162.1, forward strand.
TTTTTTTAAAGCATGGATCATTCTTTTTTTTTTAAATTTAATTAATTAATTTATTTATGGCTGTGTTGGGTCTTCGTTTCTGTGTGAGGGCTTTCTCTAATTGCGGCAAGTGGGGGGCCACTCTTCATCGTGGTGCGCGAGCCTCTGACTATCGCGGCCTCTCTTGTTGCGGAGCACAGGCTCCAGACGCGCAGGCTCAGTAATTGTGGCTCACGGGCCTAGTTGCTCCGCGGCATGTGGGATCTTCTCAGACCAGGGCTCAAACCCGTGTCCCCTACATTGGCAGGTAGATTCTCAACCACTGCACCACCAGGGAAGCCCAAAGTGCCCCTTTCTGAGAGCAGAATGAAGCTGAAACGAGGCAATGGGAGTTACCCATTGCACTTGGAGCCGAGCACAGAACAAGAGCCTAACAGTGGCCAGCAGCCCTGGGAGGCAAGCAGAATAGCATCCCCCTCTTGCAGATGAGAAAACTGCGGCCCAAACAAGGGCAAGACTACCCAACCCTTGGAGCTGGCGAGCGGCGGAGCTGGCGAGCGGCAGACCTGGGGCCCCGTTGTGGACTTAACCAGCAGTTATTCCGGCCACCCCCCCACTTCCTGGAATCTGTCCAGTAAACGATGTCCAGTCAGGCGTCCTAAGGTGCACTGTGTACCCGTCAAGGGCAGGTCCGTTCAGGAATGCTTCTACCTCGTACACAAGCCAATCTCCAGCTGCCGCTCAGCCATGCTCTGCCTTCACAGCACATTATAAAGAGCAGGCCTCAGGCTTCCCGGGGGCTCAGGGAGGCCCGGTGGAGGCATCACCCACCCACCCACAGCAGCAGGTGTCTACTTGGGGTTCAAGGTAGAGTCTACTGCATCCTGGATTGATTCCCTCATTCAGCCGGTATTTACTGAGCATCTGCAGATGCATCCAGGTCCAGGTGGCAGGGACAGAGCCCAGGCCTGCCCAAGGGAGCAGGCACATAGGCGCCTGGCGTGCTCGCTCTCTCACTCTCTCCCTCACTCTCTTTCAGATCCATTCAACCTCAGGGTTTTCCTCCTGACACTTGTGACAAAATCAGGAGCCTTAAAGAATGGAGAGTTTGCAGTGGGTGGTTTGAGGAGTGGATGGAAACATGTGATGCAGGTTTTTGTTTTTTCTTAATTGAAGTATAGTTAATTTACAATGTTGTGTTAATTTCTGCTGTACAGCAAAGCGATTCAATTATACACGTGTATACATGCATTTTTATATATATAAATTTATTTATTTGTTTATTTATTTATTTTTGGCTGCATTGGGTCTTCATTGCTACGCGCAGGCTTTCTCTAGTTGTGGAGAGCAGGAGCTACTCTTCGTTGTGGTGCGTGGGCTTCCATTGCGGTGGCTTCTCTTGTTGCGGAGCACAGGCTCTAGGCGCACGGGCTTCAGTAGTTGTGGCACGTGGGCTCAGTAGTTGTGGCTCGCGGGCTCTAAAGCGCAGGCTCAGTAGTTGTGGCACACGGGCTTAGTTGCTCCTCAGTATGTGGGATCTTCCTGGACCAGGGAACAAACCCATGTCCCCTGCATTGGCAGGTGGATTCTTAACCACTGCGCCACCAGGGAAGTCACATACAATCTTTTTAAAATTCTTTTGCATTATGGTTTATCCCAGAATATTGAATATAGTTCCCTGTGTTATGCAGTAGGACCTTGTTGTTTATCCATTCTATATATAATAGTTTGCATCTGCTAATGCCAAACTCCCAGTGATATCATATGGTATTTGTCATTCTCTTTCTGACTTACTTCACTTAGTATGATAATCTCTAGGTGCATCCATGTTGCTGCAAATGGCATTATTTCGTTCTTTTTTATGGCTGAGTAATATTCCATTATTATTGGTATGGAATACCAGTATATTCAGTATATAAAATACCAGATGTGGTATATATGTACCACATCTTCTTTATCCATTCATCTGTTGATGGACATTTAGGTTGCTTCCATGTCTTGTCTATTATGAATACAGCTGCTATGAACATAGGGGTATCTTTTTGAATTATAGTTTTGTCTGGATATATGCCCAGGAGTGGGATTACAGGATCATATGGCAACACTATTTTTAGTTTTTTGAAGAACCTCCACACTGTTTTCCATAGCGGCTGCACCAATTTACATTCCCACCAACAGTATAGGAGGGTTCCCTTTTCTCCACACCCTCTCCAGCATTTCTTATTTGTAGAGTTTTTGATGATGGCCATTCTGACTGGTGTGAGGTGATATCTCATTGTAATTTGGATTTACATTTCTCTAATAATTAGCAATGACAAGCATCTTTTCATGTGCCTATTGGCCGTCTGTGTGTGTGACGCCGGTTTTGATGGTGTGGGAGGACAGCACTGTGCCCTTTTGTCATCCAAGACACCAAATGAGAAACTCTCCTTTGGAAATGGGGCCAAATATCAGGAGTGGCCCACATCTCCCCTTTCAGAGTGAGGCCAGGGCCCAGCAGAGAGGGGAGGCCTGGTATGGAAAAAGTGGTGACACTGTGGTTCAGATTGTTGCAGGCTGGTGCTGGGATCTGAGCTCTCAGAGGCGAGCTGTAAGCAGAGCAATTCGGACGAGTCAGGGCCACTGAAACCCTGGTAGGAGAGCTTTCCCCAGGACCCACCTTTGGTGATGCCTGCGAACCTGAGGGCAGCTCAGAGAGGCAGGCCGGACTCTCAGCGAAGATGTGGACAAAGTCTGTCACCCAAGAGATGGATTTCAGGAAAACTTCAGGGCCTCACAAGGGCGCCCTCACAGACCAGCCCGGCTGTGAAGCTGGTGCTTTGGGGGACAGTCCCAACATGTGGCCAGACTTCACCTCCCAAGAGGAGACTCCTTCCAGAGAGAAAGTGGATCCACTGGATGGTTATGGCACAGAGCCTCCAGGCACGTACTTGGGGAGGAAGCCCTCCAAGGGTGGTGAGTATTGGAAGACGTTCCGGAGCCCCTTGGCCCTGGAGGCCCACCGGAAGAGCCATGCTCGGAAGATGCCCCACACCTGCAGTGAGTGTGGGAAAGCCTTCGGCCGGAGTGCACACCTGGCCCAGCACCAGGTGGTCCACACAGGGGCCAAGCCCCATGAATGCAAGGAGTGCGGGAAGGCCTTAAGCTGGCTCACCCACCTGACCCAGCACCAGAGGATCCACACCGGGGAGAAGCCCTGTGTGTGCGAGGAGTGCGGCAAGGCCTTCAGCCAGAGCACCCACCTGACCCAGCACCTGCGCATCCGCACAGGATAGAAGCCCTACAGGTGCTACGCCTGTGGCCGAGCCTTCAGCGACTGCTTGGCTCTGATCCAGCACCTGAGAATCCACTCCGGAGAGAAGCCCTATCAGTGTCAGGTTTGTCCAAATGCCTTTGCACAGAGCTCGTCCCTCATCGAGCACCAGAGGGTCCCCACGGGGGAGGAGCCCTACAAGTGCAGCGACTGTGGGAAGGCCTTCAGCCGCACCTCAGCCCTCATGGTTCACTTGCGGATCCACATCACCGTCCTGCAGTGCCCGAGGAAGCCTCCCCACAGTGGCTCAGCATCGAAGAGAAACCTGAGTTCTGAAAGAGCTGGGAGGGACGGGGTGGGTGACTGCTGAATCCCCCCAAATGACCAGATGCTAAAGGGCAAACTCTGGGGCTGTCCGGGAACAGCTCTTCATTCTGGGACCCAGATGGAGGCCCCTGATGAACATAAAGCTATTCAGGTCATCTGACGAAGCTTCTAGAAGGCTCCTGCTGCCCTCCATACCCCACTCAAGCCCATCTCAGAGAGAGGACAGCTGAGCTGAGGATGTGGATTGCTCCTCAGAGCCAAAGCAGTCAGGGTCAAGTTGCTCTCAGGACTCAGTGGTCCCTGGATGCTTGGGGCGGGGAGGCTCCAGCTTCACATTCCCACATGGCATCTCTTCTTGCCTGTTCCTCTCCCACGCAGCCCAGGAGGGACACCTGCCCGTGCCCACCTCTGTGCCTTCACACATGCTGTTTCCCTCCACCTGTTCACGTCTGACTCCAAGGCCAGCTTGTGAGGCTGCCTTTTCCAGACCCTCAGCCTCTATCGCATTTTCTGTGTCCTGAGCGTACGGCTGGCCACTTGCCCGGCATCCGTTTCTCCCTCCCTTCTCCTTCCACATCCCACCAGTCGTCAGCCCTGTTGGTTTTACTTACAACCACCTCTTCTCCGTCTTCTCCACCTTTGTTACCTTATGCGAGCCCACATCACCTGTCACCTGGATTCCAGCAGGGGTCTCCTTCCTGACCCCTTCCTGCTTTCATTACACACACATACACACACCACACACATCCCAGACCACACATCTACACAGACCGCATACATACACACACCACACACATACACACACCACACACATACACACACCACACACATCCCACATACCACACACATCCCAGACCACACACATACACACACCACACACATCCCAGACCACACACATACACACACCACACACATCCCAGACCACACACATACACACACCACACACATCTACACACACCACGTACATACACACAGCACACACATAATACACACAGCACACACATACCACACACCACACACATACACACAGCACACACATACCACACACATCCCAGACCACACACATACACACACCACACACATCCCAGACCACACACATCACACACATCCCAGACCACACACATACACACACCACACACATCACAGACCACACATCTACACACACCACGTACATACACACACCACACACATACACACACCACACACATCCCAGACCACACACATACACACATCACGTACATACACACACCACACACATACACACACCACACACATAACACATACCACACACATCCAAGACCACACACATACACACACCACACACATCCAAGACCACACACATACACACACCACACACACACCACACACACACCTCACACACACCACACACACCACACACACACACACACACACACACACACCATTGTTTTCTTTTCCACACCAGCTTCCAGCAGGCTCTTTCCACAGCCCGAATCTGATTGTATCTCTCCATGTGGGAAGCTCTCCACTGCATCACCTTCCACAGCAAAGCTTCCTGAATGGGTTACAAGTTTGCCAAGATATAAGCTGCTTTGGGTGCCAAGCCGTCTCTCCAGTTACCTTCCTATGTGTGTAGGAATACTGTCATTTTTCTGTGTGTGCAGTGAAGATGGTTTCAAAGTCCTGCCCTGTGGGATAAACCTCAGATCCGTCATCTGCTGTTCACGGTCATCCATGACTGGCCCCCAGCCTTTGTCTCCCGTGGCCACACCTCCCACACACCAGCCACACGGAACAACGTGCGGTTCCTGAAGAAGCCACCCTTTTTCCCGTGAACGTGCCTTTGTGCCTGTGCCTGGAACCCACCTCTCTTCTTCCCTCCAAGATGTTTCCAGCATCCCTCCCCAGCCACCTCAGACAGACTTCAGCTTGCCCCCTCTGCTTCCAGAGTGCCTCCCCCTTACTCCTCTTAAGCCTCCTACCATATTATATGTACTCCTTACAGAGCTTGGAAACTGTGTTTCCCAAGGACACTGTGAGCTTCCAAGAGCAGGGGCCATGTCTTATTCTCAGTATCCACAGCACACAGGGCAATGGGCCCTGACCCATGGCTGCTGAATGCATGACTGACGCCTTCCCGGAGGCGGTCACCACGCTGCACCCTACGTCGTCCTTGTAGATGTTTACGTGGCTCTCTCCCCCGCGCCAGCTGTGGGCCCTACAGGGCAAAACAATCCAGTTTCTCCAGGGCCCCAGCACTCAGACCAGCCTGGCACGCAGCAGCCTCAATAAAATGTTCCTGTATTGAGTCCACCCTTTCCATGGCCCCAGAGCCCCCCTGGTGCCGTGGGCTCTGGCAGCCAGCATCCTGTCACTGCTCTCTGCCTTCTCTCACAATGCTGTATCCCAGTCCCTCTTGCAGGGTCCATGTCTGTAACTGGATATCGCAGCCTCTGTTCCTAACTGCCAGGGCGTCAGCCTTCTTTCCTTTGTTTCTCTGATGACCCCATCACGTATGAACCATCTGACACACCCCATACTGTTGTGTACTGGTCATCGTCACCATCTCTCCCTGTGTTTCTCCCTCCGTATTGGATTCGTTCCTTCTGTGTCATGAGTAAACAAAGACCGACCGACGTGGCTGGTTCAGAACAGGAAGGCTGAGACCCAGGGAGACGGAGATCTTGTGTCAGCATCTCTGAGAGAGTCCCAGGTACACCTAGACACAGGTCGCCTTCCACACAGAGTGCGGCCAAGGCCGAGAGACTGAGAAAGTTGACAGATGTGGGGGGAAACTCAGAGGCAAGAGATGCATGTTCCCAGTGCCCCCAGGCCTCCAACAGGCTGCAGGGAGTGGCCCTGAAGTTAGGCTGCTTTGGGGACGTCGGATAAGTGACCTCCCTGAACCTCAGTGACCTACTCAGCCTGGAAAGAGGGGATGATCAGATGTGCTTGGATCTTCCTGGATCTTCCATCCAGGAAGATCCCACATGCCACGGAGCGGCTAGGCCTGTGAGCCATGGCCACTGAGCCTGCGCGGCCGGAGCCTGTGCTCCACAACGGGAGAGGCCACAACAGTGAGAGGCCCGCGTACCGCAAAAAAAATAAAAAATAAAAAAAGATGACATAATAGTTTGAAACCAGGCAGGTTTTAACAGCCTTGTTATAGGACAGAATCACAGTGAGAGACTCATGAAACCATAAGTATAGTTGGAAATGAAATCACATTCTTTGTGATGATGGTGGAAAGAATATTTGAAGAAATAATGGCTGGAAACTTTCCCAATTTGGCAAAAGGTATAAACTTACAGGTTCGGAAAGCTCAGTGAACCCAAAACAGCAGAATCTCAAAGAAATCCATGCCCAGACACATCCTAATCAAAGCTGAAAACTAAAAACATTTCAACTTTTTGAAAGCCGCCTGAGAAAAACTATGCCTCACATAAAGATTAATACAAAAGATCATAGATTTCTTTTTTATTTATTTAGCTGCGCCACGTCTTAGTTTCACAGGATCTTCGTTGCCTCGTGCGGGATCTTTAGTTGTAGCATGCTGGATCTAGTTCCCTGATCACAGATTGAACCCAGGTCCCCTGCATTGGGAGCGCAGAATCTTAACCGCTGGACCACCAGCGAAGTCCCGTAAGATCATAGACTTCTTATCAGAAATCATAAAGGCCAGAAGGCAGGGAAACAACATTTTTAAAGTGCTGAGAAAAAGAACTGTCAGTCCGAATTCTATATACAGTGAAAATGCACTTCAAGAATGAAAGCAGGGGCTTCCCTGGTGGCGCAGTGGTTAAGACTCTGCCTGCCAATTCAGGGGACATGGGTTGCAGCCCTGGTCCGGGAAGATCCCACATGCCACAGAGCAACTAAGCCCGTGAGCCAGAACTACTAAGCCCACGTGCCACAACTACTGAAGCCTGCAGGCCTAGAGCCCGTTTTCCACAACAAGAGAAGCCACCACAAGGAGAAGCCCGCGCACCACAATGAAGAGTAGCCCCCACTCGCCGCACCTAGAAAAAGCCTGTGCGCAGCAACGAAGACCCAGTGCAGCCAAAAATAAATAAATAAAATGAATTAAAAAAAAAAAGAAAGCAAAGTAAAGACATCCTCAAGTGAAGCAAAACTAAGACAATCTGTTGCAAGCAGGCCTGTACTAAAAGAAATGCTACAGGGACTTTAGATTGCTTACATTAAGATATGTATGATGGTGGAAAGTAAAATTTATGACATTTTCTGGTAGGGTTTTCAGTGTATGTTAACGTGGTATATATGACAACTGCAGCATAAAGAGAGGGGGGTATCAAAATTCATTCAGTGACATATTTGAGATTTGTACATTTTACTGTATATAAATTATATCTCAAAGAAAACCATTAGTGTACAAGATTTTTTTAAAAATTTAAAGAGGAAAATAAAATAAAAATAAATAAATAAAAATAAAAATTTAAAGAGGGGAGGATAAAGAGACCTATATAGTGATAAAGTTTCTAAATCCCACTTTAAGTGGTAAAATATTAATTCTAGGTTGACTGTGAAGAGTTAAGTATGCGTACTGTAATCCTTAGAGAAATCCCTAAAAAAGACTATACAAAGAGGTGATCAAAAACTCAGTAGATGAACTGAAATGGAACCTGAGAAAAAATAACCCAAAAGAGGGCAGGAAAGGGGAAACAGACGGATAACAGAAGGAACAAACAGAAAAGAAAAAGGTGGACCAAAACCCGGGCATATCCATTGTTACATGTAAATAGTCTAAACATACCAATTAAAAGGAATTTTTTAAAAAATAAAATAAAAAACCTACTTTAAATATAATGATATAGGTAAGCTTAAGGTAAAAGAGTGGGGAAAGGTATATAATGTGAAAACTCCATCAAAGAATGCTGCAGTGACTATGTTAATATCAAACCAAGTAGACTTCAGAACAAGGAAAATTACCAGGAATAAAGAGAGAAATTACATAGTAATAAAGGGCCAATTCACCAAGAACACAAAACAATTCCAAATATGTATGCATCTAACAACAAAGCCTTAAAATACAGGAAACAAAAACTGGTAGAGCTGAAAGAAAATAACAGGCAAATTCACAATAATACTTGGAGACTTCAACACCCCTCTCTCTAGAATCAGCAGAACAAGAAGACAGAAAATCAATAAGGATACAAAAGAACCGAACAACGTATCAACCAACTGGATGTAATGGATGAACTGCCAATAGTCGATCTTTTTTTTATCCACAAAGAAGTAATTTCCCATGATTTAAAGTAACACAAACCTATTTTTAAGCCTAACATTAGGCTGTTACTAATGCTTAACCCCAAAAGTCAATGACCTAAGTTTCCACCTGAAGAAAAGGAAAAAGAAGAAATTAATTCAGAAGTAAGTAGAAGGAAGGGACTAGTAATGATACAAGAAGAGATTCACAAAGTAGAAAAGAGACAATACAAAAATGAGCAAAGCCAAAATGTAGTAAGTTCTTTGAAAAGATTAATGCAGTTGATGAGCCCCTAGCTAAACTGACAGAGAGGGAGAAGGGACACCACATCAGTCATGAAAGAGGTGACATCACTACAGACCCTGCAGGCACTAAAAGAATGCAGGAGTGTTATGAGCAACTCCATGCCAGTAAATCAGACCTCTCAGAAGAAACAGGCAAAAACCCAGTTTATCAAGTATTAGTTGATCATGCCAGCCTAATACACAACTGCTGTATGCCAGCATCTCGAGGGCCAAGCTCCAGGCAGGAGCTGGGCAATAGTCCAGGAGGGCGTCGGGTGGGGCAAAGGGGGCTCAGAATCGAGGGACAGTGGGGAAGGACAGGACTCCCACTCCTCCCACAGCTCCAAGTTCTGATGTGGGAGACCTGGCCTCTGGTTGGAGACACAGTCTGGCACCACCACATGGTGGCCACTCAGACTGGGAAGACAGAACTACACAATGCAGCCTCTGAACTGCCTCCCAGTTCAGTCAAGTTCTGTTTGGAGCCTCAAGCTGCCCACCCACACCTGCTGGCGACTGGGCAGAGGTGACTGGGGAGTAGCTTAACGGAAGAAGGCAGAAGAAGGCAGTCTTGAAAGTGGGGGCCCAGAAGCACCCCTACCCTCGGCACCCCTACCCTCAGGATCCAACGCGGAGCCCATCCACCTTCAAGACCCAGGATCCCAGCCCACTTCCCTCGGCTCTGGGACTCCAGCCCCCCTGCATCAGGGCTGCCATTGGCCAAAGACACATTTTTAAAGTCTGTCTTCACGTTTATTGTTTCCTGGTTCCATGGTTGAGGAAGAGCCATCCCTGCCCTCTCCCCCCAGGGGAAGTCCAGCTTCCAGCTGCAGGAAGAGGGATCAGAGCCAGACTGGAGAAAGGACTTCCCAAGGATACCATCAGCAGCCTGGGTCTGCAGGCGAATCAGCTTCCTAGACAAATTTGACAGAAGAGAAATGCTAGGGAAACGAGGCTCCCTGGTGAGTCAGAGCAGACCTCACTGAGACCCCCCAGGAAGGAAGTGGCTTGGTCAGCTGCCAGCTAAGACCCCCCCACCACACACACACACCTGGGCCTCCCTACAGGTGCTCCAGCTGGCCAGGCCACTCTCTGCTTTAGGGCCTTTGCCTATGTGGTTCCCTGCCTGCAATTCCCCCCCCACGCACCCAGCAGACTAGGCCAGTGTTAGTGCTGGGAGGAGGTGCGGGAAAGGGCACCCCTGTAGGAGGGTAGAATCCGGGCAAAGGCCGGGAGCCTCGATGCGCCCACGGAACCGAGCTCCACCTGCCACCTGGAGCTCCACCGGGTCGCTGAGCTGGGACAGCAGGGAGTGGGCCCAGTTGGAGCGGTAGCCGCAGCTGTAGTTGCCGGCGTGTTGGGGCCCCACGTAGGTCAGCACGAGGTCCGCGGAGGGGTCGGTGGTCCAGGCCACCGCCGAGGGCTCCTCTTCGCCGGGCCGTAGCAGCAGGAAGGAGACGTCGGGCACGTGGCCCTCGCAGCGTAGGACAGCATCGCGGCCCGGAGTCACGGCCCCCGTCCACAGGGCCCGGAGCCGCGGCTTGGGCAGGGGTCCTGGGAGAGCAGCGGGTCGGTCAAGTGAAGCCCCTTGCCCCAGGCAGCAGCGGCCCAGCCCCGCTCCGTTGCCAGCCCCCTTCTCCAGCCAGGGTTGCTGGCCTCACACCGTGGTCACTGCGCTGTAACCGTAGTGTCTCCCTGTACACGTCCCCGCACCCCCCAGGCCCGGGCCTTCTCTGAGACTCCCTGGGGTCCCCAGCGAACGGCACTCAGGGCTTCAAGACAGGTGAGGAGAAGGAAGACAGGAGCCAGGGGAACGGGTTCCCGCAGAGGGCACAGCGCAGTCAGTGGTCTGGTGGTGGACCCTGTGCGGGGGGCTCTGCCTGACCTCCGACCCCAGGAGATCCGGATGAGGAAATCAGAGGAACACACAGACCCCAGGGCCGGCGGGGGCTCGGGGAGAATTACAGCTCAGCCCTCCGCCGTGGGCGCCTGGGAGCAGGCAGGGGTGGGGTCATAATCTGACCACAGCCGACAGGCCTGTCGCACAGGGAACCTAAGGCGTGAGCCAGTGCAAAGCCGTTAGCACTCTGAACCCTAAGTTCCGGGTCCTCTCTCCACGACCTCCACCAAAGCGCTACACGTAGCCCCGGTTGGAAACAGGCCAAAAGGCTGGGCGTCCCAGGGCCCTGGCGGCCGACCTCGCGCTCCCCTAAGGAGCCGCCGACTCTGCGGGCAGGACCGAGGCCCAGAGCGCTTCCCTTCGGCGTCCTGGGACAGGCGGGCACCCTCGTTTTGCGCACGGGCAGAAGGAGGCTCCGGACCAATGTGCCCGCCGCTCACCGTCCACGCGCAGCTCCACGGGCGCGCTGGGCGCGGAGCCCGCGAAGGGCGGCGCCGTGTCTGTGTAGACGCAGCTGTAGTTGGCCGAGTCGACCGCCGAGACGTCGCGCAGCTCAAAGTGGGCCTCCGTCCCCGCGGGGCTCAAGAGACCGTGCACCCGGCGCTGGCCCGCGCCCTCGCGCACCAGGAAGAAGCGCACGCCGGCGCGGGGGGCCCGGCACCGCAGCTGCACCAGCGTCCCCGGCTCGGGACTCAGAGTCGCGGGCTCGGCCGACAGCTCCGGCGCCGGGAGTGTCCCTGCGGGGAGGACGCGGCAAGGCTGACGCCCAACGCCGCATCTTTCCGCCGGAAAGAGTGCGCCCCGCTCCCTCTGCTCCTTCCCGGGAGGCCCGCCTGCACCGCCCTGCGTAAAACCGCACCATCCGCCCGACGTCCCGGCCCTCGTCCTCCTTGGACGCTCACGCACGCTCCTACACTGTTCCTAACTAATTTGTGTGCCCACAAAAATAGACGGGTGTGGGGTCGTGTTTTGTTGGAGGAGCATCCGCGCCCGCCTCCCCCGCCGGCGTCCACTCCTGGGGTTTACGCCCCTGGTCCTTGGCGGGTCCTGCAGCCCCAAACTGGCCACCCTCAACAGAGAGGCCTCGGCGCCCACCCGGACCCCGGAGGCTGGGGGCCCCCGTGCATGTAGCGCCTGCATGGCCAGACTTGCGCGTGGACCCAATTATTCTTCGCGGGGCCACGAAGCTGGGCTCATTTTTCTGTCCTCAGCTGGGGAAACTGAGGCCGGGCAGATGAGTCGGGATTGAGCCCTGGCAGTTACCGGGACCCTTCCCTGGGTCTTTCCTCCCGCTGCCCCGAGGGCAGAGCGCCCCGTCCTCCCTCCCCGCTGCCACATCCCCCAGGCTCACCATCGCTCAGCACCAGCTCGGCGGGCGCGCTGTCCAAGGACCAGAGCGCTAGCTCCTCTGGCAGCCGGTAGCGGCACGTGTAGACACCGCCGTCTCCTGGGGCCAGCGTGTTCAGCTGGAAGAAGACGCGGTCTGGGCTGGTACTGGCCATGGTTACCTGCAGCACGTCCTCGCCCCGCCGCAGCTGGAAGTGCACCCCGCTCAGGGGCGCCACGCAGGTGAGAGTCGCGCTCGAGCCGGGGCGTAGGAGCCCGGCAAACCCGCCATTCAGAGTCAGCGTGGGTGGCGGCGGCGTGGCTGCAAGGCAGGGACAGTCACTGGGGCGGCCAGAGTCCCAACCATCCCCGCTGTGGGAGCGTTCCTTGGAGCCCAGCCTCCAGACCTCTTGCCCCGGGAACAGCCTTCCTTGTGGCAAATTCCCACGCCACTATCAAGGCGGGGCAACTGCGTGGCCACTGTTTCCCAGACCCAGTCCTGGACAGGGGTATTCAGGGCCGGGGGTCAGGGTAAAAGCTACTCTGTCTCCAGGAGCCTTCTCCCCCAGGAAGCCCTCTGGGATGGTCCACCCACTCACCCAGCTCCTCTATGGTCACAGTGGCACCGGGCTCCGAGGGGGCGCCTGATGCGTGGGTCCGGTAGCTGCAGCTGTAGATGCCAGCCCGGTGGACTGGGAAGGTGGCCTGCCTGTCCTTTGGGGCCTCAGCCACCTCCAGAAACTTCTCATCACCTTCCCGCCTCAGCAGGAAGGTCACACCGTGAAGTCCCCCGAGGCACAGCAGTCTCGTGTTCAGGCCCGGTGTGATCCAGGGCACGGGTTTGGTTGAGAGCAAGGGTGGGGGCAGGGGCTCTGCGGCGGGGGCGGGGGGTGGGGTGCAGGGGTCATGGGTGGTTCTGCCTGACTTGGAAGATACGGGGCCCCAGCCGGACCTGGACCTCCACACTCATGGAAATGTGAGGGAGCCAGGAGATGGAAGGCATTGGTGGGAGTGGAGGGGTGGAGGGGTGGCGGGACAGGCTGAGACAGGGACAGGGGACTACAAGAGGAAGACGCGTTCAGGGCCCAACTGTGGCCAGGCCTGCCCTAACCGCTTCCTGAGGATTCAGTCATTTATTCCTCACAGCCTTCTAGGGTTGGTACAAACATCACCCTCATTTTACCAATGGGGAAACTGAGGCTCAGAGATGTTACCTGACTTACCCAAGGCCACCAGCCAGTCGGGGAGGGGGCCGGAAGAGAACAGGGAGAGTGAGGAGTGGAGGAAGGGAGGCCTCTCCAGCAGCCTCTCTTCCTGCCTCGAGGCCCGTGAGCCCTCCACTCACCTGCTCCAGTCACCTCCACGAGGTTGCTCAGGCTGCTCCTCCCACTGTCCATGCTGTAGTGGCAGCGGTAGAGGCCCCGGGTGTCACCGGTCACTGCTCCCAGCGGGAATCTGTACTCGGTGGCAGGTGAATCCAGGTGCACCAGTCCCTGGGCCACTCCATCCTTGAAGAGCTGGAACTCCAGGGTCCACAAGGGGCTCTGGCATGTCAGCGTCACGTTGGCCCAGGGTTCCAGCAGCGATTCGGCCTCTGCCCACAGGGTTGGCCTTGTGTCGATGTCTGTGTGGGGATGGGTGTCAGATCTGGGGGCCCAGGCAGGGGTTCACCCCACAGCGCCCACCATGCCCAGGCCCGGCCCACTCACATTGGACCTTCTCGGTCACTGGGTTCAGGGCGAGACCTGCGGAGACGCACCACCTGTGAGGCCCCATGGCTGTTCATTCCCGCCCCTTATCTGGCCCCGGGGACCCCAGGCAGGACGCCTCACCCCAGAGCAGCAGGAGGGCCACCCGTGCGGACATGGTCAGCCTCACTGCAGCCACAGGAGTGTCTGCCGGGTGATAAGGCCCAGCCAGGGCGGCCGGGAGGGTGGGGTGGGGGGGAGGGCGCGGGGCACTGACCTCGCAGCTCATTCGTATTTCCAGGAAAGCAGGGCTCCAGGGGGTCGGGACAAAGGGCAGATGTGGTCTCAGGAGTCTCAGCTATAGCAACAATCAATAACTGCAGAATGAATAAACTAAATTAATAATAAAGAGTAAAGATAACAAAATAAATGATATAATAGCAGCAAAGAATAACAAATGAAGAAAATTAATAATAAATAGTAAATGGAAAAATAATAAGAACATTTTTTAAATAAAAATAAAATTGTGAATTTCCTGCTGGTCCAGTGGTTAGGACTCCACTGCGGGGGGCAAGGGTTCGATCCCTGGTCAGGGAACTAAGACCCTACATGCCAGGCAGTGTGGCAAAAGAAAAAAAAAAGAGAGAGAGAGAAAAGAAATACATTAAAATAAAATAAATACTAAACCAAGTAATGTAATAAATAATAACAAATACATTTAAATAATAGTATGGAATCATAGTTAGCAAACAAAATTACCAATAAGTAATAAAATGATTAAAGTGAAAATAATTAATTAATGATGAGAGAAAGGATAAAACACTAAGTATTAAAAACAGATAATGCAATAAATGACAACGAATTAATAAAAGTAATAAAATAATGTTAGAAATAGATAGTATAATAAATAAGAAATACATTAAAGTAATAAACGAATATTTAAATTGATGGTTTGTTTATAAGTAAAATAATTGATAATAAAATAAAAATAAGTAATAAAATTATGAGGCACCTACTGTTGTGGTTCACAGCATTCTGCACATGGACTTGGGCAGTAGGTGGTGTTACTATCAGTTCCATGTTAGGCGTGAAGGAAATGAGGCAGGTGGGGGCCTGTCCTTCTGGCACGTTCCCCTCTGCAAGGCCTCTCATCTCCTCCCCCCAACAGCTGAGCAGTACTGGGATCCCCACTCACCCTGGGGCAGGTGAAGGCAGTGGGCAGGGCCCAGGGCAACCCCAAGCCCCACGTGGGCCCACCCGACATGCAGTATTGGAGGTGTGCCGGCCAAGGTGGGATTCGCCTGTGTCTGGATTTTCTACACTTTGCATCATGCAGGCCTCCTGCAGGCGCATCCTGGCTCTTGCCTGGAGCTGTGGTTCCTTCTCCCTCGCTGGTTAATTCCGCAATGTGTGAGCCACCATGGATTTGGAGACACATTTGCACCCAGGCCATTCAGTTCAGACCTGTGCTTCCACCCTGGTCCTGTCCCTGTGCTCAGGTTGTGGACAGTTTTCTGAGCTGCCTTTGTCATTTATTGCATTATCCATTTTTAATCGGCAGGCGGACTCCCAACCACCGCGCCACCAGGGAAGCCCTTTACTTATTTTTTAATTTTTGGCTGTGTTGGGTCTTCATTGCTACGTGTGGGCCCTCTCTAGTTGCGGTGAGTGGGAGCTACTCTCTGTTGCAGTTCACGGGCTTCTCATTGCAGTGGCTTCGCTTGTTGCAGAGCACAGGCTCTTAAGTGCGTGGGCTTCAGTATTTGTGGCACCTGGGCTCAGTAGTTGTGGCTCACGGGCTTTAGAGCGCAGACTCAGTAGTTGTGGCTCAAGGGCTTCGTTGCTCCACGGCATGTGGGATCCTCTCAGACCAGGGCTCAACCCTGTGTCACCTGCATTGGCAGGCGGATTCCTAACCACTGCGCCACCAGGGAAGCCCTGTGTTACTTTAAATCATGGGAAATTACTTCTTTGTGGATAAAAAAATCGACTATTGGCAAGTTCATCCATTACATCCAGTTGGTTGATGATGTTGTTCAGTTCTTTTGTAACCTTACTGATTTTCTGTCTTCTTGTTTTGTTGATTCTAGAGAGAGGGGTGTTGAAGTCTCCAAGTATTATTGTGAATTTGTCTATTATTTTCTTTCAGCTCTATCAGTTTTTGTTTCCTGTATTTTAAGGCTTTGTTGTTAGATGCATACATATTTGGAATTATGTCTTGGTGAATTGGCCCTCTATCACTGTGTAATTTCTCTCTTTATTCCCGATAACTTTCCTTGTTCTGAAGTCTACTTGGTTCGATATTAATATAGTCACTGCAGCATTCTTTGACGGAGTTTTCATATTATATACCTTTTCCCACTCTTTTATTTAAGCTTACCTATATTATATTTAAGGGCGGTTTCTTATTTTCTTTTTAAAATATTCATTCTGGCAAATTCTTTTAATTGGTATGTTTAGACCATTTACATGTAACAATGGATATGCTTGGGTTTTGGTCCACCTTTTTCTTTTCTGTTTGTTCTTTCTGTTGTCCGTCTGTTTCCCCTTTCCTACCTTCTTCGGGTTCCATTTCAGTTCGTCTACTGAGCTTTTGATCATCTCTTTTTATGGTCTTTTTTTAGGGGTTTATCCAGGGATTACAGTATTCATAACTCTTCACAGTGTACTTTAGAGTTAATATTTTGCCACTGAAAGTGGATGTAGAAACTTTAGCACTATATAAGCCTCTTTACCCTCTGCTCTTCAAATTTTTTTTAAATTTGGTACTCTAATGGTTTTCTTTGAGATATTTATATACAGTAAAATGTTCAAATGTCAAATATATCACTGAATGAATTTTGATACCCTCCTCTCTTTATGCTGTAGTTGTCATTTATACCACATTAAAACCCTGTGGTATAAATGACATTTCATTGTCAAGGAAACTCTGCCAGACAATGTTATAAATTTTTCTTTCAACAATCATACATATATTAAAGATCGAACATACGCAATCTGTTACTCTTCCTTCATTCCCAAGGTTCAAATTTTCCTTCTGCTATCATTTCCCTTCTGACAAATGCTAAACTCCCTATTTAGCATTGCTTTTAGAACAGGTGTGCTTGCAACAAATTGTCTTAGTGTTGCTTCGTTTGAGGATGTCTTTATTTTGTTTTCATTCTTTTTTTTGAAATATATTTTTTATTTACTTATTTGGTTGCACTGGGTCTTAGTTGCAGCACGCAGCCTCCTTAGTTGCAACACGTGGGCTCCTTAGTGGTGGCATGCCAACTCTTAGTTGCAGCATGCATGTGGGATCTAGTTCCCTGACCAGGGATCTAAACCGGTGCCCTGCATTGGGAGCGCAGAGTCTTAACCACTGCGCCACCAGGGTAGTCCCTATTTTGCTTTCTTTCTTGAAGTGTATTTTCATTGTATATTGAATTTGGACTGACAGTTCTTTTCTTCAGCACTTTTTCCCCCCCTTCGGTACGCGGACCTCTCACTGTTGTGGCCTCTCCCGTTGCGGAGCGACAGGCTCCGGACGCGCAGGCCCAGCGGCCATGGCTCACGGGCCCAGCCGCTCCGCGGCATGTGGGATCTTCCCGGACCGGGGCACGAACCCGCGTCCCCTGCATCGGCAGGCGGACTCTCAACCACT
This sequence comes from Leucopleurus acutus, assembly GCF_964270905.1. Classification (NCBI taxonomy): domain Eukaryota; kingdom Metazoa; phylum Chordata; class Mammalia; order Artiodactyla; family Delphinidae; genus Leucopleurus; species Leucopleurus acutus. The sequence continues at coordinate 58,919,765 of NC_139162.1, forward strand.
GCGCCACCAGGGGAGCCCTCTTCAACACTTTAAAAATGTTGTTTCCCTGCCTTCTGGCCTTCATGATATCTGATAAGAAATCTGTGATCTTTTGTATCAATCTTTATGTGAGGCATAGTTTTTCTCAAGCTGCTTTCAAAAAATTTAAATTTTAGTTTTCAGCTTTGCTTATGATGTGTCTGGGCATGGACTTCTTTATGATTATGCTGTTTTGGCTTCACTGAGCCTCCTCATGCCCCCTACATCCACAAGGGCTCTCCCCAGCAGGAAGCCAGAGAGAGAGGGGTTTTGACTGGGCTCACAGCCCTCCTTGCCCACATGGACTGTCTGGCGCTTGATGAGGTTGGACCACCAGCAGAAGCTTTTCCACATGCTTCTCACTCAGACAGTGTCGCAACCAGCCTTCAAGACAGCTGCTAATGACCCTCATCTCCTAGCTTCCACACCCTTGCTTGCATATGCTTCTCTGCATTGAATCAGGGATGGTCTGTGGCACGAATATTATATGGCATGAGTGACAGTGAGCGACCTGGACTCAACTCACTCGCTCTGGGGAAAGTCAACTGCTGTGTCATTGGGACACTCAAGCAGACTTGCACAGCGGTCTGCATAGAGAGGGACCACCTGCCAACCACACTAGCAGCCAGCCATGTTTGACATAGTGGCTGCTCTGTTGTCAGGGGCCCTGGTGAGTGAGTGGGGGTGAGTGTTGCCCTTGCCAACCCACAATGTATGGTGGAAGTGGGGGGTTAGTTTTAGTGTTTTCAGTCGGTAGGGCATTAGCGTTGTCACTGCAGTGGAGCTGAGCCCACCTGGTCACATTCCTAGGCTCTCTCCAGAAAGACTCCCCTTGTGTTCAGGCTTGATGGAAACTGTTATTACACTTGCATATCAACCGGGTTTCTCTTTGGTTTGAATGTTTTTAGGTCTATCAAGACGACTGATGGGTGTGCATCATCCATGACACACTGACCACACTGGGAGTTTGCCTCCCTCGTCAGCCCCCTCGTGTCCACCAAGGATGAGTTCTCAACAACAGAACTCTTCAGAATAAATGTCCTGGTTGTCTGTAAAAGGTTGAGCTGTCCTTGGCGATACCACTTTAGCTGGGTTTCTCCTCAGGATGAATTGTGTGGATGGTAAAAAGAAAAAACCCAAGTTCCACTTTTGCCTGAGGTGCCCCACTAGCCGCAGGGGTGGGGAGACTTCCAGGTCTCCTGAATGGCCTCTTGCGCTTGCCCCACTGCTCTCTGGAATGAGCTCTCAGGTGTGCCATGCGGGTGGCAACTGCAGCCTTCCTCACATTCTTGCACTACTCAGGGTATCTGTCCAGCACGACTTTGCTGGTGTTTAGTAAGTATACAAGGAAGTGTATACCTTCCTTGTGCCCCTAAAATGCTGAGAATAGAACGGCAGGGGCATGTGTTTTCATTTCTGCTGGACTTGCAAAGAGACCAGCTTTGCGAATTTTAGCCTCTACTCCAGGGTGGAATGTGACGTGGCCAGGATAGCGGCAACTTGGGAGAAACCTCTGGAAAGAGTACTGGGTGACTGGCTTGCCGCAGAGCAGGGGAACTCAAGCCCTCGGGAGGTGAGTCCTGAATTAAGCAAGACACAATAAAGGGCTGGATGGTGTCCTGCAAGCCAGGCCTGGGAATGGAGAGCCAACAGCTTCCTTACCCCAGGGGACCCACACATCCTCCTCTTCCCAGGCGACAGGATTTCGGGACAGGAGACAGAAAGTGAAGGGTGATTCACCAGGGCTTTGCTGCAGGGTCCACGCCACATTCAGGGACCCCCTTTGGAAGCATGGAGGCCCAGACGGTGAGGGACGTGGTGCTGAGCCCACCTCTGCCCTCCCTCCAGGAGGCTCTGGCTGGGCCCCCCGCCCGTGGCCTCTCTGGGCACCCTGATATGGTTGAGAGTCTTCCCTGCCCCCACCCTCAGTTAAGGTGAGGATCAAAAGGGGTGATTAAGGGCAGAGTGCCCAGCACGGTGCCCGGCCTGTAATGAGTGTGTGCAAATGTTGGCTTCTGGAGTGGAGAGTCCTTGGAGTTTCACTTTGGAAAGAGTGTGGAGGATGGGGTGGGGAATAAATTAGAATCATATACAAACATAACCATACATACAGCTAGGAAAGAAACATGCTGCTCCAGGTCTCGGCTGGGCTCCACCTAAGTGGTGGCCTCGGGCAGGTGTAGCCACACCTTCAAGTGTCCGTCCTTGATTGCGCCCACGCCGCAGGGGCTTCTGGGAGACGTAGTCCATCCTGGCGTCCGGACAGGAGGAGACGAGCGCTCGGGGTGGGAAGGACCACCTGGCTTTGATGTAACGTGACATCCCCACCTGGCAATCACAGACCAGCTCAAAGTTGCCAGGGAATCCCGTCCCTCCCCCAACAGAGCCCTCTCCACAGCGACCACTGAAGCGCCGGGCGGTGGGCAGGCAGAGTCCCAGCCCCAGAAGCCCCCGGCCAGCGGCCTCGGGTAGGTGCACGAGATGCGCAGGGGCCCACTCCTGAGGCCAGGGAGGTCAGAGGCGGAGGCCTCGCCAGATCTAAGAGAGGAGGGGGGGCCCAGCTACGCCAGAGGGTGTGCAGACACCCCCAAGGCGACCGAGGGCTACTGAAGCCCCCTAGGAAGCTTCAGGTGGGGGACGCCTGTGGACGCCGTGTGCGCGAGGCGAGGTTTAAGGCGCCGCCCGCGGGCCGCTGCTGGTGCTCGTGGAGGTTGGATCGCTGGCTGAAGGCGCGGCCGCAGCGGCCGCACGCGTAGGGCTGCTCGCCGGTGTGTGCGCGCGCTGGGCGCGGGAGGCTGCAGTTGCGCACGAAGGCCTGGCCGCAGTCCGCGCAGATGCAGGGCTTCTCCCCCGAGTGCAGGCGCTCGTGCTGGTGCAGCTCGGAGCAGCCCCGGAAGGTCTTCCCGCACTTGGGACAGCCGTAGGTCTGCTCACCGGTGTGTGCAAGCCGGTGCTGCACCAGGCCGGAGCGGCCCTTGAAGGCCTTGTCGCACAGCCGGCACGCGTAGGGCCCGGCGCTGCTGTGCGTGCGCCAGTGCCGGCTCAGGTTCGAGCGCTGGTTGAAAGCTTTGCTGCACTCTGAGCAGGCGTAGGGCTTCTCGCCGGTGCTCCGCCAGGTGCGAGAGCAGGCCGAATGCCTTGGTACGCTCGGCGCACTCATGGGCCTTCTCCCCGCGCGGCGAGCACCTCGGCCGGAAGGCCCGCGGAGCCAGGGCCGTGGCGCAGTTGCGGTGCTCGGCCGAGTGCGTCTTCTGGTGGCCCCTGGAGGCCGGAGCAGCGCACGAAGGCCTGGCCGCAGTCGGTTCACATAGGGCCGCTCACCCGTGTGGATGCCCTCGGGCTGCAGCAGTCTTGAGGTGCACGTGAAGGCCTTGCCGCACTCGACGCTGGCGTACAGCTGCTGAACCGGGCGGCCGGGCTCACGGGGAGAGGACCCAAGGCCTGGTCGCACCTAGGACACATCCGGGGGCCCTCGTCCATCCGCTGCTGCTCGTTGGGGCTCAAGCGCTTTCCGCACCGGGCGCACGGAAGGTGCTCCTCTGCCGCCTGCATCAGCTCCTGCAGGGCCAGCGGGGACATCCGGGTACAGGCTTCGCTGTGCCGGCCCGCGGCAGGAAGCTCCACGAAGGGACTCTGCTGGAGAGAGGCCGGCGGCAGGGTCCTGGGACAGGGATGTGTGCGCAGGCGGCAGTCCGAGTGGACCTTGCACAGCGCAGCGCGGGGGCAGCTCCAGTGCAGCACCTGGACCCCACGGTGGTCACACGCAGGGGTCTTCTTCCCAGGGGGTGTCCTGGGATGCTGCACCAGGAAGGAGTTCTGGCTGGAGGCCCTGGCACCCGCTGGGCACGGACAGAGGCCCTGCCCGGCATGCGGCCCCTGGGGATGACCAGGTCAGGGTCTGGAGAGGAGGTGGGGCCACGTGACTCTTGCACCAGGCGTCCAGCTCCTGCACTCTGACAGTCCCTGCAGTGGGGCTTACACCCAGGGGAGTTGTCCTGCTGACCACGTTCCCTCCACGCAGGTCTACCCCGAGAGGGGTGTCCTCCGGCTGGGTCCTCCTCCAGGGGCCTCAGCTCTGTCTTGTGCCTCTCTGCCTGGCCCCTGTGGGCTCCCTGGGGATCTACCTTGGGGCTGCCTTCCTGCCGAGAGCTCTGGGCCCAAGGCTGCATCCCAAGGCCAGCCCACAACACGGTGTCCAGGCTGTGGGATCTGGAAGAGCAGAAGAGAATGAAGGTTTGCAGGTCCCTAAGAATGCTGACCCCAGGATAGATGCCTACTGAGTGGCCCCCACTCTCGGCAATCCAGGGAAAGGGGCAGGAGGAATGACACCCGGCCATGAGAACACTGGAGCTTCCTGTCCCTACTCTCAGGACCCATGACACTCCAGAGACCTGCTTCCCTGCCTCTCTCTGCTCCCCGGCACCCTCCCTCCTCCTTGCCACTGCTGGAGTACCTTCACCCCTGGCTTGGGACCTCAGTGGCCCCTCCCTCAAGCAACAGGGACACCCCAGTTTCTCAGCTGCCCACTCCCCAGTTTCCCTCCTCCACTCTGACTACCAGGCCCCCGGAGCCATGCCCTGATGGCTCCCTGCCTCGGCCTGGCCCAGCTCTGTCCACCTGCCATTAGCCAGCTCTTCTGTAAGGTGTGAGATGCGACTCACCTGGCAGCAGGGCTGGAGGCCCAGTGTGCCCCTCCCCACTTCTACCAGGCAAGCTTGGTTCTCAGGACTGCCAGCCTCATCTACAAAATGGGTATGATAACTGTAAATATAAACAGCTGAGCAAGGGGGCCCTGCTCATTCCAGTGACAGCCAACACCAGAAAGGGGCTGATGTCTGCAATTACTATTTCCAAACTCATCTGTGGCCATTGTCGGTTTCCTACTGCTGCTGCTGCTGTAACAAATTACCACAAGTTTAGTGGCTTAAAGCCATGCAAATTTGTTATCTCAGTTCTGGAGGTCAGAACTCCTCAATCAAGGTTTCGGCAGCATTGCTTCCTTCTGGAGGCTCTAAGGCTCGGTTTGCTTGCCTTATCCAGCTTCTAGACACCACCTCCTTCCCTGTCTTGTGACCCTGTCTTCCATCTTCAAAGCCAGCAGTGAAACATCACTTTCTGTGTATGTCATCATATATCCCGCATATACACTCTGACCCTCCTGCCTTTTCTTGTACAAAGACACCTTGGGCCCACCACGAATCTCACATATCAAGACCCTTAATCACACTTCATAGTCCTTTTTGCCACGTGAAGTAAATTCCCAGGTTCTGGGTACTAGGACGTGCATATCTTTTGGAGAAGCGGGGAGCATTATTCTGCCTACCACAGTGGCCTTTTCTGAGCTTTTTATACGATTTACTGGGGAAAAACAGTAAATGCATCAAGATGCCATTTCGGTGAAACAAAACTATAAATACTTATCCTGGAATCTTGACAGATACTCAGAACCATCCCATCTGCGGAGGGGCTTGCTAGGTGGGGCGTGGCTGCAACATGCAGCTGCACTCCGCGAGGAGGGGCAGGACGGAGGAAAAGGCTCACCCGGTGGGGAGGAAGATGGAAAGAAGGGGAAGAAGAGGACATGCATGTCAATCAGGTTCCTGGCCAGTGACAGTCACTGATGACCAGAAAACTGACCTATTAAAGAGCCCATGGGTAAGGATGAGAATTTTCTCTAGGTTCTTGTTCCTTCCAGAACAAAGACAGATCTGTCCAGTGCAGCCTCTGCGTTATGAATGTGTGACCACAGTAAATCACCATCTCACTGAGCACCAGGGCTCAGGCTCGCCTCCTTTTGCTGTGTGGAAGGCAGATATTCCTCTATCAAACATTCCAGAACTCCGAGTTTATTTAGGGAAATTGCTTGTTCCAACCTTCTCCTTCAACCCACTGTTGCTTTCCCATCAGTTTTGCAAATTTATAACAAGCAGTTGCCCAGGAACTGAAAGCAATCAGGACGCATTTAAACAGGACGCTACACATTTTCAGCCAAGGACACATCAGAATGGCTGGATGTGGGTTCCTTTCAGGATTCTGCTGCCAGCTATCACTGGTGGGTTGTTTTGCCTTGGATATCTCAACCACAACAGCAGAGATGCATCAATGGTCTGCGCTCTGGGGGGAAATGTTTTTGAGTGGAAATTGGACACACTGAATTGGTTAAAGGTGAAAATGCAGAGGAAGGCACGTCCCGCAGATGGCGAGGGGCCATCTCACTGGCCGGTGCCACTGCTCTGCTCGTCAGGGGGCCGCTTGCTGGAGCCCGGGAAGCTGAAGGCCCAAGGTAGGGGTGTCTTGTCTGGTCCTGTGTTCAGCAAGTAACTGCTCTGGGGCATTCTCCAAAGAAACAAGGATGGACTTCCCTGGTGGCACAGTGGTTAAGAATCTGCCTGCCAATGCAGGGGACACGGGTTCGATCCCTGGTCCAGGAAGATCCCACATGCCGTGGAGCAACAAAGCCTGTGTGCCACAACTACAGAGCCTGCACTCTAGGGCCCGTGCACCACAACTACTGAGCCTGCACTGTAGGGCCCATGCACTACAACTACTGAGCCTGTGCTCTAGAGCCCACGAGCCACAACTACTGAAGCCTGCATGCTTGGAGCCCGCATTCCACAAGAAAGAGAAGCCACCACAATGAGAAGCCCACACACCGCAATGAAGACTAGCCCCCACTAGCTGCAACTAGAGAAAGCCCATACACAGCAACAAAGACCCAAGGCAGCCAAAAAAATAAAATAAAAAGTAAATTAAAAAAGAGGGCTTCCCTGGTGGTGCAGTGGTTGAGAGTCCACCTGCCAATGCAGGGGACATGGGTTCGTGCCCTGGTCCGGGAAGATCCCACATGCCACGGAGCGGCTAGGCCCATGAGCCATGGCCACTGAGCCTGTGCGTCTGGAGCCTGTGCTCCGCACCGGGAGAGGCCACAACAGTGAGAGGCCCGTGTGCCGCAAAAAAAAAAGAAAAAAGAAAAAAGAAAAAAAGAAACAAGGATGACAGGAAGGACATTCACAGAAAGATAGACAAAATGAAAAGGCAGAGGACTTTGTACCAGATGAAGGAACAAGATAAAACCCCAGAAAAACAAGTAAATGAAGTGGAGATAGGCAACCTTCCAGAAAAAGAATTCAGAATAATGATAGTGAAGATGATCCAGAACCTCGGAAAAAGAATGGAGGCAAAGATCAAGAAGATGCAAGAAATGTTTAACAAAGACCTAGAAGAATTAAAGAACAAACACCTAGAAGAATTAAAGAACAAACAAACAGAGATGAACAATACAATAACTGAAATGAAAAATACACTAGAAGGAATCAATAGCAGAATAACTGAGGCAGAAGAACAGATAAGTGACCTGGAAGACAGAATGGTGGAATTCACTGTCATGGAACAGAATAAAGAAAAAGGAATGAAAAGAAATGAAGACAGCCTAAAAGGCCTCTGGGACAACATTAAACACAACAACATTCACATTATAGGGGTCCCAGAAAGAGAAGAGAGAGAGAAAGGACCCAAGAAAATATTTGAAGAGATTATAGTCGAAAAATTCCCTAACATGGGAAAGGAAATAGCCACCCAAGTCCAGGAAGCGCAGAGAGTCCCAGGCAGGATAAACCCAAGGAGAAACACACCGAGACACATAGTAATCAAACTGACAAAAATTAAAGACAAAAGAATTATTGATAGCAACAAGGGAAAAACGACAAATAACATACAAGGGAACTCCCATAAGGTTAACAGCTGATTTCTCAGCAGAAACTCTACAAGTCAGAAGGGAGCTGCATGATATATTTAAAGTGATGAAAGGGAGGAAATTACAACCAAGATTACTCTACCAGGCAAGGATCTCATTCAGATTCGACAGAGAAATCAAAAGCTTTACAGACAAGCAAAAGCAAGTGAATTCAGCACCACCAAACCAGCTCTACAAAAAATGCTAAAGGAACTTCTCTAAGTGGGAAACACATGAGAAGAAAAGGACCTACAAAAACAAACCCATAACAATTAAGAAAATGGTAATAGGAACATACATATCGATAATTACCTTAAACATGAATGGATTAAATGCTCCAACCAAAAGACACAGGATCGTTGAATGGATACAAAAACAAGACCCATATATATGCTGTCTATAAGAGACCCACTTCAGACCTAGGGATACATACAGAATGAAAGTGAGGGGATGGAAAAAGATATTCCATGCAAATGGAAATCAAAAGAAAGCTGGAGTAGCAATACTCATATCAGATAAAATAGACTTTAAAATAAAGACTGTTACAAGAGACAAGGAAGGACACTACATAATGATCAAGGGATCAATCCAAGAAGAAGATATAACAATTATAAATATATATGCACCCAACATAGGAGCACCTCAATACATAAGGCAACTGCTAACAGCTATAAAAGAGGAAATCGACAGTAACACAATAATAGTGGGGGATTTTAGCACCCCACTTACACCAATGGACAGATCGTCCAGACAGAAAATTAAAAAGGAAACACAAGCTTTAAATGACACAAGACCAGATAGATTTAATTGATATTTATAGAACACTCCATCCAAAAACATCAGATTACACTTTCTTCTCAAGTGCACACGGAACGTTCTCCAGGATAGATCACATCTTGGGTCACAAATCAAGCCTCGTTAAATTTAAGAGAACTGAAATCATATCAAGCATCTTTTCCAACCACAGCACTATGAGATTAGAAATCAATTACAGGGAAGAAAATGTAAAAAACACAAACACATGGAGGCTAAACTACGTTACTAAAAAACCAAGAGATCACTGAAGAAATCAAAGAGGAAATCAAAGAATACCTAGAGACAAATTACAATGAAAACACAACGATCCAAAACCTATGGGATGCAGCAAAAGCATTTCTAAGAGGGAAGTTTATAGCAGCCTACCTCAAGAAACAAGAAAAATCTCAAATAAACAATCTAACCTTACACCTAAAGGAACTAGAGGAAGAAGAACAAGCAAAACCCAGAGTTAGTAGAAGGAAAGAAATCATAAAGATCAGAGCAGAAATAAATGAAATAGAAACAAAGAAAACAATAGCAAAGATCAATAAAACTAAAAGCTGGTACTTTGAGAAGATAAACAAAATTGATAAATCTTTTGCCAGACTCATCAAGAAAAAGAGGGAGAGCACTCAAATCAATAAAATTAGAAATGAAAACAGAGAACTTAGAACGGACACCACAGAAATACAAAGCATCATAAGAGCTACTACAAGCAACTCTATGCCAGTAAAATGGACAACCTGGAGGAAGTGGACAAATTCTTTGACAGGTATAACCTTCCAAGACTGAACCAGAAAGAAATAGAAAATATGAACAGACCAATCACAAGTAATGAAATTGAAACTGTGATTAAAAATCTTCCAACAAACCAAAGTCCAGGACCAGATGGCTTCACAGGTGAATTCTATCAAACATTTAGAGAATAAGTAACACCCATCCTTCTCAAACTCTCCCAAAAAGTTGCAGGGGAAGGAACACTCCCAAACTCGTTCTATGAGGCCACGATCACCCTGATACCAAAACCAGACAAAGATACTGCAAAGAAAGAAAGTTACAGGCCAATATCACTGATGAATATAGATGCAAAAATCCTCAACAAAATACTAGCAAACAGAATCCAACAACACATTAAAAGGGTCATACACCATGATCAAATGGGATTTATCCCAGGGATGCAAGGATTCTTCAATATACACAAATCAATCAATGTGATACACCATATTAACAAACTAAGGAATAAAAACCATATGGTCATCTCAATAGATGCAGAAAAAGCTTTTGACAAAATTCAACACCCATTTATGATATAAAAAAAAAGCTCTCCAGAAAGTGGGCATAGAGGGGACCTACCTCAACATAATAAAGGCCATATATGACAAACCCACAGCAAACATCATTCTCAATGGTGAAAAACTGAAAGCATTTCCACTAAGACCAGGAACGAGATAAGGATGTCCACTCTCACCACTATTACTCAACATAGTTTTGGAAGTCCTAGCCATGGCAATCAGAAAAGAAAAAGAAATAAAAGGAATACAAATTGGAAAAGAAGTAAAACTGTCACTGTTTGCAGATGACATGATACTGTACATAGAGAATCCTAAAGATGCCACCAGAAAACTACTAGAGCTAATCAATGAATTTGGTAAAGCTGCAGCATACAAAATTAATGCACAGAAATCTCTTGCATTCCTATACACTAACAATGAAAGATCAGAAAGAGAAGTTAAGGAAACAATCCCATTCACCATTTCAACAAAAAGAATAAAATACCTAGGAATAAACCTACCTAAGGAGGTAAAAGACCGTACTCAGAAAACTATGAAAGAAATCAAAGATGACACTAACAGATGGAGAGATATACCATGTTCTTGGATTGGAAGAATCAATGTTGTGAAGATGACTATACTACCCAAAGCAATCTACAGATTTAATGCAATCCCTATCAAATTACCAGTGGCATTTTTTTTTTTACAGAACTAGAACAAAAAATCTTAAAATTTGTATGGAGACACACAAAAGACCCCGAATAGCCAAAGCAGTCTTGAGGGAAAAAAATGGAGCTGGAGGAATCAGACTCCCTGACTTCAGACTATACTACAAAGCTACAGTAATCAAGACAATATGCTACTGGCACAAAAACAGAAATATAGATCAATGGAACAGGATAGAAAGCCCAGAGATAAACCCACGCACTAATGATCAACTAATCTATGACAAAGGAGCCAAGGATATACAATGGAGAAAAGATAGTCTCTTCAATAAGTGGTGCTGGGAAAACTGGATAGGTACATGTAAAAGAATGAAATTAGAACACTCCCTAACACCATACACAAAAATAAACTCAAAATGGATTAGAGACCTAAATGTAAGACCGGACACTATAAAACTCTTAGACGAAAACATAGGAAGAACACTCTTTGACATAAATCACAGCAAGATCATTTTTGATCCACCTCCTAGAGTAATGGAAATAAAAACAAAAATAAACAAATGGGACCTAATGAAACTTAAAAGCTTTTGCAGACCAAAGGAAACTACACACAAGACAAAAACACAACCCTCACAATGGGAGAAAATATTTGCAAACGAATCAATGGACAAAGGATTAATCTCCAAAATATATAAACAGCTCATGCAGCTCAATATTAAAACAACAAACAACCCAATCAAAAAAATGGGCAGAAGAGTTAAATAGACATTTCTCCAAGGAAGACCTACAGATGGCCAAGAAGCACATGAAAAGCTGCTCAACATCACTAATTATTAGAGAAATGAAAATCAAAACTACAATGAGGTATCACCTCACACCAGTTAGAATGGGCATCATCAGAAAATCTACAAACAACAAATGCTGGAGAGGGTGTGGAGAAAAGGGAACCCTCTTGCACTGTTGGTGGGAATGTAAATTGATACAGCCACTATGGAGAATAGTATGGAGGTTCCTTAAAAAACTAAAAATAGAATTACCATATGATCCAGCAATCCCACTACTGGACATATACCCAGAGAAAACCATAATTCAAAAAGACACATGCACCCCAATGTTCATTGCAGCACTATTTACAATAGCCAGGTCATGGAAGGAACCTAAGTGTCCATCAACAGATGAATGGATAAAGAAGATGTGGTATATATATACAATGGAATATTACTCAGCCATAAAAGGGAACAAAATTGGGTCATTTGTAGAGACGTGGGTGGATCTAGAGACTGTCATACAGATAGAAGTAAGTCAGAAAGAGAAAAACAAATATCGTATATTAACACATATATGTGGAACCTAGAAAAATGGTACAGATGAACCGGTTTGCAGGGCAGAAACAGAGACACGGATGTAGAAAGCAAACGTATGGACACCAAGGGGGGAAAGTGGCAGGGGGGGTGGGGGGGATGAATTGGGAGATTGGGATTGACATACATACACTAATATGTATAAAATAGATAACTAATTACTTAGTTATCTATATAACTAAGTTATTAAAAAATAAATAAAATAGGGCTTCCCTGGTGGCGCAGTGGTTGAGAGTCCGCCTGACGATGCAGGGGACATGGGTTTGTGCCCCGGTCTGGGAAGTTCCCACATGCCGTGGAGCAGCTGGGCCCGTGAGCCATGGCCGCTGAGCCTGAGCGTCCGGAGCCTGTGCTCCGCAATGGGAGAGGCCACAACAGTGAGAGGCCCGCGTACCGCAAAAAAATTAAATAAATAAATAAATAAAATTCAATTTTAAAAAAAAAAAAAGGATGACAAGAAGGACAGGACCCTGCAGGACCCATCACACATGTGATAATTGCACAACGCTTCCATCCCCTCTGGCCCTGTGCAGGACTGGCCTTTGACCCAGGGCAGGTAAAGCCGACACCACCCTCTCCCCTTGCTGGTTCTCCTTCCCCCACCGGTGGCATTGATCAGGGCTAATTCCTTGGAAATCCAACACTTCCCCCGTACTGTGGCAACTGCCACTTTGTACCTTGGTTTCACCACCTGACAAGTTAGCCAGCTGGATCTCGAGACCAAAGGGTGGGTACTCGGAGCCCCTTCTCCAAGCAAGTGTGAGGACACCTGGGTGACAATGAACACTGGCACATCTCACCCCCTGCCAAACTGTCCATGCGACCCTGACAGACTCACCACCCATCACCACGTGAAAAAATGGGAGGATGTGAAAGAGAAACATCTCTTTCCCAAACACTTGTGGGTTTGAGTCCAAGGATATTCTTCCCAGGTGGGAAGTGGACTGGATGCAATCCTGCCTGTCCACCTGAGGTACTGACTATGCAGCTTCCTGAGAACATGGGTGGGGGTGACATGGGCACACTGGGGAACAGGCAGCTGTGGGCCCCACCTGCCCACCAGCGTGATAATCAGCAGGTGGGGACAAATCTAACCTACAGCGGACACGAGCTCAGGGATGATGGAGCTGGGCTCAGTAGCCATGGCTCCTGAGGGGCCCTTCCTGGGGGAGGTCAAGGGAGGTGCTTTCTCTAGAATGTGGAGCCTGCTGTGCAAATAGACAAGTTGAAAGGTCCAGGTTCCAAAAAGCGTCCTTGTACACCAGGACTGGCAGAGCTGCTGGCAGCAAGCCCTGTTGTGCGTCACCCACTGCAGATAAACTGCTCAGACTCATCCAGCACTCTCCACAGGCAGAGTCTGCCCTGACAAGGACAGATGCACAGGAAGAGCCGGCAGAAAAAGGCAAGTGCAGAACGCACTCCCACACGGCTGGTGGGAACGGAAAAGGACGCGGCCAGCCACTGTGGACAACAGCCTGGAAGTTGCCCCAAATGGTTAAACATGACACCGCAACTCCACTCCTATGTATCTACCCAAGAGAAATGAAGACAGGTGTTCAAGCAAAAACTTGTAATGCTAATGTTCACTGCAGCATTCTTCATAACAGCCGTAACAGCTGTAACATTCTTCATAACAGCTTCATAACAGCTTCATAACCCAAATGTCCATCAACTGATGAGTGGCTAAACAAATTGTTGTCTATCCATACAATGGAATATTACTCAGCAATAAAAAGGGATGAAGTACTGATACTCGGTTGGACCTCGGAAAATATCATGGTCAGTGAAAGAAGCCAGACACCAAAAGACCACATAGTGTATAATTCCATTTATATGAAAAATCCAGAAAAAGCAAATCCAGAGACAAAGGGTAGATTCGTGGTTGCCAGGGGCTGAGGGGAGGAAGAATGGGGAGTAATTGCTTAATGAATATGGAGTTTCATTTTGGGGTGCTGGAATTAGTGATGATGACTGCACAACACAGAAAATACATAAACTAAAAAATATACCAAAAACCAACCTGAATTGTACACTTTAAAATGCTTCATTTATGTCATGTGAATTGTATCCCCCCCCCCAAAAAAATGGAATGTACTCATGCCACAAGGTGTTCCTGCCTTTGGCGTGCCAGTGTGTCTGCCCGAGGCCGCCTGGGCCAGACCACCCTGCCACATCCAGGATGTCATCTGAGCCCCGGCCACAGGGACAATACTGCATGGAAAGGAAGTGTGTGTGTGTGTGTGTGTGTGTGTGTGTGTGTGTTTAAACAATACTCTTGTAGCAAGAAAAACAAGGTCTTCAAAATTGTTAGGTAAAAATAAAACATCAGGGCTTCCCTGGTGGTGCAGTGGCTGAGAGTCCGCCTGCCGATGCAGGGGACACGGGTTCGTGCCCTGGTCCGGGAAGATCCCACATGCCATGGAGTGGCTGGGCCTGTGAGCCATGGCCACTGAGCCTGCGCGTCCGGAGCCTGTGCTCCGCAACGGGAGAGGCCGCAACAGTGAGAGGCCCGCGTACCGCAAAAAATAAAAAAATAAAACATCAACTTCTTGCCCATGGCCAAGCTAACTGCACACCAAGCAGTTTTCACATCAGAAGCTTAATGCCAGGTTGACAGCATTCTCCCACAGGGCACAGACTTTTCTTCAATTGAGTGTCTCTTAATCCACTCGTTTCGAGAAGAAAACACTTTGTGGGAAGCTGGACATACCTGCTGGGAATAATGGGTAGCATGCTGGGCACAGGGCGATGCCTTATGGTGTCCCCAGCCCCAGGGCACTGCTGTCACCAATTCACAGATGGCAAGCTGTGATTCAGCGAGAGCGAGACTTGGGCAGGACGTGGAGCACGTGCACTCATGCCGAGCCTGTCTGACCCTGGAGCCCTGTCTCCGCACCCAGGGGGCCCACTGGCTCCTACCACCACCCACGGCTTTCAGCATCTGCTTCTCACAGGTGTGGGCTTCACCCCCTGGCAGGTGTCTGCCAGTCAGAGAGCTGTGCAGGGCAGGCCCATGCCGCCATCACCCCAGCTTTCCCTGTACCCCTGAGTCTCTGCCTCTGGGCGCTGCAGGTTTTGCGGATTTCCTTGGTCTGCCTCCGAGAAGCCAGGCTGACCCTGCAGGAGGACCAACTGCAGAGCTGCTGGCACTGCCACCAGGACCCTCTACTAATGGGGATCAGTCCAGGGACACCACCAGGCTAGGATCTGAGGTCCCCACACACAAGGGAGGGGGGCTCCCCAGCCACGAGTGCTTATGTGGGGACCCTGCCACCCCTTCTCCTTGTACAACTATAACCCCAGGGTGAACTCCAGCCCCTCACACAGAGGAGGGGACGCCACATGAGTGCGGAGCAGCAGGAGGGCAGGCGCCCAGGTTTCTGTGCATAAGCTCAGGAGAGGGACCAGACTTCTACAATGTGTATCCTGGAAGCCCCAGAGCCGGGTTCCAGGTCCCTCTGACACAACACCAGGTCACCTGTGTGAAGGACACTGGGACCTGCCCCAAGGCTTCCAGTGAATGCTGCCCCCGTGGGGTCATGACTGCTGGCCTCACATCCCGGTTTGCACAACAGCTGGCAGCCAGAGCAGGGCCTGGACCCCCAGGGACCCAGAGGCCAAGGACCCACAGGATGAGAGAAGACGCCAGGGCAGCCTGGCCAACCCAGGACAACCAATCACCGTGGAATCAGTGGGCATGAGGTCACCTAGGACTGAGCAGGTTCCACTGAAGGAGGCTGTAGTGGATTGAATGGCACCGCCACCCCCAAAAGATATGTCCACACCCTAATCCCTGGAACCTATGAATGTGACCTTATTTGGGGAAAGGGTATTTGCAGGTGTACTTAAGAATCTTGAGGACTTCCCTGGTGGTCCAGTGGTTAAGACTCTGTGCTTCCCTATTTACAATAGCCAGGTCATGGAAGCAACCTAAATGCCCATCAACAGACGAATGGATAAAGAAGATGTGGTACATATATACAATGGAATATTACTCAGCCATAAAAAGGAACAAAATTGGGTCATTTGTAGAGACGTGGATGGATCCAGAGACTGTCATACAGAGTGAAGTAAGTAAGAAAGAGAAAAACAAATATCGTATATTAACGCATATATGTGGTACCTAGAAAAATGGTACAGATGAACCAGTTTGCAGGGCAAAAATAGAGACACAGATGTAGAGAACAAATGTATGGACACCAAGGGGGGAAAGTGGCGGGGTGGTGGTGGTGACGGGATTAATTGGGAGATTGGGATTGACATACATACACTAATATGTATAAAATAGATAACTAATAAGAACCTGCTGTATAAAAAATAAATAAAATTAAATTTTAAAATTAAATAAATAAAAATTTTAAAAAAGACTCTGTGCTTCCACTGCAGGGAGTGCGGGTTTGATCCTTAGTTGGGCAAGTTCCACATGCCGATGGGTGCGGCCAGAAAAAAAAAAAAAAGGATCTTGAGATGAGATCATCTTGAATTCCTGGGTGGTCCCTAAATCCAATGACAGAATCTTTATAAGAGGGAGGCAGACAGAGAAGACCAAGATTGGAGTGAGGCAGCCACAAGCCAAGGAACACATGGAACCACCAGAAGCCACGACAGATGTACAGGATGATTTCTGCCTCAGAGCCTGCCGAGGGCATGGCCCTGCCAACACCTTGATTTCAGACTTCTGGCCTACAGAACTGAGAGAATAAAGTTCTGTTGTTTTAAGATGCCCAGTAGGTTGTAACTTGTAGTAGCTACAGGAAACCAATTCAGAGACCGGCCCAGCACCCTGTACAGGATGGGTGGGTTGCACAGGGGGCTCTCCTGATCCCTGGTGATGCAGAGTCAGATGACTGCTCAGTGCCTAGACAGACGGTTAGGAAGACTGGGTGGTCCCAGGAAGCAGCAGCCCCCGTCTTACAGGAAGGGACCCTGAACTCACAGGAGGCAGGGGCTGAGGGCACCCATTAGCCATGTGCACAGGGCACCTCCAGAACTGTCCCCAGACACCCTGCTCCCACCGTGGCCCCTCTGCCCAACTGCTTCCCAGCACTGGACTCAGCAGAGGGAAGCTGCAGACCATGGCTGCGTCTCTCTGCCTCTCCTGCCCTGCTCCTAGCCTGCACCATCGAACTCCCTTACCTGTAGCTGGATGACTTTCCAGCCATGGACCCAGGATCTGTGACTGAGCTCGGCAAGGGCTGCCAGGAGCCTGTCCCTGGCCCTGAACTGCAGCTGCTTCAGGTGTTCTACCAGTAACCTCCCGTCTGCCCTGGGTAACCATGACCTCCACTCTGAGTGCTCGCCCAGCTTTTCTAACTGTCCCCGGGGCTGCTGGTGTATGGGAATAGGACGAGGCAGCCACCTTTGGGCAGGGAGGTGGGGTGCTGAGAGGTTAATATGACCCAGGCTGAGTCCTGCAGAACCGCATGGCAACAGCCCATGGAAAGGAGGTTAGTGAGGTTGAACGTTCTCGGAACCTGGACATGGCCCACTGAGGCTAATAAGAGGGTTTTCAGGGAAATCAAGAGAGGCAGCTTTGAGGTGAGGAGGGCACAGATTCCGTGCCGAGGCCAGGTCGGCTCCACCACCCTGAATCACAAGCCAAGCTCACCCCCACTGACAGCCCCAGAGGACGCAAATCCTAGCGCGCCTGTCCTATTCTACACCGTACACTCAATGGGAAGGCAGAGCGTGACACACAGTAGGGCGAAAGGAGTAACCCTCTGAGTGCGGGCTAAACTCCCTTCTATGCCTGTCCTCCCGGTGGTGCCTCCCCTCGTGGGCCTCAGCCTCCACGATCGGGATGCGGGACGCGGGAGCCACATCTACAGAAGAGAGACCCGCCCGGACCTGAAGGACGGACTTGCGGCGGCCAGCCAGGGCCCGGAGCATGCGGACCGGAAGTGCTCATGTCAGGCCTCCGCCGGGGACCCCGCGTGCGGGGGTGGCGGCCGCGCCGAGCGCCCCGAGGCCCCGCCTTGCTGGCTGGGGTCGTGGGTGCGCGCAGGATGCCACTTACTCGCTGAGGGCTGCCGGCACGGGTCCCCTGCTCTCCGTCCGCCCCAGGACTCCGGTTGTCGTGGTAACCGAGGCCAGCGAAGCGTGAGCCTGCGTCGTCGCCAAGGAGATGGCGTCCCGGACGGGGCAGTCCGGCCCACCCGGCCGGGGAAAAGCGGGTGAGTGGCCAGGACGGTGGTTGATAGCCCTTGCCCCAAGTCAGACTTCTGGGAGATCTGGACAGGGAAAGGCGTGGGAGGGTCGCGGGTGGGAAACACCTGGGCGGCTCTGAAACGTCCCGGTGAGCGGGTCGCTCGCCAGAGCTGAAATCAGAATCTCTGCGAGTGGGGCTCGAGCATCTGGGTTTGAAAGCTTCAGGGCAGATTCCGAGGCCCCCGGGGCCCCAAAGGTGACGCTGAGCCTGCTTGCTCTCCTGGGAGGGAAGCGCTGGTCAGGCCCCGCCCCCCCCGCCCCCTATGTCAATCCGCATCTTGTGCCCACCTATCCGGTGGCCCCTGCACCACAACCATACAGACACATCTGATGTTAGCCGATGCGGCCCCCGTACGGCACTCAGCAGCCGGCTGTGACGGCCCCAACGGTCTGCTCCCACTGCGTGTCCCTTTCTCCATCCTATGGGTGTTTGCACATCAAACGCCCTGGCTCGGTGAGGTCTGTCTTCCTGCCCAGGGGCAGTGTTAGGGCTTGGTTGAAGCTGTCGGTGGGGCTTACCACGCTCAATGAGGTTGGAGCGGTGGCTGAAGGGCACTCGGAGGGCCGCTCGCCTGCATGCCTACCCTGATGGAACACGGAGGCTTGGCCAGGTTGCTGCAGAGGAAAAAGTGTGGGTGCGCGGGTGTGCCGGCGTGTGGGCAGCTTCCACCTCTGGCAGAAGGCCCTTGTGCACTCCCTAGGGCTTCTCACTGCTGGCTCTCCCAGGGCTCAAGGGGCTTACAAAATTGGGACCTCTCATGTCTGTGGGTGCACTGCTGGAAGAGCGTGGAGCTCTTGTGAAAGGACCTCGCACTCTGGGTGCACAGAAAGGGCCACTCCCTCTCGAGTGAATTATCTGGCGCTGCCACAGGCCCGCCTACCAAAGGCCTTATTGCTGTCAGGCAGGCCTGGAGGTTGGAACTCCGACTGAAGGCGGGAGCCAGTGTGCGGGGCTTGTCTGGACGGGGGCCGCCTGCAGCGTCTGCTTTTACAGAAGCTTGTTGCCTAAGATGCTCTCCCCCTCCCCCAGCCCCCTGCCCCCTAGGGCTTATGCTGGGAGCAGCACGAGAAAAGCACCTCAGTACACTCACGGGGTGCGGGGGGGTTAGGAGCAAGACCCCTGGTCACACAGGACGCTGGAGAGGAAGTGGGGTTCCCACACGAGGCTCCTTGAAATGTCAGGTCCTGGACTGGGGCTCATAGCAAGGCCACAGCCCTGCGAGCCTGCGCCCTGGGGTAGCTGTCCTGCTGCCCACCACCCCTCCATGCAGTGTCTCCGCACTGTCCTCTGCCGGGGTCCTAGGCTCCACCTCAGCCGCTCCTGACATCCCAGGGCAGCTCACTGGGAATCAGCCTGCTCAGTGTACTGGCCCGAAGAGCCGAGAAATGGAGAGGCTGGAAGTTTCCAAGAGGGGAAAAGGTGCCAGGAGCCATGAAAGCAAACCCCCATGGCTGAGGCATCCTGGATGGCTTGGCCAAATTTCCTCAAGAGTCTTGAAAGCTGTAAAAAGGGGAGAACATAAAGAAAGGCGTTTCAGCAGGAGCTTAAGCAGCCAGCTCAGTGGCTGAGGTGGTCAGGGGTAACTCTGTGCGTCTCCAGGCTTGCTTCTGCCCCGCCCCTCCACTGTCCTCTCTCACCTGTCTGACCACTGGCCCCCGGCTGACCTCTGCTTCCCTCCGACCCATCCCCTTCACCAGCTGCCCTGCACGTACTTCCGGACTCACCCAGTGCTGGCCATCTGGTGGCTGCGCCAGCCCCACGATGGAAAGTGCTGCCGACCAGGGATTAGAGTGCAATGTATATGTGTGCTCGATGGAATAACAGACTCCGAAGAGGTCCACATCCCAATCCCCAGAGCCTGCGGACGTGCCACCTCGTATGGCAAAAGGGACTTTGTGGATGTGATGAGAGCCCAGGAGATAGGGAGAGTGTCCTGGATCATCCAGGTGGGCCCTAAATGTGGTCACGATGCTCCTTATGAGAGGGAGAGCCAGAGTCAGGGGAGGAGGAGGTGTGATGACAGCAACAGAGGTGAGAGTGGTGCAGCCACAGAAGTGAGGAATTCGAGCCGCCTCTGGAAGCTGGAAAAGGCAAGGAGCCTTGAGGAGGAGCGCGGCCCTGCCCACACCTTGATTTTAGCCCCTACGACTCACTGTGGACTTCTGGCCTCCAGAACTTTAAGATAATAGACATGTGTTAAGTTTGCAGTAACTTGCTGCTGCAGCAGCAAGCGGGAAACCTGCATGAGGCACTGGGAGGCACTGGGAGGCACTGGGAGGCCTCTGACATTTCCACTCTGGCCCCTCTCTCTCTCGTCAGAGCGAAGGCAGGCCTCAAGCCCGGGGCCTCTGCTTTCGGCATTATCAAGCACAGTTTAACCGAAGGAGTCTGTCCAGGAATTTACACTTCGAGTTCCCTTCTTTTTCTGGCTGTTTCTATGTTTTGGTGGATGCCGTCAGGTTTCCTTCTAAGCAAAAACAAGCGAGTTGATGTAAGTCAGCAGTTCTCCACCAGGGAGAGTTTTGCCCCCCAGGAGGACCCTTGGCAATGTCTGAAGACAATTTTGGTTGTCACAACTGGGGTTGAGGGTGCTGTGACATCCACTGGGCGGAGGCCAGAGACTCTGTAACGCTCGGCACAGCCCACCCCCAACCCCAGGACAACATGTCAGTAGTGCTGAGGTGAAGAAACCCTGGTGTAAAGAAAACCGTGAAGCACAAGAGGCACGTGCAGGAGGAAAGGGTCGCTTGGACAAAGTGGAACTGGGCTTGGAGCTAAGTGAAAAAAGCCACACATGAAAGGGCATGTATTCCATGATTCCACTTTTATACGATGTCTAGAATAGGAAGATCCATACGGAAAGTAAGCTAGTGGCTGCCAGGGGCTGGAGGGTGGGGGGAATGGGAGTGACTGCTAATGGATATGGGGTTTCTTTTTGGGGTTATGAAAATGTTCTGGAATTACAAAAGTGGTGATGGTTGCATGACTTTGTGAAGATACTAAAAACACTCAATTGTACACTTTGAAATAGTTTTATGGTACATGACTAATATCTCAAAAAAAATTACAGTAAGTAGAGTAGTCAGTGAAGGCCTCATGGAGAAGGTGGGATTCAAAACAATACCTGGGGGGACTTCCCTGGCGGTCCAGCGGTTAAGACTCCGTGCTTCCACTGCAGGGGGCATGGGTTCAATCCCTGGCCGGGGAACTAAGATCCCACATGCCATGTGGTGTGGCCAAAATATAAAAATAAATAAGTAAAAGACATGTGAAAGTCATTTAAAAAATTTTTTTTAAAAAAAAGAAAAAAAAAGCAAGACCTGGGGGCAGGGGCAGAGTGAGCCATGAGGCTCCCTGGGGAACAGCATGTTCAGTGAGGGAACAGCAAGTACAAAGGCCCTGAGGAGGCCTGTGTGGCTGGGACAGAGCTGAGAGGGAGAAGAGAGCGGAGGGTGACAGGGGCCATATCCTCTGGGCCTAGCAGGCCACTGTGCAGATTGTTTTTTCCCGTGAGTGACACAGGGAGGATTTTGAGCAGGGGAGGGATGAAATCTGACTTGGGTTTTCAGAGGCTCCCTCTGGTTGCCATGTGAGAATGGATGTTTTCCTCTTTGGGGCCTAGCCCACACCTCTAACTTTCTGCAGGGTTGAGGAGTGTCTGAGGCCCCATGGCTACGCCTGACTCCCAGACACAAGGAGCCTCACATGTCCCAACCCATGTCAGAGCCCCATTCCCCCACTTCCCTGGAAACCCAGGAGATGGCCTTGCCCCTGGCGCCACCCAACCTGAATCAGGGGGCCACTCACTTGGCAGGGTCTGCTATCTGTCTGCCCCATGTCTTCATACTAATAACCTGGTGGTGGAGCCTCTGGTCTTTCCCTCACCATTCAGCCTCCTTGCAGACACCTGAGGGACCTAAGACTCCACACTGAAGTTGCTAAGTGGAAACAAAGGATGCAAAAGCGACCTCACAGGGAAAGTATTTCTGGCATTCAACTCACGGTGGCTGCCTCTGGGTGGATCTGGGACTGTGAGCCATCTCTTTATACCTCTGTGATCATACCTTTCCTGTATTTTGTCCAGTAAGTAGGTATTATGTAATCGGAAGGCATCACGTTTTTGCTGTTACAACATTTCAGCGGCCCACTTGTCCTGACACCTGGGCTGAGTTATCTACTGTTGAGTAACAAACCATCCCAATATATGCATCCCCCGCTTTTCAAAAGTTTGCTTTATACCCCTTTGCTGTTATGAAAGACCTACATTCGTACCTATTTTATCTAAGTGAAAGAAATGTTCACTTTTAAGAAAAAAGTTAAAAAGCGAAAACAGTGTTCAGCATTTGTTTTGTTTTGCAGTGAGCTGAGTGATAGAGGAAGCACACACCCCAATCGAGGCGAGGCATCGCCGAAGGAGCTCCTTCCCCAGAACTACTCTCACCACCTCAGCATCAAGCTGCCATAGTTTCGAACTGTGTCTGTGAGCATCTGTGCTTTATTTCTATTTATTTTGCGCATCTATTAGCAAGATGTGTCCTAAGGTAATTGACTCTTCGCCGTACACCATTTTGACTTAGGAAAGGTTTCATAGAAACGCTCCACTTTCGGCCAGCAGGGAAAACCTGTGCTTTATTAGGCTGTGTGTGGAGACGGAGATTCCGGCAAAACTCCATTCTAACCAGATCCTCAGGGGATGTAGCTCCAAAAGCTGGAGCATCAGGAGCCTGTAGCACAGCAGAGTTTCATAAATGTCTGCTGAATGGATAACCCATTTCTATTTATTTTTTGGCCGTGCAGCGAGGCTTGCAGGATCTTAGTTCCCTGGCCAGGGATCGAACCCATGCCCTCAGCAGTGAACGCACGCAGTCCTAACCACTAGACCGCCAGAGAAGTCCCTGGATCATCCATTTTATTACTAAGCTAAAAGCGGCCACAATTCTGAGTGCCCGCTAGGCACCACCTGGCCCTGTGCTAAGAGTGTTATACACACTGATTCTTTAGTCCTCATGTCAAGTCTAGAAAGGCGGTGGCAGTACCCCACCCATTTTACAGATGGGGAAATAGGGGCTCAGACAGAGGAAGCCAGGCGTGGGCCAAATTCTTAGCCTTCAGATTTCCAGGAATCTCCAAACTTTAGCGCCCAGTGCAGGGCTTTAAATGCAGCTCTGGGGCCACCTGGAAAGACTGGCGCTCACACACCTCTCCATGAGGTGGTTGCATGTGTCATCCCCACTTTACAGATGGGGAAACTGAGGCCCAGATAGGCAAGCCGCTCATCCCGGGCAGAACCCATGCAGCCGGACTCGCAGCCACCGTCCACGATACAGTCCAGGGCTCGACCTGCACCAACGCTTCACCTCAGCCCCGCTAGCCGCGGGAGCATCGTGCCCGCCTCCACCCCCGAAGGGCGGAAGGGAGGGCCCCGGGGGCGGTATCCAGGCGCTCCCACCCTCACGGAAAATGGGTGGCTCCTCGGGAGCCCTAGCCGGCCCTCTACTCGGACCTGAGGCTCCGACAGAACAGGAGGCTCGTGCCGGTCGCCCCTCTAGGCCGCGGACTCCGAGTTAGACCCCGAACCGCCTCAGCCCCGGAACCAACTAGCCGACCCCGCCGTGGCCCCGCCCGGACCGGAAGTGCAGGAGTCCTGGCGTTCGTCCTTCGGGGTGCCCTGAGCTGTCGGCTCTTGGCGCCCGGAAGACTGCCATCTCCGTGGTTCTCCGGGCCGGCGCGGCGTCAGGAGTGACCAGAGGAGGCCGGGACGGAGAGGCTTGAGAAAATGAGGTTCTGCCCGGGGTCCGCCCCAGGCTCTGCCGGGTAGTTCAGCGGCAGAGAACCTGGCGGGAGGGGAACCGGCGATCTTGTCCAGGCTTGACTGGGCCTTGGGGTTACCATGGCGACCCCCCCATTTCCCCCGCCTCCGCAGGGGGTGGTGGGAACTCCAGCTTCCGGGTGAAGCTGGAGCCTTCCTGCGATTCGCCATCGCCTTGGAGACGCATTACGTCATCCAGCCAGGCAATCACTTGGATTCTGGTGATTGGTCGTTCCCAGGGAAGGGCGGGGCTTCCGGCCTAGGGCCAAGCTGTCAGTCGGTTCCAAGTGCAGGACTGAGGTAGGCCGGAGCGTCCCCCCAAAGGTTTAGGCCGTGTCCTTAGACCCCCGCAAGATCCCCATGGCCGGCTCCTCCCGCTCCGTGACCAGTAACTTCTTAAGTTCCCGCCTCTACTTCCGCCCAATCCGGATGCCTGGTTCTCCCCCCAATTCCTGCCTCTGAGTCCCCCCCATATGCAGGTCTCTGTTTCTCCTGCAGGTAAGGCCTTGGATTCCCCTTCAAGTCCAGGTCCCCGTTTCTCTCCCAGTTTGTGCCTCGCACCTCCAAATCGCAGCCACCATAATCTGTATCTGTGAGACATCTGAATTCATATATCTGATCTCCAAGATTTGAGATCCTGTACCCACTAATTCTGGATATTTGGATGTTCAAATGTGTTTCTGGATTTATCCTTAACCCAAGCCTCTGAGACCCCTATTAATAACCTGTCCTAAGGTTTCCAAATCCAGCCCAGTTCCTCCTCCCCACTATTCTTTACCCCAAGTGCTGCAAGTGAGAATACAGGTCCGGATTTGATCCAGCGTTGCCACCCCCGTCCTGCACATTCTGCCCTGTTGCCTCACTCCTGACCCCAATTCCAAAGAGCCACCGTGAACACGTGGTCCTAATTTACAGCTAAGCAAATTGAGAATGGGGTAGGGGCTTAGGCTGGCCCACCTAGCAGGTGAACTGGCCCAGGCACCTCCCTTGCCTTGAGGTCTAGACCTTCCGCTCCTGTAGCACGCACCCAGACCAAGCCAACCACCCCTGTGAGCCCAGGTTTAGATTCATGGTCAGTGGCCAAGGCAGTGAGAGGCCCAGGATAGAGGGAAAGATCAACTTGTTCTCTTCCAAGCAGCTGTGGGGGGTGGGGGGAGACACAGTCCTGCAGGAGTTAGAGGAACAATAAATATGCTTGTTTGTTCGCATTCACTTGTTACTTTGAGCAGGTTTGGAACCAAAGAGACCATCTTTCCTCAGTAATTACATGGTTACTGGCTCAGCAGCCTTTTCTTTGAAAAGGGAGAAGCTGGGCTTCCCTGGTGGCGCAGTGGTTGAGAGTCCGCCTGCCGATGCAGGGGACGCGGGTTCGTGCCCCGGTCCGGGAAGATCCCACATGCCACGGAGCAGCTAGGCCCGTGAGCCATGGCCGCTGAGCCTGTGCGTCCGGAGCCTGTGCTCCGCAACGGGAGAGGCCACAACAGTGAGAGGCCCACGTACCGCAAATAAATTAATTAATTAAATAAATTAAATAAAAAGGGAGAAGCCTAAGGCGCAGGGAGAGCTCCTCTCTGGATCATGCTAGATCCAGTGGAAAGGCCCAGAGTTGACTGAACTCATTTGTTTATTGGGCACTTCGTATGTTCAGAGATCGGCGGCACTGGGGGAGACATGATGCAGAGATGGTGGAGAGGCCAGCGGAGGAGAGGTCAGGCTCCGGGGCCAACCACCTTAGAATCCCAGCTCTGCCCCGTTTTGCTATGTGACCCTGGGCAAGTTACTGCACCTCTCTGGGCCTCCCTGACTGCCTAATCAAGTTGTTCTGAAGATTAGGTCTGAAATGGTCTGATTCCCCGACTCCTAATGCCTACCTGGCATTAGGAAGGCGTTTCCCCAGGCTGTGGCCAGGAAGAGGGGCAGACTCAGGTAAGGAGGTGTTCTGAACAGGAGACAGCAGGACTCTGGGTCTGGAATTGGTGTCTGGTGGAGGAGCGAGGCCTAGCCGCTTGGTGTCTGCCTGAAGCCCAGAGAGGGAGCAGCAAGACTAGGGAGAACTGCCCCATCCATCCTTCCATCCATCGTTTTTTCAGCAGTTACTTGTGAGCAGATACTGTGTGCCAGACTCAGTACTTCCAGCTGGGGACACAGTGGGGAAGAAACCAAACAGCCTCTACCTTCATGGAGCAGTTAGAAAATCAGGGCAGAGGAGATGGCCAGAGCTGGTCAGCCCAGAGTGAACATGATGCACCAGGAATGCAAAGGGGCTTCTGCAGAGACTTTCCCCCTCCAGCCTGAAGAACACAGCACCAACATCCCTAGACTTATGGGATCAGACTCCAGATTTTGTGCCTGTGTCCTGGGGACCTGAGGAGGCTGGATTGTCTTAGGCCTGGCAACTAGTGTGTGATCATCAGCTATGCAAGGTGACCCCCTACCCCGCACCACATAGGGCTTTACTGCAGGACATCTCTCCTGCCCTCCCATGCATGGTGGGTCATTCCTGTCAGGTCTATAAAGATGCCCATTATCGAGTGACCACTGACAGTCAGGCCACAGGCTCCAAACTCACCTTGTCTGATTTAGTTCTCACTTCCACACTGATAGGGGAAACTGAGGTTCAGAGGGGGTGGGCCCCTGTCCACTTTGGAGGAGAAAGAGGCAGGGTTGGGGGGCCCCCTGGATCCTGCTGAGTGTGAGGGTGCCTGGTGCCTACTCCCAGCTTCCCTGTTTTCCCCCAGTCAGCACCTCCCCAGCTGTGTCCCCCAGGACCAGGGAGGGCCCCCAATGATCAGAGAGGGTCCCTCCAGGACCAGAAAGGAACCTACTTAGCTCCTCCCCAACCCCAGTAAAAGGTCCGAGGCTGCTGCTCTGTACATACCAAGGCAGAGGCCAGGGATAAGGCCACAGGCTGCAGTGGCTGGGGGCCTTGGCCTCTCTGGGTGCGGCTCCCAGACTTCACTCCACCCGAGCCTGAGGTGGAGACCAGGCTGCCCAGACCAGCTTCAAGGCTTGTGTCCCCCTGAGCAGTGGCATGAGCTGTGACTGACGACGACAGTCCAAGGGGGCCCAGAGTTTCTGGTCTGAAACGCTCCTGGAATTGGGATAGGGATAGGGGCGAGCCTTTATAGTCAGTCAGTATCCTTTACAATCAGTCAACAAACATCGCGGCTGCTGAGCACCTGTAATGCGCATGCCCCGAAGGTGGGCAATTGGGGTTGGTGCGGACAAATGAAGGACCGCCTGGGTCACGTGGCTGGGCCCCTTCGGGTGTGAGAAGGGCAACTCCCACCCTTAGACGATGAGGTGGGCACCTGGAGGTGAGGAGCCTCAGGCGCCTTGGAGACCAAGCTCTGCCAGATGCCGCTCCCTGCCATCTGCAGCCAGCATGGGTGTGCAGCTACAGTGGTCGCTGCCTCTGCGAAGCCCGCCGAGGAGGCGTCCACAACCCAGTTCGGCTCCAGAGTCTAGGCGGGGGATGTGAAGTCTTGGCACGTGCTCTCCACGCAGACCGCCGGTGTCACTGGGTGCGGCTGCAGAGTGCGCAGGGCACGCACCACCGTGCCTGCCCTGCACTCGATCAGTGACCTCGGCAGCACAGGCCCCAGCTGGATCAAAAAGGGCGGGGGCTGTCCCTCAGGCTCCACCTCCAGGGCACCTCCCCGACCACCTCCCGCACGCGGTAACGGGGCAGGAGAGGCGGGGGCCAAAGAGAGACAATGGTCGGTCGCGGGGGGACCCCGGCATGGGGTGAAGGGAAGGGTCCCCTTTCGGAGGCTCAGGCCCCAAGCAGCCCAGAGCGCGCGAGTGTGGGGGAGGGGAGCCCGCGAGTGGTGCCCGCCCACGCTCGGGGGGGCCCGGACCACAGCGGACAGCAGTCGCGACGCCCTGGCCTCACTGAGTCGCCGGGTCCCGTATGGGCAGCGACGAGCGAGGGCCAGACTTCTGCCCTCATTAAACATGGCGGCGTTGACCTCATACAGACCTCTGCGCCTGTGCAGCGGACCCCTACGAACTGGCAAGTGCTGGAAGTTGGACATCCGCCAGGCACAACCTTTGGGCCCGCTTCTGCAAGTACGCATGCGCCGGGGGTTTACGGTTTCCGTTTGGCCCAGAGGACGCCTTTACATGCTCGCTCCGAATTGGTCCGTAAATACGCCTTGTTCTTCTGCGCACGCGCGGCCTTCGGTGACCCGGAAGTTCTCGCCTCCCTTAAAAGCGTCGGCCCGCAGCGTGCGGCCTTTTCTTGTCTGTGCCAGGGCGGCGCGTGGTCTATGCTGAGCGACCGAGACGCCTCAGGTGCTGCTTAAGGTGAGGCTGCCGCGGAGACGGAGGTCTGAAGGCCGATTCAGGTTCTTCCGGGAGCCGTGGGTGGGACCCGAGGCCGGGGGCTTCCCTCGGGCAGGGGACAAGGATGGAGGCGGGAAGAAAGTTACTCTCGCCCCTTTGCTGATGCCCCGCCGCCGCCGTAGCCTTGCCCCCAGCGGACTGGGGAATGTTGGCCTGGTCTCTGCAGTTGTACTTTACTTATTATAAGAAGTTCCTGTTATCCTTACATGCACCATGCACACTTTGGTCTGGACACGCTTTCTCCTAAGTAGCAGCCCCTAATTCCCCCGTCGGGGTCGGACACCAAATTCAACCTTTGCACTGGTAAAGCGCAGAATTCATACCATTGATCCTTCTGTTTTACTGATGAGGAAGCTGAGTCCACAGCGGCTTGTAGACTTTCCTAGGGTCGCAGAGCTCTTGAAGAACAAGGTTGGGGTTTGACTTCGAGCGGATGCAACATCAGGGCATTTGGCATCCCCTGCCCGTCTCTGGGCCGCCTTGCAACCGTTGAGGGGGTGCCTGCCAGCTGTTAGCCTCAGGGTTCCTGGGTGAGAGACAGGTGTTTCTTGCTGACAGATGAGTGGTTTTTTTAAGGTTCCACAAGGTGGTCTCAGATGTTC
The DNA here is from genome assembly GCF_964270905.1 of Leucopleurus acutus. NCBI lineage: Eukaryota > Metazoa > Chordata > Mammalia > Artiodactyla > Delphinidae > Leucopleurus > Leucopleurus acutus. Next base: position 58,948,576 of record NC_139162.1, read on the forward strand.
ACAGCCTTTCTCAGTTCCTGGTAACTTCCCAGTTCTCAGGTTGTGCGCTAACCTCAGAGTATGTGGTGAGTGTGCCTGGGCTTTGACAGTTTCTGTCCCTAGGATGACGGAGTGGGAGACAGCTGCACCTGCAGTAGCAGAGACCCCCGACATCAAGCTCTTTGGGAAGTGGAGCACCGATGATGTGCAGATCAATGACATTTCCCTGCAGGTGAGGGGGGTGTAATGATTGTGCTTCCCAGCTGGGGGTGGGGTCGCTTGAAACTTGTAGCTGTCCCACTAAGTAGAGTTGAAGATGGGACAGGTAAAGAAGGGATCCCTGGATCACCACACCCATCGTGTCTGTTTTTCCTTGTATCCTGTTAGAGGTTGCTACAGTTTTTGTCAGGAGATGGTTCCTTCCTCAGAGGGAGTATCACATCCCACAAGTTGTTTAGTTAATTGTTTTGTAGTGAAATACACAATTTATTTATCTTTTTAGTTTCATATATTTTATTTTTTAAAGGTCATCTATAAGTTTTGAGTGTTCTTACTTTCCTCAGGTATTGAAGATGACAAGGACAATACTTCATTCAGGCTATAAAATTTTATTTAAATTATATGTTTTAGAATTAAATAAAAATGGACAATATTTTTCAAGTTCAGAAGTTGTGCCTTGGAGAGAAGAGTCAAATTATAAAGATTCAAATGCCTAAAAATCTAAATGCCTTACCGTCATCCCTCAGTATCTGAGGAGTGTTCTTTCCAAGAGCCCCCAAGTTTACCAAAATCTGCAGATGCTCAAGTCCCATAAAGTGTCAGGGCCCAACATTATCATTTTGTGTGGGGAAATCCAGTTGTCCCAGCAGCTTTTGTTTTTGCCTCTTGGAGTTTTCTGTATCGTACTTAAATTTAGGCAATAAAATGTAACTTCAGTCTCATTTATACATTATATGTATATGTCCTAGCACCATTTTTTGTTTGTTTGTTTTTGCAAGAAAATGAACCCTTTTATTATGATTAAAGGGTCAGTACACCAAGATGACATAGCAATCCTATATGTGTATGCACCAAACAACAGAACTTTGAAATACATGAAGCAGAAACTTACAGAACTTGTAAGAGGAATAGACAGTTTCTCAATTATACTTCAGGACTTCATCATCCCTCTCCCTGCAACTGACAGAAATACTAGACAGAAAGTCAGCAAGGATGTAAAAAATCTGAGTAATAACCCCAACCAAGAGGATTGTGCAGACATTTATAGAAACTTCACCCAGTGACAGCAGAATACACATTCGTTTCAAGAAGCCTTACAGAACATTCAGCAAGATATACCACACCGTGGGTCATAAAACAAACTTGAACAAATTTAAACAATCAAACCAAACGTGAAACAAATAAGAAATCAGTAACAAAAAGATACCAGAAAATGCTCCGAACAGTAGGAAATGAAACTATATACTTCTAAATAATACAGGGGTGATAGAGGAAGTCTCTAAGGGAATCAAGGGGTATTTAGAACTGAATAAATTGTAATGAAAACTTGTGGGATAAAGCTGGAACAGTACTGAAGGAACTTTCTGTAATAATGATTTGTTAGAAAAGAAAAAAAGTTTCAAATCAATAATCTCAGCACCCCTCAAAAAATAAAAAGAGCAAAATACAACTAAAGCAAAGTAGAAGATAGGATATCATGAAGATCAGAACAGAAATCAGTGAAATTAAGAACAGAAAGGTAAAGGGACTTCCCTGGCGGTACAGTGGTTAAGACTTTGTGTTCTCAGTGCAGGGGGCATAGGTTCGATCCCTGGTTGGGGAACTAAGATCCCCCATGCGCAGCACCATTTGTTGAAGAGAGTATTTATCCCATTGAATGGTCTTGGCACCCTTGTTGAAAATCAGTTGAGCAAGGATGTAAGGGTTTGTTTCTGAACTCTGAACTCTATTTCATTGGTCTCTATGCCTATCCTTTTGCCAGTACCACACTGTCTTGTAATAGGGGTTTTTTTTTGTTTTTCTTGGCGGTACGCGGGCCTCTCACTGTTGTGGCCTCTCCCATTGCAGAGCACAGGGTCCGGACGCGCAGGCCCAGTGGCCACGGCTCACGGGCCCAGCCGCTCCGCGGCACGCGGGATCCTCCCGGACCAGGGCACGAACCCGCGTCCCCTGCATCGGCAGGCGGACTCTCAACCACTGCGCCACCAGGGAAGCCCTGTAATAGGTTTTGAAATTGGGAAATGGGAGTTCTCCCACTGTATGTTGCCCCCATACTGTTTTACACTTGGCCTCATTAGGACTTTTGTGGGGCCTTCATAAAAAGAAATTTGTTTTGTGACTGCATTGGTATAATGACAAATAAAATTCAGGTTTGATCATATTTTTCCCTTTCTTCTTTTAAAAGAAATTAAAACTTTTTGTTGCCTCTAAATATATCATGGTACCTAGGTACTGAGCCTAACAGAATTCAAACCTGTTTTTCACTCAATGTCTTGTAGAACTGTTTTCCTTCATGGGTTTGTTGGGGGAGAGGTCTGCAAACTTAAAAGGGCCAGTTAGTAAATGTTTTATAAAGTCTTTGTAGGTCACATGTGGTCTGTCACATGCGTGTTTGCTTCTTTGTTTTCTTTTTCTTGCTTTTTTTTGTACAACCCTTTAATAATGTAGAAACGATTTTTCACTTTCCCCTGGTCCTCTCCTAGGGGCTGGGAAAGCAGAAGTCAGCTGGTATCAGAGTTCTCACTCTCTTGAAAGCTGTGCTGGGCTCTACCATGGGGCCCAACAGCTTGACCAAACGCTTGCTGGGGCATTTGGCATTCGCAGTTTTTTTTTTGGCACAGTGTGAGTCCCTGCATGGACGCCTGTCTGTCTACTTGCCTGTTTGTGCAAGTGGTCCTCTCCAGGCTAGACACCAGACTGTTGTGCCTACATCAGAATCCTCTGTGTTCTTTTCCTGTTAATCCTTGTATTTGTAGAAACTCATTGTTTGTACATGTTCTCATGTGTGTGTGGTAGAATGACTTTGTGTAGGTTTCGTACTGGAAATAGCAAAAGTAGTCCTCACATAGACAGTTCTCTGACTCAACCCCCTCGAATGGTTTAGTGTTTCTAGACACTATCTTGGAATATGTATGTATATATAGGCAAGATTGTTGAATGATTGTTTTGAAACACTGGTTCTCTGGGTTAGTTCCCCCCACCCCTACCCCTTTAGGTGTACATTTTTGGGAGTCAGTAATGAGGAGTGCTACTGGCATACTACAGTGCATGGGACAGCCCCTCCAGAACAAAGAGTTATTTGACATAAAACGTCAGTGCAGAGTGAAGAACACTTTTAGAATAAGACTGGTATCGTGGGTGGTTGTCTACTTAGTTTTCCATATCCTTCCTCCCATTAGAAAGGAAGTACTCTTTTTAGTGTCCTGGTAAAGTCACTTGCTTCGGTTCTACTTTTCTGTGGCAGGCAGGTGGGTGGGAGCTACCCTGAGTGGGTGTTCAGTCTCTCTGGTCCCCTGCCAAGATCCGTCCTGCTCCTGACCGTGGTCCCTTCACCCCCTCTTCCTGCTGCCCCAGGATTACATCGCAGTGAAGGAGAAGTATGCCAAATACCTGCCCCACAGTGCAGGGCGCTACGCGGCCAAGCGCTTCCGCAAGGCGCAGTGCCCCATCGTGGAGCGCCTCACCAACTCCATGATGATGCATGGCCGCAACAATGGCAAGAAGCTCATGACTGTGCGCATCGTCAAGCATGCCTTTGAGATCATCCATCTGCTCACAGGCGAGGTAGGGCCCTGAGGCCAGGTGGGGCAGAGTGCCCTTAGTACACCCTAAAGCCAATGGCCGCCCCACGATATGCATGCCAGGGTGCTCCAGGTTTTAGGGGTGAAGGGTCGGGGAGGGATGCTTGCCCGGTATCTGGCTCATGGCCCCCTTCTTTTAGAACCCCCTGCAGGTCCTGGTGAATGCCATCATCAACAGCGGCCCCCGGGAGGACTCGACCCGCATTGGGCGTGCTGGAACAGTGAGGCGGCAGGCCGTGGACGTGTCCCCGCTGCGCCGTGTGAATCAGGTGGGCTTGGGGCTTTGGGGCACACGTGGGTGGCCAGGAACAGCCACCAGGCTCTGGCAGAATCCTGCCTGGGGCAGCAGAGGCTGGCAAGTGGGAATGTTCATCTCTGTCTGCATGTTTACCTGAGTGTCAGGTAATGAAGGCTTCCTGGATTCCCACCCCACGCAGAGCACGTCCTAGCTCTGGGCCCTCTCCTGGGCAGCATTAGATTGAAGGGCCCGTTTCATTTGGGTATATGTTTTTACACTGTTTTTTTTAATTTTCTTGGACCATTTGAGAATCAGTTGCAGGTGTTTTGACCATTTCCCTGTTGACATTTCAGTGGGTGTCCCCCTAGAATAAAGATGTTCTGTCCCCACCATCACCCCCAAGAAATGTAACAGCAATCTAACATTTGACATTACATCACTGTTCCAGTTTATGGAGCTGTCCCCAGGCATACCCTTTCTAGCTGTTCGTTTTCAGTCAAGGGTTCCAGGCCAGGAACACATTGCATTTCCCTGTCATGGCTAGTTTTAAGTCATCTGTCATCAGGGACCCAGCTTCAGCCTTTGTGTCCGCACACTTTTTTGTGCCCCTCAGTCTGATCCCAGATCTAGCAGCATGGCACCTGGGCAGCGCTGTGGGCTCCCACTGTGTCTTGCCTCAGTTGGCCTGCGGATGGCAACGTGGTAGGCAGCATTTGTTGGGTCCCAGGGTACTGGAGAGCCGTGTCCCTGCGTGGTGTAGGGGCAACCCCTACTTAGCACAGGAACCCCTGTGCTCCCTAGGCCATCTGGCTGCTGTGCACAGGTGCTCGTGAGGCCGCCTTCCGGAACATCAAGACCATTGCCGAGTGCCTGGCAGACGAGCTCATCAACGCTGCCAAGGTGGGTGAGGACACCTGGGGCGGGGGGCGCAAGTCTCAAGGGGAGGGTCCTCCGACATTGGAACTAACCATCCCTTCTTGCAGGGCTCCTCCAACTCCTACGCTATCAAGAAGAAGGATGAGCTGGAACGTGTGGCCAAGTCCAACCGCTGATTGCCTGGCCACAGCTGCAATAAACCTGTTTGCCCTTTGGGGTGGCCCCACCCACCTGTGCCACTGTCTGTGCTCAATGGGGAAGGGTATCTGGGAGCAGGGGTTGAGGGGCAGGATGACTGGTGTTTCTGAGGAGCTGCCCATGTTCCTGGCATGTCTTCTGGTCTGTTGGGACCTGGACCCACCAGGGAAGTGCTCGGCTCAGGAAGCACCACTGACTCAGAACCATGGCACCCTGGGCTGCAGGCCTGGCTGCCTGGACTGTTCCAGCAGGTGTTGGAAAATGAGGGGTGGGGCTGTCCTGGCAGAAATGTCACTGGTCTGGGGAGGGGCTTGGTGGCTGCAGCCCACTGCCCTGAGAGGTGTGTTGCCAGGAAGCAGCCCCAGGGTGAGGAAGCCAAGGCCTGGGCTCTGGACCAAGACAGTTTCTAGCCCCTTGTCATTGGCTGGAGAGGGCTGGTCCGGTCCAGTCTACTGTGGGGTCAGCCTGCCCGGGACTCTAGAAGTCCCACTCTTCCTGGACACGCTGCCCCTGCCCAGAGCCACTGATAGCCCAGGTTGCACTCACCCCACCAGTGGCTCTAGGTGGAGGATTCATGAGGTGTTGAAGACTGGGAGTGGTGGTGGGGACCCCCCCTCCTGATGAGCCTGGACTGTCAACGTCCTGTCAGCCTGTGCCTCCTTCCTTGCACCCCCGACATCTGGTCGATGTCGGGCTTGGTGTTCCCTGTCCTGGTGGCCACCTCCCTAGGGGCAGGGAGGGCAGTGTGACAGGTGTGGTGGGAACCTGGCATCTGGAGGGAGTGGCCCCACCACAGGCACCCTCCCATGGGGAGGAGCATTAGTATCCAGCGGCAGGTAGGCCGAGGGTTGCGGGCAGAACAGGCAAGGAGGCGCCAGCCAGAGGGAGGAGGCACCAGCAGGTGGGAAGAGCCTGCTGGCCCGCTGGGGTCTGTCACTGGGGAGTCTGACTCCTGGGCTGCTGGCCACCTATCCTGAAGCTTCCATCCTCCTTCATCTGCTTTTCCCGTTTGTCTTCTGTGGTCTCCCAGGGTCTGTCTCTGCCCAGCTTTCCTGGGAGTCCCTGTCTCCTCTCCACGCCTGTCTGGGATCCTTCCTGGAGTCACCCAGGTCCACCTGGCTCTTGGCTGGGGCGTCCCCCAAGTGTAGCTCAGAATCTGCGGTGCTCCCTTTGTCTGTCCCTGTCCCTAGTCCTCTTCGGAACCCCTCTAGGTCTCACCTGCCTGTGTGCCTCCAGTCCAGATCTCTACCTGCACACTCCTCTGTCCCAACTCCCAGTCTCCTTGCCTACTGGGCTCTGCTTCCCCTTCTCTGGACGCCCCTGCCCTGTGTGGGGTGATCCTTCCAGAGCCCAGCCCCTGACCCTCCCCAGATCCCCTCTGCCGTCTCCCCCCGGCCCCTTCGCTGCCTGACCGCCTGTCCCCGCAGGCCGGGTCCAGATGCCCTGCCCTCGGCCGCCCTGGATCCGCCGCCCCCGGGTCCCCCTGGGCTCGGAGCCTAGCATCCCGGGCTCGCCGTCCACACTCCGGCCCCCCAGCAGGGGAGAGGACGAAGACGAGGGTGATGAGGAGGAAGGGGACGGCAGCCAGGGACCCATCCTGCCGCCCGCGTCCCCCGTGGAATGCCTCATCTGCGTGTCGCCCTTCGACAGCGTATTCAAGCTGCCCAAGTGCCTGGACTGCAGCCATGTCTTCTGCCTCGAGTGCCTGGCTCGTCTGTCTCTGGCCACGGCGGGCGGCGGCGACGCGGTGGCCTGTCCCGTGTGCCGCGCGCCCACGCGCCTGGCCCCACGCCGCGGGCTCCCCGCGCTGCCCACGCAGTTCGGCCTGCTGCCCGGCTCCGCACGCGCCCCGCCGCCGCTCCAGGGCTCCGTGCGCTTCGACCGCCGGCGCGGCCTGCTCTACGTGCGGCAGCCGCCGCCCGCGCCCGGACCGCGCAAGGCCCGCCCCCCGCCGCCGCCGCCGCCGCCGCTGCGCCTCGGCCGCCCGCTGTCGCGCCGCCTGACGCTGGCCAGCTCGGCCCGGGTCTTTCACGCGGCCGTCGCCCTGGCAGTGCTTGTGGCCGCGGGCCTCGTGGTCACGGGCCTCTACATCTTCTTCCTCATCCCGCGCGCCACCACCTCCAGCCCCGCTCGGCCCCAGCTCGTGGCGCTCGCCCCGGCGCCCGGCTTCTCCTGGTTCCTGCCTCGGCCCACGCCGGCGGCGCCCTGGATCCCCGGCTGGATGCCACGCCCCGTGGGCCATGACCTGAACGCCGCCCCACCGGGGTCTGCAGAGGACGCGCTGGAGCCCGAGGGGGTTCCCGAAGAGACAGAGACGCCGGACGGGTCCATGGACCGCAGGTGGGGGGCGGAGGCTTGGCTTGACTGGGCCCCGCGGGCACGCGGCGGGTGGAGGCGGTGGGGGGCGCAGTAAAAGCATCCGCGCCGCAGGCCCTGCCTCAGGCCTGGGGACCCCAGTGTCATCCTGATGTTCGCCATGATCCCCGTGGAGGCCTTAGAGGGCGCATGGCAAGCACCCATTTCTCTAGAGAGGCCTGGTATCATTAGCACGGAGCAGGGACCCTCTCAAGGAGCACCCCTGACACCAATCTCTGTGGGCATCCAGCTGTGGGACCCCCATGTCTGTAAAGGTCCTGCTGGGAGGCACTCATAAACCAGCTGGGGGTACACTCGATCCTCAGCTCTTGTGGGAGTCCAGCTGCAGGGTCCCTCTGACCAACATCGTGCAGTGGCCCTGCTAGGGGTACCCCATCCCTGATCCTCGTAAGTGTCCTACTGAATACACCCCAATCATCAGAACTCCAGGAGAACGCTCATCCTTGGCTGGCACCAGAGCTTAAGTCTCTGATTTACTCATCCTTTGGGCTTTCTGCAGGTGCTGGGGGCCCCCATCTTTGGATGGCAGACTATTCCCTGGCCACACCTGTGAGTGGCCCACTGCAGGACCAACCACCCCACTCCTCCCCAGGCTGTGGAGTTGCTGCCTGCAGGCTGAGCCTGGGTGGGATCCAGCCATCTCCATGTTGGTCCTGCATTTGCTGCCTTACAGATCTGGCTGGGGCTTGGGCTTGAAGGGGGGAGGTGTGGCCTGGCCAGGACTGGGGAGAGACAGACAGGGCCTGAGCCTCAAAAACTGGCTTCCACTTGGGTCCTGAATATCAACTTGCAATGGGACCTCGATTTCCCCTATGGCTTCTGAGATTCTCCTAATATGCTGAGGGGCAGCTGCGGTCACTGAGCCTCAAAGAGGCCAAGGTTGCCCTCTGGGTCAGACAGTGTCATGTGATTTGGGGTGAGGGATCGCTCCTGGACATCCCTGGCCCCTCTCCTTAGCCACTAGAGCCCTCATCACCCCCATCTCCACTCATTAAATACTCAGTGTCGGTTACTTCACCTCCTCCAGGGCTCCATCAGCATTTTGTGGCAAGCCTGCTGTACACCAGGGTGAATGAAGCCTCAGCCCTCCTTCAGCAGGGAGAGTGGTCCTCCTCTCAGAAGCCTTCCTGGGTTAGTCACAGTGGTGTAGATAGCAGCCACCTTCTGCACAAACTAAACATGGACTTTCTGTCTCCCCCCCAGGCCCTGGAGCCCCGAGTCTGCCTCACTTCACCCCAGGTTGGGATCCAATATGCCCCTCCTCATGCCTTCCCTCCTAACCCCCAGGCTGGGAGAGTTACGGTGAGGGAGTAGAACTGGCAGGGATGGGCCCAGCCAGGGGGGTCAGAAGGGGCCCTTGGCTGGTGGTGCACGGAAGAGAAAGATGATACTTTCTGCCTGAGGGTGTTCAAGGAAGGCTGCCTGGAGGAAGAGGCCTCGGGGCTGTATCTTTTTTTTTTTTTTTTTTTTTTTTGCGGTACGCGGGCCTCTCACTGTTGTGGCCTCTCCCATTGCGGAGCACAGGCTCTGGACGCGCAGGCTCAGCGGCCATGGCTGATGGGCCCAGCCGCTCCGCGGCGCGTGATATCTTCCCGGACCGGTGCAAGAACCCGTGTCCCCCGCATCGGCAGGCGGACTCTCAACCACTGCGCCACCAGCGAAGCCCGGGGCTGTATCTTTAAGGATGCTAAGGGGTAACGCCAGCTGGCATTGAGGCGCGGGGGGGGGGGGGGGGGCGGGCCCTAAGCGGGGAGCTGGTGGCTGAGGGCAGTGGGCAGAGCTGGCTCCTCCCTGTCCTAACGTGCTTCCTCCTCGGGACTGTGGGGAAGGGTTGCTTCTCCACCCTCCCAGCTGGGAGCCTGAGACCTCAGTCTCTCTTCCCGTAAAATGAAGCTGACTTCGATGTCTGCCCGCCCACTGCCCACGAACAAAGGGGCTGCCTGAAACCACCCCGGGGCTAGGATCAGAGGGGACTCCTCCCGACACTTGCCTGCCAGCCACTGTGGCCACCTGGAGCTGTGCTCTCCCGGCCCTCCCAATGCCCATTCCATCCCTGCCGGACGCACCCCCCCCCCAACGTATCTGCCCCAGGCTTGCTCCTCCTTCCACTGGTCCCAATGCCTGTGAACACCCAGAGAGTGGGGGTTAGCCTCAGTGCCTGGCATGGGTGCCCAGGGACGCCTTTACCGGCCAGACTTTGGTTCTCGCTTCTGTAAAACGGGAGACAATAAACTACTTGCAGGAAGAATTCGTTCATCCACAAGTATTTATTGAGCGCCTGCTGTGTACCAAGGGGGGACTCGGGGCACCTTGTGAACGAGGGACTTCGCATGGCAGATGGTGTCCAGAGGGCTGAGGAGAGGAGCCATCATCTTGGCGACACTGCCTCCCCCTCCACGCTCGTGGGGCCCTCAACTCCCCAAACCTTTTCCAGGCCCTCCGCCAGGTCTCCTGCGTTTGCCCCCGAGGGGCGCCGAGTGCTCCACTCCACCGGGATCCAGCCAGCCTTTCTCCTCACGAGGGTCGGGGAGGCCTCTGCCCACACCACACTCGTCTGCTGTCATTGGGGCCTCTTCTGTTCAGGCCGAGGGAATAAGGCCCACGGGGGGCCCTCGCTGGACCCTGAGAGCGGAAGTGTCCAGCTTACAGATGGGGAAACTGAGGCTGGGGGCGGGGTAGGGCGTGGATCCGAACAGGGACCAGAGAGCTTTCTGCAAAACACCTCCCCTCAACTCCACACCCTGACAGGGCAGCCTCGCTTTTCCTTCCTCCCCGGGCCCCGAAACCGCAGCTCTCCTCCGTCCTCCGAGTTTGCCATCCTCGGAGTCTTTCCCGCTCACAAACCTAAGCGGTGTTCGAGGCGGGGAAAGCTAGGAGGTTGTCAGCAACGCGGACCAATCGGAGGCCGCATTCTGGGATGGGGGCGTGACATTAATTGCCATAGCAACCTGGCCCGCCTTCGCCCCGCCACTCTGTTGGGCTGCGCGCGCATCTTGCCCCTCCCGGAGCCTGGTGGGAGGAGCAGAGAAGGCGCGCCAGTGCTGATAGCCAATCGAAAGCTTGAGACTGTCGTTGCTATGGCGATTTTGCCCGCCTTCGGCCTGTCGAGCGCATCGTCTGTGTGTGTGTGCGTGTGCGTGTGCGTGTGCGTGTGCGTGTGCGTGTGTGTGTGTGTGTGTGTGTGTGTGTGTGGAATTGGGGGAGGCGTGTGTGTGTGTGTGTGGAACTGGGGGAGGCGTGTGTGTGGAACTGGGGGAGGCGTGTGTGTGTGTGTGTGTGTGTGTGTGTGTGTGTGTGTGTGTGTGTGTGTGTGTGTGTGTGTGTGTGTCCGACCAAACAGGAGCCCGAAGCTGAAGCGAAGGCCGACCTGGGAAGTGCTGGGATCCTCCGTCCCAAGGGGGAAACAGGCTGGAATGGGGAGCGTCTCCCCTAGGGGCACACACCTTGGCGGGGCAGAGCTGGGCCTGTCCTCCTGAGCTGCGACTTCCTCTGCCCTGTCAGTCTCTGCAGAGGCTTGGGCCAGAGGGGCCAGGAGAGACCTATGACCTGCGTCCCTCTTTCTGGGGCATGTATGTTTCCACTCTAATGGCCGTGGAAAACTCCACATTGGGTATGGGACTTCTCCCAGGAATCTTCCAGAAATCTGCTCGTTTTTATTTTTAATAATAGCTTTCTTGAAATGTAATTCACACACCATACAATTTGCCCATTTAGAGTGTACAATTCATCGGGTTGTTAGTATGATCACACAGTTTATGCAGCCATCACCACTATCGAATTCCAGAACATTTACAAAAGAAGCCCCATACCCTTTCAAGTCATGTCCCATTTCTCCTTTTCCTCAACCCCTGGCAACCGTTAGTCTACTTTTTGTCTCTATGGATTTGCCTATTCAGGACATTTCGTACCAATAGAATCATACAGTTTGTAGAAATCCACTCTTAAAAACAGCAGTGTGTGGATGTTCTTCCCAACTGGTGGGGCCAGCTCAGCCATGGGTGTGGACTCTGGAGCCAGAGAGATGTGGGTGTGAGTCCTACTCCTATTATGGCCTTGTTCTTAGCCCTTCTGAAACTCTCTCCACTTGGGGAGTGGTGGGGTGTACACTTGGCCTTGGGCTCTCCTGGCTTCACTCAGGCCGTGCTCCCTGCTCTCAGGTACTGGTGGACTGTGACAGGGCTGAGGGTCTCTGCTGGATTTTGAGGAGCCACAAGAGGCCAGACACAACAGGAGCAGATGGGCCCTGGGGGCTTGTCCTCTGGCCAGCCTTGTTTCAGGCCAAGCATTTGTCCCAGTGAGCCATGGACCTACTCAATATCTGTCGCATGCTGAAATTTCATCTCATAGTTCTTTCCTTATCTCAAGGGGCCCCTGTGATATTTGCCAGACTCTGGGCTGGCTGCTGAGGTTGTAGCAGTGAACAAGAAGGTCACAGATGTTCTTATTTCTCTCTTCCTTAGAAGTCACGTTCCAGGGCAGAGCTGGACAGTCCACAGCCAGACAAACCATTCATAGTATTCTTTAGGTCAAAGCTAAGTGTTCTGTAGAAGACAAAGCAAAATGATGTCACAGAGACTGGCGGGGGCCCAACTTCGACGGGGGGCTCAGGGAGTAGGAGCACAGATGCCCAAACAAGGCAAGCAGAGGCCAGGGAACCGCCTGCAAGGCTGAGAAAATGGCAAGAGCAAAGGCCCTGATGCAGGGACAGGCTTACTGACACCACCGTGAGAAGCAGAGGGCCATTGGAGGAGGGGTGGCCAAGACGGACAGGAGTGTGGGAGGGTTGATGTTGGTAAAGAGCACTTAGTGATACATGGGTTCTTCTGTTTCTCTTTCTTTCTTAAGGTATTAATTTAGGAAGCCAGTCTGGGTACTTTATGAGCTTCATGTTCTCATACTTGAGGTATCCCCAAGATAAGGAGGCAGCTTATTCTTGAGAGATGCTGCCTGTTTTCCAGGGGGTTTAAAGCCTCATCGTGTTTTGTGCTAAGAAGTAGGCTACAGTTGGGACTTCCCAGGTGATCCAGTGGGTAAGACTCCGCGCTCCCAATGCAGTGGGCCCTGGTTCAATCCCTGGTCAGGGAACTAGATCCCACATACATGCCGCAACTAAGACCTGGAGCAGCCAAAATAAATAATTTTTTTTTAAAAGGGGGGGGCAGGAATAGAGACACAGACGCAGAGGACATGGTTGGGGGGGAAAGGGAAGCTGGGACAAAGTGAGAGAGCGGCATGGACATATATCCACTACCAAATGTAAAATGGAGAGCTAGTGGGAAGCGGCCATGTAGCACAGGGAGATCAGCTCGGTGCTCTGTGACCACCTAGAGGGGTGGGATAGGGAGGGTGGGAGGGAGACGCAAGAGGAAGGCGCTACGGGGATATATGTATATGTGTAGCTGATTCACTTTGTTATAAAGCAAAAACTAACACCATTGTAAAGCAATTATACTCCAGTAAAGATATTTTTAAAAAAAAGGATTAGGCTACAGTCTTGAAGAAGACATTGATCTTTCTGCCTGTATTAGTTTCTGTCTCAGCTTTTTCTATTGTCAAATATCGTTGCTGGGAGAATCCGGCACTGCACTGGGAGGGGACACCTGGAAGCTTGTGCCTGGTCTCTCCTAGAACCTGCCCTGTATGCCTCTTTCCTTTGCCAATTTTAATTTGTACCTTTTCATTGTAATAAACTGTAACTAAGAGTTTGACAGATTTTCTGAGTTCAATGTGTCCTTTTAGTCAGTCTTCAGAACCGACGGCTCTGAGGTAGCTCCTAGCCGTCTGGCAGGGCTTGGCATGGCCGCCTCCTGCCAGCTGCTGACTTGTGATGGGAGGGCGCCCTCGCGATCTTCGATCTTCACCTGCAGGCAGCGCTGGAGTCAGTCGCACTGCAACTGCTGAGTGTGGCCATCCCCATCCTCTCCTCCTCCAGCAAATTCCTTCCAGCCACCTTTGTTTTACACGCCGCTCCTCTGGTTAAATTCTTCAGCTCTATGACTTCTTAATCAGGGGTCAGCAAACTTTTTCTGTAAAGAGCCAGATAGTAAATATTTTCTCCTTTGCAGGATGTGAAGTTTCTGGTCACTGCTCAACTCTGCCACCATAGAGTCAAAGTACCATAAACAATATGTAAATGCATGGCATGGCTGTGTTCCAATAAACCTCTATTTATGGACGTGGAAATCTGAATTTCATGTAATTTTCAAGTCATGAAATAGTATTCTTTTGATTTTTTTTTCAATCACTAAAAAAATGTAAGAACTGTTCTCATTTTGGGGACGAGACAAAAATAGAAAATGGCCTGTATTTGGCCCACAGGCTGTAGTCTGCTGAGCCCTGGCTTAAATTACTCACGACTCTCGACTTTGATTTCCAGGGATCCCTAGAAGCGAGTGTCCTTTCCTGACTGGTTGTGTGCATATGGTCTGAGAAGCATCATTCACGTCTGCACCAGGCTGGAGTATGGCTCTTCTGATCCAGCCCACTCTGGGTGGTCCCCCCAACCCCCCATGGGATACAGACTTGGCTCATCAACACAGGTGGCCCCACCCTTGCCAAGAGGCCAGTCCAGAGCTTGATGCTCCCAGCAGTTCTGGACTTCCCCCTTAAGCAGAGTGAAGGGCTCTGTAGTGGGAAGAATAATGGCCCCCAAAGATATCCATGTCCTTATCCCTAGAATGCGTGAATGTTAGTTACCTTATATGGCTGAAGAAACTGCAGATGTGATAGAGGATCTTAAAATGGGGAGATTATCCTGGATTCTTTGGGTAGGCCCTCAGTGTAATCACAGGTACCCTTCAAGAGGGAGACAGAGGAGACAGAGAAAGAGATGTGACGACGGAGGCAGAGATTGGAGTAATGTGGCCACAAGCCAAGGAAGGCTGGCAGCCACCAGGAGATGGAAGGGGCAAGGAACAGATTCTCCTCTGGACACTATGGAAGGCACGTGATCCTGCTGACACCTTGATTCTGGACTTCTAGCCCCCACAACTGTCAGACAATAAACGTCTGGATTTTTTGGTTTTGTTTGTTTATTTATTTATTTATTGGCTGCGTTGGGTCTTCGTGGCTGCACACGGGCTTTCTGTAGTTGCGGCGAGCGGGGGCTAATCTTCATTGCAGTGTGCGGGTGGCCTTCAGTAGTTGTGGCACGCAGGCTCAGTAGTTGTGGCTCTCGGGCTCTAGAGCACAGGCTCAGTAGTTGTGGCACACGGGCTTAGCTGCTCCGTGGCATGTGAGATCTTCCCGGACCAGGGCTCGAACCTGTGTCCCCTGCATTGGCAGGCGGATTCTTAACAACTGAGCCACCAGGGAAGACCTGTCTGTTGTTTTAACTCACCCAGTTCCTGGTCCTTTGTTATGGCAGCCTAAGAAATGAATACGCCTATTGTTCCTTCCCCTTTCTGGACATTCCACCCTCTTGCCATTTCTTTTTTCTTTTTTTGGTCACGCCACACGGCTTGCAGGATCTTAGTTCCCCGACCAGGGATCGAACCCAGGCCCCCAGCATTGGAAGCGCAGAGTCATAACCACTGGACCAACAGTGAACTCCCAGGATTGCCATTTCTAGTCTGACTTCCTCCCCTGCCTGTTTCCCACCTCTCTGTTCTCTGTCCTCTGCCTCTTATCTGCTCCTCTCTGCAGTGCTCCTTCACTCTTCACTGCTCCTTCTGCAGTGCTCTCCGAGTCGGCCTTCACTTAGTGTATCATGAGGTGTGCACGTATGCTTGAATAGTCCTTGAACACCAGCTACTCAGTTACAGCTGGATTTTCCTGGGCCTGAACACATCCTTCTACACAATGTTCACAGATGAAACCCACTTACAGAGGAGTGTGTTTGAGAGTCTTCCTCCAAGCAGACTCTCCATCTTCTGTACTTCATCCCTGTCTCCTTGCCCTTCATGAGGAATCTTCCACTCTGTGATCTTGCACAATAGCCCATTAACCTGACTCAAGCCTCCTCAATGGACATATTCTGGGTGTCAGACACACACGTGTGATGGGGCTGTCCTCTCCTATCAAAGTCAAGATGCACTTTTGCCAGCATTTCTTGGCTTTCCCGTTGTTGACTTGGAGTGCGGGATGAGGAGGCATCTTTCAAGCAGGGTGCTTCTGTAAGAGTGTCACAAGTCCTCAAGGGAGGTCCTTCCACCCAGAAGACCACCCCTGTGACACATGTAGTCCAGTCTTTTTTTTTTAATCTAAAATGTGTTTATTAGGATGGTTTCCCATTCATCTTGATTCAGTGTGCTTTTAGTGCCTTTTTTTTTTAACGTGTGGTTCAGTCTTAAAGACTCACATTTAGCTGAGTATTAAGAAATAATCCTTGGCGCTTCCCTGGTGGCACAGTGGTTGAGAGTCTGCCTACCGATGCAGGGGACACGGATTCATGCCCCGGTCCAAGAAGATCCCACATGCCGCGGAGCGGCTGGGCCCGTGAGCCATGGCCGCTGAGCCTGCGCGTCCAGAGCCTGTGCTCCACAATGGGAGAGGCCACAACAGTGAGAGGCCCGCGTACCGCAAAAAAAAAATAATAATAATCATAGAGTTAAATGTGTACAACTGTACAACTTCTAGAAGATAACATGGGAAAAAAAATCTAGGTGACTTTGAGTTTGGCATTGAGATGACTTTTGGATACAACACAAAAAGCATGATCCATGAAGAAAAAAATTCAGTTGGACTTATCTAAAATTAAAAGTTCTGCTCTGTGAAAGATACCATGAAAGAGAATGAAAAGACAAGCCATAGACTAGGGGAAAATATTTGCAAAACATAAATCTGATAAATGACTTTTATCCAAAATGTACCAAAAAAACCCCCCACAAATAAACAAAGCCTTTTAAAATTCAAGAATACGAAGTCAGTTTTAAAAGGATAATGCGGACTTCCTTGGCAGTCCAGTGGTTAAGACTCTGCACTTCCACTGCAGGAGGCGTGGGTTCGATCCCTGGTAGGGGAACTAAGATCCCGTATGCCACGTGGCACGGCCAAAAAAAAAAGCAAAAGATCTGAACAGACACCTCACCAAAGAAGATACACAGATGGCAGATGAAAATACTCTCAACATCATATGTCTTTAAGGAATTGCAAATTTAAACAGTATCACTACATACCTATTAGAATGGCTAAAATCCAAAATACTGACAACAGGAGGAACCAGAACTCTCACTCACTGCTGGTGAGAATGCAAAATGATATAACCACTTAGGAAGACAATTGGCAGTTTCATACAAACTTAAATACAGTCCTAGCATATGATCCATCAGTCACACTCCTAGGTATTTATATAAATGCGTTGAAAACATGTCCATACAGACACTAGAACAGGAATGTTTATAACAGGTTTATTCATAATTGCTTAGAGCTGGAATCAAACTGAGATGCCTTTCGATAGGTAAATGAATAAAGAAACTGGTACATTCATACAATGGAATATTATTTAGCAATAAAAAGAACTGAGCTATCTAGCCACAAAGAGGCATGGAGGAATCTTAAAATGTGTATTCCTAAGTCAAAAAGTCAGTCTGAAAAAGGTACATACTGTATGATTCCAACTTTATGACTTTCTGGGAAAGGCCAGACTATAGAGACAGTAAAATAGTGATTGCCAGGGACTCAGGGGGAGAGAGGGGTAGATGGAGCAGAGGGGATTTTTCATGCAGCAAAACTATTCTGTATGATACTGTAATGATTGACATGTGTATAAAAGAAACCGTAAATTCATATTTCTTATTTTAAAAGCAACTGTATAAAACCAGTATAATTGTACTGTTTGGCCTATAACAAACAAATATATTTGCCAATAACAGCATAATGGAGGTGGGTGGGACAAAGCTGTATTGGGCTAAGGAGATTACTCCAGAGAGTGACTCGAATCTAATTAATGGGTGTATTTATTTTTCCAACCTCATCAAACTTTGCACTTGAAATGAGTGCATTTCAGTTGCACCTCTCCACGGCCGGGGTCACCTCGGCTCGGTCACCGCGGGTACAGGGCGTGGTGGGACCTCCCCGACTCTCGCACCTCGCCCGCTCCGCTGGCCGCGGGCCCGGGGAGCCTCCTGGACGCCACGCCCCGCTGCCGCAGCCCTTTCTCTCCGCCCCGGCGCGGGTCCAAAGGAACTAAAGCCGACACTGGAAGTCCCTGCCCCGCCCACGAGGCTCTCCCGGAAACGCCCCTCTCCTGGGCTGTCATTGGCTCCGTCGGTACGGACGCAGTCCGCGACGTCACTTATGGGAAACGTAGTTCGCGCCCTCCCCGAACGAGGTCGCGGGTAACGCGGGCGCAGACTTAACGGAGGCGCACGGGCGGGGCGGGGCGGGACTTCCGGCGTTTCCCTGTGGTACTCGTTTTGCCGCCGCTGGTGGTCGGTGCGAGCACTTTTGAGGGCAGCGCTCGCACCGCAGAGACCACCCCGTCTGAGAGAAGCGCAGGGACCCTCGCCACGCCTTTGCTTGCTCCGTGACCCCCGGGCATGACTTGCTTTTCCTGAGACTCGCTGTCGTACCCTGAGAACGTCCCGAGGCTGCTCCCAGTCCTCGGGCACATTTTTCTCGGTCGGCCGGAGGCTCCAGCGCGCTGGACGGGGTGGCGGGTGCGGATCTCAGCTGCGTCCGCTGAAACTCTCCGCCCACAGGTTCCAATGGCAGAGGAGGCGCAGGTGAGTGGGAGGTGCGCCCCAGGCTCTCACCACCCGGATGCCCACCCAGCGGGTCCGGACTCTGAATGAGCCCGTGACAGGTGAGGAAGGCTATGACAGGTGAAGGAACAGTCTATGCAGAGATAGAGAAGAGGAGGGCTGGGGGTCTCGGAGCTCCGTGTGTGGATCCCGGCGGCTGAGGGTTGAAGGATGAGTAGGTCCTCTGTGCAGAGCTGGGGGTTGTCCTTGGCTGTGGGCCATGGGAGGTGTGGGGTGGACGAGGCAGGATGGGATTGAAGATGCTCTCTGTGGTAGCGCACTGGAGACACACACCACTGTGCACAGTGGAACGCGGGAGTTGCCAGTGGGGTGGACTGGCGAGGCTGTGGTGAGGGTGTGGAGTTGTACCATGCTGCGGTACAGTTATGCGTCTGCATGCAGGAGGACAGACTGGA
The DNA here is from genome assembly GCF_964270905.1 of Leucopleurus acutus. Classification (NCBI taxonomy): domain Eukaryota; kingdom Metazoa; phylum Chordata; class Mammalia; order Artiodactyla; family Delphinidae; genus Leucopleurus; species Leucopleurus acutus. Next base: position 58,967,141 of record NC_139162.1, read on the forward strand.
GGGCCCTTGGATGATGTACTCAGGCCTAAGAGAGAGAGAGGAGAACATAGTCTTTTTTCCTTATGAAAGGTGACCTCTGGGACACGGAGAGAATTGGCTGGCAGGAAATAGGGTGGGGCCTGAGTGCTTGGCGGGGTACATAGATGGCATCTCTCTGGTCACCAGCCTGTTGTTGTGGGCTGGATGCAGAATTTAGTAGCAGCATGAAGGGAGAGGCACCAATGGTACTGGGGGCCTTGGGAGTCCTCTGAGATTGAGGTGTTAGGAGGAAGGAGGTATGAGGGTATGTGAGGGGTGCGGGCTCAAAGGGAAAGATGATGTCAGTGAGAGCTGTGGCAGGACCTTGAGACACAGGTCAAGGGCATGGATGTGTTTCTCTGTTCATATTTTGGTTGGCTTTCTGCCCACTATTGACCCTAAGGCTCAGTTGAATTCATCATTACAGGCCCCTGTGACCTTTGAGGATGTGGCTGTGTACTTCTCCCGAGAGGAGTGGGGGATCCTTAATTTGACCCAGAGGAGCCTGTACCGTGATGTTATGCTGGAGAACTTTGCACTCATTGGCTCACTGGGTAAGTCTCTCACACTTTCCCTCAGCAAACTGACCACCTCTGCCTTTAATCCATGGGAAGTTCTGTGTATCTTAAAGCCCACAGAGGCTGTGTGCTCTTCCCCTGCCTCTCTCTGAGCAGCCCTGTTGGCAGCCTCAACACCTGCTGCCCTACAGGCTCCTGGAGTAAGGCTTGGGGTTCAGATGTCTACAGTTTTCCTAACAAATCCTATCCAGCTCTTCCTCTTTCTGGCTTCATGACTTTGCTGAAGCTGTGGGCCCTCTCTGTTCTGGTTTTGGCCTTCTTCCTCCAAAAGAAGTTTTATAGGGGCCTCTCTGGGCCAGGTGTGAGCCATGAATTTAAATCAGTAGATCAATTTGGGCAGGATTGCCGTTTTTTTTGTTTGTTTGTTTTTTTGTCGTGTTGAGTGGCTTGTGGGATCTTAGTTACCCGACCAGGGGTTGAACCCGCGCCCTCGGCAGTGAAAGCGTGGAGTCCTAACCACCGGACCGCCAGGGAATTCCCAGGATTGCCACCTTAATGTATTTCAATCCATGAACATAGTTGTCTTTCTATTTATTTAGTTCTGTAATTTTTTAAAGTGTTTTCAGTTTACAAGGCTAAATTTATTTCTAAATATTCATTTTAATGCTCTTTTAAGTGGAATTACTTTCTTAATTTTATTTTAGATTGTACATTGCTAGTGTATAGAAATATAATTGATTTTTGTATACTGATCTTGTATCCTGCAACCTTGCTAAACTCATTTATTTGTTCTAATGGTTATTCTTTTCGGTGGATTCCTTGGTATTTTCTCTCTATATAATGTCATGTCATCTGTGAGTAGAGATATTTTTACTTCTTTCTTTGCTTAACTGACTTGGTTGGCTAGAACCTCAGTACTTTATTGAATATAAGTTGTAAGAGTAGACATCCTTGTCTTGTTCCAGATCTTATGGGAAAAGCGTTCAGTCTTTCACTAATAAGTATGATGTTAGCCGTAGGTTTGTTGCATATGCCCTTTTCAGGTGAGGAAGTTCCCTTCTCTTGTTTGTTGAGGGCATTTATAGAGAAAAGTCGTTAGATTTTGTGCAGTGCTTTTCCATGTCTATTGAAATGACCATGTGATTTTTGTCCTTTATTCTGTTAACGTGGTATATTACAGTAATTGATTTTCTGTATTCATGAGTTATCAATGGTGTAGTTTTCTTTTCTGGTTATGTCTTTATTTGGATTGAGTATGAGGATAATTTTGGCTTCAGTGGAGCGGTTGGGAAATGTTCCCTTCTCTTCTTTTTCTGGCACAGTTTGTGAAATATTGGTGTTAATTCTTTTCTTAAAAAATATATTTATTTATTTATTTTGGGGTGCGTCGGGTCTTAGTTGTGGCACACGGGATCTTTTGTTGCGGCACGTGAGCTGCTTTCTAGTTGTGGCACATGGGCTCAGTAGTTGCTGCATGTGGGCTCTGTAGTTGTGGCACCTGGGCTTAGATGCCCTGCATGTGGCATCTTAGTTCCCCAACGAGGGATCCAACCCGAGTCCCCTGCATTGGAAGGTGGATTCTTAACCACTGGACCACGAGGAAGTCCCCTGGTGTTAATTCTTATTCCTGTGTTATTATTAATCTGTGAAGCCATCTCGGCCTAGGTTTTTTTTTTTCCTGTGAGGAAAGTTTTTTATTTTTATTTATTTATTTATTTTTTTTTTTTGCGGTACGCGGGCCTCTCACTGTTGTGGCCTCTCCCGTTGCGGAGCGCAGGCTCAGTGGCCATGGCTCACGGGCCCAGCTGCTCCGCGGCAAGTGGGATCCTCCCGGACCGGGGCACGACCCCGTATCCCCTGCAACGGCAGGCGGGCTCTCAACCACTGCGCCACCAGGGAAGCCCTATTTTGTTTTTAAGTCTATGCAGCTGTTCTGTTTCTTCTTCAGTCAGTTTATCTCTGCTCTTTTTTATTGCCTTCCTTCTTCTAGTTTTGGGTTGCTTTTTGTTGTTGTTGTTCCTTGAAGTATAAAGTTAGGATATTGAAGATTCTTTTTTAAATTTTTTAAATTTATTTTTAATTGAAGTGTAGTTGATTTACAATGTTACAGGGGTACAACAAAGTGATTCAGTTACACATATAGAGATCTTTTTTTAATATGTGTGTTGTGACATAAGAAATATATACTTTGTCTTTGTTCCCAGTTCCTTGGCATGCAGCTCCTAAAACCTTTGGAATCTCTGGAGTGATAAGAGAGTCTTTTGTATGCTAATGGGTTGACGGTGGCTGGGAACCCCTAGATGGTTTCAGGATGGGGGAAGGTCACCAGAAAGACCAAGGCATGATTGTAAGGTTGGGTGTTCAGCTACTCCCAACCCCTCCTCTCCACCTCGCTACCCTGACCTTTGGGGAAGGGAAAGGGGCTGGAGATTGGGCCAGTCATCAATGGCCAGTGATTTAATCAGTCATGCCTATGTGATAAAACATCCATAAAAACTCCTAAATGACCAGTTCGGAGAGCTTCTGGGTTAGTGGACACAGCAAGATGCTGGGAGAATGGTGCCATCAAGGGCATGGACACTTCTTACCCCCTATGTCCTCAATCCCCACCCCTGGCATACCTTGGCCTTTTCATCTCTTCCATTGGGCTGTTCCTTAGTTGTATCCTTTAAAATAAATTGGTAATAGTAAACAAACTCTTCTCCCGAGTTCTCTGATCTGTTCTAACAAATTATTGAACCTGAGGAGGAATCAATAATTGTGAGAATCCCAGATTTATAGTCAGTTGGTCAGAAAGTACAGGAGCCCTGGGACTTTCCGTTGATGTCTGAAGTGGGGGCAGTCTTGTGGGACTGCGTCCATAACCTGTGGAATCTGATGCTAATTCCAGGTAGTTGGTGTCAGAATTGGATTGAATCCTTGAACACCCAGTTGGTGTCAGAGAGCTGGAGAAATGGTGTGGGAAAGCCCCCATGCGTGTGGTGTCAGAAGTGTTGTGAATAAGACAGCTCAGAGATGTTTTTGTAATTTTCCCTCTAAGCAATACTTTTCCTGATAACTTTTGGTATGTTGTGTTCTCTTTTTCTTTCATCTCAAAATGTTTTGTAACTTTCCTTGTGGTTATTTAGGAGTACTTAATTTAAATTCCATGAATTTGTGAGTTTCCCAGACTCACTGACATAGAGAATAGACTTGTGGTTGCCAAGGGAAAGTGGAGGGCAGGGGAGGGATGGATTGGGAGTTTGTGACTAGCAGATGCAAACTATTATATATAGAATGGATAAACAACAAGATCCTATTGTATAGCACAGGGAACTATATTCAATATCCTGTAATAAACCATAATGGGAACGAATTTTTAAAAATTTGTGAGTTTCCCAAATTTCTGTTGTTGATTTCTGTTTTTTTTTTTTTTTTTTTTTTTTTCCGGTACGCGGGCCTCTCACTGTTGTGGCCTCTCCCATTGCGGAGCACAGGCCCCGGATGCGCAGGCTCAGCGGCCATGGCTCACGGGCCCAGCCGCTCTGCGGCATGTGGGATCTTCCCAGACCGGGGCACAAACCCATGTCCCCTGCATCGGCAGGCGGACTCTCAACCACTGTGCCACCAGGGAAGCCCTGATTTCTGTTTTAATTCCTTTGTAGTTAGAGAACATTCTTTGTATGATTTCAATTGTCTGAAGTCTACTGAGTCTTGTTTTATATCCTAGCAAATGGTCTATTCTGGAGAATGTTCCATGTGCATGTGAGAATGGAGGAGAATATGTATTCTGCTGTTGTTAGGTGGCATGTTCTATAGATTTCTTGGAGGTCTAGTTGATTTTTATTGTTATTCATGTGTTATATCCTTGTTCATTTTCTGCCTAGTCGTTCTATCCATATATGAAAGTTAGAAATTGAAGTCTCTAAATATTATTGATTGTCTATTTCTTTCTTTAGTTATGTCAGTTTTGCTTCACAGGAGGGTCTTTTTTAAAAAATTGTGGTAAAGCAAATAAACCATGAGATCTACCTTCTTAACAAATTTTTAAATGTACGGAAGAGGTTCCAACAAGGATCTACTGTATAGCACAGGGAACTATATTCAGTATCTTGTAATAATCTATAATGGAAAAGTATATATATGTATATTTATATAACTGAATCACTTTGCTGAACACCGGAAACTAATACAACATTGTAAATCAACTATATTTCAACTTAAAAAATAAATTTAAAAAAATGAACATTACAATTGCTTCTCTGACAATTTTTTTTTTTAATGTACAGAAGAGGTTCATGTTCTAATACTTGGTTTCCTACCTGGTTGCCATGGTGACATGAGCTTCCTGTGGTACGTGTAGGGATGGGTCAGCCTTGATTTGGGCTGGCATCTTATTACCTTTCTACCTCCTAGGCTTTGCACCTTTGAGGTTCCTATGAAGGGTGAGGTGGCCCAAATGAAGGGTGAGGAAGAGCCCTGGGTGCCCAACATGGTGGATATGACTGTGGTCAGCAGAGCAGAGGCCAGGATGGGTCCTGGTCTTGGTGAATGGGGCTAGGGGGTGCCTTGGTTTCAGTAATGGGTATCTGAGTACACTGGCATTTTGGTGCTGGGGCCAGTGACCACACCTTATTCCCACCTTTCCTCTCCCCTCTTGTGGACTCACTGTGTGGTCTTGCTATCTCTACCATGGCTCTGGACGACCCACCTCTCTGGCCTCTGTGTCTTGTCATTTCCTCTCCTCTGTGCCAGTGCAGAACTGTCAACTGTGACCTCCTGTATTTGTGATTTGAGGTGCGTACATATCCTTCAGTAATACTTGAGCACCAGCTACTGTGTCACAGTCATGTTTTCGTTGGAGTAGACACAGCCTCTTCACAGTGCTTGCTGTCTCCAGTAGCTAAGCCCTGCCGATACCCTTTGCACAGGAGTGACTTAGAGGCCCTGAATCCCTTCCCTGCACTGTTCCCATCTTTGTGTCCTGGTCCCTGTTGAGGTCTCCCCTATTCTGGGCTCTGGCAGAGCCCTGTTCCACTGGGCCAGCCCTTTCTCATCCAGACCTTTCCTTGCAACCTCCTGGCAATTCTGTGGACTCCTTTATGGGTGTGTCCGACATGCACTGATGAAGGTGCCTCTTCCGTCTAAGCCAGCTCTCAGTGACTGACTCTTCTGTCTCAGGTTTTCTGTGTAGACTGCAGGATGAGGAAGCCCCTCCCGAGCAGGTGAAGAGCCACAGAGTCCGCCTGTCAGAGAACCCCTTTCTGTGCAGGGTGTCTGGGAAGGACATCCCTGCCGCCTTAGGCTTCCTCCAGCCCCAGGCCACCCACAGAGAGGGGACACCACGCAGAAGCACCGAGCGCAAGGCCTTCCCACCCAGCTCCACTCGCCAGCAACGGCAGGGAGCCCACACCACACAGAAGCCCTTCAAGTGCAGCAACTGCGGGCAAGCCTTCCTGAAAGCCTTCGCGCTCCTCGACCACCTGATCACTCACGCCAAAGAGAGACCCTTCAGGTGCCCAGCAGGTGGAAATGCCCCCATGGAGAGCTCAACCCTGGTTCATCACCGAAAAACTCACACTGGAGAAACATCCCGTGTGTGTAGTGAGTGTGGGAAGGCCTTCAGTTACCCATCTAAACTGAGGAAGCACCAGAAGGTTCATACTGGCATAAAACCTTTCAAGTGTGGTGAGTGTGGGAAAACCTTCAACCGCAAAGATGCACTTGTTCTGCACCAGAGAATTCACACTGGAGAGAGGCCTTACCAGTGCAGTGAGTGTGGGAAGTCCTTCAGCGTTCTGTCTACCCTCATTCGGCACCGGAAAGTTCACATTGGAGAAAGGCCCTATGAGTGCAGGGAATGTGGGAAATTCTTCAAATACAACCATAGCTTCATTCTTCACCAAAGAGTTCACACTGGAGAGAGGCCCTATGAGTGCAGTGAATGTGGGAAAACTTACGTGACCCGCTCTGGGCTGTATCAGCACTGGAAAGTCCACACTGGAGAACGTCCCTACGAGTGCAGTCTGTGTGGGAAAACCTTCACTACCAGGTCCTACCGAAATCGGCACCAGCAGTTCCACACTGAAGAGAAGGCTTATGAATGTACAGAATGTGGGAAAGCCTTTAAACATAGTTCTACCCTCCTTCAGCACAAGAAAGTCCACACTGGAGAAAGGCCATAGGAGGACGGGGATGTGGGAAAACCTTTAGACATGGCTGGCACCTTGTTCAACATGAAAGGTCTCACTCCAGAAAGGAGATTGAGGAGAGTAGCCATTTGAAAGCTAAACATGTCACACCCCAGCACCCACACTGGGCTGGTGCCAGGTACATGGGAAGCGTTCAGGAGCTGTGTTGCACTCTCACCTGCCCAGGCTGTTCGCAGTGTTGAGTCACTGCCAGTTTCTGTGACAGAAGCCATCCCACTTCTACCACCTGGCAGGTCCCCGTGGTGTGCATCAGTCACTGTGTGTGCTCAGGGAAGCTGACCTCTGTGTTCCCCACTTGATAAAGGAGAGAATCATGAGTGGTGGAGCCCATAATGGGTCTTATTCTCTCCCCCTCCAACTGGTTTAGGTGTGGACATGACCTAGTTCTGGCCAAGAGTAGCTGAGCAGTGTCTGCTGGGGCCTTCCAGGGAAGGTTAACCATTTTCATGGACACTGTTGACACTACATTGGGTCCCTGTCGTGCATTTATCCAACCCTGGAACTGGCTCACACTGCTCTGGAATGTCTGGTAATCTTTAGGCCTTTTTGTTTAAACCACCCTTAATCTTTGGGATCTGTGTGGAAGGATTGAGAACAAAATTGGGCTCATGGATAGAGGGAATGGTTTCTGTGGGGGTCCCTGACTTTTGTCTGCCTCAGTGGGGCCAGCAGGATGGCAGAGGACAGCTCCAGTCAAGGTTGGCCTAACTTGCACTGGTGCCTGAGACCTCCAGGGAAAGATTGAAGGGCTTTGTGGATAAATCTTCAGCCTGGATGTCAGGTTTACTTGAGGATCCAGAGCTCACCTGAAGAATGGGGTGGTTGGTATAAGATCCCTGGGTGACTAGGGACAAGCACCTGGGTTCCTTGTTCCCAGGGAATGTTCTGCAATCTCCAGCATTGGTCAGAAGAAGTTGTTTCCAGAATCAGCTCAGAAGCCATGCCCCCTGAAATCGAGAACGTGGAGGTAAGTTCTAGACTGGCCATAAGTCCTACAGGGGCCTGTTGGAAAGAGTAAGTGGACACAGAAGCACTGAGTGAGGTCATGTGGAGTGGGGAATCTGGTAAACGAGAGGGTTTGAGCTGGTTCTAAAGAGGCACCCACAAATGTTCCAGGAACCATGGTTTCACAGGGTGCGGCATGCAGAATTTCTCAGGAATTGCAAACCTGTTCCCTGTGTCTAAGGTCACTGTCAGCAAATAATCTACAGGTTTCCTGGATTCTCAGAGCCTTTCCGGGCATGTTCACCTCATGGCCATCACCCTGGGACTGAAAGAAGATCCTGTAGTCCTAGGATGTGGCTTTTGTGACCCAGCTAGTGTTCCTGATGTCTCTGCACACCATGGCTTTGGCTGTTTTTGCTGCCGCTCTCCCAGGGCTCCAGGGAAAGAAGTGGTTGAATCAACATATGGATCCAGATCTATGTTTAAAATTTTGGAAACTGTTTTTTCAAAAGGTAAATAAAATGTCAGTTCAGCGAAACTTGTTATGTGGTTGTAGCTGTGTCCCTGGTCTAGAAATCATGCTTCATGTCAAGAAGGAAACGTTAGCTGGGAGGTATGTTTGGGGAGAGAGCCACCAACCCTGGACTTGAGGGGCTTTGGGCCATGGTGCTCAGCCAGTACTGTGGGTTGGGGTTGGAAACCACTGCTTCCTTTAGCTTCAGTGATTACTCTCACCCACCCCCTGATGGCAGGAGGGGTGGTGGCCACGTGGGGTAGGACTCTACAGAGTTCTCGGCCAGTCTGCTCAATGTCTCTCCAACACTGTAAGGCATACGCCCACCACCAGGCCTGCTCAGGCCCTTCTCCCTGTGTGTAATAATTGTCTGCCCCTGGCATGGCAGTCTGTGTGGAAGCAGAGTTAGAGTCCAGCTGAGCCGAGTAGGGCTCAGATGACAAACAAGTGGGGGTAGGGTAGACTAAACCAAACTCCTCACCCCAGCCAAAAGGGCCGGCATGACCTGTTTCCTGACCTCTTGGCCTTCTTCTCCTCTTCATGGGCCACTGGGTCTCCTCATTGTTCATTCCTGCCTGGGGCCTCTGCACTGTGGCCTTCTGGCTGGAATACCCTTCCCCTGGAGTCACCTCCTCAGCTCTCCCCAACCAATCTGCAGTAGCAGCCATCACTTTTGTCACCTCTGCTTCATTTCCTTCATAGCTCCAGCCACCCTACAATGACGCTGCTTTAGTCTGTTTGCACGTTAAATCTCTGTACTGCACATCAGATGGAGATGAAATGTATCTACCACAGAGCTCAGGCAAGAGCTTGACACACAGTAGGACTCCAGGGAATGTTTGGCTGCTCTGAAGGACTGTGCTGGGCCCAGACCACAGCCCTGTCATCAGAGCTGACTCGGGAGGGAGAAGGTAGGAGAGCACAGGGAAAGAGTAGTACATCCCCCTTCCTGCACTCCCTGAGTGCTTACACACCTACCCCAGGCTGGGTAAACTGCTGCTGTGCTCTGGAGACTGAACTCACCCAGCAGAGACAAAACCCATAGGGGCCCTCCTGCATGAAACAGACATTCTAGTAGGTGATGTAGACCGAATGTTCTGTCCCCCCCAAATACATAGGTTAAAACCTAACCCTCCATGTTTGGTATTTGGAGGTGGGGGCCTTTGGGAGATGATTAGGTCATGGGGGAGGAACCCTCATGAATGGGATTAGCGCCCTCATAAAAGAGACCCTCTGAGAACTCCCTCTCTCCTTCCACTGTGTGAAGACACAGAAGACAGCTATTATCCAGTATCCTCACCAGACACCAAATCTGCTGGCACCGTGATCTTGGATTTTCCAGCCTCTAGAACTGTGAGAAATTTCTATTATTTATTAGCCACCCAGTTTATGGTATTTTTGTTCTGTCAGTTGGAATGGCCCAAGACACAGGGAGACAGACATCCCTTAAGAAACCACACAACTGGCAACTGTGAGCAGGGTTGTGGAGGGGCCCCGAGTGTGTCAATGAGGCCCCTCCTGACGTTCTGCATTTCTGTCTCCTGGGGGCTCAGGTGACCTCTGCAATTGGCTTTTACCTTTTAGTGAAGGGAAGAAGTTATTATGGCTTGTATGTGTCATGGTTGCTTCTTTTGTTGTAACTTTTAAAAAACTGAGCATTTAATGATTCTTCTTTACACTCCATAGGGTTTATTCTTATTTCACTAGTATACATGGAGACACACACACAAATATTTCTCCCCTGGTACTGTTTTAGGTACATTCCATATGTTGTGATATCCTCTGTTTTCATTTTCATTCAAAATACTAATTTTTCTTTTGATTTCATCTTTGACCATGGATTATTTACAAGTGTGCTATTTAGTTTCCAAGTGAGGGTTTTCCACACATCATACTATCCTTGACTTCTTATTGAATTCTCTCATAGTCAGGGTCCATACTTTGTATTATTTCAATTCTTTTCCATTTATCAAGCCTTGTTTTGTGGCCCAGAAGATGCTCCATTTTGGTAAATGTTCTATGTGCCTGTGAAAAGAATGTGTATTCTGCCTTTATTGGATAGAATGTTCTATAAATGTCAATTAGGTCAAGTTGGTTGGCAGTGTTGTTCGTCTTCTCTGTCCTTACCGATTATCTGGGATGGATGTGGACATCTCCAACTATAATTGTGGATTTGTCTATTTCTCCTTGCAGTTCTATCAGTTTTTGCTCCATGTACCTTGAAGCACTGTTAAGTATATTAACATTTAGGACTGTCATGTGTCTTGATTAATTAATCTCTCAACCGGCATGGGGTCAGTTCATTCCTTAACCCTCTCAGAGGCAATGGGAATGAAGCCATTCCAGTGAGCCTAGGACAATCCCAACACCCTCCAGGAAAGGAGAAGGGAGGCAAAGGGAGGTGTTCTCTCCATGTATATGTAGGTGACTGCTGCAAATATTTGGATCCAGGCAGCTAGAAAGAGGTTTATGCTCCAGAGGTGAGACAGTGCTGCCTGAGCTGCTCAAAAAGGGCAGAGTAGCTTCTGAAAGCTCTTCCACATTAGTGACACATTAGGTAATTTCTTTGTGGGTATTCTGCTGCATGAAGTTGGATGTAGCTGAAAATTTTCTCACGAAGATCATTTCTACAAGGCTCCACTCAGGTATGAATCCTCTTATGCTGAGCAAGGTTGCAGAGGCGGCTGAAGATTTTCCCACAGTGGCCACACTCGTAAGTCCTTTCTCTGGTGTGAACTATCTGGTGTCGAACAAGTGTTGATCTTTCACTAAAGGCTTTCCCACATTGGCTGCATTCATAGGGCCTTTCTTGTGTGTGAACTCTCTGGTGACGAACCAGGTGAGAGTTATTGCTGAAGGCTCTCCCACATTCACTGCACTCATAAGGCCTTTCCCCAGTGTGAACTCTCCAGTGATAAATGAGGCTGGACTTGCGGCTAAAGAACTTCCCACATTCAGTGCACTCATAAGGCCTTTCTCCAGTGTGAACTTTCTGATGTTTAATAAGAATGGAGTTTTGGCTAAAGAATTTCCCACATTCACTACACTCATAAGGCCTTTCTCTTGTGTGAACTCTCCAGTGCTCAATGAGACTGGAACTGTGAGCAAAGGCTTTCCCACATTCGTTGCACTCGTAAGGCCTTTCTCCAGTGTGAATTCTCCAGTGCTGAATCAGGCTGGAGTTGCGACTGAAGGCTTTTCTACATTCACTGCACTCATAAGGCCTTTGACCAGTATGTACTTTCTGGTGCTGAATGAGGGTGGAGCTATTGCTGAAGGCTTTCCCACATTCACTGCATCCAAAAGGCCGTTCTCCGGTGTGAACTTTCTGATGTCGAAGGAGGTGAGAGCTTTGGTTGAAGTCTCTTCCACATTCAGTGCATTCAAAAGGCCGTTCTCCAGTGTGGACCTTCTGATGCTGAGCAAGGTTGGAGTTATTGTTAAAAGCTCTCCCACACTCACTGCACTCATAAGGCCTTTCTCCAGTGTGAACCCTCCAGTGCTGAATGAGAGCAGAGCTGCGGCTGAAGGCTTTGCTACACTGATTGCACTCATAAGGTCTTACTTGGGTGTGGACTTTCTGGTGCCGAAGGAAATTGGAGCTTTGGCTGAAGGCTCTGCCACATTTGCTGCACTCAAAAGGTCTTTCTCCAGTGTGAACTTTTTCATGCCGAGTGAGGTGTGACCTGTTATTGAAGGCTTTCCCACATTCACTGCATTCATAAGGCCTTTCTCCTGTGTGGATTCTCTGGTGATGAACAAGTGTGAGTTTGTGGCTGAAAGTTTTCCCACAGTCACTGCACTCATAGTATTTTACTCCAGTATGAAATTTCTGGTGCTTCCTCAGCTTAGACGGATGACTAAAGGCCTTGCCACACTCCTTACATACGTGAGATGTTTCTCCAGTGTGAAACTTCTGGTCATTAACAAGAGTTAATTTCTCCTCTAAGGAATTTTCAACTCTTAGGCATCTAAATGGTATCTCTTCAGAGTGAGTTCTCAGGTGGTTGAGGAGGACAGAACTCTTCTGGAAGGCTTTTCCACAGTCACTGCACTTGAAGGGCTTCTGTGAGGCATGGACTTCTGGGAGCTGCCCAAGACTGGAAGGGTGTGGTAAGGCCTCCCTGCACTTTGTGCTGCTGTGTGGCTTCCCACTGCCATCTGTGTTTGGGTGCTGGAGGAGGTCATGGCTGTCCGAGACATCCTTACCACCTAACCCACATGTAAAGGGCTTCTCTGATAGACAGACTATTGAGCTCTGCACAAACAAGTCCCTGTCCTTGTCCCATTTGAAGGGCTTTTCTCCACTGCACTCCTTCTGATGCTGGTGAAGGTTTGCACCAAACCAAAACTCTCTGCCACATGCTACACATGTGTAGGGAGTCTCCTCAGCATGTGTTCCTTGATGTACATCCAGGTGCAAAATGTCTTTCAAGAATGGGTCACACATGTCACAACTGTCAGCCTTCTGGGTGGAAGGATGTGCACTGAAAATCCTGACCTGTGACACCACATCTACAGAAGCATCCTGCTTGGAACATACCTCCTCATCTTCCACTCCATGCCAACAACCTGAAAGCCGAGCAATTTCTGGTTAACTGAGTGTTCCACTTAGTGGAAAGGGTGATTTCATTAGAAATGTGTGACTGACACATACAGAAATGGGCCCAAGAGTTTGTTGATAGGCCAAGGGGGCCAGAGTAAGAGTGAAAGGCTCACTGTGCAGGACAGGGCCCAGCAAGCCACAGAGTAAAGGGGCCTTACCAGAGGCATGGACACAGAGGCAAAGAACTTGAAAATACATTTCTCAAAGAAAGATAAATATACACAAATGGCCAGTAAGTACATGAAAAAATGCTCAACAGCATTAGTCATTGGAGAAATGCAAACTCAAACCACAATGAGATACCACCCCACCAGGATAGCTATAAGAAAAAAGATAGTAACAAGTTGTTTATGAGGAAGTAGAGAACTCAGAACACTCATACACTGCAGTGGGAATATAAAATGGTGTTGCTAGTTTGGGAAACAGTTTGTGAATTCCACTGCTATGTATCTACCCAAGAGCAATGAAACATATCTACACAAAAACTTGTACATGAACGTTCATAACAGCCATAATTTTTGTAACAGTCGAAAAGTGGAAACAAGCCAAATGCCCATCAACTGACGAATGGATTAAAAAACGGGTATATCGATACAATGGAATATTATTCAGCCATAAAAATGAACAACATATAACTGATATGTGCTGCAACATGGATGAACCTCAAAAACATTATGCTAAGTGAAAGCCAGTCACAGAAAAATGTATATTGTATGATTCCATTTGTATAAAATATCTAGAATAAGCAAATTTACATAGTCAGAAAGTAGATTAGTGGTTGCCTAAGACTCAGGAGGAAGGGATGAGGGGGGATGTAGAGTGACTGCTAAAGGCTATAAAGTTTTTCTTTAGGTAATGAAAATGTTCTAAAATTAGAGTATAGTGATATTTATTACCTCTAATTTTTAAAAATTTTAATTGAAGTATGTTGTGTTAATTTATGCTGTACAGCATAGTGATTCAATTACACATATATGTACAATTCTTTTTCATATTCTTTTGCATTATGGTTTATCACAGGATATTGAATACAGTTCCCTGTTCTATACAGTAGGACCTTGTTTATCCATCCAGTAGGTACTAGGGTGCATCTGCTAATCCCAAACTCCCAATCCATCCCTCCTCCAACTCCCACCCTTGGCAACCACAAGTCTGTTCTCTGTATCTGTGAGTCTGTTTCTGCTTCATAGATATGTTCATGTGTCGTATTTTAGATTCCACATATAAGATCTCACGTGGTACTTGTCTTTCTCCTTATGACTTACTCCATTTAGTATGATAATCTCTGGTCCATCCACGTTCCTGCTAATGGCATTATTTCATTGTTTTCTAAGGCTGAGTAATATTCCATTGTATATATACACCACATCTTCTTTACCATCTGTTGAGGGACATTTAGACAAATGGAGACATTTGTCTCCATGCCTTGGCTATTGTAAATAGTGCTGCTGTGAACATTGGGGTGCATGTATCTTTTCAAGTTTTCTCTGGATATGTGCTCAGGAATGGGATTGTTGAATCATATGGCAACTCTATTTTTAGTGTTTTAAGGAACCTCCATACTGTTTTCCATAGTGGCTGCACCAATTTACATTCCCCCCAACAGCATAGGAGGGTTCCCTTTTCTCTACACCCTCTCCAGCATCTGTTATTTGTAGACTTTTTAATGATGGCCATCCTGCTCAGTGTGAGGTGGTACCACATTGTAGTTTTCATTTGCACGTCTCTAATAATTAGTAATGATTAGCATCTTTTAATGTGCCTATTGCCCATCTGTATGTCTTCTTTGGAGAAATGTCTATTTAGGTCTTCTGCCCATTTTTATTTTTATTTTTCTTAATTTATTTATTTTATTTTTGGCTGTGCTGGGTCCTTGCCACTGCACATGGCCTTCTCTCTGGCCACAGCAAGGGGGGGGCCACTCCTCGCTGTGGTATGCAGGCCTCTCGTTGCAGTGGCCTCTCCAGCTGCAGAGCATGGGCTCCAGGCGTGCGGGCCCTAGCATTTGTGGCACACAGGCCCAGCAGGTGTCTGCCCATTTTTCAATTGGATTTTTTGTTGTTGTTACTGAATTGTATGGGCTGTTTGTATACTTTGTAAATTAAACCCTTGTCAGTTGTATCATTTGCAAATATTTTCTCCCAGTCCGTAGGTTGTCTTTTTGTTTTGTTTATGGTTTCATTTGCTGTGCAGAAACTTGTAAGTTTGATTAGGTCCCATTTCTTTATTTTTATTTCTATTGCCTTGGGAGACTGACTTAAGAAAACTGGTATGATTTATGTCAGAGAACATACTGCCTATGTTCTTTTCTAGGAGTTTTATGGACTATGGTGATATTTATACAATGAGAACATATGAAAAACCACTAAACTGTACACATTAAAAAAGTGAACGTCGGGGCTTCCCTGGTGGCACGGTGGTTGGGAGTCCACCTGCCAATGGGGGGGACACAGGTTCGTGTCCCGGTCCGGGAGGGTCCTACATGCCGCGGAGCGGCTCAACCCGTGAGCCATGGCCGCTGAGCCTGCGCGTCTGGAGCCTGTGCTCCACAACGGGAGAGGCCACAGCGGTGAGGGGCCCGCGTACCACAAAAAAAAAAAAAAAAGTTGAACGTGGGACTTCTCTGGTGGTCCAGTGGTAATGAATCCATCTTCCAATGCAGGTGAGACGGGTTTGATCCCTAGTCAGGGAACTAAGATCCCACATGCTGCGTTGCAACTAAGCCTGTGTGCCACAACTACTGAGCCTGTGAGCCTTAACAAGGCAGCCCGTGTCCCACAAACTACAGAGCCCACGTGCTCTGGAGCCTGCATGCCACAACTAGAGAGAAGCCTGTGTGTACTGCAACAAAGAGCCTGCATGCTGCATCAAAGATCCCACTCTCCTCAACTAAAACCTGACACAGCCGAAAAAAAAGGTGAACGTTATGATATGTGTCAGTAAAGCCATTTAAAAAAAAATGTCTCTGGGAGAAGGGGAAGAACCTAGGCATGGCCCCACACTAGGTCACCCTGCCAGGAACTGGTCAAGCTCAGTGGGATCCTTTAGGCAGACCAGAATGCCTGATCCCCAACCTCTTCTCCCACAAGGCCTCTGTGGGACCTAACAGCTATTAGGATTGCTCATCAGGCTGCTCAGGGAAAAACAGGGCGAGTGCATACAGCTCAGTCCCAGCACTCACAGCACCTACAACAGGAAACCTGGGAAGGAAGCAGTGTCCATGGTCCAGCTTTGGGATGAACAGAGCTTTCTGTGGGGAGAAGGCAGAAGGCAGATGCTGGCCACCAGGCTGGGCAGGGCATAAGGGCCTTACCAAGTGAGGTTATGAGCTCCAAGTTCTCCAGCATCACACTGTGGTACAGCTGCCTTTGGGCTGCATCAAGGAGCCCCCACTCCTCCTTGGAAAAGTGCACGGCCACATCCTCAAAGGTCACCAGACTCTGCAATGATGAGACAGCTAAGCCAGGGGGCCAATAGGTGGGGTGAATAACAAACAAATAGTCAAATGGGCACATCCAGGCCCTTAACCTGTGACTCAGACTTCTGCCACATCTACCACTGTCATCTCCTCTTCTCATGACCCCCTCAGTCCATCCTCCCCTCACCTACCTGCAGCTCACCCCCTTCTCCTCAGAGAAGACCCTCAGAGAAGCCCCTCACCTCAGAGAAGACAACAGGTGCTGGCACCACTGGTGTCCTTCTCTCCTCGTACTCCCACTGGCCACTGTATCCAGACCAAACCAAACAAGAGGAACAAATGGAAGGTGGATAGATGGATGCTGTTTTAGCTCTAGGTTGGCACACAGCCCACTTCCCCCATTGGACAATTTCCCTTGTGTCCTCCAGGTCACACCTCCCAAATATAAGAAAATTTGGGCTCTGTTTTCTTCCTTAAGCCTCTAGTACCAGGGCTCATTCCCTTACCTTGTACACATAGGACCATACCTTCCTCATATCTCCACTCCCCACAGCCCGCAATACCATCGCCCCTCTCCCTGGCCACACCACAAGCATCTCCCTAGTGTACCCATATACCACTATGTACATAGCTTGCCGACAAAGGCAAGCAAAATCCAATACTAACCTTGGACTGCCCTTGATCGCCAAAACTTCCCACTGACAGAGACAGCCCTCACCCCTCTATTTAATGCCTCCCTTCTTTGCTCTGCTGCTTCAACCTTGCCCCCCAGAACCATGAGTAAGATCTCAAACACCCTTATTCTCTTCCAGCTCTGACCTTGTGCATGCTGTCCCTTCACCAGTCATAGCTGTCCTTGCCCTTCCTAATACACGAATCCCAGACCCGCTGGCCCCCACTCTTGGCTTAGGAACTCTTAGCTTGGGCTGACCCTCTATGTCCCTGCTACTCCAATAGCCTGACAAAAACCCCTGGACCCAAGGAGGATAGCCACAAAAACCTGGTGAGCTGTAGAGAGGTAAAACAATGTAACCTCGGGCCCCTCTGTTATCCTACCTCAGTTACTTCCATGCTTCATTTTTCATCCCAAGTCTACACTCTACTCAGAGGCTTGGTCATCATCGTGTACCCAGCTCACAGCTGCACACAGTATCTAAGCACAAGCCTCCACCCCTTAGATGTCTCCAGCCTGGACCCGGCAGAAAGCACACTTGGCACCTCAATTTGGCAGTCTCTGGGACATTGTTTTTTAATATTTATTTATTATTTATTTAGGCTGTGCTGGGTCTTAGTTGCGGCATGTGGGATCTTTAGTCGTGGCATTTGGACTCTTAGTTGTGGCATGCGGACTTCTTAGTTGCGGCATGAGGACTCTTAGTTGCGGCACACATGTGGGATCTAGTTTCCCGACCAGGGATCAAACCTGGGCCCCCTGCATTGGGAGCACAGAGTCTTACCCACTGGACTACAAGGGAAGTCCCTCTGGGCCATTTCAAATACAAAAAGGCCAAAACCCAACTCTTTATCTTCCCTCTGAAATCTACTCCTCGCACCAACTTCCACATCCGGAAAACCTATCAGGGTCAACCATGATACCTCATTGCCACACATCAGGAAATCTAGTCCGTCCTACTTAAAAAGCACATCCAGGAGCCAACCACTTCTCCTACCTCACAGGCACCTCTCTGCTCCAGCCACAAAGAGCACACACCTGGACTACTGCAGTCTCCTCCTCAATGGTCTTCCTGCCTGAAACAGCACCCCACCTGCCAGTCTCTTCTCCACCCAGCATCCAGAGGGAGCTTGTTAAGATCTGAGTCAGAACACCTCCCTCCTCTGCTCTACACTTGCCGTGACTCGCATCACACTGCGAACAGAGGCCCAGCACCTCACTCTGCTATTCCAGGCCTGCTTCCAGTTCCCCTGCTTGTTATTTTCACCTGACGAAATGGAGACCTGTGGTTTCCCTGAACACTTCCACCTTATACTCACCTCCAAGCAACTGGCACATGCTGATCCCTGTGCTAGGGGCACCTTTCCAGACCTTATCCCACGTGATCCGCTCCATTTAACCTCTGGCCTAGGCTCCGGATGCTAGGGGAAAGTGACTCTCAGGGCCCCAGACTCATGTGCAGGTGAAGAATTCGGGACACGACCATTCTCTAACGGGCTCCAGGCACAGAAGGGGGGGATCCCAGCGGGTGAGGACCTGTGCACCCGCCACTCACCTGCGCCGGGTCCATCTGCGACGCTTCAGGCCCGGTCACAACCTGTGGGCTGGGCGGGGCCCTGCCAGGCGGCGACGGGGAAGAGCCCAGCGGGCTCATCCGAACCCCCACACCCACTGGGTGGAGTGACCGCAGGCTGACGGTCGCACTCAAGGCCTTTTGTCTTCCCCAGTATGATATAGGAGCTGTCTCCCGGGAATGTGGGACGAAGGCGGGGCGCGGAGACTCTCTGCGTCCGTTCCACTTCCGGGAAAACCGAGGCTCAGGAAGGAAGGGCCGTCAGCCGACGGTAAAAGTGACTGCCAAGGTGCGATGACGGTTCCAGCACGACCCCCCCGGCCCCCTTCGCCGCACGTCCCAGCAGCTGTTTGCGCACAGCCCAACCCGCCGCAAAACGAAGACTGCAATGGCCGTGCCGGAAGTCCCGCCCCACCCCCTGAGGCCCACGCGAAAACGCCCAAATCCTGACCCTTCACTGGTTCAAGGCTCGCGGCTGACTATGACGCTTTTCCCGGAGCCAATCGCGGTGCCGCCTAGTCGTTGCCTAGGTGATCAGGAGGGACGCACGTTGCGTCACGTCTCACGAGACACGAACTACATTACCCAGAAACACCCTCGCCGTGCGACCGCACACAGTGTTGACCAATGAGAGCCCAGGATAGGGACCAATGATCACCTAAGGGAGGGGGCGTTTCCGAAATGGCCGCGCCGGCGGGGGCGGGACTTCCGGGGTCGGACCATTGCTTCTTTGTCCCGCCTTTATGTCGGCACTTCGTGGAGTGTCGTAGCTGCTGGGCTGTGGACAGCATCCAGGAGGCTCCCCGGGCCCGCGGAAACGGGAGTAGGGTAGGTACGAGAGCCTTGGTGGTCCACCCGCTGTGCCTTGTACGCCCCATGACCGCAGCGAACGTCCCGCCTCCCCGAGCTCGCGTGTCCTCGGCTGTCGGGGGACCGCCTGGCGCCGGGGTGCCCTGCGGATACCTCCGTCAGGGCCCGTCTGTGTCCGTGGCCGCCCCGGAGTCGTCGCCCTGTGCGTTGTGTCCACTTTACGGAGAAGAAGACCCAGGCTCGAAAACCAGCCATTCCGAGGTCTTGACCCATTATGTAGCTGGACTGCGGGCGTGATAAGCGAGCCGATCGACTAGGCACGGATGAGGTAGAGTCTCCTGGCCTCCACCTGGCTGGACTCCGAATCCCAGTGCCCCAAGTCCCTGACTCAGCCTCAGGCCTGGGTGTTCAGGACAGTGGAACGTTCACAGGTCGGGGGATCTCCCTTTCAGAATCCAGTATGATAAAATGTGGAGGGTGCAGGCGGAGGAATGTGCATGTGCGAAGACTTGGAGGTGAGACTGACCTGAGCATTCAGGAAAGTTTTCCAGTCTCCGTTGCGGGTAACCGAGAGCGTGAGGATAGGAGTCCTAAGTCTGTTGACGGGCTGAGGATGCTGGGAGTCACAGAAATTTTTCATTAGAAGATGGATGGCTATGATCTGAGTTAGGATTTTGAAACTATCCCAGTGGATCCCGCGTAAACACACTGAGCAGCCTTGTGGGAGAGGGGTTGTGGTGGGGCTGAAAGCAGGCAGCTTCATGAGGTTGCTGCTGCAGGTATATGTTGGGTGGCCTGCTCAGAATAGAAGCAGGAGAGGTGGGAGAGATACTCAGATTCTGGATGCGTCTTTCAAAGTGGAGTCGATGGGACCTCCAGTTACACGTGGAGAGTGAACGTAGTGGAGGGTAAAGGACCACCGTAAGTGTTCAGATAAAGAATGAGATGGAGAAAGGAGGTTGGCAGGAGGAGTACATTTGGGGGAAGATTAGCAGTTGGATTTTGTACGGGTAGAGACTGAGTTGTCTGGAGGCCTCTCGGTGGAGGTGGCACATGTGCCCGTGAACAGATAGGGGATTTTGATTTGGCCTCCTGATGTCCAGACTGCAGTGCACTGGTGGCCTGGACCAGGGAAGATGCTGAGAATGGGATTTTGGAAGGAAACTCTTAGGTTGTTACAGATAGGCCTTGAGGTGAGTGTGGGGTGTCCAGACTAAGGACCAATAGCTGAGTAGATGAGGTGGGTGCAGAAAAAGAGAAGCATTGTCCAAACACCAATGGACATGGGGAGAGTGCATACCCAGGAGGACGGCCCATGCTCTCAGATACGAAAGGGTGGGCAGGTGTGTCAGGGGACAGGGTTTGGGAGACATAAGGGGAAGTGTGTGGCAGGACAGAGACTGGCATGTCAGGTCCAGTGCCCGATGCTTAGAACACATTCATGTGCCCCTTGCCTGCTGTTGCAGGACCCAGTGACCTTTGAGGACAAGGTCGTGTGCCTTTCTTTCGGAAGAAGTGAGGCCCAGTGGGGCTTCTGCTGTGATATGGTGCTGTCTTCACCAGGTCAGGCTGCCAGTTTCCCCGTGAGAGGTGCTGCTGGCCCTAGTGCTGTCCAATGTTCTGCTACCTCTCCTCCCAGACTACAGTATAAACAACCCCCAACACCTTTTGCCTTGGGACCTTGACAACTGTGGTCCAAGGTCAAAAATATCACAACAGGAGTAGCCGGTTATTTTCTTGGTTATTTTCTTGTTATATATATATATATTTCTTGGTTATTTTCTGGTCTGATGAACCAGTCAGGGTCTGTGACTTTTCGGTCCCTCTATCACACCTTCTCCAGTGGAAGTTTCCTGCCAGCTGCCCCTTGTCAGCGCCTTTACTGGCTTTATGGGCACTAACATGGTCATTGATTCAGGGGCCACTGAGCTTTTCTAGTGGGACCTTCCCGGGGTGTTCATTTTGTGAGGTTCAGTTCTCCCAGATGCATAAGTAATCCTCATCCACCTTGGTCTGTCATGGAGTGAATCACCCCTGACCTGGGGCTGGCTGACCTCGCACAAATGCCTTGATCTCCCTTAAGAATTACTGTCTCCACCCACCCCAGTGCGGTCACCCAACTTGAACATCGAAAGGGGACCTAGCTGGTGGATCGGGTGGCTCGAATCAGTTCATGACCAGAGAGACCCATGGAAGACCAGTCCTGGTGAGTGCAAGACAGGTGTGGAAGGGCCTGTGGCAGTGGGCTGATCTCTTACCTGGTACCTGACCTGTGTCTTCTGTTGCCCTGGCATCAATGTGAGTACCCATGCCTCTTTTCTATCTTTCTGACACCCCATCCTAATTTACCCTGACTTCCTGTCCCCTGGCTAAACCCTCTTGGTCCTTTGCCTCTCAGCCTCTCTCTTTCTCCCCTCTTATGACCAGGTCCTCCATCATTGGCCTCCTCTTCACATATCCTTAAATAGTTCTCGAAAACCTGTTCTTCCATGAGCCTGACTTGTCCCTCTGAGGAAGGTGGGCACAGTGTCAGGGGTCCCAGGCCTGGACTCCCCTCACTGCACAGCACCTGTCTGTCACCAGACACTGAGGCCCTGCCAGCTCCACATTCTGCAGAATCCACAGAGAACTGACACTGAAAGAGACACCTGATCAATGCACAGCAAATGGAGAGGTGTTCAAGGAGAGGTGTTCCCTTTTCTACCACCAAAAAAAACTTAAGAATGGGGGAAAAAATCCCAAGTGCATTTTGAAGGCCTTCACCTTTGTCTCCATCCTGAGAAAGCAGGAGTACGTTCACACCTTTGAATGTTACATGAGAAAGCCTCCAGCCAGACCTCTATTTCCATTGAGCACCAAAATATTTGCCCCATAGAAAGCCCTTATGAGGGCAGGGAGTGTGGCCCAAAATTTTGAGCAAAATTTTGCACTTCCCCCTGTACCAAATCATTCACACTGATAAAGGACTCACAAATGTGGAGAACGGGCATCTCCATTCAGAGCTCCACTCTTGTTAGCACCAGAAAATTCACACCAGGCAATAGTTGTGCAAATGCAGTAACTACGTGAAAACTTCCAGGAAAATATGAAACCTGTTTCATGCAGTCCCCATCAGAGAAAGGCATGAGCACAGCTAGTGTTGGAAAACCTCCTCTCAGAGTTAATCCTGTTTTGCAGCAGCAAGTTACCACGTTGTGAGTGAGGTAAGTAGGAGGGCAAAAAGCTGCAGCTCCTGCCTGTTCCGCGTAGAACGCTTCACACTGGAGAAGGATCCTGTGTGTACAACTGACCTGGGAGAGGTGTCAGCCACACTTCCTTCTTCCCAATGCGAGAAACCTCACTCTGGAGAGAAGCCTTCTGAGGGCAGGGAATACAGTAAAGTCTTCAGCTCTCCACCCCCCTTTTTTAACGTTTTATTTAAAAAATCAGCCTCTTTTTTTTAACCTTATCAATATAAGAGAATTAACACTCAAGAAAGAGCCTACATGAGTAGCCTTCAGGCAGAAGCTGGACCTTGTATAGAAGGACCGCCACCAGAGGAGACACTCCAGGACTGCCCTGTGCATGGGGAAGCCTGAAGGGGCAGTGTTGTACTTTGTGACTTGTTGGGGGACTTTGGGAGAGTTGTCGCACCACTGGCTCTGAGGGAAGAAGCCCTTCTGTGTTTGATGGTCACCTCACAATTGCTCAGCATAAAGCAGGCTCTGTTCCCTGTTTGCAGTGCCCTGGAGAGTGATGGCCCTGCACCCATTGGCATGACGTCATGCTGCTCTCCCATGACTGAGTAGGGCATGGACTTCACTCCTGCTCTGAGCAAGGGGCCTGATGGGATGGCTTCTGGGGGCCTTCTGGGTAAGGTTCCCATTATTCATGGACATTGTGAAGTCTGCATTTGATATCAGTGATGCCTTCATAGAGCTGCTTCAAGTACTCATAACATGATGGTTTTGTGCATTCCTGTCATTCAGCCCTGGTACTGTTTGACAGTGACTACATCACTAATTTACCTTTGATATTGGAGTCCTATTTAGTGGATGGAGTGAATTGAGAACATTGAATTGAGAGGTGCTCCCAAATTAGCCATTGGGCTGAAAAAAGGCACAGCAGCAAGGCATGGAGCATGTGTCCAGCTGTGACTCAATTTGCATTTCTTCCCCATGTCCCTGTGAAATGAAAGGATGGAAGCCTCTGTTCTGAAGCTTCTGACCTGGAGTTCTCCTGGGGAAGACAGTGTTTGGTCTGGAAGAAGCAAGATGATGGTCTCTGTTCCAGGGAATACCTCCCTCCAACAATACACCCAGTATAAGTATACAATTTAATGATTTTTAATTAATGTAAAGAGTTCTGCAGCCATTATCTTACCCCATTCCCATTGCCCCAAAAAGCTCCTTATATCATGTATCAGTATTTTATTCCATTTTATTGCTGAATGATATTCTCTTGTGCAGATATACCAAAATGTGTCCATCACCAATTGATGGACTTTTAAATTTTTTTCAGTTCTTGGCAATTAGAAATAATGCTTCTAGGAATATTTGCTTACAAATCTTTGTGTAGACATATGTTTTCGTTTCTGTTGGGTAAATGCCTAGGAGTGGAATTGCTGAGTCATATGATACTTTTATGTTTAACTCTTTAGAAACTCCAAAGCCATTTTCCAAAGTGACTGTGCCATTAACTGTACAGTACAGTGGCATTAAATAAATTCACACAGTTGTGCAACTGTCACTCCTACACATCTTCAGAAATTTTTCATTATCCTAAACTGAAACTCTACCCATTAAGCAGTCATCTTACTGGTGTTTTAATCTACATTTTTTTTTGTGAGTAATGATGTTGGGCATCTTTTCATGTACTTATTAACCATCTCTTTATCTTTTGTGATGATAATTGGGTTGTCTTCTTATCATTGAATCGTAAAGTTCTTAATAGATTTTATATTCAGAATCCGTATATATATACACAAGCACTTTCAGTCTGTGGCTCATCTTTTAATTTTCTTTTCTTTTTATTTATTTATTTACTTGGTTGCACCACGTCTTAGTTGCAGAAGGTGGGCTCCTTAGTCGCGGCTCACGAGCTCCTCAGTTACAGCACAGGGGCTCCTTAGTTGTGGCATGCGAACTCATAGTTGTGACATGCATGTGGGATCTAGTTCCCAGACCAGGGATCGAACCCGAGCCCCCTGCATTGGGAGCGCAGAGTCTTTAACCACTGTGCCACCAGGGAAGTCCCTTAGTTTTCTTAATGGTGTGTCTTGAAGAGCAAAATTTTACATTTGAAGTATAATTTATTAGTTTTTCCTTTTATGTATTGTCATAATGTCATACCTAAAAAATTCTTTGCCTAACCAAAAGTCAAAAATTTTCTCTGTTTTCTTCTGTAAATTTTATAGTTTTAGCTCATATATTTATGGTCTTTTTCGTGGTAATGTTTACATATGGTGTGAGATAAGGATCTAAATTCATCTTTTTGCATGTGAATATCTAATTTTCCCAGAACCACTTGCTGAAAAGGCATCTTTCCACATTGTACCTTTGTTGGAAATCAATTAAGGGCATTTTGGTACTCTCAAATCTATTCTATTGATCTGTATGTTTGGCCTTATGCCAGTACCACATTGTCTTGATTACCTTAGATTCATAGAAACTTTTTTTTTTTAATTGGCCTTGCTTTGGCTTGTGAGATCTTAGTTCCCTGACCAGGGATCGAATCTGTGACCCCTGCAGTGGAAGTGGGGAGTCCTAACCACTGAACTACCAGGGAATTCCCAGCTTTATAGAAACTTTTGAAATTAGGTAAGGTAAATCCAACTTTGATCCTTGTCAAAATTCTTTTGTCTGTTGTCTTTTGCGTATCTATGAGTTTAGGATGAGCATGTTAGTTTCTACCAAAAATGTCAGCTGTGGTTTTGATAAGGATTGCATGGGATCTATGCATCAATTTGGGAGTATTGTCATTTTAACACATTGAGTCTTTTTTTTGTTTTGTTTTTTGGCTGCGTTGGGTCTTAGTTGCCCCATGTGGGCTTTTTTTCCCTCTAGTTGCGGTGAGTGGGGGCTGTTCTTCGTTGTGGTGCACGGGCTTCTCATTGCAGTGGCTTCTCTTGTTGTGGATCATGGGCTTCAGTACTTGTGGTGTGTGGGCTGAGTAGTTGTGGCTCACGGGCTTAGTTGCTCTGCGGCATGTGAGATCTTCCTGGACCAGGGCTCAAACCCGTGTGCCCTGCATTGGCAGGCAGATTCTTAACCACTGTACCACTGTCCCACACATTGAGTCTTCTAATCCATGAACATGGAATGTCTCTCAGCAGTTTCTCTTAGCACTGTTTTATAGTTTTCAGAGTACAAGTATTGCACTTCTTTTGTTAAATTTATTACCATTTTAATCTTTTTTAAGGTACTGTGAATGGAGTTGTTTCATGAATTTCATTTTCAGATTGTTGCTAATATATTTTGGGTTTTATCCTGCCCCTTGCTAAACTTATTTACTATAGAGGTTTTCTTTTTAAAATGGATTCCTTGGGATTTTTTTACATACAGGATCACGTCATCTGCAAATAAAAACACTTTTACTTCTTCCTTTCCAGTGTGTATCCTACTTTGCATATCTGCTCTCCTGGGAAAGGCTGAAAGATTCTATGTTCCAAATCTTTTGATTTGGCTGCTAAGAGCTCACCCAGGGAAGGGAGAGGGCACTCTGAAAACATACCAGTGATCCAGGAGGCGAGGCTGCTGCTTTCTTGTTCTAGAGGATATTTCACATCACACCTCCAGCCGCAATGACAGGAAGCTCTTCTCCTGGGCTAGAAGTCATGTCCTCCGGACACCAGACCCTGAAAGGCAGGGTCACCTTCTTGTATTCCTGTAAGAGCCAGGTGGGTATATTAAGTGGTAAAGGAACACTGGGTATGAGGAAATAGAGAGTGGGGGAGACCGGCAGCCTGGAGTGACTCTGCCCTTTCTGTGAAGCAGTCATGAGTCTGTTGTTTTTTGTTTTTTTTTTGCGGTACGCGGGCCTCTCACTGTTGTGGCCTCTCCAGTTGCGGAGCACAGGCTCCGGACGCACAGGCTCAGCAGCCATGGCTCACGGGCCCAGCCGCTCTGCGGCACGTGGGATCTTCCTGGACCGGGGCACGAACCCATGTCCCCCGCATCGGCAGGCGGACTCCCAACCACTGCGCCACCAGGGAAGCCCATGAGTCTGCTTTGATGACTGAGTCCATGTGGGGTGAGAGTATGCAGACTTTCTGAGGATCTGCAGACCTGCACCTCTGCCAAAGCCATCAATTCAATATAGGGGAATGGGGACTTCCCGAGAAAGCCCGTGCACAGCAACAAAGACACAACACAGCCAATAAATAAATAAATACATAATCTATTACATAGAGGGGGAACTGAGACTTTGTAATATGTCCAGTGGCACACAGCTAATTATCAGCTGTGATGTGTAGCTCCAGATTTTGTGTCCTTTACTGGCTCAGTATCTCTAGAACGCCTATGGTGGTGCCATGAGCTTTAAATAAATAACACATTTTACAGGGAAGCCATGTGCTTATTTGCCATCCAGATATCTTCTTTAGTGAAGTGAGTGTTCAAGTCACTTTTGCCCATTTTTAAAAATTAGGCTGTGGGAGGTCCCTGGTGGTCTAGTGGTTAGGGTTTGTCGCTTTCACTACCATGTCCTGGGTTCAGTCCTGGTTGGGGAACTGAGATCCCACAAGTCCTGTGGTGTGGCCAAAAAAAACAAAAGTTGTAAGAGTTCTTTATATAGTCGAGATTCAAGTCCTTTGTTAGTGTTTTCTTAACAGATAGTTTTCCCAGTATGGCTTACATTTTCATTTTCTTGAGAGTGACTGTTGAAATACAAAAGTTTAACATTTTGATGAAGTCCAATTGATTTGTATTTTTCTTGTTATGCTTTTTATGATATATTTAAGAAATTCAGCAAATCCAAGGTCACTGTGCTTCCTTCTAGAACTTTTATGGTTATAAGTTTTATAGGTATGTCTATGATCAAGTTTGAGTTAACTTTTGCACATGACTTGAGGTATGGGTGGAAGTTTGTTGTTGTAATATATGGCTGTCCAGTTGTTGATTTGGTTGGTTGAAAAAATTACCTTTTCCTCTGTGAATTGCTTTGGTCAGTTTTGGTACATGGAACCCAAAAGTCCACTTGGCATCTGGCTTCAGGCACTAAGTGGATCTGGGGCTCAAGTAACGCTGCCTTCCTCTGTGGCTCATTCACAGATCAGCCTTCCTGGAGAGTCAAGACAGATGTCAGTAGCCCCAGTTCATAGATGCTCAGAGCCATAAGGGCTTTATTTTGGATGTTCTGGCACATGCACATGATCATGTACCCACAGACGCATGTGCGTGCACACACAAACACCCCCCCTCACACACACACACACCCGCAGGCCGGCTGCCCTGCACAGAGCCCTGTTGGGGAGACCACAAGGCAGGTTCAGGTCAAGGACACTTCACCAAATCAAGGACTCTTCACCAAAAGTCTTCATTTTACAGGATCTACACATCGCAGACCATTTGGTGTACAAATGATTCAGCTCTGATGACAGGTGTCTGCCCTACCTTGCTTGGAGGCCTGAGTTCCACATGTCTCAGCTGGACTTTAATTCTGATCCCAAGCCACTCTCCCATGTTGGTGGGAGGCAACTGATACACCCAGGAGAGTGGGCCTGAGCAGGCCAAGGGTCCCTGGATATCTTGTGATGCTAGGGATGAATTGGTACTCTGGGGAAATCAAATGCTTAGAACCAACACACCTTTGTTCAGTATGTTGTGGCATCACCAGGGAAATATTAAGGTTCCAGTAAGTTGGCTGGTGTGACAGAGCCCTGGTGGGGAGAGTAGAAGGTAGGTGAAGGGCTTCATCCATGCACTGGGGGCAGTGTTATGAGGCCTGTCTAACTACAGCTGACAACACGGGTTCAAGGACTTGAGCCATTGATGATGTGTCCACCCTTTGCCAGGAAGCCTGAGGCCCCAAGGTTCAACTGAATGTAACTCTGATCCCAAGCCTCCCAAGTTGGTGGAAGACAATCATTACACCCAGAAGGGATGGTCTGAGTTCAGGGATTCCCTGACACCTTGGGATGCTGGGGAGAGCTCAGGCACATCTGCCACGTGCTCGGCTGACCACAAGCCTGCCAGGAATGCCATCCCTCATATGGTCAGTTTCAGGGAACTGGCGGAGGATTGGGGGGAGGGGTACAGAGAGTCATCCTGAGTGGAGTAGCAGCAGTGCCACTGTCCCTGCTACGTGCTGTGCAGTAAACACTGGGCCAAAAGCCTTCGTGTCTGGGGACCCCCAGGGACTCTTGGGCTCCCTGAAGCCTGGTTTGCTTATTTTCTAAGAGTCACAAGTGTTGGTCCAGGAACACATATGGAACCCATATATATAGTTTGCATTTGTACCTATAAACTTTGAAGTTTGGGGGAAATAGTTTTCAACCTTTATAAAATCTAAAGGCTCCACATAAAAACATGGATCTCTCACTCCTCTTGGAAAACCAGAAAATGGGGCAACCATATGTTGATTCCACCGTCTCTGACCCCTATACCTGGGGACAGCTGTGCCTCAGTGGCAGCAGAAAACAGAAGATGATAAGGCCAATGGCCACCACACTCGCCTGGAATACTGACTGGGCCACTAAAATCCTGGACTGCAGGACCTCCCTTCTCAGTCCCAGGGTTCCTGCCTTTGCAGTGTTGGCCTTGAAGTGAGCAGCTCTGGGAGGCTGTAGGAATTCAAACCACCTCAAGATTATTGTCTGGCAGTGAGCACCTCACCCCTGGTTACACCCCTCAAGTGGCATTGCACTTGTTCTGGAGGACAAGGCAAGAGCATGCAGGACTTCCCTGTACAGCTGAGTCTCTCTTGTGGCCAAGGTCACTGTCAGCAAGTTTGGCAAACACTACAAATCAGGTTTTCTCAGGTGTGTTATTTTTTCCCCGAGAGCTATTGTTTGCTAATTTCTGTGGTATAAATTCCACCATGGCTATTTCAAACTGCCCACTTGATGTTGAACACACTCAGCTCTTGTGAGTGGGTATGATGTGCATGGCCCAGGCACAGCATCGGCCACATCTCCGTTTGTCACAGTCTTCCTGAGCTCAAACCCAGTGTGTCCACACCCACTTATGCTTCTACCTGGCCCCTGTAGATCTTAAATCCAGAGATGCCTACCTACAGATTCTGGACATCAGGGGCCTTACTGGACCCATGGGCAGGTCCCAGGAGACATCCTCCCCTCAACACTTTTGAGGGATGTGGGACATTCCCAGGAATGCTGTGCAGGAATTGCTGGAGATTCCCACACCAGTACTTAAACCCCAAAGCTCTGGGCCCAACAAATAGTCCTGGCACCCAGGATATAAGATTTGGCCCAGAGACCTTCAGTCTGTCCCAGGAGGCCTTGGGCTACAAGGCAAATTAAACTAGACTGCACGCTATTCCTTGCCATCCTACTATCAAAGTCTGGGCCCCCACAAAAGCCCTTCCCTCTCTTGGCACCATTAGAGCCCAATTCTGTTCTCCATCTCTCCCCATACACAATGGACGGAGTCTCAGGATTAAAGATGGCTTCAGCAATAAGGTCTTTATTATCACACTCTGCAGGCAGGCAGTTCCAAGGCTGGGTGATATGGAGGCTGGACCAGTTCACTGCAGGCATCATCTGTAGACTCAACAATGCCCATGAAGAAGGAAACTTCCTCTGGACATCGTCAGACTCCAGATCCTCCTGGAGAGAACTACGTCAGGGCAACACCTGAGCCACTGGGGACAGGGGAGAGGTGGAAAATGAGGCCACCCCAATGGGCTCCCAAAGTTTATGGCTCCCTCCAGGGAATGAGAACACAAGCCTGCATTCCCTGAGTATGTTGAGATGACAGGCACATGGTGTGGGGATCTGCCAAGTGGTAGCGGTGAGAGGGCACCTGGCAGTGACATAATCTGGCAAAGCACTTGGACAGGTTAGAAAGTGCTGCATAGCTCCTGCAAGCTTCCCACTTACCACTGGCACTACAGCCAATCTCCCAGTAGGGGTGTGGGATGCACAAGTTTCAAATTTTGGCTGATGGCTTCCTCACAAAGGTTCCTTTCATAGGAGTTTCTCAAGAGTGAGTCCTTTTATGGAACAAGGAGAAGGTCCCCACTAGTGCTTATCCACTCTTGCCACATTCCTAAGGCCTTTCTTTGGTGTGACCTTTCTGGGCTGAGGGAGGCTGGAGCTCTGGCTGAAGGTGATCCTATGTCCACTGCACTCAGATGGCTCTTTTCCAGTGTGACCCTTCTGGTGCTTAGAGAGGTTTGAGCTGTAGCGGAAAGCTTTTCCGCATTTGTTACACACATAAGGCTTTTCTCCAGTGTGAACTCTCTGGTGCTGACTGAGAATGGAGCTTTCGCTGAAGGCCTTCCCACACTGGCTGCACTTATAAGGCCGTTTTCCGGTGTGAACTTTCTGGTGCTTAACAAGGTTAGAGCTGTAGCTGAAGGCTTTCCCGCATTCAGTGCACTCATAAGGCCTTTCTCTGGTGTGAACTTTCTGATGCTGAATGAGGGCAGAGCTTTGACTGAAGGCTTTCCCACATTCGGAGCACTTGTAAGGCTTTTCTCCAGTGTGAATTCGCTGGTGTGGAACGAGGTTGGAGGGGCAACTGAAGGCTTTCCCACATTGGTTGCACTTATAAGGTCTTTCTCCAGTATGACTCCTTTGATGCAGAATAAGTTTGGAGGTTTGCTGGAAGGCTTTTCCACATTCACTGCACTCAAAAGGCCTTTCTGTGTTGTGAACTTTCTGATGCCGGACAAGATGGGAGGTGTTAACGAAGGCTTTTCCGCATTCACTGCACTCATAAGGCCTTTCTCCGGTATGTATTTTCTGGTGCTCGACAAAGTTGGAGATACAGCTAAAGACTCGCCGACACTGTCTGCACTCATAAGGCCTCTCTGTGTTGTGAACTTTCTGGTGCCGAACAACGTGGAAGCTACGAGTGAAGGCTTTCCCACACTGGTCACACTCATAAGGCCTTTCTCCAGTGTGAACTCTCTGGTGCTGAGTGAGTGAGTGTTTGCGGGTGAAGACTTTACCACATTCACTGCAACTGAGATGCGCTTTTCTAGTGTGAACTTTCTGATGCGTCCTCAGGCTAAACAGGTGGCTGAACACATTCCCACATTCCTTACACACATGGGATGTTTCTCCAGTGTGAGTTTTTCGGTGATTAAACAGGGTTGAGCTCTCCATGGGGGCATTTCCACCTGCTGGGCACCTGAAGGGTCTCTCTTCGGCGTGAGTGATCAGGTGGTTGAGGAGTGCAAAGGCCTTCAGGAAGGCTTGTCCGCAGTCGCTGCACTTGAAGGGCTTCTGTGAGGCATGGCCTCCCTGCTGTTGCTGCCAAATGGAGCTGGGTGGGAAGGCCTCCTTACACTCGGTGCTTCTGTGTGATGTCCCCTCTCCGTAGGTGGCCTGGGGCTGGAGGCCATGGCTGTCCAGGACAGCCTTAGCACGCTCCCTGCATGTGAAGGGTTTCTCTTCACTGTGCTCCTTCTGGTGCTTGTGAGAGTTCGCACTGAGCCAGAAACCTCTCCCACATGTCTCACACGTGTACAGTTTCTGCCTGGGTTGTATTCCCTGGTGCTCAGCCAGGTGTAATATGTCTTTTAACACTGGGTCATGCACATCACAGGTGTTGGCCTTCTGGATGGATGGATCTGCCTTGGGGGTCCTGGACTGAAGCACTGCTACATAAACACTCTGCTCATAAGATGCCTCCTCAGCCTCTGCTCCACACCCATAATCTGAAAGCAGAGAAATGCCAGTGAAATGTATGTGGGCTTTGTTGGGAGAGGGCAGCCCCTTCACAGATGTGTGTCTGCCACATTCAGGAATGAGTCTGTAGATCAAGTTGGGGTGAGGTAGAGCCAGTGGTGCAGGACTGGGCCCAGGAAGGCCACAGAAAGCGAGGGCCCATCACCTGTGAGAACATGGGTGAGGTTCAGGCTGGGAGGAGAAGCAGAGATTCCAACTCATTCCTCAGCTTTCATCAGGAGAGGAGAGAGCTCTGCCAGGAAAAGAGGACACAGAGCCATGTGCACGAGCTCAGGAAAATGCAAGGAACCTGGTGCTCTGAGTCTACATGAAGATACACACACATGTCATGACACATGGACTGTAGGCTAACCTGGGACAGCCCTGCAAAAGGAGGAAAGGCGGGGAATGGGGGAGAAATGGAGATCAGAGCAGTGAGGCTGTCCGTCATCAGGCCTAGGTACAAAAGACAAATGGCAAATAGGTGGTCTGTCCTCAATGAAGAAGGAAGGTGGGGGTCGGGTGGGGCTACTGGCTCCAGCAACAAGCTCCAGTGGACACAGGGGAAGTACCCAGTATAATGTGAGCCCACCACAATGTCGCCTCTGCCCCCAGCTCCCATTCACCAGAGCCAGGCCGCTTCCCAGCCTCTCTTGCTGTGTCTGCACACATGGGCACCCAGGGTCCTTTGCCCTGTTCCTGTGGTTGGGCAACCACACAGGACGTGGAATATGCAAGTCCTGGCAGAAAGAGCGGATGAGGGGGTGGCCTAGCTCAGGGCAACCTATCCGGTGACAGACCAAAGGGAGTTCGTGTCATCTTTGCAACTGGGAAGAAAACCCAGTGTTACAAAATCAGCTCCTGAGGAGCGGCTCCCAGGAACAGCCCGGTCGTCTCCACAAGCAGTGACCACGTCGGTGTCTGCAGTCCACAGCACAGCCAGGCACAGAGGTGCCACCGATCCGGACCAATTTAGGCAGCCGGATTGAGACTCCGAAGCCTGAGCCTTTCCCCAGAAGGCTTCGGAATCAGATGTTGGGGCTCCTCAGAGAAAGGAGCAGGCAAACACGAGGCAGGTGGTCCAGGGGAGGAAGCAGTGCCCATGCTCAGCTGCGGGAAGACAGAGCTGCTTCTGGGAGAAAAGGAAAGGCAGAGCCTAGGAGGCTGGGAGGGCCTTACCCAGTGAGGCCACAAGTGCCAAGTTCTCCAGCATCACATCACAGTACAGGTGCCTCTGAGCCTCGTCAAGGAGCCCCCACTCCTCCTGAGAGAAGTACACGGCAATGTCCTCAAAGGTCCCCCAGCCCTGCCATGATGAAGACAATTAAGTCAGCTAGACCAAAGGATGGTAGAAAAACGAACAAAAAACAGTGCACAGATGAGCCCATACAGACCTAGATCTTTCACCCTGCATCATACCACCTCTGTGGTGGGCAGTCTCTGACCCCTAAACCATCCTCCCCAAACACTCCAGGTCACCCACTTCCCCCAGATGCAACGTCATGGGTGCCGCTGTCTCCTCATGTCCCATCGGTCACTGTCCTTCAAAGAGCAGGCAGGTGGACAGATAGATGCCATCTAAACCCTTAGCCTGGCATGTAGGGTCCCACTTCCTCCTGCTAGGTAATTCCCCTGGGTCCCCAGATCCTGCCACCCAGAAACCCCAAACCGGAGGCCCCCTTTCTCCCACAGGGCCCCCAGTACCAGATTCCAGTCCACTGACTCATCTCCTCTGCATGCACACGTCAGGCTTTGTATTGCACATCTCCAGACCCCACACCATTCCCTGGCCCACACAATGGGCATCTCCCAGCCATCCCACATGTCACTGTGCAAATGGTGTCCAGAGCCTGGCTACTTGGTGAGGTCAACCAGTACCCCTTCCTGACCCAGACTTCAAAGAATTCCAACTGCCAGGGGTGGCACCCAGAGTTTCCTTCATTGTTTCTGCAACTGGGCCTATTCCTACCTTTGACTCTCAGCCACCAAGGCCAGACGTGGATCTCTGGCATGTCCTGGCCTCTGACTTTCTGCATGCTGTCACCTCCCCTGCCACTGTATTCTTCTCTCCTAATGTATACTCAAAAGTCCAGGCCCACCACCTCCCACCCCAGGCCTGCGACACTCCCAGTTGCCTGCCTGCCACTGAGCTAACCTGCTATCCTAACTGAAACTCACAGGCCCCACAGAGGGCGCCAAGAAAGGCTGGTGAGCCATAGAGAGGTGAATAGCCACCAGCCCCGGTCCTGCTGTCATCTACCTCCACCCACAGTATGCCTCAGCCTCCACCCCAGCGACCGGGGCCCCTTCTGGACCCTCCTCTCCCACACACCCCTTCCTTTGTGGCTGCTCCTCCCTTCACCTGAATTTGTGACACCCACCACCCCTGTCCAGGTACCTGAAGAGCCACCCAGTCCTCAGCTGCCCCCATGGGGCATCCATCACCATGCCCTAAAGACGCTCCCTCCTAAATCTGCACCTGAGTTCCACCTCACTTCACAGGCTGGGTACTGCCAACTGGATGTCTCCAAGTGGAATCCCTCAGCATAACTCAGACCTGCATTCAGAAGTCTCTGGGACATCTCAGTCTCCACATGGTCAAAATCCACCTCCTGATCTTCCCTGAAACCACTCCACCCACCAACTTCCCCATCTCAGCCGAAGCACTTCCACCTAATCGCTGAGGCCAAAAACCCACGGGGACATCCCCACTTCCTTGTGCTCTCTCTCTCTCTCTCTCTCTCTCCCTCCCCCCCTCCACCTAAAATCAGGCTGGCTTAACTTAAAAGACAGATCCAAGCTCCAACCACTTCTCCCAACTCCAGTCACCGCTGTGGCCAAGCCACTGCTATATTAAGGTAGCATCCTTGTGTGCCTCCTTTTCTCTTCCCTCACTCTCACTCTCCTGTCTGTTTTCCACTCTGCAGCCCGAGGAAGCCTGTGAACACCTGAGTCAGATCACCTCCCTCTTCTGCTCCAAACCTTCCGTGGCTCCCGCCACCCTCACGTGACAGGCCAAGCTCTTGTCCAGCAGGCAACAGGGAGACCTTCAGTTCCCTGAACACTCCCAACTGAGCTTCACCGCCAAGCATGTGCACATCCTGGTCCCTGTGCCTGAAACTGCTTTGCACGCCTTGTCCCGCTGGATTCCAGAATGAGAACGTTTCCACAAAAAACCTGGCCAGGACTCGGCACCTTGGGCTTTCAGTGACCCCAGGGTCCCAGTAGCGAAGATGGAGGGGCAGAGTCCGGGAGCAACCCCTCCCCTCTGTCGGGGGTCCCGGGCCACATGGGTAGGGGTCCGAGTGAGTGGGGGCTGTGGGGACCCTCCACTCACCCGCAGCGGGCCCCTCAGCGCCACCGCCATCAGACCCAGGCGGGCTCTGCCGCTCCCTACACCCCCAGCCCCAGGCCGGGGGCCTCCCACCGCCCGTTGCACGCGGGACCTCTGTCCCCACGGTGTAAACGCCGCCTCCAGGGACCGTGGGGACGCAGGACACCACGTTACAGGACAGTGCGGCTCGTACGGAGCCTGGAGGCCGGTCCCATCCTCCTCACTGTCCACCTCGGCCGGGTCCCGAGGAGGCGCCTGGAAAACGGCCACGACCCAAAACTCGGGTCCCCAAGGGCAGTGGAAAACGACCTGTCAAGAGCAGAAGGAATGCCAACAATGGCGACGCAGGAAGTCCCGCCCCGCCGACCGAGCAGCAGGAAACAGCCCTTGTTCTGGGCTGTGATTGGTCCAGAACCTGCCGCCCCCGATGCCTTGTGGTCAATGTAGTTTCAGTCCTGCATTTCCACCCCACCCCCTCGGCGCGGCGCCCACACATTCTCCATTCTCCATGGCAACGCCAAGCTACCTCTAGAGGGGCGCTGGGAAATGGAGAGCTGAGAAAAAAGACGGGCAGGAGCGTGTCTTTGCTTCCTTTTAAAGGGGCCCCTCCCAGGTTTCCTCCCGCAGAGATTGTTGTCCAGCAAGTGACCCGTGTCCTGGGCCTCGGACAACCAGCCGTGAGGAGGCCCCTGGGGAATCACTTGTTGCCTTTGAGGGTGTCAAGTGAAAATACTATCTTCCTCATGGAGACTTTGTTTAGTAACCTTAAATGTCTCTCTAATTCAGTGGTCCCCAAACTGTGGTCCCTGAATCAGCATCACTGGGGAACTGGCTAGAAATGCAAATTCTTGTCCCCGCCCCCCACAGGGATGAGCCTGACAAGCCCTTCTGGAGATTCTGATGCTCTAAATTCAAAGAATCAGGTCTAATTCAAAGTCCTGTGACAAAATTTGGAAAATACCACAACTTTCCTCATGAGAGGTGACATGAAAAGTGCTTAGCTGGGCTTCCCTGGTGGCGCAGTGGTTGCGAGTCCGCCTGCCGATGCAGGGGACACGGGTTCGTGCCCCGGTCCGGGAAGATCCCACATGCCGCGGAGCGGCTAGGCCCGCGAGCCATGGCCGCTGAGCCTGCGCTTTCGGAGCCTGTGCTCTGCAACGGGAGAGGCCACAACAGTGAGAGGCCCACGTACGGCCAAAAAAAAAAAAAAAAAAAGTGCTTAGCACAGGGCCAGGCACGTGGTGCTACATATATGAGAGAGCTAGTATTGTTATTGTCCTTATCGTCACCAGCAGCATCATCCCAAGGCTCTTACATACACTGCCAGGGAGAGCAAGTAAGAGATGCCTGCCTACAGAATGCTTGTTGAGCTTGTTGACACTGTCGCTGGAAGTAATCAATAAACAATCTCTACTAGGGATAGAAGACAGTTTTATTTGAACCAAACTGAGGACTATAGCCCAGAAGACAGCCTCTCAGATAACTCTGAACTGCTCCACTGAATCATGGCACATTTTTATATCTTGTCAGAACAAAGAACATCAGACAGGTCAAGGATGCATTCCTTCAAGGTTTTAAAAAAAAAAACAAAAACAGGTCAGCATGCACACAGTCAATATGGCCTTCAGAAGAAGCTAGTCTTATCATTGAAGGAATACCAGCATTGGCATCCCAGGAAGGGAGGCATTTAAACTTTATTTTATTATTATTATTTTTTTTTGCGGTACGCGGGCCTCTCACTGTTGTGGCCTCTCCCGTTGCGGAGTACAGGCTCCGGAAGCGCAGGCTCAGCGGCCATGGCTCACGGGCCCAGCCGCTCCGCGGCATGTGGGATCTTCCCGGACCGGGGCACGAACCCATGTCCCCTGCATCGGCAGGGGGACTCTCAACCACTGCGCCACCAGGGAAGGCCTAAACTTTATTTTTAACATGGACATTCTTTACCTCTGGTCAATGCACCCTTTTCTTTAATGATTATAGCAGATGTACCATGTGTTTTTGATAGGCCACAAACAGGCTGTTTTAGCATAAAAAAGTCAAATCACGTATAAGCCAGAATGACTTCCCCATCCCTCAATATGTGAATATGAAATGCACTCATTCTTTTTTTTTTTTTTTTTTTGCCAGTTCTTATTATTTTTACTCATTCTCGACTTAACGAGTAGCCAGGTAGGCAATGTTTAATGTTTTTTTTTAAGTATGCTCATGGTAGGCAGACTAATGCCTTCCCCTCCCCTCAAGAGGTCCAGGACCTAATCTCTGGAGTATGTAAATATGTTATGTTACAGGGCGAGGGGGAATTAAAATGATAGATGGAATTATGGTTGATCATCAGCTGCCCTTGAAATGTGGAGATCATTCTGGATTATCTGAGGTTGGGAGGGTGAGATGAAACAATGTAATCACAAGGGTCCTTAAAAATGGAAGAGGGAGGCGGTAGAGATGGAGAGAGATTGAGTCAGGGTGATGCAATGTGAGAAAGAAGTTGCCGTTGCTGGCTTTGAAGACAGAAAGACCCACAAACCAAGGAATGCTGGCAGACTATGGAGTCTGGAAAGGCAAGGGAACCCATTCTTCCCCAGAGTCCCCAGAAGCAACACAGTCCTGCTGATGCCTTGATTTTTGTTTTAATATTTAAATATTTATTTGGCTGCACCGGGTCTTAGTTGCGGCACACAGTATTTTCGTTGCTACATGCGGGATCTTTAGTTGTGGCGTGTGAACTCTTAGTTGTGGCATGTGGGATTTAGTTCCCTGACCAGGGGTCGAACCCGGGCCCCCTGCATTGTGAGCGCAGGGTCTTAGCCACTGGACCACCAGGGAAGTCCCGATTCCTTGATTTTGGAGTAGCAGACACAAGTGTCAGGCTTATGGCATCCAGAAATTTTTAATAATTTGTGTTATGTTTCTCTGCTTTCAAGGGCTCATGTGATTATACTGGACTCACCCAGACAATCCTGGATATTCTTCCCATCTCAAGATCCTTAACTTAGTCCATAAAGCGGGCCATGTCAGGTAACATATTAACAGGTTCTGAGGATTAGGATGTGGGCATCTTTGGAGGACCATGATTCTGCCTACCACATTGAACTCACATGGCTATTAGCTATTTTAAAACAGGTGCTGGGACTTGCCTGGGGGTCCAGTGGGTAAGACTCTGCGCTTCCACTGCAGGGCACACGGGTTTGATCCCTGGTCAGGGAAGTAAGATCCTGCATGCCGTACAGCGCGGCCAAAACAATAAAATAAAACAGGTGCCAAAATTATAAAAGCAGAAGTTTCCACAAAGAAATCTGAACCTCTAGCTCCTCCAGGAAACACACGCAATTCAGGTTTCCTGAATGCCCGCCTGCAGGCTTGCCTCCAAGCCTTTGCACATGCTGGTCCCTCTGAAACAGAAGGGAAGGGGGCAGGGCACAACCTTTAAAAAAATGACACACATAGGACATGACAAAAACTGCTTAGAACCAACTAGGTCCAAGATGGCAGAAGATTCAACTTCCAGTGGGCCTTGAGACTCATCTTATGCTCGCTGTAATACATTAGCTAAATGACACACCCACCAGTGCCATGACAGTTCTGAGGCCAACCGTAAAATGTCAAAAAGTGGGTGGCGGCCCAATTCCTGGAAATCTCCACCCCTTCCCCCGAAATACTTGGAATAATCCTCCCACTCATTAGTCCATGAAATTACCCGGCCCATAAAAACTAACCACCCCATATTTCGGGGCCTCTCACCTTCTGAGATGGCCCACACTCTGTGGAGTGTGTTTCTCCCAAGGCTGTTCTCGCCTTTTGAGACAGACCGCATTCTATCTATGGAATATGTACATGTCTAAATAAATCCATTTCTTACCTATCACTTTGTATCTCGCTGAATTCTTTCTGCGATGAGACATAAAGAACCTGAGCTTCATTAAGTCCTGAGACCAGGTGTGTCATCTCAGTTAAAATACGGTGGGTTGGGGTTTCCGTGGTGGCGCAGTGGTTAAGAATCTGCCTGCCAATGCAGGGAACACGAGTTCGAGCCCTGGTCCGGAGAGATCCCACATGCCGAGGAGCAACTAAGCCCGTGCGCCACAACTACTGAGCCTCCGCTCTAGAGCCCGTGAGCCACAACTACTGAGCCCACGCGCCTAGAGCCCATGCTCCCCAACAAAAGAAGCCACCACAATGAGAAGCCCACGCACCACAACGAAGAGTAGCCCCACTCACCGCAACTAGAGAAAGCCCGCGCCCATCAACAGAGACCCAACACAGCCAAAAATAAATAAATACAAGAAATAAATTTAAAAAAAATACTGGGGGTTGGGACTTCCCTGGCAGTCCACTGGTTAAGATTCCACGCTTTCACTACAGGGGGTGTGGCTTTGATCCCATGTTGGGGAACTAGGATCCCCATGCCGGGTGGCACAGCCGAAAAAAGAGACCGTGGGTTCAAGTCCCAATCTGGGTTTAGGCTGGCTTCTAGTCTCGGCACGTGGGTTCAAGGTGAACCTCACGTGGGATTTGAACATTCTTTTTTTTTTTTTTTAATATTTTAAATTATTTATTTATTTGTCTGTGCCGGCCCTTAGTCATTGCTGCATGCAGGATCTTCGTTGTGGCATGCGGGATCTTTAGTTACGGCATGTGGGCTCTTAGCTGCAGCATGTGGGACCTAGTTCCCTGACCAGGGATGAAACCAGGCCCCCTGAATCGGGAGGATGGAGTCTTAACCACTAGACCACCAGGGAGGGACTCAAACATTCTTTGTTTACTGGAATGGCAAGAAACATTCCCTAACCACAAATACATTAGATTTTCTTCATTTATTTCAAAGTGAGCAAAATTTACACACAAATACTCCAAAATTGATGTTATCTCTTGCATTACAAGGACTTACAAAGAGTAGTGATACTGCAGACAGAGCTGATATAGATGTTATAACAATCACTTATAACTTACCTAGGGAGGTAAGCAGGGAGGGAGACAGAGTGAATGAACTCGACACAGATTGGTTCCATATTAACTTACAATAGCCCTATGCGGTGGGTACCATTACTGTCCCATTTTGTGTATGAGGACTAAGAACCCTGAAAAAAAGACCCTCAGAGTGAAACAACAAAGAGAAAACCTTTTACTCTCTGTCAGCAGTAGTCAGTCTGCATTGAGACTACCCTTCCGTTTGATTCTATGTGTCGTACCCATGTAGGTTGCCCCCTCCCCCCAAAATAAGGAACAGGGAGTCAACACCATGACGTGCGGGGCAAGGTAAGATCTAGACGACCTAGGGACAAGTGAGTCGGGGAGAGTACTTTTTGCGCGGCCCAGTTGAGCCAAGAAAACAGATGGTGGAGGAAGTCTCAGAATGATTCCAGACGCTAGAAAAACTTAGGTTAGGGCCTTGCGACTCGGCGTGGGGGCTGTTCCCAACCAAAACAGGACGCTGACCCGCGGGGGTCACACCCAGCCCTGGTGCGAAGCCCCAGGAGGCGGGGATGGGATGGGACCCCGGTCGCGCTCCGTCCCCGGTGCTGCGCTGGGCGAGGGTGGGAAGTGGGGGAGGCCCTCCCGGGCCCTCAGCAATTCACCGTTCACCCGCAGCGCTGACGAACCCGCCAGCACCCCACCCCACGCTCAGCCCGGAAGCCTGGCGCTGCTGCAGACTCCACTTCCCAGCGGCCCCGGCGGCGCCGCTTGGCCGTTGCCGTGGAGACCAGGCGCGCTCCGCCTACCGCGCCGGCAGCCAGAAGGCTCTGCGCGTGCGTCCGCAGCGCGCCACGGGCCAATGAGGGCTCGCGAGATTGGACTTCCGGCGTCCGGGACTGTCACTTGGCTGCCGGCGTCGGGCCACGCCGGTGACGGCCGGAGAGCGCCGGGTCGGGGCCGGTTTTGCGGAAGGGTCTGGAGACCCGAGGTGCGGGCAGTGAGGACGTGCGGGCAGCGAGGACGTGCGGGCGGAGATCCGAGGCACGGGCAGCCGAGCCCGGGGGCCCAAGGCCAGTCCCCGGCCTCAGTTTCCCGGGGTGCGGCGTGTGCGCCCCCCAAGCCACGTGCTCCGGCCTCCACGCGTCGGCCGGAGCATCCCGACGCGGCGCCCTTGACGGATTGGGAGAGAGGCCCGGAGCCTGAGCGCCCGCACCTTTCTGCAGGTTCCGATGGCGGCAGCGCAGACAGACCCGGCGCAGGTGAGTAGCGGGAACCCCAGGCCCCCACCCACCCGGATGCCTCCTTCATGGACCCGAGCCCCGATCGAGGGAGGCACTTTACCTGGACGTCTTGTCTTCCCCTCGCGCTTCGTCCTAGGCCGTGCTGTCCCGGCTGGTTGGTAGTGCACGCGTGGGATCCCCACTTCTGGCAGCTAAGGGGGTGATGAGGTGTAGAAGGAAGTTCCAAGGGGAGGGTCCCCCGTTTGCAAAAGCTGGGAGGGAAGCCTGAGTGTAGGCGCTTCCGGAACTGAGCTGCTCGGCGGGGAGAAGATACGTATGTCTGAAAGGGCAGGCCGAGGAGTTAAGACTATCCCGAGGGCACCGGGAGACTGGACATGCTTTAAGTTAACGAGTTTTTAGGGTATTCCACCTATTGTTGAGTGGAGAACAGAAGCAGAGGGGCGTGGCGGTGTGCAGGGAGGAGGCTACTGTCACAGTCCGGGCAGTGCAGGTGCGAAAAGCCGTTGGATTCTGGATAGATCTGCTGATGCATCAAGTGCGGGGTGTGCGGGAGTGTCCTGCGTGAAGGGCCAGCCTAAGGTTTTCCGCCGGAGCACCCAAAAGAATGGAGCTGCCTAGCACTTTCACAGGTCCTCCCCCAGGCAGTGGGGCCAGGATTTGGTAGCTGGTGCTGAAATTGAAAACCCTTGATTGTATCCTTGCCCTGGGACTGTGCCAGTGGCAACTGTCGCTCAATGGGACAGAGAAAAAAAGAACGGAACTGCTGTAGACAAAATTAGGAATTTGAAGGGCAAGTAGATTTCAGGGGGAAATTGGGAAGAGTCTGTGCTGTCTCAGAGTGGAGGTGTCACATGGACCTGGAATTGTAGATGTCCAAGGACAGAGTCCTGATGTTCTGAGTGAGGTAGAGCCTAGGAATCAAACTTAGGAAGAGGACATCTCACAGACTCAGCCAGGGATAGGCATGGGCAGTTAGGGCTCTAGGGAGATGAGGAATGGCTGGCAGTCCCTGGGGCTCTCAGGGGAAGTCTGGCAGGTGGCTGAGGGAAGGGAAGGTGGCAGCCACCTGAGGAGGAAATAGAGGGGGCCTGGCTATGAAGGGAGGAGGGAAATGGCTTCTTGTGTGCCCACCAGATCCTTGGCGCCACCCCTGTGGCAGCTGGAGGGGATCAGCCAGTCCTTCAGGTTCAAAGAGCAGCCTTGAAATGTCAGGCAAGTTCAGCAGGAGAGGGCATCCCTACAGGGATGGGCATGTCCTGGGGGCTCTGCAGCTGGGACTTGTACAGTTACTTATGCAAGAGCAATGAGAGCACCTTTGGGGAGGCTCAGCTTGTGCAAAGGCTGGAGAATGAGTGGACGCCAGGGGCTGACCTTGGTGTGGCAGAAGGCCAGGGGCTTCCTCTGGCTGCCTTGTGTAGAGTGGCCAGGTCGGGTTAAAGAGGCATCTACGGCCTAGATGGGGAAGGGGGAGGGGGAGGGGTCCAGAGAGGTGAGGGAAGGCCCATCTGCAGAGCCTTGTGGGAGGAGGGTGAGCATCTGAGGGACACGAGCGGAGGTAGCCTTTGGGGCACGGAGCTGGGTCTTGGTTCACACAGCTATAGCTTAGATCATGTCCATCTTCCAACTCTCTTAGGGCCTAATGGCCTTTGAAGACGTGGCTGTGTACTTCTCCCGGGAGGAGTGGGGGCTCCTGGATGCAGCCCAGAGGGCTCTGTACCGCCGTGTGATGCTGGAGAACTTCACCCTCCTGGCCTCGCTGGGTAAGCCCTGGGTCCTCCATGGGGAGCTCATGTGTTGCCAGGCTAGGCTGCCAGCACTAACCTCTTGCGCCCGGCGGCCTGTGAGCAGCCACATGTCCTCTGGCTGAGTGTCCCTGTTAGCTGTGGTGCCTCTGTGCTCAGTCCCCTTCGGGTGCTGCCAACACGGTTCTCCTCACAGGAACCATCGAGCTGCTCTGAGATCCCTGCCCTGTGATGTGACCTCGGGTATCCTTGGTTGCACAGATGATGCCGTCCGTGGCCCACGAAGCCCTGACTCCTGCCATCTGCCAGGGGTGACCCCTCACTTGCTTGTCTTCTCTCACAGGACTCTCTGTCTCCCGACCCCACGTGGTCATCCAGCTTGAGTGTGGCAAGGAGCCCTGGGTTCTCAATGGGACAGATGTGACCCTGGCCAGGAATGCCCAGAGGAGGCCGAGCCCTGGTGAGTGGGGGCTCAGGGGTGTGAGCTTGGGGCCAACCTATGGCCAAGCTTCTGTCCACCTTCCCTCCTGGATGCTCTCCTCTCCAGCTTCCCACCCGACCGACTCCTTTCACCATCAGCCTCTTCTGGAGGCTCCAGCTTTGGCTGCCCTTGAAGGGGAGCTCCAAGGGCCACCCCCAGGCCGTGGTGAGACCTGCTCAGAATCCCACCCTCAGCCAATCTGTGTGGCCTCAGACCCTGCCCGTCTTCCCTCACCACCTCATCTGTGGGGCCGTTTGTTCACGTGTTCATCGTTGAGCACTTGCAGTGGCCAGTCCCGTTCGCGGCACTGGGGACACAGCCTTGCCCAGCCCGCTCCTGGTCCTGCCTTTGTGGGGTTGACCCTGCTAGGGGAGAGGCAGTCAGCAAGCAGAGTTGGTGAGTAAAAGCTGTTCCCTCAGGTAGCCATCAGTGTAAGGGGCAAAGCCACCTGGGGAGTGCCCTGGGGACGGGCTCCGTGCAGGAAGGGAGTCTGGCCCCAGCTCCTCTCCCCAGCCTCCACGGCCGGTCCCGCGGGGCCCCTTGCCTACCCACGCGGCCTGTC
Source organism: Leucopleurus acutus (assembly GCF_964270905.1). Classification (NCBI taxonomy): domain Eukaryota; kingdom Metazoa; phylum Chordata; class Mammalia; order Artiodactyla; family Delphinidae; genus Leucopleurus; species Leucopleurus acutus. The sequence continues at coordinate 59,011,513 of NC_139162.1, forward strand.
TGGGTGACCCAGGCGTCCACCGTTTCTGGTCCTTCAGCTTCCCCTCATCTGGCAGAGGACAGAGATGTTTCTGGAGAAGCAGCATTGCCAGGGCCCTTCCAGGACGGCCCCCCTCTGGCACCGACTAGGGTTCTCCCCAGCGCTGGTGCCTCTGAGTGTGGGAAAAGCCTGGAGGGTCGGCGCGGCGTGTCCCCCTCTCGGGAGAGGAAACCCACAGGGGTGTCTGTGATCTACTGGGAAAGCGGCGAGGCCAGCGTCAGCCTGCGGCTGACCTCTTCTCTGCGGGCCCCACCCGGGGAGAAGGCCCTCGCAGACCACCCTGCACCAGGCAAGCAGCCGAGGGCATCGGAGCGGCAGAAGCTGTACGCATGCGAGGCCCCGGGGAGAGCCTTCCCGGGCGCCCCAGAGGCTCAGGGGGACCGAGGAATGGGTGAGGCTTGGCGCGAGCCTCAGAGACTGCTTGCTGTCTCAGAGCCCCCGACCTGGGCCGAACTGGGCGAGGCCCTGCACGCTGGCCCCGGCCTCCTCTCTGGGGAGAAGCCCTTCGAGTGCAGGGCGTGCAGCAAGGTGTTCGTGAAGAGCTCGGACCTGCTGAAGCACCTGCGCACCCACACCGGGGAGCGGCCGTACGAGTGCGCGCAGTGCGGCAAGGCCTTCAGCCAGACGTCGCACCTGACGCAGCACCAGCGCATCCACAGCGGAGAGACTCCCTACACGTGCCCGGCCTGCGGCCAGGCCTTCCGGCACAGCTCCTCGCTGGTGCGGCACCAGCGCATCCACACGGCCGAGAAGGCCTTCCGCTGTGCCGAGTGCGGCAAGGCCTTCAGCCACCGCTCCAACCTCAGCCAGCACCGCAAGATCCACGCCGGGGGCCGGCCCTACGCGTGCACGCGCTGTGGCCGCAGCTTCTGCCGCAACTCGCACCTGATCCAGCACGAGCGCACGCACACGGGCGAGAAGCCCTTCGCCTGCGCGCTCTGCGGGGCCGCCTTCAGCCAGGGCTCGTCGCTCTTCAAGCACCGGCGCGTGCACACCGGCGAGAAGCCCTTCGCCTGCGCGCAGTGCGGCCGCGCCTTCAGCCACAGCTCCAACCTCAGGCAGCACCGGCTGCTGCACACGGGAGAGCGGCCTTTCCGTTGCTCGGACTGCGGCAAGGCCTTCGCCAAGGGCGCTGTGCTGCTCAGCCACCGACGCATCCACACGGGCGAGAAGCCCTTCGTGTGCGCACAGTGCGGCCGCGCCTTCCGCGAGCGCCCGGCCCTTTTCCACCACCAGAGGCTCCACACCGGTGAGAAGCCAGCGCGGCGGCCCCGGGCCAGCCCGCTCCCCCAGGCCAGGCCTCCTTCGGGGGCATCGTGTGAAGGCACACTGGGGAGGGAAGCCGGGCCCACTGCTGCCTCAGGCCCAGCCACGGTTCCGAAGACGGCTGAGCCTTGAGGTCGCAGCCCCGACCTTCCCCGGCCTGTTGTGAGTCCCTTCCATGGGTACGGGGCCCCGCCCTCTGCAGAGCCACGCTGTGGAGAAGCTCTGCGCGTGCACTGCCATTCCCCCTGCACGTGGTGACAAGATTTGCCTCTTGTCAGCCACAGCTCACTCCTCCAGGCCCAAGCGGTCACGCTGAACAAAGGCCAGGGGGAGGCCAGCATGGTGCTGCCAGTTCGCCCATATTTTGACTGTGCGCGCGAACGGGAAGCGCTGGGGCGGGGTGGAGGTGGTCCTGAGAACTTTCTGAGGTTTACACCCAACCTGCAGGGTCTGTGTGGAACCTCTCCACCCCTACCCCCAGCGTATTCCCCCAGCCCTCAGTTCATCCAGGGCTTCCTGGGAACAGGCCCAGAAGACAGGAAGTCATGGGGGAGGCAGGTACTGGCTTCGGACAAGTGGCTGGGCTCTGAGCCTCAGCTCCCTCCTCTAGGGAAGAGAAAGGATTCAGCCCTGCAGAGGGTATTTGCAGCACCCTGACAGGCAGCATCTTGATAAGGGCCAATACGTGCCAACCGCCAGCCCCCGCTCTGAGCGCTGCACAGTTTCTCCTGACAGCTCTGTGAGGTGGCTGCTGTGGCTAGTATCCCCACTTCTCAGATGAGGAGACTGAGGCACAGAGAGGGGACGTGAGTTGCACAACAGCAGGGCCACAGGCCCAGCATCCAGAGGGCTCCCCACTTTGCCCCCACACTTAGCCTGCCAGCCCTGAGGGCTGGGTGAAGGCTGCGTGGCTTGCTCACGGCGGACCCTCAGGAGGTGGAGGAGGGTGGGGGCGGGAAGTCCCCGGGTGAAGGACGGAGCTTGAGTGATGGTTCCCCAGCTGTGCTGGTGCATTCAGAGTGCGGTCCAAGCCTCAGCTTCGGCCGTGTCCTGTTGCTACCAAAGTCAGCGATACAGCAGCCTTTCCATCCCCACTGCCTTGACTGGAGGTGACCGTAACAACAGGTGCAGAGGAGACAAGATGGGGCTGCTTGATTCTCGGGTCCAGTGGCCACGTGCCTGCCATTACCTAAGGCTGTGTGTGGCGCCCTCCCAAGATCCCCTCCCCAGTGTGACATAACCCACAGGGTGGGGACACTGAGGCAGACAAGTTAGGTGGGGGCCTGGTTGGCTTCTTGTGGCCTTCAGCAGACAAGCCCCATCTCCACCTTGGGCCTCACCCGCAGGGAAGTTAATGGTGTTTTTACTGGGGGTAAAAAAAGACTAGAACTTACAGCTTGGAATGGATGGACATTGTAAATTCTTGCATGGCACTGTGTAGGTCCACAGCCTCAGCCTCCAGGTCATGGTGCAGAAGGTTTTAACAATACAGAGTCCAGAGAGGCTCTCTAATAAAGGTTTCTTTTTAAAAACGTGAGTGGTAGCAGCCTGAAACCGGTTTCATCCCAGCACGATGCAAACGTGTCATCACACAGCTGCAGGGACTTGACTTCAACCCTGGTCCCTTTGAGAGGCCTCAGGGTAGAGGTGCAGCCTGTCTGCAGCATCGAAGGTCTGTGTCCCCTTGGCAGCCAAGAGACGTGGACAGGGTGGGGCTGCCCCAAGCAGCAGCTCTGTTGGGACATGAGCCTTTGTGGATCCAGGCCTTGGAATCTGAGGCAGGGGGCACACGTGGAGACCCGAAAGGTTGACCCCAACCCAGCGGGTGCTCCCGTTCAATCACCTCAAAGACCTCGCAGGTATCTGCCATTGCCAAAGAACAGAGACGTGACACCCCCAACTGTCCACCTGCCAACAGGTTCCGCCCCTGAAACCTCCCAAATTCCTGCAAGGAAAGGAGACAAGGGGTAGGGAGAAGAGTCACACAGGGCCAGGCTCCCCAAAACTCCTCAAGCGCAGGTCCTCTGAGCATTGTCCACCCCTCTTGGGGCCCATCCTCTCTCTTGAGCTGGTCCGTGCCCTGGCCTCGCCCTATTTCATCTTCCCCCAGGCTGGCCCCCATGAGGGATTCTTGAGCAGCTCACTTCAGGGTCAGTGTGGTTGGCTGTGAGATGCAGACAAACACCACAGAGCTTACAGAAGGCTACTGTAGGGAGCCCATGGGATTCAGGAGCAGAGGAGTGTTGAACACCAAGTGGATGCCCAGAGAGTCACTTGCAACCTTTTTCGCACCTTGGACAGAAGCTGGGCCTGGTGCTCTATCCTGTCTCCCCACCAGCCTCCTCCCTGCTTCACTGAGCCTTTCCTGCCTGTGTGCTTGGCCCCTACTATCCCTCCTTTCCTCCACCCTCCTCGAGTCCACCCTCCCAGCACCAGGGGTGGTCAGAGGCTCCAGCCCTGTTCCTGTGGGAACAGCAACCATGAGCACCCACCTTCCCCCATGTCTTGGCCCCTAAGTTGTCCTCCCCCAAACCTTTTTGATCATGTTGGGCCACGTCCTGCCAGCCTGACCCTTCCACTCAACCGTGAACGGGTCATGACTATAAAAGGTATCCATGGGCTTTCTGGGTCAAGATGACGGACTGAACACATGCATCTCACTTGGTCCAGAAGCCCACTGAAACCACAGAGAGCCCTTAAAGCAAACCCTTGAGAATTCCCTGGCGGTCCAGTGGTTAGGACTCTGCGCTTCCACTGCAGGGGGCTCGGGTTCGATCCCTGGTTGGGGAGCTAGGATTCCGCAAGCGGCACGGCCAATAAATTAACTATAACACAAACCTACAAATATGAGGATGGTAAAAGAGGAGGCAGCGGCATTCTGAAGCTAGAAGTAGTTGGGGGGGGGGGTGGGAGAGCTGTCACTGATTTGGGGAAAGCCAAATGCTGAGTTGGCGCTGGCGGAAGTGGAAGGAGATTCCATCAGGCTTACGCTGCAGAATTCCAGAAGGCTTGAAAACCAGCAGCCCCCTGGAAGGGGAGACCCAAAACAAAGACGACTGAGTGGGAGCTCCTGGAGAAGCTGTTAGAGCTCCAGCTCTTCCCACAGGGTAGATGGTGGAAGAGTCCTTTCTGGGGAATCCGAACAGTCCCAGAGAAAAAATCAAATCCCTGGTAGCCAGGGATTCCTAGGTATTAGAAGAAACTCAAACAGGCAGGCAGATGCACCTTAGGATCGAAATAATAAGTCATTGTTCAGCCATTTGATGTGTGGAAGCAAAACACCCTGACCCACAGTCAGATTTTAAAAACAATAACATCGTCTACTGATATATACTAGTTCTGGTCCCCAAAGTAAATAAAAGGCTGAACACGTCCCATAATTCTGGACAAAAACCTCCAGCCCTCACTTTGCAGTACTGATCTAGCTGAAGGCATGTCTGAGACTCTGAGGGTATAAATCATGGAACAGTTTCTTCATCAGGAGATGGGTGCCTGCTGTCCACCCCCCGCCCCTGCAGGGCGCTCAGCAGTGGTCGAATGAAGGACCCCAGCACCATCCTCGCTGGAGAAATGCCCGGGGATGGCGGAGAAAGCCCGTGGCTTAGGCCAGCCTTCCCGGTAGGTCCCTGCTTCCTCCTAGGACCTCGGGCCGTTGTCTTGGAAACAGCTGGAGCAGGTTGGTTACGCTCCAGGGGTTACCAAGGCGTCCGCCGGGCGACCAGAAAGAAGCCTCAGGTAGGGCTCTGGGGGAGGAGCCTAGGCGTAGCGCCAACCCTGATTGACCGAAAGGTCACGCTCCTCCCCATCCGTCACCTCCTGCCAATAGGCGCCGGGCCTGTTGTGCACATGCGCAGGATTCGAAGGTACCATACGTCTCCGCCGTTGGTGAGTCCTAGGGTGCGATACAAAGGAAGAGCGGCTGCCGGGGAGGGGAGGGAGTCCCCCAAACCCTGCGACTCTGCAGATTCCTCTCGGAGGCATGGGGCGCCTCTCAGTCGTGAGAGGCCTCCGAAAATGATCATCTACTGGCGGAGGCCGCGCCTGTCCCTGTTTTGCTGAGGCTCATGGGAAATGTAGTCCGAAGGGAGGGGGTGGTGCTGCCTTCGGAGCAGACGTGTGATTGGCCAGGGCGGCGTCGCCAGGGCAACGCGCGAGGGGCTGACCGCTGGGTCCGGGGAGAGGCGCGCGGGACCGTGTGGGCCCACTTACCCGAAGTGGCCTCGGGTGGCCGAGGTGAGCACCGGCCGGCTGGGTGGACGTGGCCTTTCCACTACCTCCCGACGTGCCCCACCTCCGAGCCTTCTCCCGGGCCCCTCCTCCCTTCCGCAGCCCCGTTCCTCTCCTTCGGGAAGACCTGCCCCCCTTTCCTCTGTGGAAGGCGGACTCCAGGAGTCAGACCTAGTCCAGCCTATCGGACAGGACCCCCCACCCCCAAAGTGGGCGTGTTTCACTCCAGACCCTCTGCAGGGCCGGGACACAGTTGCCCGTCCACCGCTCCACGCAACTCGTGATTCCGTTTTGCTTTGCTTCTGCATTTCACACGCACGGTCCATACCGTGTGAGTCATGCACAGCTCTCCGCGGTCAGCGAGCACGGTGTCTCGGGGTCCACATCAGCCCTTGCCTCGAGCCGTGGCGCAAGCCAGCCCCTCAGGGTGCCCCACTTGGGTCAGCGTGTCCCAGAGATGGTGGGGACAGGCAGCCTGGCCCCAGTTCTCACCCTGGATCACGGCCCCACCGCCTCCCTGGCTACCCCCTTTCTCCGCCGCGGGGACACCTGCCGGGGCTCCTCAGCCTGACCCTGGAAGCCTGTGCTAACTCCTCTTGCCTGCGCTCCAGCATCATCTCCCGACAGACAGTTCCCTGCAGTTTCCTGGAAGCTCCACTGGCAACTTGCCTCCAACTGTCAGTTCCTTCTGCTCTCAGTTCCAGCTCCTGTGACCCCTCCCTCCATGAAGCTTTCCCCAATTCAGCCGCAAGCATCCCCACACCACGGTCCTCTCTGTCACAGCCTCAGCCCCCTGGGCTGGGCCTCTCTGCACGGTGCCTTACCCTGGCTGTGGCCTTGTGGCTAGCACCCTGACCCCTCCTTTTCTGCAGGTCCCCTTTGTTGGCTCCAAGAAGACTCCCGGCACAACAATGCCATCCCCACTGGGCCCCCCGAGTCTGCCCTCTGTGGACCCCGAGGCCACCCTGGAGGATCCTGAGGCAGCACGCCAGCGCTTCCGGGGCTTCTGCTACCAGGAGGTGGCCGGTCCCCGCGAGGCCTTGGCCCAGCTCCGGGAGCTCTGCCGCCAGTGGCTGCGGCCCGAGGTGCACTCCAAGGAGCAGATGCTGGAGCTGCTGGTGCTGGAGCAGTTCCTGGGCGCGCTGCCCCCTGAGATCCAGGCCTGGGTGCGGGGACAGCAACCAGGCAGCCCTGAGGAGGCCACTGTCCTGGTCGAGGGCCTGCAGCATGACCCTGGGCAGCTTCTGGGCTGGGTGAGTGTGGTGGTGTTGGCTTCTTGGAGGGACAGAGAGACTAGCGCCCCGATGACTTGCCTCTCCCCCTCAGATTACAGCACATGTCCTGAAGCAAGCGGTGCTCCCAGCCACACAGAACACAGAGGAGTCTGTGGGGAGCTCCCACCCTTCAGGGACAGTGGAGCCCCGAAAGGCAGCCTCTTGGGAGGGGTCCAAGGATGCCCAGTTGGAGGAGAATGTCCAGCTCAGCTGCAGCGTGAAGGAGGAGCCTGATGGCTACGGGCAGGAGACAGGTGAGAGCGGGGGTGCGCGAGGGCTGGGGCCTCCTTGAGAGAGTGCGAACGTCCCCAGCTAGGGCGGGGAACCCAGGTGAGGTTGTGCTGGAGCTGGGGGCTCCTGGAGGGAGTGCGGGTGTCCCCCCCTGGGAGCGGGACCTGCAGGGACTGCAGACTCCAGAGCGGGGTCCCCGGGAGGCCGGAGGGAAGGGCTGGCTGGCTGCCTGCTTGCTATGTGCCTGGTACACACAGAGGACTCCTCCCTGCTGCCGAGGAGGGCCCAGGCTGCGACGCCAGCGCCAGCTCCTCGCCTGCTCTGGATCACGTGGGAGCCCCTGACCCCTGTCTGCCTTGCTTCCTAGCACCGTCCAGCCCCCCACATCCAGCCCGGTCCCATGAGGGGCCTGCTGAACAACAGGAACCGACCTCCGTGCCCTTTCAGCCACCCAGGATTCAGGTGAGCAGCCCCTGGTGACAGGTGCAGGCCCACAGGGGGAGGAGAGTGTCCTGCCAGTTGTCCAGGCTCCTTGGCCAGCACTTCTTGTGCTCTTTGCTCCCCCAAAGTGGAGTTGGTATCAGGGTACCCCCTGCAGGTCCTGGGGGGCAGGGGGACAGACCAGTGCCTGGAAAGGATTTTGGCCTCAGGTAGCTGGGATTCTGGTTTAGAGTGATTGGAACTGGCAGGGGTTGGCTTCCCACTTACAGAGAAGCCAGTTAGGGTGTTGACAGCTCCCAGCAGTTCTGAGCTGGCACCTGGGGAGGGGACAGGATGACCAGGAAAGCCTGAGTGCCACGCAGCAGTCTGGCCTCCCCTGCACCCCTGAGATCAGAGTGGAGACAATCTTCCCAGGAAATGCCCACAGCTCCCCCTCTGCCCGGGCTTTTCTCCAAGGCCAACCAGCCCTCAGCTGCGACCAGCTGGGCATGGAAGCCCCTGCCACCCAGCGGGCTTGGTTCCTGAGTGTGGGCGGCAGGGGTCTTGTCCTCTCCCAGCGACACTTCCTAATCCACTCCACACTGAGAAGTCGCCCAGGACCCAGCCGCAGCCTGAAGGCCGTGGTTGCTTCCACCCCCGGCACCCAGGAGCCAGCCCAGCCATGTCCTGAGTGGGAGGCTGTGCCTGGCCTCCCTGCAGCCCGGTCCCCACAGCCAGGGATGCTGAGGCCCGTGACACTTCCCCAAGGAGGATCTCCATTACTCTTGAAACCAGAGGCCTGGGAGACGTGCTTGGGGTCCCTGCATTCCCCTGGCCTTTTGCTTTCGGTGCAGCACACACTGTTCAAGGCCCATCCTTGATGGGTCCTCAGCTTCCATCTGTGCGTCCAGAACATGGGGTGGGGCAGCTGAGGGGGACTGGTGCATCCCCCAGGTGAGCCAGAAGGCAGCTCCCTTCCTGGCCCTGCATCCCCAGCGCTCACAGGTTCCCATCTCAGCTTCCTCTTTAGCCCCACCCCCAGGCAGGTGAGGGTGGTTTACCTGCCGCTCCCCAGGTGATTAACAAGGCTGGGCCCATGGGATGGGCCGGGTGGGGTGCGGGGTAGACGGGCCTTCTGTGGGTGATGGGCCGCGTCACTGCAGGAGGAGTGGGGGCTCCTGGACCGGTCACAGAAGGAGGTGTACTGGGACGCGATGCTGCAGAAGTACGGCACGGTGGTCTCCCTGGGTGAGGACCCCTCTCCTCCGGGTCCTTGCACGCACCTTGCCTCCCGGCGCTTCCCAATCCGCACCCTGGCCACCCGCCGGGGCCCCCACCCCTGTCCCTCATTTGTGCGAACACCTCACGCCCCCATGCCAGGGCTGGCGCCTGATGGGCCCCCGACCCCAGCAGGGTTGCCGTGTCCCCTGCCGGAGGCGCGCACTGAGCCGGAGCCGGAGGCGCTGAGCACCGGATCCGAGGGAGCGAGAAGCCTCCTCCCGGGTGAGTGGCCTCCCGCTCCCCGGTGGCGACGGGGGCGGGGGGGCGGGGAGCCCAGGCCGCCCCGCGCCTGGGGGGCTGCTGGCGGAGTCACCAGGCGACCAGGCTCTGCCACCTCTGGCCCCCCACCAGGAGGAGAGAGCGAGAGCTCCCGAGAGGGCCGGCCCGGCTGCCCGGAGGCCCCGCCGCCCGCGCGGAGCAAGCCCTACACGTGCGCGCAGTGCGGCCGCACCTTCGACTGGAAGTCGGTGTTCGTCATCCACCGCCGCGCGCACGCGGGCGGCCCGGGCGCCGAGAAGCAGCCGGTGGGGCCGCCCCGGCGCGCGCTCCCGGGCCCGCGCAGCTACGCCTGCGAGGAGTGCGGCCGCAGCTTCAGCTGGAAGTCGCAGCTGGTCATCCACCGCAAGGGCCACGCCGGCCAGCGGCGCCACTTCTGCGGCGACTGCGGCCACAGCTTCGACTGGAAGTCCCAGCTGGTCATCCACCGCAAGAGCCACCGGCCCGAGGCCCCGTGAGCGCAGGAGGGGCGCCTCGCCGGGGCCCCGGGCCCAGCCCGCCCCTGCTACTCCACTCCGCCGCAGCCTGGAGAGCTGGAGGCCGCCCAGGCCAGAAGTCAGAGTCCCAGGAGGGTCCCCCACCCCCGATCAGTCTCCCCCGCAAAGCCGCGGCTCCCTCCCCTCCTGTCTCGCCCACCCCGCCTTTCAGAGAGAGAGGCCTGGGCTCCAGTGCACCGACCCACCGGACCCGCGGCGGCCAGGTGGCTTCCAAACCCCTTCCTGTGACATGGTGCAGGCCGGTGCAGGAAGCCCAGGAGAGCACAGCCTACTTCTGTGTGCAGGCAGGTGGAAGGCTACTGTGCGTTTTAGATTTTTAACAAATTCCAGTTTTCTCCTGGAGAAGCTTCTGCGTGAGAATCCTGATCTCTGGTCTCTGCTGCTCGGATCAGCAGCCCCTGCCCTTCCTGCCCGGCAGTTGGAGCTTCAGAGCTGCCTGCCCACGAGCAGGTCGGTGTCCGGCTTACCTGTTCCTCGGCCACACACATCACTCCCTGGCCTTGTCCTTCCAGCTGTCGAGTCCCAGCCTGAACGGACGTTAAGGGGACTTCTTTCCAAGTCTGGATGGACAAACGTGGCGTCTGAGAACAGATGTGACTTAGGCCACGCATGCTGGCAGGTGAGTGAGTCACAGCAGGAGGGCGGAGGATCGGCCGCCTGCTGCCCACGGCAGTCCGTCTGTGGGCATTCAGGACTTTGGCCAGTGTGCTGTACTACTTTCCTACTGCTGCTCTAACGAGCTCGGTGGCCTGAAACAACACAAAACTCACTCTCTTAGGACTCTGAACTGGGTCTCGCTGGGCCCAGTCAAGGTGTCAGCACGGCTGGTTCCTCCTGAAGGCTCGAAGGGGGGAATCCACTTTAAGGCTTTTTCTAGCTTGTAGAGGCTGCCACGTTCCTCGGTGGTGGCGCCTTCCTCCATCTTAAAAGCCAGCAGTGGATGGTTAAGTCTCATGCTGCCTCCCCCTTGTCAGGACCCTCAGGGTTACATCTACGGCTCCCCTGGTAACCCGTGATGATCTCCCCATCTCGGGGTCACATCTCATCCATGCCCCACCTACACACCTGATCTCATCTGCAAAATCCCTTCTGCATGTGAGACAGCATTCACAGGTTCCAGGGATTAGGACATGGGTGTCTTTGGGGACTGTTATTCCACACCCTTCTCTGTCACCTTTCTGCTCTGAAAACAAGGGACATTTTTGTGGGACGTGGTTTCAGGGAGACAGGTGCACCCACAGAAGGAGCCCTCTGCAGCCTCAGGCTCATGCAGGGGTGGCAGGTGGGCGTTGAGTGTGGCTGTGACCATGGTTACTAGCAGAGGTGGGGTGGACACCTGGGCTGCGTGGGGAGGACCTTGCTGCAGCCTGAAACTGGGAGGGAGAGGCCTCCATCTGGAGGACCCGTCTCCTCCATGCCCAGTCTTCTGAGGACCTTTGACCTGTCGACCACACTCAGGCCTGGGGAAGCAGAGCCAGGCTGGAGATGGAACCGGGCACTGGTGATCTTGTTACCGAGTCCCAGCTTGTACTGCTGGCCGCACCACAGGCCAATAAATTGAGAGCCGAGTTGTTGAGGCAAGGAATAGTGACTTTATTCAGAAAGCCAGCGGACTCGGGACTTCCCTGGCGGCGTAGTGGTAAGAATCCGCCCGCCAACCTAGGGGACACGGGTTCGATCCCTGGTCTGGGAAGATCCCACATGCCGCAGAGCAACTAAGCCCGTGCACCACAACTACTGAGCCTGCGCTCTAGAGCCCGAGAGCCACAACTACTGAGCCCGCATACCTAGAGCCTGTGCTCCACAACAAGAGAAGCCACCGCAATGAGAAGCCCGCCGCAACTGGAGAGAAAGCCCGCGTGCGGCAACGAAGACCCAACGCAGCCAAAAATTCATTGAAAAAGAAAGTGCTGGGCTTCCCTGGTGACGCAGTGGTTGAGAGTCCGCCTGCCGATGCAGGGGACACGGGTTCGTGCCCCGGTCTGGGAAGATCCCACATGCCACGGAGCAGCTGGGCCCGTCAGCCATGGCCGCTGAGCCTGTGCGTCCGGAGCCTGTGCTCCGCAACGGGAGAGGCCACAGCAGTGAGAGGCCCGCGTACCGCAAAAAAAAAAAAAAAAAGAAAGTGCTTTTAAAAAAAATAGAAAGCCAGCAGACCAAGAAAGTGGTGCACTCGTGCCTCAAAGAACCATGTTGCATGAGTTAAAATTCAGGTTTCTTTCATACTGAAAGGGGAGGGAGTAAAGTGAAACATTTCCTGGCTCAGATCAGCTCCGGGAGGGGATGTGTTCTGTCATTCACAGGGGGGCCTGGTCAGGAGGTTTCCTGGGAGCTGAACAAAGGTATTTTAGCTTAACGTCCATTATACCTGGGAGGCAGGGCTCCCAGGAATGGGCCATTGTGTATATTGAAGCTTATAGGCAACATCCCTCCGGTTACTAACTTGTAACAGAATACAAAGGTGCTTCCCTGTTACAATCTGGTTGGCAAGCAGGAAGCTTCATCCATGCCGGGGACACGGCGGAAGAGGACAGAGCAGGGCCCGAGCCCTCAGGCCAGGCCAAGGGCCCAACGTCCGGACCGCCAGGTGCTGAGGGAGAGCGGTGGGCTATCTTCTAATGCAATTTTCCATATTTAAAAGTAGTTTACGTTCACTTAGAGAAATCTGAAATATACAAGAGGGCAAAGGAGATCGCAAAAACGATTCCTAATGCTGCTGTCTTATTCTCAGTGTTCATCCGCGGGGCTTTGTGCACGCAGCTTGTGAAGCTACTGTACGTTGTGAATCGTGCTCTTACCACGCAGCTCCCTGTTATTAAAAATGCCGGGGTGGAAATCCCGTTTTCTGGCCGGCAGTGTTGTTCCCACCAAGCCCAGATAGTTCCTTGTTTCCCGCCCCCCTTAGCACCCAGTGCTGTGGTGGCCGCACCTGAGCAGACACCCCAGATGCAACCTAGCTGTTTCCTCAGAACAGACACACTCCCAAAGCGGGAGTTTCCGGGAGCGTGGGATTTCTGTTCTTGTTTCTTCCTTTTTCTTTTTGTCTTAAAACATTATTTTATAGTTCTGGAGGTCAGGGGTCAGGCACAGTCTCACTAAGCTAAGCTCCAGGTGCGGCAGGGTTGAGTGCCTTCTGTGAACTCTGGGAGAACCCATCCCGTGTGCTCGACTTTTCCACCCTAGAGATGGCCTGCGAGCCGGGCTCACGGCCCTTCCCCACCTTCTGAGCCAGCGGTGGCCAGTCGGCTCTCTCCCACAGGGCGTCACCCTGCCACTGTCCTCTGCCTCCCCTTCCACCTCTGAGGGTCCTTGTGGTGACGTTGGGCCCACCCGGATAATCCAGAACGACTTTTTTTTTTTTTTTCCGGCTGCATTGGGTCTTCGTTGCTGTGTGCGGGCTTCCTCTAGTTGCGGTGAGCGGGGCCTGCTCTTCGTTGCGGTGCGCGGGCTTCCCACTGCGGTGGCTTCTCTCGTTGCGGAGCACGGGCTGTAGGCACACGGGCTTCAGTAGTTGTGGCTTGCAGGCTCAGTAGTTGTGGTGCACGGGCTTAGTTGCTCCACGGCATATGGGATCTTCCCAGACCAGGGCTCGAACCCGTGTCCCCTGCATTGGCAGGCGGATTCTCAACCACTGCGCCACCAGGGAAGCCCTGGACCATGGGATTTTTAAATTCTCATGGATACATCAGTGTCTTCCGGAAACGTGGGGCCCGCCTGTCTGCCTTCCCTCCAGAAGGGCTCCCTGGCAGCTAGAACGCCCTGGTCTCCCGTTCTCTACCGTCCTCTCCATCCTGCAGGCAGAACCCAAGTGCACTGTTTCCCCATGGGTGCCAGGCGGGCTGCACCCTCCTCCCCACAGCCGTGGGTTTCCTCTCCCGTGAGTGCGCGGTGTGGGCCACACCGCTGGTCGCATTTTCATGCATCTGGTCTGGCTTCTGAGTCTTCGCGCAGTCAGGCCCATCACCGTCCTCATCTTCCGTCGCTTTGTTGTTGTTGTTAAATATTTCTTTCTTTGGCTGTGCCGGGTCTTTTTTTTTTTTTCCATTTATTTATTTATTTGGTTGCCCCAGGTCTTAGTTGCGTCAGGTGGGCTCCTTAGTTGCGGCATGTGAACTCTTAGTTGCAGCATGCATGTGGGATCTAGTTCTCTGACCAGGGATCGAACCCGGGCCCCCTGCACTGGGAGCGCAGTCTTAACCACTGTGCCACCAGGGAAGTCCCTTCCCTCGCTTTTCTTAGACCGCTTGCCCCAGCCAGCTCAGCAGCATGGTCAGCCTGCAGGGCAGCTTCCAGAATCTACCTCTTCGCGTTAGAAACCGGGCCAGGCCACCCCTCCCGTGGCACCCCCTTACCCTTGCCATCCGCTGGGCTGTCTCTGGGCTGCGGCTGCAGGAGGTGTCTTCCTGCCCAGTTCCAGCTGCTCGCCCCCCGCCCCCAGTCTCCTGTGATCCTCACGACCACCCCAAGCGCCTCTCCTCCTCGCCTGGGTCTCCCTCCAGCCCCTTCTCCTTCCTCTGCCGCTGCTCCTGAGGTCAGCCTACTTGAGGTGACCCAGTGATTGGCAGAGCCAAAATCTGACGCGGGTCCGTCTGACTGTGGAAGCATCTGCGGATGTGGGGAAAGGCTAAAAGCAGAGCCTGATTCTAGGTGCCTCCCTAACTCCTGAAACCAGGAGCGCCCCAAGGGCAGGTAGCAAGTCCCCCTCCCTCCCTCCGCTACTCCTGCAGTAACAGCCCCAAGTCACACAGCCCTCCCCATCAAATGGCTGATCCTGCCAAGCCTGCAGAATTATTCCAGAAAGCCAGTCACACATCTTGCAGCAGGGGCCAGGGGCCACCCAAGAGCACGTGACCCTGTGTGGTGTGAGGTGCTCTCCTCCGCAGGCTGTGAGCTCATCTACACGTGTTGTGCGTGCAGCCACTCCCCATAGCCCTAGGGCTGGTTGAACAGATGATTAAAACAGTGGGCCCCCATGCACTTATGGTCAATAATCTATGACAAAGGAAGCAAGGATATACAATGGAGAAAAGACAGCCTCTTCAGTAAGTGGTGCTGGGAAAACTGGACAGCTACATGTAAAAGAATGAAATTAGAACACTCCATAACACGATACACAAAAATAAACTCAAAATGGATTAGAGACCTAAATGTAAGACCGGACACTATAAAACTCTTAGAGGAAAACATAGGAAGAACACTCTTTGACATAAATCACAGCAAGATCTTTTTTGATCCACCTCCTAGAGAAATGGAAATAAAAACAAAAATAAACAAATGGGACCTAATGAAACTTAAAACCTTTTGCACAGCAAAGGAAACTACACACAAGACAAAAAGACAACCCTCAGAATGGGAGAAAATATTTACAAATGAATCCACGGACAAAGGATTAATCTCCAAAATATATAAACAGCTCATGCAGCTCAATATTAAAAAACAAACCACCCAATCAAAAAAATGGGCAGAAGGCTTAAATAGACATTTCTCCAAAGAAGCCATACAGATGGCCAAGAAGCACATGAAAAGCTGCTCAACATCACTAATCATTAGAGAAATGCAAATCAATGAGGTATCACCTCACACCAGTTAGAATGGGCATCATCAGAAAATCTACAAACAACAAATGCTGGAGAGGGTGTGGAGAAAAGGGAACCCTCTTGCACTGTTGGTGGGAATATAAATTGATACAGCCACTATGGAGAACAGTATGGAGATTCCTTAAAAAACTAAAAACAGAACTACCATATGAGCCAGCAATCCCACTACTGGGCATTTACCCTGAGAAAACCATAATTCAAAAAGACACATGCACCCCAATGTTCATTGCAGCACTATTTACAATAGCCAGGTCATGGAAGCAACCTAAATGCCCATCAACAGATGAATGGATAAAGAAGATGTGGTACATATATACAATGGAATATTACTCAGCCATAAAAAGGAATAAAATTGGGTCATTTGCAGAGACGTGGATGGATCTAGAGACTGCCATACAGAGAGAAGTAAGTAAGAAAGAGAAAAACAAATATCATATATTAACGCATGTATGTGGAACCTAGAAAAATGGTACAGATGAACTGGTTTGCAGGGCAGAAATAGAGACACAGATGTAGAAAAAAAAAAGTATGGACACCAAGGGGGGAAAGTGGCGGGGGTGGTGGTTGTGGGATGAACTGGGCGATTGGGATTGACATGTATACACTAATATGTATAAAATAGATAACTAATAAGAACCTGCTGTCTAAAAAAAATAATAAAATTCAAAAAAAATTTTTAAAAAGGAAAAAGAAAACCAGTGGGCCCCCTCGGGTGCCCACTGCCCACTGTGGGAGCCATGGTACTAGATTAAGACGCTCCAGAGTTGGGTGGAGCACCACACCCCAAAGCTGCTGGGCAAGGCTGAAGCAGGGCGAGGAGAGCAGGGCTTTGAAGGGAGGCCACAGGCTCACCATCAAGACAGGTAATAGCTTCATATTCTACAAAATAAAAATGAATGCAAACATCATAAGATGTTACATTTCAGTGTAGAGATTTTTCACAGCTTTATGGAGATATTCACATACCATGCAATTCACCCCTTGAAGGTATACAATTCAGTGGTTTTTAGTTTATCCACAGAGCTGTGCTTCCATCACCACACATTTAAACATTTTCTCACATTATCCAAAAAACGCACACCTGTTAGCAGTCATCCCCAACTCCTCCTCCCCGGCCCCTGACGATCACCAGTCTCCTTTCTGTCTCTGCGGATCTATCAGGGCTTCTTCTTTTGCTGCCGAATAATATTCCATTGCATGCATGTAGCACATTGTGTTTATCCATTCCTAAGTTGTTTGGACAGTTTGGGTTGTTTGCACGTTTTGGTACTGTGAATAATGCTGCTATGAACATTCATGTGCGAGGGTTTGTGTGGACATATGTTTTTATCTGTCTTGGGTATAAGATTATGTTAGGAGACTTCCCTGGTGGTGCAGTGGTTAAGAATCTGCCTGCCAAAGCAGGGGATACAGGTTCGAGCCCTGGTCCGGGAATATCCCACATGCCACAGAGCAACTAAGCCCGTGCGCCACTAGTACTGAGCCTGCGCTCTAGAGCCCGCGAGCCACAACTACTGAAGCCCGTGCGCCTAGAGCCCATGCTCCGCAACGAGAGACGCCACCGCAGTGAGAAGCCCGTGCACCGCAACGAAGAGTAGCCCGCGCTCGCCACAGCTAGAGAAAGCCCACGCAGCAAAGACCCATCGCAGCCAAAAATAAATAAATTTATAGGGGGAAAAAAAGAGTATGTTAGCACTGGAATTACTGATCATACAGTAACTCTACATTTAACCTTGAGATGACTGTTTTCTAAAGCAGCTGCACTGTTCTGCATTCTCACTAGCAGCGTACAAGGCTTCCAGTTTCTCCACACCTTCCCCAACACTTGTTATTGTCTTTTTTTTTTTTTTTTTTTTTTTGCAGTACGCGGGCCTCTCACTGTTGTGGCCTCTCCCGTTGCGGAGCACAGGCTTCGGACGCGCAGGCTCAGCGGCCATGGCTCACGGGCCCAGCCGCTCCGCGGCATGTGGGATCTTCCCAGACTGGGGCACGAACCCGTGTCCCCTGAATCGGCAGGCGGACTCTCAACCACTGCGCCACCAGGGAAGCCCGTTATTGTCTTTTTTTATAACCACGCTAAAGGGTGTGAAGTGTGATAAAGAGGTGTTATAGGATCTACCTTTTTAATCGTAATCAAACACATTTAGAAATAAGACCAAAAAAGCAAACTATTGACAATTCTCCCGAAAAGACCTCTGGATCAGAGAAAGAATCGCTGTTTCCTAGTAAATTGACTCTTGTCCACTGAATTTGCCAGGCCAAGAAGGGACTCCCAAATCAGACTGTGTCTTGCTGTACGATCTATTTGCTGACATCCAAAAGGGAAAGAGTCTTTCGCGGGGGCTATCGAACTTGCTTTTCTTCTGTTGCAAAATGTATATTAGGGCCCTGAGGCCCAAGTCAGCGTGAGGGAGACATGGTTTGGGGTAAAGGCCTGAAGTCACAAAACAACGGCAGAGTGAAGCTAGATGCGGCTCACAGACTCTGCTCACAGGGTAGGCTTACAGGGATCTTGTTTTCAGGGGTGAAGCGAGGACAGCCTGGCCCAGCGGAGAGGACCGCCTGTGCTGGCTCTCCCGGCCGTGCCCGCTCGTCACCCAGAAGTTTACACAGGCAGGGACAGTACACAAACTTAAAAGACAAATCCAGAAGAGTAGAGCAAATAAATCCCAAATAGAGCTCTCTGCACAGAACAATAAATAAAATAGATGACGCCACTGAACCTGAGCAAAGAAATGAGACAGGCCACTGAAGCATGTAAGTCTAGTCATGAAAAAAGAGTGAAATGTACCCACCAAATAGACTTGTAGCAGAGATATAAGGAAATATACATTTATGTATATTATGAGCAACCCCATGGCAACACAGTTAAAAATCCATTAGTAATGGATTTTCTACAACAGAAGCCCAGGGATACAGAAATCT
This sequence comes from Leucopleurus acutus, assembly GCF_964270905.1. NCBI lineage: Eukaryota > Metazoa > Chordata > Mammalia > Artiodactyla > Delphinidae > Leucopleurus > Leucopleurus acutus. Next base: position 59,029,546 of record NC_139162.1, read on the forward strand.
ATCCAGTTATTTTACGGAACTGGCTTAATCTTATGTGACTACCTAAAAGTCTAATTTCTGTACAGCAAAGAGATACAGAAACAAGATTAAGAGAGTCTGCACCAAATCTGTGCCACCCAGTACAGATAAAAGGCTAATATCCTGAAAAGACAAATTTAAAGGACTCCTTTAAATTATTAAGAACAAGGCAAACCTCCAAAGGAAAGTCAGCAAAACACACAAATGGAGAAGTCGCAAGGAGGAACAGCCAATGTCCCTGTCACTTGAAGACACGGGATTTAAAGTGGCTACAAGCTGTGACTCTTCCTGACAAGGCAGCAGAAAACAACAACAGGCGCAAACCTCCTTGCTGGCGTTAACATGAAGCAGCCTTTGGGAGAGAAAGCTGGGGCCACCAGCCACATTTTTTTTTTTTTAATTTTAAGCTGCATTGGGTCTTGGTTGCTGCACGTGGCCTTTCTCTAGTTGCGGTGAGCGGGGGCTACTCTTCGTTGTGGTGCGTGGGCTTCTCATTACAGTGGCTTCTCTTGTTGCAGAGCATGGGCTCTAGGCGCACGGGCTTCAGTAGTTGTGGCTCGCGGGCTTCAGTACTTGTGGTTTGCGGGCTCTAGAGCACAGGCTCAGTAGCTGTGGCTCATGGGCTTAGTTGCTCCACGGCATGTGGGATCTTCCCGGACCAGGACTCGAACCCGTGTCCCCTGCATTGGCAGGAGGATTCTTAACCACTGAGCCACCAGGGAAGCCCCAACAATTATGTTTTAATCCTTGCAAAGGTAATAGCAAAAACTGTGAATGTCCGAAGCTGACTGGGGCTTGCAGGGGCAGGAATTTGTTTAAAGTGCTGGTGAACCTGTAAGCCTTCAGATCCATAGTGAGATCTTTTTATAACATCCATGCGATGACGGAGGGACTTGACGCCTGCCCTGATGGCGCTGGCTAAATAACTCATGGCTGAAGCACCCCCTCAGGCGGAGCTTCCTTGACGGTAAAGTGGGAATAACGCTACACCCACCCTGTGAGATGGGATGAGGGTGACACAGACTGTTGACTGAGACGTACCCGCATTAGCCCGGCTACAAGGGCAATCTTGAGGGTTCTTAGGTACAGTTTGATCCTGTTGTTGCTGACAATGATCCCTCCCAGTGACGCTGCTGATGAAGAAACAGGCCCTCAGTGAGAGCCGAGCCAGGATGCCAATGTCAGGGCCGACAGGTAGCCCTTGTGGGGAACTCTCCCTGCACTTCTATCTTGCTTAATCCCCATAAACATCTGTTGAGGTGGACACGATCACCAGTCCCATTTTACAATGAAGAAAGACAGTGCTCGGGAGGTAAGGGGTTCTAGGCATTGCCCCAGGCCATCCAGGCTGTAAGCGGCCCGCTCTCAATCCACACTGAAACCTCCGGGATCCACAGACCCAGGTTCGCGTCCAGCACACGTCCCCCCGCGCCACTCTCCAGGCATCCCAGCACATGTTCTTCTGTTGACTGGGTGGGTCTCTTTGGCTCACATCCCAGATGCTAGCCTCTTCTGTCAAGAGGAAATGCAGTGACACGGCCTCACCAGTCAGGGCCCCTTGACCTGGGTGCAGGAATGCAGTGTTCCTCATCGGGGGTGATGGCCACAACTTCACCCCACTCGCAGCATGGTACATGCAAGAGAAGCGGACGTATCGGCTCATGCTGGCACAGGCGGTGGGCAGCTTTTCCTTCTCCAAGGAAGCCTGGAGAACCTGTAGAGCAGTGCCCAGCAGATCTTAAGGGACAGTGACCAGTCATGGCAGGAGCACTTGATCGCAGTGGGGTGGCCAGTGGCAGCCTCTACTGCTTCATCCATACACTCCAAGCTCTCTTCCAAGCTGGTTTCTGGTCCCGGAGGGTACAAGGGCCTTAAGGGCAGGACACTGCGCCTCAACCTGGACCAGCCCAGTCTCTGCTGCTATGTGCCAGCTATCAAACGATACTGGACCTACTGTGTGCTCCAGGAGGAAGTAGGCCTGGGCCAAAGCAGGGGTGGCCAGCCGGGGCCTCTGCTGCTATGTTCACACAGCCCCAGCTCCCTTCCTAGCCAGGGTCTCTCATGGAGGGAACAGGCGTGTGAACAAACCTGATGACCTCGTGTGTGCAGGGAGGCGGGCTGGACCACAGTGGGCCCAGATTGAGTCCAGCTGTGTGCACCAGTGCCAAGAAGGGGCTGTGGTTCTGTGGGGGACAGACGGGGCTCCCTTGGCCCCAAGGGCAGAGAAACAGTCAGTGACAACAGGAATTGCCACATCCCGGAAGATAACCACAGGGGTGGCCCGCAGTGCCTGGTCTGCTTGCTTAGGCCGCACACAGCGCCCGGCTGCCGCCGCTGACCAGAAGATACTCATAGCAAACCCACCTTAAAGTGCCCAGGGGCCCGTGGGACCACGATACTGCCTCGGGGAAGTCACCCAGCAACAACTGCTCCTGCTAACATCCCCCTGCCCACTGCTCCCACAGCGGACCCTAAGACACTGTGTACTCTGTTCTCCAGAAGGCTCTGCCTCTGCTTCCCCCAGAGGGACTTGCCACAGGGCCTTTGCACATGCACTCTGCCAGACACACTCCTCCCCCAGTCACACCCTTCTTGCCTCAGTCCAATGCCCTCTGGCCTTTGTGAGACTGCCCATCATGGCACTTCTCCCCACATCCTCCAGACCACGCCCACATCCACTGGCCTAGCCAAGCCTCAGCTGCATCAGAGGCCACAAATGACCCACAGATAGAATTGTCTCTCCACCTGGGGTGGCTGTGGGGCTGCGGGCTCCTCCCACACCCCTGGCCTTGACCACTCCTCAAGTGGGAGGGGGGGACCCTGAGGCAAGTGAGGGCACCGGCCCCTGCACTCCTTGCTTGTTTCCCCATCCACACAGACATCTGTGTACACATCCAAGTTTATTCTCGCTCTGCTGCGGGGCCAGGGTCATCCCACACTGTGCAGCTGGGGATAAGGAGAGGCTGGGATTCCTGACGACGCCGTGCAGGTCTGGGGTGTGGGTGACAATACAAGAGGGGGTGGTGATCAGCGTTGGGCCTAGTGCCTTCGGATGTCCTGTGGGCTGACCCGATGGTTAGAGTCTCCAGGCTCCCTCACATACTGCCCGGTATATGTCTGGAGTCAGGGGCCGGAAGGCTCGGGCCTGGTTGTCCAGCAGGTACAGGGGGTCAGCAACAATGCCCACGTTGAAGCCCTCGCGCACCAACCGCGACTTCACCAGTTTGAACGTGCTTGTGATCTCCAAGGCGTCCTGCAGGGGCAGGGACTGTAACCCCGACTGTGACTGTCCCGCCGAGACCTCCCACCCACCTACTCCAGCCACGGTGAGCTCACCTGAATACGAATGAAATGAGGGGCAGCGTAGGCGGGGAGCCAAGTGCGCACGTGCTGGTACAGCCTCTGCCCATCAAACGCCTGGCCGGGGGCCAGCTGCACGGCAGCCATGCCCACCTTGCCCTCACATCCTGTGGAGCACATGCATCCTCGGCGGACCCACCTCACAGTGCCCGCGACTGGCTCTCTCCCCTGGGTCCCAGCAGCCCCCCACCTGTAACAAAGCTCCGGCACCACCCACAAAGCAGTTGGGGGGTTAGAATGAGGTGAACCCTCCGCACCTGGCACAGGCACACCGTAGACGTTCACCTCCTGCAGGAAGTCCACGAGTGACAGCACGCCCTCCACTTCCCGCGTGGACACGTTCTCACCCTTCCACCTGCGGGGTTGGAGGGGGTGCTGGGACCAGGGCCCAGGAAAGGAGGCCCCGCCCCTGACCAAGCCCCGCCTCCTGGCGACTAGGCCCCATCCCCTCTGGAATTCAGAAGTCCCGCCCCTGGAAAGGAGAGGCTCCGCCTCCTGTCCACGAAGCTCCGCCCCCTCCAGAATCCACAAGCCCCGCCCTGAGAAACCCCGCGGGACCGGAAGGTGTCCCCGAGGCGGTCGCGGAAGTAGAGGAAGCCTTCGTCGTCCAGGGCCAGCACGTCCCCGGTGTTGTAGTAAAGGTCGTTCGGGCGCCGCACGTTCTTCACCAACTTCCTTTCTGTGTGCTCCCGGGGCCCACGGTAGCCCAGGAAAGGTTGGTGACGCAGCACCTGGGTCAGCAGGAGCCCTGCCTCCCCTGGGGGGTAGGAGTGGGAGTCCAGCATTAGCCGTGGACGAGGACATCAGGAGCCCACCAGGCCGCGGCCGGGACTCTGCCAGAGAAGAGACAGAGAGAGACCCAGAAACAGATCCAGAGACAGAAAATGAGAGGCAGAAGGAGAGGGAAGGTGGCGTCAGGGGGTCCATTAGAAATAGGGGGACCACCGCCGCGGAAAGGAGCCCGGAGGAGTCTCTGCAGGGAGTGTCGGGAAGGGAGAAGCTAGGGGGACGGATGAGTCTTCAGATGCTGCGAAGTCGAGCTTGCGGAAGGACAGTTAAGGCTCGTACTGTGTGGCCCCACAGGGGCAGAAATAGAATCAGAGGGTGGAAATTGCAGGGAGGCAGCTGGGGTCAATATAAAGAAGATCCTTCCAATCACCAGTTATCTGTCAGTGTGATGGGCTGTTCCAGGGGGTAGTCAGCAACTTTGCACGTGTGCACATAGGGGCTGGGTTCATTCGCTCAACAAACTGACCGCTGGCCGTGGGCCAGACAATATGCTGGGGGTAGATATTCAATAATTGTATGTATAGCACAATACCTGCCACATAGTAAATGTTATCTAAGTGTTTAAAAAAAAAAAAAGAAAAGAAAAGAAATAGGGAAAGGCTAACAAGGATGGACGAGGGAGAGAGGCAAATGGTGGTGGGAAGAGAGAGATTCCGCCAGGACCTTGCAATGCCCCCGGAGAGAAGATCCTAGGAGAAGGTTCAGGACAAGAGACTGATGCCTGGGAGGATGTGACTTCCACAGAAAGCTCAAGAGAACAACTCAAATGGACAAGAGGTTGAGGCAGAAGAGCTGGGCAGAGCTGACAAGCTGAGAGGGAGAGGGCCCCGGACCGCTGTCAGACAGGCCTGGGACTCGGGGTCCAGGTGAGGACTGCAGACACCACCACTGGACATCAACCTCAAGGCTTTGGGTGGCTTGTTCCAGCCACGGAGGAGACCTAGGGTCTCCACCCTCCCCACACCCAGGGAAGGTCCCCCAGCCCCCATACCTGGCCTCGCAGGGATGCAGAGGCCCCAGTTGTCCCTCACAGGCTCCTCTGTCTCCATGTTGTACTGTACAAGCTCGAAGGGGGACAGCATCTGAGTGGAGGGTGGGGAGGTGTCAGCAGAGGTCCTGTGGGCTCAGCCTCAATCAGGGCCACTGTTACGCCCAACACACTCACTCGAAGGAAGCAGCTCGTCTTGCCCTGGGCCCCACAGCGCCCTGGATAGTTGACAAAGCCACCGTTGCCTTCCGTGGAGCCGTAGACTTCCCAGATCCGAATGGGGCCAAAGCGCTGCTGGAAGGTCTCCCACACTTCTGCCCGGAGTCCACTGCCAATCGCCAGGCGGACTTTATGTGTTCGGTCCTCTGGCCGCTGCAGGGACATCCCAAGAAGGGTGAGGAGGTGCCCTCGGGTGTGCCCAGGAACCCTTACCCGGGAGGGCTATCTTGGGTCCTGACCTGAGCAGCTACCTGGGAGGTGATGGGGGGTCTTTACCTAGGTGATCTACCTGAGTTCTTACTTGAGCAGTTACCTGGAGTCTGTACCTGGAGAGTTACTTGCAGGGGTTACCTGCAGATGTTACCTGGGAACCTTACCTGGAGAGATATCTAGGGGCGATGGGAGGCCTCATCTGGGGTCTTACCTAGGGGAAGCATCTGGGGTCTTATATAGGGGTAGTTACCTGAAGCTTTTACCTGGGGGGGGCGGGGTTAGCTGGAGGCCTTACCAGGAGGGGTTACTTGGGGGCCTTTACCTGAAGGTAACCTGGGGGAGTGACTTGAAGCTTTATCTTGGGGAGTTATCTGGGAGCCTTACTTGGGGGTAGTTACCAGGAACCTTTCCCTGAGGGGTGACCTAGAGACTATATTTGGAAGGATACCTGGAGATCTTGCTTAGAGACAGTTACCCAGGGTCCATACATCATTGATACACAGCATGAGGCCAGCTCGCATCTAGTGAGTTTATCCCGAGCCACACCCTGTTCTAGGCACTTTATGTGTTTAATTCTCACAATACCCCCTTGAGGTATTATTCCTGATTTCCCAAAGAGGACACTGAGGCTGAGAGACGTGAAGTCACCTGCCCGAGATAGCACCGCTGTTCATCAGAGCAGCCATGATTGGAAACCTTGTGTGGGACTCACTGTCCGTGCCTCTTGTCTGGGGTGTTTTATTGATACCTGAGGGACCTTGCTTGAGTCCTGGACTGAATCTACCTGAGATCTTTACCTGGGGTGATTCCTGGGGTGTTCACCTTGGAGCCCTAATCTTAGCACCTCACCTGGGGAGTGTTGCACAGGTACCGCAGGACCTCGCCCACATACTGGATCACAGTCACGCCGTGCTGCCGACAGTCGTCCCAGAAGCAGGAGGCAGAGAACTTGGGAGCCAGGACACAGGTCACTCCTTGGAGGGAGGAGAGGAAAGGGATTCAGGTCATGCTTCCAAACCACTGTGAGAAGCTGCTTTGATCACCTGGCTGTGGCCCCTGAAACCCAAGATGACATCAGGCTCATCTCTGTGTTGCTGGCCCAGCCAAAACTATTCCCATGAGAAGAGCACAGCCTAGCCTGAGTTTGAATCCCGTCTCCAGTATGTGTGGAAAGCTCGGTGCCTGGTACAAAGTGAGCACTGCCGAATAAGGGCTGTGGGTAGGAATCACTCTTGATTGTGATAACTGTCTTAGGAATGTCTAGCTCGGCAAAGGGATAGATGGACGAATGGGTAGGTGGATGGAAAGGTGGGTGGAAGGGTGGATGGGTGATGGGTGGGTGGGTTGGTGGATGGATATATGGATGTTCTGAAGGATGGACACATGGATTAATACATCTTAGGGGCCACTACATGCACTCCAGGAAATTGCTCCCTCCTTTTCTGATCCCCTCCTCTGCAGCTGGCTCTGTGGATGGCACTCTCCTTACCTCAACCCTAATCCTCAACAAAACCCCGAAAGCTAAATATCATCCCTGCACCCAAAGGGACGATGGCTCGTGTGCTTGGTGAGGTAGCAAGCATGTGTCTTCTTCGAGGCTGTATCTTGACAGAGGTGAAATAGAATGCCCTCTCTGTGAAAATGGATGCTGGGTCCTTGAAACCGATAGCTTTGTTAGCAACCCTTAGTGAAATGCCTGGATTCTGGAAAGGTCTTCAAGAGCTGCTAAAGCCAGGGGGGAGGTTGATAAGGATTTTTCCAATGAAAGCTTCCCAATTCTTCTTAGCCTAAGGTAGGATCCCAGTTTTGAGCAGCCTCCAACGTGACAAATTAGGAGGCACTTTGCACCCCACCAAGGTTCTTGACAAGAATAATTGGACTGAATCTGAAAACATCTCTAGAGGGAACATCTAGTCTACCAGGAAGTGTGGGAGGGAGAGGAGCAGAGACCAAGCAAGCAAGTACAATGAGAACAGTTTAACTGCAAAAAGGCAGTAAGACAGTTGGGGAGATTTTTAACATGAAGTGCACATCAGATAATATCAAAGAGTTACTGTTAATTTTTTCAGGAGTGATGATCACTCTGGTTACAGTTTTTTAAGGCCTTACCTGTTAGAGATACATACTGCAATATTTACCAACAAAAAGATAGTGTCTAGGATTTGCTCCAAAATAATCCAGAAAGAAGGAAGGGAGTACATATGAAATAAAATTGGCAACATGTTAACAATTGTTGAGGCTGGGTGAGGATATGGGAAGCATCATCAAACTGACTGCTCTGCTTTAGTGTATGTTTGAAATTGTCCATGATTTTAAATTTTTTTTAAATAAAATATGAGTAAAAAGACAAGTGGGAATAAGGGGGAGGCGATAAACGAAACACAGAAGAGCAGAATGCTGATGGTGGCTGAAGCTGGGTGGTGAGTACTTGACGATACATGTAGAGAATTTTAGAAATTTTTATATTTCAAAATTTTCCATGTTAAAATTTCAGGGAAAAAACAACAACAACAACAAAAAAAAAACAGACCAGCTCAGTCTGTTGACAGAATTCATGGTCAGGTGTCTAGGGAGACGACAACCGGATGGAATGTTTGGTGAGTGTTCCCTCACTGGCTCCGCCTGTGACGGTGATAGATATGAGTGACCAACACTCACATCAGCTCTTTCACCTCCCGACTACAGCACAGCCATTAAGGACTGTCTGGGTGTCCAGCCCTCTGTCCAGGTAGCCCTGGGGCTCACTGTCCCTTGTCGAAGGTAAGAACCTGGGGTGCTGGGTAACCTATGGGGCCTTGACATCAAGTCTGGCAGTCCTGTGGATTGGGGGGGTGGTCCTCAGCGAAGGGCTTACCAAGCTCCAGGCAGCTAAGGACCCCAAGGACCAGCCCCATCGTGTGGTACAGAGGCAAGACCGTGTAGACCACGTCATCAGCTGTGACCCCACACAGGGTCAGCATCCCGCTTATCTGCAGCGCCCGCTCGTACGTGAGGATGGCTGGCTTCGGGAGCCCTGGGGGAAGAAGCAATGGGAAGAGTGGGGTGGTGCACGGACAGCACTAGAGGGACCCGCACGCAGGAGTGGGTCTCCAGGATCAGGTCTGCACAGTCAGGGGTTTGAGGCTCTCGAAAGGTGGTCAAGTATGGGACCTGTGGGCAGGTTTAGGGAGGACACGTTGGACTGGAGTTCAGAGGCTGAATTCCAAAGTTCAGGGTTTCAGTGGCTCTTTACTGGGCAGAGGCAGGATTCTGGCACTGACCATTCAAATAACACTGGGGGTCAGAGTTCGGCCAGGTGTCAAAATCAAAGGGCAGGGTGGGTTTCAGAGGTCAAGTTTGAGGCACAGGTCAGGCTTGGAGTCATGTCAGCAGAAGGGTTCAGAGGTTGGGCTAGGACTGCTGGGCGCCCTCACCGGTGGTCCCCGAGGTGTAGATGAACAGGGCTGGGCTTCTCAGCTTGATCTCAGCTCGAAGGTCAGCGGGCACGGGGTCTGAGGGTGCAGCATCAAGGGCAGCCCCCAGAGCCCTCACCCCCGGCGTGGGGGAGGAGTGGCTGAGGTAGAAGCAGCGGATGTTCTCTGCCTGCAGCTTGGGAAGGACCTCCTCCAGGTTCTCGCGGAGGTCTGTGGGAATGGGTCAGAGGAGGAATTTAGAGGAGGCCCACCTTTGAGGTGGGGGGGGACCCAAGATGTGGGAGAGGAGCCCACTGCCAGCCATGGAGGAAGCAGCCAGCAGAGAAGAGCATCTGCCTTATCTGTAAAGAACCCCGTAATTAGTACTGGGGGGCAAAAAAAGTTGAAATAGCCATGTTGAAGAAAACACAAAGCAAAGCCCTGGTGCCCTCAGAATTACTTCCCAGCAACTAAGTTTTGGCCCTAATTGCCTGGGGGTGGGTGAGGGGCGTGGAGCTCTTGCCCAGCCCCCACCAGGACCCTCTGAACAGCAATCCTCCACGTCTGTCTCCTGCCCCTGTCCCCACCACATCCGACCTCCGCTGGTCTCTGAGGTCCTCACCTGGGTCCACCACCAGCACCCGAGCCCCAGAGCTCAGCACCGAGTGCACCAGGGGCGCCCCCCGGCCGTGTGGATTAATCCAGGCCACCGGACAGCCCAGCTTGGCCAGCCCGAGCCACAGGCCCAGGGCAGGAATGGTCTGCGAGGGCAGCACGAGGAGGGCGGTGGGCTCCTGAGCGCGGGGTCCCGTGGCGTCGCCCAGCTCGGCCTTCATGACCCACGCCGCCCGGCAGGCCCTGGCGTCCAGCTCCCCGAAGGTGACCGAGCGGCTCCCCGGCCCCGTCCACACCAGGATCGCTCTCCCTGGCTGCGCTCGCACCCGCCGCTCGAAGGAATCTACGAAGGTGTCAGGTGGCTGCCGGCTCAAGCGCGCCTGGATGTTCAGGCCCAGGCGGAGAACCTTGAAGATGTAGGCCAGGTCTGCAGGCAGCCAGCGCAGCCCTGGGGGCGGCTGCGTGGGCAGCAGAGCCAGTGTGAGGGCCGCGGCCGCCAGGCTCAGCCAGTGGGGCATCCAGGGCCCGAGCCAGGGCCACGCCAGCACAGCCAGGACCAGCAGCCCACAGCAGGCAGAGTCTCCCAGGAGCCAGCGCAGAGCCAGGGCCACTGCTGCAGGCCACGAGGACTGCCCCAGGCCTCGCAGCAGCAACAGCAGCAACAGCAAGAAGGCCAGTCGTCCCCAGATGCCCATCGTACCTGCTCCTGCCTCAGGGACACATCCAGGAATGCCCACCTCTTGCCCGGGCTGATAACCCGTCAGCCCCACCCCCTGGCGGTGACCCAGAGGCTGCTGGCCATGGCGGTGGTTCCAGGACTCTGCCTCCAGCCCTTCTTAACCCCAACTGTTTGTTTCACTCTGCCTGGTCTTCCGCGTGGCTCCAGCCCCTCTGCCTCTGTCCCCCACGCTGTGCCCCAGGCACTTGGGAAATAGGCAGAAATCCCTCTCTCAGGAAACTGAACTTCCAGCCATGCCAAATGCAAATTCAGCAGGATAGCAGGGCAGCTCTGGTTGTAAGCACTGCCTTCCCATCTGCAAACCTCACCAGGAAGTTCTCCTGTGGCAACTACTTAATCTGAATCTTCCGGGAGATGGGGCCTGGCTGGAATGAGCCCCCAGCCTCCTGCCAGGTACACAGCAGGTGCTCAGTAAGCCCTCGGACACCTGCAGTGCCCGAATTCAAACCCAGCTCTGACCCCCAACCCATGTGGTCCACTCTGACTCTCTGCCTTACCCCTGTCATCAGTGGGGACCATGCTCAGGGTTCAGGAGGCTGAACTCTGCCTGGAATGTGGGTCTGGCAGTCTATGCACGGTTGGACCAGGAAAGCCTTAGCCCCCCTCCTCCGGGAGGCAGTCACAGGGGGTAGCGCAGAGAAGCGTTGCCATTGGCCTAGGATCACAGCAAGCTGGGTTACTGGAGCGCCCTACAGGCCGCACCCCCCTCACCGGCTCCAGATACTTTGGACCGGGGTGCCCAGGCCACGTGCCGACAGTGTGATGGGGCACGCGGACAGTAGCCTCGAACTGACACTGGTTGGCCATCTTCCGCAGCCCAGTGGGCAGCCCAAGGGTCCCGGCTGCCGCTTTCTGCCCTGCCCCCACCCCAGCCCTGCCTGGCACTTCCGGCCTTGCCGGCCAGGACAGCTATCCTGGGGCTCGGACCCCCTAGTGGCAGCCTGGCCCCAAAGGCCCCCTGGACCCCCAAAAGTGCGGTGCTCAACCGGAGGAGAAGTCTGAAGGCTAGAGATTCTGTCTGGAAGATATGGGGGGAGGGGCCTCGAAATCTTTATCTTGGGCGGCAGCAGCTGGGATTGTGGCTGCGAATTTCCCACACGTGGCCTCCCTCTCCGAGACCCGCCTGTACCCCTCCCCACAGGACCGAGGGCTCTGGGAGAGTCAAGCGCCAGTCATACGTGCACCCCACTCCCACCCAGAGAACAGAGACACGAGATGGCAAAGTGGATCATCCGCTCGCAGCCCAAAGGAGCCCAGGGAGCAGCAGGGATGCTGCCAGGGACAGGGGCACTGAGGCCCAACACCCACAGTCGGTCTGTGAGGAAGAGGAACACACGGGTCAGGGAGCACATGCTTCCAGCTTTCGGCCCCACGGCCCACAGTCCTTTATTACAGAGCAGGGGTCCCAAGACCAGGCCTCCGTCCATGATGGGCCCACCTGAGACGCCCCAGGCGCCAGATGAGGGAGGATTAGCTCGGGTCGGGGAGCTGGGGACATTTCCCGGCTTGACACAGGGGCAGGGGAGCAGACCCCACCCCACTCACGGGAGGGGAGAGGCGTGAACCAGAGTCGGAGCCATGAATCCTGGGCCCTGCACCATGGTTGAGCCCTAGTTCAGGTTGGAGATGATCCAGTTCTCAGAGGTGGTCGGGTCCCTGACCATCCCCAGCCAGCCCCCACCCGGAGGGCCGAGTACGTAGGAGGAGAGGAATAAGGCGGGCTGGGCTGGAGAGAAGGGTGGAAGCAGGAGAAGGGCCTGATCTCAGGAGAAAGCGTGGGCTGGTGGCGGGAACGTGGTCAAGTGGCCGCGGCAGGCATGACAGCGGGTGGGGCTTGACCGATCCCTCGGTGGGCGTGGCCAGGCCCCATGCCCGGATCAGGGCGCAGGGTGCGCGGCCAGGTGGCGCTCCAGCAGCGCGCGGTGCGAGAAGACCTTGCCGCAGGCGGGGCACGGCGCGCGCTCCGGCCGGTGGGTGCGCATGTGCACGTTGAGCGAGCTCTTCTGCGTGAAGCGCTTGGCGCAGACGGCGCACTGGAAGGCGCGCACGCCCGTGTGCGTGACCATGTGCTTGAGCAGGTAGTCGCGCAGCGAGAAGGATCGCCAGCACACGGCGCACTGGTGGGGCTTCTCCCCTGCGGGCGACAGGGCGGGCAGCAAACTCAGGTCAGGTGGGGAAGGGCCCCGGGGCGCCTTTGCCGGCAGGGACTCCCCTCCCCAACCGGACCAGCCATCCATCCGGAATCCCCCCGCCCGGCAGCGACGCCCCTCTCCCCGACCCTTAGGGTCATACCGGGATGTCACTGCCTGTCTGTGACCCACAACTCCAACAGGTAGCCTCCCAGCGGGGAACCCCGCAGGTTTGGGACATCGTTGCCCACCGAGGCTGACCACTCAGGTCTACCCCCACCTCCAGGGACCTTCCCGCCCCCAAACCGCACCGTGCCTGGCACAGGGCCGCGGGCTACCCCTCCCCCATCCCTGCCACGCTCACAGAGCGTTCTGGACTGTCTGGTCGCTGGCCACCATTCTGGGGACAGTCTAGCAAGGCCCAGCACCCTTACACTGGGAAAGACCCCGGCATACCTACCCCCTCCCTTCTGGCTGCTATCATGTTCCAGGGGTGACAGAGTAGGCTGCCCCCCTCCCCCTGAATCAGACAGGGGGAGACAGGCTGTGTTTGACCCCTAGGGTCATCAAGTATTAACAAAAAGCCTATCTCCAACGATCAAGGGGCTCAGAGACCCAGCCCGGCTCACCCGAGTGGATGAACATGTGCTTGGTGTAGTTCTTCCGGGAGCTGAACGTCTTGTGGCAGTGACTGCACTCATAGGCGGGCGGCTCAGCACCCGGGGCGCGCGCAGGGGTGGTCGACGGGGCTGCGCTGGGAGCGGCCGGTGGGGCCGGGGCCTCCCCTAGAGGCGCGCTGGGAGCTGCGTCCGGCTGGAGCGCTGGGTAGAAGGCGGGTGGGGGCGCAGGGGCCGGCCCCGAGGGCGCGGCAGGGGGTTGCGCTGGCGGCCCGGGAGCGCCCAGATGAAAGGGGAAAAGCGCGACGGGCGGCCCGGGGTTCTTCACGCCAGGTGGGCGGGGTCCGGATAGGACACAGTCGGGCGGGGCAGGGGTCTCGGCGGGACAGCCTTCAGGGGCGGTTTGATCTCCGTCTTGCCAAGCGGAGACGTAGCTGTCGGGGAACACGTCCTCGGCAGCCGAAGTCCCCCGGAGGAAGTCCCGCCCGGCGCCGCCGTAATCGGAGAGGCCGGCGGGCGCAGGCGGCTCCTCGCGCGCGCCGTCCGCGGCCGCGGGTAGGAAGCCGGCGGCGCAGTCGGGGAAAGAAGGGGGCGCCTGGCCCTCACCCGGGCCGCCGCCTTCGCCATCCTCGCCGTCGGTCTCCTCATCGGTCTCGTCGTCGTCGTCGTCCGCGCCGTCGTCTGGCGCAGCGGTCAGGGCAGGGTCGGCATCCGATCCCTCCGCCTTGGCAGGCGCGGGGGGCGCGGGCAGCTGCAGGCGCGCGGGCTGGCGCTGCTTGCGTGTGTGCGCGGCACCGGGGTGGCCCGGGGGTCGCGCGGCCAGCAAGTGGCGCAGGCGGTGGCGCAGCTGCGCGGGCGCGAGCGGCGGGGGCACGGGCGTGGGCAGGGGCGCGGGCGCGGGGGGGCCCGGGGCAGGGGCGCGGGCGCGGGCTATGATTTGCGTGCATTCGTCTATGACCGTCTGGATGCGCAGCACCGACGCGGCCGTGAGCACCTGCAGCGCTTCACCCTGCGCCACCACGAGCGAGCCGCTGTAGAGGAACTCGACGAGCTGGCGCACCGTCTGCGCGGGCACCACAGGCGGCACGCGGATCTCAGAGTGGCCGAGCAGCAATTTGTCCTGGAAGAAGGGCGAGCCGGCGGCCAACACGCAGCGGTGTGCACGTAGTGAAGCCTCGCGGATGCGCACAGTCACGTCACAGAAGTGCCCACCCAGCCGCTGCCCGTTGAGGGTCTCAAGCAGGGATCGGGAGAAGTTCTGCAGGTGAATGTGGTGCACCGCCTCCGCTGCCGCCATCTGCACCGGACCAGCGGGTGTGGGCAAGAGGAAGTCAGCCAGGGACCCCCCTCTGCCCCAGCGTTCCCATCCCTTCAGCGGGACAGGGCCCAAGGGTGAACCACACCCCCAGGCTTCAGGAACCCCAAACTTCTCCAATGCCCCTGGCCCCTCGAAGTCCTGGTTCCCAACACAGCAGGACTCCCTGCCCCCGCCCCAGGACTTCTGCAGCCTCCTCTACCTCTGAAGGCCCCAGCACACCGCTGTGAGAGGGCTGGGGATACCAAAGGTTTGCTGCCCTCCGGTCTTGCTTACTGCCAGCGTGGGGAGCTCCAGGGCTCGCTTCCCCTATTTTGCCCCACCCACCCTTCCCGGAACTCTGGTATCCATAGCCTTCCCCACATCCTCCTCTGACAGGACACCCTGTGGAGGAGAGGGCGGGGACCCCTATCTAGAACAGGCTTCCACGTCTCACCCACTTCCCACCCTGCTGGCTGCGATTCCCACCATGAGTGGCTTCTTTTTGATCTCCCTTGATACAGCCCGCAACCTTGGAACATCCAAGGCCCTGTGCAGACCGAGGTCTGCTGCCTCAGAACCTGGCTACTTTAACTAGTGTATATGGAAGTCTTCGCAGGGGAGTGGCTGGCATGAACTGCCTCCGGGGCTAAGCGATTCGGGGTGTGCATAGTCACACAGTTGAGACTAGATTGGGCATTAGCCTAGCAGGTGCCCTGCGGGAGGAAAATACATGGTCTCTGGCCCGCTCCAGCACAGCGAGCGGGAGACGCCTCCTGCAGCCTCATGCTTCCTGGAATCTTGATTGGGCCTGTGGGGCGCAGGGTGTGGGTGAGGCATAGAGAGGGGGCTTGTGGACTGTGCAGGGGTGTGTGATTGGTTGGGTGCAGGTGGAGCGGCAGAGGCCTCAAGATCAGCATGGCTGAGCAATATGGACACTTCTTGTTAAACTGTGGCCTCGAAATCCCAGCACTGCCCAGCCTCAGGCACTGGAAAGGGAAAGGGGTACCACCCCCCTGGGAACAATGGGAATCTGAGAAGCTCAGCTACTTCACCAACAAACAGGCAACATGCTTGCTTGGCCTCAGTTTCCCCTCTATCTTAGATACCTGGCTCACCCCACACCCAGGCCACACACACCTCCAGTCTAGGGGAGAAGCATCAGTCAGGACAAAAGACACACCCTGAGACCCACCCACTCTGCACCAGCCTGGCTCAGGTGAGGCCTCTCTTAACTCCTCGGGGTCTACTTCGGTCTCAGACTCACCCCCTCGGGCGCCTTAAGCCCAAACAGCCTTTCCTTTGCTGGGGCCATTCACGATCCATATCTGACCCCTCAGACCACTCTGCACACCTCCACTGCCCCAGTAACCTCCTCGCGTCCCCCCACCTCCCGGTCTATTCCCGACGCGACAGCCAGAGGGAGCCTGTTCAGACCTAACAGTTCGGGACCCTCCTTAGCTCAGAGCTCTCCAGTCAATTCCTCAAACAGGCCAACTCCGCACGTACCGTTACCTCTGCCACAAGCACCCTTCACCGTCTTTTTTCACCCAGCACCTAAAGGATTTCAAATCCGTGCCCGAGCAACGGGGGCAGAAACCTGCGCCTCAATCCGTAGGGACTGAACCCTTCCTCTTCCTATCCACCCCCGCCGTGCTCCCCAGCAGGCTCCAACTATAGTGCAGGTGCAGCAGAGCCTCTGGGCGCCTCGGAACAAAGGCCCACCTTGAGACGCTGCACCCAGGCGTCCTCGCCACCACGCTTTTGCCCACGCCATGCACTTTGCTCCGAGCACCCTCTCCCGTTCTCTGCGCCATTGCCCGCGCCTCACCCTGAGTCCAGCACCCCCTTCTCTGATCTGCCCCGGCTGCGCCCGCCCCAGCCCTAGCCGACTAGGTTTCCCGCCTCCGCGCTCTTGCCCGCGAAGTGCCCCCGTCCTGCAGCGCCCCCTCACGTCTGCGGCGCGCGCTCCAAGCCTAGCGCGGGCGCCCCTCCCCTGGCACGCCCCGGCCTCCCCGCCGGCCCTGCGGCAGGGGGGATGCCCGCCTGACCCCACCTCCGGCTCCTCCTCAGGCACCAGGCCGGGCGGTGGCCGCCTCCAGCTCACCACTTTCAAGGCCGCACTTCCGGGCCGCAACGCCGGCGGAACCAAAGTCCGCCGCTGCAGCGGCGCGGCGAACTGCTAGGTCAGAGCAAGTTTCCGGTGTCTCCATGGAGACTAGTCGCCGCTGCAAGGTCGCACTTCCGACCAAAGTCACAGGGGCTGGGACAACCAGGCAGTGTCGCCCTAGAGACGGGGCGGGGGCGGAACCTGTGCCGTCAATCTGTGGGCCGCACCCACTCGCCTGTGCTGCGGGGCGGAAGAAGGTGAGAGGGAAAGAGGGTGGGAGGGCGGTCGGCTCCGAAGACCCCGGCGGGTCCCGGCAGGTTTAAACCCCTCTGCACCCCAGCCTTCCACCCATATGGATGGAGCAGCAGAAGGGCTCGCCCCTGGTGCGGGACTCCAGCCCGAGTGGGGCCTGGGGGCTGCAAGTGGGATGTGGGAGCGGACGCCAACTCGGGCCGGCCCTGAGCCTGGATCCCAGGTAGAAAATGGAGGCAGCCAGACTCGATGCCCCTACACCAGGCCCACCTGCCCCAGGGCGAGTAGTGTTCACTTAGTGCCCGCTGCATGCCACACTCTGGGCCGAAGCTGAGAAAAGAAGGGGAGTGGGGTGTGTGTGTGTGTGTGTGTGTGTGTGTGTGTGTGTGTGTGTGTGTGTGAGCTGGGTCCTACGTCTGCCGGGAGGGTGGTGAACAGCCAGACTTCAAAGCCCAGAAGACACTTTAGGGGACAGAATCTGTGGGAAGAGCTGTCTGGGCAGAGGAACAGCCGTGATCCGCAAGGGCCTTGAGGTGGGGCTGGTTGTCCAGGACATCCGTGAACCAGGCCCACTAGATGGTGAGGCTGCAGTTGTGGGCTGGCTGGGCCTTGTTCCCTACTCATGGGGGCTGAAGGAAGGCGGGGAGTCGGGGGGGAGCGGTGCCTAGACCTCAGTGGACCCCATGCTTTCTGCAGCAGGTGTGGAGTCCAGAGTGGAGGGGCTGACTTCTCTGCTGCCAGTATGAGGACAAGGTCAGCATGCCAGCCTCCTGCCTCAGGCAGCTGCTGAGCGAGCAGCTGTGTTGTAGACGTGTTCTAGATGTGTTGTAGACATGTTCCAGGCAGGGAAGGGAGGGGATGTGCCAGGTGGGAAGCATTCCATGGCCCATGCCCCGAGGAACATTAAATCCCAGTCCCGTGGCCTCATTGTCCTCATTGTCGCTGTTCAGAATCTAAGTCCTTCACGATGGCCTGCCCGGCTCACTGGGTCTTCTTCCATCGAACCTCCTCTACCCAGTTCCTATCACTGTTCATTCCTCTCTGGCTTCACAGGCCCCTTGCTGTGCCCACCTCGACCTGTGAGGCTAGGGGTTCATCTGTGTCCTTCACCTTGACAGACAACTATTGCCACTACGACCCAAACGGGAGGACAGTGGACCTAGTGGGGCAGCACACATAAGAGGTCCCGAAGGCAGCAGTGGCGGCTCAGACCTCAGCAGGGGAGGCCAGGTGCGGGCAGAGTCAGGGTAGGAAGGAGAGGACACGGGCAGCTTCAGAAACGTTCTCAGCATATGAGGGTGCGATGGAGGACCTGGCCCTGAAGGAGTGTGAGAGACAAGAGGAAACACCCAAGCCCCGACCCCCCTCAGGCTGCAAAGGAGATGGGAGCAGTGGCCTCCAGCGATACAAGCCTTCAGAAAATGTCTTTTTTTTTTTTTTTTTTTGCGGTACGCGGGCCTCTCACTGTCGCGGCCTCTCCCGTCGCGGAGCACAGGCTCCGGATGCGCAGGCTCAGCGGCCACAGCTCACGGGCCCAGCCGCTCCGTGGCACGCGGGACCCTCCCAGACCGGGGCACGAAACCGCACCCCCTGCATCGGCAGGCGGACTCCCAACTACTGCACCACCAGGGAGGCCCAGAAAATGTCTATTTTGCTTTTCTCTCCAAAGACCTTGGCCTGTGATTGTGGGAGCATCTCGAAGAATAAATAGTGTGGCTGAGGACGCAGGTTTAAGATGCCAGGGGTGGGCCCATGTGGCCTGCCAATATGGCAAGCTCCCGACCAGGTCTGAGAGTCTTGGAGGCGGTGGGGATGAGAAGGCCACACTGAAGGGAAGAAGCCGAGAGCTCAGGGCAATCACAGACACATGAAAGGAGCAGAGGAAATTGAGCTCCCACATGACTGGGCCTCCTGAGCGGGGAGGCAGGCCCCCACCCCCAGCCACCCAACACACACACACACAGAGTTTTCGTTTTATTTATTTGCTTATTTTTTGGCCGCACTGCACAGCTTGAGGGATCCCAGTTCCCCGACCTGGGATCAAACACGTGCCCCACCCCCCGCAACTGAGAGCATGGAATCCTCACCACAGTACAGCCAGGGAAGCCCCTACAGTTTATGTCAGCAGTCAGGAGGCTCAGCCCCTCCTCCCAGCTCAACCAGGGTCCCCAGCCTCTCTCCAACCTCCTGCCGTGCCAGCCACTGTCCACGGGGGAAGCCCAGTGTTCAGGTCTCCAAGCCCAGCCCTATCCTAGTGGGTCTGGACTGTGCCAGGTGTGGGATGCAGGGCCCAAGACTCAGGCACACACCTCAGTCTGCCAGGAGCTTCCCTCGGCCAGCCCGGGGTTAGACACCAAGGACATCCCCAGGAAACAGGGTGGAGACCGAGGGAGGTCCCTGGCAAGGCAGGTACCAGCAGTGGAGGGTTTAGCCCTCCAGACGTGCTGAGAGGAAATGGAGAGCCCTTTGGGCTGGGGGAGGGGCAGTGGCAGGATCCCTAATACACCAGAAAGGCCCTAGAAGGAAAGAAACATCCAGACAGACATCAAGGACTGTCACTGAGGGGGTAGAGGTGGCGGGGGGGGGGGGGGGGGGGAATAATTGCTACTTCAATTTGCTTTTATATTTGAAAGACAACGAACCTCCTACTAGCCCTGTGGCCTGAGGAAACTGTGGGGAGGAGGAGACCTAAACTGAAATAACAATCTTAACTGCACAACTACTGATGTCGCTTCTCCAGGGTCCCTGCACCTAGGTCAAGTACCGGGCCCTTGGATTAATTTTCAAAAGTTAAAAAACCCAAATATGTGGAACCTAGAAAAGTGGTACAGATGAACCGGTTTGCAGGGCAGAAATAGAGACACAGATGTAGAGAACAAACGTATGGACACCAAGGGGGGAAAGTGGCGGGGGGGGGGGTGGTGGGATGAACTGGGAGATTGGGATTGACATATATACACTAATATGTATAAAACAGATAACTAATAAGAACCTGTTGTCTAAAAAATAAATAAAATAAAATTCAGAAATTCAAAAACAAAACCAAACCAAAAAAACCCCCCAAGAAACAGAAAACAGTAGAGCACACACCGGAGCACTCACACTCTCAAATTAGCAAATATTCTTGTTTTGTCCTTTTTTTTCCTCCTGTTTTTAGTACACTAAAAATATTTTTTTCAAGTAAAAACCTTTTTTTTTTTTTTAAGTAAAGCTTGTAGGTGAAGGGGAAAGCCCCTGGAGGTGGCACACCTAGGCAATTCTGTCCTTATGGCCTCTTGTTCCATCCCGGTTTAATGCATCCCCTGAGGCCAGATTAAAATGTTTGTTTTAATCAATGTTCTAATCCCTTCCCCTCCCATCCATCATTGCTCCTCGGTGCCCTGGGGCTGGGAGTTCCTGGCACCCTGGCACAGGGGCCCAGTACAGCCTTTCCTACTTCTTTTTTTTTTTTTCTTAAACTACTTTTTAAAAAAAATTACTTATTTTTTGGCTGTGTTGGGTCTTCGTTGCTGTGCGCGGGCTTTTCTCTAGTTGCCTCGAGAAGGGGCTGCTCTTTGTTGCAGTCTGCGGGCTTCTCATTGCGGTGGCTTCTCTTTGTTGTGCACAGGCTCTAGGTGCGCGGGCTTCAGTAGCTGTGGCACACAGGCTCAGTAGTTGTGGCTCGCAGGCTCAGTAGTTGTGGCGCATGGGCTTAGTTGCTCCGTGGCATGTGGGATCTTCCCGGAGCAGGGCTCAAACCCGTGTCCCCTGCATTGGCAGGCGGATTCTTATCCACTGTGCCACCAGGGAAGTCCACCTTTCCTACTTCTGAACACCAAACTCTCTGATAGAATTCTCCCATCTCAAGTGCACATATGATCCAGTCATTTTTAGTAAATTTACCATTTTCTGTAACACTTAGCATCCTCCTGTTTTAGAACATTTCTGTCATTCCCAATGAAATCCTCTGCCCATCTACTGCGAGTCTCTGTTCCCACCCTGTCTCAGGCAGCTGCAAATCTAATGTCTCTATAGATTTGCCTGTGCTGGACATTTCATAGCAATGAAACGGCACAATATGAGGTCTCCATCACTTTGCCTCAGGCTGGTGTGCCAGCCACCCAGATGTGAATTTCGTCTGGTTGGATTGTTCCTTGTTTTCCATTCAGGAGCTGTGTGCCCTTGGCTTCAGGTCTGAAAAGCACTTCCCTGCCGAGGTGGGTGACTAATGCAGAAACCTCCCAGGCCTGCTCTTCCAGGCTGTGTTCCTGCTGGGTCCATGGTGGCTGAGGCCCACCCAGACCTGGTTCCCTCCACTCTGCCCTCTTTGTGTTTAAGACACTGATCAACTCTTCTGTTTTTTCTTTTAATTTATATATTTTGGCTGCACCAGGTCTTAGTTGCAGCATGCGGACTTCTTAGTTGTGGCATGCGTGCAGGATCTAGTGCCTCGACCAGGGATCAAACCCCAGCCCCCTGCAGCGGGAGCGTGGAGTCCTACCCACTGGATGACCTGGGAAGTCCTAACTCTTTTTATTTTATTTTATTTTTCTTGAAGTATAGTTGATTTACAGTGTTGTGTTAATTTCTGCTGTTCAGCACAGTGATTCAGTTATACATATATATATATATATGTATATACAATTGTTTTTCATATTCTTTTCCATTACCGTTTACCACAGGACATTGAATATAGTTCCCTGTGCTATACAGTAGGACCTTGTTTCTTATCCATCCAATATATACTAGTGTGCATCTGCTAATCCCAAACTCCCAATCCATTCCTCCCCCACCCTCCCTTCCCCTTGGCAACTGCAAGTCTGTTCTCTATGTCTGTGAGTCTGTTTCTGTTCCGTAGATAGGTTCATTTGTGTCATATTTTAGATTCCACATATAAGTGAAATCATACGGTACTTGTCTTTCTCTGTCTGGCTTAGTTCAATTAGTATGATAATCTCTAGGTCCATACATGTTGCTGCAAATGACATTATTTCATTATTTTTTAGGACTGAGTATTATTCCATTGTATATATGTACCACATCTTTTTAATTTTATTTTTACTTTAGTTTTTTAAAATTTTATTTATTTATTTATTTTGACTGTGCTGGGTCTTAGTTGCGTCATGTGGACTTCTTAGTTGTGGCACGCATGTGGGATCTAGTTCCCTGACCAGGGATCGAACCTGGGACCGCTGCATTGGGAGAGTAGAGTCTTGCCCACCGGACCGCCAGGGAAGTCCCTGTACCAC
Source organism: Leucopleurus acutus (assembly GCF_964270905.1). Classification (NCBI taxonomy): domain Eukaryota; kingdom Metazoa; phylum Chordata; class Mammalia; order Artiodactyla; family Delphinidae; genus Leucopleurus; species Leucopleurus acutus. The sequence goes on from NC_139162.1 coordinate 59,051,509, forward strand.
ATCTTCTTTATCCATTCATCTGTTGATGGACATTTAGGTTGTTTCCATGTCTTGGCTATTGTAAATAGCGCTGCTGTGAACACTGGGATGCATGTATCTTTTTTTTTCTTTTTTTGGCCGTGCTGTGAGGCATGTGGGATCTTAGTTCCCCGACCAGGGATTGAACCTGTGTCCCCTGCATTGGAAAGCGGAGTCTTAACCACTGGACTGCCAGGGAAGTCCCTGCGTGTATCTTTTTGAATTATAGGTTTTTTTTTGGTTTTTTTTTTTGGCTGCGTTGGGTCTTCGTTGCTGTGGACGGGCTTTCTCTAGTTGTGGCTGGGGCTACTCTTCGTTACAGTGCGCAGGCTTCTCATTGCAGCGGCTTCTCTTGTTGCGGAGCATGGGCTCTAGGCACGCAGGCTCAGTAGTTGTGACGCATGGGCTTAGTTGCTCCATGGCATGTGGGATCTTCCCGGACCAGGGATCGAACCCGTGTCCCCGGCATTGGCAGGCGGATTCTCATCCACTGCGCCACCAGGGAAGCCCTGAATTATAGTTTTATCCAGATATATGCCCAGGAGTGAGATTGCTGGATCATATGGCAACTCTATTTTTAGTTTTCTAAGGAACCCCCATACTGTTTTCCATAGTGACTGTATCAATTTACATTCTCACCAACAGTGTAGGAGCATTCACTTTTCTCCACACCCTCTCCAGCATTTATTATTTGTAGCCTTTTTAATGATGGCCACTCTGACGAGTGTGAGGTGGTACCTCACTGTAGTTTTCATTTGCAGTTCTCTAATCACTAGCGATGTTGAGCATCTTTTCATGTGGCTGTTGGCCATCCTTATGTCTTCTTTGGTTAATTCTTTTAACCTCCGGATTCATCTTTTAAAAACAAGGAGGTTGCCTAGTTGCCTGTCTCTGGAAGCTTCCTTGACTCCTTAGCATGTCTAATCCACATCCCCACGTCACCAACTGTCCACAAACAGGCCCTGATGGCTGGTTTGTCCCTGCCCAGGACCCATTCAGGATGGCTCAACTCCTTTGCTCCCTATTGATCTGGAAGCCTCACCTCTGCTTTTAAAATTAAGGTGATTCACATAACACAAAAGTTAACCATTTTAAAGTGAACAATTCAATGGATTTTATTTTTTGTTTGTTTGTATTTTTTTTTTTTTTTTGGCTGTGCCACGTGGCCTGCAAACTTCCCCAACCAGGGATCAATCCGGTGCCCCCTGCATTGGAAGCATGGAGTCCTAACTGCTGGACCGCCAGGGAAGTCCTCTGTGGATTTTAGTATAGTTGCAAGTGGTGTAACTACCACCTCCATTTAGTTCCAAAACATTTTCCTCACTCCAGTAGCTCCTCATTTTCCCCTCCCTCCAGCCCCTGGCAATGAATAATCTCTATGTCTCTATGAATTTGCATATTCTGGATATTTCATAAAAATAGAATCATACAATATGTGGTCCTTTGTGTCTGAGTTTTTCACTTAGCATAACGTTTTCAAGGTTCATGTATGTTGTAGCACATACCAGTACTTTGTTCTTTTTTATGGCTAAGACTCCATTGTATGGAAATACCACATTTATTTTTGCATTCATCAATTGGTGGACATTTGGGTTGTTTCCACCTTTGGCTATTGTGAATAGTGCTGCTGTGAACAGTCCTGTACCAGGATTTGTTTGAACACCTTTTTCAATTCCTTTGGATACATACCTAGGAATTCATTGCTAGATCAAAAAGTTAACTCTATGTTTAGCCATTTGATGAACTGCCAAACTTTTTTCCAGGATGGCTGCACTATTTTACGTTCCCACCAGCAATGTAGGAGGGTTCCAATTTCGCCACATCCCTGCCGACACTTGTTTTTTTCATTTTTTTTTTGAAGCCATCCTACGTGGGTGTGAATCAGTACTTCACTGTGGTTTGGTTTGCATTTCCCTAATGACTAATGATGCGGAATGTCTTTTCATGTGCTTATTGTCCGGGCCATTTGTATATCTTCTTTGGACCTGCCCTCCTTTTTCAACAGTTGTATTGAAGTGAAATTTATATGCCATAACGTACACCCACAGCAGGTACCCTTCAAAGACTTGTAGTAGATTAGTATTCATATCGTGCAGCCATCGCCACTATTCAGTTTTAGAGCATTTCCCTCTACCTTAAAACTTCCTTTGTGTGGTCTGTGTCCATTTCTGCTCCAGTCCCAGCAGCAACTGCTCCAACGTCTGGCTAGAGACACAGCCCCTCAGTGAGGACTGGGCGGGCACAGTGGACCCTGGCTTCTAGCAGGACACGCCCCATCCAGATGGCCTCTCTCCCTCCCCCCAACATCCCCTTTAGCGCCCACGGATGGAAAATTAGATCTAAAGACTCGCTGGGCTTTGGGCCAAATATTGTTGGCTAGAACCCCTCACAGGGGGTGTTAGATGGGCACCATTGCATCCCATGCAGGACCTCGGTGCTGCTGACCCTAACAAGAGGGCAGTAACAGCCTGACTCTGCTCACTCGTGTGTCCCCACCCCCAGATGTCCACATTGACACCCCACCCTCCATTCACCTCATAGCATGTACACCAGATAATCCTAGCCTGCTCAGGAATCTCATTACCGCTTGGGAAGTGATGTTTTCCAAACTCTAGCATTTAATTATCTCATCAAGGACTGGGGCCATGTGTTCCCTGAAATACAGGTTCCTTTGGGGAGGCAGAATCGGTGCTGAATTCTCAGAGTGAGGAGCTGCCTTAAAAGCAGCACCATGGGGACTTCCCTGGTGGTACAGTGGTTAAGAATCTGCCTGCTAAGGCAGGGGACATGGGTTCAAGCCCTGGTCCGGGAGGATCCCACATGCTGCGGAGCAACTAAGCCCGTGCGCCACAACTGCTAGGCCCGCGTGCCACCACTACTGAAGTCCGCACGCCTAGAGCCCGCGCTCTGCAACAAGAGAAGCCACCGCAATGAGAAGCCTGCACACTGCAACAAAGAGCAGCCCCCGCCCGCGGCAACTAGAGAAAGCCCGTGTGCAGCAGCAAAGACCCAACACAGCCAAAAATAAATAAATATACTAAAAAAGAGAAAAAAAAAGCAGTACCATTTGGTGACAGATGGGCTTATTTTTCGACTCTTCCTTTTGAGAACCCTTAACTCATGGATAGGGTGGATTCATTGTGTGTCAGTCAATGACAGTCATTGTTTTTCTGATGCTTGAGTCATATCATCATGTATGGCTTCTGTGTCCTTTTAACAGGTTTCTTTCGTGCTCCTGGGGCTCACCTGGGGCTCTCCCTGGAATGCTTTCTCCCAGGAGCCCTGGTTCCTAACTGCAGGGAAAGGGCTGAAACTCTGGGCTCTGGTGGTGTCCTGTCCTTTCCCTCCCTGCCCTCCCTGGGGGCCAGAGATTCCCCAGAACTGGGTTGAACTCATGCAGGCTGTGCGGCCCTGGATGACACCTTCTACTCTCTGGGGACCAGTTTTCCCATCCGTGAAATGTGGGCTGCAATAGGCAGAAAGGTGGCTCCAAAGATATACACATCCTAATCCTCAGAACCCGGAAGTGTTACCTTATCAGGAAAGAGAATCTTGGCAATTGTGATTAAGGATCTGGAAACGGGGAAATCATTCTGTGTTATTTGGGTGGGCTCTAAACGTAAATTCACATGCATCCTTGCAAGAGCGGCAGAGGGAAATTTGTCAACTGTCTTAGTTGGGCTTGGCTGCCATAACAAAATACTATAGACTAGGTGACTCAAAGGACAGAAATTTACTTCTCACAATTCTGGAGGCTGGGAAGTCCAAGATCAAAGTGCCGGCAAGGTATGTTTCATTCTGAAGCCCCTTCTCTTGGCTTGGAGAAGCCTGCTGTATTGCTGTACGCTCACGTGACCTCTTCTTTGTGACCACAGCAAACTCTCTGGTGTCTCCCCCTCTTTTTAAAAAACTTTATTTATTTTTGGCTGCACCATGCGGCTTGCAGGATCTCAGTCCCTCCGACCAGGAGTTGAACCCTGGCCACGGCAGTGGAAGCCCGGAATCCTAACCACTAGGACACCAGGGAACCCCCTGGTGCCTCTTCTTAATAGGACACTAATCCCATTATCAGAGCTCCTCTCTCATGACATCATCTAACCCTAATTACTTCCCAAAGGCCCCATGACCAAATACTATCACATTATATTTTGGGGTGGACACACTTCTGTCCATAGAAGTACAAACAGAGGAAAAGTCAGTATGAAGTTGGAACAGAGAGTGATTTGAAGATGTGGACCTTGAAGACTGATGTGATGCAGCCACAAGCCTAGGTACCCCTGGAGCCACCAGAAACTGGAAGAGGTGAGGAAGGATTCACCCCTAGAGGCTTCAGAGGAAGTGTGGCCCTAACATTTAGATTTCATAATTTTGGCCTCCAGAACTGTGAATTAAATTTTTTTAAATATAAATTTATTTATTTTTGGCTACATTGGGTCTTTGTTGCTGCGCATGGGCTTTCTCTAGTTGCAGCAAGCAGGGGCTACTCTTTGTCGTGGTGTGAGGGCATCTCATTGTGGTGGCTTCTCTTTGTTGAGGAGCACAGGCTCTAGGTGCGCGGGCTTTAGTAGTTGCGACCCGCAGGCTCAGTAGTTGTGGCTCACGCACTTAGTTGCTCCATGGCATGTGGGATCTTCCCGGACCTGGGTTCGAACCCGTGTCCCCTGTGTTGGCACACGGATTCTCAACCACTGCACCACCAGCAAAGTCCCTAAAGTTTTGTTTTACGGTACCAAGTTTGTGGTAATGTGTTACAGTGGCCACAGGAAACTAATGGAGGAACCATAGTTGTTAAATTAAATTAATTAATTAATTAATTTTATTTATTTATTTTTGACCACGCCAGGCGTCTTGCGGGATCAACCAGGGATCAAACCCGTGCCCCCTGCAGTGGAAGTGCAGAGTCCTAACCACTGGACCACCAGGGAACTCCTGAACCATAGTTACGTTAAAGCGTGATTTTAGGGGAACTAGTGCCTTCTCTGCCTGGCCGGCATGGACGCTTATCTTCTGCTTTCCAGCTCCTACCATCCATTCCCTACCTAGAACACTTAAAATGGGCGTCCGATCCTGCCATATTCTAAACCCTTCTGTTAGCTCCTTACAGTGAAATAAAAGCCCAGCCAAAAGCCATGAACTGGGAGTTCCCTGGTTTCACTGCTGTGGCCCAGGTTCAGTCTCTGGTTGACCCTGCAAGCCGCCTGGCGACGAGAAAAAAAAAAAAAAGCCACTTATGGTGCTGCTGCAGCCCTACTGTGCTTGCAGCACAAGCAGGACAGAGACCCAAGCGCCGCCAAGAGGAGAACATGTAAACAAACTGTAGGATATTTGTGGGCACAGAGGGAATCAAGGCCACACACAGCCACGTGAATGTGAAGTGAATGTGAACGCGGGGAAGAAGGCGTGTGAACACATGGTGTGGACATGCAAACTGTGTGTGCTTCCGTATGTATACCAGGAAAGCCTGTCCCGGGTGGGAGAAGTCAGGATGGTGGCAGCTGCCAGGGGCGTGGAAGGCTTCTGAGAGCCAGAGACATTCTGTGTTTTGCTATCAGAGCTGGTTACCAAGGGTGCTCACTGTACGTACACTGTGTAGGCTTTTCTCTATATATCATAAGCCGCCATCAAAAGGTTTAAAAGTCCATAGAGACAGAAAGCAGAGTAGTCACTGCTGGGGGCCGGTGGAAGCGGGAATGGGGGGTAAGTGCTGATGGATACTGGGTTTCCTTTTGGGGTGATGAAAACGTTCTGGAATTAGATGAACTGGTGGTTGCACAACATTGTGAATGTATGAAATAACACTGAACTTACACTTCAAAATAGCTAAATTGATGGATTTGATATTATGTGAGTTTTAACACAATTTAAAAAGAAAGCTTAAAAAGTAATAGAACTCAAACCTTATCTTGTAGCCTACAAAACTGGCCGGGTAGAGACAGTCATTATCTTCATGCATTTGTTTGTCCTTTCACTCACTGACTGAGTGCCCACTGTGGAGCAGGCCCCAAGCAAGACATGGCAGACGCAGCAGTGACGTAAACGGTTTGGAGCTCACTTCCTTGTGATTCTCACTAGTTGAAATGTGAAGGAAGAGAAGGAGCCAGCCAGAAGGGGAGGTGGGAAGAACATTCTGGCTAGAAGGAACGGCAAGTGCAAAGGCTGTGAGGTGGGAACAACAGGTCAGCCTGTATGGCTGGAGCCAAGCGGTGAGGTCAGAGGTCAGAAGGGACAGACTCACCAAAATCTGATTTTTATGTGTGTGCTAAAATACACATAAAATTGCCACTTCAGGGACTTCCCTGGTGGCGCAGTGGTTAAGAATCCTCCTGCCAATGCAGGGGACACGGGTTCGAGCCCTGGCCCAGGAAGATCCCACATGCCTCGGAGCAACTAAGCCCGTGCGCCACAACTCCTGACCCTGCGCTCTAGAACCAGCGAGCCACAACTACTGAAGCCCATGCGCCTAGAGCTCGTGCTCCGCAATAAGAGAAGCCACCGCAATGAGAAACCCGCTCGCCGCAACTAGAGAAAGTCCGCGCGCAGCAACAAAGAGCCAACGCAGCCAAAAAAGAAATCTAAAAAAATTGCCATTTCAACGCTTTGTAAGCATACAATTCAGTGGCATTAAGTACATTCATGATGTTGTGCAACTACCACAATCGCCCAGTTCCCAAATGAAACCTGTGAAGGTGGAGAAAGAGATCAGAGCGATGCAGCTACAAGGCTTCCCCAGGAAGTGGCTTTGGGGGTGACACCTGAAGGTCAGAGGGAGAATCGGGAGCAAGCGCAGAGTTTGGGAAGTGAAGAGGCAGTAAGGATGGCTGTCTGCAGGCAGGTGCCTGCAAGGGGTGGTGGTCTGGCTGACACCTCCTACACATTGCTTCACCCCTTGAGCCCTGTCTGCAAAGCCAGGATACAGGCAGTTTCCAGTGGTCCAGGGTTGGAAAGGGTGAGATGCCTGTGAAGGGTGGACAAGGCACACAGGGGATGAGAGTATACGATGACACTGGCCCACTGGGAGGCAGAGTCAAGATGTGCCCATGTTCTGCCACTCACCTCTGGACAGGCTGGCTCCTCGGAGAGGGCCTCTGAGGAAGGCTTCTGGCCTGGCCTTGCCCTCCTGTATGCCCACTCTGTCTCGGCCAGTCCCAGGATGCTCCCGTGCGCTTCCCTGAGTTTGCCCGAGCCTGATTTCCAGGTGAACCTGCCCGCACGGATGCTGTTCTGAAACAGTTGCCAAGGTCTAGTGAAGGGACCATACCAGGGGCAACCGGAGGGCTCAACCCATCCCCAGCAAGCTGTCCAGCAACCTCTAGGCATCTCCCACCACTCTTCCTGTCACTCCTCCGGGTGTGCCTGTCTGCCTCCGGGCCTTTGCACTTGTTTCTCCCCTGAACGGTTCTTCCCCCAGGTGTTTGGGGGCAGCCCCGAGGCAAGTCCACTCCTACACTCTTTACCATCACCTACTTATTGTGACTGTCTGGCCCTCGACAGCCCCGCATCTGCCCGGGCGGGGGTGGGCGGCCAGGGTAGGTATGGATCATCTCTACCCGACACAACCCGGTGATTTTGGGGCCCAGCGCAGAGAGCGGGAGGGGGCATGGAAAGTACTCAACAAATATCACTAAAGGATTCCGCACCTCAACTTGGGCGCTGCCAGCCACCAACTTTCCTTCCCAATTGTCGGAGGAAGGAGGCGAGGGTCTGCAGCCCAGGCCTCGGGGGGAGGGGCTGAGCCGGGGCGGGCTAGTCAGTGGGGGGGAGGGGCCTCGCGCGGACCGGGCGGTGGGCGCTCCGGCGGCTGAAGGGGCGGGGCGGGGCGGGGCGGGGCCCGGATTTTGGGGCCGCACTCGAGCTGGAACAAAGGCAGGCGCGGAGACAATAGGCCCGAGTTCCCCCCAGGCCCTGCGGCAACAAGAGCAGCGCCGGACGCACTTCCACCACCGCCACCTACACGGCGTGTGGGCGCCTAGGGGAGCTGGGGTGGGGGAGGCTGCGCCCCGCTCCCCTGAAGCTTTTGCGCGGTCAAGCCCGCGGGAGGCGGAGTAGGGCCTGGGGGCTGGACGTGCCGGCCCTCCAGATTCTCTGCATCGTCTCAGAGCTGCCGCCCAAGCCTCCCCCTGGACTGCCAACCGCAGGACTGAGCCCTGCACAGGGACGAAGGCCCACCCCAGGCAGAGGCTCCAAGGCACCCTTGCCTCAAGTATTCTCCGTGCCTAGTGACTTCAGAGAGGATCCCTTCTCACAGGCCCCACTCCCACCTCCGACGGGATCCCCTCCCACTGATCTTGCTTTCCTCTCCGTCAGGACCCCTCCTCCGCCAGCTCCAGCCTTAGGCCCTGCTTCCCTCCTTCTCAGCTCAGACAGGACTCCTCTCTCCCCACGGACCCTGCCCCACCCCCGTTTCTCTCGAATAGGATTCCTCCTCCAGGCCTAGCTTCCCCCATCTGACAGAATTCTCACCAGACACTCTACGTCCTTCCTCAGACGGGAACACCCTCCCCGCACGCAGATCCTGCTCCCCACTGAGGCAGGCTTCCCCTCCCTACAGATCCTGCCTCCGCCCACAGATGGATCGCCCCACGCAGACCCTGCTTCCCTCTCAGAATTTCCCCACTGTTGCGGTTCAGTCCGCCCGCTTGAAGAGCATCAAGGCCAGCGCAGTGGCGGGCTAAAATATGGCAAGGGGCGCTTGCAGGGCCAGGCGGGATTTCAGTCTCGGTGTTCTGAGCCCCGTGGGATCAGTGTTGCTCATGTTAAACAATAAAAAGGTTAAAACCCCAAAGTCTAAGTCCCGGTTTAGAACAGTACTTCCTCCACGGGATGGGGACCCTTCGCCCCTCTCCCTGGGCCCAGCATCTTCCCTAGCTTTCGGCCCCGCCCCCTCTAGGGAACGCTAGTCAACGCAGCAACTGGAGACCTCCCCAGGCGGGCAAAGGGGCGGGGATCGAGGTGGAAGAACGGACTGACGGCGCGTGTGCGGAGTAAACGGCCTGGAGCAGGGACTACAATAACGGACGCGAGCCCGGCCGGTGGACCAGGCTGCGGCGGCGACGACGCAGGTGCCCCGCCCCTGCCGCACGAGCGGCGCTGCGGGTGGTGGAGGCGGGGGTGGGAGGAGCCCGCTCAGGCGCGTGCGTACTCATGGCCTCCCCCGCCCCGGCCCGCCCCGGCCCCGCCCCCGGGCGAGAGGCGCCCAGTGCGCGTGCGCGACGGCGTCGGCGCCAGTTATTTCTGTCCCGCCCCCCAGCCGCGGCTCTTTCTGCGAGCGGGCGCGCGGTCGAGCGGTTGTGCGCGTGCCGCGTGGCGCTGGTTTCGGTGGCCGCTGAGAAGGAAGCGCGGGCGGCGGCGGAGGCAGGAGAGCGGGCAGCGGCCGGCCGGGCCTCGGCAGCGCCCCGCGCGCAGCGGGCGGCGACCTAGGCGGCGCGTGGCGGCGCTAGGCCTCGCGGCGGCAGCGGCCCAGCCGTTGGCGGCGAGCGCGTCTGCGCCTGCGCGGCGGGCCCCGCGCCCCTCCTCCCCCCCTGGGCGCCCCCGGCGGCGTGTGAATGGCGGCCTCGGCGGCGGCGGCCTCGGCGGCGGCAGCGGCTGCCTCAGGCAGCCCGGGCCCGGGAGAGGGCTCGGCGGGCGCCGAGAAGCGCGTCGCCGCCTCCTCGGCCACGGCCTCGGCTTCTGCCTCGGCGGCGGCGTCCGCATCGGCATCGTCGCCCGCGGGGGGCGGCGGCGAGGCGCTGGAACTGCTGGAGCACTGCGGCGTGTGCCGGGAGCGCCTGCGGCCCGAGAGGGAACCGCGCCTGTTACCCTGCCTGCACTCGGCCTGCAGCGCCTGCCTCGGGCCCGCGGCGCCTGCCGCCGCCAACAGCTCAGGGGACGGAGGTGCGGCGGGCGACGGCGCTGGTGAGTGCGGTGGGGCCGGGGGCGGCCCCTCCCCCACCCCGCAGCCTTTGATCCCTTTGAGGCTCGGGGACTGGGGGTCGGTTCCCAGCGTGACGATGGCGGGAGTCGCCTGGGCGAGAGGATGGGGACCCGAAGAGTGGCCGGAACGTGTGTGGGCAGTGGGCTGTGTCCCGGGTACTGAGATGGGGCGACTGTTTAAAGTTCGGTAAAAGAAGGGTTTGGTTCTTCCTCCGGGAGGGGAGGGTAGTCTCGGCTCGGCAGGGGATGGAGTTTGGGGCCCAGTGGGGGGATGCGCTCACCCTGCGATGGTTTTGTTTCTTCGTGTTTTTCGTAGTGGTGGACTGTCCAGTATGTAAGCAGCAGTGTTTCTCCAAAGATATTGTGGAGAATTACTTCATGCGCGACAGTGGCAGCAAGGCTGCCACCGATTCCCAGGATGCGAATCAGGTATGTCTCGCCCAAGCAACCCCCAGGAGGTCTCTGGCCATGAGTAGGGGTCACTAGACCAGAGCGTGGTACCAGCTCCAGGCTTTACTGTCCCCGTAGTAGAAAGCTTAGGGCAGGTTGTCTAGGCTAAGTAAGGCCCCCACCTTTCTTCATGTTGTATTTCTTGGTTCTAAATGCAGATTTCTTTGGTGGTTCTGTCTCTTCTGACTCTGCCTTTGCTCAGCAGTGCTGCACTAGCTGTGAGGATAATGCCCCGGCCACCAGTTACTGTGTGGAGTGCTCTGAGCCGCTGTGTGAGACGTGTGTGGAGGCACACCAGCGGGTGAAGTACACCAAGGACCACACTGTGCGTTCCACTGGTACGCAACGTGCAGGGGGCTGCCCTTGCTGTTCTCCTCTCTATGCCTTCAGTTGCTTATGATGGTAGTTGCAGATGGTGGAAGGATCTCAGGGAGTTTCTCTGCGGGGTACCAACTGAAGGGCCTGAGGGCAGAACTCAAAAAGGGGGAGGCTGGGGCTCTGGTGGGCACTCTCTGCAGGTCCAGTGGCAGGGGAAAAGCCACAGGCAGGGAGTGGGGGGAGTTCACAGGGGATCTCATGGTGCCGCAGGGGGTGTATAGAGAGCTCGAGGAAGCTCATCAGGGAACCCCCCTAGGCAGGGGATAGGCCTCCAATGGTAGAGAGATCCGCATGTATGGATAGGGAAATGCAGGGTGTTGGGGGAATGAAGTGAGGGACCTCCTGGACCAGAGGTTCCCTGGCACCTGTTATAAGCCTCTGTAGGGGAAAGTGAGATCTTTGGGCCTTGTGTCTTAACAAGCTGGTAGAGTCATCAGACTATCACTGACCAGTGAGTGCTGGAAGTGTTCTTATCATTGGGTCACAGGTATTTCACAGCCTAGCTTGGTATTTCCAGATTTTTCTGTGAGTGTGTTGGAAGTGCTATGGAGAGGGGCTTGCGCTTGGTTTTTGGCCCAGGACTCCCCATGAGTGGCGTTTTGGTAGTCACTGTGGCTGCGCCAGCCCAGAGGACAGTTTTGATGGGAAAACTTGGGTAGAGATGGTTCCTGTGGGGCATGAGGAGCCAGGAGAGAAGGGCAGGGGTCTCCAGGGGGTCCTGGGTTCCAGGCAAGGGTCAGAGTGCAAGAGTGGGCAATATTTAGAGGAGCTGAGGCTCGATTTATTTGTATCGAAACGTTCCTATGTCTCACGCTGGGTTGGTGTAGTAACGAGACATGATAGGGATTGGGGAGGAAAGAAGGATGGATGTTCTCGGTTTTCTAGTGGCAACAGCCTCTGGGGAGGGCTGGGGGGTCAACGTGGTGTATCAGTCTCTGGGGAGTGTTGCTCTGAGCCGTAGGACCTTTGTCCCAGCACAGGGGCCTGACGCCTCTCTGAGGGTCCTGGTCTGATATCGTATCTCTCCAGCCTGAGAAGGCTTTGCAGGTTCCCCCGTGGGTCGTTAAGATGGTGTGGTCTCCTTTTAGCAGAGAAGAGAGGGGAGGTCACCAGGCATGGCTTATGAGGAAAATGTATCTGACGGTCTCTTTAAGCCCTGATTTGCTTTTTGTCTGAGCCAGAAAGGAAATGTTGTGTGTGCTGGGATGCCACAGTAGCCAGAATCCCCTCCCCTGCTGGACAGAATCTTCTGTGAGCGGAGGAGAAAGGGAGCCCAGTGGCGGATTGGGGCAGGGCTTCAGAGGTGGAGGAGCTTTCTTGAGTGTCCACCTGGAGGAGGTTTCAGCAGAGGGAACAGCGGGGAGGTCTCTCCTGGCAGAGGCCGTCAGTCTACGTCAAGCTGTCACCTCCAGAAGCTGAAAGGAGAGGGGTGTGACCCTCTCGGTCAGGCTGAGGGCAGAGGGTTTTGAGAGCAAGGATCTCTGCTCCTCCCTGTCCACTGCTGTAGGCCCTCTGGGTCCTTCCGGCAGATAGCCCAGGGTTGCAGGACAGGAAGTGAGGCCCTGATCTCTGTCCGCTCCTCGAGCTGGAGGTGGTGAGGATGAGCTCCCGCTTCATAGATCCCATTCCCCAGGACCAGCCAAGTCGAGGGACGGTGAGCGCACGGTGTATTGCAACGTGCACAAGCACGAGCCCCTTGTGCTGTTTTGCGAGAGTTGCGACACCCTCACCTGCCGGGACTGCCAGCTCAACGCCCACAAGGACCACCAGTGAGTCCTGAGGCTTGGTGGGTGGGTGCTGCCTGTTCCTGTGCTGGGCGCCCGGGCCCACCTCTATCTGCCCTCAGGTACCAGTTCCTGGAGGATGCTGTGAGGAACCAGCGCAAGCTCCTGGCCTCACTGGTGAAGCGCCTCGGGGACAAGCATGCGACATTGCAGAAGAACACCAAGGAGGTTCGCAGCTCGTAAGTGTGGGTGCCTGTGCTGTGCTGGGGCGGGGGGTGGGGTGGCTCTGGGTGAGCACCTGCCTGAGTGGCCCTGACCTCACCCACTCTGCTACCCAGGATCCGCCAAGTGTCTGACGTACAGAAGCGCGTGCAGGTGGACGTTAAGATGGCCATCCTGCAGATCATGAAGGAACTGAACAAGCGGGGCCGGGTGCTGGTTAACGACGCCCAGGTACCTGCTGCGTGGTCCTCCTCTGTTGGCAGCTCACTCTACCTCAGGTGGAATCGTCCTGGGGTTTGGCGCCCTCTGCTGGCTGCCGATGCCCTCCTTGGGTGGGGAGAGGTTCTGGTGCTTTGTCCTCCCTGACCCCATCTGCTCTCCACCTGCAGAAGGTGACTGAGGGGCAGCAGGAGCGCCTGGAGCGCCAGCACTGGACCATGACCAAGATCCAGAAGCACCAGGAACACATCCTGCGCTTTGCCTCATGGGCTCTGGAAAGTGACAACAACACTGCTCTGCTACTCTCCAAGAAGCTGGTGTGTGCTGGTGGGCACCCAGGTGGTGGGTTCCAGGTAGGCACCTCCCAAGACCCTGGAGCCCTGTTCACTGCCCGTGTGCTCATGTACTGCCCACCCCCAGATCTACTTCCAGCTGCACCGGGCCCTCAAGATGATCGTGGACCCTGTGGAGCCACACGGTGAGATGAAGTTCCAGTGGGACCTCAATGCCTGGACCAAGAGTGCAGAGGCCTTTGGTGGGTTGTTGTCTTTCTCTTGCTGCACCCTGCCATCCCAGGCACTGCACTCACTTTCTTACACTGTTTTACTTCTTTACTGCAGGCAAGATCGTGGCAGAACGTCCTGGCACCAACTCCACAGGCCCTGTACCCATGGCCCCTCCTCGGGCTCCAGGGCCTTTGAGCAAGCAGGGCTCTGGCAGCAGCCAGGTGAGCCAGGGAGGGGACCATAGTGGGAGGAAAGACGCACGGGGTCCTGTGGGATACCCGTCCACTGAGGTCCGCTTGCTCTGCCCACAGCCTATGGAGGTGCAGGAAGGCTATGGCTTCGGGTCAGGTGAGTGATTCTGCCCCCCCCCAGTAGGTGGGAGAGCTGCAGTGCCCTATGTCCACCCCAACCTGTTTTCTGTGTTCCGAGCAGATGACCCTTACTCGAGTGCAGAGCCCCACGTGTCAGGGGTGAAGCGGTGAGTGTGGCTGCCCTTTGGTGGTTATAGGGACAGGGTGGCCATAGGGGTGGGGCGCTCACACCAAGCCACGCCCACAGGTCCCGCTCAAGTGATGGTGAGGTGAGTGGCCTCATGCGTAAGGTGCCACGGGTGAGCCTCGAACGCCTGGACTTGGATCTCACGGCTGACAGCCAGCCACCAGTCTTCAAGGTCTTCCCAGGCAGCACCACTGAGGATTACAACCTCATCGTCATTGAGCGAGGTGCTGCAGCTGTTGCAGCTGGACAGCCTGGGACTGCGCCCCCAGGGGCCCCTGGCGCTCCGCCCCTGCCTGGCATGGCCATCGTCAAGGTGAGCCTGCCCAAGTGACTGTGGCTGGGAGATGAGGATCTACTGCCCAGGCCGGCACCCCACTGAACACCCCTCACCTCCTCACAGGAGGAAGAAACAGAGGCTGCCATTGGGGCCCCGCCTGCCGCCACTGAGGGCCCCGAGACCAAACCTGTGTTGATGGCCCTGGCCGAGGGCCCCGGCGCCGAGGGCCCCCGCCTGGCTTCACCCAGTGGCAGCACCAGCTCAGGCCTGGAGGTGGTGGCCCCTGAGGGCACCTCAGCCCCAGCTGGTGGCCCAGGTGCCCTGGATGACAGTGCCACCATCTGCCGTGTCTGCCAGAAGCCAGGCGACCTGGTCATGTGCAACCAGTGCGAGTTCTGCTTCCACCTGGACTGCCACCTGCCTGCCCTGCAGGATGTGCCAGGGTGCGAGGCTGTGCGGGGTCTGTAGGGCGGAGGGCTGGGCCAGGTCCCGTGCAGCCCCTCACGGTCTGTTTCCTCTAGGGAGGAGTGGAGCTGCTCTCTCTGCCACGTGCTACCCGACCTGAAGGAGGAGGATGGCAGCCTAAACCTGGATGGGGGTGACAGCACTGGTGTGGTGGCCAAGCTCTCGCCAGCCAACCAGCAGGTGAGGGTGGGGGCCCACTCCCTTGGTTTGGCCAGCAGCACCCCAAGTCCCCTATGACTCTGATGTTCATGTAACGCCTGCAGAAGTGTGAGCGCGTCCTGCTGGCCCTCTTCTGCCATGAGCCCTGCCGGCCCCTGCACCAGCTGGCTACTGACTCCACCTTCTCCCTGGTGAGTTCTGGGACTTGGGAGGGTGGGAGGCGCAGGGGCTGTTTGGCCTCACCTTCAGCCTGTGGCCTCTGCTCGAAGGATCAGCCCGGCGGCACCCTGGACTTGACGCTGATTCGAGCCCGTCTCCAGGAGAAGTTGTCACCCCCCTACAGCTCCCCCCAGGAGTTTGCCCAGGATGTGGGCCGCATGTTCAAGCAGTTCAACAAGCTGACAGAGGTGAGCCTGTTGGGGTGGGGATGGGTTGGGGAGGGGAGGCTGGGGGCAGAGAGGTGGGCGACCTAGGACCCATCCACTGTAATTTGCCCGGCAGGACAAGGCCGATGTGCAGTCCATCATTGGCCTGCAGCGCTTCTTTGAGACTCGCATGAACGAAGCCTTTGGTGACACCAAGTTCTCCGCTGTTCTGGTGGAGCCCCCGCCGCTGAGCCTGCCTGGTGCTGGCCTGAGCGCCCAGGACCTGTCCAGTGGCCCTGGTGATGGCCCCTGAGGCTGGGCAGCCCCCGAGCCGCTCCAACCTGGCTCTGTTCTGTCCTGTCACCCCTTCTTCTCTCTCCTCTTCTCCTTCCTCCGGTGGCCTGGTTCCCACTCCTTGGTGGCCCATACCCCAGCCCCTCACAATATGGTTTTTACTTCTGTGGATTTAATAAAAACTTCACCCGTTACTCAGGCCTTGGTTGGTGGGGGCAGTGGTCCTGGGGGCCTGGTCTCTGGCTGTTACCGATCCCTCACCAAACCCTGTTGGGCCAGATGGGGGTGGGGCACTTGTCTCCGGCCACCTGGGTGTCCAGGGAGTGGGGAGCAGCATCCCTCCTGGGCCCTTTGCGATCTGGGGAGTGTCTGGTGGGTAGGAGGGTCACCCGGTAGGTAGGCAGACCCAGGCTAAGCTGTGGGCAGGCAGGGTGAATCCCCAGGTAGGTGCTGCACGGCAGCTCATTCTCCCCGAGAGCTTCCTGGACTGGCTTGGAACTGTTTCTCGCAACCAGCTCATCAAAGTGAGCTGGGTGGGCTGGGCTAAGCGGAGTTGGGCAGTGTATCCCTGGGGGACAGGCCTGCACTCCTGGGATGCTACCAGGATGTCTGGGGAGCCTGCCTTCTTGGGGGTGCTGGGCCAGTGTCTGCTGCTCATTTTCACATCCCAAGCCCTGAAGACGGGTGGGCTTGGTCTGTCCACTCCCGCCAAAACGAGAAAACCTCCAGCCCTCTGTCTTATACCCCAGCTAATGTGGCACACATGACCAAGCCCTGCCTGAGCAACTCCTGTCAGCCCTGTCACCAGACTCCCAGCCTGGCTCACATCAGGCCACTCACACAGGCCCAAGACTAGTGGCCAACTTCTTTTATTGCAGAAGGTACAATGAAAATGCTGGGCCCTCCGCTGGCTCCCTAGGGTGGCACAGGGGTGTGTTGTGTGTGCAGTCAGTCCCTTCGAAGGTTCTTGAGCCGCTCCTCCAGGTCTGCGTCTGCATCGACTAGGGCGGAGGCTGCAGCCTCTGCTTTCTTCCCACTGGCAGCCACACTGAGGGAGCCTCCAGTGGAGGGGAGGTCTGCAGAGAAGGGAGGTTAGGAAGAGAGCCCCTGCTGGAAAGAGTAATGCTGGGAGAGGGAGGGTCTGCGCGATGGCTGAGCTGCGCGCAGGACAGGGCCCAGGGTCTGGACACTCACTCGACAGCTCATCGGTCAGGCTCAACCCCAGCTCGTCCAGGACCTGGGCTACAACAGCGTCACTAGGTTAAAAAAAAAACTATGAGGGCCAGGCACCCGGAGGGCCAGGCATCCCCTCTGTCCCCACCCTCCTGCCTCCTGTCTCCAAACCTCTCCTCTTCATCGTCCTCGTCACCCATGGCATCGTCAATGGCATCGTTCATCATCTCCTCCTTCATGTCCATAATCTCCGCCTGCCGCTCGAACTCCATCATGATCTTCTGGATCTGGGGCAACTTCAGCTGGAAGTGGGAGGAGGGTGAGTCTGGCCCCTGAGGTTAGCAGGGGTAGGGAGGGGGATCGGGAGAGGCGCACCTGTCTGTTCATGGTGCCCATGGCCTTGGTGACGCCCTTCATGGCTTGTGCCATTGAGTTGTTAGACTTGAGTGTCTGGATCTTGAGGGACACAGCTTGGATGTTGGCCCGCATCAACACAAACTTTCGCACGTACCGCCTTGTGCGCACCAGGTCTCTTGCCATGATACGCACAGCGTCCTGCGAGGGGACAGAGGTGGCAGGGAGCCAGCCTTGGGAGTGTGCTCACTGCCACTCCACCATGCCCACTGAGGCTTTCAGGGGCTCCTGTGTGCCTGCTCCCACTGGCCACTGTTCCCTCTCGCCCTCATGCCTCTTGGGTCACCACTGCACAGACTCCTCCGCGGGCTTCTCATCTCTGCTCCAGAAATGAGAGGAAGAAAGGTGGGGCCACCCTTGAGGGGTCCTTTTCTCTCCACGTCTATAGAGTCAACACCCATTCCCGAATTTCTCTCCTGGCCAAAGAATGTGTGTCTCCGTCCACCTCACACAGGCCCTCACCTCAAGTACAGGATCCTGATTCACACACGAGCACTTCCAAACCTCACCTTTTCACTTCCTCCCCAGAGCTCTTCCTTGCTTTGCCCATCCCAGGAAATGGCGCCTCAACCCAGCTGCTCAGGCCAAAACTCTGTCGCCCATCAAAGGTGCTGCTCCCCAGCGGTTCAGGCTGTGCCCATCTCTCTGCTCACTGGCCCCCAGGGCCAGTGCATCCCATGCCACGTGGGCTCCCACTGTGGCCCACGATTCCAAGTGGTCTGGCCCACATCCACTCCTCTGAGCTCACCCATCACTCTCTCATGGAGCATCTGCTGTTCTATCTGACACACTTGCCACTTGGATCTTCACGGGCTCACTCTCTTCCTTACTCAACGTTTGGCTCTGTTACCACCTCCACAGAGGCAGCCTTTTGGACCCTGAAACTAGGGAAAGCCCCACTCAACCCTTCATTTCCCTAGAAGCACCTCCCTGTTGGTGCTCAGCATGTCCAGTTTGCTGCAGCCCCAGTGTCTGAACAAGCAACAGCACTGGCCTGTGTCCCAGGCTGTGCCCAATCGAGCTTACCATCTGGCCCTGCTTGGCCATTTTCTTGATGTCTGCAATGATTTTCTTCTCCTGGGTCTCTAGCTTCTGTCGCTCACGGTCCAGCTCTCGCATGGCGCGGTTCAGGGCGCGCTGGTTCTGCCGCAGCAGCTCCTCCGGCGTCTTCCGGCGCCCAAATAGCAGGTCCATGGCCGCAGGAGCCCACCGGTAGGACTGGGGCAAGTGTGAAGCCTTACTGCAGAGTGGTGTGAGGCCCAAAACGAGGGCATGAGGCAGAGCTGGGGTCACACTGTGTATGGGCAGGGACAGATGGGGGCTCCCAAAATGGAAAGGGCTGAGCAGGGAGAAAAGGCGTGAATGGAAGGCCAAAAGAGTGGAGTCTGGAACTTGGGTAGCCCCAGGGACATGAGTGGGGACAACGTGCCCACCCCAACCCCTCCTCCATCACAGTGCCCCCACAGAGGTTCAAGGCTTCCACCTCGTCCTGCAGACCCTGCGATGAGGCCCTAGCGTGTTCGGTGGACTGAGACTGGAGATGGCCGTGTGTGGGCTGACGGGGGTAGGGGGCACTTGGAACCCTGAGCGCCAAGGACAGGGCACTTGAGAGGGTCCCTGACAGGAGGAGGTGGAGGCTGCGAGTGCTAGAAACAGGGTGGATGGGGGCGGCCCTGAAGCTGACAGCGTATGCATGGAATTCGGTTTGGGGCGGGGGTCCTAAATGCTGAGGGAATCTGGGCGTGGAGAATAAGGTTGGGGGGCGTTGCGGACTCCTGTACAGAGGGAGGGATGCTAAGTGTTGGGGTGCCTTGTTCACGCAGGAAAGCCTGGGGGGCCATTAGGGGTGTT
The DNA here is from genome assembly GCF_964270905.1 of Leucopleurus acutus. Lineage (NCBI taxonomy): Eukaryota > Metazoa > Chordata > Mammalia > Artiodactyla > Delphinidae > Leucopleurus > Leucopleurus acutus. The sequence goes on from NC_139162.1 coordinate 59,070,431, forward strand.
GACCACTGAAGGCAAGACAGCATGGGGTCCTCTGATGATAAGGCCGGGTCCCAGAGAGGGGCGAGGCCCTCGTACGCCGCCACCCACGCGTCCACCCAGGGCCCGCGCCCCAGTAGGGGCCACTCACCGGAGTTGCGACAGGGACTCGCTTCCGTTTCCGGGTCACGCTCTTCTCGCTGGGAGCCCCGGAGCGCCCACCAACAGACCCTCGGTTCTGTCGCGTCGGCGGTCGCCGCCGTTTCCGGATTAAACCACCTGACGTCACACGCCCCGCCGGCGCCCGGAATGCTGGGCGGGGACAACAGCGCGCGTGCGCACGCGCCGGGGACCAGGCCGGCCCCAAGCGCATGCGCACCAGCTTCCGTGTCCCTGCCGCAGACTCGGTGTTCCACAGGTTCAAGTCCAGCCTGAGGGAGCCGAGCCACGGCCGGAGTCCTGGTCCTTGTGGGGTTGGCGCCCTTCCGGGCAGCCACCCGGAGGCCCTTCACCCCACCACGTTACCCACTGTAGGCCCAGCTCATCTCAGGGACCCAGAACTCTCGCTGACGTTTCTGGACCTCAGGAACCCGGTGGCACCAGACAGCATTCTCCTCGTCAGGCCCTCCCATGGCAGAAGGGGGCAGAACAGGAGATGGTGCGGACTTTCTTGTATGTTGGCTTACTGGCCAGGAAGCCTGTGGTTACTGGATCCTGCCCCTCCTTTGTTCCGGAGTGGGATTCATCCCACCCTGCCCGAGGCCTGGGGCTTGGTCCCCTCACGACTCCCAGGGCTGCCCCAGGCACTGGGCAGCCTGCTGACGCGGGGGCGGGGGGGGCCCCCTAACGCCACCTGTGATCACACAACTCCCACCGCGCTTGCTGCAGGAGCCCTGGTGGACATCACCTGCCCCTCCCACCCCACAAAAGGAAGAGGCAGAGGCCATGCAGTAACATTCCCCTTTAATAGCCTGGCGGGACCTCCAGTGGTGCAGGGGTGGGGTGCCGGGTGCCCAGCCACCCTTGGCCTCCCACCCCAGAGCCCAGATTAGGGGGGCTGGACAGCACCCAGCGTGGGGCTAGACAAGCCAATTCATTTCCCATCGCTGAGCGGGTCGGGGGAGGCAGCGCCGACCTCAATCACATGGTGGTTTAAAAAAAAAAAAAAAACTAGGAGCGGGTGGCAGGGAGGGGTGGCAGGTCAGGGCATGGGATTCCCCCACCGGCTGCCCCATGCCCCCCCCCCACCTGTGGCCCCCAATAAATATTTGCAGGGGACGCCGGGGCTGGTGGCCCTGGCAGGGGTGGGTATGCGCCAACCCTATTTCAGGCAGCGCTCGAAGTAGGTGGAGCCAATATAGCCACCCCGCATGGAGCGCTGCACGTTCTGCTCAAACAGCCTCCGGTTGTTCTGCAGGACCTCGGCGGCTTCCTTGTTCAGTGGGTCTTCAGGGTTGGGCTCCTGTGGCCGGTATGGGTGGGGGTCAACGAGCCCAAGGGGCAGAAGTCCAACCTCCCCCAGCCCCAGCGCCCCCGCCCCTACTCACCAAGAAGAGATACTGCAGGCCATAAATTATGGAGTTTATCGTAAGGACTGGCTTCCAGTCCTCTCTGTGGGCAGAGAACATCATGATCAGGGGCTGGTGAGTGGGAAGCCGCCAGAGGCCCTGCTGGGACCGGACAGATCAGGCCCAGGGCACGGGACAGTGTGGATGGGAGAAGCTAGCAGGAGGGTGCAGAGAAGGACAGACCATGGAGAAAGCCAAGGTCAAGCCACGAGGAAGAAAACGTGGAGATGAAGAGACAGAGGAACACGCACCACAAGGGGTAAGGAATGGACAGAGACTGGTGTAGTGCAAGGCCATGAAGGGTGCCTGGCAGGCAGGGCTGGGGAGAGCTGTGGAGGGCTAGTGCCCTCACCTGAGAATGTTGAGGCAGACGTTGCCCTCGAGGTCAATGTTGGGGTGATAAACCATCGTCTCACACTTCACCTTGGGGGGGTCATGCGGGTAACCCTGGCCCACCTGGCTCCAGGAAAAGAGAGGGGAGGTGGATAGGTGCCCCAGCAGTGCCTGGCCGGGGCCTCAGCTGTTGCTTCCTCAGCCCAGGGAGCCACCCCGGCCCACCGAGACTCACCTTAAAACTGAACACAAACTTCCCGCTCTTGTAGAAGCCCTGTGAAGGAAGAAAAGAGGAGCTGGGATCCCATCCAGCAAGGCCTGGCAGGTGAACCAGGTATCCCTACTTGAGGTGGGGCCACCCGCCGTGCCTGGGAGTCCAGCTGAGTGTGCCCTCACCTCATCAGGACAGATAACCAGCTTGAAGTTGAGGAGGTCGTCTGGATCTGAGAAGCTGATGTCGCACGTCTTGGGCAGATTCAGCTCGTTTATGTCTAGATTTTCACAGCAGAAAAGGGAAACAGAGAGAAAAGAAGAGGGAGAGAGAGGAGGGTGTTCAGAGCAGGTGCAGGTGCCAGCAGAGCCTCCACAGCCTCCTCCAGGACCCCAGCTTTGTCCTGGGCAGTGGGACACATCCCCAACCCTCTCCCTGCTCTTTCTGCTCCCCAGTCTCCAGGCAGGCTCTTCTGGATCTACAGAACACCACAAACACACATGTTCAATTGTGACTGTGCTTGAGCTCCTGGCCCAGGGTAAGTTCCAACTCTTCTGAATCCACAGCCCTAAGTCCCAGCACCCAACAGCTGGGTCCCCCCGCAACCCAGCTCCTAAATGCCCCCACTCCCATGTGCCCTCCAAGAGCCTCTGACTACCCCACACCCAAGATCCCTGGCCATAACCCCCACCTTCTAGAGGAGTCCCCAATTATCTGCCCAAACTCAAAGACCTTTTTCCCCCTCCATACCCTAAATCATCCCCCCACCAATCCCTGGTCCCCAAGATCCATATACTCCTCTTTCTGCCTATCATCCCAAACCCAGGTTCCCATCTGACCCCCAGATCTGTTAGTTCCCAGCCCTCCTGCCTTACACTGTTCTGACTATAAGATTTCCAGCATCTCCAGCACCATGGTCTAAACCCACCTCTACTCCTATCTCTAATCTCTGGCACCCACTGTCCCTCCCTCCTCCTCCTGTCACCCTAAACCCCAAATTGCCATGTGACGCCCCCCCCCAGACCCACGAAACCCAGGCCCCAGAACGTACTTCACCACGCCTGACTCTGATTCCCACTGACCCCAGCATAAGACACTAAATCTCCCACTCGGATCCTCAATCCTCGGCCCCCACTATCCATATCTCCTCTGCCTTTCACCCAGGTTCCCGTCTGACCCCGCAGACTCTCGAGTTCCCGGTCCCCCCACTACACTGCCACCCTCAGATTCTCAGTCCCTAATATCAGACATCTGGCTTTCCAAGTACCTTCAGTGCCCCATCCTCGGCCCCGCATCTCTGACCACTTCAGTGACTATTACTCCACCCCTGATCCCTCAATCCCCAGGCCCTGATCTCCGATCCCCACATCCGCGGCCCCCCCATTTCTGACACCTCTGACCCCTGGCGACCGCATTACCCCAAGCCAGGCCCTGACCTCCGACCTCCACCCCATCCCGACTCCTTACCCTTCTGGATCCGCAGCTGCGCCGCCGACGCCTTCTTGCTGCTGCCCTTGGTGCCGCCCGCCGACTCCTCCTCCTTCTTCTGCTGCTTCAGCGAGAACAGCTTGATCATCCTGCCGCCGCCGCCGCTGCCGCCCCTGCGGGGCCCGGGACCCCGGCCACCCGGCCCCCCGCCGCCGCCGCCCTTGCCGCCTCCGCCACTCGGACCCGCCGCCGCGGCCTCTTCGGCTGCTGCCGCCGCCCGCCCGGCCTGCCGCGCCGCTCCGCGCCCACCGCGCGGCCCGCGTCGGCTCCCGTAGTCGGCTCCGGCCTGGCCCGGCGCCTCGGGCTCGCTCGGCAGCACTCGGGCCCACTCGGCTGTTCTCGTGTCCGCTCGGCCCCGCCCCCACCCGCCGCTCCCTCCTCCCCCTCGCCCGCCCCGGTGTCCTCAGGCCCAGCGGCGGCTGCGGACGCGGGGTCCTCAGGCCGCGCCACTGGCCCGTTCACTCGCTCCCTTCCCGAGGGGGTTGCGGCTCGGGTCGGAAGAGGGAGGCGGGGGCTGCGGTGGCGACGGCCGTGTACTGGAGGAGGGTCGGCTTCCGCGGCAGCAACGGCTTCGGCGCGGAGGTCCGCAACGGCCTCGGGCGCCCCACCGCTTCGGATATTTCCGCCGCCTGCCCGCTTCGGCTCTTTCCGCCCGGCCTGCGCTGTGCGCCTGCGCAGCCGCCGACGCCACCGCCCCGCGTTGCTCCGCGATGGGACTTGGGGATCGGGCTCCTTCGGCTAGGCTCGAGTATTTCCGTTCGCGCAGGCCGGGCCGGCCGGTCACTTCCGGGGACGCCCGCGGGTCCAGGGAGTGGGGCGGTGTTGCCGCCATCTTTAAGTGGGGCAGATGCGGGCAGCTTCGCTTGCGGTCCAACCATTCCCACTTGCACTTGTGCAGACGGCGGCGTAGGCGGGCCAAACGAAGTACTTGGCCCCGGGGGTCACAGACTGAGGCTGGGTCAGGTCAGAGCCTGAGCAAGGCAGGGGCGTTGCCTAGAGGATGCGTGGTCCAGCACTTTCGGTGTCCCATCGCAAACCCAAAGAACCCTCTCGCAGAGAGTCTGGTTGAGGTAAACTAACAAATAAAACGTGTATTGTGTCAGAGAGTAGGAAGCACTGTGGAGGTTTACACAGGCTGACACACTTCGGAAGCGGAAAGTGGGGAGGGCCGCGCTCTGCGCGGGTCTACAGTTCCAGCGGAGGTGCCCTACGACCTTCCGCCGGCTGCGCGTGAGATGTGGGCGGGGCCAATCCCCCCTCCAATCACGGCTCAGCGTGCCTCGGCGGGGCGGGAGGAAGCGGCGCGGAGCGGTTCTGCGATTTCAGGCTGTCACCAAGGGAACCGTCAGGCGGTGAGCGGTGCCGCGAGGGCTGGTTGGGGCGGGGGGCCGGGCCCGTGGGGGCGGCGGGGGCTCTGTCTCTCAGCCTGCCCGCGTCCGAATGAGGCTCCTGCCGCACGTCACATCCAGTCGCTGAGGCGACGTGCCGCCATCATACGGACCACCAAGGGAGAAGTAGTCGCGGCGGCCCAGTTGGGCCCGCGCTGGGGGTGGGCAGGCTCAGTCCATGGCCTCCTCTTGGCGAACGACCCCGGCCCCATCCTCACCCCAGGGAGTCGGCTCTACCCCTTCGGGTCTTGATTTGGCGTCCATCCCGGCCCCAGCCTCCTCAGAGGCCCTGCCCAGGTATCCTCGGCGTCTTTGGGCTCCGTGGACTGATCCCAGTGGTGTCTGTGCAGCCGCTCCCCCTTTTGCCCCTTTCCATTCTCTTTCCACCATCCCACACGCCCCTCTTCAGCCCTGTAGTTGTCCTAGCTTCACACTCCCAGCTTCGTTGACTCCCCTGAGAGCTGAGTGCTGGAGAGGCGCCGGAGTGAGGATGGGAGATCAGAAGCTGCAAACGGCTCAGATTTGGGGCTGACAACATTGCAACCATCCCAGGGTTCTCAGGCTTCAGACATGGCTGGTCCTGGGACCCAGAGGGCTCTTCCAGACTCAATTTCCCTCTCCCTCTCCGTTCTTCTCATCCGCTCTGCTTGCTGATTATTTATTTTTGTACAGGACGTGAGGGTTGATGACCGTACTGTGGTTTCCAGCCAAAGTCTCAGGGGTGGTTTCTATTGGCCAGCCTGGTTCATGTGCCCATCCCCAGGCCAGTTGCTGAGGCCCTTCCGCTAAGGTCCCATCTGGGGATGGGGAATTAGTTCCCTGGAGAGGACTAGCCAAAGCTCGACTCACATGATCTCTGATCTTGTGGCTTCCCCACCGTCCAGTGGGGGAGGACTGGACCATGCAACAGAATGCTAGGCAAAGGGGGCCATGGTTTCTGGACCAGGGAGGAGGGGATGGCCTCATCCCCCTCATCCCCTCAACCCAGGGGGCTGGGTTGGAAGTGGTGCAGCTAGGCTGTATATTCCTTGTCACCTTCGTGGCCCCCACTCAAGTGGCAGAGAGGCACAGGTTGTTTTGGTGGCAAAGGTGCCTGTGGCCCTTGGGCCTGCAGCCTCTTAGGATGCAACCTAGGGCTTAGCGCATGCAGAGGTCCTGAGGGAAGCTGGGGCCAGTGCCTTGGAGGGACTGGGCAGAACGTGGCGGGTGAGTTGTGAGGGTGGAAGTGCACATAGGGTTGTTAGCGTAGCCTCTGGGAGCTGACACTGGGAAGAAAGGGTCTGTTTGGGGAACGAGGGAGCAGGAGTAGGCAGGGAAGAGAGGCTGGGTGCTGTGGGCCTCCAGGCTGGAGATGGACGGCTGGGATCAGAACAGTGCTGGGGGGTGGAGAGAAGTGGATAGATTCGGGAGGCTGGGCTTCTGGTGAGAATAATTGGATGGACGTGGCATGGGGAGGCTGGGCTTGGGAGTGAACAATATGGGCTCAGGTACAGACAGTCCAGGGGCAGGCTGGCTGGGCACTGTTGTAGCTTTCTTAGATGACCAGTACTTAGGTATTCGTCTCCTGGGTTCCTCATATGGCTCTGGCCAAGTGGGGCGAAGTGGTCATTCTGTCCAAGCCCTCAGCCCTTGATGATATAGTATGGTAACACTTGGGTTCTCGACCTGCAGCCACATGACTGGATTGCAGAGGTGTGGTTGGCCAGCTGCAGAAATGACCTTTCATGGGTGGCCCTCACATAGCTGTTCATGTTGACTTCTTCTCAGAGGGTTGTTTTGGCAGGTGGGTCCATGGACTTCTCAAGGCTTCGGGTGTGGGGCCCTGGCCGGATGTCTCCATGCTTTTCATGTTTGCTGTAATTTTTCCTGTGTGGAATTTCATGTTTTTATGTAGTTGTGTCTGCATAGATTTCCCTTCATGATTAACACGAAGATGATCAAAGATGAGAGCTTTCTTGTTTTCTTTGTTTCAGATTATAAAAGTCATACAAATTGTAAAAAAAAAAAAAATAAGCCATGTTACAGGATTTATAAAGTTCCGGCAACATTCCTCCAACCTGAGACCACTGGCTACCTCAGTGTTCATTCATGTGCCTTCCCTGATCTGATTCTCCCAGCCCCTCCCTGCCTTCCTCTCCCCTCTGATTCTACAGATTCTAGACCAGGTTTCCTAGAATCCCCTTTGTGATCAGAGAGAACCGTGAGTGCTGTCAGAGGGTCCGGGGACGCCCCACCCCTGACTGTGCCACACAGGAGTGCCCCTGCATGGGGGGGCTGCTGACTTTGCCAGACGTAGTAGATGCCAGAGTGGCTCTGGTCTTGGCTAGGGCTAGACTAGCGGGGAGGTGGGGAAAAGAGAGGAATGGGGGAGGGGAGGAAGGGGGGCTGAGGCAGGGAGCATGCCTTCTCTAGCATGTCTGTAGGAAGCCTCTGGCCCGGGCTGGCTTGTCTTTCCCTGATACCAGGGCCCAAGTCTTGAGGGGATCAGGGTCACTCAAAGTGGCAGGGGCGAGTCCAGCTGCACTTCTGGAAGAAGCTTGGACATACAGGCCTAGAAGGGCTGTTCTGGAACCTCTAGGCCAAGGGCAGGCTGACACCCTCCGAGAGTGGGGTTTAAGTCCCAAGCCAGACCCTGCTGCATGAAGATGCCCTCTTTGGAACTGCCTTTCTCCATTGTCTCTGGCACTTACAGCACCCATGGGTGGAATGGGGGACTGTGTCAAGGCCTGAACAATAGGATGGAAGGGGAAGATAGGGCAAAAGAAGCAGTGGCACAGGAAGAGGTTGGAGGGTTCCAGAGACACCGGCCCTCAAGTCTGCAGGACACTGAACTGGAACTGGCAGTATCTGTCCATCTTCATGAAAGCCGCTGCCAGCTGTGCTTCCTGTGACTAGTTACTGAACACACGATAGATACCTCCCACTGTGCGGGAGCCCTTAGGGGCTGTGCGTGGGGCCAGGGAGGGAGGAGAATGGCGCATGATGGCAACGATCACCAGAGGGCTGGGGAACTGGCCTGGGGCTTGCAGCCACCTGCGGGTCTCGGACTGGCTGGAGTCTGCGGGGAACAGAGGAAAGCCTTGAAAGAATATGGATTCCCAGGTAAAGCCCTGTAGCTTTTACACCTAAGAAATGGCTCCCTAGGTTTAAAGTTTCATAAACACATATCCTCAGGCCGGCTCTGGCATGCTGGACACCAGTTTGCTACTTCAGCGCCTGATGATACTGGCTGCCAGTCCACGTCCTCATGTGGCAGTTGGCTTGGCCGGCAGACGTGTGGGTCGAAGGGAACATGGGCAAATAGTACAGGAGCCGTGGTGCAAGGAGGGCACCCCACAGATGTGGCCAGGCTCTGCTAGGGGCCACATCTGCAGGGGGCTCTGGCTCTTACAGGAATCATGTGGTTGCAAAGAAAGTGGTGGACCTGTGGGGTGGGCAGAGAGGGACCCAGGCAAGTGGGGAGGAACTGAATTGGTGCAGACCCAGACGCAGGTTCCGTGTACTGTTTATTGAGCACCTACTGGGCACCGGGCCCTAAGAGGGCTGGCTTGTACCCACGTGATCACAGGCCTCACAGCATCCCCGCGAGGTAGGTGTTCTGCAGCCCCCCCCTGACCCCCCCCCCCCGCACGGAGGAACGAGGTGAGGGCGGAGAGGGGGTGCAGCGCGCACTGGCTACTCTGCACTGTGGACGCGCTGATGCTGGATGAGCTTGGTGCTCTGGTGGAAGCAGCGGCCACAGTCCTGGCAGGCAAAGGGCTTCTCGCGCCGGTGGGTGCGCAGATGCTGCGTGAGCGTGGGCCGCTGGCGGAAGGCTTTGCCGCACTCGGGGCATGCGTACGGCCGCTCGCCCGTGTGGATGCGCCGGTGCTGCGTGAGGTTGGCGTGCTGCCGGAAGCTCTGGCCGCACTCCGGGCAGGCGAAGGGCCGCTCGCCTGTGTGGATGCGCTGGTGCTCGGTGAGCCGCGAGACTTGCGTGAAGCCCAGGCCACACTCGCTGCAGTGGTAGGGCTTCTCGCCGGTGTGCGTCCGCTGATGGCGAGTGAGCTTCAGACGCTGGCTGAAGCGCTGGCCGCACTCAGGGCAGGCGAAGGGCTTTTCCCCCGTGTGCACGCGCAGGTGCTGCGTGAGCGTCGGCCGCTGGCGGAAGGCCTTGCCGCACTCCGCGCAGGCGAAGGGCCGCTCGCCCGTGTGGATGCGCCGGTGCTGCGTGAGGTTGGAGCGCTGCCGGAAGCTCTGGCCGCACTCAGCGCAGGCGAAGGGCCGCTCGCCGCTGTGCACGCGCCGGTGCTGCAGCAACACCGAACGGCGGCCGAAGCGCTCGCCGCACTCCACGCAGCCGAAAGACTTGTCGCCTGTGTGCACCGCCTGGTGCTCCAGCAGCACGGCGCGCCGTGCGAAGCTCTCGCGGCACTCGCTGCACGGGAAGGGGCCTGGGGGCTCCGGCGCGCCAGGAGGCGCCGGGGGTGCCGCGCCGGGGCCCGGGGGGTCGCCGTGGATACGCTGGTGCTGCAGCAGGTTGGAGCGCTGCCGGAAGCTCTGGCCGCACTCGGCGCAGCGGAAGGGCTGCTCGCCCGTGTGAACGCGCCGGTGCTCCTCCAGGCGCGCGCTGCGTACGAAGCCTTGGCCGCAGTCGCCGCACACGAACGGCCGCTCCTCGGTGTGCGTGAGCTGGTGGCGCAGCAGGTGCGAGCTGCGGCTGAAGCTGCGGCCGCATTCGCCGCACACGAACGGCCGCTCTCCCGTGTGTATCTTCTGGTGCCTCAGCAGGTTGCTGCGTTGGCTGAACACCTTCCCGCACACGTCGCAGCGGCCACCTCGCACGGCTCCGGCGCCTGTGCTGGGGCGACCTCGACCCCGGCTCCGGCCCCTGGGGGCACGCCAGCGAGCGGCGGCCAGCCCGGGGCCCACGCCCTGGCGGGGATCGTACGTGGGGTCCTGCTCACCTCCCGGGTCGCTGGAGAGCACCAGCGCGTGTGAGAAGCCACCTTCGAGGGAGGGTGACTCGAGTCGGCCCGTGAGGCTGGCCACGCCGAGGTCCCAGGGGAGGTGGATGTGGGGGCTCACAGTGTCTGGGCCAGCAGAGATGCTGTCCATCTGGAGTGTAAACCCTGCATTGCAGAAGGGGATCCACTCATTCATGACAGAGAACCCACTTGTGCCCAGAGCCACTCCAGCCCTGCAGAAACGGTGCGAACTAGAGCGACCTGAAACTGACCAAGGAGGCAGACAGAAGTGACGTGGGCAGGGGCAGGGGTTGTATCTGTGCAGGCTTCCCTAAGGAGGTGACAATGGGACAGACCCTTGCAGGAGGTGGAAGACTGAAAAGCTGGGGACAGGCTTTCCAGGTCTGACTTAAGTTTGTAAAAACCGCCTTTCTGGAAGGGCTGTAGGGCAAAGGTGGGGCAGGTGTCCGGGTGGGTGATGATGGTTTCCACAAATGCAGAGCTGTGGGTGGGTCTGAGGGAGGCTGGAAGTGGAGCCAACAGGAAGGGAATAGGGCAGGGGACAGAGGCAGGGAATGCAGGCAACCAGGACTTTTGTCTGCCGTGCCTTCCTTGAGATGCCACGGGACTCCCGAGGGACAGAGGGCACGCGCAGGCTGTGGGGCACAGGAGTCGGGCCCAGTCTGCCGGGAAAGGTGAACACGGGTGCCGTGGTGTGTACATGGCCTATGGAGTCCTGGGCCTGCATGTGATCAGACACTGGTGGGTGTCTGCGGATAAAAGGAGCAGGTTCCAGCCACGCTGTGAGCACTCCATCATTAGATGCTGGGGAAGGGAGGCGATGTGAGCACAGGCAACGGAGAAGAAGGAAGTTAAAGCAGGAGACTGGGAGACTAGCAAGGGCTTCAGTAGGTGACAGAAGACCTATCAGATGCCAAAGAAAACTCCGAAAAATTACACTGTGTCAAAGGAAATCATCTGTGCACAGCAAAAACCCTCCGAGTCAAAAGACGAATGACAAACTGCGAACTCTCCAGAGGCAAGGGACTAAGTAACCAGAGTAAGGTGCGCCGGTCAATCAACAAGAAGGATGGACAACCTGACAAACGTGGGGAAAGGGCAGGAAAAGAAAGGAAATGTCACGGATGCTTAAATTCCGTAAAATATGCTCAGTCCCCTCCTAGGAAGCAAAGTGCGTATTAGGGCCGTACTCGTTACCGTTTCCACAGCCTAACTCCAGGAACCCAAGCATTCGTGTGCACCGCTCGCCAGCATAAACAGAAGCCAGTGTGGCAAAGTGCATCAGAATGTCCAATTTCCCACCCTCTGATCCAACAGTTCCACGTCTAGGTACTTCTCCACCAGTTGTGTTCCCCCTGTGTGAAATGATCGGTGTAGGAGGTTTCTCAGTTCTCACTGAAAAGTAACCCAAAGGAATGTCAGTAGGGGCCTGGATGGATAAACAAGTGTGTCCACGGTGAGCCCCAGTGGGCTCTATGCAGCTGTCCAAAGAGGAGGGCGCTCGCTGCTGTGTGTTCAAGTGGGAAGATGCACGAAAAATGTCAGGCGTGGAACAGTGTGAAGATTAAGCATCCACATGTGTTTTAAAAACGGGAAATGAGTATGCACCTGAATTTGTGTTTGTTCTATGCAGAGAATCTTTCTGGAAGTACGCACAAAAAACCGGTGATGCTGGCTGTTGGGGTGCAGGACCATGTGATACAGGCAGAAGAGGGGCATTCCACTGTATACTCCCTTGTGCTTTCTGAATTTTCTAACACGTGAATGTCCTAGCAATTCAAACTGTTCTCCTGATAAAAGCACTGGCTGCACAGAAGATGTTCGGTTGAGGGCAAGGGGAGCAGCCAGGAGACCTTATGGGGAGGCCAAGGTGGCTGAGGTGAGCTGTGGTTGTCTGGGGAAGAGTGCAGCCTGAGGAAAGAATGGGGCCGCAGAGAAAGAACCCGCCGAGGAGCCTGGGGTGGAACTGCCGGTGTGGCTGGAGAGAGCAGAGAGACTGTGGGGCTGTGGGCTGAGAGAAGCAGGTCCAGGCTGGAGTGTCAGCTACACAGCATGAGGCAAGCCTGGCCAGCCAGCTGAAGACTGAAACAGCAGAAGGGGCATGTATCACATGCTACTCTCTCAGCTTCAACATGCGCAACTGACAGACAGAACATAAGAAAAGAGCTTTCAAAATACGTGGGGCAGCTCCAAAGCAAGAAAGGACGGTGAGATTCAGGAATCCAGAGCCTGGTGCATGGTGCTCTACAGTGCCAAGGCTGTGGAGACTGAGGATGAGAGCCAGGCTCTGTCATGAAGTTGGGGGTTGAGGACATAGCCTGGGTGAGCCCAGTCCATCCATGGACCTTTTGCTTTCAGTGAGGCTGCAGAGGTATCTCCACTGAATGGCTAGGGGCCCAGATGAGCCTTCCAGTTGAGTTATGATGGACCCTGTGGCAGTCCCTCACCCAGGATGATGCTTAGGGCAGGGACAAACAAGAAGCCCCCAGAGCTGAGCAGGGCAGGCTGTCCACAGTGCAGCCAGTGGGAGCATTCACACCCAAGGAAACCGAGCTAACTAACAAGGCCGGAAATAACATAAGGTACTTGCAAATTCTCAAAGGATGGATCAGTATCCACAAAACAGGGACACTATGAAAAAAGAATGAGTTTGGATCCTTGTTGATAAAAAACAGCAAATGGGGACTTCTGGGGAATAATGGTATCTATTTAAATTTGTTTCATTGTGCAACAACATTAAAAACCACCATAAAGGTTTTGTTTTGTTCTTTCAAGGCATAAAATCCACAGGGATGAAGAGAAGAAGAGAGGAAACAAACAAATCCCTGACATTTTCTACTCTGGAAAGCAAAATGGGCAAATGGTAACTGTACAGCAGACTGGAGAAGGCGAATAGTAAGTCAGCAGTGGGGAAGACTGAAAGAAATCAACCCGTTTTACCGCAGACGTTGAAAAGTTCAGGAGCTGGAGGTACCAGGTACCTCTGGCCACGCAGGTGAAGGGGCAGGGGCAGCAGGCGGGCTGGGGAAGCTGTTTCAGAAGCTGAAGCTGAAGCTGGGCAGGGCTACTGCAGGGAACAGCCCTGGGTCTGTCTGCACAGAATTCTGAGGAAGCGGTGGGCAGTGCTGTAGCTGTGACTTTTGGACCTCCTCTCGCTTCCTGGCAAAGGGCTGGGTTGAGGGCTGGAGAGGACCCTGAGGGAGTCAAGGGAGTTAAGGGAAGTCACACTGGGCACCGCGACGCTAGCCTCTCTCCCGGGATGCTGGCGAGAGGCTAGGAGTGCCTTCTTAGAACACTCAGAGGAGAGGACTGAAGATCCTCACAGCAGGGGTACCTTCAAGCAGCCCAGCCAGACTGCCCTACGACTGCTTCAGTGGCATCCACTCATGCTCCACCCACCCACTCACGTTTCCCAAGAAGTGAGTCTCCTTGGGGAGTGAACCCCTCACCTCCCCTCCCAGCCCTGATTTGTTGTCCTGGCCGATAAGACCCTCACCCATCTGCTCAGAGCTGCCAGAGGGACCAGAGACCAGACTGGGAGAAGAAAGCTTAAAAAACAAGTTATCGTTATCCTCAGAGAAATAAGGAAAGATGTTACAACTGTAAGAATAACAGAAAGTGGCTAAAAAATGAACGTTCCCGGAAAGAAGGCACTCCTGGAAATTAAAACTCTGCTAGCAGGTAGGCAAATCTCAAAGGAGGGTCTGGAGGCTATAACTGAAGACATTTTCTGGAAACTAGAGCAGAAAGAAAGGGATGGGGAAATCGCAGTGAAGAGAACATTGGAGGATCTGTCCTAGAGTCCAATAACCAAGTAACAGGCATTCCAGAAACAAGAGAACAGAACAATGGAGGGGAAGGAAATCAAAGAAACAATGCAAGCCAGTTTCCCACAACTGAGAAATGTGAATTTCAAACTTTAAGGGCTCACCAACAGTGGTGATAAAAAATGTTTTGACCCGGTTTTACAGCAATTAAAAAAAAATGTTTTGAGAGAGAGTTAATAAAAATTCTTCAGCCAAAATTCAGTGTAATACAAATGTGTTTCAGATATGGACCATAGCTCAGAACTTTACTTCCCACACCAGAGTTCACAGGAAGGTTCACCAGAACAAGGGGGTGGGACTTCCCGGGTGGCACAGTGGTTAAGAATCCGCTTGCCAATGCAGGGGACACGGGTTTGATCCCTGGTCTGGGAAGATGCACATGCTACGGAGCAACGATGCCCGTGTGCCACAACTACTCAGCCTGCGCTCTAGAGCCCGCGAACCACAACTACTGAGCCCGCGTGCTACAACTACTGAAGCCCATGTGCCTAGAGCCCGTGCTCCGCAACAAGAGAAGCCTCTGCAATGAGAAGCCCGCCCACAGCAACAAAGAGCAGCCCCCTCTTGCCGCAACTAGAGAAAGCCTGCGCGCAGGAATGAAGACCCAACGCAGCCAAAAAAATAAAATAAATAACGAGGGAGTAAACCAACGTAGAGAAGGGGTCCAGGGAACAGGGAGCCTGGCCGACGGCAGACCATTGTAGGCTGCGTGGCTGAGGTGGACAGCACAGGGCATCTGGCCTGAGAGCAGGGAACCGCTCTGTCTTGCCCAGGCCCCACCCTGTGTCAAGGTCCCCCCTGTCTGCCTACCCTGTGTACTAACTGCTGTCCCTCTCTGCCCTGCCCCCCAATCAGTGGGATGCAAGCCCAGAACCCGGGGGCCATCCAGGGTGCCGGGGCTGGGAGCGGACGTGGGGAGCACAAGTCCTGCTCTCAGGAGGTTTTACTGGGGGCGGGGAGCAGCAGCTGGAGGAGCCATGAGGTTAGTGGGGGGCTTGGCTCTCGCGGGCAGGAGATGCTAAAGCAGGTTGAACGCTGCAGGCGATGGAGGAGCTCGGGGAATGCCGGAGTAAGGGGCCCATCTGAGCAGGGCCAGGAGTGGGATGGTCAGGGGTGGTGCTGCCCGTGTGGAGGGCCCCATATAACTCACCCGGGGAGAAGATGCTCCCAGCTTCCTCCTGCCACAGGGCCTCAGGGTGCTCCGTCCATGAGGACCCCTCAGGCCCAGTCTCACTATGGGGAGAGGCCTGGTCCAGCGCCACGCCACAGCCCTGAAACCACAGTGGTCACTGCTCGCCTGTGTCTGGCTAGGCCCAGGGAGGGACCTACCCAACCCCCACCCGCTGAGGCTCCCAGAGCAGGGGCTCACCTGGGCCTCCTCAGGTAGGACAGTGGAAGTGGCCTCCTGGGGGTTGGTTAGAGGCCCAGAGTCCAGAAGCTCTGGAGAGGAAGGGTGGGGTCAGGCAGCTCCAGGGGCTCCCCACCCTGCTGCCCTCTTCAGTGGTGTGCCAGGTGCTGGGGTCCAGGTGGGGCGAGAGCCGGGTGTAGACTTGGGGCTGGGCATGTCAGGGGGGCTCTAAGTGTCCACACAGGAATGGCAGAGAGTGTGGGTGGGCATGTCTGGCACTTGTCTGGGAGGCGGATGAGAGAAGGGAATGCTCCCCAGCACTTTGGGGTCCTCCCTCCGCTGTGCCCACCCATACTCCAGCCTTCTGTCTGCTCTCGAGCAATCGGCTAATGTCCCCCAATGGATCTCCTCAGGGAGTGAACCCCACATGCCTCCCACACCAGGAAACCCCAATAGCCAGCTCCATGCCAGCTGAGAACATGGAAGGAACCACAGTGGTGACAGTCGGGCTTGGCACGCGAGGGATAATGATGGCCACTGGCTGGGCGGGATGTGGGGACCGCCAATGCACGGGCACGTTACCTACCCTCACCTGGATCCTCTGTAACCCCAGGCTCCTCTTTCACCCATAGGCCCAGTGACGACTCCTGTGTGGCCCCACAGGGCATCTCAAGTCCAGGTTCTGGAGTCCGAGGTGTGGTTTGAGGGAGGGGCTGGAAGTCGGAGGGCTCCATCTTCTCTGATAGCACCTCCTGGCCTTGCACCTGGACTGTGACCTGGGGAGGCGCCCCCCACCATCAGGAGCTCAGGTGGGAGTTCATGGGCATCCGCCCTCTCTTGGGGCCCCAGGGGCCCTGACTGACTAGGTGCTCTAAGGACCCATGTCCACCAGGGACTGAGCAAGGAGCAAAGGGACCACCTGCAGTTGCTCTCCTGCTGCTGACGCCCACCCTCTCTCCCCACCCTGCGTCCCTTGTCCATGCCGCTAGGGGATGGAGGGATGGGCCAGTGATGCTGGCCCTGGGACCCCGTCGGCCCTCACACAGGGTCTGCTGCAGGTGACCACCTCCAAACCACAAGGGGCCAGTGTCTGGCTGAGCACAGCACCTCCCAGGAAGAGGCGGAGATGCATACTGTTCCAGCCCCGACCGCCAGGGCCACTGACTCACCCATCTCCGGGGCCCTCCCGGCTCCCGGCGCAGGCCCTCGACCAGGGCAGCGGCCTCCTCAGGGCTGCCTGGCTGCTGTCCCCGCACGCGGGCCTGGATCTCGGGGGGCAGCGCGCCCAGGAACTGCTCCAGCACCAGCAGCTCCAGCATCTGCTCCTTGGAGTGCACCTCGGGCCGCAGCCACTGGCGGCAGAGTTCACGGAGCCGGGCCAGCGCCTCGCGGGGACCCACTGCCTCCTCATAGTGGAAGTGCCGGAAACGCTGTCGTGCAGCCTCTGGGCCGGGATCCCATGGGGCGGCTTCACCCTCCTCCTCAGACTCCTCCAGCTTCACCGTGATGGGCCCCTCATCTTCTGGGGGTGCGTGGCCCGGGGAGCCCAGAGCTGTGGGCCTCATTGGAAAGACCAGGCTGGAGTTCTGAGGCCAGTGTCTCTCCCTGGGGGAGGAATGGGATGAGGCTGCTGCGATGAGGACAGTGGTGACAAATGCTTATTGAGAGCCTACTGGATGCTGTGCTGTTGAATCCCGAGACCTGCCAAATGGAAGGAGGATGAGGAAACTGAGGCACAGAGGCAGTCCCGTACCGAGGAGCTGTGGGGCTGGTGAGCCCTCGGTGAGCCTCTCTAGCTGGGCCTGTGCAGAGTCTCTGGTAGCCCCCTGTTCCTGGGCTGCTTCTTAGGCCCAGAAGGCACCTCGTCTCTCCCCCAAAGCCCACGCTTCTTCTGCATGCACCACCTAACCCCTGCTCTGCATCCCTCTCTCTACCAGGTGAATGCCACCTACAACATCCACTGCCTGGGCATCTACACCACTACCACCCCTCCCCCACCAACGCCAGTCTATCACTGCAGCGTCCACTCTCCCGCCTTGTCTCTCAGACCACTCCCCTCCCAGCGCGGCTTCACAGCGCAGCCTGACTGCACCTGCCCCACCCCACACCTGTGCAAGGTCACCTGTATGGCCCAGCACCCAGACACCATTCTCCCGCCATTCAGCCCCGTTCTCTGAGCCCGACTTATCACAACACGCAATGCCCCACTATCTCCTCCGTTTCCTGATTTAGGTGGGACTAGGAGGTAACAGGGGAGTTTTCAGAGGGGAGCTACAAAGGAGCCAAGACCACTGGACTCGGAGCCTGCAAGGAAAGTCGGAGATTCTGCCCAGCCTATTTGCCACGTAACCTCGGCTTGTCGCTGTGCCACTGTGAACCTCCGTTTCCCCCACCCCCACCACACTCGCGCTGCTCCTTATGCAACTGGAGGTACAGTGCAACCTTTGTAGAGAGATCTGAGTTTATTAAGGAAGTGGATTCGATTTCGAGGGCCGCCTGATCCCGTGGGTCTAACCTTCGCTCCTCAAGGTTCCAAGTCAACCTGAAACCCCAGGAGACAGCTGGGCCTCCGTAATCTGGCCGGCCCTGCGGAGCTCCCTGAACTACATTTACCAGAAGCCTGGGCGGGCACCTTCTGCTTTAGGGAGCCGGGACAGGTCCGGGTGCCGCCATGGCAACTGGGGGCGGGGACTCCAGATCCTGTCGCCGTGGCAACGCGCAGTGATTGACAAGCCGCGCGCGACAGCGCTGGGCCCGGCCACGGGGGGCACCCAGGCCCCTGTCCTACGCTCCCGATCCCGCTGGGCCGCCGCCCCCGTCCCCGCCCGAACCTTCCCGGTTGAGGGGCCCCCGCCCTCACCTCCGCGCTCAGCGGGCCGCTCCGCGCTCCTGAGCATGCGCACTCGCCGACCTTCCCTCCCCGGCCGGACTATGTCTCCCAGAACGCTCCACGCACCAGCCGGAAGCGCCGCCTTGCCCGTCCCCCACCCTCGCCTCAGTTTCCACCCTCCTCCCGCTGTGCCCCGGGGCAGCGTTGTTCGCAACGATCGGGTCACACTCCGGGCCGCGTCTTCCCGCGCTCCCAGCCTCAAATCCAGGCGTCCAGGCGCCCGTCGACGCGAGCAAGCTTCTCAGGGGGTAACGGGCGGCCGCACCGCCTTCCCAACCGCGCATGCCGCCACCAAGTCTCCCTGAATTCTCTACGGGGCTTCCGGGGATTAGCAGGGCTCTGCACCAATCACGGCCCTCGCTAGGACGCCGTCAGCCCCTGTCTCCATGGCAACCCCCTGTGGAGACCCGGCCACCCCTTCCACCGCCCTCAGGACCGCAAGCGAGCCTCTCCCACTTTCGCCTTGGAGAGAGGCTCGGCCGGCTCCTGTCCGGGAGGAGGTCAGCCAGTCCTCCGCGCGCGTGCGCGGCGCGATGACAGTTTTTGTTTTTTTTTTTTTGCGCTCGTGGGCGGTAGGCGGGCCCGGGCGTCTTCATGGTAACCAGTGGGCCGTGCAGGCGGTTTCCAGGGCAACCCTGGGTACCGGCCGGCGTCTGAAAGAGGATGGAAGAGGTAGGCTGAGGGTAGAGATGCGGAGCGAGAGAGACAGGACAGACAGACACAGACTCGGGGGCGGGGAGAGTTGTGAGGAGAGACAGTGAAAGTAAGTGAACAGACACAGGGACAGAGACACGGGCAGGACAGAAAGACACCTGTGGTCAGAGAGTCAGGGCTGGGCAGACATGTGTGTCAGAACAGTTAACAAGAGGGAGAGCGATCAGGGCGGGATGGAGAGGAAAGGAGAGACAAAGATTTACAGCGACAAGACGTGCAGCTCGAGATTCAAGGGACAGACAAGGATCAGGAGTACAGAGGCAAGAGGGGAGAAAGGGACAGACATTAGAGATACAGTAAAGTGGATCGAGAGTTTTTAAAGACTCAGAGGAGGGTGACAGCAAGAAGAGAGAAAGACGGAGCGGGAGGGACACATGTTAAGAAAACTTATCCAAAACTTGCCATTAAGAGAAAAAAAGATGACTGGAAGAACTAGCACCGTCTCTACCAAGCCTGCTTCAGGTCATCTGATTCCCTAAGTGAAGCAACTTTTTTTTAAGTTAACTGCTTTTGATCAGAGTCCAGATACTGTGAAGTTAGATGCTAACGAGTAAAAGGTTGATAGGTTGTAAATGCTTTCTGTCCAGTAGAGAAGAGTACCCCAAGTTTTTTGTCACCCAGTAGGACACTAAGCAGGACACTAAGATGCCTGCCCACTGCCCCATGGTGCACTACCGATCCGACTTGGAGCTTTTATTTCACTGTTCGTTCTTTCACCCTTTCTGTTGTTCCTTCTCTCTCATCTTCCCGGAACCACCTATGTCATCCTGCTAGTTGCCACCGGAGGTAAATAGATATTTGACGTGTGCTCACGGAGTTTGTTTTTATCTGTTTCGAAAATTATATCTTGACAGTCTAAAGGGAACCATTTCTCCGGAATGGGGGACAGACAGGGAGAAAGAGAAAACAGTGAGACAGACCCAGGAAAGGAAAGGAGGTAGCGAGGATGGTGGGAAAGAAAGAGACCAGGTCCAGGTGCGGAGGCTCCGGTGGGCCTCGCAGTGAGCTGGGCCCTGACTCATCCCGCGTGGGGAACGCGAGCCTCAGCCGGGCATGAGGGTGACCCTCGGGGCGGCTGGTCCAGTCATGGCAGACTACTGGAGGTCACAACCAAAGAAATTCTCTGATTATTGCAGGTGCTGGATTGCGGACAATAGGTCTAGTGTTGAAGTTCGTGAAAGAGGAAAGAATCATAAGGAAAATGTGGCAAAGAGGATCAGTGAGATTAAACCGAAAAGGCTGGATAGGGCAAAGGAAGAAGAGAAGGCATCAAAGGAGTTTGCTGCAATGGAGGCAGCTGCCCTGAAAGAATACCCAGGGGATTTGAAAAGCCTTGGCTTAGAGTCAGAAACTTCAGAGCCAAGCATATCACCAGTAACCAGCACTATCCCATCCGCCTCTGCATCAAATCAGCAAAAGAAAAAAAAAGACCCTTCAAAGGGCAGATTGGTAGAAGGCATAACCTCTGAGGGTTACCATTACCATTATGATCTTATCACAGGAGAATCTCAGTGGGAGAAACCTGAAGGGTTTCAAGGAAATTAAAAAAAGACGGCAGTGAAGACTGTTTGGGTAGAAGGTTTAAGTGAAGATGGTTATACCTATTATTATAATTCAGAAACAGGGGAATCCGGATGGGGAAAACCTGATGATTTCATTCCACACTCTGGCGATCTGCTTTCTAGTAAAGTCACTTGGTACCCAAGAAGAGTCCAAATCATCAGATTCACGTTGTGATTCTGATGTGGAACACCAAGCAGAAAAAGGGGGGGGGGGGACAGGGGGACTTCCCTGGTGGCGCGGTGGTTAAGAGTCCGCCTGCCGATGCAGGGGACACGGGTTCGAGTCCTGGTCCGGGAAGATCCCACATGCTGCGTAGCAACCAAGCCCATGCGCCACAACTACTGAGCCTGCACTCTAGAGCCCGCGAACCACAACTACTGAGCCCGCGTGCCGCAACTACTGAAGCCCGCGCGCCTAGAGCCCGTGCTCCGCAACAAGAGAAGCCACCGCAATGAGAAGCCCGCGCACAGCAATGAAGAGCAGACCCCGCTCGCCGCAACTAGAGAAAGCGCGCGCAGCAACGAAGACCCAACGCAGCCAAAAATAAATAAATCGAAGAAAAAGGGGGGGGGGGAAGGAGAGGTCTCTACAGAAATGCAAAAGGTAGAAGTAAAGTTTAAAGAAAAAAAATAGTGATAAAGGAACTGAATCGGAAACACAGAAAGAAAAAAATGCCCAAGGTTATTCATCAGGTCCAAATGAAGAAAAATCCAAAGCTCATAAAAAATCAGACCCATATGGAAGGACTTCCCTGGTAGTACAGTGGTTAAGACTCCGTGCTCCCAATGCAGGGAGTCCAGGTTCTATCCCAGGGAACTAGATCCCCTATGCCAAAACTAAGACCTGCCATAGCCAAAATAAAAGTAATAATAATAAAGAAAGCTCCTCTGTGTTTGTTTTACATTACTTAATGCTAACATTTTAGACTTATTCTGAATGTATTTTATGTGAATTTAAAATAACTCTTTTTTCGTGTGAAATTGATTTTTGTTCCTAAAATGGAAGCCTACCACATTGCATTGTAATACAGTGTATTATGTTCAGTGTCTAAAAATTGCTAATTACCTCATAATATAAGATGCTATGTATCTGTTATTTAAAACATGGAAAAGTAAGGCCTTTATTCAATTCTTACTCGTATGAATATACTTGTACTGCACTGAAAATGCATTACTTTTTAAAAAAAATATTTATTTATTTGGTCTCACCAGGTCTTAGTTGCGGCAGGCAGGCTCCTTAGTTGTGGCATGCGAGCTCTTAGTTGCAGCATGCATGTGGGATCTAGTTCCCTGACCAGGAATCGAACACAGGCCCCCTGCATTGGGAGCATGGAGTCTTATCCACTGCGCTACCAGGGAAGTCCCGAAAATGCATTACTTTTGCACACTGATGTTATTCAAGAAATGAGAATTAGACCACGTAAGAGAAGATTCACAACCTGTGATAATTCAGTTCTGAGGAGCCTATCAGAAGGCTGATGTAGGAAGTGTATGTATATTGGCTTACCTTACTCAATTTAAGGTCAAGGGCCAAGAACTGGGACTGCAGCTCAGGTCATGCTTAATATGGAATGAAAACTGGACCAAAGATGTATCTGCCTGGTTCAGTGTGAAGCGGCAACCATTGCTTAAGCATTTTCACCTTGAGCCAGGCACTGTGGTAGGAACTGGAGATGTAAAGGTGAGCAAGACATATCTCTGTTCTTCATGGCTTCTCATTCTGACGGAGTCCTTTTTTCCCTAGTCGTGCGCTCTGTGTAGAGGCCTTACATATACTGGAAAATATTCTTTAGGGTTTATTTAAAACTATGGAGATGAAGTCTTGAACAAAAATAGTAAGTTCTCTGACTTCAGTAAAATGTTTTGGTGTTCCTTTAGAGAAATTGGAAAGTTCCCATTTCCTGGTTAAATTTCTTAAAAAGTGGAATTTTCTTATTTAATCCATTTGAAGTAGGTACCTTCCCTTTATTATTCCAAATTCTTAAAATTATATGTTTTTGTAAACTGTACAGTAGTTAACATTTGGTAGTAAATATTTGTCTTTTTAAGGTTACTAGTGTACATGTAAGAAAATTATAGGTTATTAAAAACTTTATGAAAGAAGAAAAAAAAAAGAAAGAAAAGAAAGAGACCGAAAGTAGATGGCAGGAAAGACAGGAGAGAGAATTTAATAGGCGAGAAATCCGGCCTTGGGCAGAGGCGGCCTTGGGCGACCCCGCCTGGACTCTGTGCTCGGCGGCCTCGTCGCTGAACTACGTTTCCCGGTAGGCCCTGGGTGACTGGACGCAGCACCTAGAGCGCCGTCGGGGGCGGGGCCCACGCTGCCTCCTCCAATCCCAGCCGTCACCCGGCAACCTCCGCCTCCGCCGACAAGATGGAGGCTGGATTCGGCTGCCGCCGGGAAGCGGCGCCTGAAGCCGGAGATGGGGAGGGGCCGCAGCTCAGTCGGCCCACTTGAGGAAGCCGGCCTACGTCGCGGTCCGGAGGTGAGAGCGGTCGGGCGCGCGGGAGCCCGGGCTCCGGGGGGAAGGGGCCGAGGCGCCTATACCCTTGGTTCCCGTGGGGGGAAGGGAACGGACGCGCGCGAGGGGGCCAATCGGGGGCCTCCGGCGGCCCCGCGGCCTTCTGGGAAATGTAGTCTCGAGCCTTCCCCGTGGGCGGGCTTGGGGACTTTCTAGAGCGGAAGGGTGAAAATGAATGAATTTAATTTAAAATTGTGGGTGAGGGACTTACCTGGTGGTGCAGTGGTTGGGAATCGAACCCTGGTCGGGGAAGATCCCACATGCCGCGGAGCAGCTAAGCCCGTGTGCCACAACTACTGAGCCCGCGTGCCACAACTACTGAAGCCCGCGCGCCTAGAGCCCATGCTCGTCAACAAAGAGAAGCCACCGCAGTGAGAAGCCCGCGCACCTCAACGAAGAGGAGACCCCACTGGCTGCAACTAGAGAAAGCGCGTGCCGTGCACAGTTACGAAGACCCAACGCTGCCAAAAATATATAAATAAATAAATCTATTAAAAAAAAATTGTGGGTGAGCAGGCGAAGGCAGGCATGTGGAGACGGAGGGATGGGCGCATGAGTGGTTCGGAATTTGGGGCCTCCTTCCAGGCAGGAAGCCTTCCCCATGCCCACCTCCCCTTTAAGCCAGGTGCAGCCCATGGATCCCTGAAGGTACTCTTCCTCGGTGCCATAGACACTCCCAAAATACAAAGACCTGTCAGGTACTGTCCTTGTTTTTCACACGCATTCCTTCAAAAAAAAACTTTGACTGTTTTGATCAGGTGCTGCTACTTTCACATGGTTTGAAATGCAAAAGGGACAAAGCGAGAAGCCTGCCTCCATCACTATACTTCATTAAATAATTCAGTCAGCAAGTGACTGTTGGATGCCTCCAAAGTGCCAGGCTCTCTTCCTGGGCCTGGAGACCCAACAGAGTGCTCAGTAGGTACAGCTCCTGCCCTCAGGCAACGTGTGATGGATGCATAATAAAATATAGGTGGGGAGGGCCTCTCTGATTAGGTTACATTTGAGCAGAGACCTGCAGAAGAGGGAATAAGCCATGCAGATTACAGGGAAGGGCCCCCAGTGGGCCAAAGAGCCACAGTAGCTAAGGCCCCTGGGTCGGGAGTGCCCTTAGTGTGCCCTGAGGATGTGGTCAGGAGTACACAAAGGACAAAGGAGGCCCTTGACAAAGCTGGTGATGATTGTGGCTTTGACTCAGAGAGGTGGGAGGCCTGGGAGGGCTCTGAGCAGAGGAGCCACTGTTTTGTTTGTTTGCTTTTTTTTCTTTGCCGCGCCGTGCGGCTTGCTGGGATCTTAGTTCCCTGACCAGGGATTGAACCTGTGTCCCCTACAGTGGAAGACCGGAGTCCTAACCGCTGGACCGCCAGGGAATTCCCCCTGACTTGGTTCTTAGAGAATCATTCCGACTGCTGTGTGGAGAACCACCTTCCTCCTCTATCCCCAGGTACTCCACGGTGGTGGCAAGAGTTAAGGAGGTTACCTTCTGTGTTAGTTTCCTGTGATTGCTTTACCATATTACTACAAGCTTTAGTGGTTTATTTATTTTTAAATTAATTAATTAATTAGTTTATTTTCGGCTGCGTTGGGTCTTCGTTGCTGCATGCGGGCTTTCTCTTGTGGCAAGCGGGGGCTACCCTTCGTTTCGGTGTGCGGACTTCTCATTGCGGTGACTTCTCTTGTTGCGTAGCACGGGCTCTAGGCGCGCGGGCTCAGTAGTTGTGGCTCGCGGGCTCTAGAGCGCAGGCTCAGTAGTTGTGGCGCGTGGGCTTAGTTGCTCCGTGGCATGTGGGATCTTCCCGGAACAGGGCTCGAACCAGTGTCCCCTGCGTTGGCAGGCGGATTCTCAACCACTGCGCCACCAGGGAAGTCCCGACTTAGTGGTTTAAAACAACACAAATTTATTATCTTAGAGTCTTGGAGGTCTGAAATCTGAAATGGGGCTCCTGGGCTAAAATCAAGGTATTGGCAGGGCTGGTTCCTTCTGGAAGCTCTAGGCTTCAGTGGTCACATTGCCTTCTGAGTGAGTGAAATCTTCTGTGTCCTCTTACAAGTATCCCTCTGATTACGTTTAGGGCCCGCTGGGATAATCCAGGATAATCTCCGCCTCTCAAGATTATTAACTTAATCACACCTGCAGTGTCCCTTTTGCCCTGAAAGGTAAACTTACTCATAGGTTCCTGGGATTGGGATGTGGATGTGGGTGTGGTTAGGAGCCATTATTCAGTCTCCCACACTGATGTTCCATGTCTCTGAATAGCATGGAGATGCTTCTGCTCATCAGTGTCTGAGAGATGGGTCAGGATTTCTAGACTCTCTTTGCATCTCCTTGTGGTTGCAAGAGGTTTTCTGGGGGAAGAACAAAGTCTCCCCACAGCACTTTTTTTGGTCTCATAAGCTAAAACTAAATGAAATGCTCATCTACACGCAAAGTATGCTCGGAAGTGTGTATGCAGTGTCTTTAGCGTTAGGGAGAGAAGGGACTGGGCCTGCCTCTGAGGCAGTGCTCAGCAGGGCTGGGGGCCTTAGGTCAGAGCATGGGAAGGCCAGGCAGTGGTCCAGACTCTCATGTACTCACATATTAACGCCCATGTGTTCTCCTCTTCAGGCAGAGGCGGGCGTAGCAGGAGAGGCCCAGAGGCCATCGTGGGCATGGCAGCAGCTACCGTGGACGGGCAGTGGGGAGAGAGCTTGTTGAGGTGCATGGCTCGGGGAAGCGGCATGAAGACAACTCCCCACCCGCAGGTGCTGGGGAAGGCGCCCCTTGGGATTGGCCTCCGCCACAGTGCCAAGCGGGACCGGAAGTCCATCACCCTGCATGTGAAGTTGGAGGTGCTTCGGAGGTTTGAGGAAGGTGAGAAGCTGACGCAGATCGCCCGGGCCCTGGGACTGGCCACCTCCACGGTTGCCTCGATCCGCGTGAACAAGGATAAGATCCGGGCCAATTCCCAGGCAGCCATGCCCGTCAGCACCACCCAGCTGACCCGCTGCCGGGGTGTGCTGATGGGCCGCATGGAACGCCTCCTAAGCCTGTGGATTGAGGAGCAGAAGCGGCAGAACCTGCCTGTCAGCACGCTGCTTATCCAGGACAAGGCGCGCCGGCTCTTTGCCCAGCTGCAGCACGAGCAGGGCAGCGGCGCCCAGGCCGAGACGTTCGGGGCCAGCAATGGCTGGTTTGCCCGTTTCAAGGTTCGCCACAACGTGCTGTTGACGGATGAGCCGGCTGTGGCCGATGCCCAGGCTGCCGCATGCTACCCCATGGTGCTGCGCGCCATTCTGGAGGAGGGCTGCTACTCACCACGGCAGGTCTTCAACGTGGACGAGACGGGCCTGTTCTGGAAGCGGCTGCCTGAGCGCATGCTTCTGGCACTGGAGGGGACAGCTGGGCCTGGGCCCAAGGCCTCTAAGGACCACCTGACCCTGCTGCTTGGTGGCAATGCGGCTGGTGACTTCAAGCTGAAGCCCCTGCTGGTGTACCCCTCGGAGAACCCGCGTGCCCTCAGGGGCTGCTCCAAGGCCAGCCTGCCTGTGGTCTGGCGCTCCAACCGCAATGATTGGTTGACACCTAGCATCTTCCAGGAGTGGTTTACTGGCTGCTTCTGCCCAGCTGTGGAAAGCTACTGTGCCAGCCATGGCCTCCCACACCGCGCTCTGCTGCTGCTGGACAGCGCACCCTGCCACCCTGTCCACTTGGGTGGCCTCTCAGCCCATGTGCGTGTTGAGTTCCTGCCCAAGAACACGTCAGCCCTGATCCAGCCCATGAACCAGGGTGTCATTGCCGCCTTCAAGGCCCATTATCTGCGCCGCACGCTCAGCCAGCTGGTCCAGGAGACGGCGGGTACAGACCGGCCCTCCGTGCGGGAGTTCTGGCGCAGCTATACTGTCATGACCGCTGTAGACAACATTGCTAAGGCCTGGGCAGAGCTGCAGCCTGCCACCATGAACAGTGCCTGGAGGAAGCTGTGGCCCGAGTGCGTGCCCGCTGGTGCCCCCGAGCCCAACGCCCTCCCCCAGCTCCGTCACAGCGTTGTGACACTAGCCAGCCACGCAGGCCTCGGGGATGTGGCTGAGGCCGATGTTGCCCACCTGCTGCAGGCCCATGGGGAGCCCTCGCCCCGCAGCATCCCCCAGGAGGTGGAGGTTGGGGGTGTCAGTGACTCTGGGCTGCCCTGTGAGGCGGGGAAAGGCTTGGCCTCCAGAAGACCAGAGTCAGATCTCATGGAGGCCATGGTGGGTGTGGAGACTGAGGAAGTAAGTGTGGGTGCACTGCGCCCTGAGCACCTGGCCCAGGCACTGTCCCACTTTGCTGCTGGCCTGCGAGTCCTCATAGAGAACGATCCCAACCGGGAACGCAGCCTGCGGGTGTCCCGGGGTGTCCACTGTGCCCTCGCCCACCTCCGAGAGCTGCAGCGGGAAAGGAGGCGACAGGCTCGGGCAGTTGCGGGGCCTCAAGGGGCCCCATGATGGTGGCAACAAAGGAGTTGGCAGAAAGCCTGCACTCACCCCAGGTGGGGCCCACAGAGGGTGGGCAAGTGGCCAAGGGCACAGACCCTGAAGGACAGACCTCTTTGGCTGTCCTGTGTGATTTAGGGCTTGGGCCTGACCTCAGATGAGCTTTGTTTCTGGAGGGTAGACACTGCCACTTCTCACCCATGGTTCTCATACCTCATGCACTGCTATCTTTGTACAGTGGCACCCAGAGTGTCAGGCTTGGGGAACCAGAGGGTGGTGTTCTCTGATTGGCAGATGAGCTGCGGGACCCAGGAGTGCCCATCCGTGTCAGAGACACACCCTGTAGGACAGCGGTTGCCAAGCACAGCCCACCAGGGTAGCAGTCCTTGTGGTGAGGGGCCAGGGTTGAGACAAGCCTCTCCTATTTGCCAGCCCTGACCTGTCCGTGCACCGTTGTTACTCTTCGTAGCCAACTCTAGGTGGGGGTTTCCTCCTCTCCTTGCTCACCTTCCGTGCCATCCTCACTCTTTCTGGCTTCCACGGTTTGTGTTGTCTGAGGTTTCTGGTACCTTCCCTGTGCCCGAGCCTATGGGCGTGTGTGGCTTTCCTTGGTTTGGAGATGTTTTCTTCCCTGGGTTTCTGTGCCGTGGTTGTCTTGGCTTCCCTCCAGCCTCTGAGGCTGAGCCTTCTGACACTTCGATGGTCTCCCAGATCTAGAGCTCTTTGGAAAATCTCAGCCATTTTTGAGGGCTCAGTGGCTACCTCAGGGTCAGCTCCCAGCACATTGGCTGCAGCCCAGCCTCTCCCCAAGGTTAGAAACATGGCTCCAATTCCAATGGATTGGCTCCTTGGACGGTCTTGTTATCTCCGTCATTCCAGCTTGTTCTCCTGTCCCCCTAGATTGTAACAGCAAGCACACTGGGGTATCCACTTGACTCTGTAGACATACCATATGGGCCACCAAAACCCAAGAGTCATCAAGGGAAGGAGTTCTTGTACTCCAGCTAGGTGAGCCACAGGCGGTGAGACAGGGCTGCCTGGCCTCCTGGACTCCTTTCGACACAGGTACCTGCATGTGTCCGTGAACGTGTGCGCGCGACACACACACGCGCATGCCAAGAGTAAAGTTGGGAGAAAGGATTCCTTCTACCTCTGTCCCAGCTAACACTTGAAGTGCTGGGCCTGCTGTCAATACGTAAAAGGGGCCGGAGGCCAGGGAGGGGTTCCAGGGTCCAGCCTTCCTGGGAGGAAGGTCAGATGAGGCCCCTTGTTTGCTTTCTTGGGGAGAGTGGCAAAAGGGATGGCAAGGAGAAGTAGAAGAGCTTTTCTTAGGAGCCTGGTGACTGACTGGATTAATAAACTGCACAAATTATAAGCACTTGTAATGTGCTAGGTGTTGGGGAGACCAGGGTGGGAGAGACTGGCTTCAGGAGCTGCCGGTCCAAAGGCTGTGACATTCTGTGTGACGACGGCTATGACGGGCGACTTGTGAGGGACCTAAACCTAGCTGGGGTCAGAGGAGAGGACATGATAGGGAAGGCTTTTTGGGGAGGTGCTGCCCCAGCTTTTGGAAACCGGTCATTTCAAAATGCCAGGCATCACAGAGGGGCCTGTTTTAGACGGCCCAGCACGGTTTGGCTGGTGAAGCCCTGAGGACGGGGAAGCAGGAGCAGCCTCGATGGAGGCGGAGTGCGGCACAGCAGCTGAAAGAGGCAGGTGACCAGGTAGGAGGAAATGCCACATCCGCCGGGCGGGAGTAGAGAGGCAGCTGAGGGGCAACCTGGCACAGTCGAGCGGACGGATAGCGAGGGGATCTGAGGTCGCGCGGACAGGGCGTGGCGGAGACAACGCGCGGACGGGCCCATCTGGCTCCATAACTCTTTACCTCGGAACCCGGGACACCGCCAGTCGCACCACTGGCGCCCCCTTGCAGGCCCCTGAAGAACTCCATTTCCCGGCGGCGCCGAGCGCTGGTGCTCGCTGCCTTCTGGGAAATGTAGTGTCTATAGGTCACCCGGGCTGTTACTGTGGCGGGCCAAGGACTACATTTCCCAGAGGGCTTCGCGGACAGGGCCGGGCTTGCGCACGTTCCACTTCCGGGCGCCGGACGTCGCCAAAGAGTTGCAAAAGTATACTGTTACCTCCCCTTCACCTCCGTGCGCTGGCCTGTCGTGGGGAGGTGGGTGGTTGCTAGGGAAGGGAGGGAAGGGGCGGGGTGGGCACAAGGCACCGGAAGTAGTCCTTGGGACGGGCGGAAGCTCGTGGTCCTGGGGCCCCAGGGTGGTTGGTCTTTGTTCCAGCACGGTGTCGTTTGACGCCGTCCGCGTGGCTTCCTGGGGCGGTGAGTCTGGGCGCGACGCGGTGGAGGCTTCGGAAAAGCCCGGGGTAGGGTGTGCAGCTGGCCAGAGGGCGGCAGGAGAAGGGGGGCGGGGGAACACCAGCTGCTTTCCGAGGACTCCGGCGAGTCCACGGGGAAGGGCGGCGCGTGGGCTGCTGGGACATGGAGTCCGGCGGGGCTGGGCCTGCACCGGAAGTGATTCTGGGCCGAGCTGGGCTCTCGCCACGCCTCGGGGGTCGTGCACGTGCACCCGCGCTAGTCCCTTTCTCGGCGGAATTCCTGGGCTTCTGTCCACCTTTCCACCCAGCTCCCCCTAAACTCACCTCCCCTGGAAAGTCTTCCTGGATTTCTGCAGCTCAGACCACCTCTTTGCTCCTGCTGCACCTGCGTGCGTCCCTCTATAAAGTGAGAGTGCGGGCGGGGTGGGGGGACGCTCCCCGCACAGGGGGATTAAATCCAGATCCTTCCCTGGCCGAAGGCTGTGCAAGTTCGCCCAGGCCACACAGCCTTCGCATTTGCTGATTCCGCTACGTAGACCGTCCTCCACTTTAGCTGTCATCTCAGGGTACTTGGGGGTGAGAGCCGGGGGTTGGGGGCTGTTGGATGGAGCGGCCTGGTTCAGGGGAGCCCTGACCAATGCTTTAAAGACGTGCATTGGCATTGAAAATGATCTGTGTTCTTTTTTCTTAAATACTTATTTGTTTATTTTTCTTTTTGGCTGTGTCGGGTCTCAGTTGCGGCACGCGGGATCTTCATTGCGGCGCGTGGGCTTCTCGTTGCGCGCGGGCTTCTCTCTAGTTGCGGCTCGCATGCTCAGTAGTTGTGGCGCGCAGGCTTACTTGTCCCGCGGCATGTGGGTTCTTAGTTCCCGGACGGGGCATTGAACCCACACCCCTTGCATTGGAAGGCAGATTCTTAACCACTGGACCATCAGGGAAGAAGTCCCAATCTGTGGTCTTTTCTGAAGTTACAGTGGTAGCAAATGGCCGTTGGCAGAAAAATTCAGGTGCTCTGCAGACATTACAAAAGAAAAAGCAGATGTCCTCCCCTAGTTCCTTTCTCCAGAATTGCCAGCTGAGGCGTTGCTGGTTTTCAGGATCCTTTTCTGAACACTTGTAGCAGTAGCTCCTGTTTTTTGTTTTGAAATTTTAACATTAGTGGGAAATTTAACATTAGTCAATTGAGGAGGACCACAGCTTACTTTCTTGTTTAGCACTGTAGCGTGGACGTCTCTCTCACTGTCCATTGTTGACCTTGCCTAGTTGAGTTGGGCCGAGCCTCTCAGGCCCCATAGGATTGTGCCATGAGGGAAGGAAGTCCTTCCAGTGTAGGAACCAGCTCTTGTTCTCCCTGTGCGGCTGCACTGCAGCCGTCCCCACTACCATCTTGGCCTTCCAGCCTGTCCCCCACATCACTCTTTCTAGTGCCCCACAGACTGCATCCTTCACTTGCACGGACCCTCCCTGGGCACTGAGTCTCTGCTAGTTCCCGCCAGCACCTCTGCTTGGCTGCTGATGGGTTTCTCTCCACCCCTGAGACACTGGACACGTCCACGCCCCATCCCCAGGAGCAGCCCTCCTACTGGCCCAGTCTGGCCTGAACTCCTGAAGGCTTCCCTGCAGGAAGCGCTCCCTCACTGTCCTGACCAAATTCCCAGTGTGAGGCATCCTCTTGAGGGCACAGATAGGGAGGTCGAAGCTGGAGGTGTCCCCCTGCCAGGTTGTCAGCTGGCCAGGTGTGGGGACAGTTTCCGCCACAGCAAGTGACCTTGCAGGCTATGAGTCGGTGGAGGGGTGTGGGTGGCCCATGGCCCTGATTGGTTGGGTGTGTGTCCCAGGAAGACGGTGTGTGTGGCCTGAGTGAAGGCAGAGAGGCCAGCTTCCCCAGGTTTCGCCATGGCAGCCGACCCAGCACCCATCGGTCAGGAAGAGCTCGTGATCATCAAGATGGAGGAGGATGAGGCCGCCCTGTGGGATCCTGAACCGTTCTTCAAGCCTCAGCCCCAAACCCTGTTGCCTGGGCTTGGTAGGGACCCCCGGCAGTGCTTCCGGAGCTTCCGCTATGAGGAGGCAGCAGGGCCCCGCGAGGCGCTGGCCCGGCTCCGGGAGCTGTGCCGCCAGTGGCTGCGGCCCGAGGTGCACTCCAAGGAGCAGATGCTGGAGCTGCTGGTGCTGGAGCAGTTCCTGGGCGTGCTGCCACCTGACACCCGGGTCTGGGTGGAGTCCCAGTGCCCCGAGAGTGGCGAGGAGGCTGTGGCACTCGTGGAGGACCTCGCTCAGATGTTGCAGGAGACTGGTGAGCCACGGGGGACTGGGCTTGGGGGCAGGGAAAGTGCAGGGGGACACAACTCATGACGCCGGGTCCTGAGTGCCTGCCCGCTCTGCCCAGGCCCTGTGTCCTCATCTCTGGGAAGAAGACTCAGAAGCTGTGACATGTTTGGAGACTTTTCTAGACTCTTAGCCTCCCAGAGGCGTGAGCCTGGGGTTGGCGTAGCATTTCCCCTGCTCAGGTGCACTGGCCTTCTTTCTCTTCATTTTCTCCTTCCTGACAAAGTCACGGAGTGCGTGCCATGTGGCAGGCCCTGTGGGTCCAGCAGGGAAGGGAGAGAGGCAAGGTCCTTGGCCTGTTGGAGCCCAGTCTGGTTTGAGAGTTGGGACAGTGAGACCTCCAATCACAAGTAGGGTGTCTTTCTTTCTCTAGAGGGGGTGGAGGCAAGAGGAGGTGGGCACAGAGGTCGGCCCGGCCAGGGGTGGCTTTGCAGTTCGTGCTGTGTGGTGTCTTCACCTTGGACGTGTGCTTCCGCACCTGTGAGGAGGTGACAGC
Organism: Leucopleurus acutus; assembly: GCF_964270905.1. Taxonomy (NCBI): domain Eukaryota; kingdom Metazoa; phylum Chordata; class Mammalia; order Artiodactyla; family Delphinidae; genus Leucopleurus; species Leucopleurus acutus. Next base: position 59,102,835 of record NC_139162.1, read on the forward strand.
TGTGCAGCAGGGAGGAGAGATGGTTGGTTACCACCTCAGTCCACCCTGGCGTGTGTTTACTTATTTACTCGTGTATTTGTGCAGTTCCTTTTGCCTGCTTGGCCCCTTGTATCGAGGGGTGGAAACCATAACACTTAAACAAGCAAACAAAACCCCAGCTTTATTAGGCTCTAACCCACATAATCAAAAAATTGTACACTTAGTGGGTTTTAGTATAGTCACAGGTTTGTACAACCATCACCCACGTCTAATGTCATCACCTTCAAATAAACTCCGTACCCGCCAGCAGCTACTCCCCATTCTTCCCTTTCCTAGTGCCTTGGCAGCCAGCAACCTGCTTTGTGTCTCTGTACACTTCCTTATTCTGGACGTTTTATTGAATGGTATCATACATTTGCTGGAGTCATACATGGCTTTTTATGATGGGCTGCTTTCATCAAGTGTCATGTTTCCAGCGTTCATCCACAGTGTAGTACGTCACTCATCTTTATGCCTAGTCATATTCCGTTGTGTGGTTATACCACATTCTGTTTATTCATTTATCTGTTACGGTTATTTGGGTTGTTTGTACCTTTTGGCTGTTACGATTAATGCTGACGTGAACTTACGTATACTTTATTCTCTTGGTTATATACCTAGGAGTGGAATTGCTGGATCACACGGTAACTCTGGCCTTTTGAGGAACTGCTAACACACCACTTGTTTTAAGAGAGGGGACTTAATGTAGAGAGTGTAACCTAGGCATTGAAGGAGTGAAAAAGTACAGAAAGAACTCTAAGGTGTCATGGCGGTAGGAACTGCAGGGAACTGTGTCTGCTCCGGGAAGAGGTCGGAATTATGACAGTTAGAGACTCAAAGGAGGGGCTGGGAGGTGGGGCTGCTGCTGGATGGTGCTGGGGTCTCCCAGGGGGACAGCATGCAGCTGGTTCTGCACATGTTGGAAAAACTGCAAACTGGATCTAGCTGCTGCTAAAGAAACCCTTGATAATGCACGACTGGTTTTCACCCAGGCATGAATGTGAGGTGCAGGTGAGACACCTTGTACGCATGGGTCCACAGTCCTCCCAGGGTGTCTGGCTGTCGTGCTGGGCTGCTCTCTGAGCCATGGGCAGCGTTTGTCGTCTTAGGGGACTGTTCTTAGGGAACTGTACCAGTTCCCAGCTTCCCATGGAACGGATGCTTAGGTGATGCACACTGTTAAAAGAGATTTTGCATCGTAAGAGTGTGGACGTTGGCAAAGCAGCCTGCTGGCACTGAACGGACTTAGGCCTGGTGCTCTCGAGGATCCTCTGGGGCATGCATGGTTATGTCCACTCAGCCCTGAAGCCACATGGTCTCATGTTTACACGGAAACTCCTGCCTTCGCTCCGTACCCTTACCTGCTCTCAGCCTGTTGCTGGCCGCTTCGATGTCCCCACATGGGAGAGGGTAGGGCCTGGCCCTGGCTTTCTCTGGGTGGTTTTGGAGATGACTGCTCTGATGCTATCAGGGAGACCAGAATGATGTCCCAAGCTCTTCCTTGGCTGTCACTGTTGCTGTGTGTTCGGGGGTCCCAAAGACCCCCCTTAGCCTCAAGTGATTTGCTAGGAGTCACAGAATTCAACAAGGCTATTATATTCGTGGTTGTAGTTTATTACAGTGAAAGGATACAGATTAAAGTCAGCGGTGGAAAAAGGTGCCTAGTCTGGGAGATACCAGGCACGAGATTCCGGGTGTCCTTTCCTGTGGGAGTCGTGTGGGTCGTGCTTAATTCCCACAGCAGTGATGTGCGACGACACGCACAGGATGCTGCCACTGGGGGGCTCGCCTGCAGTGACGTCCAGCATTTTTACTGGGGGTCAGTCACCGAGTTATGGAACATGACTGACCTTAGTTACTCAGCCTGAACTCCCGCCAGAGGTCAGACCTGTACAGTGTGGCCCAGGGTTACTACCATGTCACATTGTTAGCATGAACTATCTGTGTGACCCAAGAACTTAGGTAAACAAAGATGTTCTTATCAGGCAGAATCTTCCAAGGGCTTAGAGGTCTCCTCCCAGGAGCAGGTCAAGGGCCAGACTTTGGTTTGGAGTGTGGAGGGTTTGGACAGCTCAGGCCTGCTGAGTCAGCCCTTTACTGACCACCCAGCTGCAGCTGAAGGAAGCTTCTAATGACTATCTCCTTGGTGTTTCAGTGACTTGGGTTTCAGGGGCCTTGGGTGTGTTCTTGAGGTACGTATGTGTGTGTGCATCGGAAGGGGCTGCCTGTCAGCCAGGGTACGGTGTTCTCTGTGAATCAGAGGGCAAGCGGTGTGTCATCTGGCTCAGAGTGTCTGGCCAGTAGGACATGTTGATTGATTAATGGGCTTGGGTGCCTCACCCCTTTGTCCCCAGGGTGGGCCTGCAGACACTAACACTGCTCTTTCCCCTCAGCCCTGGCCCAGGCCCCTCCCGAGGACCAACGGTTTGGAGACCTGGCAGAGCCGGCCAAGCCCTTCACGGATGGAGCTCAGGTGAGCTGTGAGTCCTCCAAAGTCAGAGATGCCACATCCTGCGGGACCCAGCCTGCCTCCCACCCCCCCTTCACCCCAGGCCGTGGAGGGTCACATTCAGCAACTGTGCCCAGCCCCCACCCCCACCACCCCTCGCCCTCAGGCTGGGCTCAGGACCTGCCCATCACCCTCTCCCAGCTCCTGGGTCTGAGGATGGGGCCTCCCCAGGCTCACACCATTTGAATACAGAGTACAGTAAGTCCCCTACACACAAACCTCCAAGTTACGAACTTTCAAAGATGCGAACATGCGTTCGCATGTCCAATCACGTAAGTTAGTTCACGTGTCTGGCGTACATTGTCATGTGCGTGCATCCTCTACGAGTGGTTGTGCTTTTGTGTGCTTTACAGTACTGTATAGAGTACAGTAGTACAGTATCTTTATTTCAAGCCCAGGATGTCCGGAAGCAAGCGTAAAAGCAGCGGTGATGTAGCTGGTACTGCTAAGAAGCGCCACGCGATAACGATGGAAACAAAAGTGAAAATAATTGAGAGAGTGGAGCGAGGCGAAAAGATGGTAGACGTCGCTCATTCTTATAACCTGAATCGTTCAACCATCGGCTCAATCGTGAAGAACAAGGACAAGATCATGGAACATGTGAAGTCTGCTATGCCGATGACGTCCACAATAATAACAAAGAAGCGTGGAAAAGTGATGGAGGAGATGGAGAAACTTCTCAGTGTGTGGATGCAGGATCAGCGTCAGCGTCGAGTCCCACTCAGCTTAATGCTGATTCAAGAGAAAGCCAAGAGCCTTTATGAAGACTTGAAGAAGAAACACGGCGAAGAATCAGAGGGCAAATCTTTTAATGCCAGCCGTAGCTGGGTTCACCGGTTCAAGGCTAGAGCCAAACTTCACAATGTAAAAGTGAGTGACAAGGCAGCGAGTACAGATACAATAGCTGCCCGGGAATTTCCTGAAACGCTTCGAGAAATTATCGATGAAGGCGCGTATTTACCTGAGCAGGTGTTTAATGTGGACGAGACAGGACTGTACTGGAAGAGGATGCCGGACCGAAGTTACATCAGTAAGGAGGAAAAGTTGATGCCGGGCTATAAAGCATCAAAGGATAGGCTCACGCTGTTGTTTGGTGGCAATGCTTCTGGTGATATGAAGCTGAAGCCTCTGTTAGTTTATCACTCAGAGAACCCAAGAGCCCTTAAAAACATAGCCAAGGGCTCTCTTCCTGTTGTGTGGAAGAGTAACCCCAAAGCCTGGGTTACACAGGCCATTTTCCAGGACTGGTTTTTCCACCACTTTATCCCGGAGGTAGAGAAATATTGCTTGGAGAAGGACGTCCCATTCAACATTCTTTTGCTGCTCGACAATGCTCCGGGCCACCCCCCATTCATGGACGACTTTCATCCCAACGTCAAAGTAGTGCATCTGCCACTGAATACTACGGCGCTCATCCAACCTATGGACCAGGGAGTTATAGCGACTTTCAAGAAATATTACTTACGTCACACTTTTCGTCAGGCAGTAAAGGCGAGTGACGAATCAGGAACAACCTTGCGACAATTTTGGAAGGACTATAACATCTACAAGGCCATAAAAAACATTGACTTTGCCTGGAGTGAGGTTACGGCCGTCACCATGAATGGGGTTTGGAAGAACCTTTGCCCGAAGTTTGTTCACGATTTTCGTGGATTTGAGAAGGTGGATGAGGAGTCCAAAGAGGTCTTCAGCAACTTAGTGACCCTCAGCGAAAAGCTGGAGCTAGATCTGCAAGAGGACGACTTCATTGAACTCCTTGCTGTGCAACATGAGGAGCTCACTAATGAAGACCTGATGGAATTGGAGGCCCAGAGAAAGGATGAAGAGGGACAGGAGGAAGAAGAAGTAACTGAAGAACCGAAGAGATTCACGACGCAGGAAATGGCAAGGGGGTTTTCTTTATTTGAGGAGGCGCTGTTGGTGTTTGAGGCACAGGACCCGAATGTAGAACGGTACACGAAGGTTGCAGCAGCCGTTCAGAATGCAATCCAGTGCTACCGTGTCATCTATGACGAGAAAAAAAGAGCTACTACGCAGACATCACTGGATCGTTTTTACAAGAGGGTGGATAGAATTAAATCCAGCAAGGAACCAGAGCCTGTGCCATCCACGTCAGGCGTGAGTGAAATTGCAGCTTGCCCTCCGTCTCCTACTGCTGACGATCCTTCAGCCCTACCATCTCCCACCTCCTCTTCCTCCTCCAGTCAGTAACTCTTCCTGCCTGTTCCCTTGATGCCAGCCCCTGGATGCCAGCTGTTGTACTGTACTACGGTACTTTTCAAGGTACTGTACTGTAAGATTAAAAATGTTTTCTTTATTTTTTGTGTTTGTTTGTTATTTATGTATTATTCGTGTGAAAAGTATTATAAACCTATTCCAGTACAGTACTGTATAGCCGATTGTGTAAGTTGGGTACCTAGGCTAACGTCGTTGGACTTACGAACACATTGGACTTACAAACGTGCTCTCAGAACGGAACTCGTTCATACGTAGGGGACTTACTGTAGTTGTAGTCTCTCTTGCACAGAGGTAGAAATACAGCGGTCGTTATTTATCCTCCCATTTTAAAGAAAAATTTTAAATGTATATAAAACACGTATATGCATTATAAAGTAATTCAAACCTTAAGAGAAGCACATAACGTTGAAACCCCACAGCCAGTCTTCCTCTCTGGGGATGGCCACTGCCACCCATCGTACACCCTTCCTCTTTCCTGTACACACGTGCAATTCACACACATGGCCGTGTGTATGAACGGGGCACACAGACATTTCCAAAGGAAGCCCATTAACGCTCTGCACCTCACTGATTTCACTTCGTCTTGTGTTGAGGTCCCTTCCAGTGGCACAGGCAGCTCCGCCTTTCTTTTTAGTGGCTCTCTTGGAGTCATGTGCCCAGCCCCGCTAGGGAATGTGGGCCGCTGTTGGTTTCTCGTCCCAGAACACACACCCTCATCTTGGCTGCTGCCCCTCTGGCTCCTCTGCCCCTGGGCCTGCCTGTCCTCTGGGTGGCCTCAAGACACAGGGGCCAAAGCTTATCTCTGTGTCACGGGGTGCCTGCGTGTCTTTGATCCTGGTGGGCAACCCAGGGGGTGGGCAACCCAGGGGCTTCCCCAGGAGGACAGAGGGGCTTGCTCACACGTGGGAAGGAGGGCAGACCAGCCAAGGAGCGTGGCTGGGGTCTCCTGCAGGTGAGGGGCAGAGTGGGCCACACCCTGGCCTTTCCCGCCCTTGACTGCCATTCCGGGTCTTCCTGAGACACTGCGAGGCCTGGGAACGCCTGCGGTGGCGCTGCCTAGATCTGCCCAAGTCTGGCTCAGCCGGTGTCCTGCCGGCAACTCTCAGAGAACACCCAGGGCTGCTTTACCGTCAAACTCCCATCACCAGTCGAGAGTGTAGAGCTGGGCTCTGAGAGATGCTGCTCCTGGAAGAAACAAGGTGCTTGGCCCAGCCCCCGGTGGAAGGACACTGGGAAGTGGGTCTCCTTGGCCACCTCGGGGCCCCAAGGCTGGAGGCAGGCCTGCCCCTCGCCGGGTTCTCCAGGAGCCCGTCTGGGTAATTGAACCCTGCACAAGTATTTCCTTCATTAAAAAAACCAAAAACAGGGACTCCCCTGGTGGTCCAGTGGTTAGGACTCCGCTCTTCCACGGCAGGGGGCACTGGTCCGATCCCTGGCTGGAGAACTAAGATCCCCCATGCCGCGCGGCTTGGCCAAACCAACCGAAAAATCAAAACAACACACAAAACAAAAACCTTGAGTCCTGACACCCTTAATTAATGACATTGCTCAAGGTCTTGCGAGCTCGGGGCCATGAAGCGTGTTGGCTCCATGGACAGCTCGCTCCTCTGCTTTCCCGGGTTGCCACCAAGCTCTGAGCTGAGGTTTATACACTCTGGCTGCCCGTGCCTGGGCCCGGCTATGACGTGCTGGTAATTTCTGGGTTCTGTATTTGGTCTGACATCAGTTTGTGGTGTATTACGCCACCCTGGATGCTTCAGGAGGCCGGCGAGTAGGTGACCGGGGATGGTGGTGTCAGCGGGGAAAAGTGGTAGAGGGTTTTCAGAAAAAAGTGGAAGAGTGGAAGGAAAGTGGTAGAGGGTTTTCAGAGGCTTGCTGCAATCCTGGGGGTGGAGTTTATTTAGTCCACGGGGCCAGAACTCATCGAGTGGCCGGATGTGGCCCCGAATCTCCCACCTAAAGAGAGACTAGTCGGGGACCTCTAAGGGTTTTCCCCAGGCCCGTCAGCACTTCCCACCGGTAAACGTTGTCTCCCCATTTTACAGCGGGTCAGGGCTGGGGCGGCAGCGGCCCTGAAATCAGCGGGCTCAGGGCGGGAACATAAATATTCTGTTGTGGTGTCCGGAGAGAGTGATGCGGGCCCGAAGCCCCCCCTGAAGAGGCCGCCGAGGGCGGGCCAGCGCCCAAGTGCCAAGCGGGACCGAAAGGCCGTCAACCTGCAGGTGAAGCTGGAGGTACTGCGGCGCTTCGAAGCCGGAGAGAAGCTCAGCCGAATCGGGAGGGCACTGGGTCTCTCCACCTCCACTGTGGCCACCATTCGTGACAACAAGGACAAGATCCGAGCGAGTTCCCAGGCGGCCACCCCGCACGCGGCCGGTAAGCTGACGCGCAGCCGCAGCCTGGTGATGGAGAACATGGAGCGGCTGCTGAGCGTGTGGATCGAGGACCAGAACCGGCGTGACGTGCCGGTCAGCGTGGTGCTCGTCCAGGAGAAGGCCCGCAGCCTGTTTGAGGAGCTCAAGCGGGCGCAGGGTGAGGGCTCCGAGGCGGAGACTTTCGGCGCCAGCCGCGGCTGGTTCGCGCGCTTCAAGGCGCGGCACGGGCTGCGCAGCCTCGGGGCCGGAGGCGAGGCGGCGCGCGCAGACGCAGAGGCTGCGCGCAGGTATCCGGCGCTGCTGCGGAGGGTGATCCGGCAGGGCGGCTACACGGCCCGGCAGGTGTTCAACGTGGACGAGACCCGGCTCTTCTGGAGGCGGCTGCCGGGCAGGACGGGCCCTTCCATGGCGGAGAAGCCAGGCCCCGGGTTCACAGCCGCCCAAGATCTCCTGACCCTGCTGCTCGGCAGCAACGCCGCCGGCGACTTCAAGCTGAAGCCGCTGCTGGTGTACCCCTCAGAGAACCCGCGCGCCCTCCGGGGCTTCTCCAAGCCCAACCTGCCCGTGCTGTGGCGCTCGCACAGGAAGGCCTGGGTCACTGTGAGCCTCTTCCAGGAGTGGTTCGTGCACTTCTTCTGCCCCGCTGTGGAGAGGTACTGCGCCCGGCACGGGCTCCCGTATAAAGCTCTGCTCGTCCTGGACAGCACTCCCGGCCGCCCAGGGAACCTGGACGACCTCTCCGACCACGTGCGCGTGGAGTACCTGCCCAAGGACACCACGGCCCTCATCCAGCCCATGACCCAGGACGTGGTCGCCACGTTCAAGGCCTGCTACCTGCGGAGGGTCTTCCGCCTCTTGGCGGCGAGGGCGGGAGGCGCTGGCGAGCGGTCAGCGGCCTCGGACTTCTGGCGGGACTATAGCATCCTGGACGCTGTGCACAACATCTTCGAGTCCTGGGAGGAGGTTCCGCCCGCGACGTTGAACCGGGGTTGGAGGAAGCTGTGGCCCGAGTGCCTCCAGCACGACGCCAGCCCCCGACCCGGGGAGGCCCTCCCGCAGATCAGGAAGGACGTCGTGGCGCTGGCGCACGGCTTGGGTTTCGGGGAGGTGGCGGAGGCGGATGTGGCTGAGCTGCTGCAGAGCCAGGGCACAGACCTGTCCAACGAGGAGCTGGTGGGGCTGGAGCAGGGGCCGGCAGCCGGGGAGGAGGGTGAGGACAGCTCGACGGCTTCCCGCCAGCTCACGGCCAGGCACCTGGCCAAGGCCCTAGCACATTTCGATGCTGGCCTGCAGATCGTCAGGGACAATGATCCCAACCTGGAGCGCAGCCTCCGCGTCTGCCGGGGCGTGAACAACGTGATCAGCTGCTATCGGGAGCTCTTCAAGGAGAAGAGAGGCCCCAAATAGTGTGTGCTGAGGGGGAGGGGGTGTTGGGAGTTCTGAGGCCTCCGGACTTTGTTGGGGAGAGGGTGTCCTCCCTCCCCATCTTTCACATGGAAGTGACACTGGTCTGCATGTTTCCATTTCATTATATTAATCCCTCAAATGTTTTTCTGTCAGCAGATAATTTAGTGTCTCAAGTGAACTTCTCAAATATATGGTTTTAGAAGCCTTGATGAATTCTCAAGTGACTTTATTGCATCCTGGGCCCTTTTGGAGCAGTGCATCCTCGGTTTCCTAGTGGAAGCCCATGAGGAAGCCGGAATCACCGGGTAGCACCCCTGGCGCGGCATTCCTGCCACCTTGCTCACTGCGCTGAGCTCTTCCTGTATTCAGAGCTGGGGCTCACGGAGCTGAGAGGGGTTCAGAGAGGGGTTCTGCTTGTTTTATGGCCCGCTCACCCTTCAGCTGGGCTTCAGGACCTGCAGGCGGCAAAGGCTGACCCCGGATGAGCACCCAAAGAGACTCAGGGATCCAGAGAGTGGGCCTGGGTGGGAGGAGTGTCCGGCCACACACCTCCCATCTCTGTTCTCCCGGGACACTGGATGCGTCTTGTCATCTTATTCTGTCCTCTGAAATGATGCTGTGCCCCTGCTGACTGGCCGGGGGGCAGGGGGGGCGGGAGGAGAGACTACAGCCCGTTGTGGGTGAGCTGGTGAGGCAGCACATTCGCCAGGCTCCCCGGCCCCGGCGCGGGCGTCCTCACGGCTGCAGGCCCGGCTGCAGGCCTGCTGCTAACTCTCCCTCTCTTCTTGTCTCTCTCCTCTGCTGCTCCCTCTCTCCACCAGTTTCCGTTTGACTCCTGCCATGCCCCTTTGACTCTTCTTCCCGTGGACACGGGCTCATTCCAGGCAGTGGTGGCATTTGGAGACAAGGCCCCGGATGCCATGTGGGAAGACTGGGAGGCACACGATGCCCCACAGAAGGAGGGGTAAGGATGTGGGTTTTGGGGTAGGGTTGGCCTTACTGCAGGACGCACGGGTCCTCAGGTGAGTGGTCCCTGTCTCCAGCCAAGGGGCCCTGTTAGAGGAAGCCTTCCCTGAGCCTGCCTTCCTTCTGCAGGAGGTGGGGGGCAGGGGGGCGGGCGGGCTAGCCCGGGAGATTGGTTGGGGGCTAAATTTGGCCTGAAGGTTTTGCTGGGGAGCCCAGGTGCCCTCACATCTCCCATCTGCTGTCCATACACCCCAGTGTACACCTGACTGAGGTATGCCCAGAGCCGACCTCTGATCCCATGCACAAAGCAAGCACTCCCTGCTGGCTGGACCTCTTGCATCCGCCCCAACTCTTGGGCCATCGTGGGTACCCGTAGCTCTAGGCTGTCCTGGGGGTGGCCACTGTGGGTGTACCTGACCAGGGATGCTGGTCTGCTCCTGCTTGGCTATCTGCACCGTTCGGTGTAGAATCAGAGCCAGAGGAGACACTGACTTTAAAGGACACTTCTGGGCATATTAATCACGTTAAGGCTGTACACGGGTCTTCTCTTCCTGGCTGGGGTCTGGCTGGACACGGGGTGTTTTCCAGGGGTGCTGGGCGCGGAACCGGGCCCCGGGCGCTGAGGCCGGAGCGGGACCCAGTCCCCGGGCGCTGGGGGCGGAGCCGGGCCCCGGGCGCTGGGGGCGGAGCCGGGCTCCGGGCGCGGAGCCGGGCCCCGGGCGCTGGGGGCGGAGCCGGGCTCCGGGCCGCTGGGGGCCCTTCGGGTTCGGGCCAACAAAGAGCAGCCCGGATACCCACGCCCACGGCTGGGCCTGCTGGTCTCTCCGTCCTTCTGTCGGGCACAGTGTTCACCTCCCCCTGCTGCCCCGGCTGGCCTGTCTCCTGTCGGGTGGTAAGCTCTTCGTCCCAGCCGCCATCTCCGCAGCTACCACCCCTTCTCCAGCCTCGGGGATGACCCAGGACCCTCCCTGGGCTCCCCGCCTGCCCCCCTTGGTCGGTGTCCTCAGCCCTCCTGTGCTGACAGGTGAGTGTTCCCTCCAGACGCTCCCAAACGCTTCACCCCAACATCCTCCCCGGGGGTCGGCCCCATGTCCTGTCGGGATGTCCCCTGTCACCAAGCCCCCACTACATGGCGAGGGCAGGCATCGGGCTTGCAGCAGGTACCGCTGTGTGTCCTGCTGTATACACAGGCATGACCCTGTCCCAGGGTGCAGGAAAGGCAGCCCTATCTCAGGATATGGGGAGACGACTGACTGACTACAGGGCGCACCAGGCAAGAGCAGCCGGGTTCTCGCTCCCTGGACCCTTTCTCTCCTGACTGCGACCCGGCTTTGTTCCCACCCCCGTTGTCCCTCCATTGGCCTCGCTCTTGTGAGCAGAGCAGGACAGTGTGGTCAGCTGTCACAGGCTGAGGCACAGGGACACTGGCTGACCCGCGTGCACCCATGCTGACCCCACGGAACGGGCATTGCACCAGGGCCTGTGTGGTGCAGGTTCACCTGCCCACAGAGAGGCCGGGCCTCTGTCCTGGCTCCAGAGGTCACCTTGAGGCTGACGGGAGTGTCCGTGCTCCATGGGCCTCGCTCCAGGCTGGTCTGTGCTGACGGCGTGATACACGGTGGGGCTTCCTTCCCCGGGGGCTGGAGGCCGAGGTCGGGCACATGGTGGTCCTCATGTCGACATGACCGACCCCAAAAAACCCTGCACCTCAGGATTCAGGAGGGCTTCCCTGGGTGGCCACACCCAAGGGACCCCCGATGCTGCTCCTGACCTCTGCCCTCGGCTGATTTTAATCTACATGCTAAGCAACTCTGTGCCAGCGGCAAAGAGAGGGAGCTTGTTCATACCCCCCTCCCAGTGCACGGGGCTCTCGTGGACAGGCCCCTCCCAGGATATGGAGCTCACCTGAGCAGGTACCCAGCAGCCCACGGGGCTCTCGTGGACAGCCCCCTCCCAGGATATGGAGCTCACCTGAGCAGGTACCCAGCAGCCCACGGGGCTCTCGTGGACAGCCCCCTCCCAGGATATGGAGCTCACCTGGACAGGCACCCAGCAGCCCACGGGGCTCTCGTGGACAGCCCCCTCCCAGGATATGGAGCTCACCTGGACAGGCACCCAGCAGCCCACGGGGCTCTCGTGGACAGGCCCCTCCTAGGATATGGAACTCACCTGAGCAGGTACCCAACAGCCCATGGGGCTCTCGTGGTCAGGCCCCTCCCAGGATACAGAGCTCGCCTGGGCAGGCACCCGGCAGGGCTGTGCACGCAGGAACCGTGCACATAGCCCTCATTGCAGAGCACCCCCAACTCACCTGTTGGTCAGAGCTGACCCTGAGCACCTCAGAGCAGGACCTGAACTAACAAACAGCAGCTCCTGGACAGGTCTGTGACCCTGGGCTTCACTCTGTGTGGCCTCCCTCCACCGCGTCTTCCAGAGGCTTCCAGTGCCGCTGGGACACCAGGCCTCTGTCTCCACCCACCACCCCTCCTCTCCCTGACTCCTGGGTTCCTCTCATTACGAGAGGGTCTTCTTAAAGTTGTCTCCCACTCATGGACCAGATAAAATGATTAGAAAACAGGACTTCCCTGGTGGCGCAGTGGTTGAGAATCCGCCTGCCGATGCAGGGTACACGGGTTCGTGCCCCGGTCCGGGAGGATCCCACATGCCGCGGAGTGGCTGGGCCCGTGAGCCATGGCCGCTGAGCCTGCACGTCCGGAGCCTGTGCTCCGCAATGGGAGAGGCCACAGCAGTGAGAGGCCCACGTACCGCAAAAAAAAAAAAAAAAAAAAAAAGATTAGAAAACAAGCCAGAGCTGCAGCCCCTTGTCTATCCTGACTTAGGAGCCCACACCTGTTCCTTGGACCTGGCCGGTGCATCAAGGCCCATTTTCTGCAGCTATGAGCCCCTGAGGGGCGAGGATTGGCTGACCTGGGCAGCCTGACCGTGCCGGTGAACCCTCCCCAGGTGTGCGTGGGCTGAGGTCAATATAAATACCGCTTCAGGCAGCAAGAGCCCCTGCAGCTGTGCCTGACGCCATATTCTCTGCCCCGTCAGCAGTCTCGGGGCTGGGCTGCTGGGAGGGAGTGAGGGGCCACGGCTTTGTGGGTGGCCCGGTGTGAGTGGGGCTCTGCTGGACTTTCTGCAGGAGTTGCCGGGCTGCCACCTGCTAAAGAAGAGGATGTGTCACCCATACCTGCCGCTGGAATTTCTCCCCGGGCAGAGGTGAGGAAAGAAAAAAGCAGTGGGGGCCGGGACAGGAGGGTTACCTCAGGCAGGGAAATGGAAAGCTTCCAGAAGAGCGCCCGTGGCCAGGACCATCCTGGCTGGCCTGCAGGCACCAAGTCGGCCGGCGTGCTGTCGCTGGTGTGGCTCCACGGCCCTTCCTGTAGGCTTTCAAGTCCTTGCACACATTCGGGTGTTTTACCTGGGAAGGGTGGGAACAGTTCAGCAGCAGCTGGCCTGGGGCTCAGCTCACGTTTACTCAGAGATGCCTCGGCACGGTCCCCCAGCTTTGCAATGAGGACGCTCCTTGCGGGGTGGGGGGCTGCTGGCTGCATGCGAGACGATTCCCCACCTCTGACCAACTTCAGAATTGTCTACCACTGGAGCAAGTGCCCTGATAGGGTTTTCATCTGTATAACTGGTGGGTTCTGTGTTTTTTTTCTTTTTTGGTTCAAGGTAGGTTTTAGTCCTCTTTTTTGTACTTATAGATATAAGCATGGAAATAATTCATTCATATAAATACATCTATGGGAAGGGAAGAACTTTATTTTCTGTTTTATTTTTAAAATTTTATATATTTAAAAAAATTTTTAAATTTTATTTTTTTTATACAGCAGGTTCTTATTTGTTATCTATTTTATACATATAAGTGTATACATGTCAATCCCAGTCTCCCAATTTATCCCCCCGACCCCCTGCCATGGCGTTACCCCCTTGGTGTCCATACGTTTGTTCTCTACATCTGTGTCTCTATTTCTGCTCTGCAAACCGGTTCATCTGTACCATTTTTCTAGGTTCCACATATATGCATTAATATATAATATTTGTTTTCCTCTTTCTGACTTACTTCACTCTGTATGACAGTCTCTAGATCCATTGACTTCTCTACAAATGACCCAATTTCATTCCTTCTTATGGCTAATAGTCCGTTGTATATATGTACCACGTCTTTATCCATTCGTCTGTCTGTGGGCATTTAGGTTGCTTCCATTACCTGGCTATTGTAAATAGTGCTGCAATGAACATTGTGGTGAATGTGTCTTTTTGATTTATGGTTTTCTCTGGGTATATGCCCAGTAATGGGATTGCTGGATCATATGGTAATTCTATTTTTAGTTTTTTAAGGAACCTCCATACTGTTCTCCATAGTGACTGTATCAATTTACATTACCACCAATCGTGGAAGAGGGTTCCCTTTTCTCCACACCCTCTCCAGCATTTGTTGTTTGTAGATTTTCTGATGATGCCCATTCTAACAGGTGTGAGGCGATACCTCATTGTAGTTTTGATTTGCATTTCTCTAATAATTAGTGATGTAGAGCAGCTTTTCATGTGCTTTTTGACCATCTCTACGTCTTCTTGGAAGAAATGTCTATTTAGATCTTCTGCCCATTTTTGTATTGGGTTGTTTGTTTTTTTAATATTGAGCTGCATGAGCTGTTTATATATATTGGAGATTAATCCTTTGTCCATTGATTCGTTTGCAAATATTTTCTCCCATTCTGAGGGTTGTCTTTTCGTCTTGTTTGTAGTTTGCTTTGCAAAAGCTTTTATATTTCATTAGGTCCCATTTGTTTAGTTTTCCTTTTTATGGCATTATTCTAGGAGGCGGATCAAAAATGATCTTGCTGTGATTTATGTCAGAGTATTCTTCCTATGTTTTCCTCTAAGAGTTTTATACTGTCCGGTCTTACATTAAGGTCCGTAATCCATTTTGAATTTATTTTTCTGTATGGTGTTAGGGGGTGTTCTAATTTCATTCTTTTACGTGTAAGTGTCCATTTTTCCCAACACCACTGATTGAAGAGACTGTCTTTTCTCCATTGTATAGTCTTGCCTCCTTTGTCATAGACCATAGGTGTGTAGGTTTATCTCTGGGCTTTCTTTCTTTCTTTCTTTTTTTCCTTTTACACCTTTATTGGAGTATAATTGCTTTACAATGGTGTGTTAGTTTCTGCTGTATAACAAAATGAATCAGCTATACCTATACATATATCACCATATCCCCTCCCTCTTGCATCTCCCTCCCACCCTCCGTATCCCACCCCTTAAGGTGGTCACAAAGCACCGAGCTGATCTCCCTGTGCTATGTGGCTGTTCCCAGTAGCTATTGATGTTACATTAGGTAGTGTATATATGTCCATGCCACTCTCTCACTTTGTCCCAGCTTACCCTTCCTCCTCCCTGTGTCCTCAAGTCCTTTCTCTACGTCTGTGTCCTTAATCCTGTCCTGCCCCTAGGTTCTTCATAAACTTTTTTTCTTTAGATTCCATATATCTCTGTTAGCATATGGTATTTATTTTTCTCTTTCTGACTTACTTCACTGTGTAGGACAGACTCTAAGTCCATCCACCTCACTACAAATAACTCAGTTTTTTTTCTTTTTCTGGCTGAGTAATATTCCATTGTATATATGTGCCAGATATTCTTTATCCATTCATCTGTCGATGGACACTTAGGTTGCTTCCATGTCCTGGCTATTGTAAATAGAGCTGCAATGAACATTGTTGTACATGACTCTTTTTGAATTATGGTTTTCTCAGGGTAAATGCCCAGTAGTTGGATTGCTGGGTCGTATGGTACTTCTATTTTTAGTTTTTTAAGGAACCTCCATACTGTTCTCCAAAGTGGCTATAACAATTTACGTTCCCACCAACAGTGCAAGAGTGTTCCCTTTTCTGCAGTAAATGCCTCTCCAGCATTTATTGTTTGTAGATTTTTGGATGATTGCCATTCTGACTGCTGGGAGGTGATACTTCACTGTAGTTTTGATTTGCATTTCTCTAATGATTAGTGATCTTCAGCATCCTTTCATGTGTTTGTTGGCAATCTGTATATCTTCTTTGGAGAAATGTCTATTTAGGTCTTCTGTCCATTTTTGGATTGGGTTGTTTGTTTTTGTGATATTGAGCTACATGAGCTGCTTGTAAAATTTGGAGATTAATCCTTTGTCATTTGCTTCATTTGCAAATATTTTCTCCCATTCTGAGGGTTGTCTTTTCGTCTTGTTTATGTTTTCCTTTGCTGTGCAAAAGCTTTGAAGTTTCATTAGGTCCCATTTGTTTATTTTTGGTTTTATTTCCATTTCTCTAGGAGGTGGGTCAAAAAAGGATCTTGCTGTGATTTATGTCATAGAGTGTTCTGTCTATGTTTTCCTCTAAGAGTTTTATAGTGTCTGGTCTTACATTTAGGTCTCTAATCCATTTTGAGTTTATTTTTGTGTATCGTATTATGGAGTGTTCTAATTTCATTCTTTTACGTGTAGCTGTCCAGTTTTCCCAGCACCACTTACTGAAGAGACTGTCTTTTCTCCACTGTATATCCTTGCCTCCTTTGTCATAGATGAGTTAGCCATAGATACGTAGGTTTATCTCTGGGCCTTCTATCCTGTTGAGTTGATCTATATTTCTGTTTTTGTGCCAGTACCATATAGTCTTGATTAATGTAGCTTTGTAGTATAGTCTGAAGTCAGGAAGTCTGATTCCTCCAGCTCTTTTAATCTCCCTCAAGACTGCTTTGGCTATCCGGGGTCTTTGTGTCCCCATACAAGTTTTAAGATTTTTTTGTTCTAGTTCTGTAGAAAATGCCACTGGTAATTTGACAGGGATTGCATTGAATCTGTAGATTGCTTTGGGTAGTATAGTCATTTTCACAATGTTGATTCTTCCAATCCAAGAACATGGTACATCTCTCCATCTGTTTGTGACATCTTTGATTTCTTTCAGCAGTGTCTTATGGTTTTCTGCATACAGGTCTTTTGTCTCCCTAGGTAGGTTTATTCCTAGGTATTTTATTCTTTTTGTTGCAATGGTGAATGGGATTGTTTCCTTAATTTCTCTTTCTGATCTTTCATTGTTAGTGTATAGGAATGCAAGAGATTTCTGTGCATTAATTTTGTATCCTGCAACTTTACCAAATTCATTGATTAGCTCTAGTAGTTTTCTGGTGGCATCTTTAGGATTCACTATGTAGAGTACCGTGCCACTTGTAAACAGTGACAATTTTACTTGTTTTTTTTACAATTTGTATTCCTTTTATCTCTTTTTCTTCTCTGATTGCCATGGCTAGGACTTCCAAAACTATGTTGAGTAATAGTGGTGAGAGTGGACATCCTTGTCTTGTTCCTGATCTTAGAGGAAATGCTTTTAGTTTTTCACCATTGAGAATGATGTTTGCTGTGGGTTTGTCATATATGGCCTTTATTATGTTGAGGTAGGTTCTCTCTGTGCCCACTTTCTGGAGAGCTCTTTTTATATCATAAATCGGTGTTGAATTTTGTCAAAAGCTTTTCGTGCATTTATTGAGATGATCATATTTTTATTCTACAATTTTATAATATGGTGTATCACATTGATTGATTTTTGTGTATTGAAGAAGCCTTGCATCCCTGGGATAAACCCCACCTGATCATGGTGTATGATCCTTTTAAGGTGTTGTTCAATTTTGTTTGCTAGTATTTTGTTGAGGATTTTTACATCTATATTCATCAGTGATATTGGTCTCTAATTTTCTTTTTCTGTAGTATCTTTGTCTGGTTTTGGTATCAGGGTGATGGTGGCCTCATATAATGAGTTTGGGAGTGTTCCTTCCCCTGCAAATTTCTGAAGAGTTTGAGAAGGTTGGGTGTTAGCTCTTGTCTAAATGTTTGATAGAATTCACCTCTGATGCCATCTGGTTCTGGACTTTTGTTTGTTGGAAGATTTTTTATTTTTTAGATGTTGGGAATAGGAGTTTATTAACTTATTTGTTTATTTTTGCTGTGTTGGGTCTTCGTTTCTGTGTGAGGGTTTTCTCTAGTTGTGGCAAGCAGGGGCCACTCTTCATCGCATGGGCCTCTCACTATTGCGGCCTCTCTTGTTGTGGAGCACAGGCTCCAGACACGCAGGCTCAGTAGTTGGGGCTCACGGGCCTAGTTGCTCCATGGCATGTGGGATCCCCCCATACCAGGGCTCGAACCCGTATCCCCTGCATTAGCAGGCAGATTCTCAACCACTGCGCCACCAGGGAAGCCCTGTTGAAAGATTTTGAATCACAGTTTCAATTTCATTACTTGTGATTGGTCTGTTCATATTCTCTATTTCTTCCTGATGAAGGTTATACGGTTCTAAGAATTTGTCCATTTCTTCCAGATTGTCCATTTTATTGGCATAGAGTTGGTTGTAGTAGTCTCTTAGGATGCTTTGTATTTCTGTGGTGTCTGTTGCAACTTTTCCTTTTTCATTTCTAATTTTATTGATTTGAGTCCTCTCCCTCTTTTTCTTGAGTCTGGCTAAAGGTTTATCATTTTTGTTTATCTTCTCAAAGAACCAGCTTTTAGTTTTATTGATCTTTGATATTGTTTTCTTTGTTTCTATTTCATTTATTTCTGCTCTGATCTTTATGATTTCTTTCCTTCTACTAACTTTGGGTTTTGTTCTTCGTTCTCTAGTTCCTTTAGGTGTAAGTTTAGATTGTTTATTTGAGATTTTTCTTGTTTCTTGAGGTAGGCTTGTATTGCTATAAACTTCCCTCTTAGAACTGCTTTTGCTGCATCCCATAGGTTTTGGATCATCGTGTTTTTGTTGTCATTTGTCTCTAGGTAGTTTTTGATTTCCTCTTTGATTTCTTCAGTGATCTCTTGGTTATTTATTAATGTATTGTTTAGCCTCCATGTGTGTGTTTTTTACATTTTTCTCCCCCTGTAATTGATTTCTAATCTCATAGCCTTGTGTTCGGAACAGATGCTTGATATGATTTCAGTTTTCTTAAACTTACTGAGGCTTTATTTGTGATCCAAGATGTGATCTATCCTGGAGGATGTTCTGTGTGCAGTTGAGAGGAATGTGTAATCTGCTGTTTTTGGATGGAATGTCCTATAAATATCAATTAAATCTATTTGGTCTATTGTGTTATTTAAAGCTTGTGTTTCCTTATTAATTTTCTGTCTGGATGATCTCCATTGGTGTAAGTAAAGTGTTAAAGTTCCCTGCTATAATTGTGTTACTGTCGATTTCCTCTTTTACAGCTGTTAGCAGTTGCCTTATGTATTGAGATTCTCCTATGTTGGGTACATATATATTTATAATTATTATATCTTCTTCTTGGATTGGTCCCTTGATCATTATGTAGTGTCCTTCCTTGTCTCTTGTAACATTCTTTATTTTAAAGTCTATTTTATCTGATATGTGTATTGCTACTCCAGCTTTCTTTTGATTTTCATTTTCATGGAATATCCTTTTTCATCCCCTCACTTTCAGTCTGTATGTGTCCCTAGGTCTGAAATGGGTCTCTTATAGACAGCATATATATGGATCTTGTTTCTGTATCCATTCAGCAAGCCTGTGTCTTTTGGTTGGAGCATTTAATCCATTCACATTTAAGGTAAATATCGATATGTATGTTCCTATTACTGTTTTCTTAATTTTTATGGGTTTGTTTTTGTAGATCCTTTTCTTCTCATGTGTTTCCCACTTAGAGAAGTTCCTTTAGCATTTTTTGTAGAGCTGGTTTGGTGGTGCTGAGTTCTCTTAGCTTTTGCTTGTCTGTAAAGCTTTTGATTTCCCCATCGAATCTGAATGAGATCTTTGCTGAGTAGAGTTCTCTTGGTTGTAGGTTCTTCCCTTTCATCACTTTAAGTATATCATGCCACTCCCTTCTGGCTTGTAGAGTTTCTGCTGAGAAATCAGTTGTTAACCTTATGGGAGTTCCCTTGTATGTTATTTGTCATTTTTCCCTTGTTGCTTTCAATGATTTTTCTTTGTCTTTAATTTTTGTCAATTTGCTTACTATGTGTCTCAGCATTTTTCTCCTTGGGTTTATCTTGCCTGGGACTCTCTGTGCTTCCTGGACTTGGGTGGCTACTTCCTTTCCCATGCTAGGGAAGTTTTCGACTATAATCTCTTCAGATATTTTCTCAGATCCTTTCTCTCTCTCTCTTCTCCTTCTGGGACCCCTATAATGCGAATGTTGTTGCGTTTAATGTTATCCCAGAGGTCTCTTAGGCTGTCTTCATTTCTTTTCGTTCTTTTTTCTTTATTCTGTTCCACAGCAGTGAATTCCACCTTTCTGTCTTCCAGGCCACTTATCCGTTCTTCTGCCTCAGTTATTCTGCTATTGATTCCTTCTAGTGTATTTTTCATTTCAGTTACTGTATTGTTCATCTCTGTTTGTTTGTTCTTTAATTCTTCTAGGTCTTCGTTAAGCATTTCTTGCATCTTCTCGATCTTTGCCTCTGTTCTTTTTCCAAGGTCCTGGATCATCTTCACTGTCATTATTCTGAATTCTTTTTCTGGAAGGTTGCCTATCTCCACCTCATTTAGTTTTTTTCTGGGGTTTTATCTTGTTCCTTCGTCTGGTACAAAGTCCTCTGCCTTTTCATTTTGTCTATCTTTCTGTGAACGTGGTTTTCCTTCCACAGGCTGCAGAATTGTAGTACTTCTTGCTTCTGCTGTCTGCCCTCTGGTGGATGAGTCCATCTTAGAGGCTTGTGCAAAATTCCTGATGTGACAGACTGGTGGTGGGTAGAGCTGGGTGTTGCTCTGGTGCGCAGAGCTCAGTAAAACTTTAATCCGCTTGTCTGCTGATGCATGGGGCTGAGTTCTCTCTCTCTTGGTTGTTTGGCCTGAGGCGACCCAGCACTGGAGCCTACCTGGCTCTTTTGTGGGGCTAATGGCGGACTCTGGGAGGGCTCACGCCAAGGAGGACTTCCCAGAACTTCTGCTGCCAGTGTCCTTGTCCCCACGGTGAACCACAGCCACCCCCTGCCTCTGCAGGAGACCCTCTAAAACTAGCAGGTAGGTCTGCTCAGTCTTCTATGGGGTCACTGCTCCTTCCCTTGGGTCCTGATGTGCACACTACTCTTGTGTGCCCTCCAAGAGTAGAGTCTCTGTTGTGACTCTGAGTCTCTGAGTACAGTTGAGACTCTGAGTGGAGTCGCACAGACTCTGGGTCCTGTGAAGCTTCGATGCTTTGTGGTTCTGGAAATCCTATAAGAGACGGTCCACAGCAGGCGAAGCTAATGCTCTCAGTGGAGGTGGTGAAGCCAGAGATCTTCAGTTCAGACTGAAGGTGCCGATGTACATACAGAACAAAACCATCTCGTGTGAATGTAGTTCAGGCAGGTTTAACGTGAATGCAGCCATGTTAATGCCTAGCATCTTCTATCTTGTGCTTCCCCTCAGGGACCCCCTCCTCAGTTCCTGAGGCTCCTGTAAGTCATGTACAGAGGAATGGAGAGTGGGCTCTGTCCAGTCTGAGCCCTGAGTTACCCTGTGTGTATCTTAGGATACTTTGTATTTCTGTGGTGTCTGTTGTAACATCACCGCTTTCATTTCTGATTTATTTGGGCCCTCTCTTTTTAAAGAAACATACTACTATTTTATTCTTTACAGAAGCTTAATAAATGTTTGATCTACTACCCTTACTCTATTTATACTTTTTGCAGTGAGACTTTTACTTTTGTTTGTTTTCTTGTTACTATCAATAATTAGTGAGACTTTTAAGCTTAAGTAAATTCCTTCAACATTGCATATAAGGCTGGTTTAGTAGTGATGAACTGTTTTAGCTTTTGCTAGTCTGGGAGACTCTTGATCTCTCCTTCAATTCTTTTTTCCCCCATAAATTTATTTATTTATTTACTTTTGGCTGCGTTAGGTCTTCATTGCAGTGTGTGGACTTTTCTCTAGTTGTGGCAAGTGGAGGCTACTCTTCGTTGTGGTGTGCGGGCTTCTCATTGCAGTGGCTCCTCTTGTTGCAGAACATGGGCTCTAGGTGCTCAGGCTTCAGTAGTTGTGGCTTGCGGGCTCAGTAGTTGTGGCTCATGGGCTCTAGAGCACAGGATCAGTAGTTGTGGCACACAGGCTTAGTTGCTCTGTGGCATGTGGGATCTTCCTGGATCAGGGCTCGAACCCTTGTCCCCTGCATTGGCAGGCAGATTCTCAACCACTGTGCCACCAGGAAAACCCTCTCCTTCAATTCTGAATCATAATCTTGCTGGTAGGGTATTCCTGTTGTAGACTTTTTCTTTTTAGCCCATTGACTATATCCTATCATTCCTTCCTAGTCTGCAAATTCTGCTGAGAAGTCATCTGACAGTCTTATGGGAATACGTTGAACATAACTAGACCCTTTTATTTCACTGCTTCTGTGATCCCTCTTTACATTTTTAAATTTTTGGTGCTTTATAATATGTCTTCGTGTGGACCTGTTTGTCTTCATCTTGTTTGGGTCTCTGTATTTCCTGGACCTGGATGTGTGTTTCCTTCCCCAGGTTAGGAAAGTTATCAGTTACTATATCCTCTAATAAGTTCTCTGCCCGTTTCTTTCTTCTCCTCGTTCTGGGACCCCTGTAATGCTCATGTTAATATTCTTGATGTTGTCTCAGAGGTCCCTGTACCTATAGTCTTAATTGTTTTTTCTTCATGCTATTCAGTTTGGGTGATTTTCACTACTCTGTTTTCCATTTCACTGATCTGTTCTTCTGTATCATATAATGTGGCTTCTCTCGTGTGTGTGTGTGTGTGTGTGTGTTTAACCTCTTTTATTGTATTGTTCACTGTTTGGTTCTTTTTGACATGTTATTACTCTTTGTTGAAATTCTCACTATGTCCATGTATTCTTCTCCTGACTTGGGTGAGCATCTTTATAATCATTACTGTGAACACTTTTTTTTATTGGGTAGAATGCTTATCCCTGTTTTATTCAGCTCTTTTTCTGATGTCGTGTCTTGTTACTTCATTTGTAACATATTCCTCTATTTCGTTATGTTTCCTAATTCTCTGTGCATTTCTATTCATTAGGTTCAGGTTGTTACATTCCCGGGTGTCAGAGAAGTGGCCTTATATAGGAGATGACTGATAGGGCCCAGCAGCTCATTGTCCTCTGACCAGCAGAGTCACATGCTCCAGGGATGTCCCCTGTGTGGGCTGCACAAACCTTTCTCTTACAGCAGGGCCAACTGCTGTAGACAAGCTGGTAGGCGGTGTTGGACCCTGGCCTAAATGGCTGTGAACTCCTGTATGTGATTGCCGTGGGTGTGCTGATAACCAAGGCAGCCCTCCGTTATGGGTGGCTGTGTGGTGCTCCAGGTGCACAGGCAGACAAGGTAGGCCCCCATTGTGTCTGGTTGTGAGGCCTTCTGGTGCAGGAGTGCTATGGACATGGTGGTAAATGGGGCAGGACCCTGATTCTAATCAGTTCCAGGGAAGACTCTAAAATGTTGCTTGCCAATGTCTCAGCTCCTAGCGGGAGTCCCAGCTGCCTCTTGCCTTTTCAATAAGCTCTCCGAGATTAGCAAGTGGGTCTGACCCAGGTGTCTTTCACACTACTGGCCCTGCACAGGTACTGAGAACGTGTGAGATTTGTGTGTGTCCTATGAGAGCAAAGTGTCAGTTTTCTTTAGCCTCCAGCTTTCCTGAAAGTAAGCCCTGCAGGTTTTCAAATCCAGACCTGCTGTGTTCTTTTCTTCCAGTGCAGGAACCCTGGGCTGAGCAGCCTGTTGCAGGGCTCAGACCCTTCCCTCCATGTGGAAGACCCATGCAATTGTGATATCTTCCAGCTGTGGGTCACTGTGCTCTAGGTGTGGGTTCCAAGTAGATTGTGTTTCCAGTCCTCCTACCTGCCTTGTGGTTTCTCCTTCCTTATATCTTTAGTTGTGGAAAAACTTCCCTGTTAATCTCCAGGTCATTCTCAGAGATAATTTCCGTGGAAGTTGTTGTAATTTGGGTGTGTCCATGGCAGGAGGGGAGCTCAGTATCTTCCTACTCTATCATCTTGATCCCCTCAAGAATGTTTTTTAAATATATGCATTTATTACTGTAAACATAAGTCTTTGAATTACATTGTTTTTCCTGTATTCCATAAATTTAGGTACTTTGTGTTTCCAATTTTGTTTACTTTAAGACTTTTAAAAAAATTTCCCTTTTGATTTATTCCTGTATGCATTGGCTATTCAGGAGTTTATTGTGCAATTTCTAAGTGTTCTTGAATTTTCAATTCTTTTTAATATTGAATTTCAATTTCATACCATTGTGGTTGGAAATGATCCTTGATATGATTTCAATATTCTTGGATTTTTGAAGACTCGTTTTGTGGCTTAACATAGGATCTACCCTAGGCAATATTCTACGTGTACTTAAGAAGAATAGAAAGTTTGCTACTGTTGAGTGGAATATACTGTATATGTCTGTTAGGTTCATTTGATATCAAGTGTGTGTTCAAGTTCAGTGTTTCCTGATTGATATTCTGTCTGGATGATCTATACAGTGTTGAAAGTTGGGTATCGACGTTTCTTACCTTTATTTTATTTCTGCACATTTCCCCCTTCTCGTGGGTTAATATATTCTTTATATGTTGAGAGGCTCCAAAGCTGGATACATACATATTTATAATTGTCATGATTTCTTGATGAATTAATCCATTTATCATTATATGATAAACTTATTTCCTTTGAAGGTTTGACTTCAAGTCTTTTTTGCCTGATAATAGACTACTTATGCAAGTATCATTTTCATGGAGTATTTTTTCCCACTTATTAATTTTATGCTATATATGGATTAGAAGTTAACATGAATCTCTTGCACACAGTATAATTGAACTTTCTTTAATCCATTCAGCCACCCTATGGATTATTTAAATTGAAGTATCATTGATTTACAATATTACATTAGTCTCAGGGCTACAACATATGGATTGAATATTTTTATAGATCATGCTCCACTAAAGTGATTACAAAATAATGGCTATATTTCCCTGTGTTGTACTATATATCCTTGTTTGTTTATTTCATACATAGGGGTATTGGATTTAGAGAAACAAACTACTGTCTTTCCCTCCCCCCTTCACTCGCCCCACCAGTAACCACTAATTTGTTCTCTGTGAGTCTATTTCTGTTTCGTTATATACACTCCTTTCTTTCATTTTTAGATTCTACAGAGAAGTGAGAACATAGAGTATTTGTCTTTCTCTAACATTTTTAAGGAGGTGTAAATATTCTAGGCTTATCCACGTTGTTGCAAGTGGCAGAATTTGATCCTTTTTAATGGCTGAGTAATAGTCTATTGTGTATACATACCACATCTTCTTCTTCTTTTTTTTTGATACCACATCTTCTTTATCCACTCATCTGTTGATAGACATTTAGTTTGCTTCCATATGTTGGCAATTGTAAATAATGCAGCTATGAACATCGGGATGCATGTATCTTCTCAAATTGGTGTCTTCATTTTCTTTCGACATATACCAAGCAGTGGAATTGTTGGCTAATATGATAGTTCTACTTTTAGCTTTTTTCATGACCTCAATATTCTTTTCATAGTGGGTGTACCAATTTATAATCCCACCAACAGTGTACTAGGATTCCCTTCTCCATGTCATGAACAACATTTCGTATTTGTAGACTTTGGAATAATAGCCATGTTGAGAGGTGTGACGTGACATCTCATTATGGGTTTTCTTGTGGGTCATTCGTTAAATTTAATTTACAAAAGAAGGTGATAGGCTGGATGTGATCTCCAGGTTGAGTTTGCTAGTGCCTGGTATAGGTTAATTTGGGGAGAATTAATACCTTTACAATGTTATTTATTGCTTAAATTTTTCAGGTTGACATTTAATGATTGGTAACAGATTTAAAAATTTTTCTCCCTGAAGGATATCTGAAGTCTGTTGGTTTGTTTCTGTTTTATAAAGTTGTTCATTTCTATCATTTTTTAGACTCCACTATAAGTGATATCATATGATATTTGTCTTTTTCTATCTGACTTACTTCACTTAGAATGAAATAACGCCATTTGCAGCAACAGGAATGGACCTAGAGATGATCATGCTTTTTAATTTCTGAGTAATATTTGATTGTGTACATGGACCCCTTATTCATCATCCATTCATCTGTTGATGGACATTTTGGTTGCCTCCATGTCTTGGCTACTGTAAATAGTGCTGCAGTGCATGTTGGGGTTTGGGTGCATTTGTCTTTTTGAATTCTGGCTTTCTGCAGATGTACGCCCAGAAGTAGGATTGCTGGATGATATGGTAGCTCTCTTTTTACTTTTTAAAGGCATCTCCATACTGTGCTTTATAGTGGCTGTTACCAGCTTACATCTCGCCAACAGCATAGGAGGGTCCCCTTTTCTCCATGTCCTCTCCAGCATTTATGGTTTGTAAACTTTTTGATGATGGACATTTTGACTGTGCAAGGTGATACCTTGTTGTAGTTTTGATTTGCATGTGTCTAATAATTCGAGATGTTGAGCATCTTTGCATGTGTTTTTTTTCAACACTGTGAGAAAAAGTTACAGTTAACATTGGGTTTTTGAAAGTCTAACTATTTTGAATTTTTGTTCAATAACTACCACAGGACGTTTGTTAAGAGCAGGTGTCATTTACACCCTGGCAGTCCTTGTGAATATTAAGTGCCCATAAGCACATGTTTTAAAGTTGCTGTTGTGGAAATGGGCACAGGTGGTAGGATTTCCTTCATGCCCCTCTCTGGTTACTTGGGTAACCAGAGCCACTGTGGAAGATGGGCTCCTGAACTGTAAATTAGTGTGGGCTGTGGCATAACAAACACCAAGAATCTTCTGTTTTGTCACTTCTTGTTTTTGTCTTAATTTAATTTTTCTTTTTTATTGGAGTAAAGTTGATTTAAAATATTCTGTTTGTGGTAGGCGTACAGAACCTTGTTCAGTTATGTATATTCATATGTCTATTCATCTTTAGGAACTTTTCCCATAGAGGTTATTAGAGAGTGTTGAGTAGACTTCCCTTTGTTATACAGTAGGTCCCTGTTGATAATCTATTTTATATGTATTAGTGTGTAAGTATTTTTCCCAGCCTCCTGATTTATTCTTTTCACTCACGTTTCTCATTGGGTAACCATAAGTTTGTTTTCTAAGTCTGTGAGTCTGTTTATCTCTCTTTTATTTCATTTTTTTTGCTCTACTGCAAAACACGCGTGATATTAGTTCTCCCAACACCAGGGATCGAACCCATGCCCCCTGAAGTGGAAGCTTGGATTCTTAACCATGGGACCGCCTGGAAAGTCCCTGTTTGTCTCTTGTAAAGTAGTTCATTGGTATCAATTTTTAAATTTCAGGTATAAGTAGTATCATATGATATTTGACTTTCTTTTTCTGACTTACTTCACTTAGTATGATTATCTCTAATTCTATCCATGATGCTGCAAATGGCATTCCTTCATTCTTTTTCATTTCTGAGTAATATTTCACTGGGAACATGTACCACATCTTCATCCATCTGCTGATGCGTACTTTGGTTGCTTCCATGACTTAGACATTGTAAATTGTGCTGCGGTACACATATGTGTGCATGTGTGTTTTCCAATTCTGGTTTTCTCCTGTTATATGCCTGGGAGTGGGACTCCTGGATCATATGGTACCTCTAATTTTACCTTGTAAAGCCACCTCCATACTGTTATTCATAGTGGCTGTTACCACCTTAGATCCCAACAACAGCAGCATAGGAGGGTTCCCTTTTTTCTACAACCTCTCAAGCATTTATTGTCTGTAGACATTTCGATGATGGCTATTCTGACTCACGTGAAGTGATCCCTCCTTGTACTTTTGATTTCCATGCCACTAATAATACAGGAATTAGAGCATCTTTTCAAGTGCTTTCCTTTTAAACAGTGTAAAATTTACCTATTGAAATAGGATCTTGAGAGTCTGTTCCTTTAGAATTTATTTTGCTTACCTACCCCTGGATATTTCCTGATTGTGGGTGTCAGTTACAGCCCAACAGTCCTTGTGAATATTATCTACCCATAAGCATTGTTTTTAAAGTTGCAGTTTCAGGAAAGGGCAACAAGGCAGCGGAATTTATTCATATTCAACTTGATTGCTAGGGAAAACAGAGGCTTACTGGAACTCCTGTTCCTAGGTTGTAAATTAGAGTGTAAAGTGCCAGGACAAATACCCAAAATCTTGTGTCACATAACTTCTTGTTTAATTTAATTTTTATTTCTTATCAGAGTAAACTTGATTACAATGTTGTGTTTGTTCTAGGTGTACAGAATCTGGTTCATTCATACATATACATATATCTAATCAGGTTTAGATTCTTTCCCATGTTGGTCATTAGAGAGAGTTGTGTAAACCGCCTTTGGCATCCAGTAGGTCCTTCTTGATTATACATTTTATATGAATTATTAAATACATGTTAACCCCAACATCCTAATTTTTCCATTCTTTCACCTTTTTCAAAGTCTGTATGGGCCTTTCTCAGTGGAAATATGTTCATGGGTATCAGTTTTTAGATAACACTAGTAAATGATATCATCGGATACTTGTCTTTCTTTTTGTGACTTACTTTACATAGTATGATTACCCCTAGGTTCATCAGTGGTGCTGCAAATGGCATTGTTTCATCTTTTCCACGGCTAATATTCGATCGTGTACATGTACCACTTCTTCTTTGCCCTTTCATCTGTACATGGACATTTTGCTTGCATCCATGTCTGCCTATTGTAAGTATCGTTGAAGAGCACTTTTGGGTACCTGTGTCTTTCTGAATTCTGGTGTTCTCGGGATACAGGCCCATTAGTTGTTTGGCAGGATCACATAGTAGCTCAATTGTTACCTTTTTTTTTTTTTTTTTTTTTTTTGCGTTATGTGGGCCTCTCACTGTCGTGGCCTCTCTCGTTGCGGAGCACAGGCTCCGGACGTGCTGGCTTAGCGGCCATGGCTTATGGGCCTAGCCGCTCCGCGGCATGTGGGATCTTCCCGGACCGGGGCACGAACCCGTGTCCCCTGCATCGGCAGGTGGACTCTCAACCACTGCGCCACCAGGGAAGCCCCAACTGTTACCTTTTAAAGGCATCTTCAGTCTGTTCTGATTAGTGGCTGTTACCAGTTTACATCCCAGCAACAGCATAGGAGGGTATCCATTCTCGGAAACCCATTCAGCATTTATTGTTTGCAGACACTTTTTTCTGATGGCCATTCAGACTATTGTGAGGTGATACCTTTCTGTAGTTTAAATTTGCATGTCCCTAATAGTTCTTGATGTTGAACATTTTTTCGTGTTCTTAAAAAAAAAAAAAAACACTGTGGAAACATCTCTTGAAATTGTCTTCTCCAGATTTTCTACGTTTTGCATATTAATGTCCATTCCTGACCGCAGGATATTTTTTGAGGGCAGGTGGCATTTAAAGCCCTGCAGTCCTTGTGAATATTAAGTGACCAATAGCACTGGGATTAAAGCTGCTGTTGCGGGAATTGGCCGCAAGGCAGCAGATTTCTACATTCCCAGCTTTGGTTAGAAGGGCAGGAGAGCCTTCCTGGAAGTTGTGTTCCTAGGTTGCAAATTGTAGTGGAGTGTTCCAGGACAAACTCCCAAAAGCTTATGTCTCCTACTTATGTTTGTTTTTTAAATTTATTTTATGATTTTTATCGGATAAAATTTTATTAGAGTGTTGTGATTCTCTGGGTGTACCGATTCTGAGCAATTTTTCATACATATATCTGTTCATCTTTGGATCCTGTTACCATGTAGGTTATTACAGAGTGTTGAGTAGACCTCCCTTGGTGTTTGGTAGGTGTTTGGTGATTATATAATTTATATGTATTAGTGATTATATAATTTATATATTTTATATGTTATATGTTTATATATATATAACATACATTAGTGTATGTATGTTAACCCCATAATCCTAATTTATCCATCCTCCCACCTTTCATTTTGGTTAACCATTAGTTTGTTTTATACGTCTCTGTCTTTTCTTTTGGAAATATGTTCATTGGTAGGAATCTTAAGATAACATCTATAACTTATATCATAGGATATATATCATACATTTTTTTTTTTTTTTTTTTTTTTTGTTACGCGGGCCTCTCACTGTTGTGGCCTCTCCCGTTGCGGAGCACAGGCTCCGGACGCGCAGACTCAGCGGCCGTGGCTCACGGGCGCAGCCGCTCCGCGGCATGTGGGATCCTCCCGGACCGGGACACGAACCCGCGTCCCCTGCATCGGCAGGCGAACGCCCAACCACTGCGCCACCAGGGAAGCCCTATATCATACATTTTTGACTTACTTAACGTAATATGATTATTTCTAGACTCACCTGTAGTCATGAAAACAGCATTGTTCATTTGTTTCGAAAGCTAATCTTCCATTAGGTACATGGACCACTTCTTCTTTGTCCATTCATCTGTTGACTTACATTTTGGCTGCTTCCATATCTTGGCTATCTTGAATATTGCTGCAGTACAGATTTGTCAGCCTGTGTCTCCTCGATTCGGCTCTTAGGTGATAGGCCCAGCGGTGGGCATGCTGGATCGAATGGCATCTCAATTTTTACTTTTAAATGCAGCTCCTTTCTGTTCTCATTACTGGCTCTTACCACTTTACATCTCACCAGCATCTAGAGGGTACACAGTTCTCTAAAACCCCTTCAGCATTTATTGTTTGTAGACATTTTGCTGATGGCCATTCGACTGATGTGAGTTGAAACCTTTTCGTAGATTAGATTTGCATGAGTCTAATAATTCCTGATGTTGAGCTTTTATCCATTTCCCTTTTTTTAAAAAAAGAGTGTGTAAAACTTACCTCTTCATATTATCTCCTTGAAAAATTTGCCAGTTGTGAATTTTTTTGGCCATTCCCTACCTCAGGACATTTTTTTTACATCTTTATTGGAGTATAATTGCTTTACAATGGTGTGTTAGTTTTTGCTTTATAACAATGTGAATCAGTTATACATATACATATATTCCCATATCTCTTCCCTCTTGCATCTCCCTCCCTCCCACCCTCCCTATCCCACCCCTCTAAGTGGTCACAAAGCACCGACCTGATCTCCCTGTGCTATGCGGCTGCTTCCCACTAGCTCTTTTTCTTTTTCTTCTTCAGTATGCAGGCCTCTCACTGTTGTGGCCTCTCCCGTTGCGGAGCACAGGCTCCGGACATGCAGGCTCAGCGGCCATGGCTCACGGGCCCAGCCGCTCCGCGGCATGTGGTGTCCTTCCGGACCAGGGCACAAACCCATGTCCCCTCCACCGGCAGGCTGACTCTCAACCACTGCGCCACTAGGGAAGCCCTAGCTATCTATTTTACCTTTGGTAGTGTATATATGTCCATGCCACTGTCTCACTTTGTCACAGCTTACCCTTCCCCCTCCTCATAGCCTCAAGTCCATTCTCTAGTAGGTCTGTGCTTTTATTCCCGTCTTACCCCTAGGTTCTTCATGACATTTTTCTTTCTTAGATTCCATATATATGTGTTAGCATATGGTATTTTTCTTTCTCTTTCTGACTTACTTCACTCTCTATGACAGACTCTAGGTCCATCCACCTCACTACAAATAACTCAATTTCGTTTCTTTTTATGGCTGAGTAATATTCCATTGTATATATGTGCCACATCTTCTTTATCCATTCATCTGATGATGGACACTTAGGTTGTTTCCATCTCCTGGCTATTGCAAATAGAGGTGCAATGAACATTTTGGTACATGACTCTTTTTGAATTATGGTTTTCTCAGGGTATATGCCCAGTAGTGGGATTGCTGGGTCATATGGTAGTTTTATTTGTAGCTTTTTAAGGAACCTCCATACTGTTCTCCATAGTGGCTGTACCAATTCACATTCCCACCAGCAGTGCAAGAGTATTCCCTTTTCTCCACACCCTCTCCAGCACTTATTGTTTCTAGATTTTTTGATGATGGCCATTCTGACCCGTGTGAGATGATACCTCACTGTAGTTTTGATTTGCATTTCTCTAATGATTAATGATGTTGAGCATCCTTTCATGTGTTTGTTGGCAATCTGTATATCTTCTTTGGAGAAATGTCTATTTAGGTCTTCTGCCCATTTCTGCTTTGGGTTGTTTGGTTTTTTGTTATTGAGCTGCATCAGCTGCTTGTAAATTTTGGAGATTAATCCTTTGTCAGCTGCTTCATTTGCAAATATTTTCTCCCATTCTGAGGGTTGTCTTTTCGTCTTGTTTATGTTTTCCTATGCTGTGCAAAAGATTTTAAGTTTCATTAGGTCCCATTTGTTTATTTTTGGTTTTATTTCCATTTCTCTAGGAGGTGGGTCAAAAAGGATCTTGCTGTGATTTATGTCATAGAGCGTTCTGCCTATATTTTCCTCTAAGAGTTTGATAGTTTCTGGCCTTACAGGTCTTTTTCTGGGCTTACAGGTCATTTTTCTCCTTAGGTAGGTTTATTCCTAGACATTTTATTCTTTTTGTTGCAATGGTAAACGGGAGTGTTTTCTTAATTTTACTTTCAGATTTTTCATCATTAGTGTATAGGAATGCCAGAGATTTCTGTGCATTAATTTTGTATCCTGCTACTTTACCAAATGCATTGATTAGCTCTAGTAGTTTTCTGGTGGCATCTTTACGATTCTCTATGTATAGTATCATGTCATCTGCAAACAGTGACAGCTTTACTTCTTCTTTTCTGATTTGGATTCCTTTTATTTCATTTTCTTCTCTGATTGCTGTGGCTAAAATTCCAAAACTATGTTGAATAAGAGTGGTGAAAGTGGGCAACCTTGTCTTGTTCCTGATCTTAGTGGAAATGCTTTCAGTTTTTCACCATTGAGGACGATGTTGGCTGTGGGTTTGTCATTTATGGCCTTTATTATGTTGAGGAAAGTTCCCTCTATGCCTACTTTCTGGAGGGTTTTTATCATAAATGGGTGTTGAATTTTGTCGAAAGCTTTCTCTACATCTATTGAGATAACCATATGGTTTTTCTCCTTCAATTTGTTAATATGGTGTATCACGTTGATTGATTTGTGTATATTGAAGAATCCTTGCATTCCTGGAATAAACCCCACTTGATTATGGTGTATGACCTTTTTAATGTGCTGTTGGATTCTGTTTGCTAGTATTTTGTTGAGGATTTTTGCATCTATGTTCATCGGTGATATTGGCCTGTAGTTTTCTTTGTGACATACTTGTCTGGTTTTGGTGTCAGGGTGATGGTGGCCTCGTAGAATGATTATGGGAGTGTTCCTCCCTCTGCTATACTTTGGAAGAGTTTGAGAAGGATAGGTGTTAGCTCTTCTCTAAATGTTTGATAGAATTCACCTGTGAAGCCATCTGGTCCTGGGCTTTTGTTTGTTGGAAGATTTTTAATCACAGTTTCAATTTCAGTGCTTGTGATTGGTCTGTTCATATTTTCTATTTCTTCCTGATTCAGTCTTGGCAGGTTGTGCACTTCTACGAATTTGTCCATTTCTTCCAGGTTGTCCATTTTATTGGCATAGAGTTGCTTGTAGTAATCTCTCATGATCTTTTGTATTTCTGCAGTGTCAGTTGTTACTTCCCTTTTTTCATTTCTAATTCTGTTGATTTGAGTCTTCTCCCTTTTTTTCTCGATGAGTCTGGCTAATGGTTTATCAATTTTGTTTATTTTCTCAAAGAACCAGCTTTTAGTTTTATTGATCTTTGCTATCGTTTCCTTCAGTTCCTTTTCATTTATTTCTGATCTGATCTTTATGATTTCTTTCCTTCTGCTAACTTTGGGGTTTTTTCGTTCTTCTTTCTCTATTTGCTTTAGGTGCAAGGTTAGGTTGTTTATTTGAGATGTTTCCTGTTTCTTAAGGTAGGATTGTATTGCTATAAACTTCCCTCTTAGAATTGCCTTTTCTGCATCCCATAGGTTTTGGGTCGTCGTGTCTCCATTGTCATTTGTTTCTATGTATTTTTTGATTTCCTCTTTGATTTCTTCAGTGATCACTTCGTTATTGTAGTGTATTGTTTAGCCTCCATGTGTTTGTATTTTTTACAGATCTTTTCCTGTAATTGATATCTAGTCTCATAGCTTTGTGGTCGGAAAAGATACTTGATACGATTTCAATTTTCTTAAATTTACCAAGGCTTGATTTGTGACCCAAGATATGATCTATCCTGGAGAATGTTCCATGAGCACTTGAGAAAAGTGTGTATTCTGTTGTTTTTGGATGGAATGTCCTATAAATATCAATTAAGTCCATCTTGTTTAATGTATCATTTAAAGCTTGTGTTTCCTTATTTATTTTCATTTTGGATGATCTGTCCATTGGTGAAAGTGGGATGGCAAAGTCCCCTACTATGAATGTGTTACTGTCGATTTCCCCTTTTATGGCTGTTAGTATTTGCCTTATGTATTGAGGTGCTCCTATGTTGGGTGCATAAATATTTAAAATTGTTATATCTTCTTCTTGGATCGATCCCTTGATCGTTATGTAGTGTCCTTCTTTGTTTCTTGTAATAGTCTTTATTTTAAAGTCTATTCTGTATGATATGAGAATTGCTACTCCAGCTTTCTTTTGGTTTCCATTTGCATGGAATATCATTTTCCATTCCCTTACTTTCAGTCTGTATGTGTCCCTAGGTCTGAAGTGGGTCTCTTGTAGACAGCATATATATGGGTCTTGTTTTTGTATCCATTCAGCCAGTCTGTGTTTTTTGGTGGGATCATTTAATCCATTTACATTTAAGGTAATTATCGATATGTATGTTCCTATTCCCATTTTCTTAATTGTTTTGGGTTCGTTATTGTAGGTCTTTTCCTTCTCTTGTGTTTCTTGCCTAGGGAAGCTCCTTTAGCATTTGTTGTAAAGCTGGTTTGGTGGTGCTGAACTCTCTCAGCTTTAGCTTGTCTGTAAAGGTTTTAATTTCTCCATCAAATCTGAATGAGATCCTTGCTGGGTAGAGTAATCTTGCTTGTAGGTTTTTCTCCTTCAGCACTTTAAATATGTCCTGCCACTCCCTTCTGGCTTGCAGAATTTCTGCTGAAAGATCAGCTGTTAACCTTATGGGGATTCCCTTGTGTGTTATTTGTTGTTTTTCCCTTGCTGCTTTTAATATGTTTTCTTTGTATTTAATTTTTAGCAGTTTGATTAATATGTGTCTTGGTGTGCTTCTCCTTGGTTTTATCCTGTATGGGACTCTCTGTGCTTCCTGGACTTGATTAACTATTTCCTTTCCCATAGTAGGGAAATTTTCAACTATAATCTCTTCAAATATTTTCTCAGTCCTTTTCTTTTTCTCTTCTTCTTCTGGGACCCCTATAATTTGAATGTTGGTGCGTTTAATATTGTCCAGAGATCTCTGAGACTGTCCTCAGTTCTTTTCATTCTTTTTTTCTTTATTCTGCTCTGCAGTAGTTATTTCCACTGTTTTATCTTCCAGGTCACTTATTCGTTCTTCTGCCTCTATCCGTTATTCTGCTATTGATCCCTTCTAGAGTATTTTTAATTTCATTTATTGTGCTGCTCATCGTTGCTTGTTTCCTCTTTAGGTCTTCTAGGTCCTTGTTAAATGTTTCTTGCATTTTCTCTATTCTGTTTCCAAGATTTTGGATCATCCTTACTATCATTATTCTGAATTCTCTTTCAGGTAGGCTGCCTATTTCCTCTTCATTTGTTAGGTCTGTTGGGTTTTTACCTTGCTCCTTCATCTGCTGTGTGTTTTCCTGTCTTCTCATTTTGCTTACCTTACTGTGTTTGGGGTCTCCTTTTTGCAGGCTGCAGGTTAGTTGTTCCCATTGTTTCTGGTGTCTGTCCCCAGTGGCTAAAGTTGGTTCAGTGGATTGTGTAGGCATCGTGGTGGAGGGGACTAGTGCCTGTGTTCTGGTGGATGAGGCTGGATCTTGTCTTTCTGGTGGGCACGCCCACGTCTGGTGGTGAGTTTTGGGGTGTCTGTGGCCTTATTATGATTTTAGGCAGCCTCTCTGCTAATGGGTGGAGTTGTGTTCCTGTGTTGCTAGTGGTTTGGTATAGGGTGTCCAGCACTGTAGCTTGCTGGTCGTTGAGTGAAGCTGGGTGTTGGTGTTGAGATGGAGATCTCTGGGAGATCTTCATCATTTGATATTACGTGGAGCTGGGAGGTCTCTTGTGGACCAGTGTCCTGAAGTTGGCTCTCCCACCTCAGAGGTACAGCACTGACTCCTGTCTGCAGCACCAAGAGCCTTTCATCCACATGGCTCAGAATAAAAGGGAGAAAAAGTAGAAAGAAAGAAAGAGGATAAAATAAAATAAAGTAAGATAAAATAAAGTTATTAAAATAAAAAATACAGAATAATTATGAAGAAAAAGTTATTTTTTAAAGGAAAAAAAAAAAACGGATGGACAGAACCCTAGGACAAATGGTGAAAGCAAAGCTATACAGACAAAATCGCACACAGAAGCATACACGTACACCCTCACAAAAAGAGGAAAAGGGGAAAAAATAATAAATCTTGCTCTCAAGTCCACCTCCTTAATTTGGGATGGTTCGTTGTCTATTCAGGTATTCCACCGATGCAGGTACATCAAGTTGACTGTGGAGCTTTAATCCGCTGCTTCTGAGGCTGCTGGGAGAGATATCCCTTTCTCTTCTTTGTTCTCACAGTTCCCAGGGGCTCAGCTTTGGATTTGGCCCCGCCTGTGCGTGTAGGTCGCCGGAGGGCGTCTGTTTTTCGCTGAGACAGGACGGGGTTAAAGGAGCAGCTGATTCGGGGGCTCTGGTGCACTCAGGCCAGGGGGAGGGAGGGGCACGGAGTGCGGGGCGGGCCTGCGCGGCAGAGGCCGGCGTGACGTTGCACCAGCCTGAGGCGCGCCGTGCGTTCTCCCGGGAGAGTTGTCCCTGGATCCCGGGACCCTGGCGGTGGCGGGCTGCACAGGCTCCCCGGAAATGGGGTGTGGATAGTGACCTGTGCTCGCACACAGGCTTCTTGGTGGCGGCAGCAGCAGCCTTAGCGTCTCCTGCCCGTCTCTGGGGTCCGCGCTGTTAGCCGCGGCTCGCGCCCGTCTCTGGAGCTCCTTTAAGCGGCGCTCTGAATCCCCTCTCCTCGCGCACCAGGAAACAAAGAGGGAAGAAAAAGTCTCTTGCCTCTTCGGCAGCTCCAGACTTTTCCCCGGACTCCCTCCCGGCCAGCCGTGGTGCACTAATCCCCTGCAGGCTGTGTTCAGGCCGCCAACCCCAGTCCTCTCCCTGCGCTCCGACCGAAGCCCGAGCCTCTGCTCGCAGCCCCGCCCGCCCCGGCGGGGGAGCAGACAAGCCTCTCGGGCTGGTGAGGGCACCGATCCTCTGTGCGGGAATCTCTCCGCTTTGCCCTCCACACCCCTGTGGCTGTGCTCTCCTCCACAGCTCCGAAGCTCCCCCCTCCGCCACCTGCAATCTCCGCCCGCAAAGGGGCTTCTACTCTGTGGAGACCTTTCCTCCTTCACAGCTCCCTTCCACTGGTGCAGGTCCTCTCCCTATTCTTTTGTCTCTGTTTATTCTTTTTTCTTTTGCCCTACCCAGGTACGTGGGGGGTTTCTTGCCGTTTGGGAAGTCTGAGGTCTTCTGCCAGCGTTCAGTGGGTGTTCTGTAGGAGTTGTTCCACGTGTAGATGTATTTCTGATGTATCTGTGGGGAGGAAGGTGATCTCTGCGTCTTACTCTTTCGCCATCTTTCCCCTCTCTCTCAGGACAGTTTTTTGAGGGCAGATGTGCTTTACAGCCCTGAGTCCTTGTGAATGTTAAGTGACCGTTCGCTGTGGGTTTAAAGCCGCCACAAGGCGGCAGCATTTCTACATTTCCAACTCTGGGTTTTTGGGCAACAGAGCCTTCCTGGAAATCGTGTTAGTAGGCTGCTAGTTAGAGTGGAATGTGCCAGGGCAAACCCCCAAGAGCTTATATCTCCTTACTTCTTGTTTGTTTTTACAATTTATTATCAGAGCAAATTTGATTAAAATGTTTGTTTTAGGTGTACAGAATCTGATTCATTATATCTATGTATCAATCTATCCATCTTTGGATCCTTTCCTGTGTAGGTTATTACAGAGTGTTGAGTAGACCTCTCTCGATATTCCATAGGTATTTTGTGATTATGTATTTCATATGTATTAGTACATGTCTGTTAACCCCCATATCCTAATTCACCCATACCTTACACTTTTCCATTTAGTTAAATATAATTTGGTTTTCTGAATCCATGCGTGTCCTTCTCTTGGAAATAATTTCATGGGTATCAACTTTTAGGTAACACCTATAAGTGATATCATAGGATATCTGTTTTTCGGTTTCTTCCTTACTTCAAATTTGGTGTTTATCTGTAGGTCCTTCTATGGTGGTGCAAACGGTACTGTTTCATTCTTTTCCATAGCTAATATTCCATGTGTACATGGACAACTTATTCGTTGTGCATTTTTCTGCTGATGGATATTTTGGTTTCTTCCAAGTCTTAGCTATGTTAAATGTTGCTGCAGTGCAGGATTGCCAGCCTGTGTCTTTTTGATTCTGGTCTGCTCAGGTGATAGGCGCATTAAAGGGCCTACCAGATCACAAGGTAGCTCAATTTTTTACCATTAAACCCACCTCCATTATGTTCTCACTACTGGCTGTTACCAGTTTATACCCCTCCAGAAGCTAGAGGGTACACAGTTCTCTAAAACCCCTTCAGCATTTATTCTTTGTAGACTTTTTTTGTGTGTGTGCGATATGCGGGCCTCTCACTGTTGTGGCCTCTCCCGTTGCGGAGCACAGGCTCCGGACGTGCAGGCTCAGTGGCAATGGCTCACAGGCCCAGCCGCTCCACGGCATGTGGGATCTTCCCAGACCGGGGCACGAACCCATGTCCCCAGCATCGGCAGGCGGACTCTCAACCACTGCGCCACCAGGGAAGCCCTGTCCTTTGTAAACTTTTTGCTGATGATCATTCTGAGGGCTGTGAGGTGAACGTTTCTGTAGATAGGATTTGCATGGCTTTATTAATTCCTGATGTTCAGCATTTCTTCATACCCTCTTTTTAAAAAAAAATGAAGAAGGAAAAGACAAACTGTGCTTAAAATATGCCTCTTGATATTGTATTCTTGAAATGTGGACGTCTTTTGAATTTCTTGGTCGATTTACAACCTCAGGATTTGTTTTGAGGGCAGGTGTCATTTACAGGCCTGCAATTATTTTGAATATTAAGTGACTATTAGCGCTGGGATTAAAGCTGCTGTTGTGAGACGGCCACAAGGCGGCAGCAGTTCTCCTTCACCAAATCTGGTTACTAGGGCAACAGAGCCTTAGTGGAAGTCGTGTCCTAGGTTGTAAATTAGAATGGAATGTGCCAGGAAAAAGCTCCTTAAGTTTATGTCTCACTGATTCTTGTTCGTTTTTAATTTAATTTTTATTTTTTATCACAGGAAGTTTGATTACAATGGTTTCTTTGTTCCTTGTGTGTACGATGTGGTTCTTTTACACATATACATATATCTATTTTTCTTCGGATCCTTTTCCCATGTAGGTTATGACACAATGTTGAGTAGTCTTCTCTTGGTATTCCGTACGTGTTTGGTGATTATATATTTCATCTGTGTTTGTATATCTCTGTTAACCCCAATATCCTAATGTATCCAATCCTCACACCTTTCCATTGGTGAACCATTAGTTTGTTTAATGAATCTTGTGATTGCCTTTCTCTGTGGAAATATCTTCACTGGTATCAATTTTTAGGTAACACCTATAAGTGAGATCATAGGATACGGGTCTTTCGCTTTCTGACTTACTGTAAGTTTCGTGATTACCTCTAGACTCATCTATGGTGCTGCAAATGACATTGTGTCATTTTTTTCCTTGGCTAATATTCCATCTGTACATGTGCCAGTTCTTCTTTGTCCACTCATGTGTTGATGGACTTTTTGGTTGCTTCCATGTCTTGGCTATTGTAATACTGCTGCCATGCAGATTTGCCTGCCTGTGTCTTTCCAACTCTGTCTTCTTAGGTTATAGGCCCAGGAGTGGGCCTGCTGGATCATATGGTAGCTCAATGTTTACCTGGTAAAGGCACCTCCATTTTGTTCCCATTAGTGGCTCTTACCAGGTTGCGTCCCACTTAAAGTTGAGGGTATGCACTTCTCCACAACCCCTTCAGCATTTATTGTTTGTAATTTTTTGCTGATGGTTATTCTGACTGGTGTGAGCTGATACCTCTTTGTGGTTGGATTTGCATGCGTCTCATAATCCCTTCAAATTGAGCTTTCAAGCATTTTTTTTTTTTCCAAACAGTGAGTACAGCTTACGTCTCCAAATTGTTTTCTTGAAGTCTGTGCCACATTTTGAAGTATTTTGGCCATTATCTCCTTCAGGACATTTTGACGGCAGGTTTCATTTACAGCCCTCCAGTAGTTGTGCATATGAAGTGATCATTAGCACAGGTTTTAAAGTTGCTGTTGCAGGTAACGGCCAGAGGGTGGCAGCATTTCTGCGTTCCCCACTCTGGTAACTAGGGAAACAGACCTTCCTGCCAGTGGTGTTCCTCGGTTATAAATTAGAGTGGAATGTGTCCGGATAACCCCCAAAAGCTGATGTCTCCTTACTTATGTTTTTTAAATTGAATTTATATTTTTTATTGGAGTAATATTCCATTGTGTACATGGACCACTTCTTCTTTGTGCATTCCTCTGTTGATGGACATTTTCATGGCTTGCAAGTGTTGGCTATGGTAAATATTGCTGGAGTGCAGGATTGCCAGCCTGTGTCTTTTTTTTTTTTTTTTTTTTGCTGTATGCGGGCCTCTCACTGCTGTGGCCTCTCCCGTCACGGAGCACAGGCTCCGGACGCGCAGGCTCAGCGGCCATGGCTCACGGGCCCAGCCGCTCCGGGGCACGTGGGATCCTCCCAGAACGGGGCACGAACCCGTGTCCCCTGCATCGGCAGGCGGACTCTCAATCACTGCGCCACCAGGGAAGCCCCAGCCTGTGTCTTTTTGATTCTCATCCTTTCAGGCGACAGGCCCAGCAGTGGGTATGCTTGAATGAATGGTAGTTCAATGTTTACCTTTTCAAGATACTTCCATTCTGTTTTCATTAGTGGCTCTTACCACGTCCCAAGGTATGCATTTCTCCACAACCCCTTCAGCATTTAGTTGTTTGCAGAATTTTTGCTGATGGCCATTCTGATTGGTGTGAGTTGATAGGTTTTTGTAATTTGCATGTCTTTAATAATTCTTAATGTTCAGTATTTTTCCATGCTTTTTAAAATTTCTGTTAAATAAAGAAAAAAAAACTGTGAGTACAATAAACCTCT
This sequence comes from Leucopleurus acutus, assembly GCF_964270905.1. Classification (NCBI taxonomy): domain Eukaryota; kingdom Metazoa; phylum Chordata; class Mammalia; order Artiodactyla; family Delphinidae; genus Leucopleurus; species Leucopleurus acutus. The sequence continues at coordinate 59,143,538 of NC_139162.1, forward strand.
TGAAATTGTCCTCTTGGAAGGGTGCCCTCTTTTGAATTTTTTGGTCGATTTTGGACCCCAGGATTTTTTTTGAGGGCAGGTGTCATTTACAGGCCTGCAATGAGTGTGAATATTTAGTGACCATTAGCACTGGGTTTAAAGCTGCTGTTGTGGGAAACGGCCACAAGGTGGCAGCATTTCTCCATTCCCAAATTTGGTTACTAGGGCAGCATAGCCTTTCTGGAAGTCCTGTTCCCAGATTGTAAATTAGAATGGAATGTGCCAGGAAAACCCCCCATAAGTTTATATCACATTACCTCTTGTTCGTTGTTTTAATTTTTTTAATCGGGGTAATGATTAGAATATTGTTTGCCTTAGGTGTACACAATCTGGTTGATTTGTACATTATATATATATATTCATGTATATATCTTCTTCCCATGTACATTATTACTGAGTGTTTCGTAGACCTCCCTTGCTATATGGTTGGTCTTTTTGATATATGTATTTAATATGTATTTGTATACGTATGGTAACACTAATCTTAATTTATCCATTGCCACCACCTTTACCTTTAGATAAGCAGTTTGTTTTCTAAGTCTGTGAGTGTCTTTCTCTGTGGAAATACGTTCATTTGTGTCAGTTGTAGATAATGCCTATAAGTGATATTATAGTATATGTGTTTTGCTTTCCGACTTACCTCATGTTCTGTGATTATCTCTAGGCTCATCTATGGTGCCTCAAAGAGCAGTGTTTCATTGTTTTCCATGGCTAATATTCCATTGTGTACATGGACCACTTCTTTATCCATTCATCTGTTATGGACATTTTGGTTCCTTCCGTGTCTTGGCTATTGTGAAAATGGATGCAGTGCAGCTGTTGCAGCCTGTGTCTTCTCGACTCTGGTCTTCTCAGGTGAGAGGCTCAGCGGTGGGCCTGCTGAATGGAATGGTGTCTGAGTTTTTACTTTTCAACGCAGCTCCTTTCTGTTCTCATTATTGGCTGTTACCACTTTACATCTCACCAGCAGCTAGAGGGTACACAGTTCTCTAAAACCCCTTCGGCATTTATCCTTTGTTCACTTTTTGCTGATGGTAGTTGACTTGCGTGAGTTGAAACCTTTTTGTAGCTAGATTTGCATGAGTCTAATAATTCCTGATGTTGAGCTTTTATCCATTTTCTATCTTTTTGAAAGAGAGTGAGTAAAACTTACCTCTTCATACTATCTCCTTGAAACATTTGCCTATTTTGAATTTTTTGGCCATTCACCAGCTCACGAGATTTTTTGAGGGCAGGTGTCCTTTACAGCCCTGAGTCCTTGTGAATGTTAAGTGACCGTCAGCTGTGGGTTTAAAGCCGCTCTTGCGGGAAATGGCCACAAGGCGGCAGCATTTCTACATTTCCAACTCTGGGTTTTTGGCCAACAGAGCTTTCCTGGAAATCGTGTTAGTAGGCTGCAAATTAGAGTGGAATGTGCCAGGGCAAACCCCCAAGAGCTTATATCTCCTTACTTCTTGTTTGTTTTTTAAATTTAATTTTTATTTATTATCAGAGCAAATTTGATAAAAATGTGTGTGTTCTAGGTGTACAGAATGTGGTTCATTATATCTATGTATCGATCTATTCAACTTTGGACCCTTTCCCGTGTAGGTTAGTACAGAGTGTTGAGTAGACCTCTATCGGTATTTCATAGGTATTTTGTAATTATATATTTCATATGTATTAGTACATGTCTGTTAACCCCCATATCCTAATTCATACATTCCTTACACCTTTCCATTTGGTTAAACATAATTTGGTTTTCTGAATCCACGCATGTCCTTCTCTTGGAAATAATTTCATGGGTATCCATGTTTAGGTAACACCTATAAGTGATGTCATAGGATATCTGTCTTTCGGTTTCTTTCTTACTTCAATTTGGGTGATTATCTCTAGATCCTTCTATGGTGTTGCCAACAGCATGGTTTCATTCTTTTCCATGGCTAATATTCCATTGTGTACATGGACCACTTCTTGGTGCATTTTTCTGTTGATGGACATTTTGGCTTCTTCCAATTCTTGGCTATGGTACATGTGGCTGCAGTGCAGGATTGCCAGCCTGTGTGTTTTTGATTCTGGTCTACTCAGGTGATAGGCCCATCAGTGGGCCTACCAGATCACATGGTAGCTCAATTTTTACCTTTAAACGCACCTCCATTCTGTTCTCACTACTGGCTCTTACCAGGTTACATCCCACCAGCAGCTAGAGGGTACGCAGTTCTCTAAAACCCCTTCAGCACTTATTCTTTGTAGACTTTTTTGCTGATGATCATTCTGACGGCTGTGAGGTGAACGTTTTTGTAGATTGGATTTGCATGACTTTATTAATTCCTGATGTTGACCATTTTTCCATGCCCTTTTTTTTAACAAAAAAGAAAGAGAAGACAAAATATGCCTCTTGAAATTGTCGTTTTGAAATGTGGACGTCTTTTGAATTTTTTGGTCGATTTACGACACCAGGATTTGTTTCCAGGACACGTGTCATTTACAGGCCAATAATTGTTTTGAATATCAACTGACCACTAGCGCTGGGTTTAAAGCTGCTGTTGTGTGAGACGGCCACAAGGCAGCAGCAGTTCTCCTTCACCAAATCTGGTTACTAGGGCAACAGAGCCTCAAAGGAAGTCGTGTTCTAGGTTGTAAATTAGAATGGAATGTGCCAGGAAAAAGCCCCTTAAGTTTATGTCTCACTACTTCTTGTTCTTTTTTTAATTCAATTTTTATTTTTTATCACAGGAAGTTTGATTACAGTGTTTTGCTTGTTCTGCATGTGCAAGATGTGGTTCTTTTACAACATATACGTATATCAATTCTTCAGATCCTTCTCCCATGTAGGTTATGACAGGATGTTGAGTAGTCTTCTCTTGGTATTCTGTAGGTTTTTGGTGATTATATATTTCACCTGTGTTTGTATATCTCTGTTAACCCCAATATCCTAATGTATCCAATCCTCACACCTTTCCATTGGTGAACCATTAGTTTGTTTAATGAATCTGTGATTGTCTTTCTCTGTGGAAATATCTTCACTGGTATCAATTTTTAGGTAACACCTATAAGTGAGATCATAGGATACGTGTCTTTCGCTTTCTGACTTACTACCAGTTTCGTGATTACCTCTAGACCCATCTATGGTGCTGCAAGTGGCATTGTGTCATTTTTTTCCTTGGCTAATATTCCATCTGTACATGTACCAGTTCTTCTTTGTCCACTCATGTGTTGATGGACTTTTGGTTGCTTCCATGCCTTGGCTATTGTAATACTGCTGCCATGCAGATTTGCCTGCCTGTGTCTTTCCAATTCTGTCTTCTTAGGTTATAGGCCATGGAGTGGGCCTGCTGGATCATATGGTAGCTCAATGTTTACCTGGTAAAGGCACCTCCATTTTGTTCCCATTAGTGGCTCTTACCAGGTTACGTCCCACTTAAAGTTGACGGTATGCACTTCTCCACAAGTGCTTCAGCATTTATTGTCTGTAGTTTTGTGGCTGATGGTTATTCTGAGTGGTGTGAGCTGATACCTCTTTGTGGTTGGATTTACATGCGTCTCATAATCCCTTGAAATTGAGCTTTCAGGCATGTCCTTTTCTTCTTCAAACTGTGAGTACAGCTTACCTCCTCATTGTTTTCTTGAAGTCTGTGGCACATTTTGAAATATTTTGGCCATTACCTCCCTCAAGACATTTTGAGGGCAGGTTTGATTTGCAGCCCTCCAGTAGCTGTGCATATGAAGTGATCATTAGCACAGGTTTTAAAGCTGCTGTTGCAGGTAACGGCCAGAGGGTGGCAGCATTTCTGCGTTCCCCACTGTGGTAACTAGGGAAACAGATCTTCCTGCCAGTGGTGTTCCTCGGTTCTAAATTAGAGTGGAATGTGTCCGGATAAACCCCCAAAAGCTGATGTCTCCTTACTTATGTTTGTTTTTTAAATTGAATTTATATTTTTTATTGGAGTAATATTCCATTCTGTACATGAACCACATCTTCTTTGTGCATTCCCCTGTTGATGGACATTTTCATGGCTTGCAAGTGTTGGCTATGGAAAATATTGCTGGAGTGCAGGATTGCCAGCCTGTGTTTTTTTGATTCTCATCCTCTCAGGTGATAGGGCCCAGCAGTGGGTATGCTTGATTGAATGGTAGCTCAATGTTTACCTTTTCAAGGCACTTCTGCTGTGTTTTCATTAGTGGCTCTTGCCACGTCCCACTTAGAACCGAGGGTACGCATTTCTCCACAACCCCTTCAGCATTTATTGTTTGCAGAATTTTTGCTGATGGCCATTCTGACTGTTGTGAGCTGATAGGTTTTTGTAATTTGGACTTGCATGGCTTTAATAATTCCTAATGTTCAGCATTTTTCCACGCCTTTTTTTTATTTCTGTTAAGCAAAAACAGAAAGAAACTGTGAGTACAATAAACCTCTTGAAATTGTCTTCTTGGAAGGGTGCCCTCTATTGAATTTTTTGGTCGATTTTCGAAGCCAGGATTTTTTTTGAGGGCAGGTGTCATTTACAGGCCTGCAATGAGTGTGAATATTTAGTGACCATTAGCACTGGGTTTAAAGCTGCTGTTGTGGGAAACGGCCACAAGGCGGCAGCATTTCTCCATTTCCAAATCTGGTTACTAGGGCAGCACAGCCTTTCTGGAAGTCCTGTTCCCAGGTTGTAAATTAGAATGGAAAAAGCCCCTGAAGTTTACGTCTCATTACTTCTTGTACGTTGTTTTAATTTTATTAATCAGGGTAATGATTAGAATATTGTTTGTCCTAGGTGTACACAATCTGGTTCATTATATATTGATGTACATATCCTCTTCCCATGTAAATTATTGCAGAGTGTTCTGTAGACCTCCCTTGTTATATGGTTGGTGTTTTTGATATATGTATTTGTACACGTATGGTAACCCTAATCTTAATTTATCCATTCCCCCCAACTTTCCTTTTAGATAACCATAGTTTGTTTTCTAAGTTTGTGAGTGTCTTTCTCTGTGGAAATATGTTCACTTGTGTCAGTTGTTAGATAACGCCTATAAGGGACATCATAGTATATGTGTTTTGCTTTCCGACTTACCTCATGTTCTGTGATTATCTCTAGGCTCATTATGGTTCCTCAAAGAGCAGCGTTTCATTGTTTTCCATGGCTAATATTCTATTGTGTACATGGACCACTTCTTTTTTATCCGTTCATCTGTTGGTGGACATTTTGGTTGCTTCCATGTCTTAGCTAGTGTAATACGGCTGCAGTGAACATATTTCCAAAGAGAAAGATACTCATAGACTTAGAAAACATACTATGGTTATCTAAAAGGAAAGGTGGAAGGAATGGTTAAATTAAGATTACGTTTACCGGGCTTCCCTGTTGGCGCAGTGTTTGGTGGTCCGCCTGCCGATGCGGGGGACACGAGTTCGTGCCCCGGTCGGGAGGGTCCCGCGGAGCGTTTGGGCCCGTGGGCCATGGCCGCTGGGTCTGCGTGTCTAGAGCCTGTGCTCCGCAGCGAGGGAGGCCACAGCAGTGAGAGGCCCAAGTACTGCAAAAAAAAAAAAAAAAAAAAAAAAAAGATTACGTTTACCATACGTATACAAATACATATATCAAAAAGATCGACCATTTAGCAAGTGTGGTCTACTAAACACTCTAATAATTTAAATGGGAAGAGGATCTGTACATGAATATATATAATGTACAAAAAAAACCAGATTGTGTACACCTAGAACAAACAATACTGTAATCATTACCCCATTTTAAAAAATTACAACAACGCACAAGAACTCAAGAGAATAAACTTATGGGGGTTTTTCCTGGCACATTCCATTCTAATATACAACCTACGAACACAACTTCCAGAAAGGCCCTGCTGCCCTAGTAATCGGATTTGGGAATGGATAAATGCTGCCGCCTTGTGGCCATTTCCCACAACAGCAGCTTTAAAACCCAGTGGCAATGGTCACTAAATATTCACACTCATTGCAGGCCTATAAGAGACACCTGCCGTCTAAAAAAAATCCTGGGGTCGAAAATTGACCAAAAAATTAAAAGAGAGCAACCTCTCAAGAAGACAATTTCAAGAGGTATATTTTACTCAGTTTTTTTAACAAAAAAGAAAAAGACGTGGGAAAAGGCTGAACATTAGGAATTATTAAAGACATGCAAATCTAAATTACAAAAACCTATCGGCTCACACCAGTCAGAATGGCCATCAGCAAAATTTCTGAAAACAATAAATGCTGAAGGGGTTGTGGAGAAATGCGTACCCTCGGTTCAAAGTGGGACGTGGTAAGAGCCACTAATGAAAACACGATGGAGGTACCTTGAAAAGATAAACATTGAGCTACCATTCAATCAAGCATACCCACTGCTGGGCCTGTCACCTGAGAAGATGAGAATCAAACAGACACAGGCTGGCAGTCCTGCACTCCAGCAGTATTTACCATAGCAACACTTAGAAGCAACGAAAATATCGATAAACAGATGAATTCACAAAGAAGAAGTGGTCCATGTACTCTGGAATATTACTTCAATAAAAATATAAATTCAATTTAAAAAACAAACATAAGTAAGGAGACATCAGCTTTTGGGGGTTTATCCGAACACATTCCACTCTAATTTATAACCAAGGAACACCACTGGCAGGAAGGTCTGTTTCCCTAGTTACCAGAGTGGGGAATGTAAAAATGCTAATGCCCTCTGGCCGTTACCTGCAACAGCAGCTTTAAAACCTGTGCTAATGGTCACAGCTACTGGAGGGCTGTAAATGAAACCTGACCCCAAAATGTCTTGAGGGAGGTAATGGCCAAAATATTTCAAAATGTGGCACATACTTCAAGAAAACAATTTGAAGAGGTAAGATGTACTCACAGTTTAAAAAAAAAAGGACATGCCTTAAAGCTCAATTTCAAAGACTTATTAGACTCATACAAATCCAACCACAAAAAGGTATCAGCTCAAACCAGTCAGAATAAACATCAGCAAAAAACCTACTAACAATAAATGCTGAAGCGCTTGTGGAGAAGAGCATACCCTCAATTTTAAGTGAGACGTAATCTGGTAAGAGACACTAATGAGAACAGAATGGAGGTGCCTTTAAAAGGTAAACATTGAGCTACGATGTGATCCAGCAGGCCCACTCCTGGGCCTATAACCTAAGAAGACAGAGTTGGAAAGACACAGGCAGGCAAATCTGCATGGCAGCAGTATTACAATAGCCAAGACATGGAAGCAACCAAAAAGTCCATCAACACATGAGTGGACAAAGAAGAACTGGTACATGTAGAGATGGAATATTAGCCAAGGAAAAATATGACACAATGCCACTTGCAGCACCGTAGATGAGTCTAGAGGTAATCACGCAACTGGTAGTAAGTCAGAGAGTGAAAGACACATATCCTATAAAATCACTTATAGGTGTTACCTAAAAATTGATACCAGTGAAGATATTTCCACAGAGAAAGGCAATCACAGATTCATTAAACAAAGTTATGGTTCACCAATGGAAAGGTGTGAGGATTGGATACATTAGGATATTGGGGTTAACAGAGATATACAAACACATGTGAAATATATAATCACCAAACACGTACGGAATACCAAGAGAAGACTACTCAACATCCTGTCATAACCTACATGGGAAAAGGATCCGAAGAAGAATTGATATATGTATATGTTGTAAAAGAACCACATCTTGCACACCTAGAACAAACAAAACACTGTAATCAAATTTGCTGTCATAAAAAATAAAATTAGGCTTCCCTGGTGGCGCAGTGGTTGAGAGTTCGCCTGCCGATGCAGGGGACACGGGTTTGTGCCCCGGTACGGGAGGATCCCACATGCTGCGGAGCTGCTGAGCCTGCGCGTCCGGCGCCTGTGCTCCGCAACGGGAGAGGCCACAACAGTGAGAGGCCCACGTACTGCAAAAAAATAAAATAAATAAAAATTAAGAGTCTTTTTCCTGGCACATTCCATTCTAATTTACAACCTAGAACACGAGTTCCACTAAGGCTCTGTTGCCCTAGTAACCAGTTTTGGTAGAGGAGAACTGCTGCCGCCTTGTGGCCGTTTCACACAACAGCAGCTTTAAACCTAGCGCTAATAGTCACTTAATATTCAAAATAATCGCCAGCCTGTAAATGACACCTGCCCTGAAAAATCTTCTGGGGTCGTAAATCGACCAGAAAATTCAAAAGACGTCACATTTCAAGAAGACATTTTCACGAGGCATAGTTTAAGCACATTTCATCTCCTTTTCCTTGTTGTTTAAAAAAAAGGGCGTGGAAAAATGCTCAGCATCAGGAATTAATAAAGACATGCAAATCCAATCTACAAAAACGTTCACCTCACAGCCGTCAGAATGATCATCAGCAAATAGTCTACAAAGTGTAAATGCTGAAGGGGTTTTAGAGAACTGCGTACCTCTAGCTGCTGGAGGGATGTAACCTGGTAAGAGCCAGTAGTGAGAACAGAATGGAGGTGCGTTTAAAGGTAAAAATTGAGCTACCATGTGATCTGGTAGGCCCACTGATGGACCGCTCACCTGAGTAGACCAGAATCAAAAAGACACAGGTTGGCAATCCTGCACTTCAGCCACATGTACCATAGCCAAGAATTGGAAGAAGCCAAAATGTCCATCAACAGAAAAATGCACCAAGAAGTGGTCCATGTACACAATGGAATATTAGCCATGGAAAAGAATGAAACCATGCTGTTGGCAACACCATAGAAGGTTCTAGAGATAATCACCCAACTTGAAGTAAGAAACCAAAAGACAGATATCCTGTGATATCACTTATAGGTGTTACCTAAAAACAGATGCCTATGAAATTATTTCCAAGAGAAGGACACGCATGGATTCAGAAAACCAAATTATGTTTAACAAAATGGAAAGGTGTAAGAAATGTATGAAGTAGGATATGGGGGTTAACAGACATGTACTAATACATATGAAATATATAATCACAAAATACCTATGGAATACCAGGAGAGGTCTACTCAACACTCTGTAATAACCTACAGAGACTAGATCGATACATAGATATAATGAACCACATTCTGTACACCTAGAACACACACAACATTTTAATCAAATTTGCCCTGATAATAAATAAAAATTAAATTTAAAAAACAAACAAGAAGTAAGGAGATATAAGCTCTTGGGGGTTTGCCCTGGCACATTCCACTCTAATTTGCAGCTTACTAACACGATTTCCAGGAAAGCTCTGTTGGCCAAAAACCCAGCGTTGGAAATGTAGAAGTGCTGCCGCCTTGTGGCCGTTTCCCGCAAGAGCGGCTTTAAACCCACAGCTGACGGTCACTTAACATTCACAAGGACTCAGGGCTGTAAAGGACACCTGCCCTCAAAAAATGTCCTGAGGTAGGAAATAGCCAAAAATCTCAACACACAGCAAATTTTTCAAGAAGATCCTAAGAAGGGGTAAGTTTTACTCACTCTTAAAAAAAAAAAAAGAAAAGGAAAATGCATAAAAGCTCAACACCAGGAATTATTAAACTCATGCAAATCTAACCTACAAAAAGGTTTCAAATCACACAAGTCAACTACCATCAGCAAAAATTCTACAAACAATAAATGCTGAAGGGGTTTTAGAGAACTGTGTACCCTCTCGCTGCTGGTGAGATGTAAAGTGGTAAGAGCCAATAATGAGAACAGAAAGGAGCTGCGTTTAAAAGTAAAAATTGAGCTGCCATTCGATCCAGCAGGCCCACCGCTGGGCCCCTCACCTGAGAAGACCAGAATCAAGAAGACACAGGCTGCAACAGCTGCACTGCAGCCATATTGTCAATAGCCAAGACATGGAAGCAACTAAAATGTCCATCAACAGATGAATGGATAAAGAAGAAGTGGTTCATGTACACAATGAAATATTAGCCATGGAAAACAATGAAACACTGCTCTTTGAGGCACCATAGATGAGTCTAGAGATAATCACAGAACATGAGGTAAGTCAGAAAGGAAAAGACACATATCCTATGATATCACTTATAGGTGTTACCCAACAGCCGACACAAATGAACATATTTCCACAGAGAAAGACACTGACAGACTTAGAAAACAAACTATGGTTATCTAAAAGTAAAGGTGGGAGGAATGGATAAATTAAGATTAGGTTTACCATACGTATACAAATACATATTAAATACATATATTAAAAAGACCGACCATATACCAAGGGAGGTTTGTGGAACACTCTGTAACAATGTATATGGGAAGAGGATCTGTACATGAATAGATATATATAATGTACAAATGAACCAGATTGTGTACACCTAGAACAGACAATATTGTAATCATTACCCTGATTTAAAAAAATTAAATTAGGGCTTCCCTGGTGGCGCAGTGGTTGAGAGTCCGCCTGCCGATGCAGGGGACGCAGGTTCGTGCCCTGGTCCGGGAAGATCCCACATGCCGCAGAGTGGCTGGGCCCATGAGCCATGGCCACTGAGCCTGCGCATCCAGGGCCTGTGCTCCGCAACGGGAGAGGCCACAATAGTGAGAGGCTCGCGTACCGCAAAAAAACAACAAAAATTAAATTAGAACAGACAACAAGTAATGAGACATAAACCTATGGAGGTTTCTCCTGGCACATTCATTTCTAATTTACCACCTAGGAACATGACTTCCAGAAAGGCTGTGCTGCCCTAGTAACCAGATTTGGGAATGGAGAAATGCTGCTGCCTTGTGGCCGTTTCCCACAACAGCAGCTTTAAACCCAGTGCTGATGGTCACTTAATATTCATAATTGTTGCATGGCTTGTAAATGACACCTACCCTCAAAAAATGTCCTGGCGTATGTAATGGCCAGAAAAATTCAAAACAGCAAAAATTTTTTAAGAAAATAATTTGAAGACGTAAGTTTTACTCACTCTCCTTTTTTAAAATAAAAGTACATGGATAAAAGCTCAATATCAGGAATTACTGGTCGCATGCAAATCCAAACTACCGAAAGGCATCATCACCCAGCATTCAAAATGCCATCAGCAAATGTCTACAAGCAATAAATGCTGAAGGATTTGTGGAGAAATGCATACCCACTATATGCTGTTGGTTGGATATAAACTGGTAACAGCTAATAATGAGAACAGAATGAAGCTGCGTTTAAAAGGTAAAAATTGAGCCCTCATGATCTGGCTGATCCACTAATGGGCCTATAACCTAAGAAGGCCAGAATCGGAAAAACACAGCCAGGCAAACATGCACTGTAGCCGTATTTACAATAGCCAAGACATGGAAGGAAACAAAATGTCTGTCAACAGATAAATGGACAAAGAAGTGTACCTACTGGAATATTAGCCTTGGAAAAAAATGAACAATGCTGTTTTCATGACTACAGGTGAGCCCAGAAATGATCATATTACGTTAAGTAAGTCAAAAGGGTATGACAAATATACTATGATACCATTTATCAATGTTATCCTAAGATTGCTACCAATGAACATATTTCCACAGAAAAAGACACTCACAGACTTATAAAACAAACTAATGGTTAACCAAAATGAAAGGTGGGAGGATGGATGAATTAGGATTATGGGGTTAGCATACTAATGTATCTTATTTGTATATAAACATATAACATATAAAATATATAAACTATATAATCACTAATACACATGAAATATATAATCACCAAACACCTACCAAATACCAGGGGAGGTGTACTCAACACTGCAATAACCTACATGGTAACAGGATCCGAAGATGAACAGATATATGTATGAATAATTGACCAGATTCTGTACACCCAGACAATCACAACACTCTCATCAAATTTACTCTGATAAAAAATATAAATTAAATTTAAAAAGCAAACATAAGTAAGGAGACATAAGCTTTTGGGGATTTGTCCTGGAACATTCCACTCTAATTTGCAACCTATGAACACGACTTACAGGAAGGCTGTGCTGCCCTAGTAACAAGATTTGGGAATGGAGAAATGCTGCCACCTTGTGGCCAATTCCCGCAAAGGCAGCTTTAATCTCAGTGCTAATGGTCACTTAATATTCACAAGGACTGCAGGGCTTTAAATGACACCTGCCCTCAAAAAATGTCCTGCGGTCAGGAATGGACATTAATATGCAAAACACGGCAAACTCTCGAGAAGACCATTTCAAGAGGTAAATTTGCTCACACTGGTTATTTTTTCAGAAGGACATGAAAAAATGTTCAACATCAAGAATTATTAGAGACATGCAAATTTAACTTACAAAAAGGTATCACCTCACACTAGTCTGAATGGCCATCAGAAAAAAATGTCTGCGGACAATAAATGCTGAATGCGCTTCCGAGAATGGGTACCCTCCTATGCTGCTGCTGGGATGTAAACTGGTAACAGCCACTAATCAGAACAGAATGAAGGTGCCTTTAAAAGTTAAAAATTGAGCTACCATATGATTCTGCCAAACCACTAATGGGCCTATAACCCGAGAACACCAGAATTCAGCAAGACACAGGCACCCAAATGTGCACTGCAGTGATATTTACTATAGCCAGACATGGATGCAACCAAAATGTCCATGTACGGATGAATGGACAAAGAAGTGGTACACATACACAATGGAATATTAGCCATGGAAAAGAGGAAATAATGTCTTTTGCAGCACCACAGATGAGCCTAGAGATAATCATACTATGTAAAGTAAGTCAGAAAGAGAAAGACAAATATCCGATGGTATCATTTACCGGTGTTCTCTAAAAGCTGATACCCATGAACATATTTCCACAGAGAAAGACCCATACAGACTTAGAAAAAGGTGAAAGGAATGGAAAAATTAGGATGTTGGGGTTAATATACATTTAATAATCCATAAAAAATATACGATGAAGAAGGACCTACTGCATGCCAAGGGAGGTCTACTCTGTAATGACCGACATAGGAAAGAATGTAAACCTGATTAGATATATGTATATGTGTGAATGAACCAGATTCTGTACTCCTAGAACAAACACAACATTGTAATCAAATTTACTCTGATAAGAAATAAAAATTAAATTAAACAAGAAGTTATGCGACACAAGCTTTTGGGTATTTGTCCTGGCACTTTACACTCTAATTTACAACCTAGGAACAGGAGTTCCACTAAGGCTCTCTTTGCCCTATCAATCAGGTTGAGTATGAAGAAACTCCACTGCCTTGTTGCCATTCCCTGCAACGGCAACTTCAAAACCAATGCTTATGGGTAGATAATATTCATAAGGACTGTAGGGCTGTAAATGACACCCACAATCAGGAAATGTCCAGGGGTAGGTAAGCAAAAAAAAAATTCAAAATAAACAGACTTTTAAGATCCTATTTCCATAGGTAAATTTTACACTGTTTAAAAGGAAAGCACTTGAAAAGATGCTCTAATTCCTGTATTATTAGTGGCATGGAAATCAAAAGTACAAGGAGGGATCACTTCACGTGAGTCAGAATAGCCATCATCGAAAAGTCTACAGACAATAAATGCTTGAGAGGTTGTAGAAAAAAGGGAACCCCCCTCCTATGCTGCTGTTGGGATCTAAGGTGGTAACAGCCACTATGAATAACAGTATGGAGGTGGCTTTACAAGGTAAAATTAGAGGTACCATATGATCCAGCAGTCCCACTCCCAGGTGTATAACAAGAGGAAAACAGAATTGGAAAACACACATGCGCCCATATATGCACCACAGCACAATTTACAATGTCTAAGACATGGAAGCAACCAAAATATCCATTGGCAGATGGATGGATAAAAAAGTGGTACATGTTCCCAGTGAAATATTACTCAAATGAAAAAGAATGAAAGAATGCCATTTGCAGCATCATAGATGGACCTAGAGATACATTCTAAGTGAAGTAAGTCAGAAAGGGAAAGTCAAATATTATATGATACCACTTATAGGCGAAAATAAAATTTGGTACCAATGAACTAATTTACAAGAGAGAAACAAGAACCTTCCTGGTTGTCCAATGGTTAAGAATCCGAGCTTCAACTGCAGGGGGCGTGGGTTTGATCCCTGGTGTTGGGAGAATTAATATCACGCATGCCTTTCAGTGCAGCCAAAAAAATAAAATAAAAGAGAGAGAAACAGACTCACAGACTTAGAAAACAAACTTATGATTACCCAATGAGAAAGGTGAGGGGAAGGGTAAATCAAGAGGTTGGGAAAAACATTTACACACTAATACATGTAAAATAGATAATCAACAAGGACCTACTGTATAACAAAGGGACGTCTACTCAACACACTCTAATAACCTATATGGGAAAAGAATCTGAAGATCAATAGGCATACGAATATACATAACTGAACAAGATTCTGTACGCCTACCACAAACACAAAATATTTTAAATCAACTTTACTCCAATAAAAAAGAAAAATTAAATTTTAAAAAAACAAGAAGTAACAAAACACAAGATTTTGGGTGTCTGTTCTGGCAAAGTCCACACTAACTTACAATCCAGGAGCCCATCTTCCACAGTGGCTCTGGTTACCCCCGTAACCAGAGAGGGGCATGAAGGAAATCCTGCCGCTTGTGCCCATTCCCACAACAGCAACTTTAAAACATATGCTTACGGGCACTTAATAGTCACAAGGTCTGCCGGGGTGTAAATGACACCTGCCCTTTACAAATGTCCTGTGGTAGTTATCGAACAGAAACTCAAAAGAGTCAGACTTTCAAAAAGCCAATGTCAACTGTAACTTTTTCTCACAGTATTTAAGAAAAACACATGCAAAGATGCTCAACATCCCGAATTATGAGACATATGCAAATCAAAACTACAACAAGGTATCACCTCGTACAGTTAGAATGGCCATCATCAAAAAGTCTACAAAACATAAATGCTGGAGAGGACATGGAGAAAAGGGAACCCTCCTATGCTGTTGGTGGGATGTAATCTGGTAACAGCCACTATAAAGCACAGTATGGAGATGCCTTTAAAATTAAAAATAGAGCTACCCTATCATCCAGAAGTCCTGCTTCTGGGCGTACATCTGCAGAAAAGCAGAATCCGAAAAGACAAATGCACCCAAACCCCAACATGCACTGCAGCACTATTTACAGTAGCCAAGACATGGAGGCAACCAAAATGTCCATCAACAGATGAATGGATGATGAATAAGGGGTCCATGTACACAATCAAATGTTACTCAGAAATGAAAAAGCATGACCATCTCTAGGTCCATTCCTGTTGCTGCAAATGGCGTTATTTCATTCTAAGTGAAGTAAGTCAGATAGAAAAAGACAAATATCATATGATATCACTTATAGTGGAGTCTAAAAAATGATAGAAATGAACTAATTTATAAAACAGAAACAAACCAACAGACTTCAGATATCTTTTAGAGAGAAAAAATTTAAAATCTGTTACCAATCATTAAATGTCAACCTGAAAAAATTAAGCAATAAATAACATTGTAAAGGTATTAATTCTCTTCAAATTAACCTATACCAGGCATTAGCAAACTCAACCTGGAGATCACATCCAGCTTATCACCTTCTTTTGTAAATTAAATTTAATGAATGACCCACAAAAAAACCTCACAATGAGACGTCACATCACACCTCTCAACATGGCTATTATTCCAAAGTCTACAAATACGAAATGTTGTTCATGAAATGGAGAGAAGGGAATCCTAGTACACTGTTAGTGGGATTGTAAACTGGTAAACCCACTATGAAAACAATATGGAGGTCTTGAAAAAAGGTAAAAATAGAACTATCATATTAGCCAACAATTCCACTGCTTCGTATATGTCCAAAAAAAATGAAGACACCAATTTGACAAGATACATACATCCCAATGTTCATAGCAGCATTATTTACAATTGCCAACATATGGAAGCAAACTAAATGTTCATCAACAGATGAGTGGATAAAGAAGATGTGGTATCTATACACAATAGACTATTACTCAGTCATTAAAAAGGATCAAGTTCTGCCACTTGCAACAACGTGGATAGGTCTAGAATATTTATACCTACTTAAATAAGTTAGAGAAAGACAAATAATCTATGTTCTCACTTCTCTGTGGAATCTAAATGCAAGAAAGGAATGTATATAACAAAATAGAAATAGACTCACAGAGAACAAATTAGTGGTTACTAGTGGGGCGAGTGAAGGGGGCAGGGAAAGACAGTAGTTTGTTTCTCTAAATCCAATACCCCTATGTATGAAATAAACAAACAAGGATATATAGCACAACACAGGGAAATATAGCCATTATTTTGTAATCACTTTAGTGGAGCATGATCTATAAAAATATTAAATCCATATGTTGTACCACTGAGACTAATGTAATACCGTAAATCAACGATGCTTCAATTTAATCCATAGGGTGGCTGAATGGATTAAAGAAAGTTCAATTATATACTGTGTACAAGAGATTCATGTTAACTTTAAATCCATATATAGCATAAAATTGAATGACTGGAAAAAAGATACTCCATGAAAATGATACTTGCCTGACTAGTCTATTATCAGGCAAAAAGACTTGAATCAAACCTCTCAAAGGAAAGAATGTTATCATATAATGATAAAGGGATTAATTCATTAAGGAATTATGACAATTATAAATATGTATGTATCCAGCATTTGAGCCTCTCGATATATACAGAAAATATTAACCCACATGAAGGGGAAAATGTGCAGAAATAAAATAATGGTAAGAAACATCGATACCCAACTTTCAACACTGTATAGATCATTCAGACAGAATATCAATCAGGAAACACTGAACTTGAACACACACTTGATATCAAATGAACCTAACAGACATATACAGTACATTCCACTCAACAGCAGCAAAATTTCCATTCTTCTTAAGTACACATAGAACATTTCCTAGGGTAGATCCTATGTTAAGCCACAAAACAAGTCTTCAAAATTCCAATAATATTGAAATCATATCAAGGATCATTTCCAACCACAATGATATGAAATTGAAATTCAATATTAAAAAGAATTGAAAATTCAAGAACACTTAGAAATTGCACAATAAGCTCCTGAATAGCCAATGCATACAGGAATAAATCAAAAGGGAAATTTAAAAGAAATCTTAAAGTAAACAAAATTGGAAACACAAAGTACCTAAATTTATGGAATACAGGAACAAGACTGCAATTCAAAGAGTTATGTTTACAGTAATAAATGCATATATTTTCAAAGAATTCTTGAGAGGGTATCAAGATGATAGAGTAGGAAGATACTGAGCTCCCCTCCTGCCATGGACACACCAAAATTACAACAACTTACATGGAAATTATCTCTGAAGACTAGCAGGGAACGTTTTCCACAACTAAAGATATAAGGAAGGAGAAATCACAAGGCAGGTAGGAGGACTGGAAACACAATCTACTTGGAACCCACACCTAGAGCACAGTGACCCACAGCTGGAAGATATCACAATTGCATGGGTCTTCCACATGGAGGGAAGGGTCTGAGCCCTGCAACAGGCTGCTCAGCCCAGGGTTCCTGCACTGGGAAGAAAAAAACACAGCAGGTCTGGATTTGGAAATATGCAGGGCTTACTTTCAGGAAAGCTGGAGGCTAAAGAAAACTGAGACTTTGCTCTCATAGGACACACACAAATCTCACACGTTCTCAGTCCCTGTGCAGAGCCAGTAGTGTGAAAGACACCTGGGTCAGACCCACTTGCTATTCTCGGAGAGCTTCTTGGAAAGGCAAGACGCAGCTGGGACTCCCGCTAGGAACTGAGACATTGGCAAGCAACATTTTAGAGTCTTCTCTGGAACTGATTAGAATCAGGGGCCTGCCCCATTTACCACCATGTCCATAGCACTCCTGCACCACAAGGCCTCACAACCAGACACATTGGGGACCTACCTTGTCCGCCTGTGCACCTGGAGCACAAAACAGCCACCCATAATGGAGGGCTGCCTTGGCTACCAGCACACCCATGGCAATCACATACTGCAGGGCCTTACAGCCATTTAGGCCAGGGTTCAATACCGCCTGCCAGCTTGTCCATGGTAGTTGGCTCTGCCATAAGAGAAAGGTGTATGCAGCCCACACAGGGGACACCCCTGGAGCATGTGGCTCTGCTGGCCAGAGGACAGTGTGCTGCTGGGACCTATCAGTCGTCTCCTATATAAGGCCACTTCTCTGAGACCCAGGAATGTAACAACATGAACCTAATGAATAGAAATGTGCAGAGAATTAGGATACGTAAGGAAATAGAGGAATAAGTTACAAACGAAGTAACAAGACACGACATCAGCAAAAGAACTGAATAAAATAGGGTTAAGCATTCTACCCAATGTCAAAAAGAACCAAACAGTGAACAATACAGTAAATGAGGTTAAAACACACACACACACACACGAGGGAAGCAACATTATATTATATGATACAGAAGAACAGAACAGTGAAATGGAAAACAGAGTAGTGAAAATCACCCAAACTGAATAGCATGAAGAAAAAACAATTAAGACTATAGGTACAGGGACCTCTGAGACAACATCAAGAATATTAACATGAGCATTACAGGGGTCCCAGAACGAGGAGAAGAGAGAAACGGGCAGAGAACTTATTAGAGGATATAGTAACTGATAACTTTCCTAACTTGGGGAAGGAAACACACATCCAGGTCCAGGAAACACAGAGACCCAAACAAGATGAAGACAAACAGGTTCACACGAAGACATATTATAAAGCTCCAAAAATTTAAGGTAAAGAGGGATCATACATAGGGGGAAGATGGCGGAAGAGTAAGACGCGGAGATCACCTTCCTCCCCACAGATACATCAGAAATACATCTACACGTGGAACAACTCCTACACAACACCTACTGAACGCTGGCAGAAGACCTCAGACCTCCCAAAAGACAAGAAACTCCCCACGTACCTGGGTAGGGCAAAAGAAAAAAGAATAAACAGAGACAAAAGAATAGGGATGGGACCTGCACCAGTGGGAAGGAGCCGTGAAGGAGGAAAGGTTTCCACACATTAGGAAACCCCTTCGCGGGCGGAGATTGCTGGTGGTGGAGGGGGAAAGCTTCGGAGCTGTGGAGGAGAGCTCAGCCACAGGGGTGCAGAGGGCAAAGCGGGGAGATTCCCGCACAGAGGATTGGTGCTGACCGGCACTCACCAGCCCGAGAGGCTTGTATGCTCCCCCGTCGGGGCGGGCGGGGCTGGGAGCTGAGGCTCGGGCTTCGGTCGGAGCGCAGGGAGAGGATTGGGGTTGGCGGCGTGAACACAGCCTGCAGGGGGTTAGTGCGCCACGGCTGGCCGGGAGGGAGTCCGGGGAAAAGTCTGGACCTGCCGAAGAGACAAGAGACTTTTTCTTCCCTCTTTGTTTCCTGGTGCGTGAGGAGAGGGGATTAAGAGCGCTGCTTAAAGGAGATCCAGAGACGGGCCCGAGCCGCGGCTATCAGCGCAGACCCCAGAGACGGGCATGAGACGCTAAGGCTGCTGCTGCCACCCCCAAGAAGCCTGTGTGCGAGCACAGGTCACTATCCACACCCCCCTTCCGGGGAGCCTGTGCAGCCCGCCACTGCCAGGGTCCCGGGATCCAGGGACAACTTCCCTGGGAGAACGCAGGGTGTGCCTCAGGCTGGTGCAATGTCACGCCGGTCTCTGCCACTGCAGGCCTGCCCCACACTCTGTACCCCTCCCTCCCCCCAACTTGAGTGAGCTGGAGCCCCCGAATAAGCGGCTCCTTTAACCCCGTCCTGTCTGAGCGAAGAACAGACGCCCTCCGGTGACCTATATGCAAAGGCAGGGCCAAATCCAAAGCTGAACCCTGGGAGCTGTGTGAACAAAGAAGAGAAAGGGAAATCTCTCCCAGAAGCCTCAGGAGTAGTGGATTAAATCTCCACAATCAACTTGTTGTACCCTGCATCTGTGGAATACCTGAATAGACAACGAATCATCCCAAATTGAGGAGGTGGACTTTGAGAGCAAGATTTATTATTTTTTTCCCTTTACCACTTTTTGTAAGTCTGTATGTGTATGCTTCTGTGTGCGATTTTGTCTGTATAGCTTTCCTTTCACTATTTGTCCTAGGGTTCTATCTGTCCTATTTTTTTTTAACTTAAAAATATTTTTCTTAATAATTATGTTTTTATTTTAATAACTTTTAAAAATTTTACCTTACTTTATTTTATTTCCTTTTATCCCTCTTCTTTCTTTCTCTTTCTCTCTCTCTCTCTCTCTCTCTCTCTCTCTCTCTCTCTCTGTCTCTCTCTCTCTCTCTCTCTCTCTCTCTCCCTTTTATTCTGAGCTGTGTGGATGAAAGGCTCTTGGTGCTGCAGACAGGAGTCAGTGCTATGCCTCTGAGGTGGGAGAGCCAACTTCAGGACACTGGTCCACAAGAGACCTCCCAGCTCCATGTAATATCAAATGGTGAAAATCTCCCAGAGATCTCCATCTCAACACCAACACCCAGCTTCACTCAACGACCAGCAAGCTACAGTGCTGGACACCCTATACCAAACAACTAGCAACACAGGAACACAACCCCACCCATTAGCAGAGAGGCTGCCTAAAATCATAATAAGGCCACAAACACCCCAAAACACACCACCAGACGTGGACCTGCTCACCAGAAAGACAAGATCCAGCCTCATCCACCAGAACACAGGCACTAGTCCCCTCCACCAGGAAGCCTACACAACCCACTGAACTAACTTTAACCACTGGGGACAGACACCAAAAACAATGGGAAATACGAACTGGCAGCCTGCAAAAAGGAGACCCCAAACACAGTAAGATAAGCAAAATGAGAAGACAGAAAAACAGACAGCAGATGAAGGAGCAAGAAAAAACCCCACCAGACCTAACAAATGAAGAGGAAATAGACAGTCTACCTGAAAAAGGATTCAGAATAATGATAGTAAAGATGATCCAAAATCTTGGAAATAGAATAGAGAAAGTGCAAGAAACGTTTAACAAGGACCTAGAAGAACTAAAGAGGAAACAAGCAATGATGAACAACACAATAAATGAAATTAATAATACTCTAGAAGAGACCAATAGCAGAATAACTGAGGCAAGAGAACGGATAAGTGGCCTGGAAGATAAAGTAGTGGAAGTAACTACTGCAGAGCAGAATAAAGACAAAAGGATGAAAAGAACTGAGGACAGTCTCAGAGACCTCTGGGACAACATTAAATGCACCAACATTCAAATTATAGGGGTTCCAGAAGAAGAAGAGAAAAAGAAGGGGACCAAGAAAATATTTGAAGAGATTATAGTTGAAAACTTCCCTAATATGGGAAAGGAAATAGTTAATCAAGTCCAGGAAGCACAGAGAGTCCCATACAGGATAAATCCAAGGAGAAACACACCAAGACACATATTAATCAAACTGTTAAAAATTAAATACAAAGAAAACATATTAAAAGCAGCAAGGGAAAAACAACAAATAACACACAAGGGAATCCCCATAAGGTTAACAGCTGATCTTTCAGCAGAAACTCTGTAAGTCAGAAGGGAGTGGCAGGACATATTTAAAGCGCTGAAGGAGAAAAACCTACAAGCAAGATTACTCTACCCAGCAAGGATCTCATTCAGATTTGATGGAGAAATTAAAACCTTTACAGACAAGGAAAAGCTGAGAGAGTTCAGCACCACAAAACCAGCTTTACAACAAATGCTAAAGGAACTTCTCTAGGCAAGAAACACAAGAGAAGGAAAAGACCTACAATAACGAACCCAAAACAATTAAGAAAATGGGAATAGGAACATACGTATCGATAATTACCTTAAATGTAAATGGATTAAATGATCCCACCAAAAGACAGAGACTGGCTGAATGGATACAAAAACAAGACCCATATATATGCTGTCTACAAGAGACCCACTTCAGACCTAGGGACACATACAGACTGAAAGTAAGGGGATGGAAAATGATATTCCATGCAAATCGAAACCAAAAGAAAGCTGGAGTAGCAATTCTCATATCACACAAAATAGACTTTAAAATAAAGACTATTACAAGAAACAAAGAAGAACACTACATAATGATCAAGGGATCGATCCAAGAAGAAGATATAACAATTTTAAATATTTATGCACCTCAATACATAAGGCAAATACTGACAGCCATAAAAGGGGAAATCGACAGTAACACATTCATAGTAGGTGACTTTAACATCCCACTTTCACCAATGGACAGATCATCCAAAATGAAAATAAATAAGGAAACACAAGCTTTAAATGATACATTAAACAAGATGGACTTAATTGATATTTATAGGACATTCCATCCAAAAACAACAGAATACACACTTTTCTCAAGTGCTCATGGAACATTCTCCAGGATAGATCATATCTTGGGTCACAAATCAAGCCTTGGTAAATTTAAGAAAATTGAAATTGTATCAAGTATCTTTTCCGACCACAAAGCTATGAGACTAGATATCAATTACAGGAAAAGATCTGTAAAAAATACAAACACATGGAGGCTAAACAATACACTACAATAACGAAGTGATCACTGAAGAAATCAAAGAGGAAATCAAAAAATACATAGAAACAAATGACAATGGAGACACGACGACCCAAAACCTATGGGATGCAGAAAAGGCAATTCTAAGAGGGAAGTTTATAGCAATACAATCCTACCTTAAGAAACAGGAAACATCTCGAATAAACAACCCAACCTTGCACCTAAAGCAAATAGAGAAAGAAGAACGAAAAAACCCCAAAGTTAGCAGAAGGAAAGAAATCATAAAGATCAGATCAGAAATAAATGAAAAAGAACTGAAGGAAATGATAGAAAAGATCAATAAAACTAAAAACTGGTTCTTTGAGAAGATAAACAAAATTGATAAACCATTAGCCACACTCATCAAGAAAAAAAGGGAGAAGACTCAAATCAATAGAATTAGAAATGAAAAAGGAGAAGTAACAACTGACACTGCAGAAATACAAAAGATCATGAGAGATTACTACAAGCAACTCTATGCCAATAAAATGGACAACCTGGAAGAAATGGACAAATTCGTAGAAGTGCACAACCTGCCAAGACTGAATCAGGAAGAAATAGAAAATATGAACAGACCAATCACAAGCACTG
Organism: Leucopleurus acutus; assembly: GCF_964270905.1. NCBI lineage: Eukaryota > Metazoa > Chordata > Mammalia > Artiodactyla > Delphinidae > Leucopleurus > Leucopleurus acutus. Next base: position 59,166,562 of record NC_139162.1, read on the forward strand.
AAATTGAAACTGTGATTAAAAATCTTCCAACAAACAAAAGCCCAGGACCAGATGGCTTCACAGGAGAATTCTATCAAACATTTAGAGAAGAGCTAACACCTATCCTTCTCAAACTCTTCAAAAATATAACGGAGGAACACTCCCATAATCATTCTACGAGGCCACCACCACCCTGATACCAAAACCAGACAAGGATGTCACAAAGAAAATATCACTGATGAACACAGATGCAAAAATCCTCAACAAAATACTAGCAAACAGAATGCAACAGCACATTAAAAGGATCATACACCATGATCAAGTGAGGTTTATTCCAGGAATGCAAGGATTCTTCAATATACACAAATCAATCAACATGATATACCATATTAACAAATTGAAGGAGAAAAACCATATGGTCATCTCAATAGATGCTGAGAAAGCTTTTGGCAAAATTCAACACCCATTTATGATAAAAACCCTCCAGAAAGTAGGCATAGAGGGAACTTTCCTCAACATAATAAAGGCCATAAATGACAAACCCACAGCCAGCATCATCCTCAATGGTGAAAAACTGAAAGCATTTCCACTAAGATCAGAAACAAGACAAGGTTGCCCACTCTCACCACTCTTATTCTACATAGTTTTGAAAGTTTTAGCCACAGCAATCAGAGAAGAAAAAGAAATAAAAGGAATTCAAATTGGAAAAGAAGAAGTAAAGCTGTAACTGTTTGCAGATGACATGATACTATACAGGGAATCCTAAAGATGCTACCAGAAAACTACTAGAGCTAATCAATGAATTTGGTAAAGTAGCAGGATACAAAATTAATGCACAGAAATATCTGGCATTCCTATACACTAATGATGAAAAATCTGAAAGTAAAATTAAGAAAACACTCCCATTTACCATTGCAAAAAAAGAATAAAATATCTAGGAATAAACCTAAGGGGACAAAAGACCTGTATGCAGAAAATTATAAGACACTGATGAAAGAAATTAAAGATGATACAAATAGATGGAGAGATATAACATGTTCTTGGATTGGAAGAATCAACACTGTGAATATGACTATACTACCCAAAGCAATCTACACATTCAATGCAATCCCTATCAATCTACCAGTGGAACTTTTCACAGAACTAGAACAAAAAATCTCACAATTTGTATGGGAACACAAAAGACCCCGAATAGCCAAAGCAATCTTGAGAAAAAAACCCCAAAAAACAACGAAGCTGGAGGAATCAGGCTCCCTGACCTCAGACTATACTACAAAGCTACAGTAATCAAGACAGCATGGTACTGGCACAAAAACAGAAATATAGATCAATGGAACAAGATAGAAAGCCCAGAGATAAGCCCACACACATATGGTCACCTTATCTTTCATGAACAAGGCAATAATATACAGTGCAGAAAAGACAGCCTCTGCAATAAGTGGTGCTGGGAAAACTGGACAGCTACATGTAAAAGAATGAAATTGGAACTCCCTAACACCATACACAAAATAAACTCAAAATGGATTAAAGACCTAAATGTAAGGCCAGACACTATCAAACTCTTAGAGGAAAACATAGGCAGAACACTGTATGACATCAATCACAGCAAGATCCTTTTGGACCCACCTCTTAGAGAAATGGAAATAAAACCAAAAATAAACAAATGGGACCTAATGAAACTTAAAAGCTTTTGCACAGCAAAGGAAACCATAAACAAGACGAAAAGACAACCCTCAGAATGGGAGAAAGTATTTGCAAATGAGGCAATTGACAAAGGATTAATCTCCAAAATTTACAAGCAGCTAATGCAGCTCAATATCAAAAAAAAAAAACAACCCGATCCAAAAATGGGCAGAAGACCTAAATAGACATTTCTCCAAAGAAGATATACAGATTGCCAATACATGAAAGAACGCTCAACATCATTAATCATTAGAGAAATGCAAATCAAAGCTACAATGAAATATCATCTCACACTGGTCAGAATGGCAATCATCAAAAAATCTACAAACAATAAATGCTGGAGCGGGTGTGGAGAAAATGGAACCCTCTTGCACTGTTGGTGGGAATGTAAATTGACACAGCCACTATGGAGAACAGTATGGAGGTTCCTTAAAAAAACTAAAAATAGAACTACCATATGACCCAGCAATCCCACTACTGGGCATATACCCTGAGAAAACCATAATTCAAAGAGAGTCATGTACCAAAATATTCATTGGAGCTCTATTTACAATAGCCAGGACATGCAAGCAACCTATGTGTCCATCAACAGTTGAATGGATAAAGAAGGTGTGGCACATATATACAATGGAATATTACTCAGCCATAAAACGAAACGAAATTGAGTTATTTGTAGTGAGGTGGATGGACCTAGAGTCTGTCATACAGAGTGAAGTAAGTCAAAAAGAGAAAAACAAATACTGTATGCTAACACATATATATGGAATCTAAAAAAATGGTCATGAAGAACCTAAGGGCAAGACGGGAATAAAGACACAGACCTACTAGAGAATGGACTTGAGGATATGGGGAGGGGGAAGGATAAGCTGGGACAAAGTGAGAGAGTGGCATGGACATATATACACTACCAAACGTAAAATAGATAGCTAGTGGGAAGCAGCCGCATAGCACAGGGAAATCAGCTCGGTGCTTTGTGACCACCTAGAGGGGTGGGATAGGGAGGGTGGGAGGGAGGGAGACACAAGAGGGAAGAGACATGGGGATATATGTATATGTATAACTGATTCACTTTGTTATAAAGCAGAAAGTAACACACCATTGTAAAGCAATTATACTCCAATAAAGACGTTAAAAAAAAAAAAAAGATGTGTGTGTACCTGTATAATGGAATATTACTCAGCCATAAAAAGAATAAAATAATGCTATTTAAAGCAACATGGACGGACCTAGAGAACATTATGCTTAATGAAATAAGACAGAGGATTACAAATACTGTATGATCACTTATAGGTGGAATCTAAAAAAATAATACAGAAATTTTTATACAAAACAGAAAGACACTCACAAACAGAGAAAACAAACTTATGGTTACCAAAGGGGAAAGGGAGGGGAAAAGGAACAAATTAGCGTATGGAATTAACATATACAAACTATTATACATAACATAGATAAGCAATAAGGATTTACTATATAGCACAGGGAATTTTATTCAATATCTTATAATAACCTATAATGGAATATAATCTGCAAAAAAAATCAGCATGCTGTACAAGAGAAACTAAAATTATTTTAAACCATTTCTACTTCAAAAGAGAGAAAACAATTTCCCATATATTTTTATGGCTTGATAGCTTACTGCTTTAGTGCTGAATATTATTGCATTCCCAGAATATACTAGAATATATTTTTCCATTCATCTACTAAAGGGCACCTTGGTTTCATTCACATTTTGGCAATATTGAATCAAGGTGCTAAAAATATCCATATGCAGATTCTTGTGGACAAATGTTTTTAACTCCTTTCAGTATACATCCACGAGAACACTTTCTGGATTGTACAGTAAGAGTATGTTCAATGTTGTAGAAAGTGTCAATCTGTCTTCCAAAGTAGCTCTATTATTTTTCATTTCCACCAGCAACGAACGAGAGTTCCTATTGCTCCACATTCTCTACAGCATTGGTTGCTGTCATTGTTCCACATTTTGGCCAGTCTAAGAGTTACACAGTGGTGTATCATTGTATTTTTTATTTGCATTTTAATGACAGCATGTAATCTGGATTATTCTTCCATATACTTACATGCAAAGTGTCTGTATTCTCTGGCGAGGTGGCTGTAAATTGTGTTGGTCCACTTTTTTTTTTGGTCCACTTTTTAACTGAGCTGCTTTTCTTGTTTTTTTCCTACCCAATCTGTATTTTATTTCTTTTCTTGCCTTATTGCATGAGCAAGGGACATCCTTGATTTTTAACTGAATTTAGTGGGAAAGTTTCATATTTCTTACCACTAAGCACAATGTGAGGTGAAAGTTTTTGTAGATTCTTGTTATCAACTTGAGAAAACTCCTATTTATTTCTATTTTACTGAGAGTTTTCATGAAAAATGAGTGTTGGATTTTTAAAAAAAGTCTTCTGCATCTATTGATATGATAATATAGTTTTCTTCTTTAGGTTGTTAATATGATGGCTGTAATTATTTGATTTTAGAATGTGGAACAGGCCTTGCATACCTGGGATAAATCCTTCTCATTCATGGTATACAATTCTGTCAAAACATTATTGGATTCAATTCGTTAATATTTTTTTGAGGAGTTTTGCATCTAAGTTCTGGAGAGATATTAGTCAGTAGTTTTCTTTACTATTCACATTTTTGTCTGAGTTCCCACATTGTGTTTTTGGTGTCAGACATTCATTTGAGGAAATTATCAGTCATTTAAAAAATATTTTCTGGGGCTTCCCTGGTGGTGCAGTGGTTGAGAGTGCCCTTGCCGATGCAGGGGACACGGGTTCGTGCCCTGGTCCGGGAAGATCCCACATGCCGCGGAGCAGCTGGGCCTGTGAGCCATGGCTGCTGATCCTGTGCGTCCGGAGCCTGTGCTCTGCAACGGGAGAGGCCACAACAGTGAGAGGCCCGCGTACCGCAAAAAAAAAAAAAAAAAAAAAAAAAAAAAAAAAAAAATATATATATATATATATATATGTTTTCTATTTTTCTCCTGCTATACCCATTATGTATATGTCATAGCATTTTTAGTTGTTCCACAATTATTATTTGGTTCTGTTGGTTTATTTCCAGCCTATTTTCTCTTTTGTTTTGAGATTTGAAGTTTTCTCTTGATAGGTACTCAAGCTCAGAGACATTTATCCTCAGCCAGCTCTTTGGCTGCTAAAATGAAATACAGAGACTTGGTAGTTTATAAGCATCAGAATATTTTATTCTCATAATGGTTGAGACGCTGTCCCTAACTAAGGCCCTGACGCTGGTCCTAACTAGACGCTGACGCTGTCCCTAACGTAGGCCCCAATACTTTCAATAACTAAGGCGCTGATGCTATCCCTAAGTCCCTGACACTGTCCCTAACTAACACTTATACTGTCTCTTACTAGGGGTCTCAAGTTTTCTCTAACAGAGGCCCTGATGCTGTTCCTAACTAAGGCCCTGAAGCTGCCCCTAACTAATGTCCTGACAATGGCCCTACCTAACACTCTGAGGCTGGCCCTATTAATGTCTTGATAGTGTCCCTGAGGCCCTGACGCTCTTCCTAACTAAGGACTTGATGCTATGTCTCCCTAAGGCACTAACATTATCTGTAACTAACTACCTGACTCTTTCTGTAACTAACACCCTAACTTTGTCCCTAACGCCCTGACACTACTCTTAACTAAGGCCCTGACAGTTTTCCTAAGTAACAGCCTGAACTATGTCTAATTAAATCCCTCAAGTTATCTCTAACTGAAGCCTTGACCTTCTCCCTAACCAAGCCCCTAATGCCATCCCAAGCTAATGGCCTGAGCTATAACTTATGAAGACCCAAACCCTGTCCCTAAGACCTTGACACTCTGCCTCATAGACTAGGCTGTCACTAAATAACACCCTGATCCTGTCCATTACTAAAGCCCTGAATATGTCCCTAAGAAAGTCTCTGAAGTGTCCTAAACTAATGGCCTGAACTGTCTCTTACTAAGGCCCTCAAGTTATTTCTGAGGTCCTGACAACACTGTCCGTAACTAAGGCTCTGTTGCTGGCCCTAACTAACGTCCTGATGCTAAACCTAATTGAGGCCCTGATGTTCTTCCGAACTAAGGCCTTGATGCTGATTCTACCTGAGGCCCTAAAACTGCCTGTAACTAATGACCTGACTCTTTGCCTAACTAACACCCTAATTTTGCCCCTCATTAATGCCCTGACACTGGTCGCCCTGATGCTGACCCAGTCTAAGGCCTTGATGATGTCCCTAATAGCCTTAGATGCCCTCACCTAAGGCCTGACCCTGTCCCTAACCAAGGCCCTGACCTTTTTCCTAACTATGGTTGTGATGATGTCTCTACTTAAGGCACTAACACTGTCTATAATAAGAGCCCCAACTCTTTCCCTAACACCATGATGCTGTCCCTAATAGCCTCATATATCTCTCAATAATGCCCTAATCCTGTCTATAACTAAGGCCCTGAGTATGTCCCTAAGACCCTGATGCACTCTCTACCTGAGGCACTGACACTGTCTATAATAATGACCTGACTCCTTCCCTAACTAACACCCTGATGCTGTCGCTAACTGAGGCTCTGAAGATGTCCCTAAGTAACAACCTGAACTGTGTCTAATTAAGGCCTGCAAATTATCTCTAACTGAAGCCTTGACATTCTCCCTAACAAAGCCCCTGATGCTGTCCCAAGCTAATGAATGGTCTGAACTATAACTTACAGATTCCCTAACCCTGTCCCTAAGACCCTGCCACTCTCCCTAACTTAGGCCCTGATGCTGTCCCTCAGAACTTAAGTGGTCACTAAATAATGTCCTGATCCTATCCATTACTAATGTCCTAAATATATCCCTAAAAAAGTCTGTGAGGTGTCCCTGACTAACAGCCTGAATTGTCTCTTACTAAGTCCCTCAAGTTTCCTCTGAGGTCCTGACACTGTCCCTAACTAAGGCCCTGATGCTCTTCCTAAGGCCTTGACGCTGTCTCTACCTGAGGCCCTGACACTGTCTACAATAATGGCCTGCCTCTTTCCCTAACTAATACCCTGACGATGTCCCTAATAGCTGCAGACAACTCACAATAGCACCCTGACACTGGTCATACCTACATCTCTGATTCTGGTGTTAAGTCCATGAGAATATACCTAAGGAACAGCCTGAACTATTTCTAAGTCCCTGACGGTGACCCTAATAGACTGAGATATCCGACACTATCACCCTGATCCTGTCCATAACTAAGGCCTTGAATATGTCCCTAAGAAATCTCTACGATATCTCTAACGGCCTGAACTGTCTCTTACTAAGGCCCTAAGTTCTCTCTAACTGAGACCCTGAAGCTGTCCCTCATAGCATATACTGTCACTAAATAACGTCCTGATCCTGTCCATTACTAAGGCCCTGAATATGTCCCTAAGAAGGTCTCTGATGTGTCCTTAACTAACGGCCTGAACTGTCTTATACTACGGCCCTCAAGTTTTCTCTGAGGTCCTGACACTATCCCTAACTAAGGCCTGGTTGCTGGCCCTAACTAACGTCCTGACACTGTCCCTAACTGAAGCCCCCATGTTCTTAACTAAGGCCTCGATGAAGTCTCTACCTGTAAATAATGACCTAACTCCTTACCTAACACCCTAATTATATTCCTCACTAATGCCCTGACACTGGTCCTAACTCCAGCCCTGATATGCTGGCCCTAACTAATGACCTGACACTGACCCTTCCTAAGGCCTCACCCCGGGGTTGTCCCAGGCTGCTGGGCAGTGTTCTCTTGTCCGCATCTCTAGCCAGCTGCCTGCCATTGGCCACTCTAAGATTCTGCGATGCAGTGGTCCCACGTGGGATGTGCCTGTGTAGGCTCACCTGCGGGAGGAGGGCCATGGCCACTCTGCCCTCCAGGAGACTGAGGCTCAGGGTAGGAATCGCTCAGCCAGTGTCTGGAAACAGGGTTCTATGTCCTTGTTTGTTGTAAAAACCCTTGGAGTTACCTCTAACATTTTTAAAATAGATCTCCCCCAGCATATTTATAATATAAATTATTTGCTGCATTAAAATTCAGGAATGACATTAGTAGAATGGGCAGAAAGACACAGGATGCCCCCACAATGATCTATTACTTGGAGGATTTAAAATTCTAATGAAAACACTCATTCTCATCACCCTCTTGGGCATCAGCACAAGGTGGGAATCAGCTGCATCCTTTATTTATCCCTCTGAGTTTCCAGAACCTTTCCTTCCAGGAGAAATCTCTGGGCTCTTCGGGAGCTGTGAGTGGTGGCCGTCAGGTAACTCTGAGACTGAAAAGCAAGAGGAAAAGAGACAGAGGAGATGAGAATCGGCGACGGGGGGAAGCAGGGGCGTCCACGTTCAATCGCAGGCTGAGAGTCTGGGTTAGTCTCCAGCAAAGATAAGGACCACCAGGGTCTGGCCCCACTGGCCTTGTCACCTGGTGTGGGGACTGGGGACAGCCAAACCCCCATGGCCACTCTCAGAGAAATCAGGGAGGTGGGAGGGCACCCCTGAGAACCAGATGGAAAATGGTCACGCTGTGAAGTAATAAGATGCCCTTTTCAGAAAAGTGAAGGCGGTTCTCTTGGTTCTCAAAGACTTGCAAATACTCTGTGTCCTTCCGGAGGCATGCTGAAGCCTTCAGCCTTTGAGGGCAGTAATGGGAGTGCATCTGGGCTCAAAACCATCCAGCACTCACTCCCTGAGGGTGCTGAGGATGACCCGTGTCCACCCCTCGGGTGCTGTGGGGCCTGAAATCCCCTGATCACCGAGGACGGGAGGGGCCGCACAGACACTCCCCTGGACCACCGGGGGCTTGGCTGCTGGGCTACAGTCCTTTATCAGATACATGGTTTGCGAACATCTTGGGCCATTTTGGATGGTGGATTACCTTATTCCTTGCTCCTTTTATCCACAACTGTTTTTCACTTTGAGGAAGTCCAATTCATCTATTTTCTCTTTTGTTGCTTGTGCTTTTGGTAGATCTAAGAAATCATGACCAAATTCAAGGTCATGAAGATTTACTCTCATGTTTTCTTCTATCAGTTTTAGAATTTTCGTTCTTGCATCTAGACCTTTGATCCATTTTGTGTTGATTTTGTATACGGGATGGGGAGGGAGGTAAGGGTCCAACTTTATTCTTCTGTGTGTGGGTATCCAGCTGTCTCAGCAACTGTGCTAATTGTTTGGGAGAAAATATTTGCAGATGATATGACCAACAAGGGCTTAATTTCTAAAATATACAAACAGCTCATAAAACTGAAAAAAAAATCAAGAAGTGGGCAGAAGGTCTAAGTAGACATTTCTCCAAAGAAGACATACAGATGGCCAATAGGCACATGAAAAGATGCTCCACATCGCTAATTATTAGAACAATGCAAATCAAAACTACAATGAGGTATTGCCTCATACCAGTCAAAATGGCCATCAATAAAAATCTACAAATAAATGCTGGAGGGGGTGTGGAGAAAAGGAAACCCTCCTACGTTGCTGGTCAGAATGTAAATTTGTGCAGCAACTATGAAAAGAAGCATGGAGGTTCCTAATAAAACTAAAAATAGAGTTGCTGGGGCTTCCCTGGTGGCACAGTGGTTAAGAATCTGCCTGCCAATGCAAGGGACACAGGTTCGAGCCCTGGCCCAGGAAGATCCCACATGCTGCGGAGTAACAAAGCCGTGTGCCACAACGACTGAGCCTGCGCTCTACAGCCCACAAGCCACAACTACTGAGCCCACATGCCACAACTACTGAAGCCCGAGTGCCTAGAGCCCATTCTCCCAACGAGAGAAGCTAATGCAATGAGAAGCCCACGCACTGCAACCAAGAGTAGCCCCCACTCGCCGTAACCAGAGAAAGCCCGCACACAGCAATGAAGACCCAACACAGCCACAAATAAAAAATAAAATAAATAAATTTATAAAAATATAAATAAAATAAAAATAGAATTGTCATATGAACCAGCAATCCCACTCCTGGGCACATATCCAGACAAAACTATAATTCGAAAATATACATGCACCACTGTGTTCATAGCACCACTATTCACAACAGCCAAGACATGAAAGCAACCCGTATGTCATCAACAGATGAATGGATAAAGAAGATGTGATAAATATATACAATGGGATATTGCTCAGCCATAAAACAGAGTGAAATAGTGTCATTTGCATCTACATGGATGGACCTAGAGGTTATCATATTAGTGAAGTCAGACAGAGAACGACAAAGAACATATGATATTACTTATATGTGAAATCTAAAATGAGACACAAATGAATCTACAAAACAGAAACAGACTCACAGAGATAGAAAACAGACTTGTGGTGGCCAAGTGGAAGACAGGGGAGGGATGGATTGGGAGTTTGGGATTAGCAGATGCAAACTATTATATATAGGATGGATAAACAACAAGGTCTTACTGTGCAACACAGGAAACTATATTCAGTACCCTGTAATAAACCATATGTATATATGTAATAAACAGTACGTGTGTGTGTGTATATATATCTGAATCACTTTGCTATACAGCAGAAATTAACACAGCATTGTAAGTCAACTATATTTCAATGAAATAAATTTTTAAAAAATTAGGTTGAGATTATACCATCAATTAGTTTGAAGACACTTTTATAAAGTAGGCCTTATTCTTCTTGTCCTTTCCTCCTGGGTCAAATGTATAACAGATAGAAACTAACCACGATTACTCCAGTTTGTACTCATATCACACAGAACTTTAACTGTTGAACAAACCATTAATACCAATTACACCATGGGATGCCTGATCCAATATCAAGTTTGTAAACCTTGTATCAAGCCTGCAGAATCCACTAACTTTGGAAATTCAAACTGAAATGAAGCCAACTATCCCATGACTTCTCCAAAACTAGTCATACGACAATCGATTGGAAACCATAGGCAATCAAATGAATGTAGACAGAAACAGCTCTACCCTTCCTTTTTTTTTTTCCTTTTAGATGAAGATGGTATTTAAGGTGATGTCTTGGGCCATGTCAGGGTGTTACTCAATTTCCTGGGTATCTCCCATGCACATAGGAGGTACACATGTTAGTTAACTTGTTTGTGCAACTATATGAAGGTAGCTAATACCACAAAACTGTATACGTAAAGTGAATTAAATGGCAAATGGCATGTTTTTTATTTTTAATGACAAAGAAACAAAAGTTTAGTGCTGATACTTCTTACAACGTAAATGAACATTAAAAACATTCTTAGTGAAAAAAGCCATGCAGAAAAGGCCACCCAGATCCCATACTCATCTTGCCTGCTTCAAATCCATCAAGGTTGTCCAAATGAGGGGGAAACTCAGTAATGGGTCCAGAAAAAGAAAACTGGATCGGGAGGGAATAGGACATTTTTATACAGTTGGGACAACAGGTGAAATTTGAGTATTAAATTCTAATGTAGACATCATGGTTTCCTCATTTAGGGGTTATGTATATGTATACATAACCTTATGTATAGGAGAGTGTCCCTCTCCCTATCCCATGGCTTCTCCAGAACGAGTCATGGTTTTGTGAGCATTTTGTGAAGTGGCAAATGTGAGTACTTTTGCCATTACTGAAGCTTTTCTGTACATTTTCAATTACTGGAAAGTAAATCACTTTTCAAAACATGTCAGTACTATGCCAGAAAATCAGATAAAACAGTTAACAAACTTTGTTATAGAGGCCAAGACTTACCCAGACAAAGTTCAACCAAAATTGTGACTGGTATTTCCTTTGTAGGAGTCCACATGGTATTAAGAGGCACAGTGAGAGGGACTTCCCTGGTGACGCAGTGGTTAAGAATCCGTCTGCCAATTCAGGGAACACGGGTTCAACCCCTGGTCCGGGAAGATCCCACATGCCGTGGAGCAACTAAGCCCGTGGGCCACAACTACTGAGCCTGTGCTCTAGAGTCCATGCATCACAAGAGAAGCCACTGCAATGAGAAGCCCACGTACTGCAACGAAGAGTAGCCCCCTCTCGCTGCAACTAGAGAAAGCCCGCATACAGCAACAAAGACCCAACACAGCCAAAAATAAATGAAATAAATTTGTTTTTAAAAAAGACATCATGAGAGGAGTATATTAGTAGCTACCAAGTCTTGGGTCCTGCGATTACCTGGGATGCAGTAGAAACAGTGAGATTTTAGCATTAAAATTTTTCACATTACTTCAAAAAAATGTTAAAAAAATAAATTCAGTAAAGTTGCAAAACATGGAATCAATACGCACAAATCAGTTTTGTTTCTATACACTTAACGAACCATCAGAAAGAAAAATTAAGAAAACAATCCCATTTACAACTCCATCAAAAAGAACAAACTATTTAGGAGTAAATTCAACCAAGGAGATGAAAGACCTATACTCAGGGAACTATAAAGCATTGATAAAGAAATTAAAGACACAATAGAAAACAATATTCCATGCTCATGCATCAGAAAAATTACTATTATTAGTGTTTATTCTACCCAAAGCCATCAACAAACAGAACCAGGAAAACCAGACACCAGCCTCCAAAGAATGACACTGGTCACCATCTACACTGCACATAAAACTAACTAAAAGCCCACAGTATTCTACATTAAACCTTTTCTCTCCTGAGTCCCCTGAAGATGCACCCCACCCACCCCACAGTCAGCTGCACAGGAGGATTCGCCACACCTTCTCATTTTTTCCTCTCGTGACATCTCCTCACCAGTGGGTCCTGAGAAAAGCCAGCTCCAGTCAGTATAGACACTGCCCCGTGGTCCAGAAACCTAAGCCCCGACAGGAGACAAAGCTCCCGTCAGTTTGTCACAGAGCAAAGTCTGTGGGCCGGATGCACCTGTGCCCCCAGGGTCAGACAGGTGTGTACATTGCCCACTGTGGGACATCAGAGAAGTACCGGGAGCGCCACACTCACAAACCCAGAGGCCTCATCCTGAATGCTGTTCTGCTGTTTATACTAAGTTTGGAAATCCAAACTGAAATGAAGCCAAGTATCTCACTGTATCTTCTCAAAACATGGTTAACAATTAATTAGAAACCGTATGTAATGAAATGAATGTAGACACAAACTTTACAACGTAAACCAAAATTCACTCAAAAGTGCCCACAGACAAGTTTAAATTACCAAACTATAAAAATTCTAGAAGAAAACAGAAAATCTAGGACTTCCCTTGTAGTGCAGTGATTAAGAATCCGCCTGCCAATGCACGGGACACAGGTTCGAGCCCTGGTCCAGGAAGATCCGCAGAGCAACTAAGCCCACGCGCCACAACTACTGAGCCTGTGCTCTAGAGCCCATGCTCCACAATTAGAGAAGCCACCGCAATAAGAAGCCCGCGCACAGCAATGAAGAGTAACCCCCGCTTGCCGCAACTAGAGAAAGCCCACGTATAGCAATGAAGACCCAACGCAGCCAAAAATAAATAAATAAATAAATTTATTAAAAAAAAAGAAAATCTACATGACCTTGGGTCTGGTGATGCGTTTTAAATACACAACACCAAAAGTCAATCTACAAAAGAAAAATAATTGATAATGTGGACTTTATAAAATTAAAAATTTCTACTCTATGAAAGAACTTATTCAGAAAACCAAAAGACAAACCACAAACTGGAAGAAACTATTTCCAAAACACATATCTGCTAAAAGGTTTGTACTCAAATTATACCAAACAGTGCCATTAAAATTTGGTAAAGATTGAAACACACACCTGGCCAAAGAAGATAAACAGATACTAAAACAAGCATACAAGAATATACTCAAGATGCTGGTGGAATGCATGTACAACCAAGATTGGAAGATGGTTTGGCAGTTTTTTCCAAATCTAAATAGTCTTACCTTAGGATCCAAGAAGCGTACGTCTTGTGTTTAGACAACTGCTTTGAAAACCTGTGTTCAAACAAAAACTAGGATCAAGTAATGCACAGCAGCTCTATGCATAATGGCTAAAAGCTTAAAGATATCAGGATGTCCTTCTGTAGATGAATTCATAAGCAAATTAGGGCACATCCATGTCAAGGGGAGTAGAATACACCACCCCAATATATGTCCCTTTGACAAAAGGATTATTTTGGACTGATTAATTTAAAAAAGAGCAGACCCAGGAGAATTTTTGAAAACCAAGTAGAAAATGCCCTTTTAGGAGGTAAATTTACATTTATTAAGGGTATCTCCATTTGTAAGGGTATGTCCCTCTCTGCACAGGAATTGAATGATGACTAAATATCAAGAAAGACTTGTCACGACTTCCCTGGTGGTCCAATGGTTAAGACTCCACACTCCCAGTGCAGGGGCCTGGGTTCGATCCCTGGTCACGGGGCTAGATCTCACATGCTGCAGCTAACCCCTGGTGCAGCCAAATAAATAAATATTAAAAAAAAAAGCTTGTCAATGAAATAGGTCTGGATGTAAATCTGCATAACAATCATCCCCTTGTTTACTGTGCTTTGCCTAAAACCTCCCTTAAATGGCGTCCTCCATTCCCTAACATCTTTCTTCTGTTCTTAGCTGAAGGTAGCCTTTAAGGTAATGGCTTGGGCCAGACTAAGTTTTCCTGGGTGTCTTTCAAGTATACAGGAGGTATGTATAGTGTATATTAATCTACTGATTGTTTTTTTCCAGTTCATCTCCCTTTCATTACAAGGGGGATCTCAATGAAGAACATAGAAGGGTAGAGGGAAAATTATTTTTCCTCTCCTATACATGCAATGCAATAATATTCAGAGATATAAAGGAATGAATCATCAACCCGTGCAAAAAAAATAGATGAATCTAACACTTATATTGCTAATATATTCTTTTACGAACCCAGTCTGAAGTGCTACACACTCTATGACCTCATTTATATGACATTCTAGAAAAGGCAAAACAGACATGGTAAACAGTTTATGGAATATGTGATTGAAAGGTCCGTATGATACTTTAGTGGTGAATACCTGTCACTATGCATTTGTCTACACCCACAGATTTTTTTACAACCCAACAAGTAAATTATAATCTATTCAAATTTACTTACTTCGGATATGGGAGTGTCAAAGACTGGCATAGAGAATGTAACAAACAATCTAACTGATTTAGAAAAGTATGAAAAAAACTCACGGTTGGTGGTGGGACAAAATGGGCTGACCTAAGTTAACTTTGGCAATGAGAGGACTCTGTAGGCCAAAGGCAAAATATGCCATACATACACAGTGGACTCTGTAAGTTCTTTCCCATGGGGAGTAGTAGCTAACAGTACTGGCACTACTATATCAGTCATCGGATGGAACAAGCACTGCATTTATTTATTTATTTTTAGGTTCACTTTTCTATTGATTTTTTTTACATCTTTATTAGAGTATAATTGCTTTACAATGGTGTGTTAGTTTCTGCTTTATAACAAAGTGAATCAGTTATACATATACCTATGTTCCCGTATCTCTTCCCTCTTGTGTCTCCCTCCCTATCCCACCCCTCCAGGCGGTCACAAAGCACCGAGCTGATCTCCCTGTGCTATGCGGCTGCTTCCCACTAGCTATCTATTTGACATTTGGTAGTGTATGTATGTCCATGCCTCTCTCTCGTTTTGTCACAGCTCACCCTTCCCCCTCCCCATATCCTCAAGTCCATTCTTTAGTAGGTCTGTGTCTTTATTCCTGTCTTATCCCTACGTTCTTCATGACATTATTTTTTCTTAAATTCCATATATATGTGTTAGCATACGGTATTTGTCTTTCTCTTTCTGACTTACTTCACTCTGTATGACAGACTCTAGGTCTATCCACCTCATTACAAATAGCTCAATTTTGTTTCTTTTTATGGCTGAGTAATATTCCATTGTATATATGTGCCATGACAAATGGTGGAAACCAGGTTTCTTACCACTGGAGTGAGAAGTCACAAACAAAGGAAGGTTGCAATATCCATGTCATAACAGATCAGGTTGGAGACATCAGTATAAACTATCTTTAGCCTAACAGAGACATACATAGTTCCACATGGAAATCTTTAGGATTATGTGTATATGCATAGGCTGGGATACATGCATATATTTCGATGTACTGTCAGCTGAGCATATTTAGCTCCCACATGTAAGTTTTTAATACCATTCGCTAATAAAAGGAACAAGGGCTCTGTGAAGAAAGGGCTGATGTTAGGACTGAGACAGTAAATATATGAAACAGGATAATCTTAAAATATCATAAAGTAAAGAAGTACCAAAAATTTAAAAAACCCCAAAAAGAAAAATTATGTAAAATGAAAACAGGAGCAAATGGAAAAAGCTCTCAACAGCCAAAGCAAGAATTAACTAGGCAGTCTAATAATGTAGTGCTGGATTATAACCAAGAGTTTACACTAATTATTCACGTGTCCAAACTGGTATAAATAAATTACAGAGTTTTTGATGAATGGTGTTAAATAGAAATCTCCTATGCAGAAAGCTTCTAAACAATGTATAGAGCCACTCAGCTGTCCATCAAGGATGTGAAGCTAACCCCTCTCTCCTCAAGTGTGGCTTCTGCATTATGACTGCCTCCTACATAAGACACACAGGATGGACATGGGAAAAAATTAACCTCACTGTGGGAAAACTTCACAAACACTACCTCAGCCTGGTGACCAAAGTTAAGAATATAAGGAAGAAGTTCCCTTAAGAGCCTGTTCTCTTGATATACAGTGAAGAGGAGTCAATTTACCTCTGTGATCTGCTTTTTCAAAGCCAAGTCTAATTACAACAAAATCACCAAGCAAATCCCAGTGCCCGGCAATCTATACAACACCTGAGCAGCCCTCCTCCACACTGTCAAGGTCATGGAAACAAGGAGAGTCTGAGCAACTGTCAGAGTCCAGAAGAGACTAAACAGACATGATGACCCCATGTCCTATGAGACCCTGGAACAAGGAAAGGTATAACAAAGGGAACATGAATAGAGACCTCAGTTAATAGTAAAGTATCAATATTTGTTCATTATTTGTGATGATTCTGTAGAAAATTAGACAGGAAAAGTTAAACGTCAAATAAGAGAAACCTACTGTAACAAACTGGAAATCTAGAGGAGAAGGGGGATTTCTTTGTAAAAACACATTACCAAAATGGACCCTAAATGAAGGAAAACACAAAAAGGCCAATTAACCACTGAGGAACCTTTTCCCCTACTGGCTATCCTATCACTGTTCCAGGCTTTCCCTCTCCCGGGACAGAGAAGGAGCAGGGACAGAGCTGTTTGGCAGCTCCCCTAGTATATGACCCCACCCAGTGTCTTCACCTCCCCCAGCCACGCCTACCCAGTGAGGACACCTGAGGAAGGGTCAGGGATTATTGACTGAGATGAATCAACCAGGACTTTTTCTTTTCCCAGCGACTGGACACACTTACGGAAGTAAAATAAATTAGTATTTATTGTAAGGGTAGAAATAATTTAATACTTGCAAGTGGCAACTTGAAGAATGAGTTTGGACCTGGCAGGTCTAGTGTCTCACACTGTCTCTGTGTGACCTTATTTCTTTCCAAACCTTTGTCCCGCTCAGTGCCTTTGGGGGACCCCATTCACAGGCACAGTCTCTCTCACTGCCCTTGGGCCAACAGAAATTCTAGGCTGACAACAACCCACCATCCTTTTTCCAAGAAAATTTTCTCTTTTCTTGGGTTCTAAGAAAGTCATGGTTTTGAATACCTTTGGCCTGGCTTGGGTTTAACTCTCATCCTTGACCCATCACCAGAAGATGGAAAATGGGACTGGCTAGATGTGGGTTGTAAACCCATCTTCGAGCTGGGTGGAACATGGGCTCATCCTTCTGGAACTATCTGGACTGGAAGCAGGTGAGATGTAATTCCCAAAGGAAAACTGAGGCACTAGGCTTGGACATGAGAATAGATGCTGGCTGGGAGAAAGCAGCAGATTCTATGTCAATGACGGCTCACTGCACAACACAGAATCTGACACAAGAGGAAGAAAGGGGTTCACTTAGGGTCAGGGGCTGCAGCGACTCATCCAGTGCTCTTACTGTCCTCCCAAGACTACAAGAAGTTCTTTCACTTGCTGAAAAGGCAGGATCATTTTTGTCGGTAAACTCAAGTCTCCTGCCTTGGGCATCAGGTCCTCACATCTCAGAGGCTGGCCCAGAACAGCCCATGTGCCCTCAGAAGACACACACACCTCATTCCTGCCCCTGAGAGGTGGGAGCCCTGAGTTATGCCGTCTCCCTGGCCATATTAATTGCCCATCCTTGAAAAGCAATACCGCTCCTTTTCCAGTTTCTTCTCTCTCCTTTTCTAAGGGAAGAAACCAAATGCTAGGGTGGTAAGGAAACTCTTGTGCAATGAATTAATGGGAGGCTCAAGAATTCTTCCATGCCATGGAACCCATAATTGGCAGGCTTTCCAGAGGCCACATCGATGCATATGGCTCTCCAGGACAATCCAGTCTCAGTGTGAACTTCCCATTGGGAGGCCCAGTTTCTCCCATAACTTTGATTCTTAATGAATATGAATGTCAAAATTTCTAACAACTAGTTCTAAATTATTACCCACACTTGTTATTGGTAGGCTTTACTTGACTAGTCATTATGTTGTAATATTTCACTGTGGTTTTTAACTTGTATTTCCCTGATGATGGGGGAAGTTGACCACCTTTACTGGTTTATCGGTTCTTTGGATTTTCTTCTCTGTGAAAAGCCTGTTCAAGTCTTTTGCCCATTTTTCTATTGGGTAGTCTGTCTTAGTGATTTGATTTTCAGAAATACTTTATTATACTCTGGGTACTAGTTTTGTGCCATGCAACTGTATTACAAATATATCATCTTCCATTGTGGGTGTTTTAATTTTCATTTCCTTTGTGGCTCATGAAGATCAACATCTTTTTATGTTTATTAAGCATTTGGACATGCTCTTGTGAGAAGGGTTCAACTCTTTTTGTACAGTTTTTTAATGTGTTGTGTAATTTGCAAGAGGTTACTGATTTGTAGGAGTTCTTTTTAATATATCATGGGTATAAGTTCTTTGTCAGATAAATATACTATGTTTTTTTTTCTGCCCATGGGTTTCTTTTATACACTATTATGCTTGTCTTGTTGAACATAAATTCTTAATAAAATTCCATTATAATTAAAAAAAATTTCTAACACCTAAGAGGACAAAGGATTGAAGGGCCATGGTGTGCTGTATGGTTGTTGTGTCAGGGACACACTCAAATATTTAGAGGGTTATTACCTCTCTTGGCAGGCTACGAGGCTGTGAAGGCTGTGAAGGGGAGGCCCTTTTCTCAACCACATGGATGTTGGTAGTTGAAACATCTTAAAGGAATGTCTACACTGCCCAGGTAGCTGTTCCATTACTCAGCAGCATGGTCAGCTCACTAATTGTCCGTGGGGTCTTGACAGGGCCCAGGCTGAACTGAGCTAGAGGACCACAGATGCCTGCCTGAATGGTCAGAGGCCAAGGACTGTCCTGCCTGAGACTTGATTGTCTATTGCTACCCACTCAGATGGGACAAAGGATGCCTGCAGCCCCAGGAGGGCCCCACCAGCCCTCAAGTAGGCAGGGGGCTGGCAGGTTGCTACACCCAGTCCTGCATTAATCCACACATGTCCACTGAATGCCCTCCTGTCTGGGCACTCTGCTGGAACTGGGGCTGCCCAGGCAGAGCAGGGCCAACACCACCTTTCCCAGATGGGAGGGCAGGAATGACTGTACTGTTAACAAGGATGCAACCATGCATGATTCCAGACACCCTCCACAACCCGTGACTGACATCGAGTTCGATGTGAAACACTCAGAGACAGTACAGAAATTTCATTCTTCTCTCAGAGCCCAGGACTGGGGGATAGAAAGACAGTGGTCCAGCTCACCTCCCTGACTCATGTGTGACCCTGGGCAAATCCTATCCATCCTGGAGACCTCAGAGAAGATAAAGGAAGGGCAATGGGGGCCAGTTATGTTTAAACCTAACCCTAACCCTAAGGAACACAAACCTCTAACCCTAACACCCTAACCCCAGACCCCTAGACCCTCTACCCTGACTCTCAAACCCTGACCCCTGACCCTTAAACTCTGACCTGACTCAAACCCCAGACCTAAACCCTAGCCCAGTGGATACTGAGGGATGATGGTACTCTGGAATAAACCAAGGGATTCATGACCTTGCATTTAGCAACAGTTTCTTAGATCTGACACTAAAACACAAGCAATGAAAGAAAAAAAACAGATAATCTGGAGTTCCACAAAATTACAAACCTTTGTACACCAAAAGAGGCTCTCCAGAAAGTAAAAAGACCGCCCACAGAATGGAAGAAAACATAGGCACATTATATATCTAATAAGAGTCTTTATCCAGAATATATCAAGAACTTTTTACCACTCAGTAAAAGGGCAACACAATTTTTGAAATGCACAAAGGACTTGCATGGACTGTTCTCCACACAAGGCATACAAGCGGTCAACAAACACATGAAAAGATGTTACACATCAGTAGTCATGATGGAAATGCAAATTAAAACCACAATGTGATAGCCCTTCACACACACTAGAATGGTTATATCAAAAATAAATAAAAATAACAAATGTTGGCAACAATGTAGGGAAATGGGGACCCTTAGACTTTACTTATAGAAATGTAAAATGGTGCAATCTATGTGTACAAATCTTTGGCATTTTCTCAAAAAAATAAAAATGTAACTATCATATGTTTCAACAATTCCACTCCTAGATATATACCCAAAGAACAGATAACAGTGTTCAAATAAAAATGTATACACCGATATTCATAGCAGCACTGTTCACAATAACCCAAGGTAGAAACAATTAAAATGTCCACCAGTGGGTGAATGGATAAACAAAATAAGGTAGATCCGTAAGCTGCATTATTCTGTCATATGAAGGAATAAAGTAAAATTGTGCAGTTGCTGTGGAAAACAGTATGGCGGCTCCTCAAAAACTTAAACATGGAATTAACATATGATCCCTCAATTCTGCTCCAGGGTATACACCCAAAATATTAGAAAGCAAGGAATGGAACAGATATCTGTACCCCATATTCATAGCAACATTATTCACAATAGCCAAAAGGTGGAAGCAACACAAGTGTCCTTCAACAGATGAATGGATAAGTACAGTGTAGTATATACACAATGGAATATGATTCAACCTTTAAAACTAAGGTAATTCTCACACAGGTTGCAATGTGGATGAACCTTGAAGTCATTATGCTAAGTGAAACCAGCCAGACACAAAAAGGACAAACATTCTATGATTCCACTAGTATGAGGTATCCAGATAAGTCAAATTCAAAGACAAAGTAGACAAAGGTTGCCAGGGGTTGAGGGGAATAAGTATTTAATGGTTACAGTTTCACTTGGGGAAAATGAAAATGTTCTGGAGGTGGGTGGTGAGGACATTTTTACAACAATGTGAATGTATTTACTGCTATAGAAGTGTATAATTAAAATGACTTAAATGATAAATGTTATGTGTTTTCAATCACAATGAAAAAAACGATACATGTTACAATATGGATAAACACTGAAAACATCCTAAGTGAAAGAAGCCATACAGGAAAAGCCATGAGATCATACTCATCTTGTACACTTTCAATCCATGAAGGTTTTTAAAATGAGGGAAAGCTCAGTGATGGTTCCAGAAAAAGAAACCTGGATTAGAATGGGAAAACATTTCCACAAAGTTGGGGCAGCTGGTGAAAGCTGAAGTGGTCCTGTGGATTGGATTATAATGTGGAAACCATAATTATCCCTCATTTTGGGGTTATGTCCTGGTTCCCTGGGAGACTGGCCTTGTGTTGGCTAAAACACACTGCAGTATTTGGTGTGAATGTAGAAAACTTTGTATTGCTATTTAAAATTTAAACTTTAAATTTGAAATTTACTAGAAAATACCTTTCAATACATGTCAGTAACATTACAGAAAATCAGAGATGACATCCAACATTGCTAGAGAGGTCAAGACTTACCCAGACCAAATTCAACCAAAGTGGTGATGCTAATCACTTTGTCCACATGGTATTGAGAGGCACCGTGGGAAGATAATATTAGGAGCTACTAGGTCTTGGGTGCAGTGGATGACCTGGATGTAGAGGAAAACAGTGGGATTTCTGAATTCTAGGTTTCCACATAAAACCACCAAAAAAACCTGTCAGAACTAAAAAAATGAATTCAGTAAAACTGCAGGATCATTTGTGACTCTATACACTAATGATGAACTATCAGAAAGAGGAATTAAGAAAACAATTCCATTTATAATCTCATCCCCCAAAAAACTAGGAATAAATTCAACCAAGGGCTTGAAAGACCTGCACACTGAACACTAAGACATTGATGAAAGAAACTGAACAGACACAAATCAATGGAAAGATATCCCGCGCGCGTGGGTGAAAATACTGTGAAAATGCCCATGCTACCCAAAGCAATGTACACATACACGCAACCACTACCAAAATTCAATGACATTTCATAGAATCAGGACAAACGATCTTAACATCTGTGTGGAGCCACAAAGGACCCAGAAGAGCCAAAGCGACCCTGAGGAAGGAGAACAGGCTGGAGGCATCTCGCTCCCTGACTTCACACTACATTACGAAGCTACAGTCCCAAAAAAGTGTGGAATGGGCACAGAAACAGGCACACGGAGCAGAGAGCCCAGAAATAAACCTACAGGTATGCGGTCAGTTCATTCACAAGAAAGGAGCCAAGAACACACACCAGGGAAAGGACAGTCCCCTCAATGAACGATGCTGGGAAAACCAGACGCCACACATCAAAGAACAACACTGCACTCTGTCTACACCACACACAAAAGGGGCCAAAAACGCAGTTTTCCACATCAAGCCCTTCCTCTCCTGGGTCCTCTGAAGACAGACACCCTCAGCGGTCAGCAACGTACAGGAACCTTGTCCCCACTTTTCCTCACCTTCTCCCTCAGCGGCATCACCTCCTGGCAGGTCCTGAGGAGACCAGGCTCCTGTCAGCATGAACTGGACCCCACAGTGTCCCAAAGCTGAAGCCCCAGCGGGTCCTGAGGAGACCCGGCTTCTGTTAGTGTGGACTTGACCCCGGCTTGTCCCGAAGCCTGGCCATCAGCGTGGACTCAGCCCAGCGTGTTCTAGAAGCCAAAGCCCCAGCAGGTCCTGAGGAGACAGGGCTCCTCTCCGCATGAACATGAACAGTATGATCTGAACAGACATCCCGCCGAAAAAGATATACAGATAGTAAAAGTCATACAGAAACAAGCTCAGCATCATATACCATTAGGGAATTACAAATTAAAATCATGAGCTATCACAGCACACCTATTAGGACTGCTAAGCTCCAAAACTATGACAATACCAATTGCTAGAGGGCGAGGAACAAAAGGAACTCTCCCTCATAGCTGGGGGGATGCATGTGCTGCCACTTTGTAAGACAATTTGGCAGTTTTTTCCAAAGCTAAACAAGTCTCACGTTGGGATCCAACAATCACACTTCCAGTATTTAGGCAACTGCTTTGAAAATCTATGTCCAAATGCAAAGAAGGATGCAATTATGAAGAGCAGCACTTCCATAATGGCTAAAAACTTGAAGAAATCAGGATATCCTTCAAAAGATGAATGCATAAGCAAATTGGGGTACATCCATGTCAAGGCGAGTAGAATATGCTACCCCAATATATGTCTCTCTGGCATAAGGATTATTGGTCTGCTTAAAAAAAAAAAAAAAGGCTTCCCTGATGGCTAAGTGGTTAAGAGTCCGCCTGCTGATTCAGGGGACACAGGTTCGAGCCCTGGTCCAGGAAGACCTCTCATGCCGCAGAGCAACTAAGCCTGTGCACCACAACTACTGAGCCTGCACTCTAGAGCCCGCGAATGACAACTACTGAGCCCGCGTGCCACAACTACTGAAGCCCGCATGCCTAGAGCCTGTGCTCCATGACAAGAAAAACCACCACAATGAGAAGCCCGCGCACCGCAATGAAGAGTAGCTCCTGCTTGCCACAACCAGAGAAAAGCCTGCACGCAGCAACGAAGACCCAATGCAGCCAAAAATAATAAACTTTTAAAAAAATCTCAGAAAACTGAGATTGCCGTTTTATGAAGGACATTTACAACAGAGAAATCTCCACTTATAAGGGTATGTCCCTCTTTGCACCAAACATAGAAGGATAATTAAATCTTAAATAACTATTTTCAATGGAGAAGTCCTGACTTAAATGTGCAAACAGTCATACCCTTGTTTACTGTGCTTTGCATGATAACCTGCCATAACTGGCCTTCCCCCCATCCCCAGCATCTTTCTTCTGTTTTTAGCTGAAGACGGTATTTAAGGGGATGGTTTTGGTCATTTCAGGGAGTGACTCAGTTTTCCGTGGTATCCCCCCTGTATTCAGAAGGTATACATGTTATTAAACTTCTGCTTTTCTCCTGGTAATCTGTCTTTTATTACAGGGGCAGGGGGCCTCAACCAAGAACCTAGAAAAGTAGAGGGAAAATTGTTTTTCCTCCCATACACATGCAGTGGAATACTACTCAGCAGAAAGGAATGCACCATCAACCTATGGAAAGACATGGATAAATCTTCAGTATATACTGCTAAGTGAAAGAATCCAGTCTGCGGAGGCTGCACACAGTATGACCCCATTGATGACATTCTGGGAAAGGCAAAGCTACATAGATGATAAGCAGATCATGGGGTGGGGGTTTGAAGTAGTCCATGTGATACTCTAGGGTAGATACCTGTCACTATGCATTTGTCTAAACCCATAGATGTGCATAGCCCAAGGGGCCAATCATAATCTATTCAAATTTAGTTATTTAGGATGTAGGAGTGTTGCAGGATGGAATACATAATGTCACAGAATCTAAATGTATTAGAAATATATGGAAGCAACTCACTGTAGGGGATGGGATAAAAGGTGCTGACCTAAGTCACCTTTGGAAATGAATGGAATCTGCAGACTAAAGGCAAAATGGACCGTATATAAATAGTGGGCTTTATTCTATGAAGTTCTTTCCAGGCTGTAGTAGCTAACAATTCTGAAACCTCTGCACATGTAACCTGGAAAGGAGCAATGCACAGATAAATGGCAGATGGTGGGAGCCAGGGAGCCAGCCACAGCCTTGCTGTGGGCGTGGGAAGTTACAGATAAGCAAGGGGAGAGACTCTGCCCTCGTAATCCTGGATCTGGGCTTCCTGGGAGGATGTTGACTGGCCGGGGGAAACACACAGATCTTCATGCTGGGAACACCCTGCAGACATAGGAATTTCACACCCCATCTTTCCACCCATACCTGCTGGAAACATTCAGCCCTCCATAATCAGTCAATTGCAGCTTTTAAGACATTGTCACCCCCAGGCAGATAAAGGAGTATGAGGGTTTTGCTTACCCCTAAGCTGTCCCAGAATCCAGGCCCTGGGGGTGGAGCCAGGTTGGGGGTTCCTGGGCCTCTGACCAGCAGGTGAGAGGAGGGAGGAAGACCGGTCCTGAGGACAGAGGTTCCCTGAAGTCTGTGAGCCCCGGTGCCCTGATGGGGTTCATTCCCAGTGAGGACATGGGCGGAGCCTGCAGTGGTTCTCTGTTCTCCCTGGGCCCTTTGATGAAGCCATGGCAGCACTGGGCCCAGACGTCTCCTGGAGGTGTCTCAAACTCTGACACAGCGGTTTTACAAAGGAACAAGAGAATGGAGCTGAGCCCCTAATGGCCACTCCTTTCTGGCTCTGAATTGCTTCCAACAGGACCGCAGTCACCTGCACATAGTCTGCTGTGACCTACCTGCCCCCACTGGCCTTTCCTCTCCCTCCCTGTGATGATTCCCATGACATTTCCAGCCTGCACCCCTCTCCCAGGCCAGACGCCTCTGTCCAGCCACTGCATCCCCATCTCACCTTGGGGGCTAACAGACCCCTCAGAAGACTGGGCCCGCAGCTCCCCACACCCAGGAGGAGCCCCAACTTCACAGGTTGCCCAGCCCAGGCACAGGGTGTAACCGAGCAGGAGGACCCTACAGGGCCTTCCCAGGACAGACCCCTCCCCCACATGCTCTGCTGTAGCTCCTCTCTGAAGTACCTGGATAACAGTGTCTGATGCACGCTTCCTGAGTTGTTTTACAGATGCTAAAACCACCACCAAGTGGAAGAACTTAACTACTTGATGATCATGAACAGGTAGCCCCGGAGCTTCTGGCGCCTAAGAATTTATAATGTTAACCGCCTGTTACCTCACCATCAACCAGAGAATTGCGCACCAGCTGATCACATACCCTGCGACGCCCCTCCTTCACCGGGCCTTTCATATTGCTTTACTGAAATCCTTCAGGGAGCTTGGGGTTTTAGAGCACAGGCCACCTGGCCTCCTTGTATTGGCACTTTTACAATTGAAGCTGCACTTTCCTCCACCACACCCGGTGTCAGTAGACTGGCTTTACTGCACTCGGGCAAGCCGACCCACGATTTCTTCGGTAACACTGGGGCCTCCCAGGCTCCCACCCTCCTTGTGCCCCAGTGACTGTCATCTGCTCCTCCAATCTTGTTGCAGCAAAAGTAGAAATGAAGTTTCCCCTGCCCTGAGAACAAGGAAAACAAAGGGAACAGCGAACAGGCTGGAGAAGAAACATAACCTGGCCTGAAAGTGCTCATCACTCCTTGTTTTACTTTGTCACTAATCTGTAATAACTAGATTTGTACTTTACAAAGCTAACCTCACTCCCTGACACTATGTAATTTACATTCAGCACCCATCACCCCTGACTCTGTGTGAGTTACATCCCCTGCCTCTCACTCCCTAACCTTATTATGTCCAGCACTTACATGCTATACGCCCCTCATAACAAATCACCCCCTATAGTTTTTGCATTTCAGAAACGAGGTCACCGCCGATAAACCAGAGGCAAACATATGCAATTACCAGGCAGCCTGATGCCAGCTATGACAGTTTTGAAATAATGCAGAAGAAAGGAGGAATGCAAGACCTTCACTACTTTTATCCTCATCCTATACCCCAGACTGTGGGAGCCCCACATATAAAATTTTTCCTGATTCTCAAGGAGAGGGGGCTGCCCAGTTCTTGAGGCGCTAGCCAGCTGTGTCTTCCCTTCTGCCTGACAGAAAAATAAAGCCATCTCTCTCTTCCTCCAAAACCCATCTCCGTATTTCTGTTCGGCCTCGGTGCACAGGGAAGCCGAGATTTCGACAACAGTCTGTGGCCAGTTCCCACACTAATTCCCCTCTACACCCACAGCCCTGGCCCAAGGCCGATCTTGTGCCTGGTTCCTCCATCAGGCCTGACAAAGCTCCCTGCCCGCACGGTGCATCTCACATCCCACCCCAACCTGGTCTTTCTGAAGCATAAACGAGACTGACTCTCTCCCGCCTGTAATCCCCCAAATGTTTCCCCACTTTCGCTAGGGTATCTGCCGGGAGAGACATCTGCCAAGGCCCTGAGAGTCCCCGGCATCCCCACTAGGCTGCTGGCTCCTGAGTGCCCTGACAATGAGCACCTCAGCAGGCCGGGAGACACGGCAGGAAACCCCAGAACTGCTCACCTCAGGACGGGGCCGGCACTGCCACGGCCTGATCAGAGACAGCAGAGAAGGTTCCCCAGCTGGGACACAAACTCTGCACGAGTGGCCTCTCCTTGAGCCATTACATCAACTCGTGTGACTTGAGGGAAGGAAGGACTGAAGCACACTTGGCTCCTAAGGAGGATGGTATAGGCTCAGTCACGTCCCTCCAAATTCACATGCTGAATCCCTAACCCCCAGGACCCCAGGATGTGGCTGTATTTGGAGATAGGATTTTTAAAGAGGTGATCAAGGTAAAAATGAGGTCACTAGGGTGTATCCTAATCCAATAGGATTGATGTCCTACAAGAAGAGATTAGGACACAGATAGGCACAGGGGGAGACCATGTGAGGACCTGGGGAGAAGATGGCTGTCTAAGCACCAAGGAGAGAGGCCTCAGGAGAAGCCAGCGTGCACACACCTTGATCTCCGACAGCATCCAGGACTGGGAGATAGGTCTGTTGCCCAAGCTGCCCTGTCTGTGCTATTTGTTACGGCGGTCCTGAGTAGACTCACACGCAGGGTTAACTCAGGGCTCAGACTGGACAGAGCCCACTCTCCATCCCCCTGTACATGGGTTACAGGAACCCCAGGAACTGAGGAGGGGGTCCCTGAGGGGAGGCACGAGATAGAAGATGCTAGGCATTAACATGGCTGCATTCACGTTAAACGTGCCTGAAGTCCAATCACACAAGATGGTTTTGTCCTGTATGTACATCGGCACCTTCAGTCTGAACTGCAGATCTCTGGCTTCACCAGCTTCACTGAAAGCATTAGCTTCACCTGCTGTGGACTGTCTCCTATAGGATTTCCAGAACCACAAAGCATCGAAGCTTCACAGGACCCAGTGTCTGTGCGCTACCGTCCAGGTGACCCTCACAACAGGGACGCGCAGCTGCCCATCAGAACCCATTTCCCTTTTTCCTGTTCACAGCTACCCTGCACCTCCCAGCCTTCCCACCCCTTACAGCTGGGGCACAGTGTCTCATGTTACCAAGGGGAAGGGGTGGAGGTGGTGAGGGCCTTGGCCAGCCTGCATCCTAGGACAGAGGGCATGATGCCCACCTGGTCACCCCACCCTGCTGGTTGGAGCTCTCACCTGGAAGCAGGGAGGAGAAACAAGGGGGCCAGAGCCTGGGACCTGACACCCACCTGCCCTGGACTCTCACAAGAAGGGGACAGACACATCTTGAGCTCCAGCCCAGTTTTGGGAGACACTTTGTTCCAGCAACAAACTTCTGCCTTAAAAGCCAAGGTGCTTTACAAACCCCTCCCCAGCTGTCACAGAAAGGCTTCATCTCATCACACTTTTCTCAAACCCCAGCTCACACGGAGACCACCTCTCAGGGGATGGTGCTTCAGAGCATCCCCTTTAAAAGATCCCTGGAGTTCAGCTCTCCCAGCCCTGTCTTCAGTTTAAGGGAGAAGCTTCCTTGACAAACCTTCTCAGTTTCCTTGACAACCAAACTTTTCAATCTCCCAAACTCTTCTCCTTCAAACATTCCTATTATAGGCTGGATGAGCCTAAAGAGACAGTGCTGTCATCACGTGCCAGAAACCGATTCCCCCAAGCCCGTAGTTATTGGTCACATGATGCTATTGATGATGAAATCCCAGAAGAGTCAGCTTTGCAATATAACCATTTCTGGACTCGGCACTGGGTCCCTTTCTACGGACAGAGTGGAGTGGCTGTTTCTGCCGGCCCCTTGGTGGAAGAGCTCACCTAATGAAGCCAGGACTTCATCCCTTCCAGGTGATTCCAGGGTCCTCATTCTCCCCAGACCCCACCCACATGGCTGCTGTCTGTGCCAGTCCATACGGGACCTTGGCAATCTCCTAAAATGAGGGTTATTTTATACACAGGCAATGGGTTGAATGCTGGTCCTGAAAGATGTGCCCCCCCAGAACACGTGAACAGGACCATATCTGGGAAAAGGTCTTTCTATATGTAGTTAAGGATCTCAAAGTGAGGTCATCTTGGGTTAGGGTGGCCCTCAATCCAATTGAGAAAGTCCTTATGAGAGACAAAAGAGGAGAAACACAGACACAGAGGAGAAGCCACGTGAAGACAGAGGCAGAGACGGGAGGGATGCAGCCGCAAGCCTGGGGATGCCTGGAGCCCCCAAAAGCTGGAAAAGGCAGGAAGAACCCTATCCTGGAGCCTCTGGAAAGACTTCCGTCCTGCAACACCTTGATCTCAGATGTCTGGTCTCCAGGCCTGCGGGGAGGATGAATTCCTGTTGTTCTAAACCACCCAGCTTGTGGTCATTTGTTACAGAAGCCACAGAGCAGTCACACAGACCCTGCTCTGTAGGATCCTGGAGTGCGGGTCTCATTAAAGGCCGACAGAGGCTGGATTGCAGAGCCCTTAGAGTCAGCACTGGGCCCCAGAAATCGTAAAGCAGAGGCTGGACACCAGAATGTTGAGGGGTCAGTCAGAAGCCCATTCCTAAGGGTGCCGGCTGCACACGGCCTCCCCAGGATTTTACGCCTGTTCATGCTGGGGATAAGTATTTCCATCCTGATTCAGGGCCTCTGATGTCACCGTTCACGTTGCTAATTAAGAACCCACTAGTTACACAGATGAAAACCCTATCAAGGCACTTGCTCCAGTGGTAAACCATTCTGAAGTTGGTCAGATGTGGGGAATCGTCTCGCATGCAGCCAGCAGCTCCCCCGCAAGGAGTGTCCTCATTGCAAGGCTGGGGGACGGTGCCGAGGCGTCTGTGAGTAAACGTGAGCTGAGCCCCAGGCCAGCTGCTGCTGAACTGTTCCCACCCTTCCCAGGTAAAACACCTGAATGTGTGCAAGGACTTGAAAGCCTACAGGAAGGGCCGTGGAGCCACACCAGCGACAGCACGCAGGCCGACTTGGTGCCTGCAGGCCAGCCAGGATGGTCCTGGCCACGGGCGCTCCTCTGGAAGCTTTCCATTTCCCTGCCTGAGATACCCCTCCTGTCCCGGCCCCCACTGCTTTTTTCCTTCCTCACCTCTGCCTGGGGAGAAATTCCAGCGGCAGGTATGGGTGACACATCCTCTTCTTTAGCAGGTGGCAGCCCAGCAACTCCTGCAGAAAGTTCAGCAGAGCCCCACTAACACAAGGACACCCACAAAGCCGTGGACCCTACTCCCTCCCACCAGCCCAACCCGAGACTGCTGACGGGGCAGAGAATATGGCGTCAGGCACAGCTGCAGGGGCTCTTGCTGCCTGGAGCGGTTTATATTGACCTCAAACCAGGCACACCTGGGAAGGGCTGGCCAGCCGGGTCATGCTGCCCAGGTCAGGCAATCCTCGCCCATCACGGGCTCACAGTTGCAGCAAATGGACCTTGCTGCACCGGCCAGGTCCAAGGAACAGGTGTGGGCTCCTGAGGGTCAGGATAGACAAGGGGCTGCAGCTCTAGCTTGTTTTCTAATAATTTTATCTGGTCCATGAGTGGGAGACAACTTCAAGAAGACCCTTTCCTAATGAGAGGAACCCAGGAGTCAGGGAGAGGAGGGGTGGTGGGTGGAGCCAGGGGCCTGGTGCCCCGGCTGCAGTGGAAGTTTCTGGAAGACCAGGCAGAGGGAGGCCGTCCAGAGTGAAGCCCAGGGTCACAGACCTGTCGGAGCTGCTGTCTGTTCGTTCAAGTCCTGCTCTGAGGTGCTCTGTGTCAGCTCTGAGCGACAGGTGAGCTGGGGGTGCTCTGCATTGAGGGCTACGTGCACGGTTCCTGCGTGCCCAGACTTGCTGGGTGCCTGCCCAGGCGAGCTCTGTATCCTGGGAGGGGCCTGACCACGAGAGCCCCGTGGGCTGCTGGGTGCCTGTCCAGGTGAGCTCCATACCTGGGGAGGGGCCTGACCACTAGAGCCCCGTGGGCTGCTGGGTGCCTGTCCAGGTGAGCTCCATATCCTGGGAGGGGCCTGACAACGAGAGCCCCGTGGGCTGCTGGGTACCTGCCCAGATCAGCTCCATACCTGGGGAGGGGCCTGACCACGAGAGCCCCGTGGGCTGCTGGGTGCCTGTCCAGGTGAGCTCCATATCCTGGGAGGGGCCTGGCCATGAGAGCCCAGTGGGCTGCTGGGTACCTGCACAGGTGAGCTCCATATCCAGGGAGGGGCCTGACCACGAGAGCCCCGTGGGCTGCTGGGTGCCTGCTCAGGTGAGCTCCATATCCTGGGAGGGGCCTGGCCATGAGAGCCCCGTGGGCTGCTGGGTTCCTGCCCAGGTGAGCTCCATATCCTGGGAGGGGCCTGACCACGAGAGCCCTGTGTGCTGGGAGGGGAGTATATGTATGAGCGTCCTCTCTGTGCAGCCAGCAGAGAGTTGCTTAGCAACTTCCCTGTGGGCAGTGCTGGGATGAAATGAGAACCACGGACCAGCAGATGCCATGGACCCCCTGAACCCCTGTCCATCCAGGGTGATGAGGTCAGTAGGTGGGTGCTGGCCACTGTGCTGCATGAGGGAGGCCCCACGGGTACCTCTTGTGTCTTCCACCTGACACCACGGAGGCTTCCCCAGGACAGAGAGCCTGTCTGGGGCAGGTGGGAGCTCCTGGTGACGCTGCAGGGGACATGAGAGGGACGGACCAGGCAGGAGGGGCTGGGAGCCCAGGCAGAGCCATGGGGCTCGGGGCCGAGGGGGCCTTTCTGGGTCTGAGCTGGGAGTGGACGTGCAGGTGGTGAGTGTGATCCAGGAAAGCTGCCCTGGTGACGTGAGGCTGATCGTGCTTCAGTGACAAGCTTCCGGGTGATCCCAGAACAGGATAGTGAGATGGATCCTGTTAGAAGAAGGTAAGTGAATCCCCCCAGGAGGAGGCTCTGTGAGCTGGCCCCGGGAGGGGGTGAAGGGAACAGGCGTGGAAGCTGCGGGGAGTGGGCAGTCCCCCTGGGCGGGCGGCGGGTGCAGACCCCACTCCGTGGTCCCACAGCTGTGCTTCCGGCTGGATTACTTGGCTTCTCGGAGCCTCAGCTTCCCGGTCTGCTCATGGGGTGATGGTAGCATAGATTGACTAGTAATTTGCTCAGAACAGGGTAGGAAGGGGTCTAGTGGAAATTCCACAGAACACCGTCAGTGTGGGAATCGCAGGCCCTGTTTCCCGCAGGTCTGTCTTCAGGATGGGGAGAGCAAAGCCGAGCAGACTTGCAGCAGAGCCTGGGGACGGGCTCCGTTTGGTGGGTCCCCCCGTTTCCTGAGTCTCGGAAGGAGCAGCTCCAGCGGGCAGTGGCCGGTTCACCGCACACCTGGGAGCATCCAGACCTCAAGGCCCAGCAGCCCCGAGCCCTGTGTCTGGGCCCCCGGGAGGAAGGTGGGACAGGCCGGCGTCCTCCTCGGCCCTCTTCCTGCCCAGAACACTTGGGGTCCGGGCCGTCATTAGGGAGAAGCAGGGATGGGGGTGTCCCATGTGGGAACAGGACACGGAGCACCTTGTGCACGTGGACATCCACACCGGGAATGTGGGTCGGTGGGACGCGGGCACCGGGAGGGGCAGGCGGTGGGCCTGCGGAAGCAGGGCGGGGCCGGGGGTCCTGGGGGTGGATGCGAGCTTTGCCTGTGCCGGGCCTCAGACTCCACAGGGCTTCCCTCCCCTGGTCACTGGGCAGGAGGGGCCGAGCAGCGTTGGTGGAGGGACCACTCGCGTCCCCAGGCCCTGCCAGCATCAGCCCTCCAGGTTATGGGTCGGGGAGCCTGAGAGGCACAGGCCCAGCTGTGCCCGCAGGGAGGCCTGGAGGGGTCGGGCGGGAAGCACGGGTGTGGTATCGCCTGTGCGGAAGCTCCCGAGCCAGTGTCCAGTGGGAGTCCTCACCGCGCACATGGGTTTCAAGTCCACGGCTCAGATCACCTTCTAGCCGCTTGGTTTGTTTTCTAGACACAAAGTCCTAATATCTCCTATATCCCCTGCCCGTGAAAAGGCACGTCTCACTTGGCACCAGGTGCTGCCTCTGGTCCCCCCTGACTGGACGCTCAGCAGCCAGTGTCACCACGTCACGACTGTCAGGGGGTGTCAGGCGTGGGGGGACGAGAGCACACGGTCCAGGCCCATGAGGGGCCGTGCCGTCCACGGAGCCGGTGCTGTGGCTGTAGGTGTTCCCTCCCCACCCCGCGGGCAGAGACCACCGTCCCCTTACAGACTGTTACCAAGTGAAGTCATGTGCACCCTGCTCGGGTCCCAGCCTGCGAGGCGCTCTGCCCCAGCGGGGAAGGTTTCCTTTTCCCACGTGGGTTCAAGTAGGCAAAGAACAGAACCAAAGCCGAGACCAACAGCACAGGCTCTATTCAGTGGCCAAAGGGTGGAGAAGCGGGAACTGAGTTCACAGATCGCCTTCTCGCCCTCCTGGAGAGAGTGGTTTAATTTTAAAGAGTAAAGACAAAGGGAGGAGGAGGGAGGCTAGTGATGGGATGAAGAGGCCTTCCGGGGAAGGGGAGGGGCTTCTTCCAAAGGGATGGGGTACCACCTCCTTTTACCCATTTCTGGTCCTTCATGTCCAGCCGTGGCCGCCAGTAGGTGTGTCACTTAATATGCTGATGTAGTAAACTCAACACGTGATGAGACTCGGGTCGGTTGGAGGTCACATTCATTGCCATCTTGGTCCCAGCTGGTTCCATCTGTTTGTTTGTAGCTTCCTTTCTTATCTCTGGACCCGTTAAATACTTAGGGGAACTCCTGCTGAAGGTGGGGGTGGAGGACAGCCCTGTGAAATGTGGGTGCACGGGGCTTGAGCAGGGCCTGGAGCAGCTCTGACAGCAAGAGGAGGCTGAGACGGGCGGTCAGTCTGACGCTCGCACTGGGGCCTGTGCTCGGCATGCGGAGGGGGTCAGCCGGGGGCACGTGTCAGGGAAGGTTCTCGGTGTCTACACAGAAGATGTGAACGTGGGCCCAGATGCAGAGCTGCCTGCAGACGCTGCTACAGAAACCCCCGATTCTTTCCTGAGAAAACTGCTGGGCGGTCATTCAGGCAACAGGGCAAACAGCTTGCTCTGGAGGCTCTTGTGGGGAAGTGGGGCGTAGCAACAGGGGCTCAGCCTGCATAACCCCAGAAGCCCTCCCAGGACAGCTCCAGAACCGCTTCTGGAATGGCAAGGAGAAGTGGGTCTTCCACCTACTAGACGTGGAGGAGAGGGCTGGGGTCTGCAGGGCCGCCCTCACCTTCAGGTATCGGCTGGGAGGCTCACAGGACCCAGCACATGCTCGTGACTTGTGTCCTCACAGCTGAGATGGGTCACAGCATGCAGTAGGGATACCCGGGAGGGAGGGGCCCTGCTCCAGTCACCTCATGACCCTTCATGCCCCCTCCTTCCCTCGAGGGTCTCTAGGATGTCTCTTCCCCCAGCGACGAAGGGCAGAACCATGACAGTTACCCCCACCCCCGTCCCCCCAGGGAAGCTCATTAGAGGTTTGGTACCCGGCTGGGGGCTGGTCACGTGGTGTTGTCTGCCCTCACCCTCCAAAATGCCGGTGCCCAGAAGGGGAGCCGGGGTTCAGCACGAGCCACCTGGTTTGTGCAAACAGCACAGGCGCAGCGGGCTGCCCCTAACGGGAGGAGGGAAGGTTTAGATCAGGCCAGGGAGCTGCTCACCAGCTGCATTAGCTTCCCGGGGCAGCTGTGACGAACGACCACAAATGGAGGCTCAGAGCAACAGAAACCTGTCCTCTCTCAGTCCCGGAGACCAGACGTCTGAGGTCAAGGTGTCCCAGGCCCGCGCTCCCTCCGGAGGCTCCAGGGGAGGGTCCTTCCCGCCTCTTCCAGCTTCTGGGGGCTCCAGGCCTCCCTGGGCTTGTGGCCTCATCCCTCCTGTCTCTGCCTCCATCTTCACATGGTGTCTCCTGTGTGTCTGTGTCTCTCCTCTAGTCTCTTAGAAGGACACTGTCACTGATTCAGGGCCACCCTGATCCAGATGACCTCATCTTCAGATCCATAACTAATTATACCTGCAAAGACTCTACTTCCAAATAAGGTTCCATTCTCAGATTCTGGGAGCCATGACATGGACATAACTTTTGGGGGGACCTCCCCATTCAACCCACTGTAGTACCAGTTCCCAGATGCCAGCCGACCTTCCTCAGGACAGCATCAGGCTGGTGATGTTCTGTGTTTCCTCACGGAGTTGTCTCTTGTTTCTTGTGGTAACAGTGAGGTTGGGTGGGGGGCGCTTCTGGCTGACCTCCCGGTCATTTCAGGGACCACGCTGACGTGTCCTTCCCGGGAGGGTGCGAGCACGGCCAGGGCTCCCTGGGAATACTCCACACTGACCTCTTGGTGGTCAGGCACCTGCATGGGCTGGACCGGTCCCCGGCACCTTCTACCACATCCACAGCCTGATGGACTCTGTGCGGGCCTATGACCAGGAGGTGTGGACCGGCAGGATCGGTGGGAGCCCTCCTGCCTGCCACGTGGCCTCCAGCCCACCACAGACCCTCCAGTCCTGCCATGGACACCCCCGTCGCATTAATCCCCAAGAGGGCTTCTGGGAGGGGTGAGAACTTGGCCATGAAGAAGACAGGGCAGGCCCTAACTGCAGCAGGTGGAGGCAAGGACTGGGGGTGCTTGGCCATTTGTCCACCAAAGACCCAGGATGTGGGCTCCGACTTGATGGGTCCATCTCCACCTGGGCTCACCTGGGGGGTCGCTGCAGGGATAGTGCGTCCTTGGGTGATTTCCAACTCTCCCCACATCAGCCTCACTCCCTGGGCCCCCCTCCCCCATTAATAGTCTTTAAATAGTGTCTCTCACCCATCAGGCCTGCGTGGGAGATTTTAATATTGTTTGGGAGTCCAGTGACCAGCGCCCATGTGTCCTGTGTGTCTTGGGAGGGGAGGGAGCCTCGCTCTCACATTCCTGCCCCAGTGCACCTGGGGTCGGGGGCAGCAGACCCAGGCTGTGTTCCGGCAGAAGCTCCCTTTCTGTGAACAAGTCTTCCCCCACTCCCGTTATCCTCCCTGGAGACTCAGGAGGCCACAGCATCGGGGCACCTCCAGCACCAGGACCCCACCCTAGGGAATCTCTCAAGAGCAGGGACCAGGCCTGGGGGCGGAGGGGAGGAGGGAGCCGGCCTCTTCAGGATCCCCGGGGCTAGGAAGCCTCCTATGCAGGAGGGCCTTGGACTCAGCTTAACTACCACCCAGGGTCTCCTACCCCTCCCCTGGTAGGGGGGCCCTTCAGATTCCAGGGCCCCAAGATCCTCCCCACCGACTTCTGACCCCAACTTCAGAGTCAGGGCTCCTCCGTGGCTTTTTTTTCTTGCTCCCAGAATTCCCTGAAGCTGTTATACCCAGGGTTTATTATGGTGAAGGATGCAAGTTAAAATCAGCGAGGACAGGGGGACGAGCGGGGTCCAGCCTCCTCGGCTGTGGCAGCCCAGGGAAGCCCACCTGAGTCCTGAAGTGCAGGGTTTATTGGGGTCTGTCACGTCAATGTGGGGACCGCCATGTGCCTGACCTTAGCCTCCAGCTCCCGGGGGTGGGGGGGACTCAGGAAGTCCCACCGTGTATCACGCCGTCAGCACAGACCAGCCTGGAGCGAGGCACATGGAGCACGGACACTCCCGTCAGACTCAAGGTGACCTCTGGAGCCAGGACAGAGGCCCGGCCTCTCTGTGGGCAGATGAACCCACACCGCACAGGCCCTGGTGCAGTGTCCGTTCCGTGGGGTCAGCATGGGTGCACGCGGCTCAGCCAGTGTCTGTGTCTCAGCCTGTGACCACAGACCACACTGTCCTGCTCTTCTCACAAGAGTGAGGCCAATGGAGGGACAACAGGGGTGGGAACAAAGCCGGGTCATGGTCCGGCTGGGTAAGAAAGTGTCCAAGGAGCGAAAACCCGGCTGCCCTTGCCTGGTGAGCCGAGAGCTGACGTCCACCCTGTGGGCAGCCCCTACCCCCACGTCCCGAGGTAAGGCTGCCTTTCCTGCACCTTGGGGCAGGGTCATGCCTGAGTATACAGCAGGACGCACAGCAGTGCACGCAGCAGGCCTGATGCCTGCCCTTGCCATGTACTTGGGGGCTTGCTGAGGGTGGAACATCCCGACAGGACATGGGCCGACCCCGGGGAGGATGTAGGGGTGAAGTGTTTGGGAGCCTCTCGAGGGGATCCTCACCTGTCTGCACAGGTGGATTGAGGACACAGATCAACGGTAGGAAGAGTTTTGGTGAGGATGGGACAGCAAATGCAGCCCCTTTAGAGTAATACTGCCTGGTCCCCAATCCATGGGTCGCAAAGGAAGTGTTTGGGAGCCTCTCGAGGGGATCCTCACCTGTCTGCACAGGTGGATTGAGGACACAGATCAACGGTAGGAAGGCGGGGGAGGCCAGTCCGGGGTCATCACTGAGGCTGGAGGAGGGGTGTAGAGCTGGGGGTGACGGCGGTGGGGACGAGGGTCTGATCACAGGACAGGGAGGAGACAGAGCATCCGAGGCAGCGGGGAAGGTGGAAGACTGTGTCCGATGGGAGGACGGAGAGACCAGCAGGCGGCGCTGTAGGCGCGGGTAGCAGGGCTGCTCCCTGCAGGACAGCGCCAGAGCCCCGCACCACTGGAAACCCCGCGGTGTCCGGACAGAACCCCAGAGGATGGGAGGCCGGATGGGCGGGAAGGGTTTGGAAAAGTCACCCCATCTCCACATGTCCTGGGGGAGGGGTCCCCGCTCCAGCCTCGTTCCTTAGAGTCTCCCCACCTGGGGAAGTCAGCACACTCAACAGCCGGTCGTGCACGGCTTGGAATTTGTCCGGAGGATGAAAGGGAATGAGGGGAAGGAATGACAGACAAGCTCTACGTGTTCGGACAGCACATGACACTCTAATTTCCCATCAGGAAGAGGAATTTCCCAAAGGCTCAGGCCGCCCCTGTAACCAGAATGGGGCTTGAAGCGATCCTGCCACTTTGTGGCCGGTTCCAGAAACAAGTTGAAGACAGGTGCTCAGGGGCACGGCAATCCACAACGCCTGCAGGGTTGTAAATGACAACTATGGTGGGAAAATGTCTTGGGGTAAGTAACTGAAAAGGACTTGAAAACAAGGCAGAATTGCAGGAACCGGATTGCAAGAGGTAGATTGGACTCGCCGTTAAAGCACGTGAAAGCTGCTCAACATTGCCTACGAGTCAGTTGGCCAAAAAGGGCGTAAAGGTGTAAATCCATACGCCCTTGTGCCAACCAAACATGCGGGAAAAACAAATCAACACTACAAAGATGTGTCACTTTGCCCAGTCAGAATGGCCATCCTCACAATGTGTAAAAACAAGAAATGGAGGAGAGGACGTGGTGAAAAGGGAATCCTGCTGCGCTGATGGTGGGAATGTCAACTGCTAACAGCCACGCTGCAGAAGGGTATGATGTTTCCTAAAAATTCTAAAACACAGAGCTATAGGGACTTCCCTGGTGGCGCAGTGGTTAAGAATCCAACTGCCAATGCAGAGGACACGGGTTCGAGCCCCGGTGCGGAAAGATAACACATGCCGCGGAGCAACTAAGCCCGTGTGCCACGACTACTGAGCCTGTGCTCTAGAGCCCGTGAGCCACAAGTACTGAAGTCTAACGCCTAGAGCCTGTGCTCCGCAAGAAGAGAAGCCAGTGCAATGAGAAGCCCATGCACTACAATGAAGAGTAGCCCCAACTTGCTGCAACTAGAGAAAGCCCGCACGCAATAACAGAGACCCAACCCAGGCAAAAAAAATGAATTAATTTAAAAAATAGAGCTACAGAGCATATGACACCTCCACGCCTGGGTGTATATCTCGGGATAACCATAAATCCATAGGACACAGGAACTTCAACTATTAGTGCAGCCCTTTTGCAGGAGCCTCGACTTGGAGACAATGTAAATGTCCTTGGAAGGAAAAACTGGATAAAGAAGATGTGGTACTTCTGTACAATGGAATATTACTCAGCCATGAAATCAATGAAATAAGGCCAGTTGCAGCAACTCAGGTGGACTTAGGTACGATCATTCTAAGTGATATAAGTCAGACACAAAAAGACACTTAGCATAAGAGATCACTTATAGGTGGAATCTAAAAATGGCTGCACATGAACTAAATTACAAAACAGAAACAGAGTCACACATTTAGAAAACAAACTTATGGCTGCTAAAGGGGAAAGGTGGGGTGGGGTGAGGCATAAACCAGAGGGTTGAAATTAGCACAGATACGTTCCAAAGACCAAATAGGTAATCGACAAGACCTACTCTATAGCTCAAAGAACTGGACTCAGCACACTCTAGCCACCAGAAAAGAATATATACGACTGGTAAGAATCCGAAAAAGAATTTATGGATGTCTCTCTGTAAGTGAATCAAGTGGATGTGCAGCAGCAAGAAAGACAGCATTCAAAGTGAGCTACACCCCATTATAAAAATAAATTACAAAAAAAGACAGAGAGAAACTGTTAGAAAATTCGTTCAGGGGCTGTGATGCAACCTGCATTGACCCCACCTAGATCCACAGCTAGACAGGACATAAGGCTGGACACTCGTGGGGATGAGAGTTTTGGTGAGGATGGGACAGCAAATGCAGCCCCTTTAGAGTAATACTGCCTGGTCCCCAATCCATGGGTCGCAAATCTTCAGGTGCAGGGGACCCTTTGTACAGCTAAAACATGCGTGGGACACACAGAGGATGGTACCCCATGTGATCGGGAAAGGTTTCTAAAACACACCTCATTTTTCATCTCCTGGTGCTCGGGTTCGCCATTCCAGCCTCTTTCCTAACAATCTCCCCACTTGGGGAATTCTGCACCTTCAACATCCTGTTTCGCACACTTTGGAATTTGTCCGAAGGATGAAGCGGAAGGGGGGGAAACAATGAGAGACAAGCCCTAGGTGTTTGGACAGGCACATGCCACTCTAATTTCCAATTAGGAAGAGGAACTGACCAAACGCTCACCTTGCCTCCGGAACCAGAATAGGGCTTGAAACAATCCTGTTTTGTGGACAGATCCCAAAGAAACAAGTTGAAAAATGGAGCTCAGGGGCACTGCAATTCACAATGCTGCAGGGTTGTAAAAGATTCCTAACATCGAAAAATGCCTTAAGGTAAGTCATGAAACTGGACTTGAAAGCAAGACAGAATTGCAGGAAAGGGATTTAAAGAGGTAGATTGGACTCGCCATTAAAGCATATGAAAAGCGGCTGAACTTCGCCAACGATGCAGTTGGCCAAAAAGGGCGTATGCGTTTTTCCAGAATATATTCAGGAAAAACGCATACGCCCTTTTTGGCCAACCAAACAGGTGCGCAGTGAAAATCAACAATCCAAAGAGGTATCACTTCATATCAATCAGAAGGGCCATCCTCACAAAGTGTAAAAACAAGAAATGCAGGATAGGACGTGGAGAAAAGGGAGACCCGTTACGATGATTGTGGGAATGTAAATTGCCGAGGGCACTCTGAAGAAGTGTATTGTGTTTCCTAAAAAATCTAAGAAACAGAGCTACAGAGCATAGGGCACTTCCACTCATGGCTGTATATTTGGGGAAACCAAAATTCGACAGGACGCAGGCACCCCAACGTTTAGTGCTGCTCTGTTTACAAGAGCCTCGACTTGGATACAACCTAAATGTCCTTAAAAGGAAAAAGTGGATAAAGAAGATGTGGTACTTATGTACAATGGAATATTACTCACCCATGAAGTCAATGAAATCAGGCCAGTTGCAGGAACTCAGGTGGACGTATGTACGATCATTCTAAGTGACATAAGTCAGGGAGAAAAATAGACTTATCATAAGATATCACTTACAGGTGAAATCAAAAAATGACTACACATGAACTAAATGACAAAACAGAAACAGAGTCATAGATTTAGAAAACACACTTACGATTGCTAAAGTGGAAAGGTTGGGTGAGGTGAGGCATAAAACAGGAGGTTGAAATGAGCACAGGTACCATTCCATAGACCAAATAGGGAATCAACAAGACATACTCTAAAGCACAAAGAACTGGATAAAGCACACTCTAGACACCGGAAGAGAATAGATACGACTGGTAAGAATCTGAAGAAGAATTTATTGATGTCTCTCTGTAACTGAATCAAGTGGATGTACAGCAGCAAGAAACACAGCACTGAAAATCACCTACACCTCATTATAAAGATAAATTCCAAAAACAAAAACAGAGAGAGAGAGAGAGAAATTATTACAAAATTCGTCCAGGGGCTGTGATGCAACCTGGATTGGCGACATCTAGATCCACAGATAGTTGAGACCTAAGGCTGGATGCTCGTTGGGCTGAGAGGCTTCATGAGGATGAGTCAGCAAATGCAGCCCCTTTAGAGTAATACTGCCTGGTCCCCATTCCAGGGGTCCCAAATCACCAGGTGCATGGGACCCTTCCTACAGCTAAAACATGCATGGGACACGCAGACGATGGTACACCGTCGGTTCGGGAAGAGTTTGGAAAAGGCACCTCATCTCCTCATCTCCTGGTGCTCAGGTTCTGCCCACCAGCCTCTTTCCTAACAATCTCCCCTCTTGGGGAATCAGCACCTTCAATATCCTGTTTTGAACAGTTTCGAATTTGTCCAGAGGATGAAGAGGAAGGGGGGGAACCAATGAGAGACAAGTCCTACATGCTTGCACAGGCACATGTCACTCTAATTTCCAATCAGGAGGACGAAATGACCAAAGGCTCAGCTTGCCTCCAGAACCAGAATAGGGCTTGAAGCAATCCTGCTGTTTTGTGGCCAGTTTCCCAAAAAGCAAGTTATAAAGTGGAGCTGAGGGGCACTGCAATTCACAAACCTGCAGGGCCGTAAATGATACCATCGTCGAAAAATACCGTGAGGTAAGTCAACAAAAAGGATTTGAAAGCAAGGCAGAATTGCAGGAAAGGCATTTCAACAGGTAGACTGGCCTCGCCCTTAAAGCACATGAAAAACGGCTGAACTTCGCCAAGGATGCAGTCGGCCAAATAGGGCGTATGCGTTTCTCCTGAATATTCAGGAGAAACGCATACGCCCTTTTTTGCCAAACAAAAAAGCGGGTGCTTCCCTGGTGGCGCAGTGGTTGGGAGTCTGCCTGCCGATGGAGGGGACACGGGTTCGTGCCCTTGTCTGGGAGGATCCCGCGTGCCGTGGAGCGGCTGGGCCCGTGAGCCATGGCCGCTGAGCCTGCGCGTCCGGAGCCTGTGCTCCACAACGTGAGGGGCCGCAGCGGTGAGAGGCCCGCGTATAGCAAAAAAAAAAAAAAAAAAAACAAAAAAAAAAAAAACCAAAAGCGGACAATGCAAATCAACAACTACAGAGGTATCACATCGCAGCCGTCAGAAGGGCCATCCTCACAAAGGGTAAAAACCACAAATGCAGGACAGGGCGTGGGGAAAAGGGAGCCCTGTTACACTGACGGGGGGTGGGGGGAATGTAAGTTGCCAACGGCCACTCTGGAGAAGTATATGGTGTTTCCTAAAACATCTAAAAAACAGAGCTACAGAGCCTAGGGCACTTCCACTCATGGGCGTATATCTTGGAAAACCCAAAAATCGACAGGACACAGGCACCCCAACGTGTACCGCTGCTCTGTTTACAAGAGCCTAGACCTGGGTACAACTTAAATGTCCTTGGAAGGAAACAGTGGATAAAGAAGATTTAGTACTTATGTTCAATGGAATATTGCTCAGCCCTGAAATCAATGAAATAAGGCCAGTTGCAGCAACTCGGGGGGACTTAACTACGGTCATTGAGAGTGAAATAAGTCAGACAAAATGAATGTTATCATAAGATGTCACTTATAGCGGGAATCTAAAAATCGCCACACATGAACTGAATTACAAAACAGAACACAGTCACACATTTACAAAACACACTTATGGTCGCTTAAGGGTAAAGGTGCAGTGGGGTGACGCATAAACCAGGAGGTTGAAATTGGCACAGATATCATTCCATAAACCGATACTGGAATCGACAAGACCTACTCATTGCTCAAAGAACTGGACTCAACACACCCTATTCACAGGGAAAGAATATATCTGACTAGTAGAAACTGAAAAACAATTTATTGATGTCTCTCCGTAAGTGCATCAAGTGGATGTATAGAAGCAAGAAACACAGCAATGAAAATCAGCTACAACCCATTATAAAAATAACTTTAAAAAAAAGACAGGGAGAGAGAGGAATTCTTACAAAATTCGATCGGGGGCTGCGATGCAACCTGGATTGACCACATCTAGACCCACAGCTGGATGGGACCTAAGGCTGGACACTCGTCAGGCTGAGAGGATTGGTGAGGATAGGCCAGCAAATGTAGCCCCTTTAGAGTAATACTGCCTGGTCCCCATTCTATGGGCCCCAAATCTCCAGGTGCAGGGAAATCTTCCTACAGCTAAAACATGCATGGGACACACAGAGGATGGTCCACCCTCTGATCGGGAAGAGTTTGGAAAAGGCCCCTCATCTTCTGGTGCTCGGGTTCCCTCCTCCAGCCTCTTTCTTAACAATCTCCCCACTTGGGGAACCAGCACCTTCAACATCCTCTTTCAAACAGCTTGGAATTTGTCCAGAGCGTGAACTGGAAGGGGGGGGGGCAATGAGAGACCAGCCTTAGGTGTTTGCACAGGCACATGTCGCTCTAATTTCCAATCAGGAAGAAGAATTGACCAAAGGCTCAGCTTGCCCCCCTGGAACAAGAATAGGGCTTGACGCAATCCTGCTCTTTTGTGGCCAGTTCCCTAAAAAGCAAGTTGAAAAATGGAGCTGAGGGGCACTGCAATTCACAAACCTGCAGGGCTGTAAATGATACCTATCATCGAAAAATATCTTGAGGTAAGTCAATGAAAAGGATTTGAAAGCAAGGCAGAATTGCAGGAAAGGGATTTCAAGAGGTAAATTGGACTCACCCTTAAAGCACATGAAAAGCGGCAGAACTTCGCCAAGGATGCAGTTGGCCAAAAAGGGCGTATGTGTTTTTCCTGAATATATTCAGAAAAATTGCATACGCCCTTTTTGGCCCACCAGACAAGCAGGCGATACAAATCAATACTACAAAGAGGTATCACTTCGCATCTGAAGGCAGGGCCATCCTCACAATTGTTAAAAACCAGAAATGCAGGACAGGGTGGGGAGAAAGTGGAGCCCTGTCAAGCTGATGGGGGGAATGTAAATTGCCAAAGGCCACTCTGGAGAAGTGTATTGCGTTTCCTAAAACATCTAAACAGCACAGCTACAGAGCACATAGCACTTCCATTCATGGGCTTACAGCTTGGAAAGCAAAGAGTCGACAGGACGCAGGCACCAAAACGTTTAGTGCTGCTCTGTTTACAAGAGCCTCGACTTGGGTACAACTTAAATGTCCTTGGAAGGAAAAAATGGATAAAGAAGATTGGGTACTTATGTACAATGGAATATTACTCAGCCCTGAAATCAGTGAAATAAAGCCAGTTGCAGCAACTCGGGGGAACATAGGTATGGGCATTGAGAGTGAAGTAAGTCAGAAAGAAAAAGAAACTTATCATAAGATATCACTTATAGGGGGAATTTAAAAATTACCACACATGAACTGAATTACAAAACAGAACAGAGTCATACATTTAGAAAACACACTTATGGCTGCTTAAGGGGAAAGGTGCGGTATGGTGATGCATAAACCAGGAGGTTGAAATTGGCACAGACACCGTTCCATAAACAAATAATGTAATGGACAAGACCTACTCCCTGCTCAAAGAACTGGACTCAGCACACTCTATTCAC
This sequence comes from Leucopleurus acutus, assembly GCF_964270905.1. Lineage (NCBI taxonomy): Eukaryota > Metazoa > Chordata > Mammalia > Artiodactyla > Delphinidae > Leucopleurus > Leucopleurus acutus. Next base: position 59,211,354 of record NC_139162.1, read on the forward strand.
AGGAAAAGAACACATCTGACTAGTAAATACTGAAAAAGAATTTATTGATGTCTCTCTGTAAGTGAATCAAGTGGATGTACAGCAGCAAGACACACAGATTTGAAAATCAGCTTTACTCCATTATAAAAATAAATTAAAAAGAAAGACAGTGAGAGAGAGAGGAATTCTTACAAAATTCATTCAGGGGCTGTGATGCAACTCGATTAACCACATCTAGGCCCACAGCTGGATGGGACCTAAGGCTGAACACTCATGGGGCTGAGAGGATAGGTGAGGGTGGGCCACCATATGCAGCCCCTTTAGAGTAATACTGCCTGGGCCCCATTCCATGGGTCCCAAATCTCCAGGTGCAGGGAAATCTTCCTACAGCTAACATATGCGTGGGACACCCAAAGGATGGTACACCATCTAATCAGGAAAAGTTTGGAAAAGGCCCCTAATCTCCTCATCTCCTGGTGCCCGGGTTCCCACCTCCAGCCTCCTTCCTAACAATCTCCCCACTTGGGGAAGTCAGCACCTTCAAACCCTCTTTCGCACAGTTTGGAATTTGTCCAGAGGATGAAGAGAAAGGGGTGGAACCAATGAGAGACAAGCCATAGATGTTTGCACAGGCACTTGTCACTCTAATTTCCAATCAGGAAGAAGAATTGACCAAGGGCTTAGCTTGCCTCAGGAACCAGAATAGGGCTGGAAGCAACCCTGCTGTTTTGTGGCCAGTTCCCAAAAAAGCAAGTTGAAAAATGGAGCTCAAGGGCACTGCAATTCACAATCCTGCAGGCTTGTAAATGATACCCATCGTAGTAAAATATCTTGAGGTAAGTCAACGAAAAGGGTTTGAAAGCAAGGCAGAATTGCAGGAAAGGGATTTCAAGAGGTAGATTGGACTTGCCATTAAAGCTCGTGAAAAGCGGCTTAACTTCACCTATGCACTTGGCCAAAAAGGCGTATGCGTTTTTCCTGAATATATTCAGGGAGACCGCATACGCCCTTTTAGGACAACCAAACGAACGGGCAATGCAAATCAACACTACAAAGAGGTGTCACTTTGCATCGGACAGAAGGGCCAAGCTCACAAAGTGTAGAAACCAGAAATGCAGGACAGGGCGAGGAGAAAAAGCAGCCCTGCTTCGCTGATGGTTGGAATGTAACTTGCCAAAGGCAACTCTGGAGAAGTATATTGTGTTTCCTAAAAATTCTAAGAAACAGAGCTACAGAGCACACGGCACTTCCACTCATGGGCGTATATCTTGGGAAAACCAAAAATCGACAGGACGCAGGCACCCCAACGTTTAGTGCTGCTCTGTTTACAAGAGCCTAGACTTGGATACAACCTAAATGTTCTTGGAAGGAAAAAATGGATTAAGAAGATGTGGTACTTATGTTCAATGGAATATTACTCAGCCTTGAAATCAATGGAATAAGGCCAGTTGCAGCGACTCGGGTGGATTTTGGTTTGATCATTCTAATTGAAATATGTCCGACAGAAAAGAGACTTCTTATAAGATATCACTTACAGGTGGAATCTAAAAATTGCTACACATGAACTAAATTACAAACAGAAACAGAGACACACATTTAGTAAACACACTTTTGTTTGCTAAAGGGGAAGGTGGAGTGGGGTGAGGCATAAAGCAGGAGGTTGAAATTAGCACAGATACATTCCAAAGACCAAATAGGTAATCGACAAGACCTACCCTATAGCTCAAGGAACTGGACTCAATACACTTTAGTCACCGGAAAAGAATATATATGACTGGTAAGAATCTGAAAAAGAATTTACTTATGTCTCTCTGTAAGTGAATCAAGTCGATGTACAGCAGCAAGAACAGGGCATTGAAAGTCAGCTATACCTCATTATAAAAATAAATTACAAATAAAAAAACAAAGACACTGAGAGAGATAGAAATTCATACAGAATTCGTTCAGTGGCTGTGTTCCAACCTGAACTGACCATGTCTAGACCCACAGGTGGATGGGACCTAAGGTTAGACACTTGTGGGGTGAGAGGCTTTTTAAGGATGGGTACGCAAATGTAGCCCCTTTAGAGTAATACTGCCTGGTCCCCGTTCCATGGGTCCCAAATCTCCAGGGACAGGGGATCCTTCCCACAGATAAAACATGCATGGGACACCCAAAGGATCGTACACCGTCTGATCAGGAAAAGTTTGGAAAAGGCACCTCATCTCCTCATCTCTCTGTGGTAGGCTTTCTCCCTCGAGCCTTTCTTAATCTCCCCACTTGGGGAAATCAGCACCTTCAACATCCTATTTTGCACAGTTTGGAATTTGTCTGGAGGATGAAGCAGAAATTGGGAACCAATGAGAGACAAGCCCTAGATATTTGGACAGCCACATGCCACTATAATTTCCAATCAGGAAGAGGAATTGACCAAAGGCTCAGCTTGCCCCCAGAACCAGAATAGGGCTTGAAGCAACCCTCCTGTTTTGTGGAAAGTTCCCAAAAAAGCAAGTTGAAAAATGGTGCTCCAGGGCACTGCAATTCACAAACCTGCAGGCTTGTAAATGATACCTATTGTTGAAAAATCTCTTGAGGTAAGTCATCAAAAAGGACTTCAAAGCAAGACAGAATTGCAAGACAGAATTCGCCAATGATGCAGTTGGCCAAATGGGTGTATGCTTTTTTCCTGAATATACTGAGGAAAAACGCGTACGCCCTTTTTGGCCTACCAAACAGGCGGGCAATGCAAATCAACACTACAAGCAGGTATCACTTCGCATCAGTCAGAAGGGCTGTCCTCGCAAAGTGTAAAAAGCAGAAATTCAGGACAGGGCATGGAGAAATGGGAGCCCTCTATGCTGCTGGTGGGAATGTAATTTGCCAACGGCCACTCTAGAGAAGTGTAATGTGTTTCCTAAAAAATCTATAAAACAGATGTACAGAGCATACGGAACTTCCAGTCATCAGCATACATCTTTGGAAAAAAAAATCCGCAGGACACAAGCACCACAACGTTTAGTGCCACTCTCTTTACAATAGCCTTGAGTTGGTACAACCTAAATGTCCTTGGAAGGAAAACACGGATAAAGCAGATGTTGTACTTATGTACAATGAAATATTACACAGCCATGAAATCAATGAAATAAGGCCAGTTGAAGCAACTCTGGTGGACTTAGGCACGATCATTCTAAGTGAAATAAGTCAGACAGAAAAAGAGACTTATCATAACATATCACTTATAGGTGGAATCTAAAATTTGCTACACATGAACTAAATTACAAAACAGAAACAGAGTCAGACATTTAGGGCTTCCCTGTTGGCGCAGTTGCTAAGAAACCACCAGCCAATGCAGGGGACTCTGGTTCAAGCCCTGATCCGGGAAGATCCCACATGCCATGGAGTAACTAAGCCAGTGCACCACAAATACTGAGCCTGCACTCTACAGCTCATGAGCCACAACTACTGAGCCCACGTGCCACAATTACTGAAGCCGGCACGCCTAAAGCCTGTGCTCCGCAACCAGAAAAGCCACCGCAATAAGAAGCCCGTGCACCGCACCTAAGACCCAACGCAGCCAAAAAATTAATCAATTAATTAATTAAAAAAAAGAACAAGTTGCCAGCTGCCTTATTGTCTGGTGAGGGACCAATTTCTGGTTAATAATGTGGGTTTTCTGGCTCTGCAATGAAATGATGTAATGGGCATAAGATCTTCTGTTGCTACATTTATTAGGTCACTAATCCCATGTTTGAGGTCTCTGGCCTCATGACCTAATCACCCCCCAAAAGCCCTATCTCCTAATACCATCAACATGGGAGCTGGGCTTCAAAATTTGAAAATTAGAGGTACAATATATTTACACCATAACAGGGACCACAGAGTTAGATGATTTTTCTTTTCATGTTAAAGGTTTTGCACATATATATTTATTATATAATCCTCAAACCCTTGGTTTTTTTTAAGATTCTTTTCCCATATAAGCCAGTGCAGAGCACTGAGTAGAGTTCCCTGTGCTATACAGCAGGTCCATATCAATACTTATCCATTTAATATATACTAGTGTGTATATGTCAGTCCCATTCTCCCAATTTATCCCTCCCCCACTTATCCCCTGGTAACCATAAGTTTGTGTTCTATATACATGATTCATTTGTGTTTTGTAAATAAGTTCTTTTGTACCATTTTCTTTTTAGATTCTGCATATAAGCAATATCATATGATATCTTTCTGTGTCTGACTTGCTTCACTCAGTGTAACAATCTCTCATTCCAACCATGTTGCTGAGAAACCCTTACTTGTTAGGGATAACTGTCAATTTTTTCCAGTATCATCAGCAATTCTTTCTGGCAGACATGTGATAACACTTTTTAAACAGGGATATTGAGACCAAGCTTCCTAACCTGCAAACAAACAAGACATCATCATATAGTGAAAACTTCGAACATCAAAGGATGAAAGCTCTTGGTCTAAATCCTTTTTCACCCACTGCTGACAGAGGCAGAGGAGTTTGACTCACTAATCTTCCTTACGTGCACTTTTTCCTAATGGGGTATTCCACCTAAAACTTATAAGAAGTGGGATTGCATCATGGAACACACCAATCTCTACTACAGGTTCTGAAGCAGCAAAAAAGAAATTAAAATAAAAACATGATGAATCCTTCCAAAGTGTTCTGTCTACATTGTTATAGTAGTTTCTCTCACACTGTGAACCCTTTTCAAATCCTGTCACTTGAACCTGTTTTTATTTTTTTCAACAAAATAATGTTAATCTGCAGTCACACGCTCCAGTAATATTACACTATCCCTTGTGCAAGGATGTAGGGATTTGAGGAGCTATGGGAGGATATCATGAGAGGTTGCCTAGAGTAATTAGGACATTTCATTTAATGTTGGCTCTTCTCCCTAAGATGTCTGCTGTCCTCTTCTTTTGTAGCTACTAGCATTGAGAAAGTGACCAAGGCCCTTCTCTTTTCTTGCCCATGAATGCAGCTCTGATTAACCCCACAGACCTTGCTGCTTCCAGAATCCCCTGAACCTACTGACCCTCCATGCATGGCATGACATAGATAAGGATGGTGACGTGTATACTTGTATAAAACATGCTATGAAATTTTCGAGTCTTCCCTTCCTCATAATTCCAAAGAATAGATTTCTTTGGATTTCTGCTTAATGCTGCTGGAGGTAGTACATAAGTTGAGGGAGGTATCAGGGCACACCAAAAGAGAGGGTAACTGCACAGAAAATACAAGCAGGTACATTTCTGTGTAGTTTCAAGCAGCTCATTTCCTATATCAACCATGGTGACAGGTTGAGCCTTCCTCTTTCTACTAGTAGTACAACAAACAAATATAAAGGATACTTAGGCTGCTTGTCTTATCCCCACCTCTCACAATTGATCTGCATTCACATATAGGACAATGAAGGGCCCTTTCTACCATCTTAACCAATACCGGAGAACTAGAGAATGTCCAGATTCTTCCGGGGATTATTTTCACGTTCCCTAATCAGGCCTATGAAGGAAACTTACCTATAGTGTTTAATGAAGTCATATCTCTGACGGCATCCCATCATCAACAAAACTGGAAAGAAATATGGTCTTAGATTTTACCATATTTGAAAGTCCAATATTTTAGCCTGACACATTTTTGGATTTTAGAAAAAAATATTTTAAATGAGACAAAAAATCATTTTTATGACACAAACAGACAGCAATAGTTTTCTATTTTTATCTGTTCCACTTGCACACAAAAGTCTCATGGGGTTATGTAAAGCAGTCCTGTTGGGTGCTGTGCATGGTGCAAGTGTGGATTAAAGCTTAGGAATCTTAAGCTTCAGTCACCTGAAACTTTTAAAGTAGGATGAAAGCAATACTGTCCAACATTTGAACAGAGCAAGACACTGTCTTTATTTTATTTGTCAGGTAATTAATCCATCTTTTGCCCCAGGGAGAGAAACAGCTGGCATCTTCCATCAATGTGTTGTACAAAAATCTTTGAATAGAGAGTGCAAGCAGAGGTTGATAAAAGACGTGAAAAAAAGAGAGACCCTTGTGGCATTTTCTCCTAACTTATTGCAATCTCCCATTTAAAATGTGGGAATAATCAATCTTCTGAGGAAAAAGGCCCAAGGAGGGTTTTTGCTTTTGTGGAATAATGGGATTGCTAAAGATTTCAGGATGTAAGAATTGGTGAGAATGACCATGAGACATCAGAGAAAAGTCAGATCCATGGATGAAGTGGTGTTTACCTCTGTGAATCAATAGAGGTAGGAGCAAATGAAAAGAAAGCTGAATACAACATTTTTTGAATAAATGTAACCTTTCAGCTGTCATAGAAAAAATTAATTTTCACTATGATGCAACATATTTAGTTTGGAAAGTTAACTTAAATTTAAAGCTTAATAATTAGATATATTGAAGAAATGAAGATATCTTTGTGGTTTAGAATAAATAATGTGCTCTGCTACAGATAAGAAGACTACATAAATAAATAGAAATATGACTAAATAAATAAATAAAGAGAAAATAACAAATTAGAGGTTATTAACATTAAAAACTGACAATCATCTAAAGAAAGAGAAGGAGTGACAGAAAGAGAGAAGAACTCATATCAAGCATATATAAAAAACTCCTAAATAAGAAGTCTTCAGATGTTTTTTAAAAAAAAGCCTTCAATAAGAAGATAATGTAAGAGAAAAAATGGGGAAAATATACCAAAAGATATTTCAAAAAAGAGAGTACAGAATGTTAAGTAAACATATCAAAAGATGCTTGGCTTCTTAGTAGTCAATGAAAGGAAACAAAAGCAATCCTTGGAATTATCACTTACGAACCACAAAGTTCAAATGAAAACGACAGGTATTATCAGGTTTGACAAGAATGTGTGGAATCGTTGAATCTCATTCACTGCTGCTGAGCATGAAAATTCATACAAATGTTTTGAAAATATTTAGAAGTATCTAAAAAGATAAACACATGAAAGTTATGACTCAAAAATTTTACTACTACATGTATACTGAACAATAATTTATACACACACCACCAAAGCTCAAGTTCTAGAATTTATATACCAGTGCTATTCTCAAGAGACACAAACTAAAAAGAACTCATATTGTAATACACATTGGAATAAATTACTTAGTAGTTAAATGTTTACACTATGGAATCCTATGCAACAGTGTCAATACATGATCACAACAGGCAACCATATAGGTATATTCACAAACAACATAAGGAATAAAAAAGCCCTGTCCAAAAGTGGTTATACTGTGTCATAGCATTTATATAAAATACAAAATACAGGGAAAGTGATCTTTTTGTTACATACCAGAACAATAGTAAACCTTAAGAAGAGCCACTAGAATGGGACCAGGGGGCCTCTCAGTGTCTGGAAATTTTCTGTGTCTTTATCTAGAAGCTAGGTATAGAGTGTATTCAGATTCTGAATTTTCAAAATTTGTCATTTTCTTACAAACCGTGTATGTTTTTAGTTGTTTTTTATACATAACAAAAAGTAAAAAATATAGACTAGGGAAGGTAATTATATTAGCAATTTAATATCCATGCTTTTCAAGGTGGAAGTGAAAGGTATTAAACACTTGACCTTGTGATTACTTCTTAAAAGTAAGCTGAAAATTTGAGATTAATAAATAAGACATACTTCTTCATATATAATAATCAAAGAGGAGGGGTAGAAAGGGGTATTATGTTTTAAATTTAATACAGAATAGTTAAGATAGAAAATAAAGGAAACAGACTAGGTTTAAAAAGGAGCACACTGGACTTCCTTGGTGGCAGAGTGGATAAGAATCCGCCTGCCAATGCAGGGGACAGGGGTTCAATCCCTGGTCTGGGAAGATCCCACATGCCACAGAGCAACTAAGCCTGTGTGCCACAGCTACTGATCCTGTGCTCTAGAGCCCGCAAGCCACAACTATTGAGCCTGCATGACACAACTACTGAAGCCCATGCACCTAGAGCCCACACTCCACAAGAAGAGAAACCACCACAAGGAGAAGCCCGTGCACCACAACGATGAATAACCCCCACTCGACACAACTAGAGAAAGCCCTGTGCAGCAACGAAGACCCAACACAATGAAAAATAAATAAAATTATATCTTTTGACTTATGAAATGACTTACTAACGTGGCTGCAGTTGGAGGCCTCAGCTCCTTGCCACATGGATCTCTACTTAGGACTGCTTGAGTGTCCTCATGACATGGCAGCTGGCTTACCCCAGGATGAGTGATCTAGCAGAAAACAAATCAGAAGCTGCAATGTCTTTTATGACCCACCTTCGGAAGCTGCACTTTGTAATTTCTGCAATGTCTTAATAGTTAAACACTCAGTCCTTTTCAAGTGTGAGGGGCCACACAGGTGCATGAAGATTGGGAGATAATTAGGGGATGATTAGGGCCATCTTGGAGGCTGGCTACCAAAGTGGCTGACTAGCCGAAGACTGAATTCTGTTTTCTTCACTTCTGGAGAGAAAATGGTCTGTGAATCCCATTGGTGGTCTTTGAGGTGTACGAAAGTTACCTCTTGCTCTCACCTCCAGCCGTGTGGCTGAAGGGTCTTGGTGCTCGGGCCGGGTGTCAGGCCTGTGCCTCTGAGGTGAGAGAGCCAAGTTCAGGACATTGGTGTACCAGAGAACTCCGGCGCCATGAAATATCAAAAGGCGAAAGCTCTCCCAGAGATCTCCATCTCAATGCTAAAACCCAGCTCCCCTCAAAGACCAGCAAGCTCCTGTGGTGGACACCCTATGGCAAACAACTAGCAAGACAGGAACACAGCCCCACTCATTATCAGAGAGGCTGCTTAAAATCATAATAAGGTCCCAGACACCCCAAAACACAAACGGATGCGGACCTGCCCACCAGAAAGACAAGATCAAGCCCAACCCACCAGAACACAGGCACTAGTGCCCTCCACCAGGAAGCCTACACAACCCCCTGAACAAAACATAGCCACTGGAGGCAGACACCAAAAACAATGGGACACTACGAACCAGAAGCCTGCAAAAAGGAGGCCCCAAACACAGTAAGTTAAGCAAAATGAGAAGACAGAGAAACACACAGCAGATGAAGGAGCAAGGTAAAAACCCACCAGACCTAACAAATGAAGAGGAAATAGGCAGTCTACCTGAAAAAGAATTCAGAGTAATGATAGTAAAGATGATCCCAAATCTGGGAACTGGAATGGAAAAGATACAAGAAACGTTTAACAAGGACCTAGAACGAAAAAGTAAACAATGATGAACAACACAATAAGTGGAATTAAAAATTTTCCAGAAGGAAACAATACCAGAATAACTGAGGCAGAAGAATGGATAAATGACCTGGAAGATAAAATAGTGGAAATAACTATCACAGAGCAGAATGAAGAAAAAAAATGAAAAGAATTGAGGACAATCTGAGACACCTCTGGGACAACATTAAACACAACAACATTCGAATTATAGGGGTCCCAGAAGAAGAAGAGAAAAAGAAAGGGACTGAGAAAGTATTTGAAGAGATTATAGTTGAAAACTTCCCTAATATGGGAAAGGAAAGAGTTAATCAAGTCCAGGAAACCCAGAGAGTCCCATACAGGATAAATCCAAGGGGAAATATGCCAAGACACATATTAATCATACTATCAAAAATTAAATACAAAGAAAAAATATTAAAAGCAGCAACGGAAAAACAACAAATAACATACAAGTGAATCCCCATAAGGCTAACAGCTGATCTTTCAGCAGAAACTCTGCAAGCCAGAAGGGACTGGCGGGACATATTTAAAGAAATGAAAGGGAAAAACCTACAACCAGGATTACTCTACTAAGCAAGGATCTCATTCAGATTTGACGGAGAAATTAAAAACTTTACAGACAAGCAAAAGCTAAGAGAATTCAGCACCAACACACCAGTTATACAACAAATGCTAAAGGAACTTCTCTAGGCAGAAAACACAAGAGAAGGAAAATACCTACAATAACAAACCCAAAACAGTTAGGAAAATGATAATAGGAACATACATATCGATAATTACCTTAAATGTAAATGGATTAAATGCTTTTGACAAAATTAAACACCCATTTATGATAAAACCCCTCCAGAAAGTAGGCATAGAGGGAACTTTCCTCAACACAATACAGGCCATATATGACAAACCCACAGCCAACATTGTTCTCAGCGGTGAAAACATGAAACGATTTCCACCAAGATCAGGAACAAGACAAGGTTGCCCACTCTCACCACTATTATTCAACACACTTTTGGAATTTTTAGCCACAGGAGTCAGAGAAAAAAAAGAAATAAATGGAATCCAAAATGGAAAAGAAGACTTTAAGCTCTCACTGTATGCAGATGACATGATACTATACATAGAGAATCCAAAAGAGGCTATCAGAAAACTACTAGAGCTAATCAATGAATTTGGTAAGGTAGCAGGATACAACATTAATGCACAGATATCTCTTTCATTTCTATACAATAAAGAAGAAAAATTTGAAACAGAAATTATGGAAACACTCCCATTTACCACTGCAACAAAAAAAATAAAATACCTAGGAATAAACCTACGTAAGGAGACAAAAGACCTGTACTCAGAAAACTATAAGACACTGATGGAAGAAATCAAAGATGACACAAACAGCTGGAGAGATATACCATGTTCTTGGCTTGGAAGAATCAACATTGTGAAAACGACTATACTACCCAAAGCAATCTACAGATTCAATGCAATCCCTATCAAACAACCAATGGCATTTTTTCAGAGAAATAGAACAAAAAATTTCACAATTTGTATGGAAACACAAAAGACCCCGAATAGCCAAAGCAATCTTGAGGACGAAGAATGGAGCTGAAGGAATCAGGCTCTGTAACTTCAAACTGTACTACAAAGCTACAGCAATCAAGAGAATAGTACTGGAGCAAAAACAGACATAAAGATCACTGGAATAGAATAGAGATCCCAGAAATAAACCCACACACTTATATTTAATTGATTTATGACAAAGCAGGCAATATGGAGAAAAAACTGTCTCTTCAATAAGTGGTACTGGGAAAAGGGTCAGCTACATGGAAAGGAATAAAATTACAATATTTTAGCACACCATATATAAAATAAGCTCAAAAGTGAATAAAGACCTAAATGTAAGACCAGAACCATAAAACCTCTAGAGGAAAATATAGAACATTCTTCTGCATAAACGATAGCAATAGTTTTAGGTTCAGTCTACTAAGGCTAATGAAACAAAGCCAAAAATAAACAAATGGGACTTCACTAAACTTAAAAGATTTTGCATAGCAAAGGAAACCAAAGACAATATGAAAAGACAACGTGCTGAAGGAGCAAAAATACTTGCACATGATAAGAAGTTAACACAAAAAGAGGACCAATCAAGGGTTAATATCTAAAATATAGAAACAGCACATACAACTCAATATCAAAAAAACACCCAAAATCTTTTTTAAAAAAGTGAGAAGACCTAAATAGACATTTTCCAAGGAAAAAATACAGATAGACAGCCAGAACACACAAAGATGCTAAACACAGCTAATTGGCAGTAAAATGCAAATCAAAACTGTGAGATATCACCTCACTCTTGTCAGAATGGCTGTCATCAAAAAGATCACAAATAACAAAGGTTAGTGAGGATGTGGAGAAAGGGAAACTCTTGTACACCCTTGATGTGAATGTGAATTAGTGCAGCTACTGTGGAAAGCAGAATGGAGGTTCCACAAAAAACTAAAAATAGAACTACCATAATATCCATCAATCTCACTCTTGGGTGTATATCAGAAGAAAACAAAAACACTATTTCAAAAAAATAACTGCACCCCAAAGTTCAAAACAGTGTTATTTGCCATAGACAAGATATAGAGTCAAACTAAGTGTTCGTCAATAGGTTACTGGATAAAAAAAGATTTTTAATGATGACTTCAACAAAAAATGAAATTTTGCCATTTGCGAGAACATGGATGGACTTGGAGGGTATTATGCTTAGTAAAATAAGTCGCAGAGAAAATAAGCCTGGTATGATGTCATTTACACGTGGCATCTAAACAACTGAATACAACAACAACAACAAAACAGACGCACAGATTAAAGAACAGACTAGTGGTTACCATCAGGGAGAGACAGTGTGCAGGAGCAAAATAGTGGTAGGAGATTCTGAGGAAGAATCCACTACATATAAAATCAATAATCTACAGTGACGTACTGTATAGCATGGGGAATAGAGCCACTCTTTTATAATAAGTATAAATGGAGAAGAACCTAAACATTTATGAATCACTACGTTGTACCTCTGAAACTGATATAATAATGTAAATTAACTATAGATCAATAAAATATAAAGTAAGAAACAATAAAGGGGAGACACAGATTATTAGACAGAAATCAATTAAATAAACACAAGTTTTGGAAATCAAGAAAATAAAAAACAACATGTAAGAAATAACATTGGCATTTAAAGTGTTCCATCTATTCATTTAAAAGAAATCATTTAAGTGGTAAAAAATGTTACCCATTCTCACAATTTTGTATATCTAGGGTAAATTATTATCTACAAAAATATGTTACAAATATTCACTCAAAAAGAAAGAGAAAATTTGGATTAACCAATTTTAGTGTAGAAATTTAATATCAAAGACTCTATCTAAAATTGATTTGAATAAGTTCTGTCAACGTTGAATAAGTTCTGTTAGCCACTTCTAGTCTCCTTGTGATGTAAAATCTTTTAAAGCATGAAAATCAACCTTTCTACATTATTCCATTAGACATACATAGAAGTTAAAGAAATGAGAAGACAGAACAATCAACCAGGAAGGTGAGTTTACTGAGAAACAGTCATTCGTTCTCCCTCCTCCTTTTCTTTTCCTCCTTTTCCAGGTCTCTTTCGTTCCAATCAAGAGAAGTCTTGAGAGTTCTGAGACTATTTCTTTAAGGGCTTCAAATCGCCATACCTACATCCTCTGCCACAACTACACACACGGGAACAAAAATAAACCTCTGCTATCTACTCATGTAGGAGGGATTCGTGCAAAATAAACTCCTACATGGAGACCAACAGGTGAGTTTTCTACCTGTTCTTCATAATGTCTTTCCATTACAGTAAATCCCACACATTATGAGGCAGAAGGGGTTATGAGCTCTTCCTTGAAGTCAAAAAACTTGCATTCATTTCAAGTACCTGGTGATCACAGGGTACAGCCAGGGAAGATGCCATCCCCCTTGGGGGGGGGGGCGGTGAATGGGCTCCCGCAGCCATGCACCTCCTGATGTACAGATTCTGGAGAAACCAAGGGCGGTCACACCGCACTCAGCCTGTCAGGCTGTCGGGCCACTGCGCAACCCCACCAGCCTGGAAGTGCCCCATTAGTTGCTGAAAGCAAAACTGTGTCCCCCCTGTGAAGCCAGGCAATTTGGGCCAGAGAGTCAGAGGAGACCGGTAATCAACTCCTCCTCTCTGCTCTCCTCCTTGGGGTTACAGCAACCCCATTTCCAAACCCAAATCTGACCCTGCAGTGCCAAACTGGGAGCGCAGGTGGGCTCTGCCGGTGCTTCGGCGCCCTCTGGAGGTTGTCTGCTCTAATAGCAACTCTCAGCCCTGCCTCCTCCTCCTTCCCTAGTCCTGGGGGCTGCCTGGCCTCCTGCAGCTGCTGACATGATTTCATTCTTATTTTTTCTCCAATTACAATGAAGTATCCTACAGAGGTTTGGAATCTCTTGAAGAAGGAAGATCTTTTAGTCAATACACCTTAACCGTGAGAAGCTGGTTTCAAGAATGAACCTGATATACTGTATGTTTGTCCTGATGATTCCAAGGGGAGACAGCTCAAGTTTCCTAAATCATAAGAAAAACCAAGGTAAATAGGATATTCTGAGCCAGAGATGAAAAGTCAGTTTTTAGCTCCCACTCCTCATATCATACGATTGGATTTAAATCAATCAGCTGCCACTGGTTTTTAAATCACATGACCCAACTTTAAATCAATCAGCTGCTTACCTCTAACTCACGTGACTTGGCTTTGAATAGTTAGACATGTAGAGGTATAAAAATGATGTTCTGAACAATAAATGGAAAAAAACATCTTAGAAAGCTTTTTTCTTTTCGAATGGATGATTCATTGCATACAGAGTAAAGGATTCTCTTCTGGATTTCTTGAACTGTAAACACATACAGTGTCTCCGTTGGTGCGGTTGACTTAGTTTTTTGTTTTTTTCGGTGTTGTTGTTAACATCTTTATTGGAGTATAATTGATTTACCATATTGTGTTAGCTTCTGCCGTATAACAAAGTGAATCAGCTATTCGTATACATATATCCCTATATCCCCGCCCTCTTGCATCTCCCTCCCACCCTCCCTATCCCACCCCTCTAGGTGGTAACAAAGCACCGAGCTGATCTCCCTGTGCTATATGCAGCTGCTTCCCACTAGCTATCTATTTTACATTTGGTAGTATATATAAGTCCATGCCACTCTCTCACTTTGCCCCAGCTTATCCTTTCACCTCCCCATGTCCTCAAGTCCATTCTCTATGTCTGCATCTTTACTCCTCAGCAGCGACTCCTGCAAGGGGTGGACACTTCCTTTTATGCTCAGGGGTATCCCCTAGTTTAAATACGATTTGAGTTTGATCCTGTGAAACCATCAGAACTTCCCACCAGAGATAAATGAGGAGATTCTGGCCTTTATTACTATGCACAACAAACATGGGTGTCCTGGCTGTACTTGCCAACCCTCCTATTATACCCATCTAATTTTATCCACCTTCCACCCTGTGAGTACCTTTGACCAACCCTGAGCTCAGACCCCTGACTTATTAGAGTGACTTTTTCACTCTTCCTTTAAAAATGGACAGGTAATAAAATGAATTTAACCTAGAAGCAGCAGCTCAGTAAGGGAAATAAAATCACCAGAAGTTATATAATCAGAGCCACAGCCATCCAGGGCTCTTTTCTCATCTGCTGGGTCATAAGAATGGGACCTTCCTAAATTTGAAGGGCATCCAATCAAATAAGTAAAGGCGTTGCTCACCTCTGGCTCTTGGAGGGATTGCTAGGCAGTCTACCCAGTGTATACTAACTGCAAAACACTGTCATAGTTTTGAAACACCTATGTTCCAGGAAAGCTTTTTGGGGTGCATGGGGAAGTTTTATTTATTTTTTTGACATGAAGCAAAAAATAAATCACCAAGTTCTTTGTGCACAGGACTTCTTAAGAGGACAGTAGAAGGAAGGAATGGGCAGAAAAGACTATCTCCTCTGAAGTGAAGGTCATTTTTCCAAAAAAGTAGGATTTAGTCTCAGTTTAAGGAGAACACTTTTAAATAGCTGGGACAGCTCCAAACTGCAGTTTAGGGAACAAGTGCTTCAAAAGAACAGTGCTTTAAAAGTCCTGGCAAGGCAGCAAGAGGATGAAGAGTTGGTTTTGCGTAGTTTTGAACACAGGAGTAAAGAAGCAGAGGCATCTCTGACTAAAAGGCCCTGAGACCCTATGACATCAATGGGTCAGTTGCAGGGGGCAGGGGGTGTGGGGAGCGATATTTCTCTCTCAACGTCTCCCAGGGCAGCCACCCCTCCCTACCCCACCCCCCTACTCCCTTCACCCTTCCTCCCTCCACTGTTGGGTCCCCAGGGACAGCAATTCTTAAGCTGGAGTGCTCAGGCACCATCTCTGCAGTCTGGATTCTTCCTGGAGCCTGGCAAGTTCTGGTACAAGATGGCAGGTCTGCAAGGCCGCTGGGGTGCAGTCGGACCTGGAGGCCTGGAGGGGAACTGGAGCCCTGAAGCCCACCCACGTCCTTGAAGCTGAGGGAGGAACACATCCTCCTAACAGTACTTCTCAGGGCTCAGCGGGCTCCCCACCCGACGGTGATCCATACTCACTTGAGGCAGCAAGGACTGCCTCTAACTGGCCCCCTCGATTCCGCCTTAAGGGTCCTCGCACATGTGTGAGAGCGCAGGCCCCGGATCTCTTTAGTCGGCAGAGGCCAGTGCTGCCGGGGTCCCTCCAGTCCCATCCCCCAGCCCCTCCCTCTGGGACTGTATCTAATAGAAGAAAGAGCACAGAGGAATTGGCTGAATCAAGGGACCTGGGAGCCTGTGTATGAGTTTGAAGACCGAGAACCTAAGGCGCAATTACATATTACTGGAAACTCTTGTGGGGTGTGTGCGGGGAGGTTAGGAGGCTGAGAGGCTGAGTCGACCTGGTGAGTCCAGCCCCAGGACACCACACAGGCGCGTCCCCCTTTCCCTGCCATCAGACAAGGGCTGCCGCAACTCCAGCCGGGACTCTGCACTTCCCCCTCCCTGATTCTTCTCCAGAAGAGCAGGTGGCCCCCCTCTGAGGGCAGCGGCAAGACAACGGACCAAGTCTCCCTGCACTAAGGCGCTACTGGAAGCTCTTCCTGAACAGCAGTGCTGGCTTGGAGTGAACCCGTGCACCACCAAGTTGGTCTCGTCCTGCAGCTGAGGGACGCAGGGTTTAAGTCAGCTGCCCTGGCTTTAAATCAATCAGCCCCCCCTTTAAGTCAGGTGACCCGACTTAAATCACTGTCTGCCCCTCAAGCCTGCAACTTGAAAAGTTGGGAACTTCACATTTATCCCAGCAGCTCACATAGCAAAATGCACACTGTAGTCACCCCCCAAGCCTGGCTTAGAGGCAGGATATAAGGTAAGGGGATGGGCGTGCACACATGGTGATGAGGGTGTACTTCATGTACCAGAAGGGTCTAGGCACTCTGGGGTACAGCAAGCAGTGCACGATACAGCAGCTCCCTGGCAAAGCTGGTGATGCACAGGGAGAGCAGGCACACCCAGGTGTGCAGAGGGTCCAGGACGGGAGCCGGGGCACAGCCAGCCGGGAGGGTCTGAAAGCGGAGGATCTGAGCCTTCTTGAGAAAGGCAGACACAGAGGATGGATGAGAAGCAAAGACCAGATGAAATATGGGTTTGAAAACACACCCTGCTCTTGAGATTGGGGTGGGGGCACCCCAGATTTGAATCCTCTTACTCCCCACTTGCTAGTGCTTTGGCCGTTGCCCAGTTATTTAAAAAATGTGACTGATAATATCTAACACATAGAATACTGAATTTGTAGTCGTTTTGCGTGTTTATGTTTCTATAGTGGAATAACCTTTTCTACAAGAAAAATGTATATTTCCTGAAATAAATTAAAACCCCTTTTTAAAAAGTATTATATCGGACTTCCCTGGTGGCGCAGTGGTTAAGAATCTGCCTGCCAAAGCAGGGGACATGGGCTCGAGCCCAGGTTATGGAAGATTCCAAAAGCCGCGGATCAGCTAAGCCCATGCGCCACAACTACCGAGCCTGAAGGCCACAGCTACTGAAGTCCGCGTGCCTAGAGCCGGTGCTCCACAATAAGCGCAGCAAGAGAAGCCACCGCAATGAGAAGCCCGTGCACCGCAACAAAGAGCAACCCCCGCTCGCTGCAACTAGAGAAAGCCCACATGCAGCAACGAAGACAAAACGCAGCCAAAAATAAATTATTTTTTTAAAAAAGTACTAATCCTTCTGTACATGTTCTCTGGGAAGAACAGAGGGAAGGAGTGGGAGAGTGAGAAAGACCAAAACTTAGTGCACATCCATGACGCAGGTGCTCTGCTGGCTCAGATAGTTTTATCCCTACTTTTACAAAGGAGGAAATAAGCTCAGAGAGGTTTAGTAATTTTCCCAAAGCCAAACAGCTATTGAGTGGCAGAACCAGGATCTGAACCAAGTCTGTTACCTTCAAAGCCTAAGCCATCATCACAACAAAACTCAATAAATATTTACATTTATCGAAATACATTGCAACCTGGTGATTTCTTGGCACAATCCTGAATAAGAGTGAGAAAGAAAGAAATAGCATTGTTCATACAGTCAACCAAAATTTTTAGAGCAGCTGCTAGATGCCTGGCCCTGCTTGGCGTTCAGCAGTGATCAACTTGGGCAAGGGATTTCACCTTGCTGGGCCCCTGTTTTCTCATCTGGAAAATGGGATGGGGTGTTTCTCATTTTGTGGGATTGTCCAGCCCTCACATTCTCTGATTCCATAAGAAGCATTTGTTTTCCTGTTTCTTTAAAATTCAATCAGGCCAGGGCTTCCCTGGTGGCGCAGTGGTTGAGAGTCCACCTGCCGATGCAGAGGACACGGGTTCGTGCCCCGATCTGGGAAGATCCCACATGCCGCGGAGCGGCTGGGACCGTGAGCCATGGCCGCTGAGCCTGCGCGTCCGGAGCCTGTGCTCCGCAACGGGAGAGGCCACAACAGTGAGAGGCCCGCGTACCGCAAAAAAAAAAAAAAAAAATTCAATCAGGCCATGAGCTGTGATGAATGTTGTTAGCTGCTCCCCAAATCACTCTATTTCCACCCATTTCCTGTGATCAGGTCTTTCCTCCAACATGACTCACAATCAATCAAGTCACAGAAGCTAAGGGGCACCCAGCAGAATTCCAGCCCTGGCTTCTCAGGAGCTCTGCGGTCTACCTGGCCAGGTAAACTTAACTCACCTGGGACAAGGTGGCCATCCCTAGTTTTGCATCAACATGATCTCAGGCACAAACCTCCTTGTTTTTCCATTTTGTCTTTAAGTTACTTGTTGAAACAACTGCACAAATATGAAAAAGATATAAAATCAGTCATTCTCTGCCCCCAGTGCCTACGAATAAATGATTTTCTGCCACTTTAATGGTAAAGAGAGAACATTTCAGCATTCTGCTGCCCTTATTATTTGTCATTTTTGTTGATATTTGTACTGAATACATCTTTCAATATTTTAACAATGGTACATTTATTTAGGTTGTTCCAGACCCAGCCTTTAGTGGTAAGGGTTTTGTTGTTATATTTCTATTATGTTTCCTTTAAAAATCATTATCCTGTTTAAATGGATTAAGTCAATTTTATAGGCATTTATCTTATGATATTGATGAAATGAATACATAGAGGGCAGTAGTACAAGTTGATTGGACTTGAGAACCTCTATTAGCACAGTTACGTGTAAATATCATCTATATGTAAACCAAAGTACCTGCCGATTGAGATTCTCCGACTCTTTTTCACTGTCTGCCCCTCAAGCCTGTGAGAAATGGAGTATTTCTTGCCATCTCAGTAAACAAAGGATGTCCCAGTCATCAGCACTTGCAGCCCTCCAGTGTGAGCCGCGAGCCCTGAGGAGCTCAGGATATGCAAATACAGAATGCAGGCCCCAGGGAGCTGAGATGCACATCAAAGGAAGGATTTCAGCGAGCCCACACTCTGGCATCTTCGCATACGAAGAAAAGCGCTACATTCCTCCCGTCGGGAGAGCTGGTTTTCCTTAGTTAACAATCACCTTTTATGTTCCCCATTACGTGCGCCAGTCCCCTGCCCTGTCCCCTCCCCCCGGTACTTTAGCTCAGGGAGGAAGGAGCGCAGAGGGGCTCGGCTGAATAAGGGGCCTGCGAGCCTCGGGAGGAGTTTTCAGCCGCTTTCCCCGCAGTCGGGAGGAGGGGCGCTGACGCTGCAGCGGGACCCTGCGCCTCCCTTGCCCCGTTTCCCCTCAGGACGCTCTGGCCCACCCCCTCCCCACGCCCCCCAGGCCCCGCGAGCCAGGCCGAGGGCAGGGGCGAGAGGAGGGACCGAATTTCCCCGGGACCAGACGCTGGGGGCCGCCCTTTCTGCACAGCAGCGGCGGGTGGCAGCGACCCCTGCCCCTCAGAAGCTGGGCTTGCGCTGCCGCCCGGGCACCGGACCAGGCGGAGGGTCGGCGCCCACCTACCCGGCCCGCCGTCCGCACGACTGTCGCGGCTTCGGCCGCCGGGGCCCCTCCAGAGCCGGCAGCCTCAGTGAGGCCGCCCTCCCCTCGGGCTCCGGGGAGTTCCGTGACGGCGGAGGGAAGAAACCCCGAGCCGGGAGTTCCAGCTCTGCGGAAACGCGGGCTCAGTTCTGGGCGCAGCGGGTGGGACCGCTCTGCCCCGAGGCCTTCTGGGAGGGAGGGGGGCGCCGGGGGAGGGAGCCGCCAGGAGCGCAGGGCCCCGTCGTGGTTCCTGGAGGGGCGGCCCGGCCTGGGGGCCCCGCCCACTGTGACCGCCGCCCAGGCCTTTTTCCTGGAAACCTACACAAAAAATTTAGAAAGAAACACGGTCTACAGTAAATGTTCACAAATGATTGTTGCTGCTGTGCTTCCTATTCTATTACACGTGTAAAATCCATAAAACACTTTAAGTTCAAGGTTACCTATGAATTTTTACCTGTCCTTATTATGTCTCTGCTATTCCCAATTGTAGTTAATGACAAAGACTGTGGCATCACTAGTTAAAAATGAGCTTGTGAAAAAAAGGGAATTCAAGCCCATCAGAACTACTGGATCAGAATCTGCACTTTTACGACCTCCCCAGTGTACTTGTGTACCCATGAATAGTTGAAAGGTTCATTTCTACCTCGACATGTCTTTTATGTCTGAGAAATACATTTTATCCAGTTTGATATAAATAAAACACTCAAAAATGCATATGCCTGTGTTGAAACCATCATTTTATCATTTCTTTTCCAGATAAGTATAGTCTCTATAATGGTTTTGTGGATCACATGCCATACTCTTTTCTTGTAGTTAGAAATAAGGTAGAGAAAGTTACTTTGTAATATATATATACATATATATATGTATATATATATATATATATATATATAAGTGGATAATTGAAGACACTCTTCTAAATTAAAACCACTTCTCTTAACTTGCTGTTTTCTCCTTGGGTCACATTATGAACTCTTCCCGTGACCACATGGTATGTGTACTTTTAATTTCAGGGACTGCTGACATTCCAGGATGTGCCCATAGATTTCTCTCAAGAGGACTGGGAATGCCTGACCCAAGATCAGTGGGAATTGTACAGGGATGTGATGTTAGAGAAGTATAGGAACCTGCTCTCCTTGGGTGAGGATACCTTCCTTCCAGAATTCCTTATCCAACCACAGCGTTTAGAGTCCTTCATTTGTAGAATGTCTCCTGGAATCTTCTGCTTCCTACAATAGTGTTTCAGATTGCAACGTTTCAGGAAAGATTGGGAGTTTATTGGTATAATTTATCTTATTCTTTAAAATTGAAGTCTCCCTTTTAGTATACTTTGTAACTGCTTGTGATGTGTCTATATGAACTGTGTACTATATGCTTCTTTTATAGTCCTTATAATATTTTATTGTCTTATTTTCTGTAACAATTTCCCAAGGATTATTTGGGCTTAAGGTATATTAAAAGGGAGACTGCAATTCTGGGACTTCCCTGGTGATGCAGTTGTTAAGAATTCGCCTGCCGATGCAGGGGACACGGGTTTGATCCCCAGTCTGGGAAGATCCCACGTGCCACGGAGGAACTAAGCCAGGGGGCTACAACTACTGAGCCTGCACGCCACAACTACTGAAGCTGGGGTGCCTTGAGTCCGTGTGCTATTTATTTTTTGGAGAATAAAACCACCTCTGAGTGATTAAAATTTAGACCAACTAGTCAAAAGGCTATATCACCTGTTCTTCTAAAACACTGATCAACAGAACAAGTTTTACTAGGGATAACAGTGTAATTGTATTCTAGAGTTCATATCAGCAATATGGTTTATGACCTTGATGCTGGATCACGACATTTCAATGGTATAACTGCTATTAACTGTCTGTTCAACGATTAAAGTCTCACGTGATCTGAGTACAGACTGGAGTCATCCTGCTTGGTTTCTGTCTATTGCAGATTTCTCCCAGTATGAAAGGACAAGAGCAATACGGCTTACTTTACAAAATGTCTTCAAACTAAATGATGATATAATCTACATTCAATTAATTTTTACATACCCTACTGTAGAACAGGGTTTGTTACGGTGGCAGAGCCCGGTAATTATGTAAAACGGAAATCTTTGTCTGCAAAGGTTCAAGTCCTCTTCTTAAGAATATGTTTATAATCAACATTCTTTCACAAATTACCCGATTTAATTCACCATAGCATTCCTCATATTAACTAAATGGAAAATCCTAGGCTATATACAAATCCAGAAAGGGCCAACAATCATCAGCCCGCATGGATTATTACAAACCATTGCTGAGGCATTCAAATTACATATTAAAGAGCCACTATTCCATCAACATCATCAATTTATATATTATTGCCCCAATGCTAGCCTTAACCCTCGCTCCAACAACATGAATTCCTCTTCCCATATTTATCCACTAATTCATGTAAATGTAGGCATACTATTTCTATTAGCCATATCACACCCAGCCATTTATTCCATCCTCTGATGTGAATGAGCTTCAGATTCAAAATACTCACTCACTGGAGCCCTAGGGACAATAGAACATACAATCTCATATGAAGTAATGTAGCAGTTATTCTATTCTCAGTCTTACTGATAAATGGATCATTTGCACTTTCAACAGTAATTATTACACAAGAACACCTATGACTAATTTTCTCTTGACCGCTACCCTGAATTTGATTATCTCCGCAGTAGCAGAAATCCAATGAAACCCCACTTGATTTAACAGAAGTAATTGTCTTCAGTGCAGAAAAAGTAGCAGGCCCACTCACCGTGTCCTTCCTAGAGAATATGTCAATTTCTTTATAATAAACATTTCCACAACAATCTATTTTTAGGAGCATTCGACAATCCCTAGGTGCCAGAATTATATACAGCCCAAGTCATCATTAAAACACATCTAACAATCTCCTTTCTATGAATTCGAGCATCCTACCCACAATGTTGATATGATCAATGTCTACATCTGTTATAAAAAGTTTTTTTACTACTAACATTAGCCTGATGTATATGAGAGTTTTCACTACCTGTCATCATACCAGGCAACCCACCACAAACTTAAGAAATACGATTGACAAAAGAGTTACTTTAATAGAGTAAATCATAGAAGTTTCAATGCTCTTATTCCTGGAATTGAATTCTTCCTAAGAATTTTACATTCCCCATGCTACCACATTACACCACATGCTATATAGTAAGGTTCAGGCCCGTACCCTCAAAATGTTGTCGTAAATCCTTCCTGTACTAATAAACTCTCATGGTTTTTACTATCATTCTACTGACCATTTTCTCAGGAAATATAATTGTATAACAAGCTCACGCTGGTTAATGGTATCCCCATTCTAATAAAAAACACGAACCCATAAGCTACAGAAGCATTCAACAAATATTTCCTAAAACAATCCACCACATCAATACTACTTATAATGGCTATTATCATTAATCTAATACACTCTGGTCAAGGAACACAAAGAATAACAAAAATCTTTAATCCAGCAGCATCCACCCTCATGACAATCGCCCTTGTCACAAAAGTAGGGCTTTCCCCATTTCACTTCTGAGTGTCTGAAGTCACACAAGGCATCCCATGAACAGCAGGCCTGCTGTTATCAGCCTGACAAAATTGCACCCCTATCAGTTTTATACCACATGTCACCATCCATCATGCTAAATATACTATTAATCATAGTGATATTATAAATCATAGCTGGAGGCTGAGGCAGACTTAGCCATACTCACCTGGAAAAAATTACACCCTCCTCATCAATTGCCCATATAGGATGAATGACAGCTATTATAAAGTACATTCCAATTATAACAATCCTAAACATACGAATTTATATCATAACAACACTCTCTTCTTCTTATTTATGCCCAGATCATGTACTACAAGAGTATCATTATCACACACATGAGATAAAACACCTCGCATCACAATTTGTTTCCTCACCATTATAGTATCATTAGGACATTGCCCATCATTATCAGGGTTTTCACCCAAATGAATAATTATCCAAGAGATAACAAAAATGATAACATCATTCTACCAACACTAATAGGCATCATAGCAGTCCTCAGCATATATTTCTACTTGCAGCTAACATACTCCACATCACTAACTATGTTCCCTTCATTAAACAACACAAAAATAAAACAATTTGAACATACAAAGAAATAACCTTCCTATCATTACCAATCATAATATCCACACGATTACTACACATAACACCCATTCTATCAGTGCTGGACTACGAATTTAGGTCAGTTCAGACCAAGAGCTTTCATAACCCTAAACAAGTAAAATTTACTTAATTCCTAAAAATAAGGATTGCAAGACTTCATCCTACATCAATTGAATGCAAAGCAAACATTGTAATTCAGCCAAATCTTTAGGAGATTGATGAGTTTTAACCCCAGGAAACTTCAGTTAACAGGCAAATCCTCTAGTCAACTGGCTTCAATCTGCTTCTCCTTCATTTGAGAAAGAAAAAAAAGAGAAAAAAAGCAGGAAAAATCTTTGGCAGAATTGAAGCTGCTTCTCTGAAATTACAGTTCAATTTGTTGATTCACCACAGGGTTTGCTCAATCTCTGTCTTTACATTTACAGTCTAAAGCTAGCTCAGTCATTGTACCTCTGTTCATACACTGCTGATTATTTTCAACAAATCACACGGATATCAGCATTTTATATTTACTATTTGGTGCTTGAGCTGGAGTACCAGGCAGCACCTTAAGTATATTCATCCAGGCTGAGCTATGCTAACCCGGAGTGCTACTTGGAGATGTCCAAATCTTTAACAGTCCCTGCACTTGTAATAATTTTCTTTATACTTGTACCCATTATATTGCAGGGTTTGAAAACTGACTTGGGCCACTAATAACTCAGACACCTGAGGTAGCATTTCCCCGAATAAATCATGTAAACTTTTGACTATTTCCCCCATCATTCTTACTCCTACTCATATCACCAATAGTAGAAGCTGGTTCTGGTACCAGTGGAACCGTGTATTCAGCTCTGGCCTGCAATCTGGCCCACGCAGGAGCCTCTGTCGACCTAACCATTTCCTCCTTACATTTAGCAGGTGTCTCTTCAATTCCTGTGCTATTACTTTTATCACTATAGTCTTTCATACAAAACCAGCAGTCGTATCCCAATACCAAACACCATTATTAGTTTAATCTTCCCCAGCTATAGCCATATTACTATAATTACCACTCTCAGTCCGAGCAGCCAGGATTGCCATACTGTTAAGAGACAGAAATCTCAACACTACCTTCTTTGACGCTGCAGGAGGAGACCGAATCCTATACCAGCACCTATTCTGATTCTTTGGTCACCCTGAAGACTGCGTTCATGGCCTACCAGGGCTTGTTATAAACTCACATAACATTACATACTATTTAGGATGAAAAGTGCCTTTCAGCGATTTGGGAATGTTATGAGTCATGTCCACTGGCTTTTCAGGATTTCTCTTGTGGGCCCATCATATGTTTACCATGGGGATAGCTGTCGACTCAGAAGCATACTTCGCATCAGCTACCGTAATTACTTCTATCCCTACAGGAGTAAATGTATCTAGTTGATTGGCAACCCTTTCTTTAATTTTTCTTTTTTTTGCTTTTGGCTGTGTTGGGTCTTGGTTGCCGCACGTGGGCTTTCTATGCTTGCGGTGAGCGGCAGCTACTCTTCGTTGTGGTGCGCAGCCTTTTCATTGCAGTGGCTTCTCTTGTTGTAGAGCACGGGCTCTGGCACGTGGACTCAGTAGTTGTGGCACACGGGCTTTTTGCTCCGTGGCATGTGGAATCTTCCCGGACCGGGGATCGAACCCGTTTCCCTTGTATTGGCAGGCCAATTCTTTACCACCGCATCACCAGGGAAGTCCCTGATTAGCAACTCTTCACGGAGGTAATATTATATGACCTCCCACTGTATTATGAGTTTTAGGCTTTATTTTCCTTTATACAGTAGGTGGTTTGACAGGAATCATCTTAGCCAACTCATCCCAGACATTGTCCTCCAGGATACACACTATGTAGTAGCACACTTCCATGACGCAGTGTCCATGGGAGCAGTCTTCACTATTATAGGAGGCTTCCTACACTGATCCCCACTATTCTCAGGTTATACACTTAACTCAGCGTGAGCAAACAGTCACGTCACAGGTATATTTGTCGTAGTAAATACGACTTCCTGCAGCACTTTCTTGGGCTCTCAGGGATGCCACTACGTTAGTCTGAGTACCCTGAGGCACACACAACATGAAATATTTTGTCTTTAGGCTCATTCGTCTCAGTAGCAGCAGTAATGCTAATAATCTTCATACTGTGAAAAACATTTGTGTCCAAACGAGAAGTCTCAGCACTAGAAACTGCTACTCCTAACCTAGAATGGTTACACAGAGGCCCTCCACCGTATCCTATATTTGAAGATCCTACCGATGTAAATGTAAAATAAGGAAGGGCTCAAGTCCTTTTCAAGCAGTTTGAAGCCAACAGCATAACAAATATGTCTTTCTCAAAAAATGAGATAAAAGTAAAAAGTGATGCAAATTTTTCAAAGTAAAATTATAGGTTAAAATAGTGTCTATCACGAAGGCATACCAATTTCACCTAGGGTCTCAAGATACAGCATTATCGATTATGGAAGAACTTTTATATTTTCATCATCACACAATAGTGATTTTTAAAATAAGTTCTCTAGTCCTCTATATTATTTCACTAATGTTGACAACTAAACTACCTCATATACATAAAATAGATGCACAGGTAGAGAAAATGTGAACAATTTACCAGCCATTATTGTAATCTTAGCTGCTCTATCATCATTGGGAATCCTTTACATGACACATGAAAGCAATAACTCTTCCCAAACCATACAAACTATGGGTCAGTAATGATACTGAAGCTGCAAATACACAGATTATGAAGATTTAAATGTTGACTCCTCTGTAATCCCCACATCAGAGCTAAAACCAGGAGAATAATGACTAATAGAAGTCAACAACCTAGCAGTATAGAGATAGTCATTGAATATTAGTTTCATCTGAAAATGTTTTACACTCCTGAGCTGTTCCTTCTCAGGCCGAAAAAGAGCTGCTAACCCAGGATGGCTAAATTAAAGAACCCTAATACCAACAGGACCAGGCCGATGTTGTGGGCAATGATCAGTAGAGGTCGTTTTCCTGAGTTCAAAGACAGCACAGAGGGATATGGCTGAGATATGGGGTGAATCTGGAGCCCACGGGGATGCACTCTCCAAGCTCCAGGATAGGAATGGGGCCTCCGGGGTCCCAGGCCACCCACCACGCCCTCCCAAGCAGCATCTTGGCAACGTTCCCTGTCAGTGATGAGGCAGCCCTAGCACTTGTCATGCCCCAGTGCTGTGCCCTATGTGAGCCCCATGCTCTTGGGACCACACCCACACTCTGCAGGTCCATGCTGCAGGGTCCTTCATGCCTCAGGAGTAGAGACCACACAGCAAGCAGCTCACTCCCCAACCAGCAGGAGGAGGGGAGGAGAGCAGGGGCACCAGGGGAATCTCACTCAGACAACACCCCAGGGGTGCCAGTGGGGCCAGTGATGATGCAGATGAGGCCCAGGCCAAGAGATGGGACCAGAGGACCCAACAGGCAGCTGGTCAGGTCCTGGCTCATCTGCACCCCAGATGCCTTTGTCCCTCATACACCCCCTTCCTCATACACCCTCTCCTTAAATGCAGATTCTTCAGATGCAAACAGGCAGAGCTTCAGACTGAAAGTCAGCTCTTCCAAAGTGACCCGTCAGCAAACACTGCAGGATTCCACTCCAGTGGGTGCCCTGGAGTCGACAACTCAGGGACTGAAGTGGACGTCGGTGCCAGGGGCAGTGGGAGGGAATGGGGAGTGAGACTTTCACGGTTGTGGAATTTTGGTTTTGCAAGATGAAAAGTCCTAGGGATGGTGGTGACGGCTCCACGAGAAGGTGAGAATATCTGATGCCTCAGAAACGGGCACTTAACATGGTGACGATGGTAAAGGGATGTGACGTGTCTTATTTCACTTAAAATAAATTCCTAAAATAATGTCTTGTTAATTGAGATTCCATTTCGACTCCCCTTCATCACAAATGTCAGAGGCCAGACACAGTCCCCTACCTTAGGGGCCATCATGGTACCCTCAGAGTACGTGGGAGACCATTCTTAGGGAGGGCTAGTCTGTGCTCACCTGACCTCTGTCCAGGGGGACCCAGGCAGTGGAGACCCCCATAGATTAGACATATGATATGCTATGATATTAATATGATACCACCAAGCGTTGTCACTCACCAGAACACAGGGCAGCAGCCCACTCAAACATGCCTGACCTCATATGAATGTGACAAGATTAAGAGAAGAAAAGGAACCACAGGTTAATCAGGGCAACATCCTCAATGCAGAGGTTGGAAATCTCAAAGGGGAAAAGACACACTGCAGGCAAAGAGCACATATGGGGTCTCCCCGTACATGTGATCCTGACCCATGCAGATGTGGTGAGACCCACACAGACCTGCACTCTATACCTGGGGTCGCACATCCACACTCACAAGGGTGACCCACCTTCCCAGACCCTGCACCTAAAGTCACACGTTCTCTCTCAACAGGTGACACCTCCTACACAGACCCTTCCACCTGAGTCACATGTCCACAGTCCCAGGGTGAACAGCCCTCCCCAGACCCTGCACCAGGGGTCACACATCCCCTTGGTCAGGCCACCATGGCTCTGCTGGTGGCTCCCCTACTGTGGAAACAAGCTGGGTCCCTGGGATGGGAAAAAGTGGCAGGTGGGTCTCCTCTCCCCACACTTGTCCCAGAGAAGTCCTCCTCTTTCCCTTTGGTTCTGTTGATTTTACCTGTGTTTAAAGCTTTCATGCTAGAGGTGAACACACTGCTTGGTTCTGGCAGGCTCAGTCCCTTCTTGTCTCACATACTTGTTGAGAAAACTCACAGGACAGCAGGGCTGAAAGCCGAGGGGCAGCTCTGGACGCTGCTGAGTAGGGACGGGAGACTGGAAGGAGAGCTCAGCAGCAGCCTCAGCTGTTACCCATCGGCCTTTTGCCCAAACTGCGTGCCCTGCAGTCATTTCACCAGCTAAACCTGCCTCCCTACACACCATGCACGTGCCGGTGAACTGGAATAATCGGCAGGTAGCCCTCCTAAGGATTCTCCACGAGCCCCAGGGAAGGTGAACCTTGCAGGGATTAAGACTAAGGCCCCGACCACAGCACTGACCCTTGGGAGGACCAGGTAACCACACTCACAAAAGAGGCTGTTATGTAGACAAGCCCACCTCAGCTCCAGACCCCAGATATCTAAGCACTGTCCTTCAGATGCAGGCACAGAGCTTCCCAGTACTGAGGCCAGGCCGGGTTTCTACCCAGGTCCCCATAGTCCTAGCGTACACAGAACATGGTCAGGTCTAAATCTTCTTATTATAGACAACACATGGTCAGCTCTAAACATAATCAGTAGACAGGACAGACAGAGGTCTAAATCTACCGTGTAGACAGAGCTTGATCATGTTTAAACTAGCTTAGGGCTGATCTCATAGGAGGTACAGATCACACACATGCGTCTCTCATCTTTGGACACTCACATCAGGAAACTGAACAAAATCTTTGTCATTAAACATTTCAACAGGCAAAACAGAAATGTTACCAATATCTCTGGCCACCTGATGGTCAGGATCCACGGGTGAGCCACGAACTTCTTAGAGTGCAGCCCAGTCTGCTGCCAGGATTGACAAGAAGGGGCCTGATTCCAGCCTCCCAGGCTTCTAGAAAGAGGCGGCAGCACTGGAAGCCCGGGCAGGACAGTCCTGCATGGTCCGGGCCGGGAGATCTGGTCTGTCCATTCTGCTGGCTGATTCTGGGTGGGGTGCTCAGGGCCTCTGAGAGCCCTGCACTCAGGTCCTGCTTCCCTGCAGCGTGTGCATGTGCGTGTGCATGTGCGTGTGCGTTTGTGTGTAGAGGGGGCGGTGGCCGACGGCTCCTATGGCTCCCGTCCCAGGCACTGTGTTGTCTTCGAGGTGAGGCACGGGGAGAGGTAGGTGCACAGAAGCCTTTGGAGAGGAGAACCCACCGCGGAACTCCTTGCACACTGGCTCGCCCCACCCGGGGACCCGCCTGCCCATCGTGGGCCGCATGTCACCCCCCAGCCCCCACCCCCGAGGGCAGGGCGCCTGCTCTTTCAAAAGCACAAGGTCTCACATGAAGGAGACCCAATGGAGCTGTCACGTCCCCACTCCTGATGCTGAGTTTGGGAGAATGAACCCCCTTGACTGGGCGATGGGACCCTGTGAGGAAAGAGGTGGCGGCCCCAACCAAGTCGGGGCCTGGCTGAGAGATGGGAACACAGGAGCCAAGTGCAGAGCCTGGAGGCCAGGCCAACAGGAGGGGCACCCCAGGCAGTGGCCGGGCTCTCCAACTGTGACATTGTAGCTTTAGGGGACCTGGGGCAGGTGACTGAATGTGATGGGGGTCTAAGCTGCACCCTGAATGGGGTTTAAAGAAGGTGTGAAGGATGTTACTGAGACAGTGACAGTCATTGGAAGAGAGACTCTGTGTCAGGACATCCTGCTCCATCCATTTAAATCCCTGAGATCTGTGACCTTTGCGTGGCTACACAGGATTGTTAGAGCAGGTGCGTGCGGACATATCTGGGGCACAATTCAGTCTGCAACCAACTTGCAAGTGGTTCCAGAAAACACACAGTGTGCGCACAGGCAAGCACAGCACAAACATATGCAGGTGCACAGCACAAATATATTCACACACTAGCATATGAACACACACGCACACATATGCCCATGCACACACTAACGTGTGCAAGTGCACGTACCTATGCACATGCACACGCATAGCACACACACAGGGAATAAAGTGAATTCGTAAAGCATTAATTCCTGAACACAAGTGAAGCTGACATGTATTCTTCCCTTTTTCTTAGCTTTGATGATTTTCACAATAAAAAAGTTTAAGAAAAAAGTTAACGGCAAATGACTTTTGATTCATAGGACTTTCTGACGTTATTCCACAAATATTAGGACATGAGAAATGAATGTAGATATTACATGTGTCCATTAACGGACGAATGGAGAAGCAAACCATGGTCCATCAATACGAGGGAATGTTATTCAGCCTAAAGAGGAAGGCAGTTCTGACACAGGCTGCAGCAGGGATGAACCTTGAGGGCATTACGCTCAGTGATGTAAGCGAGGCACAAAAAACAAACAGTGCTTGACCCACTCATACAAGACCCCTAGAGCAGTCGGAAACATAGAGACAGAAAGTAGGGTGGTGGGTGCCAGGGGCTGAGGGAGGGACCATGGGGAGTGAGTGTTTAACGGGGACTGTTTCAGTTTTGCAAGATGAAAAAGTTCTGGAGGAGGATGGTGGTCAGGTTTGCACAACAGTGTGAATTACTTCTTGACCCTGAAATGTGCACTTAAACATGGCTAAGATAGTACATTTTATGTTATGTGTATTTGACCACAATTTTCAAAACTTTTAAAAAAAGAACAGGAAATAGTCCATGAATGCGACAAGATGCACAACTTCACTAACAACCAAGGGGTTAAAACCATAAGAAAACGACTGTGCACAAACCTACCAGAATGGCAGACATGAAGACACAGTATGAAATCTCAGCAGGACGTGGAGCAATGGAAAGCCTGGTGCGCAGCGGGCGGTGCAACCACTTCTGAAACAATCTGGCCTCAGAGAGCGCACTCCGTGCACAAAGACCCACAGTGTTCCTCCCAGCTGAACACAAACCCCCCAGCCCTGCACCAGGACACACGGACATGGACTCCACAGCCTCAGGAGCCAAACCTGAGAGTACCTGAAGGCCATCACAGGCAGATGCAGAAATAAACCATGCACACTCTTAGGAAGGAATATTCCACAGCAATGGAGTATGTTTTGTTTAAAGGTAGTAAAACTATAAAATTTATTTTTAAAAAACTATATTCACAAGATGAAAGAATCTCATGGCCACAATGCTGAGCCATCAAGAGCAATAAAGCAGCGAGCACGGTCCACCCCCTTACGGACTTTGGAACTAGGCAAAGCTGGGCAAGCACGGTCCACCCCCTTACGGACATTGGAACTAGGCAAAGCTGGGCTGCGTTGTTTAGGGACGCGTGCTTGGGCGTAAGCTATGAGGACAAGTCACTGACACTACATCGGGAGAACAGCTACCTCACGGCGGGGGGGAGGCTGGGACGAGGGAAGGGCACTCCTGGGTGTCCACTCGTCAGGTTCTGTTTCTTGATGTTTATGATTATTCTTTACATGTATATAACCTAATCCTTAATATGTACTTACAGCTTATCATTTTGGTTTATTAAAAAAGGGGTCTCCCCAACAAAGTAGAAGGACACCTGCTTCTCCCAGGGAAGAAAAGGAATAGTTTCTACCAGTGAGGTATCGATCCCATGGCTGCTTCAACCATCAAGCCTGACAGCAACTCCCGTGAGAGGGGCACCGGGGCCACGACACTCCGAAGGAGGCTGTGGGGCCTCAGTCCTGGGCCACTGCCTCTGCGGAGCCCACGGCACCTGGCCAGAGTCCCCAGTCATTCCCTGCGCGACCCTTTTGCCTTGGTTGCTCTGGCACAGCTCGGCCGGCACCATCGCTGGGAGAGAAAGAAGAAACGTGCGGAAGAGGGAAGCGGGCTTCCAGCTGACCCACCTCCTTCTACGGAGACGATGCCACAGTCCCTAAGAGAGGACAGCAAGGCCACGGAATCCAGCCTCTCTGCCTGAGCCTGGCCACACTAGCGCCCCACGCTTCTGAGGCCACAGGGAGAATTTCGCGAGGTGCCCTCAGCCCACCTGGTTGGACGCACGGGGCTTTCAGACACGCAGGTCCTGTCCGACCCGCACCTCTGGGTCACATTCTGGAGGTGCGCCTGCAAGCCTCCAGGTTTTCGCTTTTGGTAACAGCTTTACTGAGACTGAATTTCTGTACCACACAGTTAGTTCACCCACTGTAAGTATTAAGCTCAGCGGTGCTTTGCATATTCACAGGGCTGTGCAGCCACCAGCACAATGCATCTGACAACATTTCCATCGTCTCCCCAAACCCCACTCTTCAGAGGTCACCCCTCCTTTCCCGCAGCCCCGGCATCCCCGGTCCACGTTCTGTCTCTGTGGGCTTGCCTGTTCTGGATGTCTCATGTACGTGGAATCCCTAATTGTCTTTTTCTGTCTGGCCTCTCTCACTGAGCGTCATGTTTTCGAGGTTCATCCTCATCATAGCTTGAGTCAGTGCTTCACTCCTTTTCTGTGGCTGAGTCACCCTTAGCCTCTCTGCTTTTAACTCTATAATTAATTGTGTCGCCCTGCCTGCACCACACAGGGCTGATGAGGATTTCACCTTCCATCATTCTTGGGCTGTAAGCTGAACTTTGAACCAACACCAAGGGATCTTGTGCAGAGGCTGAAAGGCCAGTCCCACACGGTGCATAGTCGCCGTGTATGACCAGAGCCCAGGAGGAAGGGTGAGAAGGGCCTGCCTGTTTACGGGACCAGCATCCTACGGTCTCGTGGGAAACCAACTCACTCGTCAGCGTCTCGTGAGAGCTGCTCCCCACCGTGCCAAGCGGGCAAGACAGACTGGTCAGGGACCACGGTGCTGCCTTCAGTTCAGGCCCACTCCTACTAACTGTCTAGTTGGAAAGTGCTGAGGCTCCAGAGGAGAGTCCTTCCTGCTTCTTCCAGCTTCTTGGGGCTCCAGGCATCCCTGGGCTTATGGCTGCATCCCTCCCATCTCCGCCTTCATCGTCATGGGGCTTTCCCTCTGTGTCTGTGTCTCCATCATCATATAAGGACGCAGTTACACAGGATTGGGACCACCCTAAGGCCCCTGTATCACCTAGGTACACCACCAGGCCCTACTTCCAAATGAGGTCCTGGCCTGAGCCCCTGGGGTCAGGGCATGGACGTCTCTTTCCCTGGGGGGTACACAATCCCCCTTCAGTCTGAGGTAACAGTAATGTTGCCCAGGAAACAAGCCAGCCCCTTACCTAAGCCAGCGCCTCGAAGAGGTCTGAGCCCGCCTGGTCTCCTGGAAACTGACTGGGCAGGAGAGTGTGGCTCCGGACCCGAGTGTGAAGGACACCAGGAAGCATCCGTGTGAGGCTCCCCTTCGCAGCGGCAGCGCTGGACCAGCTGATGAGCTCCAGCAGGGCAACCCCGAGCTCCTTAGAGGACACGACCCACGTGGACTGGGGGCGACAGGCAGCAGTGAGTGGGCGTGTGATGAAGCGTATGTGACGGGCCTGCAGTGAGCACATCTGTGTGTGTGACAACAGGCACACGTGATGGGTCAGCAGTGAGCACACATGTCTGAGATCAGGTGCGGTGCACACTCACGTGATCAGGTTCGCATGGCGTCTTAGCGGGCAGGGCACCACAGGGCTGCAGTGCTGCCACGGGCTCGAGCCACCACCCTGCCTGGTGTGGAGCATCCCTCCCCCACCACGTGCCCCAGCAGCTCCTACGTCCGCAACTGTGCAGTGGCTGCACCTGCGCAGAGTACTTCCCCTGGGCAAGTACTTCTTGAAGAGGGTCGCCTCCGTGGTGACGGCGACCTTCCTCTTCTGCTGCTTCAGTGGTGGCGCCCCTGCCTGCTTTCACCAAGGCATCCGGCCGCAGAGGGCTGGTCCCTGCACCTGAGACCAAAGAGAAGGACTTGAGGGGCTGCGCTTTCTCCCACCAGGAGTCTCATATCCAGGGGCCCAGCGGGGGCACGTCAGACACACAGGGCCGGACATTCTGGTTCATCTTCCCCCAACACGGTGGGCGAAAGGACAGCCACGTGGGACCTCAGACCACGTAGGACAAGGCACGTGTCGAGGACCAGTGAGTGTCCGTTGTTGCAGCACATCCATCCTTGTCGGGCCGGCCCCGCTCCCACGAAGGCTTGGTCTATTAACACAGGGGACCCTGTAAGGGAATTTTCTGTCTGCTGGCTCACTGAAACTGGGTGTTTGGGGGACATGGGGCAGTCTGCAGTTTTGGTGAAGACATTGTTATCTCCAGGGAAAGAGGTGAACACTCAGTCCCCTCTCTGTGGATGGTCTAGTCCTCTGGGTGTCTTGTCTCTTCTTGGGGGTCACTGGGGCTTTATCCTCACTACGTGGGGTACAGGAGGGGAGGGATGCACACGCCCCGGGCTCACTGTGCCTGGGCTCCTGGGGAGGAGCTCTCTGGCCCACATGTTCACAGGCCTCAGTCACCCCTGCTCGACAGCCTCCTCCAGAGACTCGGCAAGAGGACCTGCCCTGTGAAACAGGCTGTCTGGGTCGGGGGGCTTGTGGGTCCCTTCTCAGATGGCCACACTCAGGTCTCGGGGTGGGTGCGGTGGCCTGTGGCCACTCGCCAAGTTCACCACGCTGCTGCGGCTCCTATCTGGGGCCTGAGATGTCCCAGGGGTGGCTGGGTGAGGGGGGGAGTTTGCTGTGACAGGGAAGTGTGGGACAGGGGTCCTGGGCCCTGGGTCCCTCCTCGAGGAGGAGTGGGGGTCATGCCCAGCGGGGGTGAGGCCGGTGACGGTCCTGGGTGTCAGCAGGCACAGTGCCACGCCCCGCAGGCCGGGTGTGGGATTCCTGTGGCCCCGGCACAGAACACCAGACGGGGGGCAGGGTTGGGACAGGGGACTTTTTCTCTCAGGCCTGGAGCCCGAGGTCAAGGTGCTGGGGGCCCGCTCCTCCACGGGTTCTGGGGTCAGTCGGTCCCAGACCACTCCCAGCCCCGTCTCCGTCTCTGCCATGACATCGCCTTCTCCCCCGTGTGTCTGGGTCTAAATGCCCCCCATGAGGACGCCCGCACACAGGTCAGTGACCTCGGCTCACCGCGGGCAGCTCTGTGGTGGCCCATCTGCACACCAAGTCCCATTCTGAGGTCCCGGGGAGTCCGTCTTCCGGGGCCTCTTGAGGTGACAATCCTCTTGGTCGACACAGCTCGTGGGGGCCCCCAGGCCGGAATCCAGGAGCCTCACGGAGGAAGCCGTGTCCTGACTCAGGGAGGATGGACGGACGGGCAGAGGGGGGAGGGAGGCCGAGGGGTGGTCAGCCCTGCCCTCCGGGGAGTGGGGAGTCTCTAGAGGGCCGGGCCGTCAGAGGCGGGCGGCCTGGGCTGCGACGGGTGGCGTCACTTAGGGGCAGGGGCACGGGGGCCTCATGGATGCCCTCTGTCTGCTCCTACGAAGGCGGTGGACCGTGGGCTCCCAGCCAGGTTGGGCCAAGCGTGGAGCGGTTTGAAGACACACCCCAGGGCCGCCTTTGAGAAGGGTCTTGTGCCTGGGGACACGGAGCCTCCAGCCTGCCGGGGAGTGTGGGCTGGTGGCACGTGGGGCTGCCTCAGGGCCCTGAGGAGCTCGAGATGCCTGCTCCAGGCCTCACCTGGTCCGGGACGGAGGGCGGCTGCCCAGGGCCTCCTGCTTCGGGCACCGCCCCTGGGCTGGGCGGGGCCAGCCGGTCCCCTGACCCGTCTCTGCAGCCAAGCTAAGGTTGCTGAGCGGCCAGGGCCGGAGCCCGGCCTGTGGGTGGGATGTGCGTGAGGAGGTCGCAGGACAGTCGTGGGGCGCCCGCATCAACAGAGGCGGGTCATCCACTGGACATACGACAGGAGCGAGCGGGACAGCAAGGCAACCCGACGCCCAGCTCGGGTGGGGAGGCGGCTGCGTGTCCTCCATCTTCAGCACCCAGACGCGTGCGTAGAGATGCTCGTCCAGATACCGAGGGGCTCTTTCCTCCAATGCCTCGTGTCTCATCATCTGGCAGGTGTGGGGGTCCTGGGGTGACTGTGACAACATGCCACAAGCTGGGGTGTCACAACAGCAGAGATTTCTCTCTTGCAGCTCTGGACGCTGGAAATACACAATGAAGGTGTGGTTGGTTCCTTCTGGAACTTCAGGGAATATGCCCTGGCCTCTCCCGGCTTCTCTGGTCTCCAGATGTCCTTGGGCCCATGGACTTGGGGCTGCATCACCCCCACCTCTGCCTCCATCATCACGTGACTTCTCCTCTGTGTCTGTGTCCAGATTTCCCTCTTCTTATAAGGACACCACCTGCTGGATTTAGGGCTCTCCCTAATCCAGCATGACCTCATCTTAACCACATCTGCAGAGACCCTGTTTCAGAAATAAGGCCTGATTCTGGGGTCAGAACGGATGTAAATTGGGGGAGGGGGGACACTACTGAACCCACAGTAGTAAGTGAGGTGTTAGCGGATGGAGGGAACGAGAAGTGCACACCGAACTGACAGGGCATCGTCAGACTGAAAACCGAGGCAGGCAGCTCCAGGTATTAACGGATCAGTTTATTATCGGGTAGTTTACCCACAGGGTGGGATTGGGATGTGGTGAACAACGACTGGAAGCTTGTGCTGCTGCGCTCTGCATGGCCAAGGGGCCACCGGGACAAGTTATGGTTAACTTGTGGGCGGGGTGTGCTTGGAAACAGGACACACATTCCTAAGTCAAGGTTCATGAATGGGTAACTGGCCTCATGGGCACCGGGGACACATCAGTGAAGGTCTTCCTTGTTTGGGGACTAACAAAGCATAGAGGCCACCTGGTCCCGATAATTACTAAACAGCCTCTATTAACTACAAAAGGCTTGAGGACAGAGAAGTGATTGACCACACAGTACAGTCCTGGGTAAGGTCAGCGGAAGGACGAGCCCAGGATGGCATCAGGTATGCTGACAGCCTTACATGGCGGGGAGGCAGGCCTGGGGAAGGTGCGGGCTTGAGTTCCGCAGGTGGCCCAGAGAAAGGGACATGGGCTGGCAGTGGGGTGGGCCTTGCACCTCGAGTGGAACAGGGGTGTGGCCCTCAGAAGTAACCTGACACTTGTTCGTAGGGACCCCTCTGTGCAGGGTGGACACACCTGTGTCCAGGGTCATGTCCTGCTGCATGGGGCCCGACCACTGTGTGACTTCTGCTGGCCGTCCTGAGTGGGAGTATATTGTGTCAGGAGCCTCAGGTAGGACATCCTCCGGGTATGGGGAGGACCCCCAGGAGGCCTTGGAGGTCAATTTTTGTCGGGGAGGGGTGAGGGTTCAACTCTGCCGCCGTAAGTGTGGCGTCCACACATCGAGGGGCCAGTGTTATCAGTTTACCTGAGGAAACACACTTTCAGGTACCCCTTGCGTTACGGGAAAATCCTGTCTCTAACATGCGGATGTTCAGGTAACTGGAAGTGCTCCAGCCTTACTCTGTGGCTGGGCCCGTGCTCCTGCAACTCCCGAAGACTGACTGCAGCACCGTTGGCTTCACCTGGCAGGTCCCAGGCTTGGGGCGAGGGAGATTGGGCAATGGCCTTGGTGTCCAGGGCTGCAGTCAGGCAGTGCCCGGCCACCGGCCCCATGGAGCTGTTCACAGTGCGATGACAAATCCAAACGGATTCTGTCCTGTGCTGTTGGGAACAAGCCCTGGGTCTGCCTCTGGACTGTCCCTGCGTGGGGTTGTTCATGCCCTCATTTACACTCCACAGCCCCCACGAGGTCACCTGGGGTCCCAGGAATCACCTGGGAAAGCCGACAGGTTCTCTTGGCAGAAATGGAAATTCCCTGAGGTGTCAAGTTGTTGATGTGACGAATTATTTTTTTAGTTGCGATTAAAATATATGTAACATAAAATGCACCATTTACCATTAACTTGAACAACTCCGTGGTATTGATCACATTCACGATGTTGAGCCAGCACCACCTCCATCTGGTTGTACAACATTCTCACCCCGCCAAAAGGAGACCCCTCCCCCTCCCCTAGCCCTCGGCACCACTAACCCCCTCCTGTCTCTGTGGCTTTGCCTCTAATGGACATTTCCTATAAATGGAATCATAGTTTGTGGTTGCTCTTGGCTGAATGTTTGTGTCCCACCAAAATTCACATGTTGAAATCCTTACCCCCAAGGTGATGGTATTAGGAGGTCGTGCTTTTGGGAAGTGATTAGATCATGAGGGTGGAGCCCCTATTATGGGATTAGTGTCCTTATAAAAGAGATGTCAGAGAGCTCCCTCACAACTTCTCCATGTGAGGACACAGGGAGATGCCACGTACAACCAAGAAGAGAGCCTCACCAGAACCTGACCGTAGTGGCATCCTGATCTCTGACTTCTGTCCTCCAGAACTGCAGGAAATACATTTCTGTTGAATACCCCAGCCTGGTAGTTTCTTATGGCAGCCCAAGCGGACTAAGACAGTGTCCTTCTGTGTCTGGCTTCTCTCACTGAGCACTGTGTTCTTGAGGATCGTCAACACTGTAACGGGTGTCAGTGCTTCACTCCTTTTCGTGGCTGAGTACTATTCTATTGTGTGGATGGAGCACATTGTGTGTATCTGTTCTCTGTTTACCTGTTCATGGTCATTTGGGTGGTTTCCACGTGTTGGCTGCTGTGAGTCATGCTGCTATGAACATGCATGTACAAGTGTTTGTGTGGACGTGTGGTTTCCTTTCTCCGGGGTTTATACATAGGAGTGGAATTGCTGGGCCTTGTAGCGACTCCGTGCTTGACATTTTGAGGAACTGCCGGACTGTCTTCCAAAGTTGTGGCACCATTTCACATTCCCACTGGCGCTGTTTGAAGCTTCCAATTTCTCTCCTTTTTATTGTCTGTCTTTTGGATTCTAGCACCTTAGTGGGAATGAAATGCTATGTCATGGGTGTTCTGTCAGCCCATTAGACCCTCACCCCTTTTATACCAAGTACTTTGTAATGCTCCCCTCGCTTTCTGAAATCAGAGGCAGAGATGAGATAATCTCTCTACACATATAATTTAAGTATAATTATGTATATGTGTATATGCATCTCTAGTTACAATAGAGAGAATTAAAGATAAATACATTTTATTGAAATAATACATAACTTAATAGGTGAATGCTTGGCTTCAACTACACTAAGTAATCAGATGTTTGCTTAAATTTTTCTTCAATTTAGATTTAAGAAAAGGCAGGTAACATTCAACTCGATTCAAACTCTATACTTAATGTTTTTAAATGAGGACAAATAGGCATTGTTGTATAGAATTCGAATTACTTTGGTGACAGCAATCCTGGTGCATTTACTGACAATTCAGAAACTCTGAGCCACTTTACCAGGAGATTGGATTTTCCAAAATGTCAGAGAATTCTTGGTAAAGGTCTCAATACCTGTGAGAACAAGCTTTCCTAGAATCACATGGTTGTTCTATTCCTGCAAAATTCAGTATATCTTAAAGCCATATAGAAATAACTTGTGTGTAAAGCAGAAGAGAGTCAGATTCTCAGCTCAGAAAATCACGAGCAGGTCCTTCCCAGGAAGGGCGGGCAGGCACAGGACAGTGCCTAAAACAACTGTCAAATACATAGTTCTATAAGATCAGTGATTGTAACAGTATAACTCTAGATATGGGAAGACTCTACAAGAGGGAGCCATTTCCTGGACCATAACACTAGTAGGACAGGCGACCCAGCGGCTCTGGACTACTGTTAACAGGGCCTAGTCCAGTAACAGCACATTGAATGGCCTATCAAGGAAATCCTCGCCTGAACTGGGAATGCGTATTCCAGGTGCCGTGGGATAAATTGGTCATGAAACGCCTCCTAAACCTTGGTCAAAATTAAGACCAAAAGAGAGGGGATTGTAACATAAAGAAAGTTGCCCACAATTCAGTTCTACAAGAATTAAGTCATCATCCACCACAATCGCTGACTTACAGGACACCCTGAAAGGAATTCAGGGCAAAGGTCAGGATGCGGCACTTTGTGCTCTGGGCCAGAACCGGCCCGCAGAAAGTTCGATATTTTCAGAGAAAATTTTTATGAACCTGGATTCTTGCCTCTTCCCACATTTAGAAAAGTACTAAAACCATTGAGGTATCTGTCCCTCCTGAATAGCAGTAACCTCTTATCAAGCTGTGTGCTTCGTTGCACGCACCCCTTCACCAAATTCACACAAATGGGTCACTTTTTAAATACAAGCAGTTCTTTTCAGTTTTCACGTAGAGAAAAGACAGTCATGAACAGCATTTCACAGGAGAGCAAACTGAATGGGCCAAATGACAGTGGTGAGATGCGCGCCGTGTCCTACGTGGTCTGAGGTCCCACGTGGCTGTCCTTTCGCCCACCGTGTTGGGGGAAGATGAACCAGAATGTCCGGCCCTGTGTGTCTGACGTGCCCCCGCTGGGCCCCTGGATATGAGACTCCTGGTGGGAGAAAGCGCAGCCCCTCAAGTCCTTCTCTTTGGTCTCAGGTGCAGGGACCAGCCCTCTGCGGCCGGATGCCTTGGTGAAAGCAGGCAGGGGTGCCACCACTGAAGCAGCAGAAGAGGAAGGTCGCCGTCACCACGGAGGTGACCCTCTTCAAGAAGTACTTGCCCAGGGGAAGTACTCTGCGCAGGTGCAGCCACTGCACAGTTGCGGACGTAGGAGCTGCTGGGGCACGTGGTGGGGGAGGGATGCTCCACACCAGGCAGGGTGGTGGCTCGAGCCCGTGGCAGCACTGCAGCCCTGTGGTGCCCTGCCCGCTAAGACGCCATGCGAACCTGATCACGTGAGTGTGCACCGCACCTGATCTCAGACATGTGTGCTCACTGCTGACCCATCACGTGTGCCTGTTGTCACACACACAGATGTGCTCACTGCAGGCCCGTCACATACGCTTCATCACACGCCCACTCACTGCTGCCTGTCGCCCCCAGTCCACGTGGGTCGAGTCCTCTAAGGAGCTCGGGGTTGCCCTGCTGGAGCTCATCAGCTGGTCCAGCGCTGCCGCTGCGAAGGGGAGCCTCACACGGGTGCTTCCTGGTGTCCTTCACACTCGGGTCCGGAGCCACACTCTCCTGCCCAGTCAGTTTCCAGGAGACCAGGCGGGCTCAGACCTCTTCGAGGCGCTGGCTTAGGTAAGGGGCTGGCTTGTTTCCTGGGCAACATTACTGTTACCTCAGACTGAAGGGGGATTGTGTACCCCCCAGGGAAAGAGACGTCCATGCCCTGACCCCAGGGGCTCAGGCCAGGACCTCATTTGGAAGTAGGGCCTGGTGGTGTACCTAGGTGAGACAGGGGCCTTAGGGTGGTCCCAATCCTGTGTAACTGCGTCCTTATATGATGATGGAGACACAGACACAGAGGGGAAGCCCCATGAAGATGAAGGCGGAGATGGGAGGGATGCAGCCATAAGCCCAGGGATGCCTGGAGCCCCAAGAAGCTGGAAGAAGCAGGAAGGACTCTCCCCTGGAGCCTCAGCACTTTCCAACTAGACAGTTAGTAGGAGTGGGCCTGAACTGAAGGCAGCACCGTGGTCCCTGACCAGTCTGTCTTGCCCGCTTGGCACGGTGGGGAGCAGCTCTCACGAGACGCTGATGAGTGAGTTGGTTTCCCATGAGACCGTAGGACGCTGGTCCCGTAAACAGGCAGGCCCATCTCACCCTTCCTCCTGGGCTCTGGTCACACACGGCGACTGTGCACTGTGTGGGGCTGGGCTTTCAGTGTCTGCACAAGATCCCTTGGTGTTGGTTCAAAATTCAGCTTACACCCCAAGAATGATGGAAGGTGAAATCCTCATCAGCCCTGTGTGGTGCAGGCAGGGGGACACAATTAATTATAGAGTTAAAAGCAGAGAGACTAACGGTGACTCAGCCACAGAAAAGGAGTGAAGCACTGACTCAGGCTATGATGAGGATGAACCTCGAAAACATGACGCTCAGTGAGAGAGGCCAGACAGAAAAAGACAATTAGGGATTCCACGTACATGAGACATCCAGAACAGGCAAGCCCACAGAGACAGAACGTGGACCGGGGATGCCGGGGCTGCGGGAAAGGAGGGGTGACCTCTGAAGAGTGGGGTTTGGGGAGATGATGGAAATGTTGTCAGATGCATTGTGCTGGTGGCTGCACAGCCCTGTGAATATGCAAAGCACCGCTGAGCTTAATACTTACAGTGGGTGAACTAACTGTGTGGTACAGAAATTCAGTCTCAGTAAAGCTGTTACCAAAAGCGAAAACCTGGAGGCTTGCAGGCCCACCTCCAGAATGTGACCCAGAGGTGCGGGTCGGACAGGACCTGCGTGTCTGAAAGCCCCGTGCGTCCAACCAGGTGGGCTGAGGGCACCTCGCGAAATTCTCCCTGTGGCCTCAGAAGCGTGGGGCGCTAGTGTGGCCAGGCTCAGGCAGAGAGGCTGGATTCCGTGGCCTTGCTGTCCTCTCTTAGGGACTGTGGCATCGTCTCCGTAGAAGGAGGTGGGTCAGCTGGAAGCCCGCTTCCCTCTTCCGCACGTTTCTTCTTTCTCTCCCAGCGATGGTGCCGGCCGAGCTGTGCCAGAGCAACCAAGGCAAAAGGGTCGCGCAGGGAATGACTGGGGACTCTGGCCAGGTGCCGTGGGCTCCGCAGAGGCAGTGGCCCAGGACTGAGGCCCCACAGCCTCCTTCGGAGTGTCGTGGCCCCGATGCCCCTCTCACGGGAGTTGCTGTCAGGCTTGATGGTTGAAGCAGCCATGGGATCGAGATTTCACTGGTAGAAACTATTCCTTTTCTTCCCTGGGAGAAGCAGGTGTCCTTCTACTTTGTTGGGGAGACCCCTTTTTTAATAAACCAAAATGATAAGCTGTAAGTACATATTAAGGATTAGGTTATATACATGTAAAGAATAATCATAAACATCAAGAAACAGAACCTGACGAGTGGACACCCAGGAGTGCCCTTCCCTCGTCCCAGCCTCCCCCCGCCGTGAGGTAGCTGTTCTCCCGATGTAGTGTCAGTGACTTGTCCTCATAGCTTACGCCCAAGCACGCGTCCCTAAACAACGCAGCCCAGCTTTGCCTAGTTCCAAAGTCCGTAAGGGGGTGGACCGTGCTTGCCCAGCTTTGCCTAGTTCCAAAGTCCGTAAGGGGGTGGACCGTGCTCGCTGCTTTATTGCTCTTGATGGCTCAGCATTGTGGCCATGAGATTCTTTCATCTTGTGAATATAGTTTTTTAAAAATAAATTTTATAGTTTTACTACCTTTAAACAAAACATACTCCATTGCTGTGGAATATTCCTTCCTAAGAGTGTGCATGGTTTATTTCTGCATCTGCCTGTGATGGCCTTCAGGTACTCTCAGGTTTGGCTCCTGAGGCTGTGGAGTCCATGTCCGTGTGTCCTGGTGCAGGGCTGGGGGGTTTGTGTTCAGCTGGGAGGAACACTGTGGGTCTGTGTGCACGGAGTGCGCTCTCTGAGGCCAGATTGTTTCAGAAGTGGTTGCACCGCCCGCTGCGCACCAGGCTTTCCATTGCTCCACGTCCTGCTGAGATTTCATACTGTGTCTTCATGTCTGCCATTCTGGTAGGTTTGTGCACAGTCGTTTCTTATGGTTTTAACCCCTTGGTTGTTAGTGAAGTTGTGCATCTTGTCGCATTCATGGACTATTTCCTGTTCTTTTTTTAAAAGTTTTGAAAATTGTGGTCAAATACACATAACATAAAATGTACTATCTTAGCCATGTTTAAGTGCACATTTCAGGGTCAAGAAGTAATTCACACTGTTGTGCAAACCTGACCACCATCCTCCTCCAGAACTTTTTCATCTTGCAAAACTGAAACAGTCCCCGTTAAACACTCACTCCCCATGGTCCCTCCCTCAGCCCCTGGCACCCACCACCCTACTTTCTGTCTCTATGTTTCCGACTGCTCTAGGGGTCTTGTATGAGTGGGTCAAGCACTGTTTGTTTTTTGTGCCTCGCTTACATCACTGAGCGTAATGCCCTCAAGGTTCATCCCTGCTGCAGCCTGTGTCAGAACTGCCTTCCTCTTTAGGCTGAATAACATTCCCTTGTATTGATGGACCATGGTTTGCTTCTCCATTCGTCCGTTAATGGACACATGTAATATCTACATTCATTTCTCATGTCCTAATATTTGTGGAATAATGTCAGAAAGTCCTATGAATCAAAAGTCATTTGCCGTTAACTTTTTTCTTAAACTT
This sequence comes from Leucopleurus acutus, assembly GCF_964270905.1. Classification (NCBI taxonomy): domain Eukaryota; kingdom Metazoa; phylum Chordata; class Mammalia; order Artiodactyla; family Delphinidae; genus Leucopleurus; species Leucopleurus acutus. Next base: position 59,256,041 of record NC_139162.1, read on the forward strand.
TTTTATTGTGAAAATCATCAAAGCTAAGAAAAAGGGAAGAATACATGTCAGCTTCACTTGTGTTCAGGAATTAATGCTTTACGAATTCACTTTATTCCCTGTGTGTGCGCTATGCGTGTGCATGTGCCTGTTTGCGTACATGTGCTGTGCATGTGCATAGGTACGTGCACTTGCACACGTTAATGTGTGCATGGGCATTTGCGTGCATGTGCCTGTTTGCATACATGTGCATAGGTACGTGCACTTGCACACGTTAATGTGTGCATGGGCATATGCGTGCGTGTGTGTTCATATGCTAGTGTGTGAATATATTTGTGCTGTGCACCTGCATATGTTTGTGCTGTGCTTGCCTGTGCGCACACTGTGTGTTTTCTGGAAACACTTGCAGGTTGGTTGCAGACTGAATTGTGCCCCAGATATGTCCGCACGCACCTGCTCTAACAATCCTGTGTAGCCACGCAAAGGTCACAGATCTCAGGGATTTAAATGGATGGAGCAGGATGTCCTGACACAGAGTCTCTCTTCCAATGACTGTCACTGTCTCAGTAACATCCTTCACATCTTCTTTAAGCCCCATTCAGGGTCCAGTTTAGACCCCCATCACATTCAGTCACCTGCCCCAGGTCCTCTAAAGCTACAATGTCACAGTTGGAGAGCCCGGCCAGGGCCCGGGGTGCCCCTCCTGTTGGCCTGGCCTCCAGGCCCTGCATTTGGCTCCTGTGTTCCCATCTCTCAGCCAGGCCCCGACTTGGTTGGGGCTGCCACCTCTTTCCTCACAGGGTCCCATCGCCCAGTCAAGGGGGTTCATTCTCCCAAACTCAGCATCAGGAGTGGGGACGTGACAGCTCCATTGGGTCTCCTTCATGTGAGACCTTGTGCTTTTGAAAGAGCAGGCGCCCTGCCCTCGGGGGTGGGGGCTGGGGGGTGACATGCGGCCACGATGGGCAGGCGGGTCCCCGGGTGGGGCGAGCCAGTGTGCAAGGAGTTCCGCGATGGGTTCTCCTCTCCAAAGGCTTCTGTGACCCTACCTCTCCCCGTGCCTCACCTCGAAGACAGCACAGTGCCTGGGACGGGAGTCATGGGAGCCGTCAGCCACCGCCCCCTCTACACACAAACGCACATGCACACACACACACATGCACATGCACACACACACACGCACACGCTGCAGGGAAGCAGGACCTGAGTGCAGGGCTCTCAGCGGCCCTGAGCACCCCGCCCAGAATCAGCCAGCGGAATGGACAGACCGGATCTCCCGCCCGGACCATGCAGGACTGTCCTGCCTGGGCTTCCAGTGCGGCCGCCTCCTTCTGGAAGCCTGGGAGGCTGGAATCAGGCCCCTTCTTGTCTGTCCTGGCAGCAGACTGGGCTGCACTCCAAGAAGTTCGTGGCTCACCCGTGGATCCTGACCATCAGGTGGCCAGAGATATTGGTAACATTTCTGTTTTGCCTGTTGAAATGTTTAATGACAACGATTTTGTTCAGTTTCCTGATGTGGGTGTCCTAAGATGAGAGACGCATGTGTGTGATCTGTACCTCCTATGAGATCAGCCCTAAGCTAGTTTAAACATGATCAAGCTCTGTCTACACGGTAAATTTAGACCTCTGCCTGTCCTGTCTACTGATTATGTTTAGAGCTGACCATGTGTTGTCTATAATAAGAAGATTTAGACCTGACCATGTTCTGTGTACGCTAGGACTATGGGGACCTGGGTAGAAACCCGGCCTGGCCTCAGTACTGGGAAGATCCGTGCCTGCATCTGAAGGTCAGTGCTTAGATATCTGGGGTCTGGAGCTGAGGTGGGCTTGTCTACATAATAGCCTCTCTTCTGAGTGTGGTTACCTGGTCCTCCCAAGGGTCAGTGCTGTGATCGGGACCTTAGTCTTAATCCCTGCAAGGTTCACCTTCCCTGGGGCTCCTGGAGGATCTGCAGCGGGGCTACCTGCCGATTATTCCAATTCACCAGCACGTGCATGGTGCGGAGGGAGGCAGGTTTAGCTGGTGAATTGACTGCAGGGCACGCAGTTTGGGCAAAAGGCCGATGGGTAACAGCTGAGGCTGCTGCTGAGCTCTCCTTCCAGTCTCCCGTCCCTACTCAGCAGCGTCCAGAGCTGCCCCTCGGCTTTCAGCCCTGCTGTCCTGTGAGTTTTCTCAACAAATATGTGAGACAAGAAGGGACTGAGCCTGCCAGAACCAAGCAGTGTGTTCACCTCTAGCATGAAAGCTTTAAACACAGGTAAAATCAACAGAACCAAAGGGAAAGAGGAGGACTTCTCTGGGACAAGTGTGGGGAGAGGAGACCCACCTGCCACTTTTTCCCATCCCAGGGACCCAGCTTGTTTCCACAGTAGGGGAGCCACCAGCAGAGCCATGGTGGCCTGACCAAGGGGATGTGTGACCCCTGGTGCAGGTTCTGGGGAGGGCTGTTCACCCTGGGACTGTGGACATGTGACTCAGCTGGAAGGGTCTGGGTAGGAGGGGTCACCTGTTGAGAGAGAACGTGTGACTTTAGGTGCAGGGTCTGGGAAGGTGGGGTCACCGTGGTGAGTGTGGATATGTGACCCCAGGTATAGGGTGTAGGGACTGTGTGGGTCTCACCACATCTGCATGGGTCAGGATCACATGTATGGGGAGACCCCATATGTGCTCTTGCCTGCAGTGTGTCTTTTCCCCTTTGATATTTCCAACCTCTGCATTAAGGGTGTTGCCCTGATTAACCTGTGGTTCCTTTTCTTCTCTTAATCTTGTCACATTCATATGAGGTCAGGCATGTTTGAGTGGGCTGCTGCCCTGTGTTCTGGTGAGTGACAACGCTTGGTGGTATCATATTAATATCATAGCATATCATATGTCTAATCTATGGGGGTCTCCACTGCCTGGGTCCCCCTGGACAGAGGTCAGGTGAGCACAGACTAGCCCCCCTAAGAATGGTCTCCCACGTGCTCTGAAGGTACCGTGATGGCCCCTAAGGTAGGGGACTGTGTCTGGCCTCTGACATTTGTGATGAAGGGGAGTCGAAATGGAATCTCAATTAACAAGACATTATTTTAGGAATTTATTTTAAGTGAAATAAGACACGTCACATCCCTTTACCATCGTCACCATGTTAAGTGCACGCTTCTGAGGCATCAGATCTATTCACTTTCTCGTGGAGCCGTCACCACCATCCCTAGAACTTTTCATCTTGCAAAACCAAAATTCCACAACCGTGAAAGTCTCACTCCCTATTCCCTCCCACTGCCCCTGGCACCGACGTCCACTTCAGTCCCTGAGTTGTCGACTCCAGGGCACCCACTGGAGTGGAATCCTGCAGTGTTTGCTGACGGGTCACTTTGGAAGAGCTGACTTTCAGTCTGAAGCTCTGCCTGTTTGCATCTGAAGCATCTGCATTTAAGGAGAGGGTGTATGAGGAAGCGGGTGTATGAGGGACAAAGGCGTCTGGGGTGCAGATGAACCAGGACCTGACCAGCTGCCTGTTGGGTCCTCTGGTTCCACCTCTTGGCCTGGGCCTCATCTGCATCATCACTGGCCCCACTGGCACCCCTGGGGTGTTGTCTGAGTGAGATTCCCCTGGTGCCCCTGCTCTCCTCCCCTCCTCCTGCTGGTTGCGGAGCGAGCTGCTTGCTGTGTGGTCTCTACTCCTGAGGCACGAAGGACCCTGCAGCATGGACCTGCAGAGTGTGGGTGTGGTCCCAAGAGCATGGGGCCCACATAGGACACAGCACTGGGGCGTGACAAGTGCTAGGGCTGCCTCATAACTGACAGGGAATGTTGCCAAGATGCTGCTTGGGAGGGCGTAATGGGTGGCCTAGGACCCCAGAGGCCCCATTCCTATCCTGGAGCTTGGAGAGTGCATCCCCATGGGCTCCAGACTCACCCCATATCTCAGCCATATCCCTCTGTGCTGTCTTTGAACTCAGGAAAATGAGCTCTCTTGTCCACAACATTGGCCTGGTCCTGTCGGAATTAGGATTCTTTAATTTAGGCGTCCTGGGATAGCAGCTCTTTTTCGGCCTGAGAAGGAACAGCTCAGTGGTGTACAACAATTTCAGATGAAACTAACTAATATTCAGTGACTATCTCTATACTGCTGGGTTGTTGACTTCTATTAGTCATTATTCTCCTGGTTTTAGCTCTGATGTGTGGATTACAGAGGAGTCAACATTTAAATCTTCATAATCTGTGTATTTGCAGCTTCAGTATCATTACTGACCCATAGTTTGTATGGTTTGGGAAGAGTTATTGCTTTCATGTATCATGTAAAGGATTCCCAATGATGATAGAGCAGCTAAGATGACAATAATGGCTGGTAAATTGTTCACATTTTCTCTACCTGTGCATCTATTGTATGTATATGAGGTAGTTTAGTTGTCAATATTAGTGAAGTAATAGAGAGGACTAGAGAACTTATTTTAAAAATAACTATTAATGTGTGATGATGAACATGTAAAAGTTCTTCCATAATGGGTGATGTTGCATCTTGAGAGCCTAGAAGAAATTGATGTGCCTTTTGATACACGGTAATTCAGCCTAGGATTTAACTTTGACAAAGTTACAGCACTTTTAACTTTTATCTCATTTATTGAGAAAGACATAATTGTTATGGTGTTGGTTTGAAACTGGTTGAAAAGGACTTGAGTCCTTCCTTATTTTACATGTACATCGGTAGGATCTTCAAACATACGATATGGTGGAGGGCATCCGTGTAACCATTCTAGGTTAGGAGTAGCAGTTTCCAGTGCTGAGACTTCTCGTTTGGACACAAATGTTTTTCACAGTATGAAGATTATTAGCGGGCTTCCCTGGTGGCGCAGTGGTTGAGAGTCTGCCTGCCGATGCAGGGGACACTGGTTCGTGTCCGGGTTCGGGAAGATCCCACATGCCGCGGAGCGGCTGGGCCTGTGAGCCGTGGCCGCTGAGTCTGTGCGTCCGGAGCCTGTGCTCCGCAACAGGAGAGGCCACAACAGTGAGAGGCCCGCGTACTGCAAAAAAAAAAAAAAAGAAAAGATTATTAGCATTACTGCTGCTACTGAGACGAATGAGCCTAAAGACAAAATATTTCATGTTGTGTGTGTCTCAGGGTACTCAGACTAACGTAGTGACATCCCTGAGAGCCCAAGAAAGTGCTGCAGGAAGTCGTATTTACTACGACAAATATACCTGTGACGTGACTGTTTGCTCACGCTGAGTTAAGTGTATAACCTGAGAATAGTGGGGATCAGTGTAGGAAGCCTCCTATAATAGTGAAGACTGCTCCCATGGACACTGCGTCATGGAAGTGTGCTACTACATAGTGTGTATCCTGGGGGACAATGTCCGGGGATGAGTTGGCTAAGATGATTCCTGTCAAACCACCTACTGTATAAAGGAAAATAAAGCCTAAAACTCATAGAGTGGGAGCTCATATAATATTACCTCCGTGAAGAGTTGCTGCTCAGGGACTTCCCTGGTGACGAAGTGGTTAAGAATAGGCCTGCCAATGCATGGGACACGGGTTCGATCCCCGGTCCGGGAAGATCCCACATGCTGTAGAGCAGAAAGCCCGTGCGCCGCAACTACTGAGCCTGCGCTCTAGAGCCCGTGAACCACAACTACTGAAGCCCACGCGCCTAGAGCCTGTGCTCTGCAGCAAGAGAAGCCACTGCCATGAGAAGCCCGTGCACAGCGACGGAGAGTAGCTCCCGCTCACTGCAACCAGAGAAAGCCGGCGTGCATTAACGAAGACCCAACGTAGCCAAAAAAAAAAAAAATTAGGGCTTCCCCGGTGGCGCAGTGGTTGAGAGTCCGCCTGCCGATGCGGGGGCGCGGGTTCGTGCCCCGGTGCGGGGGGATCCCACATGCCGCGGAGCAGCTGGGCTCGTGGGCCGTGGCCGCTGGGCCTGCACATCCGGAGCCTGTGCTCCGCAACGGAAGAGGCCACAACGGTGAGAGGCCCGTGTACTGAAAAAAAAAAAAAAAAAAAAAAAAAAAATTAAAAGAAGAGTTGCTAATCGGCTAGATACTTTTACTCCTGTAGGGATAGAAGTAATTACGGTAGCTGATGCACAGTATGCTACTGAGTCGACAGCTATCCCTATGGGAAATATAAGATGGGCCCACAAGAGAAATCCTAAAAAGCCGGTGGACATGACTCATAACATTCCCAAATAGCTGAAAGGCAGTTTTCGTCCTAAATAGTATGTAATGATATGTGAGTTTATAACAAGCCCTGGTAGGCCATGAATACACACTTCAGGGTGACCAAAGAATCAGAATAGGTGCTGGTATAGGATTCGCTCTCCCCCTGCAGCGTCAAAGAAGGTAGTGTTGAGATTTCTGTCTCTTAACAGTATGGCAATCCTGGCTGCTCGGACTGAGCGTGGTAATTATAGTAATATGGCTATAGCTGGGGAAGAGTAAACAAATAATGGTGTTTCGTACTGGGATACGACTGCTGGTTTTGGATTAAAGACTATAGTAATACAAGAAATAGCAGGAAGAATTGAAGAGACACCTGCTAAATGTAAGGAGGAAATGGTTAGGTCGACAGAGGCTCCTGCGTGGGCCACACTGCAGGCTAGAGCTGAATACACGGCTCCAACTGTGCCAGAACCAGCTTCTATTGGTGATATGAGTAGGAGTAAGAATGATGGGGGAAATAGTCAAAAGTTTATATGCTTTATTTGGGGAAATGCTACCTCAGGTGCCCCAGTTATTAGTGGCCCAAGTCTGTTTTCAAACCCTGCAATCATAATGGGTACAACTGTAGAGAGTATTATTACAAGTGCAGGGACTGTTATGACTATGTTAAAGATTTGGGCATCTCCAAGTAGCGCTCCGGGTTAGCATAGCTCAGCCTGGATTAATATACTCAAGATGCTACCTGGTACTCCACTTCAAGCACCAAATAGTAAATATAAAACGCCGATATCTTTGTGGTTTGTTGAAAATAATCAGCAGTGTATGAACAGAGGTACAATGACTTGAGCTAGCTTTAGACTGTAAACCTAGAGACAGAGACTGAGCCCTCTGCTCTTGTCCCGTCTAGCTGTGGATCTAGATGGGGTCAATGAAGGTTTCATCACAGCCCCTGAACGAATTTTGTAACGGTTTCTCCCTGTGGTTCTTTTTTTTTTTTTTGTAATTTATTTTTATAATGAGGTGTAGCTGATTTTCCATGCTGTCTTTCTTGCTGCTGCACATCCACTTGATTCACTTACAGAGAGACATCCATAAATTCTTTTTCACATTCTTACCAGTCGTACATATTCTTTTCTGGTGACTAGAGTGTGCCCAGTCCAGTTCCTTGAGCTCTAGAGGAGGTCTTGTCGATTACCTATTTGGTCTTTGGAACGGTATCTGTGCTAATTTCAACCCTCTGGTTTATGCCTCACCCCACCCCACCTTTCCCCTTTAGCAGCCATAAGTTTGTTTTCTAAATGTGTGACTCTGTTTGTTTTGTAATTTAGTTCATGTGTAGCCATTTTAAGATTCCACCTATAAGTGATATCTTATGCTAAGTGTCTTTTTGTGTCTGACTTATGTCACTTAGAATGATCGTACCTAAGTCCGCCTGAGTTGCTGCAACTGTCCTTATTTCATTGATTTCATGGCTGAGTAATATTCCATTGTACATAAGTACCATATCTTCTTTATCTATTTTTTGCTTCCAAGGACATTTATATTGTTTCCAAGTCAAGGCTCCTGCAAAAGGGCTGCACTAATAGTTGAAGTTCCTGTGTCCTATGGATTTATGGTTATCCCGAGATATACACCCACGACTGGAGGTGCCGTATGCTCTGTAGCTCTATTTTTTAAATTAATTCATTGTTTTTGCCTGGGTTGGGTCTCTGTTATTGCACGTGGGCTTTCTCTAGTTGCAGCAAGTTGGGGCTACTCTTCGTTGAAGTGCGTGGGCTTCTCATTGCACTGGCTTCTCTTCTTGTGGAACACAGGCTCTAGGCGTTGGACTTCAGTACTTGTGGCACATGGGCTCAGTAGTGGTGGCTCATGGGCTCTAGAGCACAGGCTCAGTAGTCGTGGTGCACGGGCTTAGTTGCTCCGCGGCATGTGTTATCTTTCCGCACCAGGGCTCGAACCCCTGTCCTCTGCATTGGCAGTTGGATTCTTAACCACTGCGCCACCAGGGAAGTCCCTATAGCTCTGTTTTTTAGAATTTTTAGGAAACATCATACCCTTCTGCAGCGTGGCTGTTAGCAGTTGACATTCCCACCATCAGCGCAGCAGCGTTCCCTTTTCACCACGTCCTCTCCTCCATTTCTGGTTTTTACACTTTGTGAGGGTGGCCATTCTGACTGGGGCAAAGCGATGCATCTTTGTAGTGTTGATTTGTTTTTCCCGCATGTTTGGTTGGCACAAGGGCGTATGGATTTACACCTTTACGCCCTTTTTGGCCAACTGACCCGTAGGCAATGTTGAGCAGCTTTCACGTGCTTTAACGGCGAGTCCAGCCTACCTCATGCAAGCCGGTTCCTGCAATTCTGCCTTGTTTTCAAGTCCTTTTCAGTTACTTACCCCAAGACATTTTTCCACCATAGTTGTCATTTACAACCCTGCAGGCGTTGTGGATTGCCGTGCCCCTGAGCACCTGTCTTCAACATGTTTCTGGAACCGGCCACAAGGTGGCAGGATCGCTTCAAGCCCCATTCTGGTTACAGGGGCGGCCTGAGCCTTTGGGAAATTCCTCTTCCTGATGGGAAATTAGAGTGGCATGTGCCGTCCGAACACGTAGACCTTGTCTGTCATTCCTTCCCCTCATTCCCCTTCATCCTCCGGACAAATTCCAAGCCGTGCACGACCGGCTGTTGAGTGTGCTGACTCCCCAGGTGGGGAGACTCTAAGGAACGAGGCTGGAGCGGGGACCCCTCCCCTAGGACATGTGGAGATGGGGTGACTTTTCCAAACCCTTCCCGCCCATCCGGCCTCCCATCCTCTGGGGTTCTGTCCGGACACCGCGGGGTTTCCAGTGGTGCGGGGCTCTGGCGCTGCCCTGCAGGGAGCAGCCCTGCTACCCGCGCCTACAGCGCCGCCTGCTGGTCTCTCCGTCCTCCCATCGGACACAGTCTTCACCTTCCCCGCTGCCTCGGATGCTCTGTCTCCTCCCTGTCCTGTGATCAGCCCCTCGTCCCCACCGCCGTCACCCCCAGCTCTACACCCCTCCTCCAGCCTCAGTGATGACCCCGGACTGGCCTCCCCTGCCTTCCTACCGTTGATCTGTGTCCTCAATCCACCTGTGCAGACAGGTGAGGATCCCCTCCAGACTCCCAAACGCTTCACCCCTACATCCTCCCCGGGGTCGGCCCCTGTCCTGTCGGGATGTTCCACCCTCACCAAGACCCCAAGTCCATGGCAAGGGCAGGCATCAGGCCTGCTGCGTGCACTGCTGTGTGTCCTGCTGTATACTCAGGCATGACCCTGCCCCAAGGTGCAGGAAAGGCAGCCTTACCTCGGGACGTGGGGGTAGGGGCTGCCCACAGGGTGGACGTCAGCTCTCGGCTCACCAGGCAAGGGCAGCCGGGTTTTCGCTCCTTGGACACTTTCTTACCCAGCCGGACCATGACCCGGCTTTGTTCCCACCCCTGTTGTCCCTCCATTGGCCTCACTCTTGTGAGAAGAGCAGGACAGTGTGGTCTGTGGTCACAGGCTGAGACACAGACACTGGCTGAGCCGCGGGCACCCATGCTGACCCCACGGAACGGGCACTGCACCAGGGCTGTGCAGTGTGGGTTCATCTGCCCACAGAGAGGCCGGGGCTCTGTCCTGGCTCCAGAGGTCACCTTGAGTCTGACGGGAGTGTCCGTGCTCCGTGGGCCTCAGTCCAGGCTGGTCTGTGCTGACGGCGTGATACACGGTGGGACTTCCTGAGTCCCCCTCGGGGGCTGGAGGCTAAGTTCAGGCACATGGTGGCCCCACATTGATGTGACAGACCCCAATAAACCTTGCACTTCAGGACTCAGGTGGGCTTCCCTGGGCTGCCACAGCCGAGGAGGCTGGACCCCGCTCGTCCCCCTGTCCTCGCTGATTTTAACTTGCATCCTTCACCATAATAAACCCTGGGTATAACAGCTTCAGGGAATTCTGGGAGCAAGAAAAAAGAAGCCGGGGAGGGGGTCTCTGGGTCCCCGACTTTGCAGTTGGGGGCAGAAGTCGGTGGGGAGGATCTTGGGGCCCTGGCATCTGAAGGGCCCCCCTACCAGGGGAGGGGTAGGAGACCCTGGGTGGTAGTTAAGCTGAGTCCAAGGCCCTCCTGCATAGGAGGCTTCCTAGCCCCGGGGATCCTGAAGAGGCCGGCTCCCTCCTCCCCTCCGCCCCCAGGCCTGGTCCCTGCTCTTGAGAGATTCCCTAGGGTGGGGTCCTGGTGCTGGAGGTGCCCCGATGCTGTGGCCTCCTGAGTCTCCAGGGAGGATAACGGGAGTGGGGGAAGACTTGTTCACAGAAAGGGAGCTTCTGCCGGAACACAGCCTGGGTCTGCTGCCCCTGACCCCAGGTGCACTGGGGCAGGAATGTGAGAGCGAGACTCCCTCCCCTCCCAAGACACACAGGACACATGGGCGCTGGTCACTGGACTCCCGCACAATATTAAAATCTCCCACGCAGGCCTCATGGATGAGAGACACTATTTAAAGACTATTAATGGGGCCAGGGGGGCCCAGAGGGGGAAGCTGGGGGTGGGGAGAGTTGGAAAATCACCCAAGGACACGCTCTTCCTGCAGCGACCCCCCAGGTGGAGGTGGACCCATCAAGTCAGAGCCCACATCCTGGGTCTTTGGGGGGCAAATAGCCAAGCACCCCCAGTCCTTGCCTCCACCTGCTGCAGTTAGGGCCTGCCCTGTCTTCTTCATGGCCAAGTTCTCACCCCTCCCAGAAGGCCTCTTGGGGGTTAATGCGATGGGGATGTCCATGGCAGGACTGGAGGGTCTGTGGTGGGCTGGAGGTCACATGGCAGGCAGGCGGGCTCCCACCGATCCTGCCGGTCCACACCTCCTGGTCATAGGCCCGCAGAGTCCACCAGGCTGTGGATGTGGTAGAAGGTGCCAGGGACCAGTCCAGCCCATGCAGGTGTCTGACCACCGAGCGGTCTGTGTGGCGTATTCCCAGGGAGCCCTGGCCGACCTCACACCCTCCCGGGAAGGACACATCAGCGTGGTCCCTGGAATGACCGGGAGGTCAGCCAGAAGCGCCCCCACCCAACCTCACTGTTACCACAAGAAACAAGAGACAACTCCGTGCAGAAAGACAGAACATCACCAGCCTGATGCTGTCCTGAGGAAGGTCGGCTGGCATCTGGGAACTGGGTGCTATGGTGGGTTGAATGGGGAGGTCCCCCCAAAATTTATGTCCACGTCATGGCTCCCAGAATCTGAGAAAAGAACCTTATTTGGAAGTAGGGTCTCTGCAGGTATAATTAGTTATGGATCTGGAGATGAGGTCATCCTGGATCCGGGTGGCCCTGAATCAGTGACAGTGTCCTTCTAAGAGACTAGAGGAGAGACACAGACACACAGGAGACACCATGTGAAGATGGAGGCAGAGACAGGAGGGATGAGGCCACAAGCCCAGGGAGGCCTGGAGCCCCCAGAAGCTGGAAGAGGCGGGAAGGACCCTCCCCTGGAGCCTCCGGAGGGAGCGCGGGCCTGGGACACCTTGACCTCAGACGTCTGGTCTCCGGGACTGAGAGAGGACAGGTTTCTGTTGCTCTGAGCCTCCATTTGTAGTCGTTCGTCACAGCTGCCCCGGGAAGCTAATGCAGCTGGTGAGCAGCTCCCTGGCCTGATCTAAACCTTCCCGCCTCCCGTTAGGGGCAGCCCGCTGCGCCTGTGCTGTTTGCACAAACCACGTGGCTCGTGCTGAACCCCGGCTCCCCTTCTGGGCACCGGCATTTTGGAGGGTGAGGGCAGACAACACCACGTGACCAGCCCCCAGCCGGGTACCAAGCCTCTAATGAGCTTCCCTGGGGGGACGGGGGTGGGGGTAACTGTAATGGTTCTGCCCTTGTTGCTGGGGGAAGAGACACCCTAGAGACCCTCGAGGGAAGGAGGGGACATGAAGGGTCACGAGGTGACCGGAGCTGGGGCCCTCCCCCCCGGGCATCCCTACTGTGTGCTGTGACCCATCTCAGCTGTGAGGACACAAGTCACAAGCATGTGCTGTGTCCTGTGAGCCTCCCAGCTAGTCCCTGAAGGTGAGGGCGGCCCTGCAGACCCCAGCCCTCTCCTGCACGCCTAGTAGGTGGAAGACCCACTTCTCCTTGCCATTCCAGAAGCGGTTCTGGGCCTGTCCTGGGAGGGCTTCTGGGGTTATGCAGGCTGAGCCCCTGTTGCTACGCCCCACTTCCCCACAAGAGCCTCCAGAGCAAGCTGTTTGCCCTGTTGCCTGAATGACCGCCCAGCAGTTTTCTCAGGAAAGAATCGGGGGTTTCTGTAGCAGCGTCTGCAGGCAGCTCTGCATCTGGGCCCACGTTCACATCTTCTGTGTAAACACCGAGAACCTTCCCTGACACGTGCCCCCGGCTGACCCCCTCCGCATGCCGAGCACAGGCCCCAGTGCGAGCGTCAGACTGACCGCCCGTCTCAGCCTCCTCTTGCTGTCAGAGCTGCTCCAGGCCCTGCTCAAGCCCCGTGCACCCACCTCTCACAGGGCTGTCCTGCACCCCCACCTTCAGCAGGAGTTCCCCTAAGTATTTAACGGGTCCAGAGATAAGAAAGGAAGCTACAAACAAACAGATGGAACCAGCTGGGACCAAGATGGCAATGAGTGTGACCTCCAACCGACCCTGAGTCTCATCACGTGTTGAATTTACTACATCAGCATATTAAGTGACACACCTACTGGCGGCCATGGCTGGACATGAAGGACCAGAAAGGGGTAAAAGGAGGTGGTACCCCAGCCCCTTGGAAGAAGCCCCGCCCCTTCCCCAGAAGGCTTCTTCATCCCATCACTAGCCTCCCTCCTCCTCCCTTTGTCTTCACTCTTTAAAATTAAACCTCTCTCTCCAGGAGGGTGAGAAGGTGATCTGTGAGCTCAGTTCCCGCTTCTCCACTCTTTGGCCACTGAATGGAGCCTGTGCTGTGTTGGTCTCGGCTTTGGTTCTGTTATTTGCCTACTTGAACCCACGTGGAAAAAGGAAACCTTCCCCGCTGAGGCAGAGCGCCTCACAGGCTGGGGCCCGAGCAGGGTCCACATGACTTCACTTGGTAACAGTCTGTAAGGGGACGGTGGTCTCTGCCCGCGTGGTGGGGAGGGAACACCTACAGCCACAGCAGCGGCTTCGTGGACGGCACGGCGCCTCGTGGGCCTGGACCGTGTGCTCTCGTCCCCCCACGCCTGACACCCCTGACAGTCGTGACGTGGTGACACTGGCTGCTGGGCGTCCAGTCAGGGGGGACCAGAGGCAGCACCTGGTGCCAGGTGAGACGTGCCTTTTCACGGGCAGGGGACATAGGAGATATTAGGACTTTGTGTCTAGAAAACAAACCAAGCGGCTAGAAGGTGATCTGAGCCATGGACTTGAAACTCACGTGCGAGGTGAGGGCTCCCACTGGACACTGGCTCGGGAGCTTCCGCACAGGCGAGACCACACCCGTGCTTCCCGCCCGACCCCTCCAGGCCTCCCTGTGGGCACAGCTGGGCCTGCGCCCCTCAGGCTTCCCGACCCATAACCTGGAGGGCTGATGCTGGCAGAGCCTGGGAATGCGAGGGGTCCCTCCACCAACGCTGCTCGGCCCCTCCTCCCCAGTGACCAGGGGAGGGAAGCCCCGTGGAGTCTGAGGCCCGGCACAGGCGAAGCTCATACCGCCCCCACCCCGGGACCCCCAGCCCCGCCCTGCTTCCTCAGGCCCACCGCCTGCCCCTCCCGGTGCCCGCGTCCCACCGACCCACATTCCCGGTGTGGACGTCCACGTGCACAAGCCGCCGCGTGTCCTGTTCCCGCATGGGACACCCCCATCCCTGCTTCTCCCTAATGACGGCCTGGACCCCGAATGTTCTGGGCAGGAAGAGGGCCGAGGAGGATGCCGGCCTGTCCCGCCTTCCTCCCGGGGGCCCAGACACAGGGCTCGGGGCTGCTGGGCCTTGAGTTCTGGATGCTCTCAGGTGTGGGATGAACCTGCCCATTGGAGCTGCCCCTTCCAAGACTCAGGAAACAGGGGGACCCACCAAACGGAGCCCGTCCCCAGGCTCTGCTGCAAGTCTGCTCGGCTTTGCTCTCCCCATCCTGAAGACAGACCTGTGGGAAACAGGGCCTGCGATTCCCACACTGACGGTGTTCTGTGGAATTTCCACTAGACCCCTTCCTACCCTGTTCTGAGCAAATTACTAGTCAGTCCATGCTACCATCACCCCACGAGCAGACCAGGAAGCTGAGGCTCCGAGAAGCCAAGTAATCCAGCCGGAAGCACAGCTGTGGGACACGGAGTGGGGTCTGCACCCGCCACCCGCCCAGGGGGACTGCCCACTCCCCGCAGCTTCCACGCCTGTTCCCTTCACCCCCTCCCGGGGCCAGCTCACAGAGCCTCCTCTTGGGGGGATTCACTTACCTTCTTCTAACAGGATCCGTCTCACTGTCCTGTTCTGGGATCACCCGGAAGGCTTGTCACTGAAGCACGTTCAGCCTCACGTCACCAGGGCAGCTTTCCTGGATCACACTCACCACCTGCACGTCCACTCCCAGCTCAGACCCAGAAAGGCCCCCTCGGCCCCGAGCCCCATGGCTCTGCCTGGGCTCCCACCCCCTCCTGCCTGGTCCGTCCCTCTCATGTCCCCTGCAGCGTCACCAGGAGCTCCCACCTGCCCCAGGCAGGCTGTCTGCTCTGTCCGGGGAAGGCCTCCGTGGTGTCAGGTGGAAGACAAAAGAGGTACCCGTGGGGCCTCCCTCATGCAGCACAGTGGCCAGCACCTGCCTAGTGACCTCATCACTCTAGATGGACAGGGGTTCAGGGGGCCCGTGGCATCTCCCGGTTCTCATTTCATCCCAGCACTGCCCACAGGGAAGTTGCTAAGCAACTCTGTGCCGGCTGCACAGAGAGGACGCTCATACACACGCCCCCCGCCCCCCCCCAGCACACAGGGCTCTCGTGGCCAGGCCCCTCCCAGGATATGGAGCTCACCTGAGCAGGTCCCCAGCAGCCCCCGGGGCCCTCGTGGTCAGGCCCCTCCCAGGATGTGGAGCTCACCTGAGCAGGTCCCCAGCAGCCCGCCCCCCCCCCAACCCGGGGCCCTCGTGGTCAGGCCCCTCCCAGGATATGGAGCTCACCTGGGCTGGCACCCAGCAGCCCACGGGGCTCTCGTGGTCCAGCCCCTCCCAGGATACGGAGCTCCCCTGGGCAGGTACCCTGGCAGGGCTGGACACACAGGAACCGTGCACGTAGCCCTCATTGCAGAGCACCCCCAGCCCACCTGTCGGTCAGAGCTGACACAGAGCACCTCAGAGCAGGACCTGAACTAACAAACAGCAGCTCCGGGACACGTCTGTGACCCTGGGCTTCACTCTGTGTGGTCTCCTTCCGCCTGGTCTTCCAGAGGCTTCCACTGCAGCCGGGGCACCAGGCCTCTGTCTCCACCCACCACCCCTCATCTCTCTGACTCCTGGGTTCCTCTCATTAGGAGAGGGTCTTCTTGAAGTTGTCTCCCACTCAAGGGCCAGATAAAATGATTAGAAAACAAGCCAGAGCTGCAGCCCCTTGTCTATCCTGACTCAGGAGCCCACACCTGTTCCTTGGACCTGGCCGGTTCAGCAAGGTCCATTTTCTGCAACTGTGAGCCCCTGAGGGGTGATGATTGGCTGACCTGGGCAGCCTTACCGTGCCGGCCAGCCCTCTCCAGGTGTGCCTGGGTTGAGGTCAATATAAACAGCGCTCCAGGCAGCAAGGGCCCCTGTAGCTGTGCCTGACGCCATATTCTCTGCCCCGTCAGCAGTGTCGGGGCTGGGCTGGTGGGTGGGAGTGAGGGGCCACGGCTTTGTGGGTGGCCTGGTGTGAGTGGGCTCTGCTGGACTTTCTGCAGGAGTTGCCAAGCTGCTACCTGCTAAAGAAGAGGATGTGTCACCCGTAACTGCCGCTGGAATTTCTCCCCGGGCAGAGGTGAGGAAGGAAAAAAGCAGTGGGGGCTTGGACAGGAGGGGTATCTCAGGCAGGGAAATGGAAAGCTTCCAGAAGAGCGCCCGGGGCCAGGACAATCCTGGCTGGCCTGCAGGCACCAAGTCGGCCTGCGTGCTGTCGCTGGTGTGGCTCCATGGCCCTTCCTGTAGGCTTTCAAGTCCTTGTACATATTCAGGTGTTTTACCTGGGAAGGGTGGGAACAGTTCAGCAGCAGCTGGCCTGGGGCTCAGCTCACGTTTACTCACAGACACCTCGGCACGGTCCCCCAGGCTTGCAATGAGGACACTCCTTGCGGGGGGGCTGTTGGCTGCATGCGAGACGATTCCCCACCTCTGACCAACTTCAGAATTGTCTACCACTGGAGCAAGTGCCCTGATAGGGTTTTCATCTGTATAACTGGTGGGTTCTGTTTTTTTTTTTTCTTTTTTGGTTCAAGGTAGGTTTTATTCCTCTTTTTTGTACTTATAGATATAAGCATGGAAATAATTCATTCATATAAATACATGTATGTGAAGGGAATAACTTTTTTCCGTTTTTTAAAAAATTTTATTTTTCATTTTATTTTAGTTATTTTTTATACAGCAGGTTCTTATTGGTTATCTATTTTATACATATAAATGTATACATGTCAATCCCAATCTCCCAACTCCTCCCACCGCCACCCCCCCCACGGCTTTCCCCTCTTGGTGTCCATACATTTGTTCTCTACATCTGTGTCTCTATTTCTGCCCTTCAAACCGGTTCATCTGTACCATTTTTCTAGGTTCCACATATATGTGTTAATATACAATATTTGTTTTTCTCTTTCTGACTTACATCACTCTGTATGACAGTCTCTAGATCCATCGACGTCTCTACAAATGACCCAATTTCATTCTTTTTATGGCTAATAGTCCATTTTATATATGTACCACATCTTTATCCATTCGTCTGTCTGTGGGCATTTAGGTTGCTTCCATTACCTGGCTATGGTAAATAGTGCTGCAATGAACATTGTGGTGAATGTGTCTTTTTGATTTATGGTTTTCTCTGGGTATATGCCCAGCAGTGGGTTGCTGGATCATATGGTAATTCTATTTTTAGTTCTTTAAGGAACCTCCATACTGTTCTCCATAGTGACTGTATCAATTTACATTCCCACCAATCGTGGAAGAGGGTTCCCTTTTCTCCACACCCTCTCCAGCATTTGTTGTTTGTAGATTTTCTGATGATGCCCATTCTAACTGGTGTGAGGTGATACCTCACTGTAGTTTTGATTTGCATTTCTCTAATAATTAGTGATGTTGAGCAGCTTTTCATGTGCTCCTTGGCCATCTCTACGTCTTCTTGGAAGAAATGTCTATTTAGATCTTCTGCCTATTTTTGTATTGGGTTGTTTGTTTTTTTAATATTGAGCTGCATGAGCTGTTTATATATATTGGAGATTAATCCTTTGTCCATTGATTTGTTTGCAAATATATTCTCCCATTCTGAGGGTTGTCTTTTCGTCTTGTTTGTAGTTTGCTTTGCTTTGCAAAAGCTTTTACGTTTCATTAGGTCCCATTTGTTTAGTTTTCTTTTTTATGGCATTACTCTAGGAGGTGGATCAAAAAAGATCTTGCTGTGATTTATGTTAGAGTATTCTTCCTATGTTTTCCTCTAAGAGTTTTATACTGTCCGGTCTCTAATCCATTTTGAATTTATTTTTGTGTATGGTGTTAGGGGGTGTTCTAATTTCATTCTTTTACATGGAGCTGTCCATTTTTCCCAGCACCACTGATGGAAGACACTGTCTTTTCTCCATTGTATAGTCTTGCCTACTTTGTCATAGATTAGTTGACCATAGGTGTATAGGTTTATCTCTGGGCTTTCTTTCTTTTTTTTTCCTTTTACACCTTTATTGGAGTATAATTGCTTTACAATGGAGTGTTAGTTTCTGCTGTATAACAAAGTGAATCAATTATACGTATACATCTATCACCATATCCCCTCCCTCTTGCATCTCCCTCCCACCCTCCATATCCCACCCCTTTAGGTGGTCGCAAAGCACCGAGCTGATCTCCCTGTGCTATGTGGCTGCTTCCCAGTAGCTATCGATGTTACATTTGGTAATGTATATATGTCCATGGCACTCTCTCACTTCGTCCCAGCTTACCCTTCCCCCTCCCCGTGTCCTCAAGTCCTTTCTCTACGTCTGTGTCCTTAATCCTGTCCTGCCCCTAGGTTCTTCATAAACTTTTTTCTTTAGATTCCATATATCTCTGTTAGCACACGGTATTTATTTTTCTCTTTCTGACTTACTTCACTGTGTAGGACAGACTCTAAGTCCATCCCCCTCACTACAAATAACTCAGTTTTGTTTCTTTTTATGGCTGAGTAATATTCCATTGTATATATGTGCCAGATATTCTTTATCCATTCATCTGTCGATGGACACTTAGGTTGCTTCCATGTCCTGGCTATTGTAAGTAGAACTGCAATGAACATTGTTGTATATAACTCTTTTTGAATTATGGTTTTCTCAGGGCAAATGCCCAGTAGTTGGATTGCTGGGTCGTATGGTACTTCTATTTTTAGTTTTTTAAGGAACCTCTGTACTGTTATCCCTAGTGGCTATAGCAATTTACATTCCCAGCAACAGTGCAAGAGCGTTCCCTTTTCTCCAGTAAATGCCTCTCCAGCATTTATTGTTTGTAGATGTTTTGATGATTGCCATTCTGACTGCTGGGAGGTGATACCTCACTGTAGTTTTGATTTCAGCATCCTTTCATGTGATGTTCAGCATCCTTTCATGTGTTTGTTGGCAATCTGTATATCTTCTTTGGAGAAATGTCTATTTAGGTCTTCTGCCCATTTTTGGATTGTGTTGTTTGTTTTTGTGATATTGAGCTACACGAGCTGCTTGTAAATTTTGGAGATTAATCTTTTGTCATTTGCTTCATTTGAAAACATTTTCTCCCATTCTGAGCGTTGTCTTTTCATCTTGTTTATGTTTTCCTTTGCTGTGCAAAAGCTTTGAAGTTTCATTAGGTCCCATTTGTTTAGTTTTTGTTTTTATTTCCACTTCTCTAGGAGGTGGGTCAAAAAGGATCTTGCTGTGATTTATGTCATAGAGTGTTCTGCCTGTTTTCCTCTAATAATTTTATAGTGTCTGGTCTAACATTTAGATCTCTAATCCATTTTGAGTTTATTTTTGTGTATGATGTTATGGAGTGTTCTAATTTCATTCTTTTACGTGTAGTTGTCCAGTTTTCCCAGCACCACTTACTGAAGAGACTGTCTTTTCTTCATTGTATATCTTTGCCTCCTTTGTCATAGATGAGTTAGCATAGGTACGTAGGTTTATCTCTGGGCTTTCTATCTTGTTCAATTGATCTATATTTCTGTTTTTGTGCCAGTACCATATAGTCTTGATTAATGTAGCTTTGTAGTATAGTCTGAAGTCAGGAAGTCTGATTCCTCCAGCTCTTTTAATTTCCCTCAAGACTGCTTTGGCTATTCGGGGTCTTTTGTGTCTCCATACAAATTTTAAGATTTTTTTGTTCTAGTTCTGTAGAAAATGCCAGTGGTAATTTGATAGGGATTGCATTGAATCTGTAGCTTGCTTTGGGTACTATAGTCATTTTCACAATATTGATTCTTCTAATCCAAGAACATGGTTTATACCTCCATATGTTTATATCATCTTTGATTTCTTTCAGCAGTGTCTTACAGTTTTCTGAGTACAGGTCTTTTACCTCCTTATGTAGGTTCATTCCTCCGTATTTTATTCTTTTTGTTGCAGTGGTGAATGAGATTGTTTCCTTAATTTCTCTTTCTGATCTTTCATTGTTAGTGTATAGGAATGCAAGAGATTTCTGTGCATTAATTTTGTATCCTGCAACTTTATCAAATTCATTGATTAGCTCTAGTAGTTTTCTGGTGGCATCTTTAGGATTCACTATGTGTAGTATCGTGTCATTTGCAAACAGTGACAATTTTACTTCTTCTTTTCCAATTTGTATTCCTTTTATTTCTTTTTCTTCTCTGATTACTGTGTCTAGGACTTCCAAAACTATGGTGAGTAATAGTGGTGAGAGTGGACATCCTTGTCTTGTTCCTGATCTTAGAGGAAATGCTTTTAGTTTTTCACTATTGAGAATGATGTTTGCTGTGGGTTTGTCATATACTGCCTTTATTATGTTGAGGTAGATTCCCTCTATGCCCACTTTTTGGAGACTTTTAATCATAAATGGGTGTTGAATTTTGTCGAAAGCTTTTCCTGCATCTATTGGGATGATCATATTTTTATTCTACAATTTGTTAATATGGTGTATCACATTGATTGATTTGTGTATATTGAAGAATTCTTGCATCCCTGGGATAAACCCCACCTGATCATGGTACATGATCCTTTTAATGTGTTGTTCAATTCTGTTTCCTAGTATTTTGTTGAGGATTTTTACATCTATATTTATCAGTGATATTGGTCTCTAGTTTTCTTTTTCTGTAGTATCTTTGTCTGGTTTTGGTATCAGGGTGATGGTGGCCTCATATAATGAGTTTGGGAGTGTTCCTTCCCCTGAAAAGTTCTGAAGAGTTTGAGAAGATTGGGTGTTAGCTCTTGTCTAAATGTTTGATAGAATTCACCTCTGATGCCATCTAGTTCTGGACTTTTGTTTGTTGGAAGATTTTTAATCACACTTTCAATTTCGTTACTTGTGATTGGTCTGTTCATGTTTTCTATTTCTTCCCGGTTCAGTCTTGGAAGGTTATACCTTTCTAAGAATTTGTCCATTTCTTCCAGGTTGTCCATTTTATTGGCATAGAGTTGCTTGTAGAGGTCTCTTAGGATGCTTTGTATTTCTGTGGTGTCTGTTACAACTTCTCCTTTTTCATTTCTAATTTTATTGATTTGAGCCCTCTCCCTCTTTTACTTGAGTCTGGCTAAAGGTTTATCATTTTTGTTTATCTTCTCAAAGAACCAGCTTTTAGTTTTATTGATCTTTGTTCTTGTTTTTATTTCATTTATTTCTGCTCTGATCTTTATGATTTCTTTCCTTCTATTAACTTTGGGTTTTGTTCTTCGTTCTCTAGTTCCTTTAGGTGTAGGGTTAGATTGTTTATTTGAGATTTTTCTGGTTTCTTGAGGTAGGCTTTTATTGCTATAAACTTCCCTCTTAGAACTGTTTTTGCTGCATCCCATAGGTTTTGGATCATCGTGTTTTTGTTGTCATTTGTCTCTAGGTAGTTTTTGATTTCCTCTTTTATTTCTTCAGTGATCTCTTGGTTATTTAGAAACGTATTGTTTAGCCTCCATGTGTTTGTTTTTTACGTTATTTTCCCTGTAATTGATTTCTAATCTCATAGCATTGTGGTCGGAACAGCTGCTTGATATGATTTCAGTTTTCTTAAATTTACTGAGGCTTTATTTGTGACCCAAGATGTGATCTATCCCGGAGAATGTTCCGTGTGCCATTGAGAAGAACTTGTAGTCTGCTGTTTTTGGATGGAATGTCCTATAAATATCCATTAAATCTATCTGGTCTATTGTGTCATTTAAAGCTTGTGTTTCCTTATTAATTTTCTGTCTGGATGATCTCCATTGGTGTAAGTGAGGTGTTAAAGTCCCTTGCTATTATTGTGTTACTGTTGATTTCCTCTTTTATAGCTGTTAGCAGTTGCCTTATATATTGAGGTGTTCCTGTGTTGGGTACATATATATTTATAATTGTTATATCTTGGATTGATCCCTTGATCATTATGTAGTGTCCTTCCTTTTCTCTTGTAACATTCTTTATTTTAAAATCTATTTTATCTGATATGAGTATTGCTACTCCAGCTTTCTTTTGATTTTCATTTGCATGGAATATATTTTTCCATCCCCTCACTTTCAGTCTGTATGTGTCCCTAGGTCTGAAATGGGTCTCTTGTAGACAGCATATATATGGGTCTTGTTTTTGTATCCATTCAGTGAGCCTGTGTCATTTGGTTGGAACATTTAATCCATTCACATTTAAGGTAATTATCAATATGTATGTTCCTATTATTATTTTCTTAATTGTTATGGGTTTGTCTTAGTGGGTCTTTTTCTTCTCTTGTGTTTCCCACTTAGAGAAGTTCCTTTAGCATTTGTTGTAGAGCTGGTTTGGTGGTGCTGAATTCTCTTAGCTTTTGCTTGTCTGTAAAGCTTTTGATTTCTCCATCAAATCTGAATGAGATACTTGCTGGGTGGAGTACTCTTGGTGGTAGGTTCTTCCCTTTCATCACGTTAAATTTATCATGCCACTCCCTTCTGGCTTGTAGATTTTCTGCTGAGAAATCAGCTGTTAACCTTATGGGAGTTCCGTTGTATGTTGTCATTTTTCCCTTGTTGCTTTCAATAATTTTTCTTTGTCTTTAATTTTTTCAATTTGATTACTGTGTGTCTCGGCATTTTTCTCCTTTGGTTTATCCTGCCTGGGACTCTCTGCGCTTCGTGGACTTCGGTGGCTATTTCTTTTCCCATGCTAGGGAAGTTTTCAACTATAATCTCTTCAGATATTTTCTCGAGTCCTTTCTCTCTCTGTTCTCCATCTGGGACCCCTATAATGCGAATGTTGTTGCATTTAATATTGTCCCAGAAGTCTCTTAGGTTGTCTTCATTTATTTTCATTCTTTTTCTTTATTCTGTTCCATGGCAGTGATTTCCACCTTTCTGTCTTCCAGGTCACTTATCCGTTCTTCTGCCACAGTTATTTTGCTACTGATTCCTTCTAGTGTATTTTTCATTTCAGTTATTGTATTGTTCATCTCTGTTTGTTTGTTCTTTAATTCTTCTAGGTGTTTGTTCCTTAATTCTTCTAGGTCTTTGTTAAGCATTTCTTGCATCTTCTCGATCTTTGCCTCCATTATTTTTCTAAGGTCTTGGATCATCTTCACTATCATTATTCTGAATTCTTTTACTGGAAGGTTACCTATCCCCACTTCATTTCGTTGTTTTTCTGAGGATTTATCTTGTTCCTTGATCTGGTATCAAGTCCTCTGCCTTTTCATTTTCTCTATCTTTCTGTGAATGTGGTTTTCCTTCCACAGGCTGCAGAATTGCAGTTCTTCTTGCTTCTGCTATCTGCTCTCCAGTGATTGAGTCTATCTGAGAGGCTTGTGCAAGCTTCCTTATGCAAGGGACTGGTGGTGGGTAGAGCTGGGTGTTGCTCTGGTGGGCAGAGCTTTAATCTGCTTGTCTGTGGATTAAATAAAAGTTTAATAAAAAGTTTAATCCGCTTGTCTGCTGATGCATGGGGCTGGGTTCCCTCCCTGTTGGTTGTTTGGACTGAAGCGACCCAGCACTGGAGCCTACCTTGCTCTTGGTGGGGCTAATGGTGGACTCTGGGAGAGTTCACGCCAAGGAGTATTTCCCAGAACCTCTGCTATCAGTGTCATTGTCCCCATGGTGAGCCGCAGCCACACCCCACCTCTGCAGGAGACCCTCTAAAACTAGCAGCTAGGTATGATCATTCACCTACGGGGTGACTGCTCCTTCCCCTGGGTCCTGATGTGCACACTACTTTGTGTGTGTCCTCCAAGAGTGGAGTCTCTGTTGAGACTCTGAGTCTCTGAGTGCAGTTGAGACTCTGAGTGGAGTCGCACAGACTCTGGGTCCTGTGAAGCTTCGATGCTTTGTGGTTCTAGAAATCCTATAGGAGACGGTCCACAGCAGGTGAAGCTAATGCTGTCATAGAGGTGGTGAAGCCAAAGATCTGCAGTTCCGACTAGAGGTGCTGATGTACAAACAGGACAAAATCATCTCGTGTGAATGTAGTTCAGGCACGTTTAAAATGAATGCAGTCATGTTAATGCCTAATATCTTCTATCTTGTGCCTCTCCTCAAGGACCCCCTCCTCAGTTCCTGAGGCTCCTGTAAGTCATGTACAGGGGAATGGAGAGTGGGCTCTGTCCAGTCTGAGCCCTGAGTTACCCTGTGTGTATCTTAGGATACTTTGTATTTCTGTGGTGGCTCTTGTAACATCATCTCTTTCAGTTTTGATTTATTTGGGCCCTCTCTTTTTAAAAAAAATGCTACTGTTGTCTTTTATTCTTTACAGAAGTTTAATAAGTGTTTGATCTACTACCCTTACTCTATGTATACTTTTTGCCGTGAGATTTTTACTTTTGTTTGTTTTCTTGTTACTGTCAATAATTAGTGAGAATTCTTTTAAGCTACCTTCAACATTGCTTATAAAGCTGCTTTATTAGTGATGACAGAGCTTTAATGGAAGTTGTGTTCTGGTTGTAAACTAGGATGCAATGTGCCAGCAAAAAGCCCCTTAAGTGTATGTCTCATTACTTCTTGTTCTTTTTTTCCTTTTTTCTCTCTTTTTTTTTCTTGTTCTTTTTTTAATTTTTATTTTTTATCAGAGCAAATTTGATTAAAATGTTTTGTTTGTTCTAGGTGTGTAAGATGTGGTTCTTTTACACATATACATGTATCTATACTTCTTCAGATCGTTTTCTCATGTAGGTTATGACACAATGCTGAGTAGTCTTCTCTTGGTATTCCGTAGGTCTTTGGTGATTATATATTTCACATGTGTTTCTATATCTATGTTAACCCCAATATCCTAATATATCCAGTCCTCACACCTTTCCATTTGGTGAACCATAACTTTGTTTAATGAATCTGTGATTGCCTTTCTCTGTGGAAATATCTTCATTGGTATCAATTTTTAGCTAACACCTATAAGTGATATTATAGGATATGTGTCTTTTGCTGTCTGACTTAGTACAATTTGCCTGATTACCTCTAGAATCATCTACGGTGCTGCAAATGGCATTGTTTCATTTTTTTCCCTAGATAATATTCCATCTGTACATGTACCAGTTTTTCTTTGTCCACTCACTTCTTGATGGACTTTTTGGTTGCCTCCATGTCTTGGCTATTGTAATACTGCTGCACTGCACATTTGCCTGCCTGTGTCTTTCCAATTCTGTCTTCTTATGTTATAGGTCCAAGAGTGGGCATCCTGTATCATATAGTATTTCAGGGTTTACCGTTTAAATGCACCACGATTCTGTGCTCATTAGTGGCTCTTTCCAGGTTACATCCCACTTAAAGTTGAGGGTATGCATTTCTCCACAACACCTTCAGCACTTATTTATTTTTAACATCTTTATTGGAGTATAATTGCTTTACAATGGTGTGCTAGCTTGTGCTTTACAACAAAATGAATCAGTTATACATATACATATGTTCCCATATCACTTCCCTCTTACGTCTCTCTCCCTCCCACCCTCCCTCCCCTCCAGGCGGTCACAAAGCACCGAGCTGATCTCCCTGTGCTATGCTGCTGCTTCCCACTAGCTATCTACCTTACGTTTGGTAGTGTATATATGTCCATGCCTCTCTCTCCCTTTGTCACAGCTTACCCTTCCCCCTCCCCATATCCTCAAGTCCATTCTCTAGTAGGTCTGTGTCTTTATTCCTGTTTTACCCCTAGGTTCTTCATGATATTTTTTTTTCTTAAATTCCATGTATATGTGTTAGCATACGGTATTTGTCTCTCTCTTTCTGACTTACTTCACTCTGTATGACAGACTCTAGGTCTATCCACCTCATTACAAATAGCTCAATTTTGTTTCTTTTTATGGCTTCAGCATTTATTGTTTGTAGTTTTCTTGCTGATGGATATTCTGACTGGTGTGAGCTGATACCTCTTTGTGGTTGAATTTGCATATGACTCATAATCCTTTGAAATTGAGCTTTAAGGCATGTTCTTTTTATTTTTCAAACTGTGATTACAGCTTAGCTCTTCAAAGTGTTTTCTAAAGTATGTGTTACATTTTGAAATTTATTGGCCATTACCTCCCTCAAAACATTTTGAGGGCAGGTTTCATTTACAGCCCTGCAGTACTTGTTCACATGAAGCGACCATTAGCACAGGCTTTAAAGCTGTTTTTGCAGGTAACGGCCAGATTGCGGCAGCCTTTCTTTGTTCCCCATGCTGGTACTAGGGAAACAGAGCTTCCGGCCAGTGGTCTTCCTCGGTTATAAATTAGAGTGGAATGTGCCCGGATAAACCCCCAAAGGCTGATGTCTCCTTACTTTTGTTTGTTTTTTTAATTTAATTTATATTTTTATCGGAGTAATATTCCATTGTGTATATGGACCACTTCTTGGTGCATTGCTCTGTTGAGGGACATTTTCGTTGCTTCCAAGTGTTGGCTATATTAAATATTGCTGGAGTGCAAGATTGCCAGCCTGTGACTTTTTGATTCTCATTTTCTCAGGTGATAGGCCCAGCAGTGGGTGTGACTGATTGACTAGTAGCTCAATGTTTACCTTTTCAAAGCACCTCCATTGTGTTTTCATTAGTGGCTCTTACCATGTCTCCCTTAGAACCGAGGGTACGAACTTCTCCACAATCCCTTCAGCATTTATAGTTTGCAGCATTTTTGCTAATGGCCAATCTGACTGCTGTGACCTGATAGGTTTTTGTAATTTGGGTTTGCATGACTTTAAAAATTCCTAAAATTCATCATTTTCCACGCCTTTTTCCTTTCTGTTAAAAATCAAGTGTGAGTACAATATATCTCTTGAAACTGTCTTCTTGGAAGGTTGCCCTCTTTTGAATTTTTGGTGGATATTCGACCCCAGGATTTTTTTGGAGGGCAGACGTCATTACAGAACTGCAAGTTTGGTGAATATTTAGTGACCATTAGCACTGGGTTTAAAGCTGCTGTTGTGGGAAACGGCCACAAGGAGGCAGCATTTGTCCTTTCCCAAATCTGGGTACTAGAGCAGCAGAGCCTTTCTGGAAGTCGTGGTCCTAGGTTTTAAGTTAGAATGGAATGTGCCAGGAGGAACGCCCATAAGTTTATGTCTCATTACATCATGGTTTTTAAAATTTATTTAATCGGGGTAATGATTAGATATTGTTTGTCCAGATGTACACAATCTGGTTCATTTGTACAATATATATGTCTATTCATGTTCAGATCCTCTTCCCATGTAAAATATTACAGTGTTCCGTAGACCTCCCTTGCTATATGGTCCGTCTTTTTGATATATGTTTATTATATGTATTTGTATACGTATGGTAACGTTAATCTTAATTTATCCATTCTGCCCACCTTTCCTTTTAGATAAGCATACTTAATTTCTAAGTCTGTGAGTGTCTTTCTCTGTGGAAATATGTTCATTTGTGTTAGTTATTAGATAACGCCTATAAGTGATATCATAGGATATAGGTCTTTTGCTTTCTGACTCACCTCATATTCTGTGATTATCTCCAAGCTCATCCATGGCGCCTCAAATAGCAGTGTTTCATTGTTTTCCATGGCTAATATGCTATTCTGAGCGTGGACCACTTCTTCTTCATCCATACATCTGTTGATGGACATTTTGGTGGCTTCACTGTCTTGGCTATTGTGAATAAGGCTGCAGTGCAGCTTTTGCAGCCCGCGTCTTCTCGATTCTGGTCTTCTCAGGTGAGAGGCCCAGTGGTGTGACTGCTGCATCGAATGGCACCTCAACTTTACTTTTAATCGTAGCCCCTTTCTGTTTTCATTATTGGCTCTTACCACGTTACATCTCACCAGCAGCTAGAGGGGACACAGTTCTCTAAAGCCCCTTCAGAATTTATTGTTTGTAGACCTTTTGCTGATGGTCAGTCGACTGGTGTGAGTTGAAACCTTTTTGTACATTAGATTTGCATGAGTCTAATAATTCCTGAGGTTGAGCTTTCACCCATTTTCCTTTTTTTAAACAAGAGAGTGAGTCAAACTTACCTCTTCATACTATCGTCTTGAAAAATTTGCCCGTTTTGAATTTTATTGTCCATTCCCTACCTAAGCACAGTTGTTTAGGGCAGATGTCCTTTGCAGCCCTGAGTCCTTGTGAATGTTAAGAGAACATTAGCTGTGGGCTTAACGCCGCTCTTGCGGAAAACGGCCACAAGGCAGCAGAATTTCTACATTTCCAACTCTGAGTTTTTGGGCAGCAGAGCCTTCCTGGAAATCGTGTTAGTAGGCTGCAAATTAGAGTGGAATGTGCCAGAGCACATCCCCAAGAGCTTATATCTCCTTACTTCTTGTTTGTTTTATAAATTTAATTTTTATTAATTATCAGAGCAAACTTGATAAAAATATTTTGTTTCTCCTAGGTGTACAGAATCTGGTTCATTATATCAATGTATCTGTCATTTATCTTTGCATTCTTTACCGTGTAGGTTATTACAGAGTGTTGCCTAGACCTCTCTTGGTATTCCATAGGTATTTTGTGATTATATATTTCATATGTATTAGTACATGTCTGTTAACTCTCATATCCTAATTCACACATTCCTTACACTTTTCCATTGGTTAAACATAATTTTTTTTTCTTAATCCATGCTTTTCCTTCTCTTGGAAATAAGTTCATGAGTATCAACTTTTAGGTAACACCTAGAAGTGATGTCATAGGATATCTGTCTTTCACTTTCTTTCTTTAATTTGAGTGATTATCTCTAGGTCCTTATATGGTGGTGCAAACGGCACTGTTTCATTGTTTTCCGTGGCTAATATTCCATTGTTTACATGGACCACTTCCTCTTTGTGCATTTTTCTGTTGATGGACATTTTGGTTTCTTCCAAGTCTTGGCTATGTTAAATATTCCTGCAGTGCAGGATTTCCAGCGTGTGTCTTTTCCATTCTGCTCTGCTCAGGTGATAGGCACATCAAAGGACCTACCAGATCACATGGTAGCTCAATTTTTACCCTTAAACGCACCTCCATTATGTTCTCACTACTGGCTGTTACCAGTTTACATCCCCCCAGCAGCTGGAGGGTACACAGTTCTCTGAAACCCCTTCAGCATTTATTCTTTGTAGACTTTTTGCTGAAGAACATTCTGACGGCTGTGAGGTGAACATTTCTGTAATTGGATTTGCATGGCTTTATTCATTGCTGATGTTGCGCATTTTTCAATTCCCTTTTATTTTAAAGAGAAAAAAAAGAAAAGACAAAATGTGCGTAAAATATGCCTCGTGACATTGTCTTCTTGAAATGTTGACGTCTTTTGAATTTTCTGGTCGATTACGACCCCAGGACATTTTTTGAGGCCCGATGTCCTTTACAGTGCTGCACATATTTTGAATATTAAGTGACCATTACCTCTTGGTTTAAAGCTGCTGTTGTGTGAAACAGCCACAAGGCGGCAGCATTTCTCCTTTACCAAATCTGGTTACCAGGGCAACAGAGCCTTAATGGAAGTCCTGTTCTAGGTTGAAAATTAGAATGGGATGTGCCAGGAAAAATTCCTTTCAGTTTATGTCTCATTATTTCTTGTTCATATTTTTAATTTAATATTTATTTTTTATCGCAGCAAATTTGATTACAATGTTTTTTTTTTTTGTTCTAGGTGTGCAAGATGTGGTTCTTTCACACACATACATATATCTATTCTTCTTCGGAACCTTTTCCCAGGTAGGTTATGACACAATGTTGAGTAGTCTTCTCTTGGTATTCCGTAGGTCTTTGGTGATTATATATTTCACATGTGTTTCTATATCTATGTTAACCCCAATATCGTAATGTATCCAATCTGCACACCTTTCGATTTGGGGAACCATAAGTTTGTTCAATGAATCTGTGATTGCTTTTCTCTGTGGAAATATCTTCATTGTTATCAATTTTCGGGTAACACCTATAAGTGATATACGTTAGGTGTCTTTCACTTTCTCACTTACTACAAGTTGCATGGTTACCTCTAGACTCATCTATGGTGCTGCAAATGGCATTGTTTCATTTCTTTCCCGAGCTAATATTCCATCTCTACATGTAACAGTTCCTCTTTGTCCACTCATCTGTTGATGGACTTTTGGTTGCTTCCATGTCTTGGCTATTGTAATACTGCTGCAGTGCAGATTTGCCTGCCTGTGTCTTTCCAATTATGTCTTCTTATGTTATAGGCCCAGGAGTGGGCCTGCTGGATCATATAGTAGCTCAATGTTTACCTTTTAAAGGCACCTCCACCCTGTTCCCATTAGTGACTCTTACCAGGTTACGTCCCACTTCAAATTAAGGGTATGCATTTCTCCACAACCTCTTCAGCATTGATCGTTTGTAGTTTCTTTCCTGATGGTTATTCTGAATGGTGTGAGCTGATACCTCTGTGTGGTTGGATTTGCATGTGTCTCATAATCCTTTGAAATTGAGCTTTCAGGCATGTCCTTTTATTTTTCAAACGGTTATTACAGCTTAGTTCTTCAAATGGTTTTCTTAAAATATGTGCCACATTTTGAAATACTTTGGCCTTTACCTCTCGCAAGACATGATGAAGGCAGGTTTCCTTTACGGCCCTGCAGGACTTGTTCATATGAAGTGAAAATTAGCATAGGTTTTAAAGCTGCTTTTTCAGGTAATGGCCAGAGGGTGGAGCATTTCGTAATTCTATGAAACGTAACTGAACACACAATATATATTTTTTCTTTTAAATTTGCATTGTTACTTTTTTAAAGTACAATTATAATTGAAGTTCTTTGTAACAAGTGAAATTTAAAAAATTAAAGGAAAAGATAACATTTTACCACTTGCCATCCTTTCCCATTTACTGAAACGACCAGCATAATGTGTAGAGTTCTCATTTTATCCAGGTGTTCTATACATCTGGAATATCATGCTTCTCACTGTAGAAAAACAGATTTAGCTCTCACACTTTTTATAGGCTACATAACAGTCCGTAGAACAGAAGTACCAACTATTTCAGACTTAGCTTTTTGAGGGACACTCAGGTTACTTTCTGTTTTATTTTGTTGTTCTTTTTTTGGGGGGGGGTAGGAGTTTATTATTTATTTATTTATTTTTGTTGTGTTGGGTCTGAGTTTCCGTGTGAGGGCTTTCTCTAGTTGTGGCAAGTGGGGGGCCACTCTTCATCTCGGTGTGCGGGCCTCTCACTATCGCGGCCTCTCTTGTTGCGGAGCACAGGCTCCAGATGCGAGGGCTCACTGGTTGTGGCTTATGGGCCTAGTTGCTCCATGGCATGTGGGATCCTCCCAGACCAGGGCTCGAACCTGTGTCCCCTGCATTAGCAGGCAGATTCTAACCACTGCACCACCAGCGAAGCCCCCTATTTTGTTGTTCTGCTAGTTTGTTTTAACCCAAGAAAATATTTTTTTAAATACAAAAAAACAAAATTAAGCTAGGGGTAAGGATTAGGGTTTAGGGTAAGGTTTAGGGTTAGGATACAGGTTAGGATTATTGTACGGCTTAGAATATGGTTTAGGGTTATGGTTATGGTACGGGTTAGTGTTAGGGTACAGTTTAGGGTATGGCTATGGTTTAGTGTTAGGGTACGGGTTAAGGTATGGGTTAGTGTTAGGGTATGGGTTAGGATTAGGGTACGGTTTACGTTCAGGGTTATGGTTAGGTTTAGTGTATGGGTTAGTGTTAGGTACGGGTTAGGGTAAGGGTTAGGGTTAGGTTTAGTGTTAAGGAAGGGGTACAGTTTAGGGTACAGTATAGGGAACAACAAAGGGTTAGGGTTAGGGTACGTGTTAGGGTACAGTTTAGTGTTAGTGTACGGGTTAGGATTAAGGTATGGTTTAGGGTAAGGTTTAGGGTTACGGTTAGGGAACGGGTATGGTTTGGGGTACAGTTTAGGGTATGACCACGGGTTAGGAGTAGGGTAAGTGTTAGGGTACGGTTTAGTGTTAGTGTACAGGTTAGGATTATGGTACGGGATAATGTAAGGGTTAGGGTTAGGGTTAGGGAATGGGTACGGATTAGGTTACAGGTTAGGGTATGACAACGGGTTAGGGTTAGGGTACGTGTTAGTGTAAGGGTTAGGATTAGGGTATGGGTTAGGTTATGGGTTAGTGTTAGGGGATGGGTTAGGATTAGGGTACGGGTTATGGTACGGTTTAGGGAAAGGGTTAGGATACGGGGTAGGGTTAGGATAAAGTTTAGTGTATGGCTATGTGTTACTGTTAGGGTACATGTTAGCGTACGGGTTAGTGTTCGTGTACACCTTAGGGTGAGGTTTAGGGTTAGGGAACGGGTACGGTCTCAGGTACAGGTTAGGGTACGGTAGCGGGATAGGGTTAGGGTACGTGTTAGGATGAGACTTCTTTGTAGTGCAGATTTGAATTTCCCGCTTGCTTTGTTGGCCAAAAAGTGCGTATGCGTTTTATCCTGAATATATTCAGGATATTCAGGCCCTTTTTGGCCAAGTGCATCGTGGCCGAAGATCTGCCGCTTTTCATATGCTTTAAATGCAATTCCAATCTACCTCTTGAAATCTGTTTCCTGCAATTGTGCCTTGTTTCAAGTCCTCTTCACAGCCTTACCTCAATATATTTTTGGACGATAGTTGTCCTTTATAACTCTGCAGGTTTGTGAATTGCAGTGCCCATGAGCTCCTTTTTTCAACTCGCTCTCTGTGAGCTGGCCACAAATCAACAGGATTGCTTCAGGCCCTATTCTGGTTCCGGCACGGCACGCTGAGCCTTTGGTTAATTCTACATCCTGGTGGGAAATTAGAGTGAAATGTGCCCGTCCAAACAACTACAGCTAGTCTCTCATTGGTTCTCCCTATTCCCGTTCATCCTCCGCAGAAATTGCAGAGTGTGCCAAACAGGAGGTTACAAGCACTGACTCTCCAAGTGGGGAGATTGTTAGTAAAGCGTCTGGAATGGCGAACCCGAGTACCAGAGGACGAATAATGAGATGTGTTTTAGAAACCTTGCCTGATCACACTGTGGACCATCCTCTGGGTTTCCCACGCATGTTTTAGCTGTAGGAAGAATCCCTTAAACCTGGAGAGTTGGGACCAATGGAATGGGTAGCACGCAGTACTGCTTCAAAGGGTCTGCATTTGCTCACTGAACCTCACCAATCCTCACAGCCCCAAGTGTCCAGCCTTATGTCTCACCCAGCTGTGGGTGTAGATGTGGTAAATCCAGGTTTCATCACAAGCCCTGAACGAATTATTTAAGAATTTATCTCTCTTTCACTGTCTTTGTGTTTTGATCTTGAAATTTATTTTTATAATGGGGTTTAGCTGATTTGCACTGCTGTGTTTATGCCGCTCGATGCACACTTGATCCTCTTACGGAGACCTATAAATACATAGGTTTTAAGATTCTTACTAGTCAGATGTATTCCTCTGCAGTGAATAGGGGGTGTTGAGTCCACTTCGTTGAACAAGGAGTATATCTTGTCTATTACTGGCTTATGGAACGGTATCTGTGCTAATTCAATCTCTGGATTTATGCAGCACCCCAACTCACCTTTCCCCTTAAGCAAACATGTTTGTTTTCTAAATGTGAGACTCTGTTCTGTTTTGTAATTCAGTTCATGTGTAGCCAAGTTTACATTCCCTCTATAAGTGATATCTTATGACTAGTTTCTTTTTCTGTGTGACTTATTTCACTCAGAATCATCGTACCTAAATCCACTCATTATGCTGCTACGGGCCTGATGACATTGATTTCATTGCGGAGTGATATTCCATTGTATGTAAGTACCACAACTTCTTTATCCATTTTTCTCTTTCTGGGATATTTAAGTTGTTCCGTTGTCGAGGTTCTTGTAAACACAGCAGCCCTAAACTTTGGGGTGGCTGTGTCTTTTTGATTTTAATTTCCCTAAGCTATAGGGCCATAGGTGGAAGTGCCCGAGTCTCTGTAGCTTTGTTTTTTAGAGGTTTCAGGAAACACCATACACTTCTCCAGAGTGGCTGTTGGCCATTTACATCCCGCCCATCAGCATAACAAGGCTCCCTGTTCTCCATGGCCTGTCCTGCCTTTCTGGATTTTACACTTTTTTCAGATGGCCCATTTGACCGGTGGGAAGTGAGACTTCATTGTAGTGCGGATTTCCATTGCACGCTTCCTTGGTTGGCAAAAAAGGCCGTATTCGTTTTTTCCTGGATATATTCAGGAAAAAACGCATATGCATTTTTTGGCCAAGTGCATCATTGTCGAAGTTCTGCCGCTTTTCATATGCTTTAAATGCAATTCCAATCTACCTCCTGAAATCTGTTTCCTGCAATTGTGCCTTGCTTTCAAGTCCTCTTCGCAGCCTTACCTCAATATATTTTTGGACGATAGTTGTCCTTTATAACTCTGCAGGTTTGTGAATTGCAGTGCCCCTGAGCTCCTTTTTTCAACTCGCTTTTTTGTGAGCTGGACGCAACACGGCAGGATTGCTTCAGGCCCTAATCTTGTTCCGGCGTGGCACGCTGAGTCTTTGGTTAATTCTTCTTCTTGGTGGGAAATTAGAGTGAAATGTGCCCGTCCAAACAACTACAGCTAGTCTCTCATTTGTTCTCCCTATTCCCGTTCATCCTCCGCAGAAATTGCAAACTGTGCCAAACAGGAGTTTTAAGGCACTGACTCTCCAAGTGGGGAGATTGTTAGTAAAACGTCTGGTCTGGCGAACCCGAGTACAAGGTGACGAAAAATGGGATGCGTTTAAGAAACGTTGCCGGATCACACGGACCATACTCTGGGTTTCCCATGCATGTTTTAGCTTTAGGAATAATCCCTTAAACCTGGAGAGTTGGGACCAATGGAATGGGTAACATGCAGGATTACTTCAAAGGGTCTGCATTTGCTCACCGAACCTCACCAATCCTCACAGCCCCAAGTGTCCAGCCTTATGTCTCACCCAGCTGTGGGTGTAGATGTGGTAAATCCAGGTTTCATCACAAGCCTGAACGAATTATTTAAGAATTTATCTCTCTTTCACTGTCTTTGTGTTTTGTTTTTGAAGTTTATTTTTATAATGGGGTTGAGCTGATTTTCACTGCTGTGTTTATGCATCTCTACACACACTTGATTCTCTTACGGAGACATATAAATACATAGATTTTAAGATTCTTACTAGTCAGTTATATTCCTCTGCGGTGAATAGGGGGTGTTGAGTCCACTTCGCTGAGCAAGGAGTAGGTCTTGTCTATTACATATTTGGCTTATGGAACGGTATCTGTGCTAATTTCAATCTCTGGATTTATGCAGCACCCCAACTCACCTTTCCCCTTAAGCAAACATGTTTGTTTTCTAAATGTGAGACTCTGTTCTGTTTTGTAATTCATTTCATGTGTAGCCAAGTTTACATTCCCTCTATAAGTGATATCTTATGATAAGGTTCTTTATCTGTGTGACTTATTTCCTTAGAATCATCGTACCTAAATCCACTCATTATGCTCCTACGGGCCTGATGATATTGATTTCATTGCTGAGTGATATTCCATTGTACATAAGTACCACAACTTCTTTATCCATTTTCCTCTTTCTGGGATATTTAAATTGTACCGTTGTCGAGGTTCTTGTAAACACAGCAGCCCTAAACTTTGGGGTGGCTGTGTCTTGTTGATTTTAATTTTCCTAAGCTATAGGGCCATAAGTGGAAGCAACCTAGGCTCTGTAGCTTTGTTTTTTAGATGTTTCAGGAAACACCATACACTTCTCCAGAGTGGCTGTTGGCCATTTACATCCCGCCCATCAGCATAACAAGGCTCCCTGTTCTCCATGGCCTGTCCTGCCTTTCTGGTTTTTACACTTTTTTCAGATGGCCCATTTGACCGGTGGGAAGTGAGACTTCATTGTAGTGCAGATCTCCGTTGCAGGCTTGCTTATTTGGACAAAAAGAGCGTATGCGTTTTTTCCTGCATGTATTCAGGAAAAAAACGCATACGCCCTTTTTGGCCAAGTGCATCATTGTCGAAGTTCTGCCGCTTTTCATATGCTTTAAATGCAGTTTCCATCTACCTCCTGAAATATATTTCCTGCAATTGTGCCATGCTTTCAAGTCCTCTTCGCAGCCTTACCTCAATATATTTTTGGACGATAGCTGTCATTTATAACTGCAGGTTTATGAATTACAGTGCCCCTGAGGTCCTTTCTTCAACTCGCTTTCTTGTGAGCTGGCCGCAGAACTGCAGGATTGCTTCAGGCCCTAATCTTGTTTCATCACGGCACGCTGAGCCTTTTGTTAATTCCTCTTCCTGGTGGGAAATTAGAGTGAAATGTGACCGTCCAAACACCTACAGCTAGTCTCTCATTGGTTCTCCCTATTCCCGTTCAACCTCCGCAGAAATTGCTAACTGTGCCAAACAGGAGTTTTAAGGCAATGACTCTCCACGTGGGGAGATTTTTAGTAAAGCGTCTGGAATGGCGAACCCGTGTACCAAGGGACAAAAAATGAGATGGGTTTTAGAAACGTTGCCCGATCACATGGTGTACAATCCTCTGGGTTTCCCATGCATGTTTTAGCTGTAGGAAGAATCCCTTAAACCAGGAGAGTTGGGACCCATGGAATGGGTAGCATACAGTATTACTTCAAAGGGTCTGCATTTGCTCACCGAACCTCACCAATCCTCTCAGCCCCAAATGTCCTGCCTTATGTCGCACCCAGCTGTGGGTGTAGATGTGGTAAATCCAGGTTTCATCACAAGCCCTGAACGAATTATTTAAGAACTTTCTCTCCTTCACTGTCTTTGTTTTTGAAATTTATTTTAATAATGGGGTTTAGTTGATTTTCACGGCTGTGTATACTGCTCTACACACCCTTGATTCTCTTACGGAGACATATAAATACATATGTTTTAATATTCTTATTGTCAGATATATTCCTCTGCGGTGAATAGGCGGTGTTGAGTCTAATTCGTTGAGCAAGGAGTATATCTCGTCTATTACATATTTGGCTTATGGAATAGTATCTGTGCTAATTTCAATCTCTGGTTTTACGCAGCACCCCAACTCACCATTCCCCTTAAGAAAGCATAAGTTTGTTTTCTAAATGTGAGACTCTGTTCTGTTTTGTAATTCAGTTCATGTGTAGCCAAATTTACATTCCCTCTATAAGTGATATCTTATGATAAGTTTCTTTTCTGTGTGACTTATTTCCTTTGAATCATCGTACCTAAATCCATTCATTATGCTTGTACGGGCCTGACGACATTGATTTCATTGTTGAGTGATATTCCATTGTACGTAAGTACGAAAACTTCTTTATCCATTTCTCTCTTTCAAGGATATTTAATTTGTACCATAGTCGAGGCTCTTGTAAACAGAGCAGCCCTAAACTTTGCGGTGGTTGTTTCTTGTTATTTTAATTTTCCTGAGCTATAGTGCTATAAGTGGGTTTAGGGTTAGGGTTAAGGTTAGGGTTAGGGAACGGGTATGGTTTAGGATGCGACAATGGTTTAGGGTGAGCGAAAGTGTTAGGGTACAGGTCAGTGTTAGTGTACCGTTTAGGATTAGGGTAAGTGTTAGGGTAATGCTTCAGGTTAGGGTTACGGTTAGGGAACGGGGACAGTTTAGGGTACAGGTTAGGGTACGACAACGCTTTAGGGATAGCGTACATGTAAGGGTAAGGTTTAGTGTTAGTGTACGGGTTAGGATTAGGGGACGGGTTAGGGTAAGGCTTCAGGTAAGGGTTAGGGTTAGGGTTAGGGGAGAGGGACAGTTGAGGGTACAGGTTAGGGTGCGACAATGGTTTGGGGTGAGCGTACGTGTTAAGGTACGGGTTAGTGTTAGCGTACGGGTTAGGATTAGGTGACGGGTTAGGGTAAGGCTTCGGGTAAGGGTTAGGGTTAGGGTTAGGGTTAAGGGACGGGGACGGTTTAGGGTACAGGTTAGGGTACGACAATGGTTTAGGGTGAGCATACGTGTGAAGGCATGGGTTAGTGTTAGCGTACAGGTTAGGATTAGGGGACGGGATAGGGTAAGGCTTCGGGTAAGGGTTAGGGTTAGGGTTTGGGCTAGGGTTAGGGTTAGGGGACGGGGACGGTTTAGGGTACAGGTTAGGGTATGACAACGGTTTAGGGTGAGCGTACGTGTGAGGGCACGGGTTAGTGTTAACGTACGGGTTAGGATTGGGGATGGGTTAGGGGACGGGTTAGGGGAAGGGATAGGGTTAGGGTTGGGGAAGGGGACGCTTTAGGGGACAGGTTAGGGTTAGGGTGAGGGGACGGGGAGGGTTTAGGGGACAGGATAGGGTACAACAACGGTTCAGGGTGAGCATACATGTGAGGACACGGGTTAATGTTAGCGTACGGGTTAGGATTAGGGGACAGGTTAGGGTAAGGCTTCGGGTAAGGGTTAGGGTTAGGGTTCGGGTTAGGGGACGGGGACGGATTAGGGGACAGGTTAGGGTACGACAACGGTTTAGGGTGAGTGTACGTGTGAGGGCATGCGTTAGTGTTAGCGTACGGGTTAGGATTAGGCGATTGGTTAGGGTAAGGCTTCGGGAAAGGGTTAGGGTTAGGGTTAGAGGACGTGGACGGTTTAGGGGACAGGTTAGGGTACGATAACGCTTCAGGGTGAGCGTACGTGTGAGGGTACGGGTTAGTTTAGCGTACGGGTTAGGATTAGGGGACGTGTTAGGGTAAGGCTTCCAGTAAGGGTTAGAGTTAGGGTTAGGGTTAAGTTTAGGGGATGGGGATGATTTAGGGGACAGGACAGGGTAGGACAACGGTTTAGAGTGAGCTTACGTGTGAGGGCACGGGTTAGTGTTAGCGTACGGGTTAGGATTAGGGTATGGGTTAATGTAAGGCTTCAGGGAAGGGTTAGGGTTAGGGTTTGGGTTAGGGGACGGGGTCGGTTTAGGGGACAGGTTAGGGTACGACAACAGTTTAAGGTGAGAGTACGTGTGAGGGCACAGGTTAGTGTTAGCATAGGGGTTAGGATTAGGGGACGGGTTAGGGTAAGGCTTCGGGTAAGGGTTAGGTTTAGGGATAAGTTTAGGGTTAGGGTTGGGGACGGGGACAGTTTAGGGGACAGGTTAGGGTACGACAACGGTTTAGGGTGAGTGTACGTGTGAGGGCATGGGTTAGTGTTAGCATACGGGTTAGGATTAGGGGACGGGTAAGGGTAAGGCTTCGGGTAAGGGTTAGGGGATGGGGATGGGGACGGGAATGGTTTAGGGTCCAGTTGAGGGTACGTCAACGGTTTAGGGTGAGCGTACGTGTGAGGGAATGGGTTAGTGTTAGCGTACGGGTTAGGATTAGGGGACGGGTTAGGGTAAGGCTTCGGGGAAGGGTTAGGGTTAGGTTTCGGGCTGGGGTTAGGGTTAGGGGACGGGGACGGTTTAGGGTCCAGGTGAGGGTACGACAACGGTTTAGAGTGAGCGTGCCTGTGAGGGCATGGGTTAGTGTTAGCGTACGGGTTAGGATTAGGGTATGGGTTAGTGTAAGGCTTCGGGGAAGGGTTATGGTTAGGGTTTGGGTTAGGGGACGGGGTCGGTTTAGGGGACAGGTTAGGGTACGACAACGGTTTAGGGTGAGCGTATGTGTGAGGGCACGGGTTAGTGTTAGCGTACGGGTTAGGATTAGGGGACGGGTTAGTGTAAGGCTTCAGGTAAGGGTTAAGGTTAGGGTTAGGAGATGGGGACGGTTTAGGGGACAGATTATGGTACGACAATGGTTTAGTGTGAGCGAACGTGTGAGGTCACGGGTTAGTGTTAGCGTACGGGTTAGGATTAGGTGACGGGTTAGGGTAAGTCTTCGGGTAAGGGTTAGTTTTAGGGTTAGGGTTAGGGGACGGGGAAGGTTTAGGGGACAGGATAGGGTATGACAACGTATTAGGGTGAGCGTACGTGTGAGGGCATGGGTTAGTGTTAATGTACGGGTTAGGATTAGGGGACGGGTTAGGGGATGGGTTAGGGGAAGGGTTAGGGTTAGGGTTGGGGACGGGGATGCTTTAGGGGACAGGTTAGGGTTAGGGTTAAGGGACGGGGACGGTTTAGGGGACAGGTTAGGGTACGACAACGGTTCAGGGTGAGCATACATGTGAGGACAAGGGTTAGTGTTAGCGTACGGGTTAGGATTAGGGGACGGGTTAGGGTAAGGCTTCAGGTAAGGGTTAGGGTTAGGGATAGGGTTAGAGGACGGGGACGGTTTAGGGTCCAGGTGAGGGTACGACAACGGTTTAGTGTGAGCGTAAGTTTGAGGGCACGGGTTAGTGTTAGCGTACGGATTAGGATTAGGGGACGGGTTAGGGTAAGGCTTCGGGTAAGGGTTAGGGTTAGGGGACGGGGACGAGGACGGTTTAGGGTCCAGGTGAGGGTACGACAACGGTTTAGTGTGAGCGTAGGTTTGAGGGCACGGGTTAGTGTTAACGTACGGGTTAGGATTAGGGGACGGGTTAGGGTAAGGCTTCGGGTAAGGGTTAGAGTTAGGGTTAGGATTAGGGTTATGGGATGGGGACGGGGATGGTTTAGGGGACAGGTTAGGTTACGTCAACGGTTTAGGGTGAGCGTACGTGTGAGGGCATGGGTTAGTGTTAGCGTACGGGTTAGGATTATGGGACGGTTTTGGGTAAGGCTTCGGTTAAGGGTTAGGGTTAGGGTTAGGGATAGGGGACTGGGACGTTTACGGGACAGGTTAGGGTACGACAATGGTTTAGGGTGAGTGTATGTGTGAGGGCACGGGTTATTGTTAGCGTCCGGGTTAGGATTAGGGGACGGGTTAGGGTAAGGCTTCGGGTAAGGGTTAGGATGAGGTTTAGGGTTAGGGTTAGGGGACGGGGAAGGTTTGGGGACACGTTAGGGTACAACAACGGTTCAGGGTGAGCGTACGTGTGAGGGCACGGGGTAGTGTAAGCATACGGGTTAGGATTAGGGGACGGGTTAGGGTAAGGCTTTGGGTAAAGGTTAGGGTTAGGGTTAGGGGACAGGGACGGTTTAGGGGACAGGTTAGGGTATGACAACGGTTTAGGGTGAGCGTACGTGTGAGGGCACGATTTAGTGTTACTGTCCGTGTTAGGATTAGGGGACGGGTTAGGGTAAGGCTTCGGGTAAGGTTTAGGGTTACGTTAGGGTTAGGGTTAGTGTTTGGGGACGGGGACGGTTTCGGGGACACGTTAGGGTATGACCACAGTTTAGGGTGAGCGTACGTGTGAGAGCATGGTTTAGTGTTAGAGTACGGGTTAGGATTAGCGGATGGGTTAGGGTAAGGCTTCGGGAAAGAGTTAGGGTTAGGGTTAGGGGATGGGGATGGTTTAGGGTACAGGTTAGGGTACGACAACGGTTTAGGGTGAGTGTACGTGTGAGGGCATGGGCTAGTGTTAGCGTACGGGTTAGGATTA
The DNA here is from genome assembly GCF_964270905.1 of Leucopleurus acutus. Lineage (NCBI taxonomy): Eukaryota > Metazoa > Chordata > Mammalia > Artiodactyla > Delphinidae > Leucopleurus > Leucopleurus acutus. The sequence continues at coordinate 59,297,141 of NC_139162.1, forward strand.
GGGGACGGGTTAGGGTAAGGCTTTGGCTAAGGGTTAGGGTTAGGGGATGGGGACGGTTTAGGGGACAGGTTAGGGTACGACAACGGTTTAGGGTGAGCGTACGTGTGAGGGCACGGGCTATTGTTAGCGTACGGGTTAGGATTAGGGGACGGCTTAGGGTAAGGCTTTGGGTAAGGCTTGGGTAAGGGTTTGGGTTAGGGTTAGGGATCGGGGACGGGGATGGTTTAAGAGATAGGTTAGTGTACGACAACGGTTTAGGGTGAGCTTACGTGTGAGGGCACAGGTTAGTGTTAGCGTACGGATTAGGATTAGGGGACGGATGAGGGTAAGGCTTCGGGTAAGTGTTAGGGTTAGGTTTAGGGTTAGGGGATGGGGACGGTTTAGGGGACAGGTTAGGGTACGACAACGGTTTAGGGTGAGCTTACGTGTGAGGGCACGGGTTATTGTTAGTGTACGGGTTACGTTTAGAGGACGGGTTAGGGTAAGGCTTCGGGTAAGTGTTAGGGTTAGGGTTAGGGAACAGGGACGGTTTAGGGGACAGGTTAGGGTACAACAATGGTTTACGGTGAGCGTACCTGTGAGGGAATGGGTTAGTGTTAGCGTACGGGTTAGAATTAGGGGACGGGTTAGGGTAAGGCTTCGGGTAAGGGTTAGAGTTATGGTTATGGTTAGGGTTAGGGGACGGGGACGGTTTAGGGTCCAGGTGAGGGTACGACAATGGTTTAGGGGGAGCGTACGTGTGAGGGCGTGGGTTAGTGTGAGCGTACGAGTTAGGATTAGGGTACGGGTGAGGGTAAGGCTTCGGGGAAGGGTTAGGGTTAGGGTTCGGGCTAAGGTTAGGGTTAGGGTACGGGGATGGTTTATGGGCCAGGTGAGGGTACGACAACGGTTTAGGGGGAGCGTACGTGTGAGGGCGCGGGATAGTGTGAGCGTACGCGTTAGGATTAGGGGACGTGTGAGGGTATGGCTTCGGGGAAGGGTTAGGTATAGGGTTCGGGCTAGGGTTAGGGTTAGGGGACGGGGATGGTTTAGGGTCCAGGTGAGGGTACGACAACGGTTTAGGGGGAGCGTACGTGTGAGGGCGTGGGTTAGTGTGAGCGTACGGGATAGGATTAGGGGCCGGGTGACGGTAAGGCTTCAGGGAAGGGTTAAGGTTAGGGTTCAGGCTAGGGTTAGGGTTAAGGGAAGGGGAAAGTTTAGGGGCCAGGTGAGGGTACGACAACGGTTTAGGGGGAGCGTACGTGTGAGGGCGCAGGTTAGTGTGAGAGTACGGGTTAGGATTAGGGGACGGGTGAGGGGAAGGCTTCGGGGAAGGGTTAGGGTTAGGGTTCGGGCTAGGGTTAGCGTTAGGAGACGGGGACGGTTTAGGGTCCAGGTGAGGGTACGACAACGGTTTAGGGGGAGGGTAGGTGTGAGGGCGCGGGTTAGTGTGAGCGTACGGGTTAGGATTAGGGGACGGGTGAGGGGAAGGCTTCGGGGAAAGGTTAGGGTTAGGGTTCGGGTTAGGGTTAGGATTAGGGGATGGGGATGGTTTAGGGTCCAAGTGAGGGTACGAAAACGGTTTAGGGGGAGTGTACGTGTGAAGGTGCGGGATAGTGTGAGCGTACGGGTTATGATTAGGGGACGGGTGAGGGTAAGGCTTCGGGGATGGGTTAGGGTTATGGTTCGGGCTAGGGTTGGGTTAGGGAACGGGGATGGTTTAGGGTCCAGGTGAGGGTACGACAACGGTTTAGGGCGAGCGTAAGTATGAGGGCGCGGGTTAGTGTGAGCGTACGGGTTAGGATTAGGGGACGGGTGAGGGGAAGGCTTCGGGGAAGGGTTAGGGTTAGGGTTCGGGCTAGGGTTAGGGTTAGGGGACGGGGACGGTTTAGGGTCCAGGTGAGTGTACGACAACAGTTTAGGGGGAGTGTATATGTGAGGGCGCGGGTTAGTGTGAGCGTATGGGTTAGGATTAGGGGACGGGTGAGGGGAAGGCTTCGGGGAAGGGTTAGGGTTAGGGTTCGGGCTAGGGTTAGGGTTAGGGGACAGGGACGGTTTAGGATCCAGGTGAGGGTACGACAACGGTTTAGGGGGAGCGTACATGTGAGGGCGCGGAATAGTGTGAGCGTACGGGTTAGGATTAGGGGACGGGTGAGGGGAAGGCTTCGGGGAAGTGTTAGGTTTAGGGTTCGGGCTAGGGTTAGGGTTAGGGGACGGGGACGGTTTAGGGTCCATGTGAGGGTACAACAATGGTTTAGGGGGAGCGTACGCGTGAGGGCGCGGGTTAGTTTGAGCGTACGGGTTAGGATTAGGGGACGGGTGAGGGGAAGGCTTCAGGGAAGGGTTAGGTTTAGGGTTCGGGCTAGGGTTAGGGTTAGGGGACGGGGACGGTTTAGGGTCCAGATGAGGGTACAACAACGGTTTAGGGGGAGCGTACGTGTGAGGGCATGGGTTAGTGTGAGTGTAAGGGTTAGGTTTAGGGGACGGGTGAGGGGAAGGCTTCGGGGAAGGGTTAAGGTTAGGGTTCGGGCTAGGGTTAGGGTTAGGGGAGGGGGACGGTTTAGGGTCCAGGTGAGGGTATGACAACGGTTTAGGGGTAGCGTACCTGTGAGAGGGCGTGTTAGTGTGAGCGTACGGGTTAGGATTAGGGGACGGGTGAGGGGAAGGCTTCGGGGAAGGGTTAGGGTTAGGGTTCGGGCTAGGGTTAGGGTTAGGGGACGGGGACGGTTTAGGGTCCAGGTGAGGGTTCGACAACGGTTTAGGGGGAGCGTACATGTGAAGGCGCGGGTTAGTGTGAGCGTACGGGTTAGGATTAGGGGACGGGTGGGGGGAAGGTTTCGGGGAAGTGTTAGGGTTAGGGTTCGGGCTAGGGTTAGGGTTAGGGGACGGGGACGGTTTAGGGTCCAGGTGAGGGTACGACCACGGTTTAGGGGGAGCGCACGAGTGAGGGCGCGGGTTAGTGTGAGCGTACGGGTTAGGATTAGGGGCCGGGTGAGGGGAAGGCTTCGGGGAAGGGTTAGGGTTAGGGTTCGGGCTAGGGTTAGGGTTAGGGGATGGGGACGGTTTAGGGTCCAGGTGAGGGTACGACAATGGATTAGGGGGAGCGTATGTGTGAGGGCGCGGGTTAGTGTGAGCGTAATGGTTAGGATTAGAGGACGTGTGAGGGGAAGGCTTCGGGGAAGGGTTAGGTTTAGGGTTCGGGCTAGGGTTAGGCTTAGGGGACGGGGACGGTTTAGGGTCCAGGTGAGGGTACGACAACGGTTTAGGGGGAGCGTACGTGTGAGGGCGCGGGTTAGTGGGAGCGTACGGGTTAGGATTAGGGGACGGGTGAGGGGAAGGCTTCGGGGAAGGGTTAGGGTTAGGGTTCGGGCTAGGGTTAGGGTTAGGGGACGGGGACGGTTTAGGTTCCAGGTGACGGTACGACAACTGTTTAGGGGGAGCGTACGTGTGAGGGCGCGGGTTAGTGTGAGCGTACGGGTTAGGATTAGGGGACGGGTGAGGGGAAGGCTTCGGGGAAGGGTTAGGTTTAGGGTTCGGGTTAGGGTTAGGGTTAGGGGACGGGGACGGTTTAGGGTCCAGGTGAGGGTACGACAACGGTTTAGGGTGAGCGTACGCGTGAGGGCGCGGGTTAGTGTGAGCGTACGGGTTAGGATTAGGGGACGGGTGAGGGGAAGGCTTCGGGGAAGGGTTAGGGTTAGGGTTCAGGCTAGGGTTAGGGTTAGGGGACGGGGACGGTTTAGGGTCCAGGTGAGGGTACGCCAACGGTTTAGGGGGAGCGTACATGTGAGGGCGCGGGTTAGTGTGAGCGTACGGGTTAGGATTAGGGGACGGGTGAGGGGAAGGCTTCGGGGAAGGGTTAGGGTTAGGGTTCGGGCTAGGGTTAGGGTTAGGGGAGGGGGACGGTTTAGGGTCCAGGTGACGGTACGACAACTGTTTAGGGGGAGCGTACGTGTGAGGGCGCGGGTTAGTGTGAGCGTACGGGTTAGGATTAGGGGACGAGTGACGGGAAGGCTTCGGGGAAGGGTTAGGGTTAGGGTTCGGGCTAGGGTTAGGGTTAGGGGACGGGGACGGTTTAGGGTCCAGGTGAGGGTACGACAACGGTTTAGGGGGAGCGTACGTGTGAGGGCGCGGGTTAGTGGGAGCGTACGGGTTAGGATTAGGGGACGGGTGAGGGGAAGGCTTCGGGGAAGGGTTAGGGTTAGGGTTCCGGCTAGGGTTAGGGTTAGGGGACGGGGACGGTTTAGGGTCCAGGTGAGGGTACGACAACGGTTTAGGGGGAGCGTACGTGTGAGGACGCGGGTTAGTGTGAGCGTACGGGTTAGGATTAGGGGACGGGTGAGGGGAAGGCTTCGGGGAAGGGTTAGGGTTAGCGTTCGGGCTAGGGTTAGGGTTAGGGGACGGGGACGGTTTAGGGTCCAGGTGAGGGTACGACAACGGTTTAGGCGGAGCGTACGTGTGAGGGCGCGGGTTAGTGTGAGCGTACGGGTTAGGATTAGGGGACGGGTGAGGGGAAGGCTTCGGGGAAGGGTTAGGGTTAGGGTTTGGGCTAGGGTTAGGGTTAGGGGACGGGGACGGTTTAGGGTCCAGGTGAGGGTACGACAACGGTTTAGGGGGAGCGTACGTGTGAGGGCGCGGGTTAGTGTGAGCGTACGGGTTAGGATTAGGGGACGGGTGAGGGGAAGGCTTCGGGGAAGTGTTAGGGTTAGGGTTCGGGTTAGGGTTAGGGGACGGGGACGGTTTAGGGTCCAGGTGAGGGAACGACAACGGTTTAGGGGGAGCGTACGTGTGAGGGCGCGGGTTAGTGTGAGCGTACTGGTTAGGATTAGGGGACGGGTGAGGGGAAGGCTTCGGGGAAGGGTTAGGGTTAGGGTTCGGGCTAGGGTTAGGGTTAGGGGACGGGGACGGTTTAGGGTCCAGGTGAGGGTACGACAACGGTTTAGGGGGAGCGTACGTGTGAGCGCGCGGGTTAGTGTGAGCGTTCGGGTTAGGATTAGGGGACGGGTGAGGGGAAGGCTTCGGGGAAGGGTTATGGTTAGGGTTCGGGCTAGGGTTAGGGTTAGGGGACGGGGACGGTTTAGGGTCCAGGTGAGGGTACGACAACGGTTTAGGGGGAGCGTACGTGTGAGGGCGCGGGTTAGTGTGAGCATACGGTTTAGGATTACGGGACGGGTGAGGGGAAGGCTTCGGGGAAGGGTTAGGGTTAGGGTTCGGGCTAGGGTTAGGGTTAGGGGACGGGGACGGTTTAGGGTCCAGGTGAGGGTACGACAACGGTTTAGGGGGAGCGTACGTGTGAGGGCGCGGGTTAGTGTGAGCGTACGGGTTAGGATTAGGGGACGGGTGAGGGGAAGGCTTCGGGGAAGGGTTAGGGTTAGGGTTCGGGCTAGGGTTAGGGTTAGGGGACGGGGACGGTTTAGGGTCCAGGTGAGGGTACGACAACGGTTTAGGGGGAGCGTACGTGTGAGGGCGCGGGTTAGTGTGAGCGTACGGGTTAGGATTAGGGGACGGGTGAGGGGAAGGCTTCGGAGAAGGGTTAGGGTTAGGGTTCGGGCTAGGGTTAGGGTTAGGGGACGGGGACGGTTTAGGGTCCAGGTGAGGGTACGACAAAGGTTTAGGGGGAGCGTACGTGTGAGGGCGCGGGTTAGTGTGGGCGTACGGGTTAGGATTAGGGGACGGTTGAGGGGAAGGCTTCGGGGAAGGGTTAGGGTTAGGGTTTGGGTTAGGGTTAGGGGACAGGGACGGTTTAGGGTCCAGGTGAGGGTACGACAACGGTTTAGGGGGAGCGTACGTGTGAGGGCGCGGGTTAGTGTGAGCGTACGGGTTAGGATTAGGGGACGGGTGAGGGGAAGGCTTCGGGGAAGGGTTAGGGTTAGGGTTCAGGCTAGGGTTAGGGTTAGGGGACGGGGACGGTTTAGGGTCCAGGTGAGGGTACGACAACGGTTTAGGGGAAGCGTACGTGTGAGGGCGCGGGTTAGTGTGAGCGTACGGGTTAGGATTAGGGGACGGGTGAGGGGAAGGCTTCGGAGAAGGGTTAGGGTTAGGGTTCGGGCTAGGGTTAGGGTTAGGGGACGGGGACGGTTTAGGGTCCAGGTGAGGGTACGACAAAGGTTTAGGGGGAGCGTACGTGTGAGGGCGCGGGTTAGTGTGGGCGTACGGGTTAGGATTAGGGGACGGTTGAGGGGAAGGCTTCGGGGAAGGGTTAGGGTTAGGGTTTGGGTTAGGGTTAGGGGACAGGGACGGTTTAGGGTCCAGGTGAGGGTACGACAACGGTTTAGGGGGAGCGTACGTGTGAGGGCGCGGGTTAGTGTGAGCGTACGGGTTAGGATTAGGGGACGGGTGAGGGGAAGGCTTCGGGGAAGGGTTAGGGTTAGGGTTCAGGCTAGGGTTAGGGTTAGGGGACGGGGACGGTTTAGGGTCCAGGTGAGGGTACGACAACGGTTTAGGGGAAGCGTACGTGTGAGGGCGCGGGTTAGTGTGAGCGTACGGGTTAGGATTAGGGGACGGGTGAGGGGAAGGCTTCGGGGAAGGGTTAGGGTTAGGGTTCCGGGTAGGGTTAGGGTTATGGGACGGGGACGGTTTAGGGTCCAGCTGAGGGTACGAAAACGGTTTAGGGGGAGCGTACGTGTGAGGGCGTGGGTTAGTGTGAGCGTACGGGTTAGGATTAGGGGACGGGTGAGGGGAAGGCTTCGGGGAAGGGTCAGGGATAGGGTTCGGGCTAGGGTTAGGATTAGGGGACGGGGACGGTTTAGGGTCCAGGTGAGGGTACGACAACGGTTTAGGGGGAGCGTACGTGTGAGGGCGCGGGTTAGTGTGAGCGTACGGGTTAGGATTAGGGGACGGGTGAGGGGAAGGCTTCGGGGAAGGGTTAGGGTTAGAGTTCGGGCTAGGGTTAGGGTTAGGGGACGGGGACGGTTTAGGGTCCAAGTGAGGCTACGACAACGGTTTAGGGGGAGCGTACGTGTGAGGACGCGGGTTAGTGTGAGCGTACGGGGTAGGATTAGGGGACGGGTGAGGGGAAGGCTTCGGGGAAGGGTTAGGGTTAGGGTTCGGGCTAGGGTTAGGGTTAGGGGACGGGGACGGTTTAGGGTCCAGGTGAGGGTACGACAACGGTTTAGGCGGAGTGTACGTGTGAGGGCGCGGGTTAGTGTGAGCGTACGGGTTAGGATTAGGGGACGGGTGAGGGGAAGGCTTCGGGGAAGGGTTAGGGTTAGGGTTCGGGCTAGGGTTAGGGTTAGGGGACGGGGACGGTTTAGGGTCCAGGTGAGGGTACGACAACGGTTTAGGGGGAGCGTACGTGTGAGGGCGCGGGTTAGTGTGAGCGTACGGGTTAGGATTAGGGGACGGGTGAGGGGAAGGCTTCAGGGAAGGGTTAGGGTTAGGGTTCGGGCTAGGGTTAGGGTTAGGGGACGGGGACGGGGACAGTTTAGGGTCCAGGTGAGGGTACGACAACGGTTTAGGGGGAGCGTACGTGTGAGGGCGCGGGTTAGTGTGAGCGTACGGGTTAGGATTAGGGGACGGGTGAGGGGAAGGCTTCGGGGAAGGGTTAGGGTTAGGGTTCGGGCTAGGGTTAGGGTTAGGGGACGGGGCGGTTTAGGGTCCAGGTGAGGGTACGACAACGGTTTAGGGGGAGCGTACGTGTGAGGGCGCGGGTTAGTGGGAGCGTACGGGTTAGGATTAGGGGACGGGTGAGGGGAAGGCTTCGGGGAAAGGTTAGGGTTAGGGTTCGGGCTAGGGTTAGGGTTAGGGGACGGGGACGGTTTAGGGTCCAGGTGAGGGTACGACAACGGTTTAGGGGGAGCGTACGTGTGAGGGCGCGGGTTAGTGTGAGCGTACGGGTTAGGATTAGGGGACGGGTGAGGGGAAGGCTTCGGGGAAGTGTTAGGGGTAGGGTTCGGGCTAGGGTTAGGGTTAGGGGACGGGGACGGGGACGGTTTAGGGTCCAGGTGAGGGTACGTCAACGGTTTAGCGGGAGCTTACGTGTGAGGGCGCGGGTTAGTGTGAGCGTACGGGTTAGGATTAGGGGACGGGTGAGGGGAAGGCTTCGGGGAAGGGTTAGGGTTAGGGTTCGGGCTAGGATTAGGGTTAGGGGACGGGGACGGTTTAGGGTCCAGGTGAGGGTACGACAACGGTTTAGGGGGAGCGTACGTGTGAGGGCGCGGGTTAGTGTGAGCGTACGGGTTAGGATTAGGGGACGCGTGAGGGGAAGGCTTCGGGGAAGGGTTAGGGTTAGGGTTCGGGCTAGGGTTAGGGTTAGGGGACGGGGACGGTTTAGGGTCCAGGTGAGGGTACGACAACGGTTTAGGGGGAGCGTACGTGTGAGGGCGCGGGTTAGTGTGAGCGTACGGGTTAGGATTTGGGGACGGGTGAGGGGAAGGCTTCGGGGAAGGGTTAGGGTTAGGGTTCGGGCTAGGGTTAGGGTTAGGGGATGGGGACGGTTTAGGGTCCAGGTGAGGGTACGACAACGGTTTAGGGGGTGCGTACGTGTGAGGGCGCGGGTTAGTGTGAGCGTACGGGTTAGGATTAGGGGACGGGTGAGGGGAAAGCTTCGGGTAAAGGTTAGGGTTAGGGTTCGGGCTAGGGTTAGGGTTAGGGGACGGGGCCGGTTTAGGGTCCAGGTGAGGATACGACAACGTTTTAGGGCGAGCGGACGTGTGAGGGCGCGGGTTAGTGTGAGCGTACGGGTTAGGATTAGGGGACGGGTGATGGGAAGGCTTCGGGGAAGGGTTAGGGTTAGGGTTCGGGCTAGGGTTAGGGTTAGGGGACGGGGACGGTTTAGGGTCCAGGTGAGGGTACGACAACGGTTTAGGGCGAGCGTATGTGTGAGGGCGCGGGTTAGTGTGAGTGTACGGGTTAGGATTAGGGGACGGGTGAGGGGAAGGCTTCGGGGAAGGGTTAGGGTTAGGGTTCGGGCTAGGGTTAGGGTTAGGGGACGGGGACGGTTTAGGGTCCAGGTGAGTGTACGACAACAGTTTAGGGGGAGTGTATATGTGAGGGCGCGGGTTAGTGTGAGCGTATGGGTTAGGATTAGGGGACGGGTGAGGGGAAGGCTTCGGGGAAGGGTTAGGGTTAGGGTTCGGGCTAGGGTTAGGGTTAGGGGACAGGGACGGTTTAGGATCCAGGTGAGGGTACGACAACGGTTTAGGGGGAGCGTACATGTGAGGGCGCGGAATAGTGTGAGCGTACGGGTTAGGATTAGGGGACGGGTGAGGGGAAGGCTTCGGGGAAGTGTTAGGTTTAGGGTTCGGGCTAGGGTTAGGGTTAGGGGACGGGGACGGTTTAGGGTCCATGTGAGGGTACAACAATGGTTTAGGGGGAGCGTACGCGTGAGGGCGCGGGTTAGTTTGAGCGTACGGGTTAGGATTAGGGGACGGGTGAGGGGAAGGCTTCAGGGAAGGGTTAGGTTTAGGGTTCGGGCTAGGGTTAGGGTTAGGGGACGGGGACGGTTTAGGGTCCAGATGAGGGTACAACAACGGTTTAGGGGGAGCGTACGTGTGAGGGCATGGGTTAGTGTGAGTGTAAGGGTTAGGTTTAGGGGACGGGTGAGGGGAAGGCTTCGGGGAAGGGTTAAGGTTAGGGTTCGGGCTAGGGTTAGGGTTAGGGGAGGGGGACGGTTTAGGGTCCAGGTGAGGGTATGACAACGGTTTAGGGGTAGCGTACCTGTGAGAGGGCGTGTTAGTGTGAGCGTACGGGTTAGGATTAGGGGACGGGTGAGGGGAAGGCTTCGGGGAAGGGTTAGGGTTAGGGTTCGGGCTAGGGTTAGGGTTAGGGGACGGGGACGGTTTAGGGTCCAGGTGAGGGTTCGACAACGGTTTAGGGGGAGCGTACATGTGAAGGCGCGGGTTAGTGTGAGCGTACGGGTTAGGATTAGGGGACGGGTGGGGGGAAGGTTTCGGGGAAGTGTTAGGGTTAGGGTTCGGGCTAGGGTTAGGGTTAGGGGACGGGGACGGTTTAGGGTCCAGGTGAGGGTACGACCACGGTTTAGGGGGAGCGCACGAGTGAGGGCGCGGGTTAGTGTGAGCGTACGGGTTAGGATTAGGGGCCGGGTGAGGGGAAGGCTTCGGGGAAGGGTTAGGGTTAGGGTTCGGGCTAGGGTTAGGGTTAGGGGATGGGGACGGTTTAGGGTCCAGGTGAGGGTACGACAATGGATTAGGGGGAGCGTACGTGTGAGGGCGCGGGTTAGTGTGAGCGTAATGGTTAGGATTAGAGGACGTGTGAGGGGAAGGCTTCGGGGAAGGGTTAGGTTTAGGGTTCGGGCTAGGGTTAGGCTTAGGGGACGGGGACGGTTTAGGGTCCAGGTGAGGGTACGACAACGGTTTAGGGGGAGCGTACGTGTGAGGGCGCGGGTTAGTGGGAGCGTACGGGTTAGGATTAGGGGACGGGTGAGGGGAAGGCTTCGGGGAAGTGTTAGGGTTAAGGTTGTGGCTACAGTTAGGGTTAGGGGACGGGGACAGTTTAGGGTCCAGGTGAGGGTACGACAACGGATTAGGGGGTGCGTATGTGTGAGGGCGCGGGTTTGTGAGAGCGTAAGGGTTAGGATTAGGGGATGGGTGAGGGGAAGGCTTCGGGGAAGTGTTAGGGTTAGGGATCGGGTTAGGGTTAGGGTTAGGGGACGGGGACGGTTTAGGGTCCAGGTGACGGTACGACAACTGTTTAGGGGGAGCGTACGTGTGAGGGCGCGGGTTAGTGTGAGCGAACGGGTTAGGATCAGGGGACGGGTGAGGGGAAGGCTTCGGGGAAGTGTTAGGGTTAGGGTTCGGGCTAGGGTTAGGGTTAGGGGACGGGGACGGTTTAGGTTCCAGGTGACGGTACGACAACTGTTTAGGGGGAGCGTACGTGTGAGGGCGCGGGTTAGTGTGAGCGTACGGGTTAGGATTAGGGGACGGGTGAGGGGAAGGCTTCGGGGAAGGGTTAGGGTTAGGGTTCGGGCTAGGGTTAGGGTTAGGGGACGGGGACGGTTTAGGTTCCAGGTGACGGTACGACAACTGTTTAGGGGGAGCGTACGTGTGAGGGCGCGGGTTAGTGTGAGCGTACGGGTTAGGATTAGGGGACGGGTGAGGGGAAGGCTTCGGGGAAGGGTTAGGTTTAGGGTTCGGGTTAGGGTTAGGGTTAGGGGACGGGGACGGTTTAGGGTCCAGGTGAGGGTACGACAACGGTTTAGGGTGAGCGTACGCGTGAGGGCGCGGGTTAGTGTGAGCGTACGGGTTAGGATTAGGGGACGGGTGAGGGGAAGGCTTCGGGGAAGGGTTAGGGTTAGGGTTCAGGCTAGGGTTAGGGTTAGGGGACGGGGACGGTTTAGGGTCCAGGTGAGGGTACGCCAACGGTTTAGGGGGAGCGTACATGTGAGGGCGCGGGTTAGTGTGAGCGTACGGGTTAGGATTAGGGGACGGGTGAGGGGAAGGCTTCGGGGAAGGGTTAGGGTTAGGGTTCGGGCTAGGGTTAGGGTTAGGGGAGGGGGACGGTTTAGGGTCCAGGTGACGGTACGACAACTGTTTAGGGGGAGCGTACGTGTGAGGGCGCGGGTTAGTGTGAGCGTACGGGTTAGGATTAGGGGACGAGTGACGGGAAGGCTTCGGGGAAGGGTTAGGGTTAGGGTTCGGGCTAGGGTTAGGGTTAGGGGACGGGGACGGTTTAGGGTCCAGGTGAGGGTACGACAACGGTTTAGGGGGAGCGTACGTGTGAGGGCGCGGGTTAGTGGGAGCGTACGGGTTAGGATTAGGGGACGGGTGAGGGGAAGGCTTCGGGGAAGGGTTAGGGTTAGGGTTCCGGCTAGGGTTAGGGTTAGGGGACGGGGACGGTTTAGGGTCCAGGTGAGGGTACGACAACGGTTTAGGGGGAGCGTACGTGTGAGGACGCGGGTTAGTGTGAGCGTACGGGTTAGGATTAGGGGACGGGTGAGGGGAAGGCTTCGGGGAAGGGTTAGGGTTAGCGTTCGGGCTAGGGTTAGGGTTAGGGGACGGGGACGGTTTAGGGTCCAGGTGAGGGTACGACAACGGTTTAGGCGGAGCGTACGTGTGAGGGCGCGGGTTAGTGTGAGCGTACGGGTTAGGATTAGGGGACGGGTGAGGGGAAGGCTTCGGGGAAGGGTTAGGGTTAGGGTTTGGGCTAGGGTTAGGGTTAGGGGACGGGGACGGTTTAGGGTCCAGGTGAGGGTACGACAACGGTTTAGGGGGAGCGTACGTGTGAGGGCGCGGGTTAGTGTGAGCGTACGGGTTAGGATTAGGGGACGGGTGAGGGGAAGGCTTCGGGGAAGTGTTAGGGTTAGGGTTCGGGTTAGGGTTAGGGGACGGGGACGGTTTAGGGTCCAGGTGAGGGAACGACAACGGTTTAGGGGGAGCGTACGTGTGAGGGCGCGGGTTAGTGTGAGCGTACTGGTTAGGATTAGGGGACGGGTGAGGGGAAGGCTTCGGGGAAGGGTTAGGGTTAGGGTTCGGGCTAGGGTTAGGGTTAGGGGACGGGGACGGTTTAGGGTCCAGGTGAGGGTACGACAACGGTTTAGGGGGAGCGTACGTGTGAGCGCGCGGGTTAGTGTGAGCGTTCGGGTTAGGATTAGGGGACGGGTGAGGGGAAGGCTTCGGGGAAGGGTTATGGTTAGGGTTCGGGCTAGGGTTAGGGTTAGGGGACGGGGACGGTTTAGGGTCCAGGTGAGGGTACGACAACGGTTTAGGGGGAGCGTACGTGTGAGGGCGCGGGTTAGTGTGAGCGTACGGTTTAGGATTACGGGACGGGTGAGGGGAAGGCTTCGGGGAAGGGTTAGGGTTAGGGTTCGGGCTAGGGTTAGGGTTAGGGGACGGGGACGGTTTAGGGTCCAGGTGAGGGTACGACAACGGTTTAGGGGGAGCGTACGTGTGAGGGCGCGGGTTAGTGTGAGCGTACGGGTTAGGATTAGGGGACGGGTGAGGGGAAGGCTTCGGGGAAGGGTTAGGGTTAGGGTTCGGGCTAGGGTTAGGGTTAGGGGACGGGGACGGTTTAGGGTCCAGGTGAGGGTACGACAACGGTTTAGGGGGAGCGTACGTGTGAGGGCGCGGGTTAGTGTGAGCGTACGGGTTAGGATTAGGGGACGGGTGAGGGGAAGGCTTCGGAGAAGGGTTAGGGTTAGGGTTCGGGCTAGGGTTAGGGTTAGGGGACGGGGACGGTTTAGGGTCCAGGTGAGGGTACGACAAAGGTTTAGGGGGAGCGTACGTGTGAGGGCGCGGGTTAGTGTGGGCGTACGGGTTAGGATTAGGGGACGGTTGAGGGGAAGGCTTCGGGGAAGGGTTAGGGTTAGGGTTTGGGTTAGGGTTAGGGGACAGGGACGGTTTAGGGTCCAGGTGAGGGTACGACAACGGTTTAGGGGGAGCGTACGTGTGAGGGCGCGGGTTAGTGTGAGCGTACGGGTTAGGATTAGGGGACGGGTGAGGGGAAGGCTTCGGGGAAGGGTTAGGGTTAGGGTTTGGGCTAGGGTTAGGGTTAGGTGACGGGGCCGGTTTAGGGTCCAAGTGAGGGTACGACAACGGTTTAGGGGGAGCGTACGTGTGAGGGCGCGGGTTAGTGTGAGCGTACGGGTTAGGATTAGGGGACGGGTGAGGGGAAGGCTTCGGGGAAGGGTTAGGTTTAGGGTTCGGGCTAGGTTTAGGGTTAGGGGACGGGGACGGTTTAGGGTCCAGGTGAGGGTACGACAACGGTTTAGGGGGAGCGTACGTGTGAGGGCGCGGGTTAGTGTGAGCATACGGGTTAGGATTAGGGGACGGGTGAGGGGAAGGCTTCGGGGAAGGGTTAGGGTTAGGGTTCGGGCTAGGGTTAGGGTTAGGGGACGGGGACGGTTTAGGGTCCAGGTGAGGGTCCGACAACGGTTTAGGGGGAGCATACGTGTGAGGGCGCGTGTTAGTGTGAGCGTACGGGTTAGGATTAGGGGACGGGTGAGGGGAAGGCTTCGGGGAAGGGTTAGGGTTAGGGTTCGGGCTAGGGTTAGGGTTAGGGGACGGGGACGGTTTAGGGTCCAGGTGAGGGTACGACAACTGTTTAGGGGGAGCGTACGTGTGAGGGCGCGGGTTAGTGTGAGCGTACGGGTTAGGATTAGGGGACGGGTGAGGGGAAGGCTTCGGGGAAGGGTTAGGGTTAGGGTTCAGGCTAGGGTTAGGGTTAGGGGACGGGGACGGTTTAGGGTCCAGGTGAGGGTACGACAACGGTTTAGGGGAAGCGTACGTGTGAGGGCGCGGGTTAGTGTGAGCGTACGGGTTAGGATTAGGGGACGGGTGAGGGGAAGGCTTCGGGGAAGGGTTAGGGTTAGGGTTCCAGGTAGGGTTAGGGTTATGGGACGGGGACGGTTTAGGGTCCAGCTGAGGGTACGAAAACGGTTTAGGGGGAGCGTACGTGTGAGGGCGTGGGTTAGTGTGAGCGTACGGGTTAGGATTAGGGGACGGGTGAGGGGAAGGCTTCGGGGAAGGGTCAGGGATAGGGTTCGGGCTAGGGTTAGGATTAGGGGACGGGGACGGTTTAGGGTCCAGGTGAGGGTACGACAACGGTTTAGGGGGAGCGTACGTGTGAGGGCGCGGGTTAGTGTGAGAGTACGGGTTAGGATTAGGGGACGGGTGAGGGGAAGGCTTCGGGGAAGGGTTAGGGTTAGAGTTCGGGCTAGGGTTAGAGTTAGGGGACGGGGACGGTTTAGGGTCCAAGTGAGGCTACGACAACGGTTTAGGGGGAGCGTACGTGTGAGGACGCGGGTTAGTGTGAGCGTACGGGGTAGGATTAGGGGACGGGTGAGGGGAAGGCTTCGGGGAAGGGTTAGGGTTAGGGTTCGGGCTAGGGTTAGGGTTAGGGGACGGGGACGGTTTAGGGTCCAGGTGAGGGTACGACAACGGTTTAGGCGGAGTGTACGTGTGAGGGCGCGGGTTAGTGTGAGCGTACGGGTTAGGATTAGGGGACGGGTGAGGGGAAGGCTTCGGGGAAGGGTTAGGGTTAGGGTTCGGGCTAGGGTTAGGGTTAGGGGACGGGGACGGTTTAGGGTCCAGGTGAGGGTACGACAACGGTTTAGGGGGAGCGTACGTGTGAGGGCGCGGGTTAGTGTGAGCGTACGGGTTAGGATTAGGGGACGGGTGAGGGGAAGGCTTCAGGGAAGGGTTAGGGTTAGGGTTCGGGCTAGGGTTAGGGTTAGGGGACGGGGACGGGGACAGTTTAGGGTCCAGGTGAGGGTACGACAACGGTTTAGGGGGAGCGTACGTGTGAGGGCGCGGGTTAGTGTGAGCGTACGGGTTAGGATTAGGGGACGGGTGAGGGGAAGGCTTCGGGGAAGGGTTAGGGTTAGGGTTCGGGCTAGGGTTAGGGTTAGGGGACGGGGCGGTTTAGGGTCCAGGTGAGGGTACGACAACGGTTTAGGGGGAGCGTACGTGTGAGGGCGCGGGTTAGTGGGAGCGTACGGGTTAGGATTAGGGGACGGGTGAGGGGAAGGCTTCGGGGAAAGGTTAGGGTTAGGGTTCGGGCTAGGGTTAGGGTTAGGGGACGGGGACGGTTTAGGGTCCAGGTGAGGGTACGACAACGGTTTAGGGGGAACGTACGTGTGAGGGCGCGGGTTAGTGTGAGCGTACGGGTTAGGATTAGGGGACGGGTGAGGGGAAGGCTTCGGGGAAGTGTTAGGGGTAGGGTTCGGGCTAGGGTTAGGGTTAGGGGACGGGGACGGGGACGGTTTAGGGTCCAGGTGAGGGTACGTCAACGGTTTAGCGGGAGCTTACGTGTGAGGGCGCGGGTTAGTGTGAGCGTACGGGTTAGGATTAGGGGACGGGTGAGGGGAAGGCTTCGGGGAAGGGTTAGGGTTAGGGTTCGGGCTAGGATTAGGGTTAGGGGACGGGGACGGTTTAGGGTCCAGGTGAGGGTACGACAACGGTTTAGGGGGAGCGTACGTGTGAGGGCGCGGGTTAGTGTGAGCGTACGGGTTAGGATTAGGGGACGCGTGAGGGGAAGGCTTCGGGGAAGGGTTAGGGTTAGGGTTCGGGCTAGGGTTAGGGTTAGGGGACGGGGACGGTTTAGGGTCCAGGTGAGGGTACGACAACGGTTTAGGGGGAGCGTACGTGTGAGGGCGCGGGTTAGTGTGAGCGTACGGGTTAGGATTTGGGGACGGGTGAGGGGAAGGCTTCGGGGAAGGGTTAGGGTTAGGGTTCGGGCTAGGGTTAGGGTTAGGGGACGGGGACGGTTTAGGGTCCAGGTGAGGGTACGACAACGGTTTAGGGGGTGCGTACGTGTGAGGGCGCGGGTTAGTGTGAGCGTACGGGTTAGGATTAGGGGACGGGTGAGGGGAAAGCTTCGGGTAAAGGTTAGGGTTAGGGTTCGGGCTAGGGTTAGGGTTAGGGGACGGGGCCGGTTTAGGGTCCAGGTGAGGATACGACAACGTTTTAGGGCGAGCGGACGTGTGAGGGCGCGGGTTAGTGTGAGCGTACGGGTTAGGATTAGGGGACGGGTGATGGGAAGGCTTCGGGGAAGGGTTAGGGTTAGGGTTCGGGCTAGGGTTAGGGTTAGGGGACGGGGACGGTTTAGGGTCCAGGTGAGGGTACGACAACGGTTTAGGGCGAGCGTATGTGTGAGGGCGCGGGTTAGTGTGAGTGTACGGGTTAGGATTAGGGGACGGGTGAGGGGAAGGCTTCGGGGAAGGGTTAGGGTTAGGGTTCGGGCTAGGGTTAGGGTTAGGGGACGGGGACGGTTTAGGGTCCAGGTGAGTGTACGACAACAGTTTAGGGGGAGTGTATATGTGAGGGCGCGGGTTAGTGTGAGCGTATGGGTTAGGATTAGGGGACGGGTGAGGGGAAGGCTTCGGGGAAGGGTTAGGGTTAGGGTTCGGGCTAGGGTTAGGGTTAGGGGACAGGGACGGTTTAGGATCCAGGTGAGGGTACGACAACGGTTTAGGGGGAGCGTACATGTGAGGGCGCGGAATAGTGTGAGCGTACGGGTTAGGATTAGGGGACGGGTGAGGGGAAGGCTTCGGGGAAGTGTTAGGTTTAGGGTTCGGGCTAGGGTTAGGGTTAGGGGACGGGGACGGTTTAGGGTCCATGTGAGGGTACAACAATGGTTTAGGGGGAGCGTACGCGTGAGGGCGCGGGTTAGTTTGAGCGTACGGGTTAGGATTAGGGGACGGGTGAGGGGAAGGCTTCAGGGAAGGGTTAGGTTTAGGGTTCGGGCTAGGGTTAGGGTTAGGGGACGGGGACGGTTTAGGGTCCAGATGAGGGTACAACAACGGTTTAGGGGGAGCGTACGTGTGAGGGCATGGGTTAGTGTGAGTGTAAGGGTTAGGTTTAGGGGACGGGTGAGGGGAAGGCTTCGGGGAAGGGTTAAGGTTAGGGTTCGGGCTAGGGTTAGGGTTAGGGGAGGGGGACGGTTTAGGGTCCAGGTGAGGGTATGACAACGGTTTAGGGGTAGCGTACCTGTGAGAGGGCGTGTTAGTGTGAGCGTACGGGTTAGGATTAGGGGACGGGTGAGGGGAAGGCTTCGGGGAAGGGTTAGGGTTAGGGTTCGGGCTAGGGTTAGGGTTATGGGACGGGGACAGTTTAGGGTCCAGGTGAGGGTTCGACAACGGTTTAGGGGGAGCGTACATGTGAAGGCGCGGGTTAGTGTGAGCGTACGGGTTAGGATTAGGGGACGGGTGGGGGGAAGGTTTCGGGGAAGTGTTAGGGTTAGGGTTCGGGCTAGGGTTAGGGTTAGGGGACGGGGACGGTTTAGGGTCCAGGTGAGGGTACGACCACGGTTTAGGGGGAGCGCACGAGTGAGGGCGCGGGTTAGTGTGAGCGTACGGGTTAGGATTAGGGGCCGGGTGAGGGGAAGGCTTCGGGGAAGGGTTAGGGTTAGGGTTCGGGCTAGGGTTAGGGTTAGGGGATGGGGACGGTTTAGGGTCCAGGTGAGGGTACGACAATGGATTAGGGGGAGCGTACGTGTGAGGGCGCGGGTTAGTGTGAGCGTAATGGTTAGGATTAGAGGACGTGTGAGGGGAAGGCTTCGGGGAAGGGTTAGGTTTAGGGTTCGGGCTAGGGTTAGGCTTAGGGGACGGGGACGGTTTAGGGTCCAGGTGAGGGTACGACAACGGTTTAGGGGGAGCGTACGTGTGAGGGCGCGGGTTAGTGGGAGCGTACGGGTTAGGATTAGGGGACGGGTGAGGGGAAGGCTTCGGGGAAGTGTTAGGGTTAAGGTTGTGGCTACAGTTAGGGTTAGGGGACGGGGACAGTTTAGGGTCCAGGTGAGGGTACGACAACGGATTAGGGGGTGCGTATGTGTGAGGGCGCGGGTTTGTGAGAGCGTAAGGGTTAGGATTAGGGGATGGGTGAGGGGAAGGGTTCGGGGAAGTGTTAGGGTTAGGGATCGGGTTAGGGTTAGGGTTAGGGGACGGGGACGGTTTAGGGTCCAGGTGACGGTACGACAACTGTTTAGGGGGAGCGTACGTGTGAGGGCGCGGGTTAGTGTGAGCGAACGGGTTAGGATCAGGGGACGGGTGAGGGGAAGGCTTCGGGGAAGTGTTAGGGTTAGGGTTCGGGCTAGGGTTAGGGTTAGGGGACGGGGACGGTTTAGGTTCCAGGTGACGGTACGACAACTGTTTAGGGGGAGCGTACGTGTGAGGGCGCGGGTTAGTGTGAGCGTACGGGTTAGGATTAGGGGACGGGTGAGGGGAAGGCTTCGGGGAAGGGTTAGGGTTAGGGTTCGGGCTAGGGTTAGGGTTAGGGGACGGGGACGGTTTAGGTTCCAGGTGACGGTACGACAACTGTTTAGGGGGAGCGTACGTGTGAGGGCGCGGGTTAGTGTGAGCGTACGGGTTAGGATTAGGGGACGAGTGACGGGAAGGCTTCGGGGAAGGGTTAGGGTTAGGGTTCGGGCTAGGGTTAGGGTTAGGGGACGGGGACGGTTTAGGGTCCAGGTGAGGGTACGACAACGGTTTAGGGGGAGCGTACGTGTGAGGGCGCGGGTTAGTGGGAGCGTACGGGTTAGGATTAGGGGACGGGTGAGGGGAAGGCTTCGGGGAAGGGTTAGGGTTAGGGTTCCGGCTAGGTTTAGGGTTAGGGGACGGGGACGGTTTAGGGTCCAGGTGAGGGTACGACAACGGTTTAGGGGGAGCGTACGTGTGAGGACGCGGGTTAGTGTGAGCGTACGGGTTAGGATTAGGGGACGGGTGAGGGGAAGGCTTCGGGGAAGGGTTAGGGTTAGCGTTCGGGCTAGGGTTAGGGTTAGGGGACGGGGACGGTTTAGGGTCCAGGTGAGGGTACGACAACGGTTTAGGCGGAGCGTACGTGTGAGCGCGCGGGTTAGTGTGAGCGTACGGGTTAGGATTAGGGGACGGGTGAGGGGAAGGCTTCGGGGAAGGGTTAGGGTTAGGGTTTGGGCTAGGGTTAGGGTTAGGGGACGGGGACGGTTTAGGGTCCAGGTGAGGGTACGACAACGGTTTAGGGGGAGCGTACGTGTGAGGGCGCGGGTTAGTGTGAGCGTACGGGTTAGGATTAGGGGACGGGTGAGGGGAAGGCTTCGGGGAAGTGTTAGGGTTAGGGTTCGGGTTAGGGTTAGGGGACGGGGACGGTTTAGGGTCCAGGTGAGGGAACGACAACGGTTTAGGGGGAGCGTACGTGTGAGGGCGCGGGTTAGTGTGAGCGTACTGGTTAGGATTAGGGGACGGGTGAGGGGAAGGCTTCGGGGAAGGGTTAGGGTTAGGGTTCGGGCTAGGGTTAGGGTTAGGGGACGGGGACGGTTTAGGGTCCAGGTGAGGGTACGACAACGGTTTAGGGGGAGCGTACGTGTGAGCGCGCGGGTTAGTGTGAGCGTTCGGGTTAGGATTAGGGGACGGGTGAGGGGAAGGCTTCGGGGAAGGGTTATGGTTAGGGTTCGGGCTAGGGTTAGGGTTAGGGGACGGGGACGGTTTAGGGTCCAGGTGAGGGTACGACAACGGTTTAGGGGGAGCGTACGTGTGAGGGCGCGGGTTAGTGTGAGCGTACGGTTTAGGATTACGGGACGGGTGAGGGGAAGGCTTCGGGGAAGGGTTAGGGTTAGGGTTCGGGCTAGGGTTAGGGTTAGGGGACGGGGACGGTTTAGGGTCCAGGTGAGGGTACGACAACGGTTTAGGGGGAGCGTACGTGTGAGGGCGCGGGTTAGTGTGAGCGTACGGGTTAGGATTAGGGGACGGGTGAGGGGAAGGCTTCGGGGAAGTGTTAGGGTTAGGGTTCGGGCTAGGGTTAGGGTTAGGGGACGGGGACGGTTTAGGGTCCAGGTGAGGGTACGACAACGGTTTAGGGGGAGCGTACGTGTGAGGGCGCGGGTTAGTGTGAGCGTACGGGTTAGGATTAGGGGACGGGTGAGGGGAAGGCTTCGGAGAAGGGTTAGGGTTAGGGTTCGGGCTAGGGTTAGGGTTAGGGGACGGGGACGGTTTAGGGTCCAGGTGAGGGTACGACAAAGGTTTAGGGGGAGCGTACGTGTGAGGGCGCGGGTTAGTGTGGGCGTACGGGTTAGGATTAGGGGACGGTTGAGGGGAAGGCTTCGGGGAAGGGTTAGGGTTAGGGTTTGGGTTAGGGTTAGGGGACAGGGACGGTTTAGGGTCCAGGTGAGGGTACGACAACGGTTTAGGGGGAGCGTACGTGTGAGGGCGCGGGTTAGTGTGAGCGTACGGGTTAGGATTAGGGGACGGGTGAGGGGAAGGCTTCGGGGAAGGGTTAGGGTTAGGGTTTGGGCTAGGGTTAGGGTTAGGTGACGGGGCCGGTTTAGGGTCCAAGTGAGGGTACGACAACGGTTTAGGGGGAGCGTACGTGTGAGGGCGCGGGTTAGTGTGAGCGTACGGGTTAGGATTAGGGGACGGGTGAGGGGAAGGCTTCGGGGAAGGGTTAGGTTTAGGGTTCGGGCTAGGGTTAGGGTTAGGGGACGGGGACGGTTTAGGGTCCAGGTGAGGGTACGACAACGGTTTAGGGGGAGCGTACGTGTGAGGGCGCGTGTTAGTGTGAGCGTACGGGTTAGGATTAGGGGACGGGTGAGGGGAAAGCTTCGGGGAAGGGTTAGGTTTAGGGTTCGGGCTAGGGTTAGGGTTAGGGGACGGGGACGGTTTAGGGTCCAGGTGAGGGTACGACAACGGTTTAGGGGGAGCGTACGTGTGAGGGCGCGGGTTAGTGTGAGCATACGGGTTAGGATTAGGGGACGGGTGAGGGGAAGGCTTCGGGGAAGGGTTAGGGTTAGGGTTCGGGCTAGGGTTAGGGTTAGGGGACGGGGACGGTTTAGGGTCCAGGTGAGGGTACGACAACGGTTTAGGGGGAGCGTACGTGTGAGGGCGCGGGTTAGTGTGAGCGTACGGGTTAGGATTAGGGGACGGGTGAGGGGAAGGCTTCGGGGAAGGGTTAGGGTTAGGGTTCGGGCTAGGGTTAGGGTTAGGGGACGGGGACGGTTTAGGGTCCAGGTGAGGGTCCGACAACGGTTTAGGGGGAGCATACGTGTGAGGGCGAGTGTTAGTGTGAGCGTACGGGTTAGGATTAGGGGACGGGTGAGGGGAAGGCTTCGGGGAAGGGTTAGGGTTAGGGTTCGGGCTAGGGTTAGGGTTAGGGGACGGGGACGGTTTAGGGTCCAGGTGAGGGTACGACAACTGTTTAGGGGGAGCGTACGTGTGAGGGCGCGGGTTAGTGTGAGCGTACGGGTTAGGATTAGGGGACGGGTGAGGGGAAGGCTTCGGGGAAGGGTTAGGGTTAGGGTTCAGGCTAGGGTTAGGGTTAGGGGACGGGGACGGTTTAGGGTCCAGGTGAGGGTACGACATCGGTTTAGGGGAAGCGTACGTGTGAGGGCGCGGGTTAGTGTGAGCGTACGGGTTAGGATTAGGGGACGGGTGAGGGGAAGGCTTCGGGGAAGGGTTAGGGTTAGGGTTCCGGGTAGGGTTAGGGTTATGGGACGGGGACGGTTTAGGGT
This sequence comes from Leucopleurus acutus, assembly GCF_964270905.1. NCBI lineage: Eukaryota > Metazoa > Chordata > Mammalia > Artiodactyla > Delphinidae > Leucopleurus > Leucopleurus acutus. The sequence goes on from NC_139162.1 coordinate 59,318,987, forward strand.
CCAGCTGAGGGTACGAAAACGGTTTAGGGGGAGCGTACGTGTGAGGGCGTGGGTTAGTGTGAGCGTACGGGTTAGGATTAGGGGACGGGTGAGGGGAAGGCTTCGGGGAAGGGTCAGGGATAGGGTTCGGGCTAGGGTTAGGATTAGGGGACGGGGACGGTTTAGGGTCCAGGTGAGGGTACGACAACGGTTTAGGGGGAGCGTACGTGTGAGGGCGCGGGTTAGTGTGAGCGTACGGGTTAGGATTAGGGGACGGGTGAGGGGAAGGCTTCGGGGAAGGGTTAGGGTTAGAGTTCGGGCTAGGGTTAGGGTTAGGGGACGGGGACGGTTTAGGGTCCAAGTGAGGCTACGACAACGGTTTAGGGGGAGCGTACGTGTGAGGACGCGGGTTAGTGTGAGCGTACGGGGTAGGATTAGGGGACGGGTGAGGGGAAGGCTTCGGGGAAGGGTTAGGGTTAGGGTTCGGGCTAGGGTTAGGGTTAGGGGACGGGGACGGTTTAGGGTCCAGGTGAGGGTACGACAACGGTTTAGGCGGAGTGTACGTGTGAGGGCGCGGGTTAGTGTGAGCGTACGGGTTAGGATTAGGGGACGGGTGAGGGGAAGGCTTCGGGGAAGGGTTAGGGTTAGGGTTCGGGCTAGGGTTAGGGTTAGGGGACGGGGACGGTTTAGGGTCCAGGTGAGGGTACGACAACGGTTTAGGGGGAGCGTACGTGTGAGGGCGCGGGTTAGTGTGAGCGTACGGGTTAGGATTAGGGGACGGGTGAGGGGAAGGCTTCAGGGAAGGGTTAGGGTTAGGGTTCGGGCTAGGGTTAGGGTTAGGGGACGGGGACGGGGACAGTTTAGGGTCCATGTGAGGGTACGACAACGGTTTAGGGGGAGCGTACGTGTGAGGGCGCGGGTTAGTGTGAGCGTACGGGTTAGGATTAGGGGACGGGTGAGGGGAAGGCTTCGGGGAAGGGTTAGGGTTAGGGTTCGGGCTAGGGTTAGGGTTAGGGGACGGGGCGGTTTAGGGTCCAGGTGAGGGTACGACAACGGTTTAGGGGGAGCGTACGTGTGAGGGCGCGGGTTAGTGGGAGCGTACGGGTTAGGATTAGGGGACGGGTGAGGGGAAGGCTTCGGGGAAAGGTTAGGGTTAGGGTTCGGGCTAGGGTTAGGGTTAGGGGACGGGGACGGTTTAGGGTCCAGGTGAGGGTACGACAACGGTTTAGGGGGAGCGTACGTGTGAGGGCGCGGGTTAGTGTGAGCGTACGGGTTAGGATTAGGGGACGGGTGAGGGGAAGGCTTCGGGGAAGTGTTAGGGGTAGGGTTCGGGCTAGGGTTAGGGTTAGGGGACGGGGACGGGGACGGTTTAGGGTCCAGGTGAGGGTACGTCAACGGTTTAGCGGGAGCTTACGTGTGAGGGCGCGGGTTAGTGTGAGCGTACGGGTTAGGATTAGGGGACGGGTGAGGGGAAGGCTTCGGGGAAGGGTTAGGGTTAGGGTTCGGGCTAGGATTAGGGTTAGGGGACGGGGACGGTTTAGGGTCCAGGTGAGGGTACGACAACGGTTTAGGGGGAGCGTACGTGTGAGGGCGCGGGTTAGTGTGAGCGTACGGGTTAGGATTAGGGGACGCGTGAGGGGAAGGCTTCGGGGAAGGGTTAGGGTTAGGGTTCGGGCTAGGGTTAGGGTTAGGGGACGGGGACGGTTTAGGGTCCAGGTGAGGGTACGACAACGGTTTAGGGGGAGCGTACGTGTGAGGGCGCGGGTTAGTGTGAGCGTACGGGTTAGGATTTGGGGACGGGTGAGGGGAAGGCTTCGGGGAAGGGTTAGGGTTAGGGTTCGGGCTAGGGTTAGGGTTACGGGACGGGGACGGTTTAGGGTCCAGGTGAGGGTACGACAACGGTTTAGGGGGTGCGTACGTGTGAGGGTGCGGGTTAGTGTGAGCGTACGGGTTAGGATTAGGGGACGGGTGAGGGGAAAGCTTCGGGTAAAGGTTAGGGTTAGGGTTCGGGCTAGGGTTAGGGTTAGGGGACGGGGCCGGTTTAGGGTCCAGGTGAGGATACGACAACGTTTTAGGGCGAGCGGACGTGTGAGGGCGCGGGTTAGTGTGAGCGTACGGGTTAGGATTAGGGGACGGGTGATGGGAAGGCTTCGGGGAAGGGTTAGGGTTAGGGTTCGGGCTAGGGTTAGGGTTAGGGGACGGGGACGGTTTAGGGTCCAGGTGAGGGTACGACAACGGTTTAGGGCGAGCGTATGTGTGAGGGCGCGGGTTAGTGTGAGTGTACGGGTTAGGATTAGGGGACGGGTGAGGGGAAGGCTTCGGGGAAGGGTTAGGGTTAGGGTTCGGGCTAGGGTTAGGGTTAGGGGACGGGGACGGTTTAGGGTCCAGGTGAGGGTACGATAACGGTTTAGGGGGAGCGTACGTGTGAGGGCGCGGGTTAGTGTGAGCGTACGGGTTAGGATTAGGGGACGGGTGAGGGGAAGGCTTCGGGGAAGGGTTAGGTTTAGGGTTCGGGCTAGGGTTAGGGTTAGGGGACGGGGACGGTTTAGGGTCCAGGTGAGGGTACGACAACGGTTTAGAGGTAGCGTACGTGTGAGGGCGCGGGTTAGTGTGAGCGTACGGGTTAGGATTAGGGGACGGGTGAGGGGAAGGCTTCGGGGAAGTGTTAGGTTTTGGGTTCCGGCTAGGGTTAGGGTTAGGGGACGGGGACGGTTTAGGGTCCAGGTGAGGGAACGAAAACGGTTTAGGGGGAGCGTACGTGTGAGAGCGTGGGTTAGTGTGAGCGTACGGGTTAGGATTAGGGGACGGGTGAGGGGAAGGCTTCGGGGAAGTGTTAGGGTTAGGGTTCGGGCTAGGGTTAGGGTTAGGGGACGGGGACGGTTTAGGGTCCAGGTGAGGGTACGACAACGGTTTAGGGGGAGCGTACGTGTGAGGGCGCGGGTCAGTGTGAGCGTACGGGTTAGGATTAGGGGACGGGTGAGGGGAAGGCTTCGGGGAAGGGTTAGGGTTAGGGTTCGGGCTAGGTTTAGGGTTAGGGGACGGGGACGGTTTAGGGTCCAGGTGAGGGTACGACAACGGTTTAGGGGGAGCGTACGTGTGAGGGCGCGTGTTAGTGTGAGCGTACGGGTTAGGATTAGGGGACGGGTGAGGGGAAGGCTTCGGGGAAGGGTTAGGGTTAGGGTTCGGGCTAGGGTTAGGGTTAGGGGACGGGGCAGGTTTAGGGTCCAGGTGAGGGAACGACAACGGTTTAGGGGGAGCGTACGTGTGAGGGCGCGGGTTAGTGTGAGCGTACGGGTTAGGATTAGGGGACGGGTGAGGGGAAGGCTTCGGGGAAGGGTTAGGGTTAGGGTTCGGGCTAGGGTTAGGGTTAGGGGACGGGGACGGGGACGGTTTAGGGTCCAGGTGAGGGTACGACAACGGTTTAGGGGGAGCTTACGTGTGAGGGCGCGGGTTAGTGTGAGCGTACGGGTTAGGATTAGGGGACGGGTGAGGGGAAGGCTTCGGGGAAGGGTTAGGGTTAGGGTTCGGGCTAGGGTTAGGGTTAGGGGACGGGGACGGTTTAGGGTCCAGGTGAGGGTACGACAACGGTTTAGGGGGAGCGTACGTGTGAGGGCGCGGGTTAGTGGGAGCGTACGGGTTAGGATTAGGGGACGGGTGAGGGGAAGGCTTCGGGGAAGGGTTAGGGTTAGGGTTCGGGCTAGGGTTAGGGTTAGGGGACGGGGACGGTTTAGGGTCCAGGTGAGGGTACGACAACGGTTTAGGGGGAGCGTACGTGTGAGGGCGCGGGTTAGTGTGAGCGTACGGGTTAGGATTAGGGGACGGGTGAGGGGAAGGCTTCGGGGAAGGGTTAGGGTTAGGGTTCGGGCTAGGGTTAGGGTTAGGGGACGGGGACGGTTTAGGGTCCAGGTGAGGGTACGACAACGGTTTAGGGCGAGTGTACGTGTGAGGGCGAGTGTTAGTGTGAGTGTACGGGTTAGGATTAGGGGACGGGTGAGAGGAAGGCTTCGGGGAAGGGTTAGGGTTAGGGTTCGGGCTAGGGTTAGGGTTAGGGGACGGGGACGGTTTAGGGTCCAGGTGAGGGTACGACAACGGTTTAGGGGGAGCGTACGTGTGAGGGCGCGGGTTAGTGTGAGCGTACGGGTTAGGATTAGGGGACGGGTGAGCGGAAGGCTTCGGGGAAGTGTTAGGTTTAGTGTTCGGGCTAGTGTTAGGGTTAGGGGACGGGGACGGTTTAGGGTCCAGGTGAGGGTACGACAACGGTTTAGGGGGAGCGTACGTGTGAGGGTGCGGGTTAGTGTGAGCGTACGGGTTAGGATTAGGGGACGGGTGAGGGGAAGGGTTCGGGGAAGGATTAGGGTTAGGGTTCCGGCTAGGGTTAGGGTTAGGGGACGGGGAAGGTTTAGGGTCCAGGTGAGGGTACAAAAACGGTTTAGGGGGAGCGTACGTGTGAGGGCGTGGGTTAGTGTGAGCGTACGGGTTAGGATTAGGGGACGGGTGAGGGGAAGGCTTCGGGGAAGGGTTAGGGATAGGGTTCGGGCTAGGGTTAGGGTTAGGGGACGGGGACGGTTTAGGGTCCAGGTGAGGGTACGACAACGGTTTAGGGGGAGCGTACGTGTGAGGGCACGGGTTAGTGTGAGCGTACGGGTTAGGATTAGGGGACGGGTGAGGGGAAGGCTTTGGGGAAGGGTTAGGGTTAGGGTTCGGGCTAGGGTTAGGGTTAGGGGACGGGGACGGTTTAGGGTCCAGGTGAGGGTACGACAACGGTTTAGGGGGAACGTACGTGTGAGGGCGTGGGTTAGTGTGAGCGTACGGGTTAGGATTAGGGGACGGGTGAGGGGAAGGCTTTGGGGAAGGGTTACGGTTAGGGTTCGGGCTAGGGTTAGGGTTAGGGGACGGGGACGGTTTAGGGTCCAAGTGACAGTACGACAACGGTTTAGGGGGAGCGTACGTGTGAGGGCGCGGGTTAGTGTGAGCGTACGGGTTAGGATTAGGGGACGGGTGAGGGGAAGGCTTCGGGGAAGGGTTAGGGTTAGGGTTCGGGCTAGGGTTAGGGTTAGGGGACGGGGACGGTTTAGGGTCCAGGTGAGGGTACGACAACGGTTTAGGGGGAGCGTACGTGTGAGGGCGCGGGTTAGTGTGAGCGTACGGGTTAGGATTAGGGGACGGGTGAGGGGTAGGCTTCGAGGAACGGTTAGGGTTAGGGTTCGGGCTAGGGTTAGGGTTAGGGGACGGGGAGGGTTTAGGGTCCAGGTGAGGGTACGACAACGGTTTAGGGGGAGCGTACGTGTGAGGGCGCGGGTTAGTGTGAGCGTACGTGTTAGGATTAGGGGACGGGTGAGGGGAAAGTTTCGGGGAAGTGTTAGGGTTAGGGTTCGGGCTAGGGTTAGGGTTAGGGGACGGGGACGGTTTAGGGTCCAGGTGAGGGTACGACAACGGTTTAGGCGGAGCGTACTTGTGAGGGCGTGGGTTAGTGTGAGCGCACGGGTTAGGATTAGGGGACGGGTGAGTGGAAGGCTTCGGGGAAGGGTTAGGGTTAGGGTTCGGGCTAGGGTTAGGGTTAGGGGACCTGGACGGTTTAGGGTCAAGGTGAGGGTACGACAACGGTTTAGGGGGAGCGTACGTGTGAGGGCGTGGGTTAGTGTGAGCGTACGGGTTAGGATTAGGGGACGGGTGAGGGGAAGGCTTCGGGGAAGTGTTAGGGTTAGGGTTCGGGCTAGGATTAGGGTTAGGGGACGGGGACGGTTTAGGGTCCAGGTGAGGGTACGACAACGGTTTAGGGGGAGCGTACGTGTGAGGGCGCGGGTTAGTGTGAGCGTACGGGTTAGGATTAGGGGACGGGTGAGAGGAAGGCTTCAGGGAAGGGTTAGGTTTAGGGTTCGGGCTAGGGTTAGGGTTAGGGGACGGGGACGGTTTAGGGTCCAGGTGAGGGTACGACAACGGTTTAGGGGGAGCGTACGTGTGAGGGCGCGGGTTAGTGTGAGTGTACGGGTTAGGATTAGGGGACGGGTTAGGGGAAGGCTTCGGGGAAGGGTTAGGGTTAGGGTTCGGGCTAGGGTTAGGGTTAGGGGACGGGGACGCTTTAGGATCCAGGTGAGGGTCCGACAACGGTTTAGGGGGAGCGTACGTGTGAGGGCGCGGGTTAGTGTGAGCGTACGGGTTAGGATTAGGGGACGGGTGAGGGGAAGGCTTCGGGGAAGGGTTAGGGTTAGGGTTCGGGCTAGGGTTAGGGTTAGGGGACGGGGACGGTTTAGGGTCCAGGTGAGGGTACGACAACGGTTTAGGGGGAGCGTACGTGTGAGGGCGCGGGTTAGTGTGAGCGTACGGGTTAGGATTATGGGACGGGTGAGGGGAAGGCTTCGGGGAAGGGTTAGGGATACGGTTCGGGCTAGGGTTAGGGTTAGGGGACGGGGACGGTTTAGGGTCCAGGTGAGGGTACGACAACGGTTTAGGGGGAGCGTACGTGTGAGGGCGCGGGTTAGTGTGAGCGTACGTGTTAGGATTAGGGGACGGGTGAGGGGAAAGTTTCGGGGAAGTGTTAGGTTTAGGGTTCGGGCTAGGGTTAGGGTTAGAGGACGGGGACGGTTTAGGGTCCAGGTGAGGGTACGACAACGGTTTAGGGGGAGCGTACGTGTGAGGGCGCGGGTTAGTGTGAGCGTACGGGTTAGGATTAGGGGACGGGTGAGGGGAAGGTTTCAGGGAAGGTTTAGGTTTAGGGTTTGGGCTAGGGTTAGGGTTAGGGGACGGGGACGGTTTAGGGTCCAGGTGAGGGTACGACAACGGTTTAGGCGGAGCGTACGTGTGAGGGCGTGGGTTAGTGTGAGCGCACGGGTTAGGATTAGGGGACGGGTGAGGGGAAGGCTTCGGGGAAGGGTTAGGGTTAGGGTTCGGGCTAGGGTTAGGGTTAGGGGACGGGGACGGTTTAGTGTCCAGGTGAGGGTACAACAACGGTTTAGGGGGAGCGTACATGTGAGGTCGCGGGTCAGTGTGAGCGTACGGGTTAGGATTAGGGGACGGGTGAGGGGAAGGCTTCGGGGAAGTGTTAGGGTTAGGGTTCGGGCTAGGGTTAGGGTTAGGGGACAGGGACGTTTTAGGGAACAGGTGAGGGTACGACAACGGTTTAGGCGGAGGGTACGTGTGAGGGCGCGGGTTAGTGTGAGCGTACGGGTTAGGATTAGGGGACGGGTGAGGGGAAGGCTTCGGGGAAGGGTTAGGGTTAGGGTTCGGGCTAGGGTTAGGGTTAGGGGACGGGGACGGTTTAGGGTCCAGGTGAGGGTACGACAACGGTTTAGGGGGAGCGTACGTGTGAGGGCACGGTTTAGTGTGAGCGTACGGGTTAGGATTAGGGGACGGGTGAGGGGAAGGCTTCGGGGAAGGGTTAGGGTTAGGGTTCGGGCTAGGGTTAGGGTTAGGGGACGGGGACGGTTTAGGGTCCAGGTGAGGGTAAGACAACGGTTTAAGGGGAGCGTATGTGTGCGGGCGCGGGTTAGTGTGAGCGTACGGGTTAGGATTAGGGGACGGGTGAGGGGAAGGCTTCGGGGAAGGGTTAGGGTTAGGGTTCGGGCTAGGGTTAGGGTTAGGGGACGGGGACGGTTTACGGTCCAGGTGAGGGTACGACAACGGTTTAGGGGGAGCGTACGTGTGAGGGCGCGGGTTAGTGTGAGCGTACGGGTTAGGATTAGGGGACGGGTGAGGGGAAGGCTTCGGGGAAGGGTTAGGGTTAGGGTTCGGGCTAGGGTTAGGGTTAGGGGACGGGGACGGTTTAGGGTCCAGGTGAGGGTACGACAACGGTTTAGGGGGAGCGTACGTGTGAGGGCGCGGGTTAGTGGGAGCGTACGGGTTAGGATTAGGGGACGGGTGAGGGGAAGGCTTCGGGGAAGGGTTAGGGTTAGGGTTCGGGCTAGGGTTAGGGTTAGGTGACGGGGACGGTTTAGGGTCCAGGTGAGGGTACGCCAACGGTTTAGGGGGAGCGTACGTGTGAGGGCGCGGGTTAGTGTGAGCGTACGGGTTAGGATTAGGGGACGGGTGAGGGGAAGGCTTCGGGGAAGGGTTAGGGTTAGGGTTCGGGCTAGGGTTAGGGTTAGGTGACGGGGACGGTTTAGGGTCCAGGTGAGGGTACGCCAACGGTTTAGGGGGAGCGTACGTGTGAGGGCGCGGGTTAGTGTGAGCGTACGGGTTAGGATTAGGGGACGGGTGAGGGGAAGGCTTCGGGGAAGGGTTAGGGTTAGGGTTCGGGCTAGGGTTAGGGTTAGGGGACGGGGACGGTTTAGGGTCCAGATGAGGGTACGACAACGGTTTAGGGGGAGCGTACGTGTGAGGGCGCGGGTTAGTGGGAGCGTACGGGTTAGGATTAGGGGACGGGTGAGGGGAAGGCTTCGGGGAAGGGTTAGGGTTAGGGTTCGGGCTAGGGTTAGGGTTAGGGGACGGGGACGGTTTAGGGTCCAGGTGAGGGTACGACAACGGTTTAGGGGGAGCGTACGTGTGAGGGCGCGGGTTAGTGTGAGCGTACGGGTTAGGATTAGGGGACGGGTGAGGGGAAGGCTTCGGGGAAGGGTTAGGGTTAGGGTTCGGGCTAGGGTTAGGGTTAGGGGACGGGGACGGTTTAGGGTCCAGGTGAGGGTACAACAACGGTTTAGGAGGAGCGTACGTGTGAGGGCGCGGGTTAGTGGGAGCGTACGGGTTAGGATTAGGGGACGGGTGAGGGGAAGGCTTCGGGGAAGTGTTAGGGTTAGGGTTCGGGCTAGGGTTAGGGTTAGGGGACGGGGACGGTTTAGGGTCCAGGTGAGGGTACGACAACGGTTTAGGGGGAGCGTACGTGTGAGGGCGCGGGTTAGTGTGAGCGTACGGGTTAGGATTAGGGGACGGGTGAGGGGAAGGCTTCGGGGAAGGGTTAGGGTTCGGGCTAGGGTTAGGGTTAGGGGACGGGGACGGTTTAGGGTCCAGGTGAGGGTACGCCAACGGTTTAGGGGGAGCGTACGTGTGAGGGCGCGGGTTAGTGTGAGCGTACGGGTTAGGATTAGGGGACGGGTGAGGGGAAGGCTTCGGGGAAGGGTTAGGGTTAGGGTTCGGGCTAGGGTTAGGGTTAGGGGACAGGGACGGTTTAGGGTCCAGTTGAGGGTACGACAACGGTTTAGGGGGAGCGTACGTGTGAGGGCGCGGGTTAGTGTGAGCGTACGTGTTAGGATTAGGGGACGGGTGAGGGGAAAGTTTCGGGGAAGTGTTAGGTTTAGGGTTCGGGCTAGGGTTAGGGTTAGAGGACGGGGACGGTTTAGGGTCCAGGTGAGGGTACGACAACGGTTTAGGGGGAGCGTACGTGTGAGGGCGCGGGTTAGTGTGAGCGTACGGGTTAGGATTAGGGGACGGGTGAGGGGAAGGTTTCAGGGAAGGGTTAGGTTTAGGGTTTGGGCTAGGGTTAGGGTTAGGGGACGGGGACGGTTTAGGGTACAGGTGAGGGTACGACAACGGTTTAGGCGGAGCGTACGTGTGAGGGCGCGGTTTAGTGTGAGCGCACGGGTTAGGATTAGGGGACGGGTGAGGGGAAGGCTTCGGGGAAGGGTTAGGGTTAGGGTTCGGGCTAGGGTTAGGGTTAGGGGACGGGGACGGTTTAGTGTCCAGGTGAGGGTACAACAACGGTTTAGGGGGAGCGTACATGTGAGGGCGTGGGTCAGTGTGAGCGTACGGGTTAGGATTAGGGGACGGGTGAGGGGAAGGCTTCGGGGAAGTGTTAGGGTTAGGGTTCGGGCTAGGGTTAGGGTTAGGGGACAGGGACGTTTTAGGGAACAGGTGAGGGTACGACAACGGTTTAGGCGGAGCGTACGTGTGAGGGCGCGGGTTAGTGTGAGCGTACGGGTTAGGATTAGGGGACGGGTGAGGGGAAGGCTTCGGGGAAGGGTTAGGGTTAGGGTTCGGGCTAGGGTTAGGGTTAGGGGACGGGGACGGTTTAGGGTCCAGGTGAGGGTACGACAACGGTTTAGGGGGAGCGTACGTGTGAGGGCACGGTTTAGTGTGAGCGTACGGGTTAGGATTAGGGGACGTGTGAGGGGAAGGCTTCGGGGAAGTGTTAGGGTTAGGGTTCGGGCTAGGGTTAGGGTTAGGGGACGGGGACGGTTTAGGGTCCAGGTGAGGGTAAGACAACGGTTTAAGGGGAGCGTATGTGTGCGGGCGCGGGTTAGTGTGAGCGTACGGGTTAGGATTAGGGGACGGGTGAGGGGAAGGCTTCGGGGAAGGGTTAGGGTTAGGGTTTGGGCTAGGGTTAGGGTTAGGGAACGGGGCCGGTTTAGGGTCCAGGTGAGGGTACGACAACGGTTTAGGGGGAGCGTACGTGTGAGGGCGCGGGTTAGTGTGAGCGTACGGGTTAGGATTAGGGGACGGGTGAGGGGAAGGCTTCGGGGAAGGGTTAGGGCTAGGGTTCGGGCTAGGGTTAGGGTTAGGGGACGGGGACGGTTTAGGGTCCAGGTGAGGGTACGACAACGGTTTAGGAGGAGCGTACGAGTGAGGGCGCGGGTTAGTGAGAGCGTACGGGTTAGGATTAGGGGACGGGTGAGGGGAAGGCTTCGGGGAAGGGTTAGGGTTAGGGTTCGGGCTAGGGTTAGGGTTAGGGGACGGGGACGGTTTAGGGTCCAGGTGAGGGTACGACAACGGTTTAGGGGGAGCGTACGTGTGAGGGCGCGGGTTAGTGTGAGCGTACGGGTTAGGATTAGGGGACGGGTGAGGGGAAGGCTTCGGGGAAGGGTTAGGGTTAGGGTTCGGGCTAGGGTTAGGGTTAGGGGACGGGGACGGTTTAGGGTCCAGGTGAGGGTACGACAACGGTTTAGGGGGAGCGTACGTGTGAGGGCGCGGGTTAGTGTGAGCGTACGGGTTAGGATTAGGGGACGGGTGAGGGGAAGGCTTCGGGGAAGGTTTAGGGTTAGGGTTCGGGCTAGGGTTACGGTTAGGGGAGGGGGACGGTTTAGGGTCCAGGTGAGGGTCCGACAACGGTTTAGGGGGAGCGTACGTGTGAGGGCGCGGGTTAGTGTTAGGGTACGGGTTAGGATTAGGGGACGGGTGAGAGGAAGGCTTCGGGGAAGGGTTAGGGTTAGGGTTCGGGCTAGGGTTAGCGTTAGGGGACGGGGACGGTTTAGGGTCCAGGTGAGGGTAGGACAACGGTTTAGGGGGAGCGTACGTGTGAGGGCGCGGGTTAGTGTGAGCGTACGGGTTAGGATTAGGGGACGGGTGAGGGGAAGGCTTCGGGGAAGCGTTAGTGTTAGGGTTCGGGCTAGGGTTAGGGTTAGGGGACGGGGACGGTTTAGGGTCCAGGTGAGGGTACGACAATGGTTTAGGCGGAACGTACGTGTGAGGGCGCGGGTGAGAGTGAGCGTACGGGTTAGGATTAGGGGACGGGTGAGGGGAAGGCTTCGGGGAAGGGTTAGGGTTAGGGTTCGGGCTAGGGTTAGGGTTAGGGGACGGGGACGGTTTAGGGTCCAGGTGAGGGTACGACAACGGTTTAGGGGGAGCGTACGTGTGAGGGCGCGGGTTAGTGGGAGCGTACGGGTTAGGATTAGGGGACGGGTGAGGGGAAGGCTTCGGGGAAGTGTTAGGGTTAGGGTTCGGGCTAGGGTTAGGGTTAGGGGACGGGGACGGTTTAGGGTCCAGGTGAGGGTACGACAACGGTTTAGGGGGAGCGTACGTGTGAGGGCGCGGGTTAGTGTGAGCGTACGGGTTAGGATTAGGGGACGGGTGAGGGGAAGGCTTCGGGGAAGGGTTAGGGTTCGGGCTAGGGTTAGGGTTAGGGGACGGGGACGGTTTAGGGTCCAGGTGAGGGTACGCCAACGGTTTAGGGGGAGCGTACGTGTGAGGGCGCGGGTTAGTGTGAGCGTACGGGTTAGGATTAGGGGACGGGTGAGGGGAAGGCTTCGGGGAAGGGTTAGGGTTAGGGTTCGGGCTAGGGTTAGGGTTAGGGGACAGGGTCGGTTTAGGGTCCAGTTGAGGGTACGACAACGGTTTAGGGGGAGCGTACGTGTGAGGGCGCGGGTTAGTGTGAGCGTACGTGTTAGGATTAGGGGACGTGTGAGGGGAAAGTTTCGGGGAAGTGTTAGGTTTAGGGTTCGGGCTAGGGTTAGGGTTAGAGGACGGGGACGGTTTAGGGTCCAGGTGAGGGTACGACAACGGTTTAGGGGGAGCGTACGTGTGAGGGCGCGGGTTAGTGTGAGCGTACGGGTTAGGATTAGGGGACGGGTGAGGGGAAGGTTTCAGGGAAGGGTTAGGTTTAGGGTTTGGGCTAGGGTTAGGGTTAGGGGACGGGGACGGTTTAGGGTACAGGTGAGGGTACGACAACGGTTTAGGCGGAGCGTACGTGTGAGGGCGCGGTTTAGTGTGAGCGCACGGGTTAGGATTAGGGGACGGGTGAGGGGAAGGCTTCGGGGAAGGGTTAGGGTTAGGGTTCGGGCTAGGGTTAGGGTTAGGGGATGGGGACGGTTTAGTGTCCAGGTGAGGGTACAACAACGGTTTAGGGGGAGCGTACATGTGAGGGCGCGGGTCAGTGTGAGCGTACGGGTTAGGATTAGGGGACGGGTGAGGGGAAGGCTTCGGGGAAGTGTTAGGGTTAGGGTTCGGGCTAGGGTTAGGGTTAGGGGACAGGGACGTTTTAGGGAACAGGTGAGGGTACGACAACGGTTTAGGCGGAGCGTACGTGTGAGGGCGCGGGTTAGTGTGAGCGTACGGGTTAGGATTAGGGGACGGGTGAGGGGAAGGCTTCGGGGAAGGGTTAGGGTTAGGGTTCGGGCTAGGGTTAGGGTTAGGGGACGGGGACGGTTTAGGGTCCAGGTGAGGGTACGACAACGGTTTAGGGGGAGCGTACGTGTGAGGGCACGGTTTAGTGTGAGCGTACGGGTTAGGATTAGGGGACGGGTGAGGGGAAGGCTTCGGGGAAGGGTTAGGGTTAGGGTTCGGGCTAGGGTTAGGGTTAGGGGACGGGGACGGTTTAGGGTCCAGGTGAGGGTAAGACAACGGTTTAAGGGGAGCGTATGTGTGCGGGCGCGGGTTAGTGTGAGTGTACGGGTTAGGATTAGGGGACGGGTGAGGGGAAGGCTTCGGGGAAGGGTTAGGGTTAGGGTTCGGGCTAGGGTTAGGGTTAGGGGACGGGGCCGGTTTAGGGTCCAGGTGAGGGTACGACAACGGTTTAGGGGGAGCGTACGTGTGAGGGCGCGGGTTAGTGTGAGCGTACGGGTTAGGATTAGGGGACGGGTGAGGGGAAGGCTTCGGGGAAGGGTTAGGGCTAGGGTTCGGGCTAGGGTTAGGGTTAGGGGACGGGGACGGTTTAGGGTCCAGGTGAGGGTACGACAACGGTTTAGGAGGAGCGTACGTGTGAGGGCGCGGGTTAGTGAGAGCGTACGGGTTAGGATTAGGGGACGGGTGAGGGGAAGGCTTCGGGGAAGGGTTAGGGTTAGGGTTCGGGCTAGGGTTAGGGTTAGGGGACGGGGACGGTTTAGGGTCCAGGTGAGGGTACGACAACGGTTTAGGGGGAGCGTACGTGTGAGGGCGCGGGTTAGTGTGAGCGTACGGGTTAGGATTAGGGGACGGGTGAGGGGAAGGCTTCGGGGAAGGGTTAGGGTTAGGGTTCGGGCTAGGGTTAGGGTTAGGGGACGGGGACGGTTTAGGGTCCAGGTGAGGGTACGACAACGGTTTAGGGGGAGCGTACGTGTGAGGGCGCGGGTTAGTGTGAGCGTACGGATTAGGATTAGGGGACGGGTGAGGGGAAGGCTTCGGGGAAGCGTTAGTGTTAGGGTTCGGACTAGGGTTAGGGTTAGGGGACGGGGACGGTTTAGGGTCCAGGTGAGGGTACGACAATGGTTTAGGCGGAACGTACGTGTGAGGGCGCGGGTGAGAGTGAGCGTACGGGTTAGGATTAGGGGACGGGTGAGGGGAGGGCTTCGGGGAAGGGTTAGGGTTTCGGTTCAGGCTAGGGTTAGGGTTAGGGGACGGGGACGGTTTAGGGTCCAGGTGAGGGTACGACAACGGTTTAGGGGGAGCGTACGTGTGAGGGCGCGGGTTAGTGTGAGCGTACGGGTTAGGATTAGGGGACGGGTGAGGGGAAGGCTTCGGGGAAGGGTTAGGGTTAGGGTTCGGGCTAGGGTTAGGGTTAGGGGACGGGGACGGTTTAGGGTCCAGGTGAGGGTACGACAACGGTTTAGGGGGAGCGTACGTGTGAGGGCGCGGGTTAGTGTGAGCGTACGGGTTAGGATTAGGGGACGGGTGAGGGGAAGGCTTCGGGGAAGGGTTAGGGTTAGGGTTCGGGCTAGGGTTAGGGTTAGGGGACGGGGACGGTTTAGGGTCCAGGTGAGGGTACGACAACGGTTTAGGGGGAGCGTACGTGTGAGGGCGCGGGTTAGTGGGAGCGTACGGTTTAGGATTAGGGGACGGGTGAGGGGAAGGCTTCGGGGAAGTGTTAGGGTTAGGATTCGGGCTAGGGTTAGGGTTAGGGGACGGGGACGGTTTAGGGTCCAGGTGAGGGTACGACAACGGTTTAGGGGGAGCGTACGTGTGAGGGCGCGGGTTAGTGGGAGCGTACGGGTTAGGATTAGGGGACGGGTGAGGGGAAGGCTTCGGGGAAGGGTTAGGGTTAGGGTTCGGGCTAGGGTTAGGGTTAGGTGACGGGGACGGTTTAGGGTCCAGGTGAGGGTACGACAACGGTTTAGGGGGAGCGTACGTGTGAGGGCGCGGGTTAGTGTGAGCGTTCGGGTTAGGATTAGGGGACGGGTGAGGGGAAGGCTTCGGGGAAGGGTTAGGGTTAGGGTTCGGGCTAGGGTTAGGGTTAGGGGAGGGGGACGGTTTAGGGTCCAGGTGAGGGTCCGACAACGGTTTAGGGGGAGCGTACGTGTGAGGGCGCGGGTTAGTGTGAGCGTACGGGTTAGGATTAGGGGACGGGTGAGGGGAAGGCTTCGGGGAAGGGTTAGGGTTAGGGTTCGGGCTAGGGTTAGGGTTAGGGGACGGGGACGGTTTAGGGTCCAGGTGAGGGTCCGACAACGGTTTAGGGGGAGCGTACGTGTGAGGGCGCGGGTTAGTGTGAGCGTACGGGTTAGGATTAGGGGACGGGTGAGGGGAAGGCTTCGGGGAAGGGTTAGGGTTAGGGTTCGGGCTAGGGTTAGGGTTAGGGGACGGGGACGGTTTAGGGTCCAGGTGAGGGTAAGACAACGGTTTAAGGGGAGCGTATGTGTGCGGGCGCGGGTTAGTGTGAGCGTACGGGTTAGGATTAGGGGACGGGTGAGGGGAAGGCTTCGGGGAAGGGTTAGGGTTAGGGTTTGGGCTAGGGTTAGGGTTAGGGAACGGGGCCGGTTTAGGGTCCAGGTGAGGGTACGACAACGGTTTAGGGGGAGCGTACGTGTGAGGGCGCGGGTTAGTGTGAGCGTACGGGTTAGGATTAGGGGACGGGTGAGGGGAAGGCTTCGGGGAAGGGTTAGGGCTAGGGTTCGGGCTAGGGTTAGGGTTAGGGGACGGGGACGGTTTAGGGTCCAGGTGAGGGTACGACAACGGTTTAGGAGGAGCGTACGAGTGAGGGCGCGGGTTAGTGAGAGCGTACGGGTTAGGATTAGGGGACGGGTGAGGGGAAGGCTTCGGGGAAGGGTTAGGGTTAGGGTTCGGGCTAGGGTTAGGGTTAGGGGACGGGGACGGTTTAGGGTCCAGGTGAGGGTACGACAACGGTTTAGGGGGAGCGTACGTGTGAGGGCGCGGGTTAGTGTGAGCGTACGGGTTAGGATTAGGGGACGGGTGAGGGGAAGGCTTCGGGGAAGGGTTAGGGTTAGGGTTCGGGCTAGGGTTAGGGTTAGGGGACGGGGACGGTTTAGGGTCCAGGTGAGGGTACGACAACGGTTTAGGGGGAGCGTACGTGTGAGGGCGCGGGTTAGTGTGAGCGTACGGGTTAGGATTAGGGGACGGGTGAGGGGAAGGCTTCGGGGAAGGTTTAGGGTTAGGGTTCGGGCTAGGGTTACGGTTAGGGGAGGGGGACGGTTTAGGGTCCAGGTGAGGGTCCGACAACGGTTTAGGGGGAGCGTACGTGTGAGGGCGCGGGTTAGTGTTAGGGTACGGGTTAGGATTAGGGGACGGGTGAGAGGAAGGCTTCGGGGAAGGGTTAGGGTTAGGGTTCGGGCTAGGGTTAGCGTTAGGGGACGGGGACGGTTTAGGGTCCAGGTGAGGGTAGGACAACGGTTTAGGGGGAGCGTACGTGTGAGGGCGCGGGTTAGTGTGAGCGTACGGGTTAGGATTAGGGGACGGGTGAGGGGAAGGCTTCGGGGAAGCGTTAGTGTTAGGGTTCGGGCTAGGGTTAGGGTTAGGGGACGGGGACGGTTTAGGGTCCAGGTGAGGGTACGACAATGGTTTAGGCGGAACGTACGTGTGAGGGCGCGGGTGAGAGTGAGCGTACGGGTTAGGATTAGGGGACGGGTGAGGGGAAGGCTTCGGGGAAGGGTTAGGGTTAGGGTTCGGGCTAGGGTTAGGGTTAGGGGACGGGGACGGTTTAGGGTCCAGGTGAGGGTACGACAACGGTTTAGGGGGAGCGTACGTGTGAGGGCGCGGGTTAGTGGGAGCGTACGGGTTAGGATTAGGGGACGGGTGAGGGGAAGGCTTCGGGGAAGTGTTAGGGTTAGGGTTCGGGCTAGGGTTAGGGTTAGGGGACGGGGACGGTTTAGGGTCCAGGTGAGGGTACGACAACGGTTTAGGGGGAGCGTACGTGTGAGGGCGCGGGTTAGTGTGAGCGTACGGGTTAGGATTAGGGGACGGGTGAGGGGAAGGCTTCGGGGAAGGGTTAGGGTTCGGGCTAGGGTTAGGGTTAGGGGACGGGGACGGTTTAGGGTCCAGGTGAGGGTACGCCAACGGTTTAGGGGGAGCGTACGTGTGAGGGCGCGGGTTAGTGTGAGCGTACGGGTTAGGATTAGGGGACGGGTGAGGGGAAGGCTTCGGGGAAGGGTTAGGGTTAGGGTTCGGGCTAGGGTTAGGGTTAGGGGACAGGGTCGGTTTAGGGTCCAGTTGAGGGTACGACAACGGTTTAGGGGGAGCGTACGTGTGAGGGCGCGGGTTAGTGTGAGCGTACGTGTTAGGATTAGGGGACGTGTGAGGGGAAAGTTTCGGGGAAGTGTTAGGTTTAGGGTTCGGGCTAGGGTTAGGGTTAGAGGACGGGGACGGTTTAGGGTCCAGGTGAGGGTACGACAACGGTTTAGGGGGAGCGTACGTGTGAGGGCGCGGGTTAGTGTGAGCGTACGGGTTAGGATTAGGGGACGGGTGAGGGGAAGGTTTCAGGGAAGGGTTAGGTTTAGGGTTTGGGCTAGGGTTAGGGTTAGGGGACGGGGACGGTTTAGGGTACAGGTGAGGGTACGACAACGGTTTAGGCGGAGCGTACGTGTGAGGGCGCGGTTTAGTGTGAGCGCACGGGTTAGGATTAGGGGACGGGTGAGGGGAAGGCTTCGGGGAAGGGTTAGGGTTAGGGTTCGGGCTAGGGTTAGGGTTAGGGGATGGGGACGGTTTAGTGTCCAGGTGAGGGTACAACAACGGTTTAGGGGGAGCGTACATGTGAGGGCGCGGGTCAGTGTGAGCGTACGGGTTAGGATTAGGGGACGGGTGAGGGGAAGGCTTCGGGGAAGTGTTAGGGTTAGGGTTCGGGCTAGGGTTAGGGTTAGGGGACAGGGACGTTTTAGGGAACAGGTGAGGGTACGACAACGGTTTAGGCGGAGCGTACGTGTGAGGGCGCGGGTTAGTGTGAGCGTACGGGTTAGGATTAGGGGACGGGTGAGGGGAAGGCTTCGGGGAAGGGTTAGGGTTAGGGTTCGGGCTAGGGTTAGGGTTAGGGGACGGGGACGGTTTAGGGTCCAGGTGAGGGTACGACAACGGTTTAGAGGTAGCGTACGTGTGAGGGCGCGGGTTAGTGTGAGCGTACGGGTTAGGATTAGGGGACGGGTGAGGGGAAGGCTTCGGGGAAGTGTTAGGTTTTGGGTTCCGGCTAGGGTTAGGGTTAGGGGACGGGGACGGTTTAGGGTCCAGGTGAGGGAACGAAAACGGTTTAGGGGGAGCGTACGTGTGAGAGCGTGGGTTAGTGTGAGCGTACGGGTTAGGATTAGGGGACGGGTGAGGGGAAGGCTTCGGGGAAGTGTTAGGGTTAGGGTTCGGGCTAGGGTTAGGGTTAGGGGACGGGGACGGTTTAGGGTCCAGGTGAGGGTACGACAACGGTTTAGGGGGAGCGTACGTGTGAGGGCGCGGGTCAGTGTGAGCGTACGGGTTAGGATTAGGGGACGGGTGAGGGGAAGGCTTCGGGGAAGGGTTAGGGTTAGGGTTCGGGCTAGGTTTAGGGTTAGGGGACGGGGACGGTTTAGGGTCCAGGTGAGGGTACGACAACGGTTTAGGGGGAGCGTACGTGTGAGGGCGCGTGTTAGTGTGAGCGTACGGGTTAGGATTAGGGGACGGGTGAGGGGAAGGCTTCGGGGAAGGGTTAGGGTTAGGGTTCGGGCTAGGGTTAGGGTTAGGGGACGGGGCAGGTTTAGGGTCCAGGTGAGGGAACGACAACGGTTTAGGGGGAGCGTACGTGTGAGGGCGCGGGTTAGTGTGAGCGTACGGGTTAGGATTAGGGGACGGGTGAGGGGAAGGCTTCGGGGAAGGGTTAGGGTTAGGGTTCGGGCTAGGGTTAGGGTTAGGGGACGGGGACGGGGACGGTTTAGGGTCCAGGTGAGGGTACGACAACGGTTTAGGGGGAGCTTACGTGTGAGGGCGCGGGTTAGTGTGAGCGTACGGGTTAGGATTAGGGGACGGGTGAGGGGAAGGCTTCGGGGAAGGGTTAGGGTTAGGGTTCGGGCTAGGGTTAGGGTTAGGGGACGGGGACGGTTTAGGGTCCAGGTGAGGGTACGACAACGGTTTAGGGGGAGCGTACGTGTGAGGGCGCGGGTTAGTGGGAGCGTACGGGTTAGGATTAGGGGACGGGTGAGGGGAAGGCTTCGGGGAAGGGTTAGGGTTAGGGTTCGGGCTAGGGTTAGGGTTAGGGGACGGGGACGGTTTAGGGTCCAGGTGAGGGTACGACAACGGTTTAGGGGGAGCGTACGTGTGAGGGCGCGGGTTAGTGTGAGCGTACGGGTTAGGATTAGGGGACGGGTGAGGGGAAGGCTTCGGGGAAGGGTTAGGGTTAGGGTTCGGGCTAGGGTTAGGGTTAGGGGACGGGGACGGTTTAGGGTCCAGGTGAGGGTACGACAACGGTTTAGGGGGAGCGTACGTGTGAGGGCGCGGGTTAGTGTGAGCGTACGGGTTAGGATTAGGGGACGGGTGAGGGGAAGGCTTCGGGGAAGGGTTAGGGTTAGGGTTCGGGCTAGGGTTAGGGTTAGGGGACGGGGACGGTTTAGGGTCCAGGTGAGGGTACGACAACGGTTTAGGGCGAGTGTACGTGTGAGGGCGAGTGTTAGTGTGAGTGTACGGGTTAGGATTAGGGGACGGGTGAGAGGAAGGCTTCGGGGAAGGGTTAGGGTTAGGGTTCGGGCTAGGGTTAGGGTTAGGGGACGGGGACGGTTTAGGGTCCAGGTGAGGGTACGACAACGGTTTAGGGGGAGCGTACGTGTGAGGGCGCGGGTTAGTGTGAGCGTACGGGTTAGGATTAGGGGACGGGTGAGCGGAAGGCTTCGGGGAAGTGTTAGGTTTAGTGTTCGGGCTAGTGTTAGGGTTAGGGGACGGGGACGGTTTAGGGTCCAGGTGAGGGTACGACAACGGTTTAGGGGGAGCGTACGTGTGAGGGTGCGGGTTAGTGTGAGCGTACGGGTTAGGATTAGGGGACGGGTGAGGGGAAGGGTTCGGGGAAGGATTAGGGTTAGGGTTCCGGCTAGGGTTAGGGTTAGGGGACGGGGAAGGTTTAGGGTCCAGGTGAGGGTACAAAAACGGTTTAGGGGGAGCGTACGTGTGAGGGCGTGGGTTAGTGTGAGCGTACGGGTTAGGATTAGGGGACGGGTGAGGGGAAGGCTTCGGGGAAGGGTTAGGGATAGGGTTCGGGCTAGGGTTAGGGTTAGGGGACGGGGACGGTTTAGGGTCCAGGTGAGGGTACGACAACGGTTTAGGGGGAGCGTACGTGTGAGGGCACGGGTTAGTGTGAGCGTACGGGTTAGGATTAGGGGACGGGTGAGGGGAAGGCTTTGGGGAAGGGTTAGGGTTAGGGTTCGGGCTAGGGTTAGGGTTAGGGGACGGGGACGGTTTAGGGTCCAGGTGAGGGTACGACAACGGTTTAGGGGGAACGTACGTGTGAGGGCGTGGGTTAGTGTGAGCGTACGGGTTAGGATTAGGGGACGGGTGAGGGGAAGGCTTTGGGGAAGGGTTACGGTTAGGGTTCGGGCTAGGGTTAGGGTTAGGGGACGGGGACGGTTTAGGGTCCAAGTGACAGTACGACAACGGTTTAGGGGGAGCGTACGTGTGAGGGCGCGGGTTAGTGTGAGCGTACGGGTTAGGATTAGGGGACGGGTGAGGGGAAGGCTTCGGGGAAGGGTTAGGGTTAGGGTTCGGGCTAGGGTTAGGGTTAGGGGACGGGGACGGTTTAGGGTCCAGGTGAGGGTACGACAACGGTTTAGGGGGAGCGTACGTGTGAGGGCGCGGGTTAGTGTGAGCGTACGGGTTAGGATTAGGGGACGGGTGAGGGGTAGGCTTCGAGGAACGGTTAGGGTTAGGGTTCGGGCTAGGGTTAGGGTTAGGGGACGGGGAGGGTTTAGGGTCCAGGTGAGGGTACGACAACGGTTTAGGGGGAGCGTACGTGTGAGGGCGCGGGTTAGTGTGAGCGTACGTGTTAGGATTAGGGGACGGGTGAGGGGAAAGTTTCGGGGAAGTGTTAGGGTTAGGGTTCGGGCTAGGGTTAGGGTTAGGGGACGGGGACGGTTTAGGGTCCAGGTGAGGGTACGACAACGGTTTAGGCGGAGCGTACTTGTGAGGGCGTGGGTTAGTGTGAGCGCACGGGTTAGGATTAGGGGACGGGTGAGTGGAAGGCTTCGGGGAAGGGTTAGGGTTAGGGTTCGGGCTAGGGTTAGGGTTAGGGGACCTGGACGGTTTAGGGTCAAGGTGAGGGTACGACAACGGTTTAGGGGGAGCGTACGTGTGAGGGCGTGGGTTAGTGTGAGCGTACGGGTTAGGATTAGGGGACGGGTGAGGGGAAGGCTTCGGGGAAGTGTTAGGGTTAGGGTTCGGGCTAGGATTAGGGTTAGGGGACGGGGACGGTTTAGGGTCCAGGTGAGGGTACGACAACGGTTTAGGGGGAGCGTACGTGTGAGGGCGCGGGTTAGTGTGAGCGTACGGGTTAGGATTAGGGGACGGGTGAGAGGAAGGCTTCAGGGAAGGGTTAGGTTTAGGGTTCGGGCTAGGGTTAGGGTTAGGGGACGGGGACGGTTTAGGGTCCAGGTGAGGGTACGACAACGGTTTAGGGGGAGCGTACGTGTGAGGGCGCGGGTTAGTGTGAGTGTACGGGTTAGGATTAGGGGACGGGTTAGGGGAAGGCTTCGGGGAAGGGTTAGGGTTAGGGTTCGGGCTAGGGTTAGGGTTAGGGGACGGGGACGCTTTAGGATCCAGGTGAGGGTCCGACAACGGTTTAGGGGGAGCGTACGTGTGAGGGCGCGGGTTAGTGTGAGCGTACGGGTTAGGATTAGGGGACGGGTGAGGGGAAGGCTTCGGGGAAGGGTTAGGGTTAGGGTTCGGGCTAGGGTTAGGGTTAGGGGACGGGGACGGTTTAGGGTCCAGGTGAGGGTACGACAACGGTTTAGGGGGAGCGTACGTGTGAGGGCGCGGGTTAGTGTGAGCGTACGGGTTAGGATTATGGGACGGGTGAGGGGAAGGCTTCGGGGAAGGGTTAGGGATACGGTTCGGGCTAGGGTTAGGGTTAGGGGACGGGGACGGTTTAGGGTCCAGGTGAGGGTACGACAACGGTTTAGGGGGAGCGTACGTGTGAGGGCGCGGGTTAGTGTGAGCGTACGTGTTAGGATTAGGGGACGGGTGAGGGGAAAGTTTCGGGGAAGTGTTAGGTTTAGGGTTCGGGCTAGGGTTAGGGTTAGAGGACGGGGACGGTTTAGGGTCCAGGTGAGGGTACGACAACGGTTTAGGGGGAGCGTACGTGTGAGGGCGCGGGTTAGTGTGAGCGTACGGGTTAGGATTAGGGGACGGGTGAGGGGAAGGTTTCAGGGAAGGTTTAGGTTTAGGGTTTGGGCTAGGGTTAGGGTTAGGGGACGGGGACGGTTTAGGGTCCAGGTGAGGGTACGACAACGGTTTAGGCGGAGCGTACGTGTGAGGGCGTGGGTTAGTGTGAGCGCACGGGTTAGGATTAGGGGACGGGTGAGGGGAAGGCTTCGGGGAAGGTTTAGGGTTAGGGAGGGGACGGTTTAGTGTCCAGCTGAGGGTACGACAACGGTTTAGGGGGAGCGTACTGTGAGGCACGCGGGTCAGTGTGAGCGTACGGTTAGGATTAGGGGACGAGTGAGGGGAAGGCTTCGGGGAAGGAAGTGTTAGGGTTAGGGTTAGGAGACGGTTTAGGGTAGGGTTCGGGCTAGGGTTAGGGTTAGGGGACAGGGACGTTTTAGGGAACAGGTGAGGGTACGACAACGGTTTAGGCGGAGGGTACGTGTGAGGGCGCGGGTTAGTGTGAGCGTACGGGTTAGGATTAGGGGACGGGTGAGGGGAAGGCTTCGGGGAAGGGTTAGGGTTAGGGTTCGGGCTAGGGTTAGGGTTAGGGGACGGGGACGGTTTAGGGTCCAGGTGAGGGTACGACAACGGTTTAGGGGGAGCGTACGTGTGAGGGCACGGTTTAGTGTGAGCGTACGGGTTAGGATTAGGGGACGGGTGAGGGGAAGGCTTCGGGGAAGGGTTAGGGTTAGGGTTCGGGCTAGGGTTAGGGTTAGGGGACGGGGACGGTTTAGGGTCCAGGTGAGGGTAAGACAACGGTTTAAGGGGAGCGTATGTGTGCGGGCGCGGGTTAGTGTGAGCGTACGGGTTAGGATTAGGGGACGGGTGAGGGGAAGGCTTCGGGGAAGGGTTAGGGTTAGGGTTCGGGCTAGGGTTAGGGTTAGGGGACGGGGACGGTTTACGGTCCAGGTGAGGGTACGACAACGGTTTAGGGGGAGCGTACGTGTGAGGGCGCGGGTTAGTGTGAGCGTACGGGTTAGGATTAGGGGACGGGTGAGGGGAAGGCTTCGGGGAAGGGTTAGGGTTAGGGTTCGGGCTAGGGTTAGGGTTAGGGGACGGGGACGGTTTAGGGTCCAGGTGAGGGTACGACAACGGTTTAGGGGGAGCGTACGTGTGAGGGCGCGGGTTAGTGGGAGCGTACGGGTTAGGATTAGGGGACGGGTGAGGGGAAGGCTTCGGGGAAGGGTTAGGGTTAGGGTTCGGGCTAGGGTTAGGGTTAGGTGACGGGGACGGTTTAGGGTCCAGGTGAGGGTACGCCAACGGTTTAGGGGGAGCGTACGTGTGAGGGCGCGGGTTAGTGTGAGCGTACGGGTTAGGATTAGGGGACGGGTGAGGGGAAGGCTTCGGGGAAGGGTTAGGGTTAGGGTTCGGGCTAGGGTTAGGGTTAGGTGACGGGGACGGTTTAGGGTCCAGGTGAGGGTACGCCAACGGTTTAGGGGGAGCGTACGTGTGAGGGCGCGGGTTAGTGTGAGCGTACGGGTTAGGATTAGGGGACGGGTGAGGGGAAGGCTTCGGGGAAGGGTTAGGGTTAGGGTTCGGGCTAGGGTTAGGGTTAGGGGACGGGGACGGTTTAGGGTCCAGATGAGGGTACGACAACGGTTTAGGGGGAGCGTACGTGTGAGGGCGCGGGTTAGTGGGAGCGTACGGGTTAGGATTAGGGGACGGGTGAGGGGAAGGCTTCGGGGAAGGGTTAGGGTTAGGGTTCGGGCTAGGGTTAGGGTTAGGGGACGGGGACGGTTTAGGGTCCAGGTGAGGGTACGACAACGGTTTAGGGGGAGCGTACGTGTGAGGGCGCGGGTTAGTGTGAGCGTACGGGTTAGGATTAGGGGACGGGTGAGGGGAAGGCTTCGGGGAAGGGTTAGGGTTAGGGTTCGGGCTAGGGTTAGGGTTAGGGGACGGGGACGGTTTAGGGTCCAGGTGAGGGTACAACAACGGTTTAGGAGGAGCGTACGTGTGAGGGCGCGGGTTAGTGGGAGCGTACGGGTTAGGATTAGGGGACGGGTGAGGGGAAGGCTTCGGGGAAGTGTT
This sequence comes from Leucopleurus acutus, assembly GCF_964270905.1. Taxonomy (NCBI): domain Eukaryota; kingdom Metazoa; phylum Chordata; class Mammalia; order Artiodactyla; family Delphinidae; genus Leucopleurus; species Leucopleurus acutus. The sequence goes on from NC_139162.1 coordinate 59,343,131, forward strand.
AGGGTTAGGGTTCGGGCTAGGGTTAGGGTTAGGGGACGGGGACGGTTTAGGGTCCAGGTGAGGGTACGACAACGGTTTAGGGGGAGCGTACGTGTGAGGGCGCGGGTTAGTGTGAGCGTACGGGTTAGGATTAGGGGACGGGTGAGGGGAAGGCTTCGGGGAAGGGTTAGGGTTCGGGCTAGGGTTAGGGTTAGGGGACGGGGACGGTTTAGGGTCCAGGTGAGGGTACGCCAACGGTTTAGGGGGAGCGTACGTGTGAGGGCGCGGGTTAGTGTGAGCGTACGGGTTAGGATTAGGGGACGGGTGAGGGGAAGGCTTCGGGGAAGGGTTAGGGTTAGGGTTCGGGCTAGGGTTAGGGTTAGGGGACAGGGACGGTTTAGGGTCCAGTTGAGGGTACGACAACGGTTTAGGGGGAGCGTACGTGTGAGGGCGCGGGTTAGTGTGAGCGTACGTGTTAGGATTAGGGGACGGGTGAGGGGAAAGTTTCGGGGAAGTGTTAGGTTTAGGGTTCGGGCTAGGGTTAGGGTTAGAGGACGGGGACGGTTTAGGGTCCAGGTGAGGGTACGACAACGGTTTAGGGGGAGCGTACGTGTGAGGGCGCGGGTTAGTGTGAGCGTACGGGTTAGGATTAGGGGACGGGTGAGGGGAAGGTTTCAGGGAAGGGTTAGGTTTAGGGTTTGGGCTAGGGTTAGGGTTAGGGGACGGGGACGGTTTAGGGTACAGGTGAGGGTACGACAACGGTTTAGGCGGAGCGTACGTGTGAGGGCGCGGTTTAGTGTGAGCGCACGGGTTAGGATTAGGGGACGGGTGAGGGGAAGGCTTCGGGGAAGGGTTAGGGTTAGGGTTCGGGCTAGGGTTAGGGTTAGGGGACGGGGACGGTTTAGTGTCCAGGTGAGGGTACAACAACGGTTTAGGGGGAGCGTACATGTGAGGGCGTGGGTCAGTGTGAGCGTACGGGTTAGGATTAGGGGACGGGTGAGGGGAAGGCTTCGGGGAAGTGTTAGGGTTAGGGTTCGGGCTAGGGTTAGGGTTAGGGGACAGGGACGTTTTAGGGAACAGGTGAGGGTACGACAACGGTTTAGGCGGAGCGTACGTGTGAGGGCGCGGGTTAGTGTGAGCGTACGGGTTAGGATTAGGGGACGGGTGAGGGGAAGGCTTCGGGGAAGGGTTAGGGTTAGGGTTCGGGCTAGGGTTAGGGTTAGGGGACGGGGACGGTTTAGGGTCCAGGTGAGGGTACGACAACGGTTTAGGGGGAGCGTACGTGTGAGGGCACGGTTTAGTGTGAGCGTACGGGTTAGGATTAGGGGACGTGTGAGGGGAAGGCTTCGGGGAAGTGTTAGGGTTAGGGTTCGGGCTAGGGTTAGGGTTAGGGGACGGGGACGGTTTAGGGTCCAGGTGAGGGTAAGACAACGGTTTAAGGGGAGCGTATGTGTGCGGGCGCGGGTTAGTGTGAGCGTACGGGTTAGGATTAGGGGACGGGTGAGGGGAAGGCTTCGGGGAAGGGTTAGGGTTAGGGTTTGGGCTAGGGTTAGGGTTAGGGAACGGGGCCGGTTTAGGGTCCAGGTGAGGGTACGACAACGGTTTAGGGGGAGCGTACGTGTGAGGGCGCGGGTTAGTGTGAGCGTACGGGTTAGGATTAGGGGACGGGTGAGGGGAAGGCTTCGGGGAAGGGTTAGGGCTAGGGTTCGGGCTAGGGTTAGGGTTAGGGGACGGGGACGGTTTAGGGTCCAGGTGAGGGTACGACAACGGTTTAGGAGGAGCGTACGAGTGAGGGCGCGGGTTAGTGAGAGCGTACGGGTTAGGATTAGGGGACGGGTGAGGGGAAGGCTTCGGGGAAGGGTTAGGGTTAGGGTTCGGGCTAGGGTTAGGGTTAGGGGACGGGGACGGTTTAGGGTCCAGGTGAGGGTACGACAACGGTTTAGGGGGAGCGTACGTGTGAGGGCGCGGGTTAGTGTGAGCGTACGGGTTAGGATTAGGGGACGGGTGAGGGGAAGGCTTCGGGGAAGGGTTAGGGTTAGGGTTCGGGCTAGGGTTAGGGTTAGGGGACGGGGACGGTTTAGGGTCCAGGTGAGGGTACGACAACGGTTTAGGGGGAGCGTACGTGTGAGGGCGCGGGTTAGTGTGAGCGTACGGGTTAGGATTAGGGGACGGGTGAGGGGAAGGCTTCGGGGAAGGTTTAGGGTTAGGGTTCGGGCTAGGGTTACGGTTAGGGGAGGGGGACGGTTTAGGGTCCAGGTGAGGGTCCGACAACGGTTTAGGGGGAGCGTACGTGTGAGGGCGCGGGTTAGTGTTAGGGTACGGGTTAGGATTAGGGGACGGGTGAGAGGAAGGCTTCGGGGAAGGGTTAGGGTTAGGGTTCGGGCTAGGGTTAGCGTTAGGGGACGGGGACGGTTTAGGGTCCAGGTGAGGGTAGGACAACGGTTTAGGGGGAGCGTACGTGTGAGGGCGCGGGTTAGTGTGAGCGTACGGGTTAGGATTAGGGGACGGGTGAGGGGAAGGCTTCGGGGAAGCGTTAGTGTTAGGGTTCGGGCTAGGGTTAGGGTTAGGGGACGGGGACGGTTTAGGGTCCAGGTGAGGGTACGACAATGGTTTAGGCGGAACGTACGTGTGAGGGCGCGGGTGAGAGTGAGCGTACGGGTTAGGATTAGGGGACGGGTGAGGGGAAGGCTTCGGGGAAGGGTTAGGGTTAGGGTTCGGGCTAGGGTTAGGGTTAGGGGACGGGGACGGTTTAGGGTCCAGGTGAGGGTACGACAACGGTTTAGGGGGAGCGTACGTGTGAGGGCGCGGGTTAGTGGGAGCGTACGGGTTAGGATTAGGGGACGGGTGAGGGGAAGGCTTCGGGGAAGTGTTAGGGTTAGGGTTCGGGCTAGGGTTAGGGTTAGGGGACGGGGACGGTTTAGGGTCCAGGTGAGGGTACGACAACGGTTTAGGGGGAGCGTACGTGTGAGGGCGCGGGTTAGTGTGAGCGTACGGGTTAGGATTAGGGGACGGGTGAGGGGAAGGCTTCGGGGAAGGGTTAGGGTTCGGGCTAGGGTTAGGGTTAGGGGACGGGGACGGTTTAGGGTCCAGGTGAGGGTACGCCAACGGTTTAGGGGGAGCGTACGTGTGAGGGCGCGGGTTAGTGTGAGCGTACGGGTTAGGATTAGGGGACGGGTGAGGGGAAGGCTTCGGGGAAGGGTTAGGGTTAGGGTTCGGGCTAGGGTTAGGGTTAGGGGACAGGGTCGGTTTAGGGTCCAGTTGAGGGTACGACAACGGTTTAGGGGGAGCGTACGTGTGAGGGCGCGGGTTAGTGTGAGCGTACGTGTTAGGATTAGGGGACGTGTGAGGGGAAAGTTTCGGGGAAGTGTTAGGTTTAGGGTTCGGGCTAGGGTTAGGGTTAGAGGACGGGGACGGTTTAGGGTCCAGGTGAGGGTACGACAACGGTTTAGGGGGAGCGTACGTGTGAGGGCGCGGGTTAGTGTGAGCGTACGGGTTAGGATTAGGGGACGGGTGAGGGGAAGGTTTCAGGGAAGGGTTAGGTTTAGGGTTTGGGCTAGGGTTAGGGTTAGGGGACGGGGACGGTTTAGGGTACAGGTGAGGGTACGACAACGGTTTAGGCGGAGCGTACGTGTGAGGGCGCGGTTTAGTGTGAGCGCACGGGTTAGGATTAGGGGACGGGTGAGGGGAAGGCTTCGGGGAAGGGTTAGGGTTAGGGTTCGGGCTAGGGTTAGGGTTAGGGGATGGGGACGGTTTAGTGTCCAGGTGAGGGTACAACAACGGTTTAGGGGGAGCGTACATGTGAGGGCGCGGGTCAGTGTGAGCGTACGGGTTAGGATTAGGGGACGGGTGAGGGGAAGGCTTCGGGGAAGGGTTAGGGTTAGGGTTCGGGCTAGGGTTAGGGTTAGGGGACAGGGACGTTTTAGGGAACAGGTGAGGGTACGACAACGGTTTAGGCGGAGCGTACGTGTGAGGGCGCGGGTTAGTGTGAGCGTACGGGTTAGGATTAGGGGACGGGTGAGGGGAAGGCTTCGGGGAAGGGTTAGGGTTAGGGTTCGGGCTAGGGTTAGGGTTAGGGGACGGGGACGGTTTAGGGTCCAGGTGAGGGTACGACAACGGTTTAGGGGGAGCGTACGTGTGAGGGCACGGTTTAGTGTGAGCGTACGGGTTAGGATTAGGGGACGGGTGAGGGGAAGGCTTCGGGGAAGGGTTAGGGTTAGGGTTCGGGCTAGGGTTAGGGTTAGGGGACGGGGACGGTTTAGGGTCCAGGTGAGGGTAAGACAACGGTTTAAGGGGAGCGTATGTGTGCGGGCGCGGGTTAGTGTGAGTGTACGGGTTAGGATTAGGGGACGGGTGAGGGGAAGGCTTCGGGGAAGGGTTAGGGTTAGGGTTCGGGCTAGGGTTAGGGTTAGGGGACGGGGCCGGTTTAGGGTCCAGGTGAGGGTACGACAACGGTTTAGGGGGAGCGTACGTGTGAGGGCGCGGGTTAGTGTGAGCGTACGGGTTAGGATTAGGGGACGGGTGAGGGGAAGGCTTCGGGGAAGGGTTAGGGCTAGGGTTCGGGCTAGGGTTAGGGTTAGGGGACGGGGACGGTTTAGGGTCCAGGTGAGGGTACGACAACGGTTTAGGAGGAGCGTACGTGTGAGGGCGCGGGTTAGTGAGAGCGTACGGGTTAGGATTAGGGGACGGGTGAGGGGAAGGCTTCGGGGAAGGGTTAGGGTTAGGGTTCGGGCTAGGGTTAGGGTTAGGGGACGGGGACGGTTTAGGGTCCAGGTGAGGGTACGACAACGGTTTAGGGGGAGCGTACGTGTGAGGGCGCGGGTTAGTGTGAGCGTACGGGTTAGGATTAGGGGACGGGTGAGGGGAAGGCTTCGGGGAAGGGTTAGGGTTAGGGTTCGGGCTAGGGTTAGGGTTAGGGGACGGGGACGGTTTAGGGTCCAGGTGAGGGTACGACAACGGTTTAGGGGGAGCGTACGTGTGAGGGCGCGGGTTAGTGTGAGCGTACGGATTAGGATTAGGGGACGGGTGAGGAGAAGGCTTCGGGGAAGCGTTAGTGTTAGGGTTCGGGCTAGGGTTAGGGTTAGGGGACGGGGACGGTTTAGGGTCCAGGTGAGGGTACGACAATGGTTTAGGCGGAACGTACGTGTGAGGGCGCGGGTGAGAGTGAGCGTACGGGTTAGGATTAGGGGACGGGTGAGGGGAGGGCTTCGGGGAAGGGTTAGGGTTTCGGTTCAGGCTAGGGTTAGGGTTAGGGGACGGGGACGGTTTAGGGTCCAGGTGAGGGTACGACAACGGTTTAGGGGGAGCGTACGTGTGAGGGCGCGGGTTAGTGTGAGCGTACGGGTTAGGATTAGGGGACGGGTGAGGGGAAGGCTTCGGGGAAGGGTTAGGGTTAGGGTTCGGGCTAGGGTTAGGGTTAGGGGACGGGGACGGTTTAGGGTCCAGGTGAGGGTACGACAACGGTTTAGGGGGAGCGTACGTGTGAGGGCGCGGGTTAGTGTGAGCGTACGGGTTAGGATTAGGGGACGGGTGAGGGGAAGGCTTCGGGGAAGGGTTAGGGTTAGGGTTCGGGCTAGGGTTAGGGTTAGGGGACGGGGACGGTTTAGGGTCCAGGTGAGGGTACGACAACGGTTTAGGGGGAGCGTACGTGTGAGGGCGCGGGTTAGTGGGAGCGTACGGTTTAGGATTAGGGGACGGGTGAGGGGAAGGCTTCGGGGAAGTGTTAGGGTTAGGATTCGGGCTAGGGTTAGGGTTAGGGGACGGGGACGGTTTAGGGTCCAGGTGAGGGTACGACAACGGTTTAGGGGGAGCGTACGTGTGAGGGCGCGGGTTAGTGGGAGCGTACGGGTTAGGATTAGGGGACGGGTGAGGGGAAGGCTTCGGGGAAGGGTTAGGGTTAGGGTTCGGGCTAGGGTTAGGGTTAGGTGACGGGGACGGTTTAGGGTCCAGGTGAGGGTACGACAACGGTTTAGGGGGAGCGTACGTGTGAGGGCGCGGGTTAGTGTGAGCGTTCGGGTTAGGATTAGGGGACGGGTGAGGGGAAGGCTTCGGGGAAGGGTTAGGGTTAGGGTTCGGGCTAGGGTTAGGGTTAGGGGAGGGGGACGGTTTAGGGTCCAGGTGAGGGTCCGACAACGGTTTAGGGGGAGCGTACGTGTGAGGGCGCGGGTTAGTGTGAGCGTACGGGTTAGGATTAGGGGACGGGTGAGGGGAAGGCTTCGGGGAAGGGTTAGGGTTAGGGTTCGGGCTAGGGTTAGGGTTAGGGGACGGGGACGGTTTAGGGTCCAGGTGAGGGTCCGACAACGGTTTAGGGGGAGCGTACGTGTGAGGGCGCGGGTTAGTGTGAGCGTACGGGTTAGGATTAGGGGACGGGTGAGGGGAAGGCTTCGGGGAAGGGTTAGGGTTAGGGTTCGGGCTAGGGTTAGGGTTAGGGGACGGGGACGGTTTAGGGTCCAGGTGAGGGTAAGACAACGGTTTAAGGGGAGCGTATGTGTGCGGGCGCGGGTTAGTGTGAGCGTACGGGTTAGGATTAGGGGACGGGTGAGGGGAAGGCTTCGGGGAAGGGTTAGGGTTAGGGTTTGGGCTAGGGTTAGGGTTAGGGAACGGGGCCGGTTTAGGGTCCAGGTGAGGGTACGACAACGGTTTAGGGGGAGCGTACGTGTGAGGGCGCGGGTTAGTGTGAGCGTACGGGTTAGGATTAGGGGACGGGTGAGGGGAAGGCTTCGGGGAAGGGTTAGGGCTAGGGTTCGGGCTAGGGTTAGGGTTAGGGGACGGGGACGGTTTAGGGTCCAGGTGAGGGTACGACAACGGTTTAGGAGGAGCGTACGAGTGAGGGCGCGGGTTAGTGAGAGCGTACGGGTTAGGATTAGGGGACGGGTGAGGGGAAGGCTTCGGGGAAGGGTTAGGGTTAGGGTTCGGGCTAGGGTTAGGGTTAGGGGACGGGGACGGTTTAGGGTCCAGGTGAGGGTACGACAACGGTTTAGGGGGAGCGTACGTGTGAGGGCGCGGGTTAGTGTGAGCGTACGGGTTAGGATTAGGGGACGGGTGAGGGGAAGGCTTCGGGGAAGGGTTAGGGTTAGGGTTCGGGCTAGGGTTAGGGTTAGGGGACGGGGACGGTTTAGGGTCCAGGTGAGGGTACGACAACGGTTTAGGGGGAGCGTACGTGTGAGGGCGCGGGTTAGTGTGAGCGTACGGGTTAGGATTAGGGGACGGGTGAGGGGAAGGCTTCGGGGAAGGTTTAGGGTTAGGGTTCGGGCTAGGGTTACGGTTAGGGGAGGGGGACGGTTTAGGGTCCAGGTGAGGGTCCGACAACGGTTTAGGGGGAGCGTACGTGTGAGGGCGCGGGTTAGTGTTAGGGTACGGGTTAGGATTAGGGGACGGGTGAGAGGAAGGCTTCGGGGAAGGGTTAGGGTTAGGGTTCGGGCTAGGGTTAGCGTTAGGGGACGGGGACGGTTTAGGGTCCAGGTGAGGGTAGGACAACGGTTTAGGGGGAGCGTACGTGTGAGGGCGCGGGTTAGTGTGAGCGTACGGGTTAGGATTAGGGGACGGGTGAGGGGAAGGCTTCGGGGAAGCGTTAGTGTTAGGGTTCGGGCTAGGGTTAGGGTTAGGGGACGGGGACGGTTTAGGGTCCAGGTGAGGGTACGACAATGGTTTAGGCGGAACGTACGTGTGAGGGCGCGGGTGAGAGTGAGCGTACGGGTTAGGATTAGGGGACGGGTGAGGGGAAGGCTTCGGGGAAGGGTTAGGGTTAGGGTTCGGGCTAGGGTTAGGGTTAGGGGACGGGGACGGTTTAGGGTCCAGGTGAGGGTACGACAACGGTTTAGGGGGAGCGTACGTGTGAGGGCGCGGGTTAGTGGGAGCGTACGGGTTAGGATTAGGGGACGGGTGAGGGGAAGGCTTCGGGGAAGTGTTAGGGTTAGGGTTCGGGCTAGGGTTAGGGTTAGGGGACGGGGACGGTTTAGGGTCCAGGTGAGGGTACGACAACGGTTTAGGGGGAGCGTACGTGTGAGGGCGCGGGTTAGTGTGAGCGTACGGGTTAGGATTAGGGGACGGGTGAGGGGAAGGCTTCGGGGAAGGGTTAGGGTTCGGGCTAGGGTTAGGGTTAGGGGACGGGGACGGTTTAGGGTCCAGGTGAGGGTACGCCAACGGTTTAGGGGGAGCGTACGTGTGAGGGCGCGGGTTAGTGTGAGCGTACGGGTTAGGATTAGGGGACGGGTGAGGGGAAGGCTTCGGGGAAGGGTTAGGGTTAGGGTTCGGGCTAGGGTTAGGGTTAGGGGACAGGGTCGGTTTAGGGTCCAGTTGAGGGTACGACAACGGTTTAGGGGGAGCGTACGTGTGAGGGCGCGGGTTAGTGTGAGCGTACGTGTTAGGATTAGGGGACGTGTGAGGGGAAAGTTTCGGGGAAGTGTTAGGTTTAGGGTTCGGGCTAGGGTTAGGGTTAGAGGACGGGGACGGTTTAGGGTCCAGGTGAGGGTACGACAACGGTTTAGGGGGAGCGTACGTGTGAGGGCGCGGGTTAGTGTGAGCGTACGGGTTAGGATTAGGGGACGGGTGAGGGGAAGGTTTCAGGGAAGGGTTAGGTTTAGGGTTTGGGCTAGGGTTAGGGTTAGGGGACGGGGACGGTTTAGGGTACAGGTGAGGGTACGACAACGGTTTAGGCGGAGCGTACGTGTGAGGGCGCGGTTTAGTGTGAGCGCACGGGTTAGGATTAGGGGACGGGTGAGGGGAAGGCTTCGGGGAAGGGTTAGGGTTAGGGTTCGGGCTAGGGTTAGGGTTAGGGGATGGGGACGGTTTAGTGTCCAGGTGAGGGTACAACAACGGTTTAGGGGGAGCGTACATGTGAGGGCGCGGGTCAGTGTGAGCGTACGGGTTAGGATTAGGGGACGGGTGAGGGGAAGGCTTCGGGGAAGTGTTAGGGTTAGGGTTCGGGCTAGGGTTAGGGTTAGGGGACAGGGACGTTTTAGGGAACAGGTGAGGGTACGACAACGGTTTAGGCGGAGCGTACGTGTGAGGGCGCGGGTTAGTGTGAGCGTACGGGTTAGGATTAGGGGACGGGTGAGGGGAAGGCTTCGGGGAAGGGTTAGGGTTAGGGTTCGGGCTAGGGTTAGGGTTAGGGGACGGGGACGGTTTAGGGTCCAGGTGAGGGTACGACAACGGTTTAGGGGGAGCGTACGTGTGAGGGCACGGTTTAGTGTGAGCGTACGGGTTAGGATTAGGGGACGGGTGAGGGGAAGGCTTCGGGGAAGGGTTAGGGTTAGGGTTCGGGCTAGGGTTAGGGTTAGGGGACGGGGACGGTTTAGGGTCCAGGTGAGGGTAAGACAACGGTTTAAGGGGAGCGTATGTGTGCGGGCGCGGGTTAGTGTGAGTGTACGGGTTAGGATTAGGGGACGGGTGAGGGGAAGGCTTCGGGGAAGGGTTAGGGTTAGGGTTCGGGCTAGGGTTAGGGTTAGGGGACGGGGCCGGTTTAGGGTCCAGGTGAGGGTACGACAACGGTTTAGGGGGAGCGTACGTGTGAGGGCGCGGGTTAGTGTGAGCGTACGGGTTAGGATTAGGGGACGGGTGAGGGGAAGGCTTCGGGGAAGGGTTAGGGCTAGGGTTCGGGCTAGGGTTAGGGTTAGGGGACGGGGACGGTTTAGGGTCCAGGTGAGGGTACGACAACGGTTTAGGAGGAGCGTACGTGTGAGGGCGCGGGTTAGTGAGAGCGTACGGGTTAGGATTAGGGGACGGGTGAGGGGAAGGCTTCGGGGAAGGGTTAGGGTTAGGGTTCGGGCTAGGGTTAGGGTTAGGGGACGGGGACGGTTTAGGGTCCAGGTGAGGGTACGACAACGGTTTAGGGGGAGCGTACGTGTGAGGGCGCGGGTTAGTGTGAGCGTACGGGTTAGGATTAGGGGACGGGTGAGGGGAAGGCTTCGGGGAAGGGTTAGGGTTAGGGTTCGGGCTAGGGTTAGGGTTAGGGGACGGGGACGGTTTAGGGTCCAGGTGAGGGTACGACAACGGTTTAGGGGGAGCGTACGTGTGAGGGCGCGGGTTAGTGTGAGCGTACGGATTAGGATTAGGGGACGGGTGAGGGAAAGGCTTCGGGGAAGCGTTAGTGTTAGGGTTCGGGCTAGGGTTAGGGTTAGGGGACGGGGACGGTTTAGGGTCCAGGTGAGGGTACGACAATGGTTTAGGCGGAACGTACGTGTGAGGGCGCGGGTGAGAGTGAGCGTACGGGTTAGGATTAGGGGACGGGTGAGGGGAGGGCTTCGGGGAAGGGTTAGGGTTTCGGTTCAGGCTAGGGTTAGGGTTAGGGGACGGGGACGGTTTAGGGTCCAGGTGAGGGTACGACAACGGTTTAGGGGGAGCGTACGTGTGAGGGCGCGGGTTAGTGTGAGCGTACGGGTTAGGATTAGGGGACGGGTGAGGGGAAGGCTTCGGGGAAGGGTTAGGGTTAGGGTTCGGGCTAGGGTTAGGGTTAGGGGACGGGGACGGTTTAGGGTCCAGGTGAGGGTACGACAACGGTTTAGGGGGAGCGTACGTGTGAGGGCGCGGGTTAGTGTGAGCGTACGGGTTAGGATTAGGGGACGGGTGAGGGGAAGGCTTCGGGGAAGGGTTAGGGTTAGGGTTCGGGCTAGGGTTAGGGTTAGGGGACGGGGACGGTTTAGGGTCCAGGTGAGGGTACGACAACGGTTTAGGGGGAGCGTACGTGTGAGGGCGCGGGTTAGTGGGAGCGTACGGTTTAGGATTAGGGGACGGGTGAGGGGAAGGCTTCGGGGAAGTGTTAGGGTTAGGATTCGGGCTAGGGTTAGGGTTAGGGGACGGGGACGGTTTAGGGTCCAGGTGAGGGTACGACAACGGTTTAGGGGGAGCGTACGTGTGAGGGCGCGGGTTAGTGGGAGCGTACGGGTTAGGATTAGGGGACGGGTGAGGGGAAGGCTTCGGGGAAGGGTTAGGGTTAGGGTTCGGGCTAGGGTTAGGGTTAGGTGACGGGGACGGTTTAGGGTCCAGGTGAGGGTACGACAACGGTTTAGGGGGAGCGTACGTGTGAGGGCGCGGGTTAGTGTGAGCGTTCGGGTTAGGATTAGGGGACGGGTGAGGGGAAGGCTTCGGGGAAGGGTTAGGGTTAGGGTTCGGGCTAGGGTTAGGGTTAGGGGAGGGGGACGGTTTAGGGTCCAGGTGAGGGTCCGACAACGGTTTAGGGGGAGCGTACGTGTGAGGGCGCGGGTTAGTGTGAGCGTACGGGTTAGGATTAGGGGACGGGTGAGGGGAAGGCTTCGGGGAAGGGTTAGGGTTAGGGTTCGGGCTAGGGTTAGGGTTAGGGGACGGGGACGGTTTAGGGTCCAGGTGAGGGTACGACAACGGTTTAGGGGGAGCGTACGTGTGAGGGCGCGGGTTAGTGGGAGCGTATGGGTTAGGATTAGGGGACGGGTGAGGGGAAGGCTTCGGGGAAGTGTTAGGGTTAGGGTTCGGGCTAGGGTTAGGGTTAGGGGACGGGGACGGTTTAGGGTCCAGGTGAGGGTAGGACAACGGTTTAGGGGGAGCGTACGTGTGAGGGCGCGGGTTAGTGTGAGCGTACGGGTTAGGATTAGGGGACGGGTGAGGGGAAAGCTTCGGGGAAGCGTTAGTGTTAGGGTTCGGGCTAGGGTTAGGGTTAGGGGACGGGGACGGTTTAGGGTCCAGGTGAGGGTTCGACAATGGTTTAGGCGGAGCGTACGTGTGAGGGCGCGGGTGAGAGTGAGCGTACGGGTTAGGATTAGGGGACGGGTGAGGGGAGGGCTTCGGGGAAGGGTTAGGGTTTCGGTTCAGGCTAGGGTTAGGGTTAGGGGACGGGGACGGTTTAGGGTCCAGGTGAGGGTACGACAACGGTTTAGGGGGAGCGTACGTGTGAGGGCGCGGGTTAGTGTGAGCGTACGGGTTAGGATTAGGGGACGGGTGAGGGGAAGGCTTCGGGGAAGGGTTAGTGTTAGGGTTCGGGCTAGGGTTAGGGTTAGGGGACGGGGACGGTTTAGGGTCCAGGTGAGGGTACGACAACGGTTTAGGGGGAGCGTACATGTGAGGGCGCGGGTTAGTGTGAGCGTACGGGTTAGGATTAGGGGACGGGTGAGGGGAAGGCTTCGGGGAAGGGTTAGGGTTAGGGTTCGGGCTAGGGTTAGGGTTAGGGGACGGGGACGGTTTAGGGTCCAGGTGAGGGTACGACAACGGTTTAGGGGGAGCGTACGTGTGAGGGCGCGGGTTAGTGGGAGCGTACGGGTTAGGATTAGGGGACGGGTGAGGGGAAGGCTTCGGGGAAGGGTTAGGGTTAGGGTTCGGGCTAGGGTTAGGGGTAGGTGACGGGGATGGTTTAGGGTCCAGGTGAGGGTACGACAACGGTTTAGGGGGAGCGTACGTGTGAGGGCGCGGGTTAGTGTGAGCGTACGGGTTAGGATTAGGGGACGGGTGAGGGGAAGGCTTCGGGGAAGGGTTAGGGTTAGGGTTCGGGCTAGGGTTAGGGTTAGGGGAGGGGGACGGTTTAGGGTCCAGGTGAGGGTCCGACAACGGTTTAGGGGGAGCGTACGTGTGAGGGCGCGGGTTAGTGTGAGCGTACGGGTTAGGATTAGGGGACGGGTGAGGGGAAGGCTTCGGGGAAGGGTTAGGGTTTCGGTTCAGGCTAGGGTTAGGTGTAGGGGACGGGGACGGTTTAGGGTCCAGGTGAGGGTACGACAACGGTTTAGGGGGAGCGTACGTGTGAGGGCGCGGGTTAGTGTGAGCGTTGGTTATGATTAGGGGACGGGTGAGGGGAAGGCTTCGGGGAAGGGTTAGGGTTAGGGTTCGGGCTAGGGTTAGGGTTAGGGGAGGGGGACGGTTTAGGGTCCAGGTGAGGGTCCGACAACGGTTTAGGGGGAGCTTACGTGTGAGGGCGCGGGTTAGTGTTAGGGTACGTGTTAGGATTAGGGGACGGATGAGGGGAATGCTTCGGGGAAGCGTTAGGGTTAGGGTTCGGGCTAGGGTTAGGTTTAGGGGACGGGGACGGTTTAGGGTCCAGGTGAGGGTAGGACAACGGTTTAGGGGGAGCGTACGTGTGAGGGCGCGGGTTAGTGTGAGCGTACGGTTTAGGATTAGGGGACGGGTGAGGGGAAGGCTTCGGGGAAGCGTTAGTGTTAGGGTTCGGGCTAGGGTTAGGGTTAGGGGACGGGGACGGTTTAGTGTCCAGGTGAGGGTACGACAATGGTTTAGGCGGAGCGTACGTGTGAGGGCGCGGGTTAGAGTGAGCGTACGGGTTAGGATTAGGGGACGGGGGAGGGGAGGGCTTCGGGGAAGGGTTAGGGTTTCGGTTCAGGCTAGGGTTAGGGTTAGGGGACGGGGACGGTTTAGGGTCCAGGTGAGGGTACGACAACGGTTTAGGGGGAGCGTACGTGTGAGGGCGCGGGTTAGTGTGAGCGTACGGGTTAGGATTAGGGGACGGGTGAGGGGAAGGCTTCGGGGAAGGGTTAGGGTTAGGGTTCGGGCTAGGGTTAGGGTTAGGGGACGGGGACGGTTTAGGGTCCAGGTGAGGGTACGACAACGGTTTAGGGGGAGCGTACGTGTGAGGGCGCGGGTTAGTGTGAGCGTACGGGTTAGGATTAGGGGACGGGTGAGGGGAAGGCTTCGGGGAAGGGTTAGGGTTAGGGTTCGGGCTAGGGTTAGGGTTAGGGGACGGGGACGGTTTAGGGTCCAGGTGAGGGTACGACAACGGTTTAGGGGGAGCGTACGTGTGAGGGCGCGGGTTAGTGTGAGCGTATGGGTTAGGATTAGGGGACGGGTGAGGGGAAGGCTTCGGGGAAGCGTTAGTGTTAGGGTTCGGGCTAGGGTTAGGGTTAGGGGACGGGGACGGTTTAGGGTCCAGGTGAGGGTACGACAATGGTTTAGGCGGAGCGTACGTGTGAGGGCGCGGGTTAGAGTGAGAGTACGGGTTAGGATTAGGGGACGGGTGAGGGGAAGGCTTCGGGGAAGTGTTAGGGTTAGGGTTCGGGCTAGGGTTAGGGTTAGGGGACAGGGACGTTTTAGGGAACAGGTGAGGGTACGACAACGGTTTAGGGGGAGCGTACGTGTGAGGGCGCGGGTTAGTGTGAGCGTACGGGTTAGGATTAGGGTACGGGTGAGGGGAAGGCTTCGGGGAAGGGTTAGGATTAGGGTTCGGGCTAGGGTTAGGGTTAGGGGACGGGGACGGTTTAGGGTCCAGGTGAGGGTCCGACAACGGATTAGGGGGAGCGTACGTGTGAGGGCGCGGGTTAGTGTGAGCGTACGGGTGAGGATTAGGGGACGGGTGAGGGGAAGGCTTCGGGGAAGGGTTAGGGTTAGGGTTCGGGCTAGGATTAGGGTTAGGGGACGGGGACGGTTTAGGGTCCAGGTGAGGGTACGACAACGGTTTAGGGGGAGCGTACATGTGAGGGCGCGGGTTAGTGTGAGCGTACGGGTTAGGATTAGGGGACGGGTGAGGGGAAGGCTTCGGGAAAGGGTTAGGGATAGGGTTCGGGCTAGGCTTAGGGTTAGGGGACGGGGACGGTTTAGGGTCCAGGTGAGGGTACGACAACGGTTTAGGGGGAGCGTACGTGTGAGGGCACGGGTTAGTGTGAGCGTACGGGTTAGGATTAGGGGACGGGTGAGGGGAAGGCTTCGGGGAAGGGTTAGGGTTAGGGTTCGGGCTAGGGTTAGGGTTAGTGGACGGGGAGGGTTTAGGGTGCAGGTGAGGGTACGACAACGGTTTAGGGGGAGCGTACGTGTGAGGGCGCGGGTTAGTGTGAGCGTACGTGTTAGGATTAGGGGACGGGTGAGGGGAAAGTTTCGGGGAAGTGTTAGGGTTAGGGTTCGGGCTAGGGTTAGGGTTAGAGGACGGGGACGGTTTAGGGTCCAGGTGAGGGTACGACAACGGCTTAGGGGGAGCGTACGTGTGAGGGCGCGGGTTAGTGTGAGCGTACGGGTTAGGATTAGGGGACGGGTGAGGGGAAGGCTTCGGGGAAGGGTTAGGGTTTTGGTTCAGGCTAGGGTTAGGTTTAGGGGACGGGGACGGTTTAGGGTCCAGGTGAGGGTACGACAACTGTTTAGGGGGAGCGTACGTGTGAGGGCGCGGGTTATTGTGAGCGTACGGGTTAGGATTAGGGGACGGGTGAGGGGAAGGCTTCGGGGAAGGGTTAGGGTTAGGGTTCGGGCTAGGGTTAGGGTTAGGGGACAGGGACGGTTTAGGGTCCAGGTGAGGGTACGACAACGGTTTAGGGGGAGCGTACGTGTGAGGGCGCGGGTTAGTGTGAGCGTTGGTTATGATTAGGGGACGGGTGAGGGGAAGGCTTCGGGGAAGTGTTAGGGTTAGGGTTCGGGCTAGGGTTAGGGTTAGGGGAGGGGGACGGTTTAGGGTCCAGGTGAGGGTCCGACAACGGTTTAGGGGGAGCGTACGTGTGAGGGCGCGGGTTAGTGTTAGGGTACGTGTTAGGATTAGGGGACGGATGAGGGGAATGCTTCGGGGAAGCGTTAGGGTTAGGGTTCGGGCTAGGGTTAGGGTTAGGGGACGGGGACGGTTTAGGGTCCAGGTGAGGGTAGGACAACGGTTTAGGGGGAGCGTACGTGTGAGTGCGCGGGTTAGTGTGAGTGTACGGTTTAGGATTAGGGGACGGGTGAGGGGAAGGCTTCGGGGAAGCGTTAGTGTTAGGGTTCGGGCTAGGGTTAGGGTTAGGGGACGGGGACGCTTTAGGGTCCAGGTGAGGGTACGACAATGGTTTAGGCGGAGCGTACGTGTGAGGGCGCGGGTTAGAGTGAGCGTACGGGTTAGGATTAGGGGACGGGTGAGGGGAGGGCTTCGGGGAAGGGTTAGGGTTTCGGTGCAGGCTAGGGTTAGGGTTAGGGGACGGGGACGGTTTAGGGTCCAGGTGAGGGTACGACAACGGTTTAGGGGGAGCGTACGTGTGAGGGCGCGGGTTAGTGTGAGCGTACGGGTTAGGATTAGGGGACGGGTGAGGGGAAGGCTTCGGGGAAGGGTTAGGGTTAGGGTTCGGGCTGGGGTTAGGGTTAGGGGACGGGGACGGTTTAGGGTCCAGGTGAGGGTACGACAACGGTTTAGGGGGAGCGTACGTGTGAGGGCGCGGGTTAGTGTGAGCGTACGGGTTAGGATTAGGGGACGGGTGAGGGGAAGGCTTCGGGGAAGGGTTAGGGTTAGGGTTCGGGCTAGGGTTAGGGTTAGGGGACGGGGACGGTTTAGGGTCCAGGTGAGGGTACGACAACGGTTTAGGGGGAGCGTACGTGTGAGGGCGCGGGTTAGTGTGAGCGTATGGGTTAGGATTAGGGGACGGGTGAGGGGAAGGCTTCGGGGAAGCGTTAGTGTTAGGGTTCGGGCTAGGGTTAGGGTTAGGGGACGGGGACGGTTTAGGGTCCAGGTGAGGGTACGACAATGGTTTAGGCGGAGCGTACGTGTGAGGGCGCGGGTTAGAGTGAGAGTACGGGTTAGGATTAGGGGACGGGTGAGGGGAAGGCTTCGGGGAAGTGTTAGGGTTAGGGTTCGGGCTAGGGTTAGGGTTAGGGGACAGGGACGTTTTAGGGAACAGGTGAGGGTACGACAACGGTTTAGGGGGAGCGTACGTGTGAGGGCGCGGGTTAGTGTGAGCGTACGGGTTAGGATTAGGGGACGGGTGAGGGGAAGGCTTCGGGGAAGGGTTAGGGTTAGGGTTCGGGCTAGGGTTAGGGTTAGGGGACGGGGACGGTTTAGGGTCCAGGTGAGGGTACAACAACGGATTAGGGGGAGCGTACGTGTGAGGGCGCGGGTTAGTGTGAGCGTACGGGTGAGGATTAGGGGACGGGTGAGGGGAAGGCTTCGGGGAAGGGTTAGGGTTAGGGTTCGGGCTAGGATTAGGGTTAGGGGACGGGGACGGTTTAGGGTCCAGGTGAGGGTACGACAACGGTTTAGGGGGAGCGTACGTGTGAGGGCGCGGGTTAGTTTGAGCGTACGGGTGAGGATTAGGGGACGGTTGAGGGGAAGGCTTCGGGGAAGGGTTAGGGTTAGGGTTCGGGCTAGGGTTAGGGTTAGAGGACGGGGATGGTTTAGGGTCCAGGTGAGGGTACGACAACGGTTTAGTGGGAGCGGACGTGTGAGGGCGCGGGTTAGTGGGAGCGTACGGGTTAGGATTAGGGGACGGGTGAGGGGAAGTCTTCGGGGAAGGGTTAGGGTTAGGGTTCGGGCTAGGGTTAGGGTTAGGGGACGGGGACGGTTTAGGGTCCAGGTGAGGGTACGACAATGGTTTAGGCGGAGCGTACGTGTGAGGGCGCGGGTTAGTGTGAGCGTACGGGTTAGGATTAGGAGACGGGTGAGGGGAAGGCTTCGGGGAAGGGTTAGGGTTAGGGTTCGGGCTAGGGTTAGGGTTAGGGGACGGGGACGGTTTAGGGTCCAGCTGAGGGTAGGACAACGGTTTAGGGGGAGCGTACGTGTGAGGGCGTGGGTTAGTGTGAGCGTACGGGTTAGGATTAGGGGACGGGTGAGGGGAAGGCTTCGGGGAAGGGTTAGGGTTAGGGTTCCGGCTAGGGTTAGGGTTAGGGGACGGGGACGGTTTAGGGTCCAGGTGAGGGTACGACAACGGTTTAGGGGGAGCATACGTGTGAGGGCGCGGGTTAGTGTGAGCGTACGGGTTAGGATTAGGGGACGGGTGAGGGGAAGGCTTCGGGGAAGGGTTAGGGTTAGGGTTCGGGCTAGGGTTAGGGTTAGGGGACGGGGACGGTTTAGGGTCCAGGTGAGGGTACGACAACGGTTTAGGGGGAGCGTATGTGTGAGGGGGCGGGTTAGTGTGAGCGTACGGGTTAGGATTAGGGGACGGGTGAGGGGAAGGCTTCGGGGAAGGGTTAGGGTTAGGGTTCGGGCTAGGGTTAGGGTTAGGGGACGGGGACGGTTTAGGGTCCAGGTGAGGGTACGACAACGGTTTAGGGGGAGCGTACGTGTGAGGAAGCGGGTTAGTGTGAGCGTACGGGTTAGGATTAGGGGACGGGTGAGGGGAAGGCTTCGGGGAAGTGTTAGGGTTAGGGTTCGGGCTAGTGTTAGGGTTAGGGGACGGGGACGGTTTAGGGTCCAGGTGAGGGTCCGACAACGGTTTAGGGGGAGCGTACGTATGAGGGCGCGGGTTAGTGTGAGCGTACGGGTTAGGATTAGGGGACGGGTGAGGGGAAGGCTTCGGGGAAGGGTTAGGGTTAGGGTTCGGGCTAGGGTTAGGGTTAGGGGACGGGGACGGTTTAGGGTCCAGGTGAGGGTACGACAACGGTTTAGGGGGAGCGTACGTGTGAGGGCGCGGGTTAGTGTGAGCGTACGGGTTAGGATTAGGGGACGGGTGAGGGGAAGGCTTCGGGGAAGTGTTGGGTTAGGGTTCGGGCTAGGGTTAGGGTTAGGGGACGGGGACGGTTTAGGGTCCAGGTGAGGGTACGACAACGGTTTAGGGGGAGCATACGTGTGAGGGCACGGGTTAGTGTGAGCGTACGGGTTAGGATTAGGGGAAGGGTGAGAGGAAGGCTTCGGGGAAGGGTTAGGGTTAGGGTTCGGGCTAGGGTTAGGGTTAGGGGACGGGGACGGTTTAGGGTCCAGGTGAGGGTACGACAACGGTTTAGGCGGAGCGTACGTGTGAGGGCGCGGGTTAGTGTGAGCGTACGTGTTAGGATTAGGGGACGTGTGAGGGGAAGGCTTCGGGGAAGGGTTAGGGTTAGGGTTCGGGCTAGGGTTAGGGTTCGGGGACGGGGACGGTTTAGGGTCCAGGTGAGGGTCCGACAACGGTTTAGGGGGAGCGTACGTGTGAGGGCGCGGGTTAGTGTGAGCGTACGGGTTAGGATTAGGGGACGGGTGAGGGGAAGGCTTCGGGGAAGGGTTGGGTTAGGGTTCGGGCTAGGGTTAGGGTTAGGGGACGGGGACGGTTTAGGGTCCAGGTGAGGGTACGACAACGGTTTAGGGGGAGCATACGTGTGAGGGCACGGGTTAGTGTGAGCGTACGGGTTAGGATTAGGGGAAGGGTGAGAGGAAGGCTTCGGGGAAGGGTTAGGGTTAGGGTTCGGGCTAGGGTTAGGGTTAGGGGACGGGGACGGTTTAGGGTCCAGGTGAGGGTACGACAACGGTTTAGGCGGAGCGTACGTGTGAGGGCGCGGGTTAGTGTGAGCGTACGTGTTAGGATTAGGGGACGTGTGAGGGGAAGGCTTCGGGGAAGGGTTAGGGTTAGGGTTCGGGCTAGGGTTAGGGTTAGGGGACAGGGATGGTTTAGGGTCCAGGTGAGGGTCTGACAACGGTTTAGGGGGAGCGTACGTGTGAGGGCGCGGGTTAGTGTGAGCGTACGGGTTAGGATTAGGGGACGGTTGAGGGGAAGGCTTCGGGGAAGGGTTAGGGTTAGGGTTCGGGCTAGGGTTAGGGTTAGGGGACGGGGACGGTTTAGGGTCCAGGTGAGGGTCCGACAACGGTTTAGGGGGAGCGTACGTGTGAGGGCGCGGGTTAGTGTGAGCGTACGGGTTAGGATTAGGGGACGGGTGAGGGGAAGGCTTTGGGGAAGGGTTAGGGTTAGGGTTCGGGCTAGGGTTAGGGTTAGGCGATGGGGACGGTTTAGGGTCCAGGTGAGGGTACGACAACGGTTTAGGGGGAGCGGACGTGTGAGGGCGCGGGTTAGTGTGAGCGTACGGGTTAGGATTAGGGGACGGGTGAGGGGAAGGCTTCGGGGAAGGGTTAGGGTTAGGGTTCGGGCTAGGGTTAGGGTTAGGGGACGGGGACGGTTTAGGGTCCAGGTGAGGGTCCGACAACGGTTTAGGGGGAGCGTACGTGTGAGGGCGCGGGTTAGTGTGAGCGTACGGGTTAGGATTAGGGGACGGGTGAGTGGAAGGCTTCGGGGAAGGGTTAGGGTTAGGGTTTGGGCTAGGGTTAGGGTTAAGGGACGGGGACGGTTTAGGGTCCAGGTGAGGGTCCGACAACGGTTTAGGGGGAGCGTACGTGTGAGGGCGCGGGTTAGTGTGAGCGTACGGGTTAGGATTAGGGGACGGGTGAGGGGAAGGCTTCGGGGAAGGGTTAGGGTTAGGGTTCGGGCTAGGGTTAGGGTTAGGGGACGGGGACGGTTTAGGGTCCAGGTGAGGGTACGATAACGGTTTAGGGGGAGCGTACGTGTGAGGAAGCGGGTTAGTGTGAGCGTACGGGTTAGGATTAGGGGACGGGTGAGGGGAAGGCTTCGGGGAAGGGTTAGGGTTAGGGTTCGGGCTAGGGTTAGGGTTAGGGTTAGGGGACGGTTTAGGGTCCAGGTGAGGGTCCGACAACGGTTTAGGGGGAGCGTACGTATGAGGGCGCGGGTTAGTGTGAGCGTACGGGTTAGGATTAGGGGACGGGTGAGGGGAAGGCTTCGGGGAATGGTTAGGGTTAGGGTTCGGGCTAGGGTTAGGGTTCGGGGACGGGGACGGTTTAGGGTCCAGGTGAGGGTACGACAACGGTTTAGGGGGAGCGTACGTGTGAGGGCGCGGGTTAGTGTGAGCGTACGGGTTAGGATTAGGGGACGGGTGAGGGGAAGGCTTCGGGGAAGGGTTAGGGTTAGGGTTCGGGCTAGGGTTAGGGTTAGGGGACGGGCACGGTTTAGGGTCCAGGTGAGGGTACGACAACGGTTTAGGGGGAGCATACGTGTGAGGGCACGGGTTAGTGTGAGCGTACGGGTTAGGATTAGGGGAAGGGTGAGAGGAAGGCTTCGGGGAAGGGTTAGGGTTAGGGTTCGGGCTAGGGTTAGGGTTAGGGGACGGGGACGGTTTAGGGTCCAGGTGAGGGTACGACAACAGTTTAGGCGGAGCGTACGTGTGAGGGCGCGGGTTAGTGTGAGCGTACGTGTTAGGATTAGGGGACGTGTGAGGGGAAGGCTTCGGGGAAGGGTTAGGGTTAGGGTTCGGGCTAGGGTTAGGGTTAGGGGACGGGGACGGTTTAGGGTCCAGGTGAGGGTACGACAACGGTTTAGGGGGAGCGTACGTGTGAGGGCGCGGGTTAGTGTGAGCGTACGGGTTAGGATAAGGGGACGGGTGAGGGGAAGGCTTCGGGGAAGGGTTAGGGTTAGGGTTCGGGCTAGGGTTAGGTTTAGGGGACGTGGACGGTTTAGGGTCCAGGTGAGGGTACGACAACGGTTTAGGGGGAGCGTACGTGTGAGGGCGCGGGTTAGTGTGAGCGTACGGGTTAGGATTAGGGGACGGGTGAGGGGAAGGCTTCGGGGAAGGGTTAGGGTTAGGGTTCGGGCTAGGGTTAGGGTTAGGGGACGGGGACGGTTTAGGGTCCAGGTGAGGGTACGACAACGGTTTAGGGGTCGCGTATGTGTGAGGGCGCGGGTTAGTGTGAGCGTACGGGTTAGGATTAGGGGACGGGTGAGGGGAAGGCTTCGGGGAAGGGTTAGGGTTAGGGTTTGGGCTAGGGTTAGGGTTAGGGGACGGGGACGGTTTAGGGTCCAGGTGAGGGTCCGACAACGGTTTAGGGGGAGCGTACGTGTGAGGGCGCGGGTTAGTGTGAGCGTACGGGTTAGGATTAGGGGACGGGTGAGGGGAAGGCTTCGGGGAAGGGTTAGGGTTAGGGTTCGGGCTAGGGTTAGGGTTAGGGGACGGGGACGGTTTAGGGTCCAGGTGAGGGTCCGACAACGGTTAAGTGGGAGCGTACGTGTGAGGGCGCGGGTTAGTGTGAGCGTACGGGTTAGGATTAGGGGACGGGTGATGGGAAGGCTTCGGGGAAGGGTTAGGGTTAGGGTTCGGGCTAGGGTTAGGGTTAGGGGACGGGGACGGTTTAGGGTCCAGGTGAGGGTACGACAACGGTTTAGGGGGAGCGTACGTGTGAGGGCGCGGGTTAGTGTGAGCGTACGGGTTAGGATTAGGGGACGGGTGAGGGGAAGGCTTCGGGGAAGGGTTAGGGTTAGGGTTCGGGCTAGGGTTAGGGTTAGGGGACGGGGACGGTTTAGGGTCCAGGTGAGGGTCCGACAACGGTTTAGGGGGAGCGTACGTGTGAGGGCGCGGGTTAGTGTGAGCGTACGGGTTAGGATTAGGGGACGGGTGAGGGGAAGGCTTCGGGGAAGGGTTAGGGTTAGGGTTCGGGCTAGGGTTAGGGTTAGGGGACGGGGACGGTTTAGGGTCCAGGTGAGGGTACGAGAACGGTTTAGGGGGAGCGTACGTATGAGGGCGCGGGTTAGTGTGAGCGTACGGGTTAGGATTAGGGGACGGGTGAGGGGAAGGCTTCGGGGAATGGTTAGGGTTAGGGTTCGGGCTAGGGTTAGGGTTAGGGGACGGGGACGGTTTAGGGTCCAGGTGAGGGTACGACAACGGTTTAGGGGGAGCGTACGGGTGAGGGCACGGGTTAGTGTGAGCGTACGTGTTAGGATTAGGGGACGGGTGAGGGGAAGGCTTCGGGGAAGGGTTAGGGTTAGGGTTCGGGCTAGGGTTAGGGTTAGGGGACAGGGACGGTTTAGGGTCCAGGTGAGGGCACGACAACGGTTTAGGGGGAGCATACGTGTGAGGGCACGGGTTAGTGTGAGCGTACGGGTTAGGATTAGGGGAAGGGTGAGAGGAAGGCTTCGGGGAAGGGTTAGGGTTAGGGTTCGGGCTAGGGTTAGGGTTAGGGGACGGGGACGGTTTAGGGTCCAGGTGAGGGTACGACAACGGTTTAGGCGGAGCGTACGTGTGAGGGCGCGGGTTTGTGTGAGCGTACGTGTTAGGATTAGGGGACGGGTGAGGGGAAGGCTTCGCGGAAGGGTTAGGGTTAGGGTTCGGGCTAGGGTTAGTGTTAGGGGACGGGGACGGTTTAGGGTCCAGGTGAGGGTACGACAACGGTTTAGGGGGAGTGTACGTGTGAGGGCGTGGGTTAGTGTGAGCGTACGGGTTAGGATTAGGGGACGGGTGAGGGGAAGGCTTCGGGGAAGGTTTAGGGTTAGGGTTCGGGCTAGGGTTAGGGTTAGGGGACGGGGACGGTTTAGGGTCCAGGTGAGGGTACGACAACGGTTTAGGGGGAGCGTACGTGTGAGGGCGCGGGTTAGTGTGAGCGTACGGGTTAGGATTAGGGGACGGGTGAGGGGAAGGCTTCGGGGAAGGGTTAGGGTTAGGGTTCGGGCTAGGGTTAGGGTTAGGGGACGGGGACGGTTTAGGGTCCAGGTCAGGGTCCGACAACGGTTTAGGGGGAGCGTACGTGTGAGGGCGCGGGTTAGTGTGAGCGTACGGGTTAGGATTAGGGGACGGGAGAGGGGAAGGCTTCGGGGAAGGGTTAGGGTTAGGGTTCGGGCTAGGGTTAGGGTTAGGGGACGGGGACGGTTTAGGGTCCAGGTGAGGGTACGACAACGGTTTAGGGGGAGCGTACGTGTGAGCGCGCAGGTTAGTGTGAGCGTACGGGTTAGGATTAGGGGACGGGTGAGGGGAAGGCTTCAGGGAAGGGTTAGGGTTAGGGTTCGGGCTAGGGTTAGGGTTAGGGGACGGGTACGGTTTAGGGTCCAGGTGAGGGTACGACAACGGTTTAGGGGGAGCGTACGTGTGAGGGCACCGGTTAGTGTGAGCGTACGGGTTAGGATTAGGAGACGGGTGAGGGGAAGGCTTCGGGGAAGGGTTAGGGTTAGGGTTCGGGCTAGGGTTAGGGTTAGGGTACGGGGACGGTTTAGGGTCCAGGTGAGGGTACGACAACGGTTTAGGGGGAAAGTACGTGTGAGGGCGTGGGTTAGTGTGAGCGTACGGGTTAGGATTAGGGGACGGGTGAGGGGAAGGCTTCGGGGAAGGTTTAGGGTTAGGGTTCGGGCTAGGGTTAGGGTTAGGGGACGGGGACGGTTTAGGGTCCAGGTGAGGGTATGACAACGGTTTAGGGGGAGCGTACGTGTGAGGGCGCGGGTTAGTGTGAGCGTACGGGTTAGGATTAGGGGACGGGTGAGGGGAAGGCTTCGGGGAAGGGTTAGGGTTAGGGTTCGGGCTAGGGTTAGGGTTAGGGGACGGGGACGGTTTAGGGTCCAGGTGAGGGTACGACAACGTTTTAGTGGGAGCGTACGTGTGAGGGCGCGGGTTAGTGTGAGCGTACGGGTTAGGATTAGGGGACGGGTGAGGGGAAGGCTTCGGGGAAGGGTTAGGGTTAGGGTTCGGGCTAGGGTTAGGGTTAGGGGACGGGGACGGTTTAGGGTCCAGGTGAGTGTACGACAACGGTTTAGGGGGAGCGTACGTGTGAGGGCGCGGGTTAGTGTGAGCGTACGGGTTAGGATTAGGGGACGGGTGAGGGGAAGGCCTCGGGGAAGGGTTAGGGTTAGGGTTCGGGCTAGGGTTAGGGTTAGGGGACGGGGACGGTTTAGGGTCCAGGTGAGGGTACGA
This sequence comes from Leucopleurus acutus, assembly GCF_964270905.1. NCBI lineage: Eukaryota > Metazoa > Chordata > Mammalia > Artiodactyla > Delphinidae > Leucopleurus > Leucopleurus acutus. The sequence continues at coordinate 59,367,368 of NC_139162.1, forward strand.
CAACGGTTTAGGGGGAGCGTACGTGTGAGGGCGCGGGTTAGTGTGAGCGTACGGGTTAGGATTAGGGGACGGGTGAGGGGAAGGCTTCGGGGAAGGGTTAGGGTTAGGATTCGGGCTAGGGTTAGGGTTAGGGGACGGGGACGGTTTAGGGTCCAGGTGAGGGTACGACAACGGTTTAGGCGGAGCGTACGTGTGAGGGCGCGGGTTTGTGTGAGCGTACGTGTTAGGATTAGGGGACGGGTGAGGGGAAGGCTTCGCGGAAGGGTTAGGGTTAGGGTTCGGGCTAGGGTTAGGGTTAGGGGACGGGGACGGTTTAGGGTCCAGGTGAGGGTACGACAACGGTTTAGGGGGAGTGTACGTGTGAGGGCGTGGGTTAGTGTGAGCGTACGGGTTAGGATTAGGGGACGGGTGAGGGGAAGGCTTCGGGGAAGGTTTAGGGTTAGGCTTCGGGCTAGGGTTAGGGTTAGGGGACGGGGATGGTTTAGGGTCCAGGTGAGGGTACGACAACGGTTTAGGGGGAGCGTACGTGTGAGGGCGCGGGTTAGTGTGAGCGTACGGGTTAGGATTAGGGGACGGGTGAGGGGAAGGCTTCGGGGAAGGGTTAGGGTTAGGGTTCGGGCTAGGGTTAGGGTTAGGGGACGGGGACGGTTTAGGGTCCAGGTCAGGGTCCGACAACGGTTTAGGGGGAGCGTACGTGTGAGGGCGCGGGTTAGTGTGAGCGTACGAGTTAGGATTAGGGGACGGGAGAGGGGAAGGCTTCGGGGAAGGGTTAGGGTTAGGGTTCGGGCTAGGGTTAGGGTTAGGGGACGGGGACGGTTTAGGGTCCAGGTGAGGGTACGACAACGGTTTAGGGGGAGCGTACGTGTGAGGGCGTGGGTTAGTGTGAGCGTACGGGTTAGGATTAGGGGACGGGTGAGGGGAAGGCTTCGGGGAAGGTTTAGGGTTAGGGTTCGGGCTAGGGTTAGGGTTAGGGGACGGGGACGGTTTAGGGTCCAGGTGAGGGTATGACAACGGTTTAGGGGGAGCGTACGTGTGAGGGCGCGGGTTAGTGTGAGCGTACGGGTTAGGATTAGGGGACGGGTGAGGGGAAGGCTTCGGGGAAGGGTTAGGGTTAGGGTTCGGGCTAGGGTTAGGGTTAGGGGACGGGGACGGTTTAGGGTCCAGGTGAGGGTACGACAACGTTTTAGTGGGAGCGTACGTGTGAGGGCGCGGGTTAGTGTGAGCGTACGGGTTAGGATTAGGGGACGGGTGAGGGGAAGGCTTCGGGGAAGGGTTAGGGTTAGGGTTCGGGCTAGGGTTAGGGTTAGGGGACGGGGACGGTTTAGGGTCCAGGTGAGTGTACGACAACGGTTTAGGGGGAGCGTACGTGTGAGGGCGCGGGTTAGTGTGAGCGTACGGGTTAGGATTAGGGGACGGGTGAGGGGAAGGCTTCGGGGAAGGGTTAGGGTTAGGGTTCGGGCTAGGGTTAGGGTTAGGGGACGGGGACGGTTTAGGGTCCAGGTGAGGGTCCGACAACGGTTTAGGGGGAGCGTACGTGTGAGGGCGCGGGTTAGTGTGAGCGTACGGGTTAGGATTAGGGGACGGGTGAGGGGAAGGCTTCGGGGAAGGGTTAGGGTTAGGGTTTGGGCTAGGGTTAGGGTTAGGGGACGGGGACGGTTTAGGGTCCAGGTGAGGGTACGACAACGGTTTAGGGGGAGCGTACGTATGAGGGCGCGGGTTAGTGTGAGCGTACGGGTTAGGATTAGGGGACGGGTGAGGGGAAGGCTTCGGGGAACGGTTAGGGTTAGGGTTCGGGCTAGGGTTAGGGTTAGGGGACGGGGACGGTTTAGGGTCCAGGTGAGGGTACGACAACGGTTTAGGGGGAGCGTACGTGTGAGGGCGCGGGTTAGTGTGAGCGTACGGGTTAGGATTAGGGGACGGGTGAGGGGAAGGCTTCGGGGAAGGGTTAGGGTTAGGGTTCGGGCTAGGGTTAGGGTTAGGGGACGGGGACGGTTTAGGGTCCAGGTGAGGGTACGACAACAGTTTAGGGGGAGCATACGTGTGAGGGCACGGGTTAGTGTGAGCGTACGGGTTAGGATTAGGGGAAGGGTGAGAGGAAGGCTTCGGGGAAGGGTTAGGGTTAGGGTTCGGGCTAGGGTTAGGGTTAGGGGACGGGGACGGTTTAGGGTCCAGGTGAGGGTACGACAACGGTTTAGGCGGAGCGTACGTGTGAGGGCGCGGGTTTGTGTGAGCGTACGTGTTAGGATTATGGGACGGGTGAGGGGAAGGCTTCGCGGAAGGGTTAGGGTTAGGGTTCGGGCTAGGGTTAGGGTTAGGGGACGGGGACGGTTTAGGGTCCAGGTGAGGGTACGACAACGGTTTAGGGGGAGTGTACGAGTGAGGGCGTGGGTTAGTGTGAGCGTACGTGTTAGGATTAGGGGACGGGTGAGGGGAAGGCTTCGGGGAAGGGTTAGGGTTAGGGTTCGGGCTAGGGTTAGGGTTAGGGGACGGGGACGGTTTAGGGTCCAGGTGAGGGTACGACAACGGTTTAGGGGGTACATACGTGTGAGGGCGCGGGTTAGTGTGAGCGTACGGGTTAGGATTAGGGGACGGGTGAGGGGAAGGCTTCGGGGAAGGGTTAGGGTTAGGGTTCGGGCTAGGGTTAGGGTTAGGGGACGGGGACGGTTTAGGGTCCAGGTGAGGGTACGACAACGGTTTAGGGGGAGCGTACGTGTGAGGGCGCGGGTTAGTGTGAGCGTACGGGTTAGGATTAGGGGACGGGTGAGGGGAAGGCTTCGGGGAAGGTTTAGGGTTAGGGTTCGGGCTAGGGTTAGGGTTAGGGGACGGGGACGGTTTAGGGTCCAGGTCAGGGTCCGACAATGGTTTAGGGGGAGCGTACGTGTGAGGGCGCGGGTTAGTGTGAGCGTACGAGTTAGGATTAGGGGACGGGTGAGGGGAAGGCTTCGGGGAAGGGTTAGGGTTAGGGTTCGGGCTAGGGTTAGGGTTAGGGGACGGGGACGGTTTAGGGTCCAGGTGAGGGTCCGACAACGGTTTAGGGGGAGCGTACGTGTGAGGGCGCGGGTTAGTGTGAGCGTACGGGTTAGGATTAGGGGACGGGTGAGGGGAAGGCTTCGGGGAAGGGTTAGGGTTAGGGTTCGGGCTAGGGTTAGGGTTAAGGGACGGGGACGGTTTAGGGTCCAGGTGAGGGCACGACAACGGTTTAGGCGGAGCGTTCGTGTGAGGGCGCGGGTTAGTGTGAGCGTACGTGTTAGGATTAGGGGACGGGTGAGGGGAAAGCTTCGGGGAAGTGTTAGGGTTAGGGTTCGGGCTCGGGTTAGGGTTAGGGGACGGGGACGGTTTAGGGTCCAGGTGAGGGTACAACAACGGTTTAGGGGGAGCGTACGTGTGAGGGCGCGGGTTAGTGTGAGCGTACGGGTTAGGATTAGGGGACGGGTGAGGGGAAGGCTTCGGGGAAGGGTTAGGGTTAGGGTTCGGGCTAGGTTAAGGGTTAGGGGACGGGGACGGTTTAGGGTCCAGGTGAGGGTACGACAATGGTTTAGGGGGAGCGTACGTGTGAGGGCGCGGGTTAGTGTGAGCGTACGGGTTAGGATTAGGGGACGGGTGAGGGGAAGGCTTCGGGGAAGGGTTAGGGTTAGGGTTCGGGCTAGGGTTAGGGTTAGGGGACGGGGACGGTTTAGGGTCCAGGTGAGGGTATGACAACGGTTTAGTGGGAGCGTACGTGTGAGGGCGTGGGTTAGTGTGAGCGTACGGGTTAGGATTAGGGGACGGGTGAGGGGAAGGCTTCGGGGAAGGGTTAGGGTTAGGGTTCGGGCTAGGGTTAGGGTTAGGGGACGGGGACGGTTTAGGGTCCAGGTGAGGGTACGACAACGGTTTAGGGGGAGCGTACGTGTGAGGGCGCGGGTTAGTGTGAGCGTACGGGTTAGGATTAGGGGACGGGTGAGAGGAAGGCTTCGGGGAAGGGTTAGGGTTAGGGTTCGGGCTAGGGTTAGAGTTAGGGGACGGGGACGGTTTAGGGTCCAGGTGAGGGTACGACAACGGTTTAGGGGGAGCGTACGTGTGAGGGCGCGGGTTAGTGTGAGCGTACGGGTTAGGATTAGGGGACGGGTGAGGGGAAGGCTTCGGGGAAGGGTTAGGGTTAGGGTTCGGGCTAGGGTTAGGGTTAGGGGACGGGGACGGTTTAGGGTCCAGGTGAGGGTCCGACAACGGTTTAGGGGGAGCGTACGTGTGAGGGCGCGGGTTAGTGTGAGCGTACGGGTTAGGATTAGGGGACGGGTGAGGGGAAGGCTTCGGGGAAGGGTTAGGGTTAGGGTTTGGTCTAGGGTTAGGGTTAGGGGACGGGGACGGTTTAGGGTCCAGGTGAGGGTACGACAACGGTTTAGGGGGAGCGTACGTGTGAGGGCACGGGTTAGTGTGAGCGTACGGGTTAGGATTAGGGGACGGGTGAGGGGAAGGCTTCGGGGAAGGGTTAGGGTTAGGGTTCGGGCTAGGGTTAGGGTTAGGGGATGGGGACGGTTTAGGGTCCAGGTGAGGGTACGACAACGGTTTAGGGGGAGCGTACGTGTGAGGGCGCGGGTTAGTGGGAGCGTACGGGTTAGGATTAGGGGACGGGTGAGGGGAAGGCTTCGGGGAAGTGTTAGGGTTAGGGTTCGGGCTAGGGTTAGGGTTAGGGGACGGGGACGGTTTAGGGTCCAGGTGAGGGTACGAAAACGGTTTAGGGGGAGCGTACGTGTGAGGGCGCGGGTTAGTGTGAGCGTACGGGTTAGGATTAGGGGACGGGTGAGGGGAAGGCTTCGGGGAAGGGTTAGGGTTAGGGTTCGGGCTAGGCTTAGGGTTAGGGGACGGGGACGGTTTAGGGTCCAGGTGAGGGTACGACAACGGTTTAGGGGGAGCGTACGTGTGAGGGCGCGGTTTAGTGTGAGCGTACGGGTTAGGATTAGGGGACGGGTGAGGGGAAGGCTTCGGGGAAGGGTTAGGGTTAGGGTTCGGGCTAGGGTTAGGGTTAGGGGACGGGGACGATTTAGGGTCCAGGTGAGGGTACGACAACGGTTTAGGGGGAGCGTACGTGTGAGGGCGTGGGTTAGTGTGAGCTTACGGGTTGGGATTAGGGGACGGGTGAGGGGAAGGCTTCGGGGAAGGTTTAGGGTTAGGGTTCGGGCTAGGGTTAGGGTTAGGGGACGGGGACGGTTTAGGGTCCAGGTGAGGGTACGACAACGGTTTAGGGGGAGCGTACGTGTGAGGGCGCGGGTTAGTGTGAGCGTACGGGTTAGGATTAGGGGACGGGTGAGGGGAAGGCTTCGGGGAAGGTTTAGGGTTAGGGTTCGGGCTAGGGTTAGGGTTAGGGGACGGGGCCGGTTTAGGGTCCAGGTGAGGGTACGACAAGGGTTTAGGGGGAGCGTACGTGTGAGGGCGCGGGTTAGTGTGAGCGTACGGTTTAGGATTAGGGGACGGGTGAGGGGAAGGCTTCGGGGAAGGGTTAGGGTTAGGGTTCGGGGTAGGGTCAGGGTTAGGGGACGGGGACGGTTTAGGGTCCAGGTGAGGGTCTGACAACGGTTTAGGGGGAGCGTACGTGTGAGGGCGCGGGTTAGTGTGAGCGTACGGGTTAGGATTAGGGGACGGGTGAGGGGAAGGCTTCGGGGAAGGGTTAGGGTTAGGGTTCGGGCTAGGGTTAGGGTTAAGGGACGGGGACGGTTTAGGGTCCAGGTGAGGGCACGACAACGGTTTAGGCGGAGCTTTCGTGTGAGGGTGCGGGTTAGTGTGAGCGTACGTGTTAGGATTAGGGGACGGGTGAGGGGAAAGCTTCGGGGAAGTGTTAGGGTTAGGGTTCGGGCTAGGGTTAGGGTTAGGGGACGGGGACGGTTTAGGGTCCAGGTGAGGGTACGACAACGGTTTAGGGGGAGCGTACGTGTGAGGGCGCGGGTTAGTGTGAGCGTACGGGTTAGGATTAGGGGACGGGTGAGGGGAAGGCTTCGGGGAAGGTTTAGGGTTAGGGTTCGGGCTAGGGTTAGGGTTAGGGGACGGGGACGGTTTAGGGTCCAGGTGAGGGTACGACAATGGTTTAGGGGGAGCGTACGTGTGAGGGCGCGGGTTAGTGGGAGCGTACGGGTTAGGATTAGGGGACGGGTGAGGGGAAGGCTTCGGGGAAGGGTTAGGGTTAGGGTTCGGGCTAGGGTTAGGGTTAGGGGACGGGGCCGGTTTAGGGTCCAGGTGAGGGTCCGACAACGGTTTAGGGGGAGCGTAAGTGTGAGGGCGCGGGTTAGTGTGAGCGTACGGGTTAGGATTAGGGGACGGGTGAGGGGAAGGCTTCGGGGAAGGGTTAGGGTTAGGGTTCGGGCTAGGGTTAGGGTTAGGGGACGGGGACGGCTTAGGGTCCAGGTGAGGGTACGACAACGGTTTGGGGGAGCGTACGTGTGAGGGCGCGGGTTAGTGTGAGCGTACGGTTTAGGATTAGGGGACGGGTGAGGGGAAGGCTTCGGGGAAGGGTTAGGGTTAGGATTCGGGATAGGGTTAGGGTTAGGGGACGGGGACGGTTTAGAGTCCAGGTGAGGGTATGACAACGGTTTAGGGGGAGCGTACGAGTGAGGGCGCGGGTTAGTGTGAGCGTACGGGTTAGGATTAGGGGACGGGTGAGGGGAAGGCTTCGGGGAAGTGTTAGGGTTAGGGTTCGGGCTAGGGTTAGGGTTAGGGGACGGGGACGGTTTAGGGTCCAGGTGAGGGTACGACAACGGTTTAGGGGGAGCGTACGTGTGAGGGCGCGGGTTAGTGTGAGCGTACGGGTTAGGATTAGGGGACGGGTGAGGGGAAGGCTTCGGGGAAGGGTTAGGGTTAGGGTTCGGGCTAGGCTTAGGGTTAGGGGACGGGGACGGTTTAGGGTCCAGGTGAGGGTACGACAACGGTTTAGGGGGAGCGTACGTGTGAGGGCACGGGTTAGTGTGAGCGTACGGGTTAGGATTAGGGGACGGGTGAGGGGAAGGCTTCGGGGAAGGGTTAGGGTTAGGGTTCGGGCTAGGGTTAGGGTTAGGGGACGGGGACGGTTTAGGGTCCAGGTGAGGGTCCGACAGCGGTTTAGGCGGAGCGTACGTGTGAGGGCGCGGGTTAGTGTGAGCGTACGGGTTAGGATTAGGGGACGGGTGAGGGGAAGGCTTCGAGGAAGCGTTAGGGTTAGGGTTCGGGCTAGGGTTAGGGTTAGGGGACGGGGACGGTTTAGGGTCCAGGTGAGGGTACGACAACGGTTTAGGGGGAGCGTACGTGTGAGGGCGCGGGTTAGTGTGAGCGTACGGGTTAGGATTAGGGTACGGGTGAGGGGAAGGCTTCGGGGAAGGGTTAGGGTTAGGGTTCGGGCTAGGGTTAGGGTTAGGGGACGGGGACGGTTTAAGGTCCAGGTGAGGGTCCGACAACGGTTTAGGGGGAGCGTACGTGTGAGGGCGCGGGTTAGTGTGAGCGTACGGGTTAGGATTAGGGGAAGGGTGAGGGGAAGGCTTCGGGGAAGGGTTAGGGTTAGGGTTCGGGCTAGGGTTAGGGTTAGGGGACGGGGACGGTTTAGGGTCCAGGTGAGGGTACGACAACGGTTTAGGGGGAGCGTACGTGTGAGGGCGCGGGTTAGTGTGAGCGTACTGGTTAGGATTAGGGGACGGGTGAGGGGAAGGCTTCGGGGAAGGGTTAGGGTTAGGGTTCGGGCTAGGGTTAGGGTTAGGGGACGGGGACGGTTTAGGGTCCAGGTGAGGGTACGACAACGGTTTAGGGGGAGCGTACGTGTGAGGGCGCGGGTTACTGGGAGCGTACGGGTTAGGAATAGGGGACGGGTAAGGGGAAGGCTTCGGGGAAGTGTTAGGGTTAGGGTTCGGGCTAGGGTTAGGGTTAGGGGACGGGGACGGTTTAGGGTCCAGGTGAGGGTACGACAACGGTTTAGGGGGAGCGTACGTGTGAGGGCGCGGGTTAGTGTGAGCGTACGGGTTAGGATTAGGGGACGGGTGAGGGGAAGGCTTCGGGGAAGGGTTAGGGTTAGGGTTCGGGCTAGGGTTAGGGTTAGGGGACGGGGACGGTTTAGGGTCCAGGTGAGGGTACGACAGTGGTTTAGGGGGAGCGTACGTGTGAGGGCGCGGGTTAGTGGGAGCGTACGGGGTAGGATTAGGGGACGGGTGAGGGGAAGGCTTCGGGGAAGGGTTAGGGTTAGGGTTCGGGCTAGGGTTAGGGTTAGGGGACGGGGACGGTTTAGGGTCCAGGTGAGGGTCCGACAACGGTTTAGGGGGAGCGAACGTGTGAGGGCGCGGGTTAGTGTGAGCGTACGGGTTAGGATTAGGGGACGGGTGAGGGGAAGGCTCCGGGGAAGGGTTAGGGTTAGGGTTCAGGCTAGGGTTAGGGGACGGGGACGGTTTAGGGTCCAGGTGAGGGTACGACAACGGTTTAGGGGGAGCGTACGTGTGAGGGCGCGGGTTAGTGTGAGCGTACGGGTTAGGATTAGGGGACGGGTGAGGGGAAGGCTTCGGGGAAGGGTTAGGGTTAGGGTTCGGGCTAGGGTTAGGGGACGGGGACGGTTTAGGGTCCAGGTGAGGGTACGACAGTGGTTTAGGGGGAGCGTACGTGTGAGGGCGCGGGTTAGTGTGAGCGTACGGGTTAGGATTAGGGGACGGGTGAGGGGAAGGCTTCGGGGAAGGGTTAGGGTTAGGGTTCGGGCTAGGGTTAGGGTTAGGGGACGGGGCCGGTTTAGGGTCCAGGTGAGGGTCCGACAACGGTTTAGGGGGAGCGTAAGTGTGAGGGCGCGGGTTAGTGTGAGCGTACGGGTTAGGATTAGGGGACGGGTGAGGGGAAGGCTTCGGGGAAGGGTTAGGGTTAGGGTTCGGGCTAGGGTTAGGGTTAGGGGACGGGGACGGCTTAGGGTCCAGGTGAGGGTACGACAACGGTTTGGGGGAGCGTACGTGTGAGGGCGCGGGTTAGTGTGAGCGTACGGGTTAGGATTAGGGGACGGGTGAGGGGAAGGCTTCGTGGAAGGGTTAGGGTTAGGGTTCGGGCTAGGGTTAGGGTTAGGGGACGGGGACGGTTTAGGGTCCAGGTGAGGGTACGACAACGGTTTAGGGGGAGCGTACGTGTGAGGGCGCGGGTTAGTGTGAGCGTACGGGTTAGGATTAGGGTACGGGTGAGGGGAAGGCTTCGGGGAAGGGTTAGGGTTAGGGTTCGGGCTAGGCTTAGGGTTAGGGGACGGGGACGGTTTAGGGTCCAGGTGAGGGTACGACAACGGTTTAGGGGGAGCGTACGTGTGAGGGCACGGGTTAGTGTGAGCGTACGGGTTAGGATTAGGGGACGGGTGAGGGGAAGGCTTCGGGGAAGGGTTAGGGTTAGGGTTCGGGCTAGGGTTAGGGTTAGGGGACGGGGACGGTTTAGGGTCCAGGTGAGGGTCCGACAACGGTTTAGGCGGAGCGTACGTGTGAGGGCGCGGGTTAGTGTGAGCGTACGGGTTAGGATTAGGGGACGGGTGAGGGGAAGGCTTCGAGGAAGGGTTGGGGTTAGGGTTCGGGCTAGGGTTAGGGTTAGGGGACGGGGACGGCTTAGGGTCCAGGTGAGGGTACGACAACGGTTTAGGGGGAGCGTACGTGTGAGCGCGCGGGTTAGTGTGAGCGTACGGGTTAGGATTAGGGTACGGGTGAGGGGAAGGCTTCAGGGAAGGGTTAGGGTTAGGGTTCGGGCTAGGGTTAGGGTTAGGGGACCGGGACTGTTTAGGGTCCAGGTGAGGGTACGACAACGGTTTAGGGGGAGCGTACGTGTGAGGGCGCGGGTTAGTGTGAGCGTACGGGTTAGGATTAGGGGACGGGTGAGGGGAAGGCTTCGGGGAAGGGTTAGGGTTAGGGTTCGGGCTAGGGTTAGGGTTAGGGGACGGGGACGGTTTAGGGTCCAGGTGAGGGTACGACAACGGTTTAGGGGGAGCGTACGTGTGAGGGCGCGGGTTAGTGTGAGCGTACTGGTTAGGATTAGGGGACGGGTGAGGGGAAGGCTTCGGGGAAGGGTTAGGGTTAGTGTTCGGGCTAGGGTTAGGGTTAGGGGACGGGGACGGTTTAGGGTCCAGGTGAGGGTACGACAACGGTTTAGGGGGAACGTACGTGTGAGGGCGCGGGTTAGTGTGAGCGTACGGGTTAGGATTAGGGGACGGGTGAGGGGAAGGCTTCGGGGAAGGGTTAGGGTTAGGGTTCGGGCTAGGGTTAGGGTTAGGGGACGGGGACGATTTAGGGTCCAGGTGAGGGTACGACAACGGTTTAGGGGGAGCGTACGTGTGAGGGCGCGGGTTAGTGTGAGCGTACGGGTTAGGATTAGGGGACGGGTGAGGGGAAGGCTTCGGGGAAGGGTTAGGGTTAGGGTTCGGGCTAGGGTTAGGGTTAGGGGACGGGGACGGTTTAGGGTCCAGGTGAGGGTCCGACAACGGTTTAGGGGGAGCGTACGTGTGAGGGCGCGGGTTAGTGTGAGCGTACGGGTTAGGATTAGGGGACGGGTGAGGGGAAGGCTTCGGGGAAGGGTTAGGGTTAGGTTTCGGGCTAGGGTTAGGGGACGGGGACGGTTTAGGGTCCAGGTGAGGGTACGACAACGGTTTAGGGGGAGCGTACGTGTGAGGGCGCGGGTTAGTGTGAGCGTACGGGTTAGGATTAGGGGACGGGTGATTGGAAGGCTTCGGGGAAGGGTTAGGGTTAGGGTTCGGGCTAGGGTTAGGGTTAGGGCACGGGGACGGTTTAGGGTCCAGGTGAGGGTACGACAACGGTTTAGGGGGAGCGTACGTGTGAGGGCGCGGGTTAGTGGGATCGTACGGGTTAGGAATAGGGGACGGGTGAGGGGAAGGCTTCGGGGAAGTGTTAGGGTTAGGGTTCGGGCTAGGGTTAGGGTTAGGGGACGGGGACGGTTTAGGGTCCAGGTGAGGGTACGACAACGGTTTAGGGGGAGCGTACGTGTGAGGGCGCGGGTTAGTGTGAGCGTACGGGTTAGGATTAGGGGACGGGTGAGGGGAAGGCTTCGGGGAAGGGTTAGGTTTAGGGTTCGGGCTAGGGTTAGGGTTAGGGGACGGGGACGGTTTAGGGTCCAGGTGAGGGTACGACAACGGTTTAGGGGGAGTGTATGTGTGAGGGCGCGGGTTAGTGGGTTCGTACGGGTTAGGAATAGGGGACGGGTGAGGGGAAGGCTTCGGGGAAGTGTTAGGGTTAGGGTTCGGGCTAGGGTTAGGGTTAGGGGACGGGGACGGTTTAGGGTCCAGGTGAGGGTACGACAACGGTTTAGGGGGAGCGTACGTGTGAGGGCGCGGGTTAGTGTGAGCGTACGGGTTAGGATTAGGGGACGGGTGAGGGGAAGGCTTCGGGGAAGGGTTAGGGTTAGGATTCGGGCTAGGGTTAGGGTTAGGGGACGGGGATGGTTTAGGGTCCAGGTGAGGGTCCGAAAACGGTTTAGGGGGAGCGTACGTGTGAGGGCGCGGGTTAGTGTGAGCGTACGGGTTAGGATTAGGGGACGGGTGAGGGGAAGGCTTCGGGGAAGGGTTAGGGTTAGGGTTCGGGCTAGGGTTAGGGTTAGGGGACATGGACGGTTTAGGGTCCAGGTGAGGGTCCGACAACGGTTTAGGGGCAGCGTACGTGTGAGGGCGCGGGTTAGTGTGAGCGTACGGGTTAGGATTAGGGGACAGGTGAGGGGAAGGCTTCGGGGAAGGGTTAGGGTTAGGGTTCGGGCTAGGGTTAGGGTTAGGGGACGGGGACGGTTTAGGGTCCAGGTGAGGGTCTAACAACGGTTTAGGGGGAGCGTACGTGTGAGGGCGTGGGTTAGTGTGAGCGTACGGGTTAGGATTAGGGGACGGGTGAGGGGAAGGCTTCGGGGAAGGGTTAGGGTTAGGGTTCGGGCTAGGGTTAGGGTTAGGGGACGGGGACGGTTTAGGGTCCAGGTGAGGGTCTGACAACGGTTTAGGGGCAGCGTACGTGTGAGGGCGTGGGTTAGTGTGACCGTACGGGTTAGGATTAGGGGACAGGTGAGGGGAAGGCTTCGGGGAAGGGTTAGGGTTAGGGTTCGGGCTAGGGTTAGGGTTAGGGGACGGGGACGGTTTAGGGTCCAGGTGAGGGTACGACAACGGTTTAGGGGGAGTGTACGTGTGAGGGCGCGGGTTAGTGGGATCGTTTGGGTTAGGAATAGGGGACGGGTGAGGGGAAGGCTTCGGGGAAGGGTTAGGGTTAGGGTTCGGGCTAGGGTTAGGGTTAGGGGACGGGGACGGTTTAGGGTCCAGGTGAGGGTACGACAACGTTTTAGGGGGAGCGTACGTGTGAGGGCGCGGGTTAGTGGGAGCGTACAGGTTAGGAATAGGGGACGGGTGAGGGGAAGGCTTCGGGGAAGTGTTAGGGTTAGGGTTCGGGCTAGGGTTAGGGTTAGGGGACGGGGACGGTTTAGGGTCCAGGTGAGGGTACGACAACGGTTTAGGGGGAGCGTACGTGTGAGGGCGCGGGTTAGTGTGAGCGTACGGGTTAGGATTAGGGGACGGGTGAGGGGAAGGCTTCGGGGAAGGGTTAGGGTTAGGGTTCGGGCTAGGGTTAGGGTTAGGGGACGGGGACGGTTTAGGGTCCAGGTGAGGGTACGACAACGGTTTAGGGGGAGCGTACGTGTGAGGGCACGGGTTAGTGTGAGCGTACGGGTTAGGATTAGGGGACGGGTGAGGGGAAGGCTTCGGGGAAGGGTTAGGGTTAGGGTTCGGGCTAGGGTTAGGGTTAGGGGACGGAGACGGTTTAGGGTCCAGGTGAGGGTCCGACAACGGTTTAGGGGGAGCGTACGTGTGAGGGCGAGGGTTAGTGTGAGCGTACGGGTTAGGATTAGGGGACGGGTGAGGGGAAGGCTTCAGGGAAGGGTTAGGGTTAGGGTTCGGGCTAGGGTTAGGGTTAGGGGACGGGGACAGTTTAGGGTTCAGGTGAGGGTCCGACAACGGTTTAGGGGCAGCGTACGTGTGAGGGCGCGGGTTAGTGTGAGCGTACGGGTTAGGATTAGGGGACAGGTGAGGGGAAGGCTTCGGGGAAGGGTTAGGGTTAGGGTTCGGGCTAGGGTTAGGGTTAGGGGACGGGGACGGTTTAGGTTCCATGTGAGGGTACGACAACGGTTTAGGGGGAGCGTACGTGTGAGGGCGCGGGTTAGTGTGAGCGTACGGGGTAGGATTAGGGTACGGGTGAGGGGAAGGCTTCGAGGAAGGGTTAGGTTTAGGGTTCGGGCTAGGGTTAGGGTTAGGGGACGGGGACGGTTTAGGGTCCAGGTGAGGGTACGACAACGGTTTAGGGGGAGCGTACGTGTGAGGGCGCGGGTTAGTGGGATCGTACGGGTTAGGAATAGGGGACGGGTGAGGGGAAGGCTTCGGGGAAGTGTTAGGGTTAGGGTTCGGGCTAGGGTTAGGGTTAGGGGACGGGGACTGTTTAGGGTCCAGGTGAGGGTACGACAACGGTTTAGGGGGAGCGTACGTGTGAGGGCGCGGGTTAGTGTGAGCGTACGGGTTAGGATTAGGGGACGGGTGAGGGGAAGGCTTCGGGGAAGGGTTAGGGTTAGGGTTCGGGCTAGGGTTAGGGTTAGGGGACGGGGACGGTTTAGGGTCCAGGTGAGGGTATGACAACGGTTTAGGGGGAGCGTACGTGTGAGGGCGCGGGTTAGTGTGAGCGTACGGGTTAGGATTAGGGGACGGGTGAGGGGAAGGCTTCGGGGAAGGGTTAGGGTTAGGGTTCGGGCTAGGGTTAGGGTTAGGGGACGGGGACGGTTTAGGGTCCAGGTGAGGGTACGACAACGGTTTAGGGGGAGCGTACGTGTGAGGGCGCGGGTTAGTGTGAGCGTACGGGTTAGGATTAGGGGACGGGTGAGGGGAAGGCTTCGGGGAAGGGTTAGGGTTAGGGTTCAGGCTAGGGTTAGGGTTAGGGGACGGGGACGGTTTAGGGTCCAGGTGAGGGTCCGACAACGGTTTAGGGGGAGCGTACGTGTGAGGGCGCGGGTTAGTGGGAGCGTACGGGTTAGGATTAGGGGACGGGTGAGGGGAAGGCTTCGGGGAAGTGTTAGGGTTAGGGTTCGGGCTAGGGTTAGGGTTAGGGGACGGGGACGGCTTAGGGTCCAGGTAAGGGTACGACAACGGTTTAGGGGGAGCGTACGTGTGAGGGCGCGGGTTAGTGTAAGCGAACGGGTTAGGATTAGGGGACGGGTGAGGGGAAGGCTTCGGGGAAGGGTTAGGGTTAGGGTTCGGGCTAGGGTTAGGGTTAGGGGACGGGGACGGTTTAGGGTCCAGGTGAGGGTACGACAACGGTTTAGGGGGAGCGTACGTGTGAGGGCGCGGGTTAGTGTGAGCGTACGGGTTAGGATTAGGGGACGGGTGAGGGGAAGGCTTCGGGGAAGGGTTAGGGTTAGGGTTCGGGCTAGGCTTAGTGTTAGGGGACGGGGACGGTTTAGGGTCCAGGTGAGGGTCCGACAACGGTTTAGGGGGAGCGTACGTGTGAGGGCGCGGGTTAGTGTGAGCGTACGGTTTAGGATTAGGGGACGGGTGAGGGGAAGGCTTCGGGGAAGGGTTAGGGTTAGGGTTCGGGCTAGGGTTAGGGTTAGGGGACGGGGACGGTTTAGGGTCCAGGTGAGGGTACGACAACGGTTTAGGGGGAGCGTACGTGTGAGGGCGCGGGTTAGTGTGAGCGTACGGGTTAGGATTAGGGGACGGGTGAGGGGAAGGCTTCGGGGAAGTGTTAGGGTTAGGGTTCGGGCTAGGGTTAGGGTTAGGGGACGGGGACGGTTTACGGTCCAGGTGAGGGTACGACAATGGTTTAGGGGGAGCGTACGGGTGAGGGCGCGGGTTAGTTTGAGCGTACGGGTTAGGATTAGGGGACGGGTGAGGGGAAGGCTTCGGGGAAGGGTTAGGGTTAGGGTTCGGGCTAGGGTTAGGTTTAGGGGACGGGGACGGTTTAGGGTCCAGGTGAGGGTACGACAACGGTTTAGGGGGAGCGTACGTGTGAGGGCGCGGGTTAGTGTGAGCGTACGGGTTAGGATTAGGGTACGGGTGAGGGGAAGGCTTCGTGGAAGGGTTAGGTTTAGGGTTCGGGCTAGGGTTAGGGTTAGGGGACGGGGACGGTTTAGGGTCCAGGTGAGGGTACGACAACGGTTTAGGGGGAGCGTACGTGTGAGGGCGCGGGTTAGTGTGAGCGTACGGGTTAGGATTAGGGGACGGGTGAGGGGAAGGCTTCGGGGAAGGGTTAGGGTTAGGGTTCGGGCTAGGGTTAGGGTTAGGGGACGGGGACGGTTTAGGGTCCAGGTGAGGGTACGACAACGTTTTAGGGGGAGCGTACGTGTGAGGGCGCAGGTTAGTGTGAGCGTACGGTGTAGGATTAGGGGACGGGTGAGGGGAAGGCTTCGGGGAAGGGTTAGGTTTAGGGTTCGGGCTAGGGTTAGGGTTAGGGGACGGGGACGGTTTAGGGTCCAGGTGAGGGTACGACAACGGTTTAGGGGGATCGTACGTGTGAGGGCGCGGGTTAGTGGGATCCTACGGGTTAGGAATAGGGGACGGGTGAGGGGAAGGCTTCGGGGAAGTGTTAGGGTTAGGGTTCGGGCTAGGGTTAGGGTTAGGGGACGGGGACTGTTTAGGGTCCAGGTGAGGGTACGACAACGGTTTAGGGGGAGCGTACGTGTGAGGGCGCGGGTTAGTGTGAGCGTACGGGTTAGGATTAGGGGACGGGTGAGGGGAAGGCTTCGGGGAAGGGTTAGGGTTAGGGTTCGGGCTAGGGTTAGGGTTAGGGGACGGGGACGGTTTAGGGTCCAGGTGAGGGTACGACAACGGTTTAGGGGGAGCGTACGTGTGAGGGCGCGGGTTAGTGTGAGCGTACGGGTTAGGATTAGGGGACGGGTGAGGGGAAGGCTTCGGGGAAGGGTTAGGGTTAGGGTTCGGGCTAGGGTTAGGGTTAGGGGACGGGGACGGTTTAGGGTCCAGGTGAGGGTACGACAACGGTTTAGGGGGAGCGTACGTGTGAGGGCGCGGGTTAGTGTGAGCGTACGGGTTAGGATTAGGGGACGGGTGAGGGGAAGGCTTCGGGGAAGGGTTAGGGTTAGGGTTCAGGCTAGGGTTAGGGTTAGGGGACGGGGACGGTTTAGGGTCCAGGTGAGGGTCCGACAACGGTTTAGGGGGAGCGTACGTGTGAGGGCGCAGGTTAGTGGGAGCGTACGGGTTAGGATTAGGGGACGGGTGAGGGGAAGGCTTCGGGGAAGTGTTAGGGTTAGGGTTCGGGCTAGGGTTAGGGTTAGGGGACGGGGACGGCTTAGGGTCCAGGTGAGGGTACGACAACGGTTTAGGGGGAGCGTACGTGTGAGGGCGCGGGTTAGTGTAAGCGTACGGGTTAGGATTAGGGGACGGGTGAGGGGAAGGCTTCGGGGAAGGGTTAGGGTTAGGGTTCGGGCTAGGGTTAGGGTTAGGGGACGGGGACGGTTTAGGGTCCAGGTGAGGGTACGACAACGGTTTAGGGGGAGCGTACGTGTGAGGGCGCGGGTTAGTGTGAGCGTACGGGTTAGGATTAGGGGACGGGTGAGGGGAAGGCTTCGGGGAAGGGTTAGGGTTAGGGTTCGGGCTAGGGTTAGGGTTAGGGGACGGGGACGGTTTAGGGTCCAGGTGAGGGTACGACAACGGTTTAGGGGGAGCGTACGTGTGAGGGCGCGGGTTAGTGTGAGCGTACGGTTTAGGATTAGGGTACGGGTGAGGGGAAGGCTTCGGGGAAGGGTTAGGTTTAGGGTTCGGGCTAGGGTTAGGGTTAGGGGACGGGGACGGTTTAGGGTCCAGGTGAGGGTACGACAACGGTTTAGGGGGAGCGTACGTGTGAGGGCGCGGGTTAGTGGGATCGTACGGGTTAGGAATAGGGGACGGGTGAGGGGAAGGCTTCGGGGAAGTGTTAGGGTTAGGGTTCGGGCTAGGGTTAGGGTTAGGGGACGGGGACTGTTTAGGGTCCAGGTGAGGGTACGACAACGGTTTAGGGGGAGCGTACGTGTGAGGGCGCGGGTTAGTGTGAGCGTACGGGTTAGGATTAGGGGACGGGTGAGGGGAAGGCTTCGGGGAAGGGTTAGGGTTAGGGTTCGGGCTAGGGTTAGGGGACGGGGACGGTTTAGGGTCCAGGTGAGGGTACGACAACGGTTTAGGGGGAGCGTACGTGTGAGGGCGCGGGTTAGTGTGAGCGTACGGGTTAGGATTAGGGGACGGGTGATTGGAAGGCTTCGGGGAAGGGTTAGGGTTAGGGTTCGGGCTACGGTTAGGGTTAGGGGACGGGGACGGTTTAGGGTCCAGGTGAGGGTACGACAACGGTTTAGGGGGAGCGTACGTGTGAGGGCGCGGGTTAGTGGGATCGTACGGGTTAGGAATAGGGGACGGGTGAGGGGAAGGCTTCGGGGAAGTGTTAGGGTTAGGGTTCGGGCTAGGGTTAGGGTTAGGGGACGGGGACGGTTTAGGGTCCAGGTGAGGGTACGACAACGGTTTAGGGGGAGCGTACGTGTGAGGGCGCGGGTTAGTGTGAGCGTACGGGTTAGGATTAGGGGACGGGTGAGGGGAAGGCTTCGGGGAAGGGTTAGGTTTAGGGTTCGGGCTAGGGTTAGGGTTAGGGGACGGGGACGGTTTAGGGTCCAGGTGAGGGTACGACAACGGTTTAGGGGGAGTGTACGTGTGAGGGCGCGCGTTAGTGGGTTCGTACGGGTTAGGAATAGGGGAAGGGTGAGGGGAAGGCTTCGGGGAAGTGTTAGGGTTAGGGTTCGGGCTAGGGTTAGGGTTAGGGGACGGGGACGGTTTAGGGTCCAGGTGAGGGTACGACAACGGTTTAGGGGGAGCGTACGTGTGAGGGCGCGGGTTAGTGTGAGCGTACGGGTTAGGATTAGGGGACGGGTGAGGGGAAGGCTTCGGGGAAGGGTTAGGGTTAGGGTTCGGGCTAGGGTTAGGGTTAGGGGACGGGGACGGTTTAGGGTCCAGGTGAGGGTACGACAACGGTTTAGGGGGAGCGTACGTGTGAGGGCGCGGGTTAGTGTGAGCGTACGGGTTAGGATTAGGGGACGGGTGAGGGGAAGGCTTCGGGGAAGGGTTAGGGTTAGGATTCGGGCTAGGGTTAGGGTTAGGGGACGGGGATGGTTTAGGGTCCAGGTGAGGGTCCGACAACGGTTTAGGGGGAGCGTACGTGTGAGGGCGCGGGTTAGTGTGAGCGTACGGGTTAGGATTAGGGGACGGGTGAGGGGAAGGCTTCAGGGAAGGGTTAGGGTTAGGGTTCGGGCTAGGGTTAGGGTTAGGGGACGGGGACGGTTTAGGGTCCAGGTGAGGGTCCGACAACGGTTTAGGGGCAGCGTACGTGTGAGGGCGCGGGTTAGTGTGAGCGTACGGGTTAGGATTAGGGGACAGGTGAGGGGAAGGCTTCGGGGAAGGGTTAGGGTTAGGGTTCGGGCTAGGGTTAGGGTTAGGGGACGGGGACGGTTTAGGGTCCAGGTGAGGGTCCAACAACGGTTTAGGGGGAGCGTACGTGTGAGGGCGTGGGTTAGTGTGAGCGTACGGGTTAGGATTAGGGGACGGGTGAGGGGAAGGCTTCGGGGAAGGGTTAGGGTTAGGGTTCGGGCTAGGGTTAGGGTTAGGGGACGGGGACGGTTTAGGGTCCAGGTGAGGGTCTGACAACGGTTTAGGGGCAGCGTACGTGTGAGGGCGTGGGTTAGTGTGACCGTACGGGTTAGGATTAGGGGACGTGTGAGGGGAAGGCTTCGGGGAAGGGTTAGGGTTAGGGTTCGGGCTAGGGTTAGGGTTAGGGGACGGGGACGGTTTAGGGTCCAGGTGAGGGTACGACAACGGTTTAGGGGGAGCGTACGTGTGAGGGCGCGGGTTAGTGTGAGCGTACGGGTTAGGATTAGGGGACGGGTGAGGGGAAGGCTTCGGGGAAGGGTTAGGGTTAGGGTTCGGGCTAGGGTTAGGGTTAGGGGACGGGGACGGTTTAGGGTCCAGGTGAGGGTACGACAACGGTTTAGGGGGAGCGTACGTGTGAGGGCGCGGGTTAGTGGGAGCGTACGGGTTAGGAATAGGGGACGGGTGAGGGGAAGGCTTCGGGGAAGTGTTAGGGTTAGGGTTCGGGCTAGGGTTAGGGTTAGGGGACGGGGACGGTTTAGGGTCCAGGTGAGGGTACGACAACGGTTTAGGGGGAGCGTACGTGTGAGGGCACGGGTTAGTGTGAGCGTACGGGTTAGGATTAGGGGACGGGTGAGGGGAAGGCTTCGGGGAAGGGTTAGGGTTAGGGTTCGGGCTAGGGTTAGGGTTAGGGGACGGAGACGGTTTAGGGTCCAGGTGAGGGTCCGACAACGGTTTAGGGGGAGCGTACGTGTGAGGGCGAGGGTTAGTGTGAGCGTACGGGTTAGGATTAGGGGACGGGTGAGGGGAAGGCTTCAGGGAAGGGTTAGGGTTAGGGTTCGGGCTAGGGTTAGGGTTAGGGGACGGGGACGGTTTAGGGTCCAGGTGAGGGTCCGACAACGGTTTAGGGGCAGCGTACGTGTGAGGGCGCGGGTTAGTGTGAGCGTACGGGTTAGGATTAGGGGACAGGTGAGGGGAAGGCTTCGCGGAAGGGTTAGGGTTAGGGTTCGGGCTAGGGTTAGGGTTAGGGGACGGGGACGGTTTAGGTTCCAGGTGAGGGTACGACAACGGTTTAGGGGGAGCGTACGTGTGAGGGCGCGGGTTAGTGTGAGCGTACGGGGTAGGATTAGGGTACGGGTGAGGGGAAGGCTTCGAGGAAGGGTTAGGTTTAGGGTTCGGGCTAGGGTTAGGGTTAGGGGACGGGGACGGTTTAGGGTCCAGGTGAGGGTACGACAACGGTTTAGGGGGAGCGTACGTGTGAGGGCGCGGGTTAGTGGGATCGTACGGGTTAGGAATAGGGGACGGGTGAGGGGAAGGCTTCGGGGAAGTGTTAGGGTTAGGGTTCGGGCTAGGGTTAGGGTTAGGGGACGGGGACTGTTTAGGGTCCAGGTGAGGGTACGACAACGGTTTAGGGGGAGCGTACATGTGAGGGCGCGGGTTAGTGTGAGCGTACGTGTTAGGATTAGGGGACGGGTGAGGGGAAGGCTTCGGGGAAGGGTTAGGGTTAGGGTTCGGGCTAGGGTTAGGGTTAGGGGACGGGGACGGTTTAGGGTCCAGGTGAGGGTACGACAACGGTTTAGGGGGAGCGTACGTGTGAGGGCGCGGGTTAGTGTGAGCGTACGGGTTAGGATTAGGGGACGGGTGAGGGGAAGGCTTCGGGGAAGGGTTAGGGTTAGGGTTCGGGCTAGGGTTAGGGTTAGGGGACGGGGACGGTTTAGGGTCCAGGTGAGGGTACGACAACGGTTTAGGGGGAGCGTACGTGTGAGGGCGCGGGTTAGTGTGAGCGTACGGGTTAGGATTAGGGGACGGGTGATGGGAAGGCTTCGGGGAAGGGTTAGGGTTAGGGTTCGGGCTAGGGTTAGGGTTAGGGGACGGGGACGGTTTAGGGTCCAGGTGAGGGTCCGACAACGGTTTAGGGGGAGCGTACGTGTGAGGGCGCGGGTTAGTGGGAGCGTACGGGTTAGGATTAGGGGACGGGTGAGGGGAAGGCTTCGGGGAAGTGTTAGGGTTAGGGTTCGGGCTAGGCTTAGGGTTAGGGGACGGGGACGGCTTAGGGTCCAGGTGAGGGTACGACAACGGTTTAGGGGGAGCGTACGTGTGAGGGCGCGGGTTAGTGTAAGCGTACGGGTTAGGATTAGGGGACGGGTGAGGGGAAGGCTTCGGGGAAGGGTTAGGGTTAGGGTTCGGGCTAGGGTTAGGGTTAGGGGACGGGGACGGTTTAGGGTCCAGGTGAGGGTACGACAACGGTTTAGGGGGAGCGTACGTGTGAGGGCGCGGGTTAGTGTGAGCGTACGGGTTAGGATTAGGGGACGGGTGAGGGGAAGGCTTCGGGGAAGGGTTAGGGTTAGGGTTCGGGCTAGGGTTAGGGTTAGGGGACGGGGACGGTTTAGGGTCCAGGTGAGGGTCCGACAACGGTTTAGGGGGAGCGTACGTGTGAGGGCGCGGGTTAGTGTGAGCGTACGGTTTAGGATTAGGGGACGGGTGAGGGGAAGGCTTCGGGGAAGGGTTAGGGTTAGGGTTCGGGCTAGGGTTAGGGTTAGGGGACGGGGACCGTTTAGGGTCCAGGTGAGGGTACGACAACGGTTTAGGGGGAGCGTACGTGTGAGGGCGCGGGTTAGTGTGAGCGTACGGGTTAGGATTAGGGGACGGGTGAGGGGAAGGCTTCGGGGAAGTGTTAGGGTTAGGGTTCGGGCTAGGGTTAGGGTTAGGGGACGGGGACGGTTTACGGTCCAGGTGAGGGTACGACAATGGTTTAGGGGGAGCGTACGGGTGAGGGCGCGGGTTAGTTTGAGCGTACGGGTTAGGATTAGGGGACGGGTGAGGGGAAGGCTTCGGGGAAGGGTTAGGGTTAGGGTTCGGGCTAGGGTTAGGGTTAGGGGACGGGGACGGTTTAGGGTCCAGGTGAGGGTACGACAACGGTTTAGGGGGAGCGTACGTGTGAGGGCGCGGGTTAGTGTGAGCGTACGGTTTAGGATTAGGGTACGGGTGAGGGGAAGGCTTCGTGGAAGGGTTAGGTTTAGGGTTCGGGCTAGGGTTAGGGTTAGGGGACGGGGACGGTTTAGGGTCCAGGTGAGGGTACGACAACGGTTTAGGGGGAGCGTACGTGTGAGGGCGCGGGTTAGTGTGAGCGTACGGGTTAGGATTAGGGGACGGGTGAGGGGAAGGCTTCGGGGAAGGGTTAGGGTTAGGGTTCGGGCTAGGGTTAGGGTTAGGGGACGGGGACGGTTTAGGGTCCAGGTGAGGGTACGACAACGTTTTAGGGGGAGCGTACGTGTGAGGGCGCGGGTTAGTGTGAGCGTACGGGGTAGGATTAGGGGACGGGTGAGGGGAAGGCTTCGGGGAAGGGTTAGGTTTAGGGTTCGGGCTAGGGTTAGGGTTAGGGGACGGGGACGGTTTAGGGTCCAGTTGAGGGTACGACAACGGTTTAGGGGGAGCGTACGTGTGAGGGCGCGGGTTAGTGGGATCGTACGGGTTAGGAATAGGGGACGGGTGAGGGGAAGGCTTCGGGGAAGTGTTAGGGTTAGGGTTCGGGCTAGGGTTAGGGTTAGGGGACGGGGACTGTTTAGGGTCCAGGTGAGGGTACGACAACGGTTTAGGGGGAGCGTACGTGTGAGGGCGCGGGTTAGTGTGAGCGTACGGGTTAGGATTAGGGGACGGGTGAGGGGAAGGCTTCGGGGAAGGGTTAGGGTTAGGGTTCGGGCTAGGGTTAGGGGACGGGGACGGTTTAGGGTCCAGGTGAGGGTACGACAACGGTTTAGGGGGAGCGTACGTGTGAGGGCGCGGGTTAGTGTGAGCGTACGGGTTAGGATTAGGGGACGGGTGAGGGGAAGGCTTCGGGGAAGTGTTAGGGTTAGGGTTCGGGCTAGGGTTAGGGTTAGGGGACGGGGACGGTTTAGGGTCCAGGTGAGGGTACGACAACGGTTTAGGGGGAGCGTACGTGTGAGGGCGCGGGTTAGTGTGAGCGTACGGGTTAGGATTAGGGGACGGGTGAGGGGAAGGCTTCGGGGAAGTGTTAGGGTTAGGGTTCGGGCTAGGGTTAGGGTTAGGGGACGGGGACGGTTTACGGTCCAGGTGAGGGTACGAAAATGGTTTAGGGCGAGCGTACGGGTGAGGGCGCGGGTTAGTTTGAGCGTACGGGTTAGGATTAGGGGACGGGTGAGGGGAAGGCTTCGGGGAAGGGTTAGGGTTAGGGTTCGGGCTAGGGTTAGGGTTAGGGGACGGGGACGGTTTAGGGTCCAGGTGAGGGTACGACAACGGTTTAGGGGGAGCGTACGTGTGAGGGCGCGGGTTAGTGTGAGCGTACGGTTTAGGATTAGGGTACGGGTGAGGGGAAGGCTTCGTGGAAGGGTTAGGTTTAGGGTTCGGGCTAGGGTTAGGGTTAGGGGACGGGGACGGTTTAGGGTCCAGGTGAGGGTACGACAACGGTTTAGGGGGAGCGTACGTGTGAGGGCGCGGGTTAGTGTGAGCGTACGGGTTAGGATTAGGGGACGGGTGAGGGGAAGGCTTCGGGGAAGGGTTAGGGTTAGGATTCGGGCTAGGGTTAGGGTTAGGGGACGGGGATGGTTTAGGGTCCAGGTGAGGGTCCGACAACGGTTTAGGGGGAGCGTACGTGTGAGGGCGCGGGTTAGTGTGAGCGTACGGGTTAGGATTAGGGGACGGGTGAGGGGAAGGCTTCAGGGAAGGGTTAGGGTTAGGGTTCGGGCTAGGGTTAGGGTTAGGGGACGGGGACGGTTTAGGGTCCAGGTGAGGGTCCGACAACGGTTTAGGGGCAGCGTACGTGTGAGGGCGCGGGTTAGTGTGAGCGTACGGGTTAGGATTAGGGGACAGGTGAGGGGAAGGCTTCGGGGAAGGGTTAGGGTTAGGGTTCGGGCTAGGGTTAGGGTTAGGGGACGGGGACGGTTTAGGGTCCAGGTGAGGGTCCAACAACGGTTTAGGGGGAGCGTACGTGTGAGGGCGTGGGTTAGTGTGAGCGTACGGGTTAGGATTAGGGGACGGGTGAGGGGAAGGCTTCGGGGAAGGGTTAGGGTTAGGGTTCGGGCTAGGGTTAGGGTTAGGGGACGGGGACGGTTTAGGGTCCAGGTGAGGGTCTGACAACGGTTTAGGGGCAGCGTACGTGTGAGGGCGTGGGTTAGTGTGACCGTACGGGTTAGGATTAGGGGACGTGTGAGGGGAAGGCTTCGGGGAAGGGTTAGGGTTAGGGTTCGGGCTAGGGTTAGGGTTAGGGGACGGGGACGGTTTAGGGTCCAGGTGAGGGTACGACAACGGTTTAGGGGGAGCGTACGTGTGAGGGCGCGGGTTAGTGTGAGCGTACGGGTTAGGATTAGGGGACGGGTGACGGGAAGGCTTCGGGGAAGGGTTAGGGTTAGGGTTCGGGCTAGGGTTAGGGTTAGGGGACGGGGACGGTTTAGGGTCCAGGTGAGGGTACGACAACGGTTTAGGGGGAGCGTACGTGTGAGGGCGCGGGTTAGTGGGAGCGTACGGGTTAGGAATAGGGGACGGGTGAGGGGAAGGCTTCGGGGAAGTGTTAGGGTTAGGGTTCGGGCTAGGGTTAGGGTTAGGGGACGGGGACGGTTTAGGGTCCAGGTGAGGGTACGACAACGGTTTAGGGGGAGCGTACGTGTGAGGGCGCGGGTTAGTGTGAGCGTACGGGTTAGGATTAGGGGACGGGTGAGGGGAAGGCTTCGGGGAAGGGTTAGGGTTAGGGTTCGGGCTAGGGTTAGTGTTAGGGGACGGGGACGGTTTAGGGTCCAGGTGAGGGTACGACAACGGTTTAGGGGGAGCGTACGTGTGAGGGCACGGGTTAGTGTGAGCGTACGGGTTAGGATTAGGGGACGGGTGAGGGGAAGGCTTCGGGGAAGGGTTAGGGTTAGGGTTCGGGCTAGGGTTAGGGTTAGGGGACGGAGACGGTTTAGGGTCCAGGTGAGGGTCCGACAACGGTTTAGGGGGAGCGTACGTGTGAGGGCGAGGGTTAGTGTGAGCGTACGGGTTAGGATTAGGGGACGGGTGAGGGGAAGGCTTCAGGGAAGGGTTAGGGTTAGGGTTCGGGCTAGGGTTAGGGTTAGGGGACGGGGACGGTTTAGGGTCCAGGTGAGGGTCCGACAACGGTTTAGGGGCAGCGTACGTGTGAGGGCGCGGGTTAGTGTGAGCGTACGGGTTAGGATTAGGGGACAGGTGAGGGGAAGGCTTCGCGGAAGGGTTAGGGTTAGGGTTCGGGCTAGGGTTAGGGTTAGGGGACGGGGACGGTTTAGGTTCCAGGTGAGGGTACGACAACGGTTTAGGGGGAGCGTACGTGTGAGGGCGCGGGTTAGTGTGAGCGTACGGGGTAGGATTAGGGTACGGGTGAGGGGAAGGCTTCGAGGAAGGGTTAGGTTTAGGGTTCGGGCTAGGGTTAGGGTTAGGGGACGGGGACGGTTTAGGGTCCAGGTGAGGGTACGACAACGGTTTAGGGGGAGCGTACGTGTGAGGGCGCGGGTTAGTGGGATCGTACGGGTTAGGAATAGGGGACGGGTGAGGGGAAGGCTTCGGGGAAGTGTTAGGGTTAGGGTTCGGGCTAGGGTTAGGGTTAGGGGACGGGGACTGTTTAGGGTCCAGGTGAGGGTACGACAACGGTTTAGGGGGAGCGTACATGTGAGGGCGCGGGTTAGTGTGAGCGTACGGGTTAGGATTAGGGGACGGGTGAGGGGAAGGCTTCGGGGAAGGGTTAGGGTTAGGGTTCGGGCTAGGGTTAGGGTTAGGGGACGGGGACGGTTTAGGGTCCAGGTGAGGGTACGACAACGGTTTAGGGGGAGCGTACGTGTGAGGGCGCGGGTTAGTGTGAGCGTACGGGTTAGGATTAGGGGACGGGTGAGGGGAAGGCTTCGGGGAAGGGTTAGGGTTAGGGTTCGGGCTAGGGTTAGGGTTAGGGGACGGGGACGGTTTAGGGTCCAGGTGAGGGTACGACAACGGTTTAGGGGGAGCGTACGTGTGAGGGCGCGGGTTAGTGTGAGCGTACGGGTTAGGATTAGGGGACGGGTGAGGGGAAGGCTTCGGGGAAGGGTTAGGGTTAGGGTTCAGGCTAGGGTTAGGGTTAGGGGACGGGGACGGTTTAGGGTCCAGGTGAGGGTCCGACAACGGTTTAGGGGGAGCGTACGTGTGAGGGCGCGGGTTAGTGGGAGCGTACGGGTTAGGATTAGGGGACGGGTGAGGGGAAGGCTTCGGGGAAGTGTTAGGGTTAGGGTTCGGGCTAGGCTTAGGGTTAGGGGACGGGGACGGCTTAGGGTCCAGGTGAGGGTACGACAACGGTTTAGGGGGAGCGTACGTGTGAGGGCGCGGGTTAGTGTAAGCGTACGGGTTAGGATTAGGGGACGGGTGAGGGGAAGGCTTCGGGGAAGGGTTAGGGTTAGGGTTCGGGCTAGGGTTAGGGTTAGGGGACGGGGACGGTTTAGGGTCCAGGTGAGGGTACGACAACGGTTTAGGGGGAGCGTACGTGTGAGGGCGCGGGTTAGTGTGAGCGTACGGGTTAGGATTAGGGGACGGGTGAGGGGAAGGCTTCGGGGAAGGGTTAGGGTTAGGGTTCGGGCTAGGGTTAGGGTTAGGGGACGGGGACGGTTTAGGGTCCAGGTGAGGGTCCGACAACGGTTTAGGGGGAGCGTACGTGTGAGGGCGCGGGTTAGTGTGAGCGTACGGTTTAGGATTAGGGGACGGGTGAGGGGAAGGCTTCGGGGAAGGGTTAGGGTTAGGGTTCGGGCTAGGGTTAGGGTTAGGGGACGGGGACCGTTTAGGGTCCAGGTGAGGGTACGACAACGGTTTAGGGGGAGCGTACGTGTGAGGGCGCGGGTTAGTGTGAGCGTACGGGTTAGGATTAGGGGACGGGTGAGGGGAAGGCTTCGGGGAAGTGTTAGGGTTAGGGTTCGGGCTAGGGTTAGGGTTAGGGGACGGGGACGGTTTACGGTCCAGGTGAGGGTACGACAATGGTTTAGGGGGAGCGTACGGGTGAGGGCGCGGGTTAGTTTGAGCGTACGGGTTAGGATTAGGGGACGGGTGAGGGGAAGGCTTCGGGGAAGGGTTAGGGTTAGGGTTCGGGCTAGGGTTAGGGTTAGGGGACGGGGACGGTTTAGGGTCCAGGTGAGGGTACGACAACGGTTTAGGGGGAGCGTACGTGTGAGGGCGCGGGTTAGTGTGAGCGTACGGTTTAGGATTAGGGTACGGGTGAGGGGAAGGCTTCGTGGAAGGGTTAGGTTTAGGGTTCGGGCTAGGGTTAGGGTTAGGGGACGGGGACGGTTTAGGGTCCAGGTGAGGGTACGACAACGGTTTAGGGGGAGCGTACGTGTGAGGGCGCGGGTTAGTGTGAGCGTACGGGTTAGGATTAGGGGACGGGTGAGGGGAAGGCTTCGGGGAAGGGTTAGGGTTAGGGTTCGGGCTAGGGTTAGGGTTAGGGGACGGGGACGGTTTAGGGTCCAGGTGAGGGTACGACAACGTTTTAGGGGGAGCGTACGTGTGAGGGCGCGGGTTAGTGTGAGCGTACGGGGTAGGATTAGGGGACGGGTGAGGGGAAGGCTTCGGGGAAGGGTTAGGTTTAGGGTTCGGGCTAGGGTTAGGGTTAGGGGACGGGGACGGTTTAGGGTCCAGTTGAGGGTACGACAACGGTTTAGGGGGAGCGTACGTGTGAGGGCGCGGGTTAGTGGGATCGTACGGGTTAGGAATAGGGGACGGGTGAGGGGAAGGCTTCGGGGAAGTGTTAGGGTTAGGGTTCGGGCTAGGGTTAGGGTTAGGGGACGGGGACTGTTTAGGGTCCAGGTGAGGGTACGACAACGGTTTAGGGGGAGCGTACGTGTGAGGGCGCGGGTTAGTGTGAGCGTACGGGTTAGGATTAGGGGACGGGTGAGGGGAAGGCTTCGGGGAAGGGTTAGGGTTAGGGTTCGGGCTAGGGTTAGGGGACGGGGACGGTTTAGGGTCCAGGTGAGGGTACGACAACGGTTTAGGGGGAGCGTACGTGTGAGGGCGCGGGTTAGTGTGAGCGTACGGGTTAGGATTAGGGGACGGGTGAGGGGAAGGCTTCGGGGAAGTGTTAGGGTTAGGGTTCGGGCTAGGGTTAGGGTTAGGGGACGGGGACGGTTTAGGGTCCAGGTGAGGGTACGACAACGGTTTAGGGGGAGCGTACGTGTGAGGGCGCGGGTTAGTGTGAGCGTACGGGTTAGGATTAGGGGACGGGTGAGGGGAAGGCTTCGGGGAAGTGTTAGGGTTAGGGTTCGGGCTAGGGTTAGGGTTAGGGGACGGGGACGGTTTACGGTCCAGGTGAGGGTACGAAAATGGTTTAGGGCGAGCGTACGGGTGAGGGCGCGGGTTAGTTTGAGCGTACGGGTTAGGATTAGGGGACGGGTGAGGGGAAGGCTTCGGGGAAGGGTTAGGGTTAGGGTTCGGGCTAGGGTTAGGGTTAGGGGACGGGGACGGTTTAGGGTCCAGGTGAGGGTACGACAACGGTTTAGGGGGAGCGTACGTGTGAGGGCGCGGGTTAGTGTGAGCGTACGGTTTAGGATTAGGGTACGGGTGAGGGGAAGGCTTCGTGGAAGGGTTAGGTTTAGGGTTCGGGCTAGGGTTAGGGTTAGGGGACGGGGACGGTTTAGGGTCCAGGTGAGGGTACGACAACGGTTTAGGGGGAGCGTACGTGTGAGGGCGCGGGTTAGTGTGAGCGTACGGGTTAGGATTAGGGGACGGGTGAGGGGAAGGCTTCGGGGAAGGGTTAGGGTTAGGGTTCGGGCTAGGGTTAGGGTTAGGGGACGGGGACGGTTTAGGGTCCAGGTGAGGGTACGACAACGTTTTAGGGGGAGCGTACGTGTGAGGGCGCGGGTTAGTGTGAGCGTACGGGGTAGGATTAGGGGACGGGTGAGGGGAAGGCTTCGGGGAAGGGTTAGAGTTAGGGTTCGGGCTAGGGTTAGGGTTAGGGGACGGGGACGGTTTAGGGTCCAGGTGAGGGTACGACAACGGTTTAGGGGGAGCGTACGTGTGAGGGCGCGGGTTAGTGTGAGCGTACGGGTTAGGAGTAGGGGACGGGTGAGGGGAAGGCTTCGGGGAAGGGTTAGGGTTAGGGTTCGGGCTAGGGTTAGGGTTAGGGGACGGGGACGGTTTAGGGTCCAGGTGAGGGTACGACAACGGTTTAGGGGGAGCGTACGTGTGAGGGCGCGGGTTAGTGTGAGCGTACGGGTTAGAATTAGGGGACGGGTGAGGGGAAGGCTTCGGGGAAGGGTTAGGGTTAGGGTTCAGGCTAGGGTTAGGGTTAGGGGACGGGGACGGTTTAGGGTCCAGGTGAGGGTCCGACAACGGTTTAGGGGGAGCGTACGTGTGAGGGCGCGGGTTAGTGGGAGCGTACGGGTTAGGATTGGGGACGGGTGAGGGGAAGGCTTCGGGGAAGTGTTAGGGTTAGGGTTCGGGCTAGGGTTAGGGTTAGGGGACGGGGACGGCTTAGGGTCCAGGTGAGGGTACGACAACGGTTTAGGGGGAGCGTACGTGTGAGGGCGCGGGTTAGTGTGAGCGTACGGGTTAGGATTAGGGGACGGGTGAGGGGAAGGCTTCGGGGAAGGGTTAGAGTTAGGGTTCGGGCTAGGGTTAGGGTTAGGGGACGGGGACGGTTTAGGGTCCAGGTGAGGGTACGACAACGGTTTAGGGGGAGTGTACGTGTGAGGGCGCGGGTTAGTGTGAGCGTACGGGTTAGGATTAGGGGACGGGTGAGGGGAAGGCTTCGGGGAAGGGTTAGGGTTAGGGTTCGGGCTAGGGTTAGGGTTAGGGGACGGGGACGGTTTAGGGTCCAGGTGAGGGTCCGACAACGGTTTAGGGGGAGCGTACGTGTGAGGGCGCGGGTTAGTGTGAGCGTACGGTTTAGGATTAGGGGACGGGTGAGGGGAAGGCTTCGGGGAAGGGTTAGGGTTAGGGTTCGGGCTAGGGTTAGGGTTAGGGGACGGGGACGGTTTAGGGTCCAGGTGAGGGTACGACAACGGTTTAGGGGGAGCGTATGTGTGAGGGCGCGGGTTAGTGTGAGCGTACGGGTTAGGATTAGGGGACGGGTGAGGGGAAGGCTTCGGGGAAGTGTTAGGGTTAGGGTTCGGGCTAGGGTTAGGGTTAGGGGACGGGGACGGTTTACGGTCCAGGTGAGGGTACGACAATGGTTTAGGGGGAGCGTACGGGTGAGGGCGCGGGTTAGTTTGAGCGTACGGGTTAGGATTAGGGGACGGGTGAGGGGAAGGCTTCGTGGAAGGGTTAGGTTTAGGGTTCGGGCTAGGGTTAGGGTTAGGGGACGGGGACGGTTTAGGGTCCAGGTGAGGGTACGACAACGGTTTAGGGGGAGCGTACGTGTGAGGGCGCGGGTTAGTGTGAGCGTGCGGGTTAGGATTAGGGGACGGGTGAGGGGAAGGCTTCGGGGAAGGGTTAGGGTTAGGGTTCGGGCTAGGGTTAGGGTTAGGGTACGGGGACGGTTTAGGGTCCAGGTGAGGGTACGACAACGTTTTAGGGGGAGCGTACGTGTGAGGGCGCGTGTTAGTGTGAGCGTACGTGTTAGGATTAGGGGACGGGTGAGGGGAAGGCTTCGGGGAAGGGTTAGGTTTAGGGTTCGGGCTAGGGTTAGGGTTGGGGACGGGGACGGTTTAGGGTCCAGGTGAGGGTACGACAACGGTTTAGGGGGAGCGTACGTGTGAGGGCGCGGGTTAGTGGGATCTTACGGGTTAGGAATAGGGGACGGTTGAGGGGAAGGCTTCGGGGAAGTGTTAGGGTTAGGGTTCGGGTTAGGGTTAGGGTTAGGGGACGGGGACTGTTTAGGGTCCAGGTGAGGGTACGACAACGGTTTAGGGGTAGCGTACGTGTGAGGGCGCGGGTTAGTGTGAGCGTACGGGTTAGGATTAGGGGACGGGTGAGGGGAAGGCTTCGGGGAAGGGTTAGGGTTAGGGTTCGGGCTAGGGTTAGGGTTAGGGGAAGGGGACGGTTTAGGGTCCAGGTGAGGGTACGACAACGGTTTAGGGGGAGCGTACGTGTGAGGGCGCGGGTTAGTGTGAGCGTATGGGTTAGGATTAGGGGACGGGTGAGGGGAAGGCTTCGGGGAAGGGTTAGGGTTAGGGTTCGGGCTAGGGTTAGGGTTAGGGGACGGGGACGGTTTAGGGAACAGGTGAGGGTACGACAACGGTTTAGGGGGAGCGTACGTGTGAGGGCGCGGGTTAGTGTGAGAGTACGGGTTAGGATTAGGGGACGGGTGAGGGGAAGGCTTCGGGGAAGGGTTAGGGTTAGGGTTCAGGCTAGGGTTAGGGTTAGGGGACGGGGACGGTTTAGGGTCCAGGTGAGGGTCCTACAACGGTTTTGGGGGAGCGTACGAGTGAGGGCGCGGGTTAGTGGGAGCGTACGGGTTAGGATTAGGGGACGGGTGAGGGGAAGGCTTCGGGGAAGTGTTAGGGTTAGGGTTCGGGCTAGGGTTAGGGTTAGGGGACGGGGACGGTTTAGGGTCCAGGTGAGGGTACGACAACGGTTTAGGGGGAGCGTACGTGTGAGGGCGCGGGTTAGTGTGAGCGTACGGGTTAGGATTAGGGGACAGGTGAGGGGAAAGCTTCAGGTAAGGGTTAGGGTTAGGGTTCGGGCTAGGGTTAGGGTTAGGTGACGGGGACGGTTTAGGGTCCAGGTGAGGGTACGACAACGGTTTAGGGGGAGCGTACGTGTGAGGGCGCGGGTTAGTGTGAGCGTACGGGTTAGGATTAGGGGACGGGTGAGGGGAAGGCTTCGGGGAAGGGTTAGGGTTAGGGTTCGGGCTAGGGTTAGGGTTAGGGGACGGGGACGGTTTAGGGTCCAGGTGAGGGTACGACAACGGTTTAGAGGGAGCGTACGTGTGAGGGCGCGGGTTAGTGTGAGCGTACGGGTTAGGATTAGGGGACGGGTGAGGGGAAGGCTTCGGGGAAGGGTTAGGGTTAGGGTTCGGGCTAGGGTTAGGGTTAGGGGACGGGGACGGTTTAGGGTCCAGGTGAGGGTACGACAACGGTTTAGGGGGAGCGTACGTGTGAGGGCGCGGGTTAGTGTGAGCGTACGGGTTAGGATTAGGGGACGGGTGAGGGGAAGGCTTCGGGGAAGCGTTAGGGTTAGGGTTCGGGCTAGGGTTAGGGTTAGGGGAAGGGGACGGTTTAGGGTCCAGGTGAGGGTACGACAACGGTTTAGGGGGAGCGTACGTGTGAGGGCGCGGGTTAGTGTGAGCGTACGGGTGAGGATTAGGGGACGGGTGAGGGGAAGGCTTCGGGGAAGGGTTAGGGTTAGGGTTCGGGCTAGGGTTAGGGTTAGGGGACGGGGACGGTTTAGGGTCCAGGTGAGGGTCCGACAACGGTTTAGGGGGAGCGTACGTGTGAGGGCGCGGGTTAGTGGGAGCGTACGGGTTAGGATTAGGGGACGGGTGAGGGGAAGGCTTCGGGGAAGTTTTAGGGTTAGGGTTCGGGCTAGGTTTAGGGTTAGGGGACGGGGACGGTTTAGGGTCCAGGTGAGGGTACGACAACGGTTTAGGGGGAGCGTACGTGTGAGGGCGCGGGTTAGTGTGAGCGTACGGGTTAGGATTAGGGGACGGGTGAGGGGAAGGCTTCGGGGAAGGGTTAGGGTTAGGGTTCGGGCTAGGGTTAGGGTTAGGGGACGGGGACGGTTTAGGGTCCAGGTGAGGGTACGACAACGGTTTAGGGGGAGCGTACGTGTGAGGGCGCGGGTTAGTGTGAGCGTACGGGTTAGGATTAGGGGACGGGTGAGGGGAAGGCTTCGGGGAAGGGTTAGGGTTAGGGTTCGGGCTAGGGTTAGGGTTAGGGGACGGGGACGGTTTAGGGTCCAGGTGAGGGTACGACAAAGGTTTAGGGGGAGCGTACGTGTGAGGGCGCGGGTTAGTGTGAGCGTACGGGTTAGGATTAGGGGACGGGTGAGGGGAAGGCTTCGGGGAAGGGTTAGGGTTAGGGTTCGGGCTAGGGTTAGGGTTAGGGGACGGGGACGGTTTAGGGTCCAGGTGAGGGTACGACAACGGTTTAGGGGGAGCGTACGTGTGAGGGCGCGGGTTAGTGTGAGCGTACGGGTTAGGATTAGGGGACGGGTGAGGGGAAGGCTTCGGGGAAGGGTTAGGGTTAGGGTTCGGGCTAGGGTTAGGGTTAGGGGACGGGGACGGTTTAGGGTCCAGGTGAGGGTCCGACAACGGTTTAGGGGGAGCGTACGTGTGAGGGCGCGGGTTAGTGTGAGCGTACGGGTTAGGATTAGGGGACGGGTGAGGGGAAGGCTTCGGGGAAGGGTTAGGGTTAGGGTTCGGGCTAGGGTTAGGGTTAGGGGACGGGGACGGTTTAGGGTCCAGGTGAGGGTACGACAACGGTTTAGGGGGAGCGTACGTGTGAGGGCGCGGGTTAGTGTGAGCGTACGGGTTAGGATTAGGGGACGGGTGAGGGGAAGGCTTCGGGGAAGGGTTAGGGTTAGGGTTCGGGCTAGGGTTAGGGTTAGGGGACGGGGACGGTTTAGGGTCCAGGTGAGGGTACGACAACGGTTTAGGGGGAGCGTACGTGTGAGGGCGCGGGTTAGTGTGAGCGTACGGGTTAGGATTAGGGGACGGGTGAGGGGAAGGCTTCGGGGAAGGGTTAGGGTTCGGGCTAGGGTTAGGGTTAGGGGACGGGGACGGTTTAGGGTCCAGGTGAGGGTACGACAACGGTTTAGGGGGAGCGTACGTGTGAGGGCGCGGGTTAGTGTGAGCGTACGGTTTAGGATTAGGGGACGGGTGAGGGGAAGGCTTCGGGGAAGGGTTAGGGTTAGGGTTCGGGCTAGGGTTAGGGTTAGGGGACGGGGACGGTTTAGGGTCCAGGTGAGGGTCCGACAACGGTTTAGGGGGAGCGTACGTGTGAGGGCGCGGGTTAGTGTGAGCGTACGGTTTAGGATTAGGGGACAGGTGAGGGGAAGGCTTCGGGGAAGGGTTAGGGTTAGGGTTCGGGCTAGGGTTAGGGTTAGGGGACGGGGACGGTTTAGGGTCCAGGTGAGGTTCCGACAACGGTTTAGGGGGAGCGTACGAGTGAGGGCGCGGGTTAGTGTGAGCGTACGGGTTAGGATTAGGGGACGGGTGAGGGGAAGGCTTCGGGGAAGTGTTAGGGTTAGGGTTGGGGCTAGGGTTAGGGTTAGGGGACGGGGACAGTTCAGGGTCCAGGTGAGGGTACGACAACGGTTTAGGGGGAGCGTACGTGTGAGGGCGCGGGTTAGTGGGAGCGTACGGGTTAGGATTAGGGGACGGGTGAGGGGAAGGCTTCGGGGAAGGGTTAGGGTTAGGGTTCAGGCTAGGGTTAGGGTTAGGGGACGGGGACGGTTTAGGGTCCAGGTGAGGGTACGACAACGGTTTAGGGGGAGCGTACGTGTGAGGGCGCGGGTTAGTGTGAGCGTACGGGTTAGGATTAGGGGACGGGTGAGGGGAAGGCTTCGGGGAAGGGTTAGGGTTAGGGTTCGGGTTAGGGTTAGGGTTAGGGGACGGGGACGGTTTAGAGTCCAGGTGAGGGTCCGACAACGGTTTAGGGGGAGCGTACGTGTGAGGGCGCGGGTTAGTGTGAGCGTACGGTTTAGGATTAGGGGACGGGTGAGGGGAAGGCTTCGAGGAAGGGTTAGGGTTAGGGTTTGGGCTAGGGTTAGGGTTAGGGGACGGGGACGGTTTAGGGTCCAGGTGAGGGTACGACAACTGTTTAGGGGGAGCGTACGTGTGAGGGCGCGGGTTAGTATGAGCGTACGGGTTAGGATTAGGGGACGGGTGAGGGGAAGGCTTCGGGGAAGGGTTAGGGTTAGGGTTCGGGCTAGGGTTAGGGTTATGGGACGGGGACGGTTTAGGGTCCAGGTGAGGGTCCGACAACGGTTTAGGGTGAGCGTACGTGTGAGGGCGCGGGTTAGTGTGAGCGTACGGGTTAGGATTAGGGGACGGGTGAGGGGAAGGCTTCGGGGAAGGGTTAGGGTTAGGGTTCGGGCTAGGGTTAGGGTTAGGGGACGGGCACGGTTTAGGGTCCAGGTGAGGGTACGACAACGGTTTAGGGGGAGCGTACGTGTGAGGGCGCGGGTTAGTGTGAGCGTACGGGTTAGGATTAGGGGACGGGAGAGGGGAAGGCTTCGGGGCAGGGTTAGGGTTAGGGTTCGGGCTAGGGTTAGGTTTAGGGGACGGGGACGGTTTAGGGTCCAGGTGAGGGTACGACAACGGTTTAGGGGGAGCGTACGTGTGAGGGCGCGGGTTAGTGTGAGCGTACGGGTTAGGATTAGGGGACGGGTGAGGGGAAGGCTTCGGGGAAGGGTTAGGGTTAGGGTTCGGGCTAGGGTTAGGGTTAGGGGACGGGGACGGTTTAGGGTCCAGGTGAGGGTCCGACAACGGTTTAGGGGGAGCGTACGTGTGAGGGCGCGGGTTAGTGTGAGCGTACGGGTTAGGATTAGGGGACGGGTGAGGGGAAGGCTTCGGGGAAGTGTTAGGGTTAGGGTTCGGGCTAGGGTTAGGGTTAGGGGTCGGGGACGGTTTAGGGTCCAGGTGAGGGTCCTACAACGGTTTAGGGGGAGCGTACGTGTGAGGGCGCGGGTTAGTGTGAGCGTACGGGTTAGGATTAGGGGACGGGTGAGGGGAAGGCTTCGGGGAAGGGTTAGGGTTAGGGTTCGGGCTAGGGTTAGGGTTAGGGGACGGGGACGGTTTAGGGTCCAGGTGAGGGTCCGACAACGGTTTAGGGGGAGCGTACGTGTGAGGGCGCGGGTTAGTGTGAGCGTACGGGTTAGGATTAGGGGACGGGTGAGGGGAAGGCTTCGGGGAAGGGTTAGGGTTAGGGTTCGGGCTAGGGTTAGGGTTAGGGGACGGGGACGGTTTAGGGTCCAGGTGAGGGTACGACAACGGTTTAGGGGGAGCGTACGTGTGAGGGCGCGGGTTAGTGTGAGCGTACGGTTTAGGATTAGGGTACGGGTGAGGGGAAGGCTTCGTGGAAGGGTTAGGTTTAGGGTTCGGGCTAGGGTTAGGGTTAGGGGACGGGGACGGTTTAGGGTCCAGGTGAGGGTACGACAACGGTTTAGGGGGAGCGTACGTGTGAGGGCGCGGGTTAGTGTGAGCGTACGGGTTAGGATTAGGGGACGGGTGAGGGGAAGGCTTCGGGGAAGGGTTAGGGTTAGGGTTCGGGCTAGGGTTAGGGTTAGGGGACGGGGACGGTTTAGGGTCCAGGTGAGGGTACGACAACGT
The DNA here is from genome assembly GCF_964270905.1 of Leucopleurus acutus. NCBI lineage: Eukaryota > Metazoa > Chordata > Mammalia > Artiodactyla > Delphinidae > Leucopleurus > Leucopleurus acutus. Next base: position 59,403,112 of record NC_139162.1, read on the forward strand.
TTTAGGGGGAGCGTACGTGTGAGGGCGCGGGTTAGTGTGAGCGTACGGGGTAGGATTAGGGGACGGGTGAGGGGAAGGCTTCGGGGAAGGGTTAGAGTTAGGGTTCGGGCTAGGGTTAGGGTTAGGGGACGGGGACGGTTTAGGGTCCAGGTGAGGGTACGACAACGGTTTAGGGGGAGCGTACGTGTGAGGGCGCGGGTTAGTGTGAGCGTACGGGTTAGGATTAGGGGACGGGTGAGGGGAAGGCTTCGGGGAAGTTTTAGGGTTAGGGTTCGGGCTAGGGTTAGGGTTAGGGGACGGGGACGGTTTAGGGTCCAGGTGAGGGTACGACAACGGTTTAGGGGGAGCGTACGTGTGAGGGCGCGGGTTAGTGTGAGCGTACGGGTTAGGATTAGGGGACGGGTGAGGGGAAGGCTTCGGGGAAGGGTTAGGGTTAGGGTTCAGGCTAGGGTTAGGGTTAGGGGACGGGGACGGTTTAGGGTCCAGGTGAGGGTCCGACAACGGTTTAGGGGGAGCGTACGTGTGAGGGCGCGGGTTAGTGGGAGCGTACGGGTTAGGATTGGGGACGGGTGAGGGGAAGGCTTCGGGGAAGTGTTAGGGTTAGGGTTCGGGCTAGGGTTAGGGTTAGGGGACGGGGACGGCTTAGGGTCCAGGTGAGGGTACGACAACGGTTTAGGGGGAGCGTACGTGTGAGGGCGCGGGTTAGTGTGAGCGTACGGGTTAGGATTAGGGGACGGGTGAGGGGAAGGCTTCGGGGAAGGTTTAGAGTTAGGGTTCGGGCTAGGGTTAGGGTTAGGGGACGGGGACGGTTTAGGGTCCAGGTGAGGGTACGACAACGGTTTAGGGGGAGTGTACGTGTGAGGGCGCGGGTTAGTGTGAGCGTACGGGTTAGGATTAGGGGACGGGTGAGGGGAAGGCTTCGGGGAAGGGTTAGGGTTAGGGTTCGGGCTAGGGTTAGGGTTAGGGGACGGGGACGGTTTAGGGTCCAGGTGAGGGTCCGACAACGGTTTAGGGGGAGCGTACGTGTGAGGGCGCGGGTTAGTGTGAGCGTACGGTTTAGGATTAGGGGACGGGTGAGGGGAAGGCTTCGGGGAAGGGTTAGGGTTAGGGTTCGGGCTAGGGTTAGGGTTAGGGGACGGGGACGGTTTAGGGTCCAGGTGAGGGTACGACAACGGTTTAGGGGGAGCGTATGTGTGAGGGCGCGGGTTAGTGTGAGCGTACGGGTTAGGATTAGGGGACGGGTGAGGGGAAGGCTTCGGGGAAGTGTTAGGGTTAGGGTTCGGGCTAGGGTTAGGGTTAGGGGACGGGGACGGTTTACGGTCCAGGTGAGGGTACGACAATGGTTTAGGGGGAGCGTACGGGTGAGGGCGCGGGTTAGTTTGAGCGTACGGGTTAGGATTAGGGGACGGGTGAGGGGAAGGCTTCGGGGAAGGGTTAGGGTTAGGGTTCGGGCTAGGGTTAGGGTTAGGGGACGGGGACGGTTTAGGGTCCAGGTGAGGGTACGACAACGGTTTAGGGGGAGCGTACGTGTGAGGGCGCGGGTTAGTGTGAGCGTACGGGTTAGGTTTAGGGGACGGGTGAGGGGAAGGCTTCGGGGAAGGGTTAGGGTTAGGGTTCGGGCTAGGGTTAGGGTTAGGGGACGGGGACGGTTTAGGGTCCAGGTGAGGGTACGACAACGGTTTAGGGGGAGTGTACGTGTGAGGGCGCGGGTTAGTGTGAGCGTACGGGTTAGGATTACGGGACGGGTGAGGGGAAGGCTTCGTGGAAGGGTTAGGTTTAGGGTTCGGGCTAGGGTTAGGGTTAGGGGACGGGGACGGTTTAGGGTCCAGGTGAGGGTACGACAACGGTTTAGGGGGAGCGTACGTGTGAGGGCGCGGGTTAGTGTGAGCGTGCGGGTTAGGATTAGGGGACGGGTGAGGGGAAGGCTTCGGGGAAGGGTTAGGGTTAGGGTTCGGGCTAGGGTTAGGGTTAGGGTACGGGGACGGTTTAGGGTCCAGGTGAGGGTACGACAACGTTTTAGGGGGAGCGTACGTGTGAGGGCGCGGGTTAGTGTGAGCGTACGGGTTAGGATTAGGGGACGGGTGAGGGGAAGGCTTCGGGGAAGGGTTAGGTTTAGGGTTCGGGCTAGGGTTAGGGTTGGGGACGGGGACGGTTTAGGGTCCAGGTGAGGGTACGACAACGGTTTAGGGGGAGCGTACGTGTGAGGGCGCGGGTTAGTGGGATCTTAAGGGTTAGGAATAGGGGACGGTTGAGGGGAAGGCTTCGGGGAAGTGTTAGGGTTAGGGTTCGGGTTAGGGTTAGGGTTAGGGGACGGGGACTGTTTAGGGTCCAGGTGAGGGTACGACAACGGTTTAGGGGTAGCGTACGTGTGAGGGCGCGGGTTAGTGTGAGCGTACGGGTTAGGATTAGGGGACGGGTGAGGGGAAGGCTTCGGGGAAGGGTTAGGGTTAGGGTTCGGGCTAGGGTTAGGGTTAGGGGACGGGGACGGTTTAGGGTCCAGGTGAGGGTACGACAACGGTTTAGGGGGAGCGTACGTGTGAGGGCGCGGGTTAGTGTGAGCGTATGGGTTAGGATTAGGGGACGGGTGAGGGGAAGGCTTCGGGGAAGGGTTAGGGTTAGGGTTTGGGCTAGGGTTAGGGTTAGGGGACGGGGACGGTTTAGGGAACAGGTGAGGGTACGACAACGGTTTAGGGGGAGCGTACGTGTGAGGGCGCGGGTTAGTGTGAGAGTACGGGTTAGGATTAGGGGACGGGTGAGGGGAAGGCTTCGGGGAAGGGTTAGGGTTAGGGTTCAGGCTAGGGTTAGGGTTAGGGGACGGGGACGGTTTAGGGTCCAGGTGAGGGTCCTACAACGGTTTAGGGGGAGCGTACGAGTGAGGGCGCGGGTTAGTGGGAGCGTACGGGTTAGGATTAGGGGACGGGTGAGGGGAAGGCTTCGGGGAAGTGTTAGGGTTAGGGTTCGGGCTAGGGTTAGGGTTAGGGGACGGGGACGGTTTAGGGTCCAGGTGAGGGTACGACAACGGTTTAGGGGGAGCGTACGTGTGAGGGCGCGGGTTAGTGTGAGCGTACGGGTTAGGATTAGGGGACGGGTGAGTGGAAAGCTTCAGGTAAGGGTTAGGGTTAGGGTTCGGGCTAGGGTTAGGGTTAGGTGACGGGGACGGTTTAGGGTCCAGGTGAGGGTACGACAACGGTTTAGGGGGAGCGTACGTGTGAGGGCGCGGGTTAGTGTGAGCGTACGGGTTAGGATTAGGGGACGGGTGAGGGGAAGGCTTCGGGGAAGGGTTAGGGTTAGGGTTCGGGCTAGGGTTAGGGTTAGGGGACGGGGACGGTTTAGGGTCCAGGTGAGGGTACGACAACGGTTTAGAGGGAGCGTACGTGTGAGGGCGCGGGTTAGTGTGAGCGTACGGGTTAGGATTAGGGGACGGGTGAGGGGAAGGCTTCGGGGAAGGGTTAGGGCTAGGGTTCGGGCTAGGGTTAGGGTTAGGGGACGGGGACGGTTTAGGGTCCAGGTGAGTGTACGACAACGGTTTAGGGGGAGCGTACATGTGAGGGCGCGGGTTAGTGTGAGCGTACGGGTTAGGATTAGGGGACGGGTGAGGGGAAGGCTTCGGGGAAGCGTTAGGGTTAGGGTTCGGGCTAGGGTTAGGGTTAGGGGAAGGGGACGGTTTAGGGTCCAGGTGAGGGTACGACAACGGTTTAGGGGGAGCGTACGTGTGAGGGCGCGGGTTAGTGTGAGCGTACGGGTGAGGATTAGGGGACGGGTGAGGGGAAGGCTTCGGGGAAGGGTTAGGGTTAGGGTTCGGGCTAGGGTTAGGGTTAGGGGACGGGGACGGTTTAGGGTCCAGGTGAGGGTCCGACAACGGTTTAGGGGGAGCGTACGTGTGAGGGCGCGGGTTAGTGGGAGCGTACGGGTTAGGATTAGGGGACGGGTGAGGGGAAGGCTTCGGGGAAGTTTTAGGGTTAGGGTTCGGGCTAGGTTTAGGGTTAGGGGACGGGGACGGTTTAGGGTCCAGGTGAGGGTACGACAACGGTTTAGGGGGAGCGTACGTGTGAGGGCGCGGGTTAGTGTGAGCGTACGGGTTAGGATTAGGGGACGGGTGAGGGGAAGGCTTCGGGGAAGGGTTAGGGTTAGGGTTCGGGCTAGGGTTAGGGTTAGGGGACGGGGACGGTTTAGGGTCCAGGTGAGGGTACGACAACGGTTTAGGGGGAGCGTACGTGTGAGGGCGCGGGTTAGTGTGAGCGTACGGGTTAGGATTAGGGGACGGGTGAGGGGAAGGCTTCGGGGAAGGGTTAGGGTTAGGGTTCGGGCTAGGGTTAGGGTTAGGGGACGGGGACGGTTTAGGGTCCAGGTGAGGGTACGACAAAGGTTTAGGGGGAGCGTACGTGTGAGGGCGCGGGTTAGTGTGAGCGTACGGGTTAGGATTAGGGGACGGGTGAGGGGAAGGCTTCGGGGAAGGGTTAGGGTTAGGGTTCGGGCTAGGGTTAGGGTTAGGGGACGGGGACGGTTTAGGGTCCAGGTGAGGGTACGACAACGGTTTAGGGGGAGCGTACGTGTGAGGGCGCGGGTTAGTGTGAGCGTACGGGTTAGGATTAGGGGACGGGTGAGGGGAAGGCTTCGGGGAAGGGTTAGGGTTAGGGTTCGGGCTAGGGTTAGGGTTAGGGGACGGGGACGGTTTAGGGTCCAGGTGAGGGTCCGACAACGGTTTAGGGGGAGCGTACGTGTGAGGGCGCGGGTTAGTGTGAGCGTACGGGTTAGGATTAGGGGACGGGTGAGGGGAAGGCTTCGGGGAAGGGTTAGGGTTAGGGTTCGGGCTAGGGTTAGGGTTAGGGGACGGGGACGGTTTAGGGTCCAGGTGAGGGTACGACAACGGTTTAGGGGGAGCGTACGTGTGAGGGCGCGGGTTAGTGTGAGCGTACGGGTTAGGATTAGGGGACGGGTGAGGGGAAGGCTTCGGGGAAGGGTTAGGGTTAGGGTTCGGGCTAGGGTTAGGGTTAGGGGACGGGGACGGTTTAGGGTCCAGGTGAGGGTACGACAACGGTTTAGGGGGAGCGTACGTGTGAGGGCGCGGGTTAGTGTGAGCGTACGGGTTAGGATTAGGGGACGGGTGAGGGGAAGGCTTCGGGGAAGGGTTAGGGTTCGGGCTAGGGTTAGGGTTAGGGGACGGGCACGGTTTAGGGTCCAGGTGAGGGTACGACAACGGTTTAGGGGGAGCGTACGTGTGAGGGCGCGGGTTAGTGTGAGCGTACGGGTTAGGATTAGGGGACGGGTGAGGGGAAGGCTTCGGGGAAGGGTTAGGGTTAGGGTTCGGGCTAGGGTTAGGGTTAGGGGACGGGGACGTTTTAGGGTCCAGGTGAGGGTACGACAACGGTTTAGGGGGAGCGTACGTGTGAGGGCGCGGGTTAGTGTGAGCGTACGGGTTAGGATTAGGGGACGGGTGAGGGGAAGGCTTCGGGGAAGTGTTAGGGTTAGGGTTTGGGCTAGGGTTAGGGTTAGGGGACGGGGACGGTTTAGGGTCCAGGTGAGGGTCCGACAACGGTTTAGGGGGAGCGTACGTGTGAGGGCGCGGGTTAGTGTGAGCGTACGGGTTAGGATTAGGGGACGGGTGAGGGGAAGGCTTCGGGGAAGGGTTAGGGTTAGGGTTCGGGCTAGGGTTAGGGTTAGGGGACGGGGACGGTTTAGGGTCCAGGTGAGGGTACGACAACGGTTTAGGGGGAGCGTACGTGTGAGGGCGCGGGTTAGTGTGAGCGTACGGGTTAGGATTAGGGGACGGGTGAGGGGAAGGCTTCGGGGAAGTGTTAGGGTTAGGGTTTGGGCTAGGGTTAGGGTTAGGGGACGGGGACGGTTTAGGGTCCAGGTGAGGGTGCGACAACGGTTTAGGGGGAGCGTACGTGTGAGGGCGCGGGTTAGTGTGAGCGTACGGGTTAGGATTAGGGGACGGGTGAGGGGAAGGCTTCGGGGAAGGGTTAGGGTTAGGGTTCGGGCTAGGGTTAGGGTTAGGGGACGGGGACGGTTTAGGGTCCAGGTGAGGGTACGACAACGGTTTAGGGGGAGCGTATGTGTTAGGGCGCGGGTTAGTGTGAGCGTACGGGTTAGGATTAGGGGACGGGTGAGGGGAAGGCTTCGGGGAAGGGTTAGGGTTAGGGTTCGGGCTAGGGTTAGGGTTAGGGGACGGGGACGGTTTAGGGTCCAGGTGAGGGTACGACAACGGTTTAGGGGGAGCGTACGTGTGAGGGCGCGGGTTAGTGTGAGCGTACGGGTTAGGATTAGGGGACGGGTGAGGGGAAGGCTTCGGGGAAGGGTTAGGGTTAGGGTTCGGGCTAGGGTTAGGGTTAGGGGACGGGAAAGATTTAGGGTCCATGTGAGGGTCCGACAACGGTTTAGGGGGAGCGTACGTGTGAGGGCGCGGGTTAGTGTGAGAGTACGGGTTAGGATTAGGGGACGGGTGAGGGGAAGGCTTCGGGGAAGGGTTAGGGTTAGGGTTCGGGCTAGGGTTAGGGTTAGGGGACGGGGACGGTTTAGGGTCCAGGTGAGGGTACGACAACGGTTTAGGGGGAGCGTACGTGTGAGGGCGCGGGTTAGTGTGAGCGTACGGGTTAGGATTAGAGGACGGGTGAGGGGAAGGCTTCGGGGAAGGGTTAGGGTTAGGGTTCGGGCTAGGGTTAGGGTTAGGGGACGGGGACGGTTTAGGGTCCAGGTGAGGGTACGACATCGGTTTAGGGGGAGCGTACGTGTGAGGGCGCGGGTTAGTGTGAGCGTACGGGTTAGGATTAGGGGACGGGTGAGGGGAAGGCTTCGGGGAAGGGTTAGGGTTAGGGTTCGGGCTAGGGTTAGGGTTAGGGGACGGTGACGGTTCAGGGTCCAGGTGAGGGTACGACAACGGTTTAGGGGGAGCGTACGTGTGAGGGCGCGAGTTAGTGTGAGCGTAAGGGTTAGGATTAGGGGACGGGTGAGGGGAAGGCTTCGGGGAAGGGTTAGGGTTAGGGTTCGGGCTAGGGTTAGGGTTAGGGGACGGGGACGGTTTAGGGTCCAAGTGAGGGTACGACAACGGTTTAGGGGGTGCGTACGTGTGAGGGCGCGGGTTAGTGTGAGCGTACGGGTTAGGATTAGGGGATGGGTGAGGGGAAGACTTCGGGGAAGGGTTAGGGTTAGGGTTCGGGCTAGGGTTAGAGTTAGGGGACGGGGACGGTTTAGGGTCCAGGTGAGGGTACGACAACGGTTTAGGGGGAGCGTACGTGTGAGGGCACGGGTTAGTGTGAGCGTACGGGTTAGGATTAGGGGACGGGTGAGGGGAAGGCTTCGGGGAAGGGTTAGGGTTAGGGTTCGGGCTAGGGTTAGGGTTAGGGGACGGGGACGGTTTAGGGTCCAGTTGAGGGTACGACAACGGTTTAGGGGGAGCGTACGTGTGAGGGCACGGGTTAGTGTGAGCGTACGGGTTAGGATTAGGAGACGGGTGAGGGGAAGGCTTCGGGGAAGGGTTAGGGTTAGGGTTCGGGCTAGGGTTAGGGTTAGGGGACGGGGACGGTTTAGGGTCCAGGTGAGGGTACGACAACGGTTTAGGGGGAGCGTACGTGTGAGGGCGCGGGTTAGTGTGAGCGTACGGGTTAGGATTAGGGGACGGGTGAGGGGAAGGCTTCGGGGAAGTGTTAGGGTTAGGGTTTGGGCTAGGGTTAGGGTTAGGGGACGGGGACGGTTTAGGGTCCAGGTGAGGGTGCGACAACGGTTTAGGGGGAGCGTACGTGTGAGGGCGCGGGTTAGTGTGAGCGTACGGGTTAGGATTAGGGGACGGGTGAGGGGAAGGCTTCGGGGAAGGGTTAGGGTTAGGGTTCGGGCTAGGGTTAGGGTTAGGGGACGGGGACGGTTTAGGGTCCAGGTGAGGGTACGACAACGGTTTAGGGGGAGCGTATGTGTTAGGGCGCGGGTTAGTGTGAGCGTACGGGTTAGGATTAGGGGACGGGTGAGGGGAAGGCTTCGGGGAAGGGTTAGGGTTAGGGTTCGGGCTAGGGTTAGGGTTAGGGGACGGGGACGGTTTAGGGTCCAGGTGAGGGTACGACAACGGTTTAGGGGGAGCGTACGTGTGAGGGCGCGGGTTAGTGTGAGCGTACGGGTTAGGATTAGGGGACGGGTGAGGGGAAGGCTTCGGGGAAGGGTTAGGGTTAGGGTTCGGGCTAGGGTTAGGGTTAGGGGACGGGAAAGATTTAGGGTCCATGTGAGGGTCCGACAACGGTTTAGGGGGAGCGTACGTGTGAGGGCGCGGGTTAGTGTGAGAGTACGGGTTAGGATTAGGGGACGGGTGAGGGGAAGGCTTCGGGGAAGGGTTAGGGTTAGGGTTCGGGCTAGGGTTAGGGTTAGGGGACGGGGACGGTTTAGGGTCCAGGTGAGGGTACGACAACGGTTTAGGGGGAGCGTACGTGTGAGGGCGCGGGTTAGTGTGAGCGTACGGGTTAGGATTAGAGGACGGGTGAGGGGAAGGCTTCGGGGAAGGGTTAGGGTTAGGGTTCGGGCTAGGGTTAGGGTTAGGGGACGGGGACGGTTTAGGGTCCAGGTGAGGGTACGACATCGGTTTAGGGGGAGCGTACGTGTGAGGGCGCGGGTTAGTGTGAGCGTACGGGTTAGGATCAGGGGACGGGTGAGGGGAAGGCTTCGGGGAAGGGTTAGGGTTAGGGTTCGGGCTAGGGTTAGGGTTAGGGGACGGTGACGGTTCAGGGTCCAGGTGAGGGTACGACAACGGTTTAGGGGGAGCGTACGTGTGAGGGCGCGAGTTAGTGTGAGCGTAAGGGTTAGGATTAGGGGACGGGTGAGGGGAAGGCTTCGGGGAAGTGTTAGGGTTAGGGTTCGGGCTAGGGTTAGGGTTAGGGGACGGGGACGGTTTAGGGTCCAAGTGAGGGTACGACAACGGTTTAGGGGGTGCGTACGTGTGAGGGCGCGGGTTAGTGTGAGCGTACGGGTTAGGATTAGGGGATGGGTGAGGGGAAGACTTCGGGGAAGGGTTAGGGTTAGGGTTCGGGCTAGGGTTAGAGTTAGGGGACGGGGACGGTTTAGGGTCCAGGTGAGGGTACGACAACGGTTTAGGGGGAGCGTACGTGTGAGGGCACGGGTTAGTGTGAGCGTACGGGTTAGGATTAGGGGACGGGTGAGGGGAAGGCTTCGGGGAAGGGTTAGGGTTAGGGTTCGGGCTAGGGTTAGGGTTAGGGGACGGGGACGGTTTAGGGTCCAGTTGAGGGTACGACAACGGTTTAGGGGGAGCGTACGTGTGAGGGCACGGGTTAGTGTGAGCGTACGGGTTAGGATTAGGAGACGGGTGAGGGGAAGGCTTCGGGGAAGGGTTAGGGTTAGGGTTCGGGCTAGGGTTAGGGTTAGGGGACGGGGACGGTTTAGGGTCCAGGTGAGGGTACGACAACGGTTTAGGGGGAGCGTACGTGTGAGGGCGCGGGTTAGTGTGAGCGTACGGGTTAGGATTAGGGGACGGGTGAGGGGAAGGCTTCGGGGAAGGGTTAGGGTTAGGGTTCGGGCTAGGGTTAGGGTTAGGGGACGGGGACGGTTTAGGGTCCAGGTGAGGGTACGACAACGGTTTAGGGGGAGCGTACGTGTGAAGGCGCGGGTTAGTTTGAGCGTACGGTTTAGGATTAGGGGACGGGTGAGGGGAAGGCTTCGGGGAAGGGTTAGGGTTAGGGTTCGGGCTAGGGTTAGGGTTAGGGGACGGGGACGGTTTAGGGTCCAGGTGAGGGTCCGACAACGGTTTAGGGGGAGCGTACGTGTGAGGGCGCGGGTTAGTGTGAGCATACGGGTTAGGATTAGGGGACGGGTGAGGGGAAGGCTTCGGGGAAGGGTTAGGGATAGGGTTCGGGCTAGGGTTAGGGTTAGGGGACGGGGACGGTTTAGGGTCCAGGTGAGGGTACGACAACGGTTTAGGGGGAGCGTACGTGTGAGGGCGCGGGTTAGTGTGAGCGTACGGGTTAGGATTAGGGGACGGGTGAGGGGAAGGCTTCGGGGCAGTGTTAGGGTTAGGGTTCGGGCTAGGGTTAGGGTTAGGGGACGGGGACGGTTTAGGGTCCAGGTCAGGGTACGACAACGGTTTAGGGGGAGCGTACGTGTGAGGGCGCGGGTTAGTGTTAGGGTACGGGTTAGGATTAGGGGACGGGTGAGGGGAAGGCTTCGGGGAAGGGTTAGGGTTAGGGTTCGGGCTAGGGTTAGGGTTAGGGGACGGGGACGTTTTAGGGTCCAGGTGAGGGTACGACAACGGTTTAGGGGGAGCGTACGTGTGAGGGCGCGGGTTAGTGTGAGCGTACGGGTTAGGATTAGGGGACGGGTGAGGGGAAGGCTTCGGGGAAGGGTTAGGGCTAGGGTTCAGGCTAGGTTTAGGGTTAGGGCACGGGGACGGTTTAGGGTCCAGGTGAGGGTACGACAACGGTTTAGGGGGAGCGTACGTGTGAGGGCGCGGGTTAGTGTGAGCGTACGGGTTAGGATTAGGGGACGGGTGAGGGGAAGGCTTCGGGGAAGGCTTAGGTTTAGGGTTCGGGCTAGGGTTAGGGTTAGGGGACGGGGACGGTTTAGGGTCCAGGTGAGGGCACGACAACGGTTTAGGGGGAGCGTACGTGTGAGGGCGCGGGTTAGTGGGAGCGTACGGGTTAGGATTACGGGACGGGTGAGGGGAAGGCTTCGGGGAAGTGTTAGGGTTAGGGTTCGGGCTAGGGTTAGGGTTAGGGGACGGGGACGGTTTAGGGTCCAGGTGAGGGTCCGACAACGGTTTAGGGGGAGCGTACGAGTGAGGGCGCGGGTTAGTGTGAGCGTACGGGTTAGGATTAGGGGACGGGTGAGGGGAAGGCTTCGGGGAAGTGTTAGGGTTAGGGTTCGGGCTAGGGTTAGGGTTAGGGGACGGGGACGGTTTAGGGTCCAGGTGAGGGTCCGACAACGGTTTAGGGGGAGCGTACGTGTGAGGGCGCGGGTTAGTGGGAGCGTACGGGTTAGGATTAGGGGACGGGTGAGGGGAAGGCTTCGGGGAAGTGTTAGGGTTAGGGTTGGGGCTAGGGTTAGGGTTAGGTTACGGGGACAGTTTAGGGTCCAGGTGAGGGTACGACAACGGTTTAGGGGGAGCGTACGTGTGAGGGCGCGGGTTAGTGGGAGCGTACGGGTTAGGATTAGGGGACGGGTGAGGGGAAGGCTTCGGGGAAGGGTTAGGGTTAGGGTTCAGGCTAGGGTTAGGGTTAGGGGACGGGGACGGTTTAGGGTCCAGGTGAGGGTACGACAACGGTTTAGGGGGAACGTACGTGTGAGGGCGCGGGTTAGTGTGAGCGTACGGGTTAGGATTAGGGGACGGGTGAGGGGAAGGCTTCGGGGAAGGGTTAGGGTTAGGGTTCGGGCTAGGGTTAGGGTTAGGGGACGGGGACGGTTTAGGGTCCAGGTGAGGGTCCGACAACGGTTTAGGGGGAGCGTACGTGTGAGGGCGCGGGTTAGTGTGAGCGTACGGTTTAGGATTAGGGGACGGGTGAGGGGAAGGCTTCGAGGAAGGGTTAGGGTTAGGGTTTGGGCTAGGGTTAGGGTTAGGGGACGGGGACGGTTTAGGGTCCAGGTGAGGGTACGACAACGGTTTAGGGGGAGCGTACGTGTGAGGGCGCGGGTTAGTATGAGCGTACGGGTTAGGATTAGGGGACGGGTGAGGGGAAGGCTTCGGGGAAGGGTTAGGGTTAGGGTTCGGGCTAGGGTTAGGGTTAGGGGACGGGGACGGTTTAGGGTCCAGGTGAGGGTCCGACAACGGTTTAGGGTGAGCGCACGTGTGAGGGCGCGGGTTAGTGTGAGCGTACGGGTTAGGATTAGGGGACGGGTGAGGGGAAGGCTTCGGGGAAGGGTTAGGGTTAGGGTTCGGGCTAGGGTTAGGGTTAGGGGACGGGCACGGTTTAGGGTCCAGGTGAGGGTACGACAACGGTTTAGGGGGAGCGTACGTGTGAGGGCGCGGGTTAGTGTGAGCGTACGGGTTAGGATTAGGGGACGGGAGAGGGGAAGGCTTCGGGGCAGGGTTAGGGTTAGGGTTCGGGCTAGGGTTAGGTTTAGGGGACGGGGACGGTTTAGGGTCCAGGTGAGGGTACGACAACGGTTTAGGGGGAGCGTACGTGTGAGGGCGCGGGTTAGTGTGAGCGTACGGGTTAGGATTAGGGGACGGGTGAGGGGAATGCTTCGGGGAAGGGTTAGGGTTAGGGTTCGGGCTAGGGTTAGGGTTAGGGGACGGGGACGGTTTAGGGTCCAGGTGAGGGTCCGACAACGGTTTAGGGGGAGCGTACGTGTGAGGGCGCGGGTTAGTGTGAGCGTACGGGTTAGGATTAGGGGACGGGTGAGGGGAAGGCTTCGGGGAAGTGTTAGGGTTAGGGTTCGGGCTAGGGTTAGGGTTAGGGGTCGGGGACGGTTTAGGGTCCAGGTGAGGGTCCGACAACGGTTTAGGGGGAGCGTACGTGTGAGGGCGCGGGTTAGTGTGAGCGTACGGGTTAGGATTAGGGGACGGGTGAGGGGAAGGCTTCGGGGAAGGGTTAGGGTTAGGGTTCGGGCTAGGGTTAGGGTTAGGGGACGGGGACGGTTTAGGGTCCAGGTGAGGGTCCGACAACGGTTTAGGGGGAGCGTACGTGTGAGGGCGCGGGTTAGTGTGAGCGTACGGGTTAGGATTAGGGGACGGGTGAGGGGAAGGCTTCGGGGAAGGGTTAGGGTTAGGGTTCGGGCTAGGGTTAGGGTTAGGGGACGGGAAAGATTTAGGGTCCAGGTGAGGGTCCGACAACGGTTTAGGGGGAGCGTACGTGTGAGGGCGCGGGTTAGTGTGAGAGTACGGGTTAGGATTAGGGGACGGGTGAGGGGAAGGCTTCGGGGAAGGGTTAGGGTTAGGGTTCGGGCTAGGGTTAGGGTTAGGGGACGGGGACGGTTTAGGGTCCAGGTGAGGGTACGACAACGGTTTAGGGGGAGCGTACGTGTGAGGGCGCGGGTTAGTGTGAGCGTACGGGTTAGGATTAGAGGACGGGTGAGGGGAAGGCTTCGGGGAAGGGTTAGGGTTAGGGTTCGGGCTAGGGTTAGGGTTAGGGGACGGGGACGGTTTAGGGTCCAGGTGAGGGTACGACATCGGTTTAGGGGGAGCGTACGTGTGAGGGCGCGGGTTAGTGTGAGCGTACGGGTTAGGATTAGGGGACGGGTGAGGGGAAGGCTTCGGGGAAGTGTTAGGGTTAGGGTTCGGGCTAGGGTTAGGGTTAGGGGACGGTGACGGTTCAGGGTCCAGGTGAGGGTACGACAACGGTTTAGGGGGAGCGTACGTGTGAGGGCGCGAGTTAGTGTGAGCGTAAGGGTTAGGATTAGGGGACGGGTGAGGGGAAGGCTTCGGGGAAGGGTTAGGGTTAGGGTTCGGGCTAGGGTTAGGGTTAGGGGACGGGGACGGTTTAGGGTCCAAGTGAGGGTACGACAACGGTTTAGGGGGTGCGTACGTGTGAGGGCGCGGGTTAGTGTGAGCGTACGGGTTAGGATTAGGGGATGGGTGAGGGGAAGACTTCGGGGAAGGGTTAGGGTTAGGGTTCGGGCTAGGGTTAGAGTTAGGGGACGGGGACGGTTTAGGGTCCAGGTGAGGGTACGACAACGGTTTAGGGGGAGCGTACGTGTGAGGGCACGGGTTAGTGTGAGCGTACGGGTTAGGATTAGGGGACGGGTGAGGGGAAGGCTTCGGGGAAGGGTTAGGGTTAGGGTTCGGGCTAGGGTTAGGGTTAGGGGACGGGGACGGTTTAGGGTCCAGTTGAGGGTACGACAACGGTTTAGGGGGAGCGTACGTGTGAGGGCACGGGTTAGTGTGAGCGTACGGGTTAGGATTAGGAGACGGGTGAGGGGAAGGCTTCGGGGAAGGGTTAGGGTTAGGGTTCGGGCTAGGGTTAGGGTTAGGGGACGGGGACGGTTTAGGGTCCAGGTGAGGGTACGACAACGGTTTAGGCGGAGCGTACGTGTGAGGGCGCGGGTTAGTGTGAGCGTACGGGTTAGGATTAGGGGACAGGTGAGGGGAAGGCTTCGGGGAAGGGTTAGGGTTCGGGCTAGGGTTAGGGTTAGGGGACGGGGACGGTTTAGGGTCCAGGTGAGGGTACGACAACGGTTTAGGGGGAGCGTACGTGTGAGGGCGCGGGTTAGTGTGAGCGTACGGGTTAGGATTAGGGGACGGGTGAGGGGAAGGCTTCGGGGAAGGGTTAGGGTTAGGGTTCGGGCTAGGGTTAGGGTTAGGGGACGGGGACGGTTTAGGGTCCAGGTGAGGGTACGACAACGGTTTAGGGGGAGCGTACGTGTGAAGGCGCGGGTTAGTTTGAGCGTACGGTTTAGGATTAGGGGACGGGTGAGGGGAAGGCTTCGGGGAAGGGTTAGGGTTAGGGTTCGGGCTAGGGTTAGGGTTAGGGGACGGGGACGGTTTAGGGTCCAGGTGAGGGTCCGACAACGGTTTAGGGGGAGCGTACGTGTGAGGGCGCGGGTTAGTGTGAGCATACGGGTTAGGATTAGGGGACGGGTGAGGGGAAGGCTTCGGGGAAGGGTTAGGGATAGGGTTCGGGCTAGGGTTAGGGTTAGGGGACGGGGACGGTTTAGGGTCCAGGTGAGGGTACGACAACGGTTTAGGGGGAGCGTACGTGTGAGGGCGCGGGTTAGTGTGAGCGTACGGGTTAGGATTAGGGGACGGGTGAGGGGAAGGCTTCGGGGCAGTGTTAGGGTTAGGGTTCGGGCTAGGGTTAGGGTTAGGGGACGGGGACGGTTTAGGGTCCAGGTGAAGGTACGACAACGGTTTAGGGGGAGCGTACGTGTGAGGGCGCGGGTTAGTGTTAGGGTACGGGTTAGGATTAGGGGACGGGTGAGGGGAAGGCTTCGGGGAAGGGTTAGGGTTAGGGTTCGGGCTAGGGTTAGGGTTAGGGGACGGGGACGTTTTAGGGTCCAGGTGAGGGTACGACAACGGTTTATGGGGAGCGTACGTGTGAGGGCGCGGGTTAGTGTGAGCGTACGGGTTAGGATTAGGGGACGGGTGAGGGGAAGGCTTCGGGGAAGGGTTAGGGCTAGGGTTCAGGCTAGGTTTAGGGTTAGGGCACGGGGACGGTTTAGGGTCCAGGTGAGGGTACGACAACGGTTTAGGGGGAGCGTACGTGTGAGGGCGCGGGTTAGTGTGAGCGTACGGGTTAGGATTAGGGGACGGGTGAGGGGAAGGCTTCGGCGAAGGCTTAGGTTTAGGGTTCGGGCTAGGGTTAGGGTTAGGGGACGGGGACGGTTTAGGGTCCAGGTGAGGGCACGACAACGGTTTAGGGGGAGCGTACGTGTGAGGGCGCGGGTTAGTGGGAGCGTACGGGTTAGGATTACGGGACGGGTGAGGGGAAGGCTTCGGGGAAGTGTTAGGGTTAGGGTTCGGGCTAGGGTTAGGGTTAGGGGACGGGGACGGTTTAGGGTCTAGGTGAGGGTCCGACAACGGTTTAGGGGGAGCGTACGAGTGAGGGCGCGGGTTAGTGTGAGCGTACGGGTTAGGATTAGGGGACGGGTGAGGGGAAGGCTTCGGGGAAGTGTTAGGGTTAGGGTTCGGGCTAGGGTTAGGGTTAGGGGACGGGGACGGTTTAGGGTCCAGGTGAGGGTCCGACAACGGTTTAGGGGGAGCGTACGTGTGAGGGCGCGGGTTAGTGGGAGCGTACGGGTTAGGATTAGGGGACGGGTGAGGGGAAGGCTTCGGGGAAGTGTTAGGGTTAGGGTTGGGGCTAGGGTTAGGGTTAGGTTACGGGGACAGTTTAGGGTCCAGGTGAGGGTACGACAACGGTTTAGGGGGAGCGTACGTGTGAGGGCGCGGGTTAGTGGGAGCGTACGGGTTAGGATTAGGGGACGGGTGAGGGGAAGGCTTCGGGGAAGGGTTAGGGTTAGGGTTCAGGCTAGGGTTAGGGTTAGGGGACGGGGACGGTTTAGGGTCCAGGTGAGGGTACGACAACGGTTTAGGGGGAACGTACGTGTGAGGGCGCGGGTTAGTGTGAGCGTACGGGTTAGGATTAGGGGACGGGTGAGGGGAAGGCTTTGGGGAAGGGTTAGGGTTAGGGTTCGGGCTAGGGTTAGGGTTAGGGGACGGGGACGGTTTAGGGTCCAGGTGAGGGTCCGACAACGGTTTAGGGGGAGCGTACGTGTGAGGGCGCGGGTTAGTGTGAGCGTACGGTTTAGGATTAGGGGACGGGTGAGGGGAAGGCTTCGAGGAAGGGTTAGGGTTAGGGTTTGGGCTAGGGTTAGGGTTAGGGGACGGGGACGGTTTAGGGTCCAGGTGAGGGTACGACAACGGTTTAGGGGGAGCGTACGTGTGAGGGCGCGGGTTAGTATGAGCGTACGGGTTAGGATTAGGGGACGGGTGAGGGGAAGGCTTCGGGGAAGGGTTAGGGTTAGGGTTCGGGCTAGGGTTAGGGTTAGGGGACGGGGACGGTTTAGGGTCCAGGTGAGGGTCCGACAACGGTTTAGGGTGAGCGCACGTGTGAGGGCGCGGGTTAGTGTGAGCGTACGGGTTAGGATTAGGGGACGGGTGAGGGGAAGGCTTCGGGGAAGGGTTAGGGTTAGGGTTCGGGCTAGGGTTAGGGTTAGGGGACGGGGACGGTTTAGGGTCCAGGTGAGGGTACGACAACGGTTTAGGGGGAGCGTATGTGTGAGGGCGCGGGTTAGTGTGAGCGTACGGGTTAGGATTAGGGGACGGGTGAGGGGAAGGCTTCGGGGAAGGGTTAGGGATAGGGTTCGGGCTAGGGTTAGGGTTAGGGGACGGGGACGGTTTAGGGTCCAGGTGAGGGTACGACAACGGTTTAGGGGGAGCGTACGTGTGAGGGCGCGGGTTAGTGTGAGAGTACGGGTTAGGATTAGGGGACGGGTGAGGGGAAGGCTTCGGGGAAGGGTTAGGTTTAGGGTTCGGGCTAGGGTTAGGGTTAGGGGACGGGGACGGTTTAGGGTCCAGGTGAGGGTCCGACAACGGTTTAGGGGGAGCGTACGTGTGAGGGCGCGGGTTAGTGGGAGCGTACGGGTTAGGATTAGGGGACGGGTGAGGGGAAGGCTTCGGGGAAGTGTTAGGGTTAGGGTTCGGGCTAGGGTTAGGGTTAGGGGACGGGGACGGTTTAGGGTCCAGGTGAGGGTACGACAACGGTTTAGGGGGAGCGTACGTGTGAGGGCGCGGGTTAGTGTGAGCGTACGGGTTAGGATTAGGGGACGGGTGAGGGGAAGGCTTCGGGGAAGGGTTAGGGTTAGGGTTCGGGCTAGGGTTAGGGTTAGGGGACGGGGACGGTTTAGGGTCCAGGTGAGGGTACGACAACGGTTTAGGGGGAGCGTACGTGTGAGGGCGCGGGTTAGTGTGAGCGTACGGGTTAGGATTAGGGGACGGGTGAGGGGAAGGCTTCGGGGAAGGGTTAGGGTTAGGGTTCGGGCTAGGGTTAGGGTTAGGGGACGGGGACGGTTTAGGGTCCAGGTGAGGGTACGACAACGGTTTAGGGGGAGCGTACGTGTGAGGGCGCGGGTTAGTGTGAGCATACGGGTTAGGATTAGGGGACGGGTTAGGGGAAGGCTTCAGGGAAGGGTTAGCGTTAGGGTTCGGGCTAGGGTTAGGGTTAGGGGACGGGGACGGTTTAGGGTCCAGGTGAGGGTACGACAACGGTTTAGGGGGAGCGTACGTGTGAGGGCGCGGGTTAGTGTGAGCGTACGGGTTAGGATTAGGGGACGGGTGAGGGGAAGGCTTCGGGGAAGGGTTAGGGTTAGGGTTCGGGCTAGGGTTAGGGTTAGGGGACGGGGACGGTTTAGGGTCCAGGTGAGGGTCCGACAACGGTTTAGGGGGAGCGTACGTGTGAGGGCGCGGGTTAGTGTGAGCGTACGGGTTAGGATTAGGGGACGGGTGAGGGGAAGGCTTCGGGGAAGGGTTAGGGTTAGGGTTCGGGCTAGGGTTAGGGTTAGGGGACGGGGACGGTTTAGGGTCCAGGTGAGGGTACGACAACGGTTTAGGGGGAGCGTACGTGTGAGGGCGCGGGTCAGTGTGAGCGTACGGGTTAGGATTAGGGGACGGGTGAGGGGAAGGCTTCGGGGCAGGGTTAGGGTTAGGGTTCGGGCTAGGGTTAGGGTTAGGGGACGGGGACGGTTTAGGGTCCAGGTGAGGGTACGACAACGGTTTAGGGTGAGCGTACGTGTGAGGGCGCGGGTTAGTGTGAGCGTACGGGTTAGGATTAGGGGACGGGTGAGGGGAAGGCTTCGGGGAAGGGTTAGGGTTAGGGTTCGGGCTAGGGTTAGGGTTAGGGGACGGGAAAGATTTAGGGTCCAGGTGAGGGTCCGACAACGATTTAGGGGGAGCGTACGTGTGAGGGCGCGGGTTAGTGTGAGAGTATGGGTTAGGATTAGGGGACGGGTGAGGGGAAGGCTTCGGGGAAGGGTTAGGGTTAGGGTTCGGGCTAGGGTTAGGGTTAGGGGACGGGGACGGTTTAGGGTCCAGGTGAGGGTCCGACAACGGTTTAGGGGGAGCGTACGTGTGAGGGCGCGGGTTAGTGGGAGCGTACGGGTTAGGATTAGGGGACGGGTGAGGGGAAGGCTTCGGGGAAGTGTTAGGGTTAGGGTTCGGGCTAGGGTTAGGGTTAGGGGACGGGGACGGTTTAGGGTCCAGGTGAGGGTACGACAATGGTTTAGGGGGAGCGTACGTGTGAGGGCGCGGGTTAGTGTGAGCGTACGGGTTAGGATTAGGGGACGGGTGAGGGGAAGGCTTCGGGGAAGGGTTAGGGTTAGGGTTCGGGCTAGGGTTAGGGTTAGGGGACGGGGACGGTTTAGGGTCCAGGTGAGGGTACGACAACGGTTTAGGGGGAGCGTACGTGTGAGGGCGCGGGTTAGTGTGAGCGTACGGGTTAGGATTAGGGGACGGGTGAGGGGAAGGCTTCGGGGAAGGGTTAGGGTTAGGGTTCGGGCTAGGGTTAGGGTTAGGGGACGGGGACGGTTTAGGGTCCAGGTGAGGGTACGACAACGGTTTAGGGGGAGCGTACGTGTGAGGGCGCGGGTTAGTGTGAGCATACGGGTTAGGATTAGGGGACGGGTTAGGGGAAGGCTTCAGGGAAGGGTTAGCGTTAGGGTTCGGGCTAGGGTTAGGGTTAGGGGACGGGGACGGTTTAGGGTCCAGGTGAGGGTACGACAACGGTTTAGGGGGAGCGTACGTGTGAGGGCGCGGGTTAGTGTGAGCGTACGGGTTAGGATTAGGGGACGGGTGAGGGGAAGGCTTCGGGGAAGGGTTAGGGTTAGGGTTCGGGCTAGGGTTAGGGTTAGGGGACGGGGACGGTTTAGGGTCCAGGTGAGGGTCCGACAACGGTTTAGGGGGAGCGTACGTGTGAGGGCGCGGGTTAGTGTGAGCGTACGGGTTAGGATTAGGGGACGGGTGAGGGGAAGGCTTCGGGGAAGGGTTAGGGTTAGGGTTCGGGCTAGGGTTAGGGTTAGGGGACGGGGACGGTTTAGGGTCCAGGTGAGGGTACGACAACGGTTTAGGGGGAGCGTACGTGTGAGGGCGCGGGTCAGTGTGAGCGTACGGGTTAGGATTAGGGGACGGGTGAGGGGAAGGCTTCGGGGCAGGGTTAGGGTTAGGGTTCGGGCTAGGGTTAGGGTTAGGGGACGGGGACGGTTTAGGGTCCAGGTGAGGGTACGACAACGGTTTAGGGTGAGCGTACGTGTGAGGGCGCGGGTTAGTGTGAGCGTACGGGTTAGGATTAGGGGACGGGTGAGGGGAAGGCTTCGGGGAAGGGTTAGGGTTAGGGTTCGGGCTAGGGTTAGGGTTAGGGGACGGGGACGGTTTAGGGTCCAGGTGAGGGTCCGACAACGGTTTAGGGGGAGCGTACGTGTGAGGGCGCGGGTTAGTGTGAGCGTACGGGTTAGGATTAGGGGACGGGTGAGGGGAAGGCTTCGGGGAAGGGTTAGGGTTAGGGTTCGGGCTAGGGTTAGGGTTAGGGGACGGGAAAGATTTAGGGTCCAGGTGAGGGTCCGACAACGATTTAGGGGGAGCGTACGTGTGAGGGCGCGGGTTAGTGTGAGAGTATGGGTTAGTATTAGGGGACGGGTGAGGGGAAGGCTTCGGGGAAGGGTTAGGGTTAGGGTTCGGGCTAGGGTTAGGGTTAGGGGACGGGGACGGTTTAGGGTCCAGTTGAGGGTACGACAACGGTTTAGGGGGAGCGTACGTGTGAGGGCACGGGTTAGTGTGAGCGTACGGGTTAGGATTAGGGGACGGGTGAGGGGAAGGCTTCGGGGAAGGGTTAGGGTTAGGGTTCGGGCTAGGGTTAGGGTTAGGGGACGGTGACGGTTCAGGGTCCAGGTGAGGGTACGACAACGGTTTAGGGGGAGCGTACGTGTGAGGGCGCGAGTTAGTGTGAGCGTAAGGGTTAGGATTAGGGGACGGGTGAGGGGAAGGCTTCGGGGAAGGGTTAGGGTTAGGGTTCGGGCTAGGGTTAGGGTTAGGGGACGGGGACGGTTTAGGGTCCAAGTGAGGGTACGACAACGGTTTAGGGGGTGCGTACGTGTGAGGGCGCGGGTTAGTGTGAGCGTACGGGTTAGGATTAGGGGATGGGTGAGGGGAAGACTTCGGGGAAGGGTTAGGGTTAGGGTTCGGGCTAGGGTTAGAGTTAGGGGACGGGGACGGTTTAGGGTCCAGGTGAGGGTACGACAACGGTTTAGGGGGAGCGTACGTGTGAGGGCACGGGTTAGTGTGAGCGTACGGGTTAGGATTAGGGGACGGGTGAGGGGAAGGCTTCGGGGAAGGGTTAGGGTTAGGGTTCGGGCTAGGGTTAGGGTTAGGGGACGGGGACGGTTTAGGGTCCAGTTGAGGGTACGACAACGGTTTAGGGGGAGCGTACGTGTGAGGGCACGGGTTAGTGTGAGCGTACGGGTTAGGATTAGGAGACGGGTGAGGGGAAGGCTTCGGGGAAGGGTTAGGGTTAGGGTTCGGGCTAGGGTTAGGGTTAGGGGACGGGGACGGTTTAGGGTCCAGGTGAGGGTACGACAATGGTTTAGGCGGAGCGTACGTGTGAGGGCGAGGGTTAGTGTGATCGTACGGGTTAGGATTAGGGGACAGGTGAGGGGAAGGCTTCGGGGAAGGGTTAGGGTTCGGGCTAGGGTTAGGGTTAGGGGACGGGGACGGTTTAGGGTCCAGGTGAGGGTACGACAACGGTTTAGGGGGAGCGTACGTGTGAGGGCGCGGGTTAGTGTGAGCGTACGGGTTAGGATTAGGGGACGGGTGAGGGGAAGGCTTCGGGGAAGGTTTAGGGTTAGGGTTCGGGCTAGGGTTAGGGTTAGGGGACGGGGACGGTTTAGGGTCCAGGTGAGGGTACGACAACGGTTTAGGGGTAGCGTACGTGTGAAGGCGCGGGTTAGTTTGAGCGTACGGGTTAGGATTAGGGGACGGGTGAGGGGAAGGCTTCGGGGAAGGGTTAGGGTTAGGGTTCGGGCTAGGGTTAGGGTTAGGGGACGGGGACGGTTTAGGGTCCAGGTGAGGGTCCGACAACGGTTTAGGGGGAGCGTACGTGTGAGGGCGCGGGTTAGTGTGAGCGTACGGGTTAGGATTAGGGGACGGGTGAGGGGAAGGCTTCGGGGAAGGGTTAGGGATAGGGTTCGGGCTAGGGTTAGGGTTAGGGGACGGGGACGGTTTAGGGTCCAGGTGAGGGTACGACAACGGTTTAGGGGGAGCGTACGTGTGAGGGCGCGGGTTAGTGTGAGAGTACGGGTTAGGATTAGGGGACAGGTGAGGGGAAGGCTTCGGGGAAGGGTTAGGTTTAGGGTTCGGGCTAGGGTTAGGGTTAGGGGACGGGGACGGTTTAGGGTCCAGGTGAGGGTCCGACAACGGTTTAGGGGGAGCGTACGTGTGAGGGCGCGGGTTAGTGGGAGCGTACGGGTTAGGATTAGGGGACGGGTGAGGGGAAGGCTTCGGGGAAGTGTTAGGGTTAGGGTTCGGGCTAGGGTTAGGGTTAGGGGACGGGGACGGTTTAGGGTCCAGGTGAGGGTACGACAACGGTTTAGGGGGAGCGTACGTGTGAGGGCGCGGGTTAGTGTGAGCGTACGGGTTAGGATTAGGGGACGGGTGAGGGGAAGGCTTCGGGGAAGGGTTAGGGTTAGGGTTCGGGCTAGGGTTAGGGTTAGGGGACGGGGACGGTTTAGGGTCCAGGTGAGGGTACGACAACGGTTTAGGGGGAGCGTACGTGTGAGGGCGCGGGTTAGTGTGAGCGTACGGGTTAGGATTAGGGGACGGGTGAGGGGAAGGCTTCGGGGAAGGGTTAGGGTTAGGGTTCGGGCTAGGGTTAGGGTTAGGGGACGGGGACGGTTTAGGGTCCAGGTGAGGGTACGACAACGGTTTAGGGGGAGCGTACGTGTGAGGGCGCGGGTTAGTGTGAGCATACGGGTTAGGATTAGGGGACGGGTTAGGGGAAGGCTTCAGGGAAGGGTTAGCGTTAGGGTTCGGGCTAGGGTTAGGGTTAGGGGACGGGGACGGTTTAGGGTCCAGGTGAGGGTACGACAACGGTTTAGGGGGAGCGTACGTGTGAGGGCGCGGGTTAGTGTGAGCGTACGGGTTAGGATTAGGGGACGGGTGAGGGGAAGGCTTCGGGGAAGGGTTAGGGTTAGGGTTCGGGCTAGGGTTAGGGTTAGGGGACGGGGACGGTTTAGGGTCCAGGTGAGGGTCCGACAACGGTTTAGGGGGAGCGTACGTGTGAGGGCGCGGGTTAGTGTGAGCGTACGGGTTAGGATTAGGGGACGGGTGAGGGGAAGGCTTCGGGGAAGGGTTAGGGTTAGGGTTCGGGCTAGGGTTAGGGTTAGGGGACGGGGACGGTTTAGGGTCCAGGTGAGGGTACGACAACGGTTTAGGGGGAGCGTACGTGTGAGGGCGCGGGTCAGTGTGAGCGTACGGGTTAGGATTAGGGGACGGGTGAGGGGAAGGCTTCGGGGCAGGGTTAGGGTTAGGGTTCGGGCTAGGGTTAGGGTTAGGGGACGGGGACGGTTTAGGGTCCAGGTGAGGGTACGACAACGGTTTAGGGTGAGCGTACGTGTGAGGGCGCGGGTTAGTGTGAGCGTACGGGTTAGGATTAGGGGACGGGTGAGGGGAAGGCTTCGGGGAAGGGTTAGGGTTAGGGTTCGGGCTAGGGTTAGGGTTAGGGGACGGGGACGGTTTAGGGTCCAGGTGAGGGTCCGACAACGGTTTAGGGGGAGCGTACGTGTGAGGGCGCGGGTTAGTGTGAGCGTACGGGTTAGGATTAGGGGACGGGTGAGGGGAAGGCTTCGGGGAAGGGTTAGGGTTAGGGTTCGGGCTAGGGTTAGGGTTAGGGGACGGGAAAGATTTAGGGTCCAGGTGAGGGTCCGACAACGATTTAGGGGGAGCGTACGTGTGAGGGCGCGGGTTAGTGTGAGAGTATGGGTTAGGATTAGGGGACGGGTGAGGGGAAGGCTTCGGGGAAGGGTTAGGGTTAGGGTTCGGGCTAGGGTTAGGGTTAGGGGACGGGGACGGTTTAGGGTCCAGGTGAGGGTCCGACAACGGTTTAGGGGGAGCGTACGTGTGAGGGCGCGGGTTAGTGGGAGCGTACGGGTTAGGATTAGGGGACGGGTGAGGGGAAGGCTTCGGGGAAGTGTTAGGGTTAGGGTTCGGGCTAGGGTTAGGGTTAGGGGACGGGGACGGTTTAGGGTCCAGGTGAGGGTACGACAACGGTTTAGGGGGAGCGTACGTGTGAGGGCGCGGGTTAGTGTGAGCGTACGGGTTAGGATTAGGGGACGGGTGAGGGGAAGGCTTCGGGGAAGGGTTAGGGTTAGGGTTCGGGCTAGGGTTAGGGTTAGGGGACGGGGACGGTTTAGGGTCCAGGTGAGGGTACGACAACGGTTTAGGGGGAGCGTACGTGTGAGGGCGCGGGTTAGTGTGAGCGTACGGGTTAGGATTAGGGGACGGGTGAGGGGAAGGCTTCGGGGAAGGGTTAGGGTTAGGGTTCGGGCTAGGGTTAGGGTTAGGGGACGGGGACGGTTTAGGGTCCAGGTGAGGGTACGACAACGGTTTAGGGGGAGCGTACGTGTGAGGGCGCGGGTTAGTGTGAGCATACGGGTTAGGATTAGGGGACGGGTTAGGGGAAGGCTTCAGGGAAGGGTTAGCGTTAGGGTTCGGGCTAGGGTTAGGGTTAGGGGACGGGGACGGTTTAGGGTCCAGGTGAGGGTACGACAACGGTTTAGGGGGAGCGTACGTGTGAGGGCGCGGGTTAGTGTGAGCGTACGGGTTAGGATTAGGGGACGGGTGAGGGGAAGGCTTCGGGGAAGGGTTAGGGTTAGGGTTCGGGCTAGGGTTAGGGTTAGGGGACGGGGACGGTTTAGGGTCCAGGTGAGGGTCCGACAACGGTTTAGGGGGAGCGTACGTGTGAGGGCGCGGGTTAGTGTGAGCGTACGGGTTAGGATTAGGGGACGGGTGAGGGGAAGGCTTCGGGGAAGGGTTAGGGTTAGGGTTCGGGCTAGGGTTAGGGTTAGGGGACGGGGACGGTTTAGGGTCCAGGTGAGGGTACGACAACGGTTTAGGGGGAGCGTACGTGTGAGGGCGCGGGTCAGTGTGAGCGTACGGGTTAGGATTAGGGGACGGGTGAGGGGAAGGCTTCGGGGCAGGGTTAGGGTTAGGGTTCGGGCTAGGGTTAGGGTTAGGGGACGGGGACGGTTTAGGGTCCAGGTGAGGGTACGACAACGGTTTAGGGTGAGCGTACGTGTGAGGGCGCGGGTTAGTGTGAGCGTACGGGTTAGGATTAGGGGACGGGTGAGGGGAAGGCTTCGGGGAAGGGTTAGGGTTAGGGTTCGGGCTAGGGTTAGGGTTAGGGGACGGGGACGGTTTAGGGTCCAGGTGAGGGTCCGACAACGGTTTAGGGGGAGCGTACGTGTGAGGGCGCGGGTTAGTGTGAGCGTACGGGTTAGGATTAGGGGACGGGTGAGGGGAAGGCTTCGGGGAAGGGTTAGGGTTAGGGTTCGGGCTAGGGTTAGGGTTAGGGGACGGGAAAGATTTAGGGTCCAGGTGAGGGTCCGACAACGATTTAGGGGGAGCGTACGTGTGAGGGCGCGGGTTAGTGTGAGAGTATGGGTTAGGATTAGGGGACGGGTGAGGGGAAGGCTTCGGGGAAGGGTTAGGGTTAGGGTTCGGGCTAGGGTTAGGGTTAGGGGACGGGGACGGTTTAGGGTCCAGTTGAGGGTACGACAACGGTTTAGGGGGAGCGTACGTGTGAGGGCACGGGTTAGTGTGAGCGTACGGGTTAGGATTAGGGGACGGGTGAGGGGAAGGCTTCGGGGAAGGGTTAGGGTTAGGGTTCGGGCTAGGGTTAGGGTTAGGGGACGGTGACGGTTCAGGGTCCAGGTGAGGGTACGACAACGGTTTAGGGGGAGCGTACGTGTGAGGGCGCGAGTTAGTGTGAGCGTAAGGGTTAGGATTAGGGGACGGGTGAGGGGAAGGCTTCGGGGAAGGGTTAGGGTTAGGGTTCGGGCTAGGGTTAGGGTTAGGGGACGGGGACGGTTTAGGGTCCAAGTGAGGGTACGACAACGGTTTAGGTGGTGCGTACGTGTGAGGGCGCGGGTTAGTGTGAGCGTACGGGTTAGGATTAGGGGATGGGTGAGGGGAAGACTTCGGGGAAGGGTTAGGGTTAGGGTTCGGGCTAGGGTTAGAGTTAGGGGACGGGGACGGTTTAGGGTCCAGGTGAGGGTACGACAACGGTTTAGGGGGAGCGTACGTGTGAGGGCACGGGTTAGTGTGAGCGTACGGGTTAGGATTAGGGGACGGGTGAGGGGAAGGCTTCGGGGAAGGGTTAGGGTTAGGGTTCGGGCTAGGGTTAGGGTTAGGGGACGGGGACGGTTTAGGGTCCAGTTGAGGGTACGACAACGGTTTAGGGGGAGCGTACGTGTGAGGGCACGGGTTAGTGTGAGCGTACGGGTTAGGATTAGGAGACGGGTGAGGGGAAGGCTTCGGGGAAGGGTTAGGGTTAGGGTTCGGGCTAGGGTTAGGGTTAGGGGACGGGGACGGTTTAGGGTCCAGGTGAGGGTACGACAATGGTTTAGGCGGAGCGTACGTGTGAGGGCGCGGGTTAGTGTGATCGTACGGGTTAGGATTAGGGGACAGGTGAGGGGAAGGCTTCGGGGAAGGGTTAGGGTTCGGGCTAGGGTTAGGGTTAGGGGACGGGGACGGTTTAGGGTCCAGGTGAGGGTACGACAACGGTTTAGGGGGAGCGTACGTGTGAGGGCGCGGGTTAGTGTGAGCGTACGGGTTAGGATTAGGGGACGGGTGAGGGGAAGGCTTCGGGGAAGGTTTAGGGTTAGGGTTCGGGCTAGGGTTAGGGTTAGGGGACGGGGACGGTTTAGGGTCCAGGTGAGGGTACGACAACGGTTTAGGGGTAGCGTACGTGTGAAGGCGCGGGTTAGTTTGAGCGTACGGGTTAGGATTAGGGGACGGGTGAGGGGAAGGCTTCGGGGAAGGGTTAGGGTTAGGGTTCGGGCTAGGGTTAGGGTTAGGGGACGGGGACGGTTTAGGGTCCAGGTGAGGGTCCGACAACGGTTTAGGGGGAGCGTACGTGTGAGGGCGCGGGTTAGTGTGAGCGTACGGGTTAGGATTAGGGGACGGGTGAGGGGAAGGCTTCGGGGAAGGGTTAGGGATAGGGTTCGGGCTAGGGTTAGGGTTAGGGGACGGGGACGGTTTAGGGTCCAGGTGAGGGTACGACAACGGTTTAGGGGGAGCGTACGTGTGAGGGCGCGGGTTAGTGTGAGCGTACGGGTTAGGATTAGGGGACGGGTGAGGGGAAGGCTTCGGGGCAGGGTTAGGGTTAGGGTTCGGGCTAGGGTTAGGGTTAGGGGACGGGGACGGTTTAGGGTCCAGGTGAGGGTCCGACAACGGTTTAGGGGGAGCGTACGTGTGAGGGCGCGGGTTAGTGTTAGGGTACGGGTTAGGATTAGGGGACGGGTGAGGGGAAGGCTTCGGGGAAGGGTTAGGGTTAGGGTTCGGGCTAGGGTTAGGGTTAGGGGACGGGGACGGTTTAGGGTCCAGGTGAGGGTACGACAACGGTTTAGGGGGAGCGTACGTGTGAGGGCGCGGGTTAGTGTGAGCGTACGGGTTAGGATTAGGGGACGGGTGAGGGGAAGGCTTCGGGGAAGGGTTAGGGCTAGGGTTCAGGCTAGGTTTAGGGTTAGGGGACGGGGACGGTTTAGGGTCCAGGTGAGGGTACGACAACGGTTTAGGGGGAGCGTACGTGTGAGGGCGCGGGTTAGTGTGAGCGTACGGGTTAGGATTAGGGGACGGGTGAGGGGAAGGCTTCGGGGAAGGGTTAGGTTTAGGGTTCGGGCTAGGGTTAGGGTTAGGGGATGGGGACGCTTTAGGGTCCAGGTGAGGGTCCGACAATGGTTTAGGGGGAGCGTACGTGTGAGGGCGCGGGTTAGTGTGAGCGTACGGGTTAGGATTAGGGGACGGGTGAGGGGAAGGCTTCGGGGAAGGGTTAGGGTTAGGGTTCGGGCTAGGGTTAGGGTTAGGGGACGGGGACGGTTTAGGGTCCAGGTGAGGGTACGACAACGGTTTAGGGGGAGCGTACGTGTGAGGGCACGGGTTAGTGTGAGCGTACGGGTTAGGATTAGGGGACGGGTGAGGGGAAGGCTTCGGGGAAGGGTTAGGGTTAGGGTTCGGGCTAGGGTTAGGGTTAGGGGACGGGGACGGTTTAGGGTCCAGGTGAGGGTACGACAACGGTTAAGGGGGAGCGTATGTGTGAGGGCGCGGGTTAGTGTGAGCGTACGGGTTAGGATTAGGGGACGGGTGAGGGGAAGGCTTCGGGGAAGGGTTAGGGTTAGGGTTCGGGCTAGGGTTAGGGTTAGGGGACGGGGACGGTTTAGGGTCCAGGTGAGGGTACGACAACGGTTTAGGGGGAGCGTATGTGTGAGGGCACGGGTTAGTGTGAGCGTACGGGTTAGGATTAGGGGACGGGTGAGGGGAAGGCTTCGGGGAAGGGTTAGGGATAGGGTTCGGGCTAGGGTTAGGGTTAGGGGACGGGGACGGTTTAGGGTCCAGGTGAGGGTACGACAACGGTTTAGGGGGAGCGTACGTGTGAGGGCGCGGGTTAGTGTGAGAGTACGGGTTAGGATTAGGGGACAGGTGAGGGGAAGGCTTCGGGGAAGGGTTAGGTTTAGGGTTCGGGCTAGGGTTAGGGTTAGGGGACGGGGACGGTTTAGGGTCCAGGTGAGGGTCCGACAACGGTTTAGGGGGAGCGTACGTGTGAGGGCGCGGGTTAGTGGGAGCGTACGGGTTAGGATTAGGGGACGGGTGAGGGGAAGGCTTCGGGGCAGTGTTAGGGTTAGGGTTCGGGCTAGGGTTAGGGTTAGGGGACGGGGACGGTTTAGGGTCCAGGTGAGGGTACGACAACGGTTTAGGGGGAGCGTACGTGTGAGGGCGCGGGTTAGTGTGAGCGTACGGGTTAGGATTAGGGGACGGGTGAGGGGAAGGCTTCGGGGAAGGGTTAGGGTTAGGGTTCGGGCTAGGGTTAGGGTTAGGGGACGGGGACGGTTTAGGGTCCAGGTGAGGGTACGACAACGGTTTAGGGGGAGCGTACGTGTGAGGGCGCGGGTTAGTGTGAGCGTACGGGTTAGGATTAGGGGACGGGTGAGGGGAAGGCTTCGGGGAAGGGTTAGGGTTAGGGTTCGGGCTAGGGTTAGGGTTAGGGGACGGGGACGGTTTAGGGTCCAGGTGAGGGTACGACAACGGTTTAGGGGGAGCGTACGTGTGAGGGCGCGGGTTAGTGTGAGCATACGGGTTAGGATTAGGGGACGGGTTAGGGGAAGGCTTCAGGGAAGGGTTAGCGTTAGGGTTCGGGCTAGAGTTAGGGTTAGGGGACGGGGACGGTTTAGGGTCCAGGTGAGGGTACGACAACGGTTTAGGGGGAGCGTACGTGTGAGGGCGCGGGTTAGTGTGAGCGTACGGGTTAGGATTAGGGGACGGGTGAGGGGAAGGCTTCGGGGAAGGGTTAGGGTTAGGGTTCGGGCTAGGGTTAGGGTTAGGGGACGGGGACGGTTTAGGGTCCAGGTGAGGGTCCGACAACGGTTTAGGGGGAGCGTACGTGTGAGGGCGCGGGTTAGTGTGAGCGTACGGGTTAGGATTAGGGGACGGGTGAGGGGAAGGCTTCGGGGAAGGGTTAGGGTTAGGGTTCGGGCTAGGGTTAGGGTTAGGGGACGGGGACGGTTTAGGGTCCAGGTGAGGGTACGACAACGGTTTAGGGGGAGCGTACGTGTGAGGGCGCGGGTCAGTGTGAGCGTACGGGTTAGGATTAGGGGACGGGTGAGGGGAAGGCTTCGGGGAAGTGTTAGGGTTAGGGTTCGGGCTAGGGTTAGGGTTAGGGGACGGGGACGGTTTACGGTCCAGGTGAGGGTACGACAATGGTTTAGGGGGAACGTACGGGTGAGGGCGCGGGTTAGTTTGAGCGTACGGGTTAGGATTAGGGGACGGGTGAGGGGAAGGCTTCGGGGAAGGGTTAGGGTTAGGGTTCGGGCTAGGTTTAGGGTTAGGGGACGGGGACGGTTTAGGGTCCAGGTGAGGGTACGACAACGGTTTAGGGGGAGCGTACGTGTGAGGGCGCGGGTTACTGTGAGCGTACGGGTTAGGATTAGGGGACGGGTGAGGGGAAGGCTTCGGGGAAGGGTTAGGGTTAGGGTTCGGGCTAGGGTTAGGGTTAGGGGACGGGGACGGTTTAGGGTCCAGGTGAGGGTACGACAACGGTTTAGGGGGAGCGTACGTGTGAGGGCGCGGGTTAGTGTGAGCGTACGGGTTAGGATTAGGGGACGGTTGAGGGGAAGGCTTCGGGGAAGGGTTAGGGTTCGGGCTAGGGTTAGGGTTAGGGGACGGGGACGGTTTAGGGTCCAGGTGAGGGTACAACAACGGTTTATGGGGAGCGTACGTGTGAGGGCGCGGGTTAGTGTGAGCGTACGGTTTAGGATTAGGGGACAGGTGAGGGGAAGGCTTCGGGGAAGGGTTAGGGTTAGGGTTCGGGCTAGGGTTAGGGTTAGGGGACGGGGACGGTTTAGGGTCCAGGTGAGGGTCCGACAACGGTTTAGGGGGAGCGTACGTGTGATGGCGCCGGTTACTGTGAGCGTACGGGTTAGGATTAGGGGACGGGTGAGGGGAAGGCTTCGGGGAAGGGTTAGGGTTAGGGTTCGGGCTAGGGTTAGGGTTAGGGGACGGTGACGGTTCAGGGTCCAGGTGAGGGTACGACAACGGTTTAGGGGGAGCGTACGTGGGAGGGCGCGGGTTAGTGTGAGCGTACGGTTTAGGATTAGGGGACAGGTGAGGGGAAGGCTTCGGGGAAGGGTTAGGGTTAGGGTTCGGGCTAGGGTTAGGGTTAGGGGACGGTGACGGTTCAGGGTCCAGGTGAGGGTACGACAACGGTTTAGGGGGAGCGTATGTGTGAGGGCGCGAGTTAGTGTGAGCGTAAGGGTTAGGATTAGGGGACGGGTGAGGGGAAGGCTTCGGGGAAGGGTTAGGGTTAGGGTTCGGGCTAGGGTTAGGGGACGGGGACGGTTTAGGGTCCAAGTGAGGGTACGACAAAGGTTTAGGGGGTGCGTACGTGTGAGGGCGCGGGTTAGTGTGAGCGTACGGGTTAGGATTAGGGGATGGGTGAGGGGAAGACTTCGGGGAAGGGTTAGGGTTAGGGTTCGGGCTAGGGTTAGAGTTAGGGGACGGGGACGGTTTAGGGTCCAGGTGAGGGTACGACAACGGTTTAGGGGGAGCGTACGTGTGAGGGCACGGGTTAGTGTGAGCGTACGGGTTAGGATTAGGGGACGGGTGAGGGGAAGGCTTCGGGGAAGGGTTAGGGTTAGGGTTCGGGCTAGGGTTAGGGTTAGGGGACGGGGACGGTTTAGGGTCCAGTTGAGGGTACGACAACGGTTTAGGGGGAGCGTAC
Source organism: Leucopleurus acutus (assembly GCF_964270905.1). Taxonomy (NCBI): domain Eukaryota; kingdom Metazoa; phylum Chordata; class Mammalia; order Artiodactyla; family Delphinidae; genus Leucopleurus; species Leucopleurus acutus. The sequence goes on from NC_139162.1 coordinate 59,434,002, forward strand.
GTGTGAGGGCACGGGTTAGTGTGAGCGTACGGGTTAGGATTAGGAGACGGGTGAGGGGAAGGCTTCGGGGAAGGGTTAGGGTTAGGGTTCGGGCTAGGGTTAGGGTTAGGGGACGGGTACGGTTTAGGGTCCAGGTGAGGGTACGACAACGGTTTAGGCGGAGCGTACGTGTGAGGGCGCGGGTTAGTGTGAGCGTACGGGTTAGGATTAGGGGACAGGTGAGGGGAAGGCTTCGGGGAAGGGTTAGGGTTCGGGCTAGGGTTAGGGTTAGGGGACGGGGACGGTTTAGGGTCCAGGTGAGGGTACGACAACGGTTTAGGGGGAGCGTACGTGTGAGGGCGCGGGTTAGTGTGAGCGTACGGGTTAGGATTAGGGGACGTGTGAGGGGAAGGCTTCGGGGAAGTGTTAGGGTTAGGGTTCGGGCTAGGGTTAGGGTTAGGGGACGGGGACGGTTTAGGGTCCAGGTGAGGGTACGACAACGGTTTAGGGGGAGCGTACGTGTGAGGGCGCGGGTTAGTGTGAGCGTACGGGTTAGGATTAGGGGACGGGTGAGGGGAAGGCTTCGGGGAAGGGTTAGGGTTAGGGTTCGGGCTAGGGTTAGGGTTAGGGGACGGGGACGGTTTAGGGTCCAGGTGAGGGTACGCCAACGGTTTAGGGGGAGCGTACGTGTGAGGGCGCGGGTTAGTGTGAGCGTACGGGTTAGAATTAGGGGACGGGTGAGGGGAAGGCTTCGGGGAAGGGTTAGGGTTAGGGTTCGGGCTAGGGTTAGGGTTAGGGGAGGGGGACGGTTTAGGGTCCAGGTGAGGGTCCGACAACGGTTTAGGGGGAGCGTACGTGTGAGGGCGCGGGTTAGTGTTAGGGTACGGGTTAGGATTAGGGGACGGGTGAGGGGAAGGCTTCGGGGAAGGGTTAGGGTTAGGGTTCGGGCTAGGGTTAGGGTTAGGGGACGGGGACGGTTTAGGGTCCAGGTGAGGGTAGGACAACGATTTAGGGGGAACGTACGTGTGAGGGCGCGGGTAAGTGTGAGCGTACGGTTTAGGATTAAGGGACGGGTGAGGGGAAGGCTTCGGGGAAGCGTTAGTGTTAGGGTTCGGGCTAGGGTTAGGGTTAGGGGACGGGGACGGTTTAGGGTCCAGGTGAGGGTACGACAATGGTTTAGGCGGAGCGTACGTGTGAGGGCGCGGGTTAGAGTGAGCGTACGGGTTAGGATTAGGGGACGGGTGAGGGGAGGGCTTCGGGGAAGGGTTAGGGTTAGGGTTCAGGCTAGGGTTAGGGTTAGGGGACGGGGACGGTTTAGGGTCCAGGTGAGGGTACGACAACGGTTTAGGGGGAGCGTACGTGTGAGGGCGCGGGTTAGTGTGAGCGTACGGGTTAGGATTAGGGGACGGGTGAGGGGAAGGCTTCGGGGAAGGGTTAGGGTTAGGGTTCGGGCTAGGGTTAGGGTTAGGGGATGGGGACGGTTTAGGGTCCAGGTGAGGGTACGACAACGGTTTAGGGGGAGCGTACGTGTGAGGGCGCGGGTTAGTGTGAGCGTACGGGTTAGGATTAGGGGACGGGTGAGGGGAAGGCTTCGGGGAAGGGTTAGGGTTAGGGTTCGGGCTAGGGTTAGGGTTAGGGGACGGGGACGGTTTAGGGTCCAGGTGAGGGTAGGACAACGGTTTAGGGGGAGCGTACGTGTGAGGGCGCGGGTTAGTGTGAGCGTATGGGTTAGGATTAGGGGACGGGTGAGGGGAAGGCTTCGGGGAAGCGTTAGTGTTAGGGTTCGGGCTAGGGTTAGGGTTAGGGGACGGGGACGGTTTAGGGTCCAGGTGAGGGTACGACAATGGTTTAGGCGGAGCGTACGTGTGAGGGCGCGGGTTAGAGTGAGCATACGGATTAGGATTAGGGGACGGGTGAGGGGAAGGCTTCGGGGAAGTGTTAGGGTTAGGGTTCGGGCTAGGGTTAGGGTTAGGGGACAGGGACGTTTTAGGGAACAGGTGAGGGTACGACAACGGTTTAGGGGGAGCGTACGTGTGAGGGCGCGGGTTAGTGTGAGCGTACGGGTTAGGATTAGGGGACGGGTGAGGGGAAGGCTTCGGGGAAGGGTTAGGGTTAGGGTTCGGGCTAGGGTTAGGGTTAGGGGACGGGGACGGTTTAGGGTCCAGGTGAGGGTCCGATAACGGTTTAGGGGGAGCGTACGTGTGAGGGCGCGGGTTAGTGTGAGCGTACGGGTTAGGATTAGGGGACGGGTGAGGGGAAGGCTTCGGGGAAGGGTTAGGGTTAGGGTTCGGGCTAGGATTAGGGTTAGGGGACGGGGACGGTTTAGGGTCCAGGTGAGGGTACGACAACGGTTTAGGGGGAGCGTACGTGTGAGGGCGCGGGTTAGTGTGAGCGTACGGGTTAGGATTAGGGGACGGGTGAGGGGAAGGCTTCGGGGAAGGGTTAGGGTTAGGGTTCGGGCTAGGGTTAGGGTTAGGGGATGGGGACGGTTTAGGGTCCAGGTGAGGGTACGATAACGGTTTAGGGGGAGCGTACGTGTGAGGGCGCGGGTTAGTGTGAGCGTACGGGTTAGGATTAGGGGACGGGTGAGGGGAAGGCTTCGGGGAAGGGTTAGGGTTAGGGTTCGGGCTAGGTTTAGGGTTAGGGGACGGGGACGGTTTAGGGTCCAAGTGAGGGTAGGACAACGGTTTAGGGGGAGCGTACGTGTGAGGGCGCCGGTTAGTGTGAGCGTATGGGTTAGGATTAGGGGACGGGTGAGGGGAAGGCTTCGGGGAAGCGTTAGTGTTAGGGTTCGGGCTAGGGTTAGGGTTAGGGGACGGGGACGGTTTAGGGTCCAGGTGAGGGTACGACAATGGTTTAGGCGGAGCGTACGTGTGAGGGCGCGGGTTAGAGTGAGCATACGGATTAGGATTAGGGGACGGGTGAGGGGAAGGCTTCGGGGAAGTGTTAGGGTTAGGGTTCGGGCTAGGGTTAGGGTTAGGGGACAGGGACGTTTTAGGGAACAGGTGAGGGTACGACAACGGTTTAGGGGGAGCGTACGTGTGAGGGCGCGGGTTAGTGTGAGCGTACGGGTTAGGATTAGGGGACGGGTGAGGGGAAGGCTTCGGGGAAGGGTTAGGGTTAGGGTTCGGGCTAGGGTTAGGGTTAGGGGACGGGGACGGTTTAGGGTCCAGGTGAGGGTCCGATAACGGTTTAGGGGGAGCGTACGTGTGAGGGCGCGGGTTAGTGTGAGCGTACGGGTTAGGATTAGGGGACGGGTGAGGGGAAGGCTTCGGGGAAGGGTTAGGGTTAGGGTTCGGGCTAGGATTAGGGTTAGGGGACGGGGACGGTTTAGGGTCCAGGTGAGGGTACGACAACGGTTTAGGGGGAGCGTACGTGTGAGGGCGCGGGTTAGTGTGAGCGTACGGGTTAGGATTAGGGGACGGGTGAGGGGAAGGCTTCGGGGAAGGGTTAGGGTTAGGGTTCGGGCTAGGGTTAGGGTTAGGGGACGGGGACGGTTTAGGGTCCAGGTGAGGGTCCGACAACGGTTTAGGGGGAGCGTACGTGTGAGGGCGCGGGTTAGTGTGAGCGTACGGGTTAGGATTAGGGGACGGGTGGGGGGAAGGCTTCTGGGAAGGGTTAGGGTTAGGGTTCGGGCTAGGATTAGGGTTAGGGGACGGGGACGGTTTAGGGTCCAGGTGAGGGTACGACAACGGTTTAGGGGGAGCGTACGTGTGAGGGCGCGGGTTAGTGTGAGCGTACGGGTTAGGATTAGGGGACGGGTGAGGGGAAGGCTTCGGGGAAGGGTTAGGGTTAGGGTTCGGGCTAGGGTTAGGGTTAGGGGACGGGGACGGTTTAGGGTCCAGGTGAGGGTACGACAACGGTTTAGGGGGAGCATACGTGTGAGGGCGCGGGTTAGTGTGAGCGTACGTTTTAGGATTAGGGGACGGGTGAGGGGAAGGCTTCGGGGAAGCGTTAGTGTTAGGGTTCGGGCTAGGGTTAGGGTTAGGGGACGGGGACGGTTTAGGGTCCAGGTGAGGGTACGACAATGGTTTAGGCGGAGCGTACGTGTGAGGGCGCGGGTTAGAGTGAGCGTACTGGTTAGGATTAGGGGACGGGTGAGGGGAGGGCTTCGGGGAAGGGTTAGGGTTTCGGTTCAGGCTAGGGTTAGGTTTAAGGGACGGGGACGGTTTAGGGTCCAGGTGAGGGTACGACAACGGTTTAGGGGGAGCGTACGTGTGAGGGCGCGGGTTAGTGTGAGCGTACGGGTTAGGATTAGGGGACGGGTGAGGGGAAGGCTTCGCGGAAGGGTTAGGGTTAGGGTTCGGGCTAGGGTTAGGGTTAGGGGATGGGGACTGTTTAGGGTCCAGGTGAGGGTACGACAACGGTTTAGGGGGAGCGTACGTGTGAGGGCGCGGGTTAGTGTGAGCGTACGGGTTAGGATTAGGGGACGGGTGAGGGGAAGGCTTCGGGGAAGGGTTAGGGTTAGGGTTCGGGCTAGGGTTAGGGTTAGGGGACGGGGACGGTTTAGGGTCCAGGTGAGGGTAGGACAACGGTTTAGGGGGAGCGTACGTGTGAGGGCGCGGGTTAGTGTGAGCGTATGGGTTAGGATTAGGGGACGGGTGAGGGGAAGGCTTCGGGGAAGCGTTAGTGTTAGGGTTCGGCCTAGGGTTAGGGTTAGGGGACGGGGACGGTTTAGGGTCCAGGTGAGGGTACGACAATGGTTTAGGCGGAGCGTACGTGTGAGGGCGCGGGTTAGAGTGAGCATACGGGTTAGGATTAGGGGACGGGTGAGGGGAAGGCTTCGGGGAAGTGTTAGGGTTAGGGTTCGGGCTAGGGTTAGGGTTAGGGGACAGGAACGTTTTAGGGAACAGGTGAGGGTACGACAATGGTTTAGGGGGAGCGTACGTGTGAGGGCGCGGGTTAGTGTGAGCGTACGGGTTAGGATTAGGGGACGGGTGAGGGGAAGGCTTCGGGGAAGGGTTAGGGTTAGGGTTCGGGCTAGGGTTAGGGTTAGGGGACGGGGACGGTTTAGGGTCCAGGTGAGGGTCCGACAACGGTTTAGGGGGAGCGTACGTGTGAGGGCGCGGGTTAGTGTGAGCGTACGGGTTAGGATTAGGGGACGGGTGGGGGAAGGCTTCGGGGAAGGGTTAGGGTTAGGGTTCGGGCTAGGATTAGGGTTAGGGGACGGGGACGGTTTAGGGTCCAGGTGAGGGTACGACAACGGTTTAGGGGGAGCGTACGTGTGAGGGCGCGGGTTAGTGTGAGCGTACGGGTTAGGATTAGGGGACGGGTGAGGGGAAGGCTTCGGGGAAGGGTTAGGTTTAGGGTTCGGGCTAGGGTTAGGGTTAGGGGACGGGGACGGTTTAGGGTCCAGGTGAGGGTACGACAACGGTTTAGGCGGAGCGTACGTGTGAGGGCGCGGGTTAGTGTGAGCGTACGGGTTAGGATTAGGGGACGGGTGAGGGGAAGGCTTCGGGGAAGGGTTTGGGTTAGGGTTCGGGCTAGGGTTAGGGTTAGGGGACGGGGACGGTTTAGTGTCCATGTGAGGGTACGACAACGTTTTAGGGGGAGCGTACGTGTGAGGGCGCGGGTCAGTGTGAGCGTACGGGTTAGGATTAGGGGACGGGTGAGGGGAAGGCTTCGGGGAAGGGTTAGGGTTAGGGTTCGGGCTAGGGTTAGGGTTAGGGGACGGGGACGGTTTAGGGTCCAGGTGAGGGCACGACAACGGTTTAGGGGGAGCGTACGTGTGAGGGCGCGGGTTAGTGTGAGCGTAGGGGTTAGGATTAGGGGACGGGTGAGGGGAAGGCTTCGGGGAAGGGTTAGGGTTAGGGTTCGGGCTAGGGTTAGGTTTAGGGGAGGGGGACGGTTTAGGGTCCAGGTGAGGGTCCGACAACGGTTTAGGGGGAGCGTACGTGTGAGGGCGCGGGTTAGTGTTAGGGTACAGGTTAGGATTAGGGGACGGGTGAGGGGAAGGCTTCGGGGAAGGGTTAGGGTTAGGGTTCGGGCTAGGGTTAGGGTTAGGGCACGGGGACGGTTTAGGGTCCAGGTGAGGGTAGGACAACGGTTTAGGGGGAGCGTACGTGTGAGGGCACGGGTTAGTGTGAGCGTACGGTTTAGGATTAGGGGACGGGTGAGGGGAAGGCTTCGGGGAAGCGTTAGTGTTAGGGTTCGGGCTAGGGTTAGGGTTAGGGGACGGGGACGGTTTAGGGTCCAGGTGAGGGTACGACAATGGTTTAGGCGGAGCGTACGTGTGAGGGCGCGGGTTAGAGTGAGCGTACGGGTTAGGATTAGGGGACGGGTGAGGGGAGGGCTTCGGGGAAGGGTTAGGGTTTCTGTTCAGGCTAGGGTTAGGGTTAGGGGACAGGGACGGTTTAGGGTCCAGGTGAGGGTACGACAACGGTTTAGGGGGAGCGTACGTGTGAGGGCGCGGGTTAGTGTGAGCGTACGGGTTAGGATTAGGGGACGGGTGAGGGGAAGGCTTCGGGGAAGGGTTAGTGTTAGGGTTCGGGCTAGGGTTAGGGTTAGGGGACGGGGACGGTTTAGGGTCCAGGTGAGGGTACGACAACGGTTTAGGGGGAGCGTACGTGTGAGGGCGCGGGTTAGTGTGAGCGTACGGGTTAGGATTAGGGGACGGGTGAGGGGAAGGCTTCGGGGAAGGTTTAGGGTTAGGGTTCGGGCTAGGGTTAGGGTTAGGGGACGGGGACGGTTTAGGGTCCAGGTGAGGGTAGGATAACGGTTTAGGGGGAGCGTACGTGTGAGGGCGCGGGTTAGTGTGAGCGTATGGGTTAGGATTAGGGGACGGGTGAGGGGAAGGCTTCGGGGAAGCGTTAGTGTTAGGGTTCGGGCTAGGGTTAGGGTTAGGGGACGGGGACGGTTTAGGGTCCAGGTGAGGGTACGACAATGGTTTAGGCGGAGCGTACGTGTGAGGGCGCGGGTTAGAGTGAGCGTACGGGTTAGGATTAGGGGACGGGTGAGGGGAAGGCTTCGGGGAAGTGTTAGGGTTAGGGTTCGGGCTAGGGTTAGGGTTAGGGGACAGGGACGTTTTAGGGAACAGGTGAGGGTACGACAACGGTTTAGGGGGAGTGTACGTGTGAGGGCGCGGGTTAGTGTGAGCGTACGGGTTAGGATTAGGGGACGGGTGAGGGGAAGGCTTCGGGGAAGGGTTAGGGTTAGGGTTCGGGCTAGGGTTAGGGTTAGGGGACGGGGACGGTTTAGGGTCCAGGTGAGGGTCCGACAACGGTTTAGGGGGAGCGTACGTGTGAGGGCGCGGGTTAGTGTGAGCGTACGGGTTAGGTTTAGGGGACGGGTGAGGGGAAGGCTTCGGGGAAGGGTTAGGGTTAGGGTTCGGGCTAGGATTAGGGTTAGGGGACGGGGACGGTTTACGGTCCAGGTGAGGGTACGACAACGGTTTAGGGGGAGCGTACGTGTGAGGGCGCGGGTTAGTGTGAGCGTACGGGTTAGGATTAGGGGACGGGTGAGGGGAAGGCTTCGGGGAAGGGTTAGGATTAGGGTTCGGGCTAGGGTTAGGGTTAGGGGACGGGGACGGTTTAGGGTCCAGGTGAGGGTACGACAACGGTTTAGGGGGAGCGTATGTGTGAGGGCGCGGGTTAGGGTGAGCGTACGGGTTAGGATTAGGGGACGGGTGAGGGGAAGACTTCGGGGAAGGGTTAGGGTTAGGGTTCGGGCTAGGGTTAGGGTTAGGGGACGGGGACGGTTTAGGGTCCAGGTGAGGGTACGACAACGGTTTAGGGGGAGCGTACGTGTGAGGGCACGGGTTAGTGTGAGCGTACGGGTTAGGATTAGGGGACGGGTGAGGGGAAGGCTTCGGGGAAGGGTTAGGGATAGGGTTCGGGCTAGGGTTAGGGTTAGGGGAGGGGGACGGTTTAGGGTCCAGGTGAGGGTCCGACAACGGTTTAGGGGGAGCATACGTGTGAGGGCGCGGGTTAGTGTTAGGGTACGGGTTAGGATTAGGGGACGGGTGAGGGGAAGGCTTCGGGGAAGGGTTAGGGTTAGGGTTCGGGCTAGGGTTAGGGTTAGGGGACGGGGACGGTTTAGGGTCCAGGTGAGGGTAGGACCACGGTTTAGGGGGAGCGTACGTGTGAAGGCGCGGGTTAGTGTGAGCGTACGGGTTAGGATTAGGGGACGGGTGAGGGGAAGGCTTCGGGGAAGCGTTAGTGTTAGGGTTCGGGCTAGGGTTAGGGTTAGGGGACGGGGACGGTTTAGGGTCCAGGTGAGGGTACGACAATGGTTTAGGCGGAGCGTACGTGTGAGGGCGCGGGTGAGAGTGAGCGTACGGGTTAGGATTAGGGGACGGGTGAGGGGAAGGCTTCGGGGAAGGGTTAGGGTTAGGGTTCGGGCTAGGGTTAGGGTTAGGGGACGGGGACGGTTTAGGGTCAAGGTGAGGGTCCGACAACGGTTTAGGGGGAGCGTACGTGTGAGGGCGCGGGTTAGTGTGAGCGTACGGGTTAGGATTAGGGGACGGGTGAGGGGAAGGCTTCGGGGAAGTGTTAGGGTTAGGGTTCGGGCTAGGGTTAGGGTTAGGGGACGGGGACGGTTTAGGGTCCAGGTGAGGGTACGACAACGGTTTAGGGGGAGCGTACGTGTGAGGGCGCGGGTTAGTGTGAGCGTACGGGTTAGGATTAGGGGACGGGTGAGGGGAAGGCTTCGGGGAAGGGTTAGGGTTAGGGTTCGGGCTAGGGTTAGGGTTAGGGGACGGGGACGGTTTAGGGTCCAGGTGAGGGTACGCCAACGGTTTAGGGGGAGCGTACGTGTGAGGGCGTGGGTTAGTGTGAGCGTACGGGTTAGGATTAGGGGACGGGTGAGGGGAAGGCTTCGGGGAAGGGTTAGGGTTAGGGTTCGGGCTAGGGTTAGGTTTAGGGGAGGGGGACGGTTTAGGGTCCAGGTGAGGGTCCGACAACGGTTTAGGGGGAGCGTACGTGTGAGGGCGCGGGTTAGTGTTAGGGTACGGGTTAGGATTAGGGGACGTGTGAGGGGAAGGCTTCGGGGAAGGGTTAGGGTTAGGGTTCGGGCTAGGGTTAGGGTTAGGGGACGGGGACGGTTTAGGGTCCAGGTGAGGGTAGGACAACGGTTTAGGGGGAGGGTACGTGTGAGGGCGCGGGTTAGTGTGAGCGTACGGTTTAGGATTAGGGGACGGGTGAGGGGAAGGCTTCGGGGAAGCGTTTGTGTTAGGGTTCGGGCTAGGGTTAGGGTTAGGGGACGGGGACGGTTTAGGGTCCAGGTGAGGGTACGACAATGGTTTAGGCGGAGCGTACGTGTGAGGGCGCGGGTTAGAGTGAGCGTACGGGTTAGGATTAGGGGACGGGTGAGGGGAGGGCTTCGGGGAAGGGTTAGGGTTTCGGTTCAGGCTAGGGTTAGGGTTAGGGGACAGGGACGGTTTAGGGTCCAGGTGAGGGTACGACAACGGTTTAGGGGGAGCGTACGTGTGAGGGCGCGGGTTAGTGTGAGCGTACGGGTTAGGATTAGGGGACGGGTGAGGGGAAGGCTTCGGGGAAGGGTTAGGGTTAGGGTTCGGGCTAGGGTTAGGGTTAGGGGACGGGGACGGTTTAGGGTCCAGGTGAGGGTAGGACAACGGTTTAGGGGGAGCGTACGTGTGAGGGCGCGGGTTAGTGTGAGCGTATGGGTTAGGATTAGGGGACGGGTGAGGGGAAGGCTTCGGGGAAGCGTTAGTGTTAGGGTTCGGGCTAGGGTTAGGGTTAGGGGACGGGGACGGTTTAGGGTCCAGCTGAGGGTACGACAATGGTTTAGGCGGAGCGTACGTGTGAGGGCGCGGGTTAGAGTGAGCGTACGGGTTAGGATTAGGGGACGGGTGAGGGGAAGGCTTCGGGGAAGTGTTAGGGTTAGGGTTCGGGCTAGGGTTAGGGTTAGGGGACAGGGACGTTTTAGGGAACAGGTGAGGGTACGACAACGGTTTAGGGGGAGCGTACGTGTGAGGGCGTGGGTTAGTGTGAGCGTACGGGTTAGGATTAGGGGACGGGTGAGGGGAAGGCTTCGGGGAAGGGTTAGGGTTAGGGTTCGGGCTAGGGTTAGGGTTAGGTGACGGGGACGGTTTAGGGTCCAGGTGAGGGTCCGACAACGGTTTAGGGGGAGCGTACGTGTAAGGGCGCGGGTTAGTGTGAGCGTACGGGTTAGGATTAGGGGACGGGTGAGGGGAAGGCTTCGGGGAAGGGTTAGGGTTAGGGTTCGGGCTAGGATTAGGGTTAGGGGACGGGGACGGTTTAGGGTCCAGGTGAGGGTACGACAACGGTTTAGGGGGAGCGTACGTGTGAGGGCGCGGGTTAGTGTGAGCGTACGGGTTAGGATTAGGGGACGGGTGAGGGGAAGGCTTCGGGGAAGGGTTAGGTTTAGGGTTCGGGCTAGGGTTAGGGTTAGGGGACGGGGACGGTTTAGGGTCCAGGTGAGGGTACGACAACGGTTTAGGCGGAGCGTACGTGTGAGGGCGCGGGTTAGTGTGAGCGTACGGGTTAGGATTAGGGGACGGGTGAGGGGAAGGCTTCGGGGAAGGGTTTGGGTTAGGGTTCGGGCTAGGGTTAGGGTTAGGGGACGGGGACGGTTTAGTGTCCAGGTGAGGGTACGACAACGTTTTAGGGGGAGCGTTCGTGTGAGGGCGCGGGTCAGTGTGAGCGTACGGGTTAGGATTAGGGGACGGGTGAGGGGAAGGCTTCGGGGAAGGGTTAGGGTTAGGGTTCGGGTTAGGGTTAGGGTTAGGGGACGGGGACGGTTTAGGGTCCAGGTGAGCGCACGACAACGGTTTAGGGGGAGCGTACGTGTGAGGGCGCGGGTTAGTGTGAGCGTAGGGGTTAGGATTAGGGGACGGGTGAGGGGAAGGCTTCGGGGAAGTGTTAGGGTTAGGGTTCGGGCTAGGGTTAGGGTTAGGGGACAGGGACGTTTTAGGGAACAGGTGAGGGTACGACAACGGTTTAGGCGGAGCGTACGTGTGAGGGTGCGGGTTAGTGTGAGCGTACGGGTTAGGATTAGGGGACGGGTGAGGGGAAGGCTTCGGGGAAGGGTTGGGGTTAGGGTTCGGGCTAGGGTTAGGTTTAGGGGACGGGGACGGTTTAGGGTCCAGGTGAGGGTACGCCAACGGTTTAGGGGGAGCGTACGTGTGAGGGCGCAGGTTAGTGTGAGCGTACGGGTTAGGATTAGGGGACGGGTGAGGGGAAGGCTTCGGGGAAGGGTTAGTGTTAGGGTTCGGGCTAGGGTTAGGGTTAGGGGACGGGGACCGTTTAGGGTCCAGGTGAGGGTACGACAACGGTTTAGGGGGAGCGTATGTGTGAGGGCGCGGGTTAGGGTGAGCGTACGTGTTAGGATTAGGGGACGGGTGAGGGGAAGGCTTCGGGGAAGGGTTAGGGTTAGGTTTCGGGCTAGGGTTAGGGTTAGGGGACGGGGACGGTTTAGGGTCCAGGTGAGGGTACGACAACGGTTTAGGGGGAGCGTACGTGTGAGGGCACGGGTTAGTGTGAGCGTACGGGTTAGGATTAGGGGACGGGTGAGGGGAAGGCTTCGGGGAAGGGTTAGGGATAGGGTTCGGGCTAGGGTTAGGGTTAGGGGACGGGGACGGTTTAGGGTCCAGGTGAGGGTACGAAAACGGTTTAGGGGGAGCGTACGTGTGAGGGGGCGGGTTAGTGTGAGCGTACGGGTTAGGATTAGGGGACGGGTGAGGGGAAGGCTTCGGGGAAGGGTTAGGTTTAGGGTTCGGGCTAGGGTTAGGGTTAGGGGACGGGGACGGTTTAGGGTCCAGGTGAGGGTACGATAACGGTTTAGGGAGAGCGTATGTGTGAGGGCGCGGGTTAGTGTGAGCGTACGGGTTAGGATTAGGGGACGGCTGAGGGGAAGGCTTCGGGGAAGTGTTAGGGTTAGGGTTCGGGCTAGGGTTAGGGTTAGGGGACGGGGACGGTTTAGGGTCCAGGTGAGGGTACAAGAACGGTTTAGGGGGAGCGTACATGTGAGGGCGCGGGTCAGTGTGAGCGTACGGGTTAGGATTAGGGGACGGGTGAGGGGAAGGCTTCGGGGAAGTGTTAGGGTTAGGGTTCGGGCTAGGGTTAGGGTTAGGGGACAGGGACGTTTTAGGGAACAGGTGAGGGTACGACAACGGTTTAGGCGGAGCGTACGTGTGAGGGCGCGGGTTAGTGTGAGCGTACGGGTTAGGATTAGGGGACGGGTGAGGGGAAGGCTTCGGGGAAGGGTTAGGGTTAGGGTTCGGGCTAGGGTTAGGGTTAGGGGACGGGGACGGTTTAGGGTCCAGGTGAGGGTAGGACAACGGTTTAGGGGGAGCGTACGTGTGAGGGCGCGGGTTAGTGTGAGCGTACGGGTTAGTATTAGGGGACGGGTGAGGGGAAGGCTTCGGGGAAGCGTTAGTGTTAGGGTTCGGGCTAGGGTTAGGGTTAGGGGACGGGGACGGTTTAGGGTCCAGGTGAGGGTACGACAATGGTTTAGGCGGAGCGTACGTGTGAGGGCGCGGGTGAGAGTGAGCGTACGGGTTAGGATTAGGGGACGGGTGAGGGGAGGGCTTCGGGGAAGGGTTAGGGTTTCGGTTCAGGCTAGGGTTAGGGTTAGGGGACGGGGACGGTTTAGGGTCCAGGTGAGGGTACGACAACGGTTTAGGGGGAGCGTACGTGTGAGGGCGCGGGTTAGTGTGAGCGTACGGGTTAGGATTAGGGGACGGGTGAGGGGAAGGCTTCGGGGAAGGGTTAGGGTTAGGGTTCGGGCTAGGGTTAGGGTTAGGGGACGGGGACGGTTTAGGGTCCAGGTGAGGGTACGACAACGGTTTAGGGGGAGCGTACGTGTGAGGGCGCGGGTTAGTGTGAGCGTACGGGTTAGGATTAGGGGACGGGTGAGGGGAAGGCTTCGGGGCAGGGTTAGGGTTAGGGTTCGGGCTAGGGTTAGGGTTAGGGGACGGGGACGGTTTAGGGTCCAGGTGAGGGTAAGACAACGGTTTAAGGGGAGCGTATGTGTGAGGGCGCGGGTTAGTGTGAGCGTACGGGTTAGGATTAGGGGACGGGTGAGGGGAAGGCTTCGGGGAAGGGTTAGGGTTAGGGTTCGGGCTAGGGTTAGGGTTAGGGGACGGGGACGGTTTAGGGTCCAGGTGAGGGTACGACAACGGTTTAGGGGGAGCGTACGTGTGAGGGCGCGGGTTAGTGTGAGCGTACGGGTTAGGATTAGGGGACGGGTGAGGGGAAGGCTTCGGGGAAGGGTTAGGGTTAGGGTTCGGGCTAGGGTTAGGGTTAGGGGACGGGGACGGTTTAGGGTCCAGGTGAGGGTACGACAACAGTTTAGGAGGAGCGTACATGTGAGGGCGCGGGTTAGTGTGAGCGTACGGGTTAGGATTAGGGGACGGGTGAGGGGAAGGCTTCGGGGAAGGGTTAGGGTTAGGGTTCGGGCTAGGGTTAGGGTTAGGGGACGGGGACGGTTTAGGGTCCAGGTGAGGGTACGACAACGGTTTAGGGGGAGCGTACGTGTGAGGGCGCGGGTTAGTGTGAGCGTACGGGTTAGGATTAGGGGACGGGTGAGGGGAAGGCTTCGGGGAAGGGTTAGGGTTAGGGTTCGGGCTAGGGTTAGGGTTAGGGGACAGGGACGGTTTAGGGTCCAGGTGAGGGTACGACAACGGTTTAGGGGGAGCGTACGTGTGAGGGCGCGGGTTAGTGTGAGCGTACGGGTTAGGATTAGGGGACGGGTGAGGGGAAGGCTTCGGGGAAGGGTTAGGGTTAGGGTTCGGGGTAGGGTTAGGGTTAGGGGACGGGGACGGTTTAGGGTCCAGGTGAGGGTACGACAACGGTTTAGGGGGAGCGTACGTGTGAGGGCGCGGGTTAGTGTGAGCGTACGGGTTAGGATTAGGGGACGGGTGAGGGGAAGGCTTCGGGGAAGGGTTAGGGTTAGGGTTCGGGGTAGGGTTAGGGTTAGGGGACGGGGACGGTTTAGGGTCCAGGTGAGGGTACGACAACGGTTTAGGGGGAGCGTACGTGTGAGGGCGCGGGTTAGTGTGAGCGTACGGGTTAGGATTAGGGGACGGGTGAGGGGAAGGCTTCGGGGAAGGGTTAGGGTTAGGGTTCGGGCTAGGGTTAGGGTTAGGGGACAGGGACGGTTTAGGGTCCAGGTGAGGGTACGACAACGGTTTAGGGGGAGCGTACGTGTGAGGGCGCGGGTTAGTGTGAGCGTACGGGTTAGGATTAGGGGACGGGTGAGGGGAAGGCTTCGGGGAAGGGTTAGGGTTAGGGTTCGGGGTAGGGTTAGGGTTAGGGGAGGGGGACGGTTTAGGGTCCAGGTGAGGGTCCGACAACGGTTTAGGGGGAGCGTACGTGTGAGGGCGCGGGTTAGTGTTAGGGTACGGGTTAGGATTAGGGGACGGATGAGGGGAAGGCTTCGGGGAAGGGTTAGGGTTAGGGTTCGGGCTAGGGTTAGGGTTAGGGGACGGGGACGGTTTAGGGTCCAGGTGAGTGTAGGACAACGGTTTAGGGGGAGCGTACGTGTGAGGGCGCGGGTTAGTGTGAGCGTACGGGTTAGGATTAGGGGACGGGTGAGGGGAAGGCTTCGGGGAAGCGTTAGTGTTAGGGTTCGGGCTAGGGTTAGGGTTAGGGGACGGGGACGGTTTAGGGTCCAGGTGAGGGTACGACAATGGTTTAGGCGGAGCGTACGTGTGAGGGCGCGGGTGAGAGTTAGCGTACGGGTTAGGATTAGGGGACGGGTGAGGGGAGGGCTTCGGGGAAGGGTTAGGGTTTCGGTTCAGGCTAGGGTTAGGGTTAGGGGACGGGGACGGTTTAGGGTCCAGGTGAGGGTACGACAACGGTTTAGGGGGAGCGTACGTGTGAGGGCGCGGGTTAGTGTGAGCGTACGGGTTAGGATTAGGGGACGGGTGAGGGGAAGGCTTCGGGGAAGGGTTAGGGTTAGGGTTCGGGCTAGGGTTAGGGTTAGGGGACGGGGACGGTTTAGGGTCCAGGTGAGGGTACGACAACAGTTTAGGGGGAGCGTACGTGTGAGGGCGCGGGTTAGTGTGAGCGTACGGGTTAGGATTAGGGGACGGGTGAGGGGAAGGCTTCGGGGAAGGGTTAGGGTTAGGGTTCGGGCTAGGGTTAGGGTTAGGGGACGGGGACGGTTTAGGGTCCAGGTGAGGGTACGACAACGGTTTAGGGGGAGCGTACGTGTGAGGGCGTGGGTTAGTGGGAGCGTACGGGTTAGGATTAGGGGACGGGTGAGGGGAAGGCTTTGGGGAAGTGTTAGGGTTAGGGTTCGGGCTAGGGTTAGGGTTAGGGGACGGGGACGGTTTAGGGTCCAGGTGAGGGTACGACAACGGTTTAGGGGGAGCGTACGTGTGAGGGCGCGGGTTAGTGGGAGCGTACGGGTTAGGATTAGGGGACGGGTGAGGGGAAGGCTTCGGGGAAGGGTTAGGGTTAGGGTTCGGGCTAGGGTTAGGGTTAGGTGACGGGGACGGTTTAGGGTCCAGGTGAGGGTACGACAACGGTTTAGGGGGAGCGTACGTGTGAGGGCGCGGGTTAGTGTGAGCGTACGGGTTAGGATTAGGGGACGGGTGAGGGGAAGGCTTCGGGGAAGGGTTAGGGTTAGGGTTCGGGCTAGGGTTAGGGTTAGGGGAGGGGGACGGTTTAGGGTCCAGGTGAGTGTACGACAACGGTTTAGGGGGAGCGTACGTGTGAGGGCGCGGGTTAGTGTGAGCGTACGGGTTAGGATTAGGGGACGGGTGAGGGGAAGGCTTCGGGGAAGGGTTAGGGTTAGGGTTCGGGCTAGGGTTAGGGTTAGGGGACGGGGACGGTTTAGGGTCCAGGTGAGGGTACGACAACGGTTTAGGGGGAGCGTACGTGTGAGGGCGCGGGTTAGTGTGAGCGTACGGGTTAGGATTAGGGGACGGGTGAGGGGAAGGCTTCGGGGAAGGGTTAGGGTTAGGGTTCGGGCTAGGGTTAGGGTTAGGGGACGGGGACGGTTTAGGTTCCAGGTGAGGGTACGACAACGGTTTAGGGGGAGCGTACGTGTGAGGGCGCGGGTTAGTGGGAGCGTACGGGTTAGGTTTAGGGGACGGGTGAGGGGAAGGCTTCGGGGAAGGGTTAGGGTTAGGGTTCGGGCTAGGGTTAGTGTTAGGGGACGGGGACGGTTTAGGGTCCAGGTGAGGGTACGACAACGGTTTAGGGGGAGCGTACGTGTGAGGGCGCGGTTTAGTGTGAGCGTACGGGTTAGGATTAGGGGACGGGTGAGGGGAAGGCTTCGGGGAAGGGTTAGGGTTAGGGTTCGGGCTAGGGTTAGGGTTAGGGGACGGGGACGGTTTAGGGTCCAGGTGAGGGTACGCCAACGGTTTAGGGGGAGCGTACGTGTGAGGGCGCGGGTTAGTGTGAGCGTACGGGTTAGGATTAGGGGACGGGTGAGGGGAAGGCTTCGGGGAAGGGTTAGGGTTAGGGTTCGGGCTAGGGTTTGGGTTAGGGGACAGGGACGGTTTAGGGTCCAGGTGAGAGTACGACAACGGTTTATGGGGAGCGTACGTGTGAGGGCGCGGGTTAGTGTGAGCGTACGGGTTAGGATTAGGGGACGGGTGAGGGGAAGGCTTCAGGGAAGGGTTAGGGTTAGGGTTCGGGCTAGGGTTAGGGTTAGGGGAGGGGGACGGTTTAGGGTCCAGGTGAGGGTCCGACAACGGTTTAGGGGGAGCGTACGTGTGAGGGCGCGGGTTAGTGTTAGGGTACGGGTTAGGATTAGGGGACGGATGAGGGGAAGGCTTCGGGGAAGGGTTAGGGTTAGGGTTCGGTCTAGGGTTAGGGTTAGGGGACGGGGACGGTTTAGGGTCCAGGTGAGGGTAGGACAACGGTTTAGGGGGAGCGTACGTGTGAGGGCGCGGGTTAGTGTGAGCGTACGGTTTAGGATTAGGGGACGGGTGAGGGGAAGGCTTCGGGGAAGCGTTAGTGTTAGGGTTCGGGCTAGGGTTAGGGTTAGGGGACGGGGACGGTTTAGGGTCCAGGTGAGGGTACGACAATGGTTTAGGCGGAGCGTACGTGTGAGGGCGCGGGTTAGAGTGAGCGTACGGGTTAGGATTAGGGGACGGGTGAGGGGAGGGCTTCGGGGAAGTGTTAGGGTTTCGGTTCAGGCTAGGGTTAGGGTTAGGGGACGGGGACGGTTTAGGGTCCAGGTGAGGGTACGACAACGGTTTAGGGGGAGCGTACGTGTGAGGGCGCGGGTTAGTGTGAGCGTACGGGTTAGGATTAGGGGACGGGTGAGGGGAAGGCTTCGGGGAAGGGTTAGGGTTAGGGTTCGGGCTAGGGTTAGGGTTAGGGGACGGGGACGGTTTAGGGTCCAGGTGAGGGTACGACAACGGTTTAGGGGGAGCGTACGTGTGAGGGCGCGGGTTAGTGTGAGCGTACGGGTTAGGATTAGGGGACGGGTGAGGGGAAGGCTTCGGGGAAGGGTTAGGGTTAGGGTTCGGGCTAGGGTTAGGGTTAGGGTTAGGGGACGGTTTAGGGTCCATGTGAGGGTAGGACAACGGTTTAGGGGGAGCGTACGTGTGAGGGCGCGGGTTAGTGTGAGCGTATGGGTTAGGATTAGGGGACGGGTGAGGGGAAGGCTTCGGGGAAGCGTTAGTGTTAGGGTTCGGGCTAGGGTTAGGGTTAGGGGACGGGGACGGTTTAGGGTCCAGGTGAGGGTACGACAATGGTTTAGGCGGAGCGTACGTGTGAGGGCGCGGGTTAGAGTGAGCGTACGGGTTAGGATTAGGGGACGGGTGAGGGGAAGGCTTCGGGGAAGTGTTAGGGTTAGGGTTCGGGCTAGGGTTAGGGTTAGGGGACAGGGACGTTTTAGGGAACAGGTGAGGGTACGACAACGGTTTAGGGGGAGCGTACGTGTGAGGGCGTGGGTTAGTGTGAGCGTACGGGTTAGTATTAGGGGACGGGTGAGGGGAAGGCTTCGGGGAAGGGTTAGGGTTAGGTTTCGGGCTAGGGTTAGGGTTAGAGGACGGGGACGGTTTAGGGTCCAGGTGAGGGTACGACAACGGTTTAGGGGGAGCGTACATGTGAGGGCACGGGTTAGTGTGAGCGTACGGGTTAGGATTAGGGGACGGGTGAGGGGAAGGCTTCGGGGAAGGGTTAGGGATAGGGTTCGGGCTAGGGTTAGGGTTAGGGGACGGGGACGGTTTAGGGTCCAGGTGAGGGTACGACAACGGTTTAGGGGGAGCGTACGTGTGAGGGCGCGGGTTAGTGTGAGCGTACGGGTTAGTATTAGGGGACGGGTGAGGGGAAGGCTTCGGGGAAGGGTTAGGTTTAGGGTTCGGGCTAGGGTTAGGGTTAGGGGACGGGGACGGTTTAGGGTCCAGGTGAGGGTACGACAACGGTTTAGGGGGAGCGTACGTGTGAGGGAGCGGGTTAGTGTGAGCGTACGGGTTAGGATTAGGGGACGGGTGAGGGGAAGGCTTCGGGGAAGGGTTAGGGTTAGGGTTCGGGCTAGGGTTAGGGTTAGTGGACGGGGAGGGTTTAGGGTCCAGGTGAGTGTACGACAACGGTTTAGGGGGAGCGTACGTGTGAGGGCGCGGGTTAGTGTGAGCGTACGTGTTAGGATTAGGGGACGGGTGAGGGGAAAGTTGCGGGGAAGTGTTAGGGTTAGGGTTCGGGCTAGGGTTAGGGTTAGAGGACGGGGACGGTTTAGGGTCCAGGTGAGGGTACGACAACGGTTTAGGGGGAGCGTAGGTGTGAGGGCGCGGGTTAGTGTGAGCGTACGGGTTAGGATTAGGGGACGGGTGAGGGGAAGGCTTCGTGGAAGGGTTAGGGTTTCGGTTCAGGCTAGGGTTAGGGTTAGGGGACGGGGACGGTTTAGGGTCCAGGTGAGGGTACGACAATGGTTTAGGGGGTGCGTACGTGTGAGGGCGCGGGTTAGTGTGAGCGTACGGGTTAGGATTAGGGGACGGGTGAGGGGAAGGCTTCGGGGAAGGGTTAGGGTTAGGGTTCGGGCTAGGGTTAGGGTTAGGGGAGGGGGACGGTTTAGGGTCCAGGTGAGTGTACGACAACGGTTTAGGGGGAGCGTACGTGTGAGGGCGCGGGTTAGTGTGAGCGTACGGGTTAGGATTAGGGGACGGGTGAGGGGAAGGCTTCGGGGAAGGGTTAGGGTTAGGGTTCGGGCTAGGGTTAGGGTTAGGGGACGGGGACGGTTTAGGGTCCAGGTGAGGGTACGACAACGGTTTAGGGGGAGCGTACGTGTGAGGGCGCGGGTTAGTGTGAGCGTACGGGTTAGGATTAGGGGACGGGTGAGGGGAAGGCTTCGGGGAAGGGTTAGGGTTAGGGTTCGGGCTAGGGTTAGGGTTAGGGGACGGGGACGGTTTAGGTTCCAGGTGAGGGTACGACAACGGTTTAGGGGGAGCGTACGTGTGAGGGCGCGGGTTAGTGGGAGCGTACGGGTTAGGTTTAGGGGACGGGTGAGGGGAAGGCTTCGGGGAAGGGTTAGGGTTAGGGTTCGGGCTAGGGTTAGTGTTAGGGGACGGGGACGGTTTAGGGTCCAGGTGAGGGTACGACAACGGTTTAGGGGGAGCGTACGTGTGAGGGCGCGGTTTAGTGTGAGCGTACGGGTTAGGATTAGGGGACGGGTGAGGGGAAGGCTTCGGGGAAGGGTTAGGGTTAGGGTTCGGGCTAGGGTTAGGGTTAGGGGACGGGGACGGTTTAGGGTCCAGGTGAGGGTACGCCAACGGTTTAGGGGGAGCGTACGTGTGAGGGCGCGGGTTAGTGTGAGCGTACGGGTTAGGATTAGGGGACGGGTGAGGGGAAGGCTTCGGGGAAGGGTTAGGGTTAGGGTTCGGGCTAGGGTTTGGGTTAGGGGACAGGGACGGTTTAGGGTCCAGGTGAGAGTACGACAACGGTTTATGGGGAGCGTACGTGTGAGGGCGCGGGTTAGTGTGAGCGTACGGGTTAGGATTAGGGGACGGGTGAGGGGAAGGCTTCAGGGAAGGGTTAGGGTTAGGGTTCGGGCTAGGGTTAGGGTTAGGGGAGGGGGACGGTTTAGGGTCCAGGTGAGGGTCCGACAACGGTTTAGGGGGAGCGTACGTGTGAGGGCGCGGGTTAGTGTTAGGGTACGGGTTAGGATTAGGGGACGGATGAGGGGAAGGCTTCGGGGAAGGGTTAGGGTTAGGGTTCGGTCTAGGGTTAGGGTTAGGGGACGGGGACGGTTTAGGGTCCAGGTGAGGGTAGGACAACGGTTTAGGGGGAGCGTACGTGTGAGGGCGCGGGTTAGTGTGAGCGTACGGTTTAGGATTAGGGGACGGGTGAGGGGAAGGCTTCGGGGAAGCGTTAGTGTTAGGGTTCGGGCTAGGGTTAGGGTTAGGGGACGGGGACGGTTTAGGGTCCAGGTGAGGGTACGACAATGGTTTAGGCGGAGCGTACGTGTGAGGGCGCGGGTTAGAGTGAGCGTACGGGTTAGGATTAGGGGACGGGTGAGGGGAGGGCTTCGGGGAAGTGTTAGGGTTTCGGTTCAGGCTAGGGTTAGGGTTAGGGGACGGGGACGGTTTAGGGTCCAGGTGAGGGTACGACAACGGTTTAGGGGGAGCGTACGTGTGAGGGCGCGGGTTAGTGTGAGCGTACGGGTTAGGATTAGGGGACGGGTGAGGGGAAGGCTTCGGGGAAGGGTTAGGGTTAGGGTTCGGGCTAGGGTTAGGGTTAGGGGACGGGGACGGTTTAGGGTCCAGGTGAGGGTACGACAACGGTTTAGGGGGAGCGTACGTGTGAGGGCGCGGGTTAGTGTGAGCGTACGGGTTAGGATTAGGGGACGGGTGAGGGGAAGGCTTCGGGGAAGGGTTAGGGTTAGGGTTCGGGCTAGGGTTAGGGTTAGGGTTAGGGGACGGTTTAGGGTCCATGTGAGGGTAGGACAACGGTTTAGGGGGAGCGTACGTGTGAGGGCGCGGGTTAGTGTGAGCGTATGGGTTAGGATTAGGGGACGGGTGAGGGGAAGGCTTCGGGGAAGCGTTAGTGTTAGGGTTCGGGCTAGGGTTAGGGTTAGGGGACGGGGACGGTTTAGGGTCCAGGTGAGGGTACGACAATGGTTTAGGCGGAGCGTACGTGTGAGGGCGCGGGTTAGAGTGAGCGTACGGGTTAGGATTAGGGGACGGGTGAGGGGAAGGCTTCGGGGAAGTGTTAGGGTTAGGGTTCGGGCTAGGGTTAGGGTTAGGGGACAGGGACGTTTTAGGGAACAGGTGAGGGTACGACAACGGTTTAGGGGGAGCGTACGTGTGAGGGCGTGGGTTAGTGTGAGCGTACGGGTTAGTATTAGGGGACGGGTGAGGGGAAGGCTTCGGGGAAGGGTTAGGGTTAGGTTTCGGGCTAGGGTTAGGGTTAGAGGACGGGGACGGTTTAGGGTCCAGGTGAGGGTACGACAACGGTTTAGGGGGAGCGTACATGTGAGGGCACGGGTTAGTGTGAGCGTACGGGTTAGGATTAGGGGACGGGTGAGGGGAAGGCTTCGGGGAAGGGTTAGGGATAGGGTTCGGGCTAGGGTTAGGGTTAGGGGACGGGGACGGTTTAGGGTCCAGGTGAGGGTACGACAACGGTTTAGGGGGAGCGTACGTGTGAGGGCGCGGGTTAGTGTGAGCGTACGGGTTAGTATTAGGGGACGGGTGAGGGGAAGGCTTCGGGGAAGGGTTAGGTTTAGGGTTCGGGCTAGGGTTAGGGTTAGGGGACGGGGACGGTTTAGGGTCCAGGTGAGGGTACGACAACGGTTTAGGGGGAGCGTACGTGTGAGGGAGCGGGTTAGTGTGAGCGTACGGGTTAGGATTAGGGGACGGGTGAGGGGAAGGCTTCGGGGAAGGGTTAGGGTTAGGGTTCGGGCTAGGGTTAGGGTTAGTGGACGGGGAGGGTTTAGGGTCCAGGTGAGTGTACGACAACGGTTTAGGGGGAGCGTACGTGTGAGGGCGCGGGTTAGTGTGAGCGTACGTGTTAGGATTAGGGGACGGGTGAGGGGAAAGTTGCGGGGAAGTGTTAGGGTTAGGGTTCGGGCTAGGGTTAGGGTTAGAGGACGGGGACGGTTTAGGGTCCAGGTGAGGGTACGACAACGGTTTAGGGGGAGCGTAGGTGTGAGGGCGCGGGTTAGTGTGAGCGTACGGGTTAGGATTAGGGGACGGGTGAGGGGAAGGCTTCGTGGAAGGGTTAGGGTTTCGGTTCAGGCTAGGGTTAGGGTTAGGGGACGGGGACGGTTTAGGGTCCAGGTGAGGGTACGACAATGGTTTAGGGGGTGCGTACGTGTGAGGGCGCGGGTTAGTGTGAGCGTACGGGTTAGGATTAGGGGACGGCTGAGGGGAAGGCTTCGGGGAAGTGTTAGGGTTAGGGTTCGGGCTAGGGTTAGGGTTAGGGGACGGGGACGGTTTAGGGTCCAGGTGAGGGTACAAGAACGGTTTAGGGGGAGCGTACATGTGAGGGCGCGGGTCAGTGTGAGCGTACGGGTTAGGATTAGGGGACGGGTGAGGGGAAGGCTTCGGGGAAGTGTTAGGGTTAGGGTTCGGGCTAGGGTTAGGGTTAGGGGACAGGGACGTTTTAGGGAACAGGTGAGGGTACGACAACGGTTTAGGCGGAGCGTACGTGTGAGGGCGCGGGTTAGTGTGAGCGTACGGGTTAGGATTAGGGGACGGGTAAGGGGAAGGCTTCGGGGAAGGGTTAGGGTTAGGGTTCGGGCTAGGGTTAGGGTTAGGGGACGGGGACGGTTTAGGGTCCAGGTGAGGGTACGACAACGGTTTAGGGGGAGCGTACGTGTGAGGGCACGGTTTAGTGTGAGCGTACGGGTTAGGATTAGGGTACGGGTGAGGGGAAGGCTTCGGGGAAGGGTTAGGGTTAGGGTTCGGGCTAGGGTTAGGGTTAGGGGACGGGGACGGTTTAGGGTCCAGGTGAGGGTAAGACAACGGTTTAAGGGGAGCGTATGTGTGAGGGCGCGGGTTAGTGTGAGCGTACGGGTTAGGATTAGGGGACGGGTGAGGGGAAGGCTTCGGGGAAGGGTTAGGGTTAGGGTTCGGGCTAGGGTTAGCGTTAGGGGACGGAGACGGTTTAGGGTCCAGGTGAGGGTACGACAACGGTTTAGGGGGAGCGTACGTGTGAGGGCGCGGGTTAGTGTGAGCGTACGGGTTAGGATTAGGGGACGGGTGAGGGGAAGGCTTCGGGGAAGGGTTAGGGTTAGGGTTCGGGCTAGGGTTAGATTTAGGGGACGGGGACGGTTTAGGGTCCAGGTGAGGGTACGACAACAGTTTAGGAGGAGCGTATGTGTGAGGGCGCGGGTTAGTGTGAGCGTACGGGTTAGGATTAGGGGACGGGTGAGGGGAAGGCTTCGGGGAAGGGTTAGGGTTAGGGTTCGGGCTAGGGTTAGGGTTAGGGGACGGGGACGGTTTAGGGTCCAGGTGAGGGTCCGACAACGGTTTAGGGGGAGCGTACGTGTGAGGGCGCGGGTTAGTGTGAGCGTACGGGTTAGGATTAGGGGACGGGTTAGGGGAAGGCTTCGGGGAAGGGTTAGGGTTAGGGTTCGGGCTAGGGTTAGGGTTAGGGGACAGGGACGGTTTAGGGTCCAGGTGAGGGTACGACAACGGTTTAGGGGGAGCGTACGTGTGAGGGCGCAGGTTAGTGTGAGCGTACGGGTTAGGATTAGGGGACGGGTGAGGGGAAGGCTTCGGAGAAGGGTTAGGGTTAGGGTTCGGGCTAGGGTTAGGGTTAGGGGACGGGGACGGTTTAGGGTCCAGCTGAGGGTAGGACAACGGTTTAGGGGGAGCGTACATGTGAGGGCGCGGGTTAGTGTTAGGGTACGGGTTAGGATTAGGGGACGGGTGAGGGGAAGGCTTCGGGGAAGGGTTAGGGTTAGGGTTCGGGCTAGGGTTAGGGTTAGGGGACGGGGACGGTTTAGGGTCCAGGTGAGGGTAGGACAACGGTTTAGGGGGAGCGTACGTGTGAGGGCGCGGGTTAGTGTGAGCGTACGGGTTAGGATTAGGGGACGGGTGAGGGGAAGGCTTCGGGGAAGCGTTAGTGTTAGGGTTCGGGCTAGGGTTAGGGTTAGGGGACGGGGACGGTTTAGGGTCCAGGTGAGGGTACGACAATGGTTTAGGCGGAGCGTACGTGTGAGGGCGCGGGTGAGAGTGAGCGTACGGGTTAGGATTAGGGGACGGGTGAGGGGAGGGCTTCGGGGAAGTGTTAGGGTTTCGGTTCAGGCTAGGGTTAGGTTTAGGGGACGGGGACGGTTTAGGGTCCAGGTGAGGGTACGACAACGGTTTAGGGGGAGCGTACGTGTGAGGGCGCGGGTTAGTGTGAGCGTACGGGTTAGGATTAGGGGACGGGTGAGGGGAAGGCTTCGGGGAAGGGTTAGGGTTAGGGTTCGGGCTAGGGTTAGGGTTAGGGGACGGGGACGGTTTAGGGTCCAGGTGAGGGTACGACAACGGTTTAGGGGGAGCGTACGTGTGAGGGCGCGGGTTAGTGTGAGCGTACGGGTTAGGATTAGGGGACGGGTGAGGGGAAGGCTTCGGGGAAGGGTTAGGGTTAGGGTTCGGGCTAGGGTTAGGGTTAGGGGACGGGGACGGTTTAGGGTCCAGGTGAGGGTACGACAACGGTTTAGGGGGAGCGTACGTGTGAGGGCGTGGGTTAGTGGGAGCGTACGGGTTAGGATTAGGGGACGGGTGAGGGGAAGGCTTCGGGGAAGTGTTAGGGTTAGGGTTCGGGCTAGGGTTAGGGTTAGGGGACGGGGACGGTTTAGGGTCCAGGTGAGGGTACGCCAACGGTTTAGGGGGAGCGTACGTGTGTGGGCGCGGGTTAGTGTGAGCGTACGGGTTAGGATTAGGGGACGTCTGAGGGGAAGGCTTCGGGGAAGGGTTAGGCTTAGGGTTGGGGCTAGGGTTAGGGTTAGGGGACAGGGACGGTTTAGGGTCCAGGTGAGGGTACGACAACTGTTTAGGGGGAGCGTACGTGTGAGGGCGCGGGTTAGTGTGAGCGTACGGGTTAGGATTAGGGGACGGGTGAGGGGAAGGCTTCGGGGAAGGGTTAGGGTTAGGGTTCGGGCTAGGGTTAGGGTTAGGGGAGGGGGACGGTTTAGGGTCCAGGTGAGGGTCCGACAACGGTTTAGGGGGAGCGTACGTGTGAGGGCGCGGGTTAGTGTTAGGGTACGGGTTAGGATTAGGGGACGGATGAGGGGAAGGCTTCGGGTAAGGGTTAGGGTTAGGGTTCGGTCTAGGGTTAGGGTTAGGGGACGGGGACGGTTTAGGGTCCAGGTGAGGGTAGGACAACGGTTTAGGGGGAGCGTAAGTGTGAGGGCGCGGGTTAGTGTGAGCGTACGGTTTAGGATTAGGGGACGGGTGAGGGGAAGGCTTCGGGGAAGCGTTAGTGTTAGGGTTCGGGCTAGGGTTAGGGTTAGGGGACGGGGACGGTTTAGGGTCCAGGTGAGGGTACGACAATGGTTTAGGCGGAGCGTACGTGTGAGGGCGCGGGTTAGTGTGAGCATACGGGTTAGGATTAGGAGACAGGTGAGGGGAAGGCTTCGGGGAAGGGTTAGGTTTAGGGTTCGGGCTAGGGTTAGGGTTAGGGGACGGGGACGGTTTAGGGTCCAGCGGAGGGTAGGACAACGGTTTAGGGGGAGCGTACGTGTGAGGGCGTGGGTTAGTGTGAGCGTACGGGTTAGGATTAGGGGACGGGTTAGGGGAAGGCTTCGGGGAAGGGTTAGGGTTAGGGTTCCGGCTAGGGTTAGGGTTAGGGGACGGGGACGGTTTAGGGTCCAGGTGAGGGTCCGACAACGGTTTAGGGGGAGCGTACGTGTGAGGGCGCGGGTTAGTGTGAGCGTACGGGTTAGGATTAGGGGACGGGTGAGGGGAAGGCTTTGGGGAAGTGTTAGGGTTAGGGTTCGGGCTAGGGTTAGGGGTAGGCGATGGGGACGGTTTAGGGTCCAGGTGAGGGTATGACAACGGTTTAGGGGGAGCGTACGTGTGAGGGCGCTGGTTAGTGTGAGCGTACGGGTTAGGATTAGGGGACGGGTGAGGGGAAGGCTTCGGGGAAGGGTTAGGGTTAGGGTTCGGGCTAGGGTTAGGGTTAGGGGACGGGGACGGTTTAGGGTCCAGGTGAGGGTACGACAACGGTTTAGGGGGAGCGTACGTGTGAGGGGGCCGGTTAG
Source organism: Leucopleurus acutus (assembly GCF_964270905.1). NCBI lineage: Eukaryota > Metazoa > Chordata > Mammalia > Artiodactyla > Delphinidae > Leucopleurus > Leucopleurus acutus. The sequence goes on from NC_139162.1 coordinate 59,460,054, forward strand.
TGTGAGCGTACGGGTTAGGATTAGGGGACGGGTGAGGGGAAGGCTTCGGGGAAGGGTTAGGGTTAGGGTTCGGGCTAGGGTTAGGGTTAGGGGACGGGGACGGTTTAGGGTCCAGGTGAGGGTCCGACAACGGTTTAGGGGGAGCGTACGTGTGAGGGCGCGGGTTAGTGTGAGCGTACGGGTTAGGATTAGGGGACGGGTGAGGGGAAGGCTTCGGGGAAGGGTTAGGGTTAGGGTTCGGGCTAGGGTTAGGGTTAGGGGAAGGGGACGTTTTAGGGTCCAGGTGAGGGTCCGACAACGGTTTAGGGGGAGCGTACGTGTGAGGGCGCGGGTTAGTGTGAGCGTACGGGTTAGGATTAGGGGACGGGTGAGGGGAAGGCTTCGGGGAAGGGTTAGGGTTAGGGTTCGGGCTAGGGTTAGGGTTAGGGGACGGGGACGGTTTAGGGTCCAGGAGAGGGTACGATAACGGTTTAGGGGGAGCGTACGTGTGAGGAAGCGGGTTAGTGTGAGCGTACGGGTTAGGATTAGGGGACGGGTGAGGGGAAGGCTTCGGGGAAGGGTTAGGGTTAGGGTTCGGGCTAGGGTTAGGGTTAGGGGACGGGGACGGTTTAGGGTCCAGGTGAGGGTCCGACAATGGTTTAGGGGGAGCGTACGTATGAGGGCGCGGGTTAGTGTGAGCTTACGGGTTAGGATTAGGGGATGGGTGAGGGGAAGGCTTCGGGGAAGGGTTAGGGTTAGGGTTCGGGCTAGGGTTAGGGTTAGGGGACGGGGACGGTTTAGGGTCCAGGTGAGGGTACGACAAAGGTTTAGGGGGAGCGTACGTGTGAGGGCGCGGGTTAGTGTGAGCGTACGGGTTAGGATTAGGGGACGGGTGAGGGGAAGGCTTCGGGGAAGGGTTAGGGTTAGGTTTCGGGCTAGGGTTAGGGTTAGGGGACGGGGACGGTTTAGGGTCCAGGTGAGGGTCCGACAACGGTTTAGGGGGAGCGTACGTGTGAGGGCGCGGGTTAGTGTGAGCGTACGGGTTAGGATTAGGGGACGGGTGATGGGAAGGCTTCGGGGAAGGGTTAGGGTTAGGGTTCGGGCTAGGGTTAGGGTTAGGGGACGGGGACGGTTTAGGGTCCAGGTGAGGGTACGACAACGGTTTAGGGGGAGCGTACGTGTGAGGGCGCGGGTTAGTGTGAGCGTACGGGTTAGGATTAGGGGACGGGTGAGGGGAAGGCTTCGGGGAAGGGTTAGGGTTAGGGTTCGGGCTAGGGTTAGGGTTAGGGGACAGGGACGGTTTAGGGTCCAGGTGAGGGTCCGACAACGGTTTAGGGGGAGCGTACGTGTGAGGGCGCGGGTTAGTGTGAGCGTACGGGTTAGGATTAGGGGATGGGTGAGGGGAAGGCTTCGGGGAAGGGTTAGGGTTAGGGTTCGGGCTAGGGTTAGGGTTAGGGGACGGGGACGGTTTAGGGTCCGGGTGAGGGTACGACAACGGTTTAGGGGGAGCATACGTGTGAGGGCAAGGGTTAGTGTGAGCGTACGGGTTAGGATTAGGGGAAGGGTGAGAGGAAGGCTTCGGGGAAGGGTTAGGGTTAGGGTTCGGGCTAGGGTTAGGGTTAGGGGCAGGGACGGTTTAGGGTCCAGGTGAGGGTACGACAACGGTTTAGGCGGAGCGTACGTGTGAGGGCGCGGGTTTGTGTGAGCGTACGTGTTAGGATTAGGGGACGGGTGAGGGGAAGGCTTCGCGGAAGGGTTAGGGTTAGGGTTCGGGCTAGGGTTAGGGTTAGGGGACGGGGACGGTTTAGGGTCCAGGTGAGGGTACGACAACGGTTTAGGGGGAGTGTACGTGTGAGGGCGTGGGTTAGTGTGAGCGTACGGGTTAGGATTAGGGGACGGGTGAGGGGAAGGCTTCGGGGAAGGTTTAGGTTTAGGGTTCGGGCTAGGGTTAGGGTTAGGGGACGGGGACGGTTTAGGGTCCAGGTGAGGGTACGACAACGGTTTAGGGGGAGCGTACGTGTGAGGGCGCGGGTTAGTGTGAGCGTACGGGTTAGGATTAGGGGACGGGTGAGGGGAAGGCTTCGGGGAAGGGTTAGGGTTAGGGTTCGGGCTAGGGTTAGGGTTAGGGTACGGGGACAGTTTAGGGTCCAGGTGAGGGTACGACAACGGTTTAGGGGGAGCGTACGTGTGAGGGCGCGGGTTAGTGTGAGCGTACGGGTTAGGATTAGGGGACGGGTGAGGGGAAGGCTTCGGGGAAGGGTTAGGGTTAGGGTTCGGGCTAGGGTTAGGGTTAGGGGACGGGGACGGTTTAGGGTCCAGGTCAGGGTCCGACAACGGTTTAGGGGGAGCGTACGTGTGAGGGCGCGGGTTAGTGTGAGCGTACGGGTTAGGATTAGGGGACGGGAGAGGGGAAGGCTTCGGGGAAGGGTTAGGGTTAGGGTTCGGGCTAGGGTTAGGGTTAGGGGACGGGGACGGTTTAGGGTTCAGGTCAGGGTCCGACAACGGTTTAGGGGGAGCGTACGTGTGAGGGCGCGGGTTAGTGTGAGCGTACGGGTTAGGATTAGGGGACGGGAGAGGGGAAGGCTTCGGGGAAGGGTTAGGGTTAGGGTTCGGGCTAGGGTTAGGGTTAGGGGACGGGGACGGTTTAGGGTCCAGGTGAGGGTACAAAAACGGTTTAGGGGGAGCGTACGTGTGAGGGCGCAGGTTAGTGTGAGCGTACGGGTTAGGATTAGGGGACGGGTGAGGGGAAGGCTTCGGGGAAGGGTTAGGGTTAGGGTTCGGGCTAGGGTTAGGGTTAGGGGACGGGGACGGTTTAGGGTCCAGGTGAGGGTACGACAACGGTTTAGGGGGAGCGTACGTGTGAGGGCACCGGTTAGTGTGAGCGTACGGGTTAGGATTAGGAGACGGGTGAGGGGAAGGCTTCGGGGAAGGGTTAGGGTTAGGGTTCGGGCTAGGGTTAGGGTTAGGGGACGGGGACGGTTTAGGGTCCAGGTGAGGGTACGACAACGGTTTAGGGGGAGCGTACGTGTGAGGGCGCGGTTTAGTGTGAGCGTACGGGTTAGGATTAGGGGACGGGTGAGGGGAAGGCTTCGGGGAGGGGTTAGGGTTAGGGTTCGGGCTAGGGTTAGGGTTAGGGGACGGGGACGGTTTAGGGTCCAGGTGAGGGTACGACAACGGTTTAGGGGGAGCGTACGTGTGAGGGCGCGGGTTAGTGTGAGCGTACGGGTTAGGATTAGGGGACGGGTGAGGGGAAGGCTTCGGGGAAGGGTTAGGGTTAGGGTTCGGGCTAGGGTTAGGGTTAGGGGACGGGGACGGTTTAGGGTCCAGGTGAGGGTACGACAACGGTTTAGGGGGAGCGTACGTGTGAGGGCGCGGGTTAGTGTGAGCGTACGGGTTAGGATTAGGGGACGGGTGAGGGGAAGGCTTCGGGGAAGGGTTAGGGTTAGGGTTCGGGTTAGGGTTAGGGTTAGGGCACGGGGACGGTTTAGGGTCCAGGTGAGTGTACGACAACGGTTTAGGCGGAGCGTACGTGTGAGGGCGCGGGTTTGTGTGAGCGTACGGGTTAGGATTAGGGGACGGGAGAGGGGAAGGCTTCGCGGAAGGGTTAGGGTTAGGGTTCGGGCTAGGGTTAGGGTTAGGGGACGGGGACGGTTTAGGGTCCAGGTGAGGGTACGAAAACGGTTTAGGGGGAGCGTACGTGTGAGGGCGCAGGTTAGTGTGAGCGTACGGGTTAGGATTAGGGGACGGGTGAGGGGAAGGCTTCGGGGAAGGGTTAGGGTTAGGGTTCGGGCTAGGGTTAGGGTTAGGGGACGGGGACGGTTTAGGGTCCGGGTGAGGGTACGACAACGGTTTAGGGGGAGCATACGTGTGAGGGCACCGGTTAGTGTGAGCGTACGGGTTAGGATTAGGAGACGGGTGAGGGGAAGGCTTCGGGGAAGGGTTAGGGTTAGGGTTCGGGCTAGGGTTAGGGTTAGGGGACGGGGACGGTTTAGGGTCCAGGTGAGGGTACGACAACGGTTTAGGGGGAGCGTACGTGTGAGGGCGCGGGTTAGTGTGAGCGTACGGGTTAGGATTAGGGGACGGGTGAGGGGAAGGCTTCGGGGAGGGGTTAGGGTTAGGGTTCGGGCTAGGGTTAGGGTTAGGGGACGGGGACGGTTTAGGGTCCAGGTGAGGGTACGACAACGGTTTAGGGGGAGCGTACGTGTGAGGGCGCGGGTTAGTGTGAGCGTACGGGTTAGGATTAGGGGACGGGTGAGCGGAAGGCTTCGGGGAAGGGTTAGGGTTAGGGTTCGGGCTAGGGTTAGGGTTAGGGGACGGGGACGGTTTAGGGTCCAGGTGAGGGTACGACAACGGTTTAGGGGGAGCGTACGTGTGAGGGCGCGGGTTAGTGTGAGCGTACGGGTTAGGATTAGGGGACGGGTGAGGGGAAGGCTTCGGGGAAGGGTTAGGGTTAGGGTTCGGGCTAGGGTTAGGGTTAGGGGACGGGGACGGTTTAGGGTCCAGGTGAGGGTACGACAAAGGTTTAGGGGGAGCGTACGTGTGAGGGCGCGGGTTAGTGTGAGCGTACGGGTTAGGATTAGGGGACGGGTGAGGGGAAGGCTTCGGGGAAGGGTTAGGGTTAGGTTTCGGGCTAGGGTTAGGGTTAGGGGACGGGGACGGTTTAGGGTCCAGGTGAGGGTCCGACAACGGTTTAGGGGGAGCGTACGTGTGAGGGCGCGGGTTAGTGTGAGCGTACGGGTTAGGATTAGGGGACGGGTGATGGGAAGGCTTCGGGGAAGGGTTAGGGTTAGGGTTCGGGCTAGGGTTAGGGTTAGGGGACGGGGACGGTTTAGGGTCCAGGTGAGGGTACGACAACGGTTTAGGGGGAGCGTACGTGTGAGGGCGCGGGTTAGTGTGAGCGTACGGGTTAGGATTAGGGGACGGGTGAGGGGAAGGCTTCGGGGAAGGGTTAGGGTTAGGGTTCGGGCTAGGGTTAGGGTTAGGGGACAGGGACGGTTTAGGGTCCAGGTGAGGGTCCGACAACGGTTTAGGGGGAGCGTACGTGTGAGGGCGCGGGTTAGTGTGAGCGTACGGGTTAGGATTAGGGGATGGGTGAGGGGAAGGCTTCGGGGAAGGGTTAGGGTTAGGGTTCGGGCTAGGGTTAGGGTTAGGGGACGGGGACGGTTTAGGGTCCGGGTGAGGGTACGACAACGGTTTAGGGGAAGCATACGTGTGAGGGCAAGGGTTAGTGTGAGCGTACGGGTTAGGATTAGGGGAAGGGTGAGAGGAAGGCTTCGGGGAAGGGTTAGGGTTAGGGTTCGGGCTAGGGTTAGGGTTAGGGGCAGGGACGGTTTAGGGTCCAGGTGAGGGTACGACAACGGTTTAGGCGGAGCGTACGTGTGAGGGCGCGGGTTTGTGTGAGCGTACGTGTTAGGATTAGGGGACGGGTGAGGGGAAGGCTTCGCGGAAGGGTTAGGGTTAGGGTTCGGGCTAGGGTTAGGGTTAGGGGACGGGGACGGTTTAGGGTCCAGGTGAGGGTACGACAACGGTTTAGGGGGAGTGTACGTGTGAGGGCGTGGGTTAGTGTGAGCGTACGGGTTAGGATTAGGGGACGGGTGAGGGGAAGGCTTCGGGGAAGGTTTAGGTTTAGGGTTCGGGCTAGGGTTAGGGTTAGGGGACGGGGACGGTTTAGGGTCCAGGTGAGGGTACGACAACGGTTTAGGGGGAGCGTACGTGTGAGGGCGCGGGTTAGTGTGAGCGTACGGGTTAGGATTAGGGGACGGGTGAGGGGAAGGCTTCGGGGAAGGGTTAGGGTTAGGGTTCGGGCTAGGGTTAGGGTTAGGGTACGGGGACAGTTTAGGGTCCAGGTGAGGGTACGACAACGGTTTAGGGGGAGCGTACGTGTGAGGGCGCGGGTTAGTGTGAGCGTACGGGTTAGGATTAGGGGACGGGTGAGGGGAAGGCTTCGGGGAAGGGTTAGGGTTAGGGTTCGGGCTAGGGTTAGGGTTAGGGGACGGGGACGGTTTAGGGTCCAGGTCAGGGTCCGACAACGGTTTAGGGGGAGCGTACGTGTGAGGGCGCGGGTTAGTGTGAGCGTACGGGTTAGGATTAGGGGACGGGAGAGGGGAAGGCTTCGGGGAAGGGTTAGGGTTAGGGTTCGGGCTAGGGTTAGGGTTAGGGGACGGGGACGGTTTAGGGTTCAGGTCAGGGTCCGACAACGGTTTAGGGGGAGCGTACGTGTGAGGGCGCGGGTTAGTGTGAGCGTACGGGTTAGGATTAGGGGACGGGAGAGGGGAAGGCTTCGGGGAAGGGTTAGGGTTAGGGTTCGGGCTAGGGTTAGGGTTAGGGGACGGGGACGGTTTAGGGTCCAGGTGAGGGTACAAAAACGGTTTAGGGGGAGCGTACGTGTGAGGGCGCAGGTTAGTGTGAGCGTACGGGTTAGGATTAGGGGACGGGTGAGGGGAAGGCTTCGGGGAAGGGTTAGGGTTAGGGTTCGGGCTAGGGTTAGGGTTAGGGGACGGGGACGGTTTAGGGTCCAGGTGAGGGTACGACAACGGTTTAGGGGGAGCGTACGTGTGAGGGCACCGGTTAGTGTGAGCGTACGGGTTAGGATTAGGAGACGGGTGAGGGGAAGGCTTCGGGGAAGGGTTAGGGTTAGGGTTCGGGCTAGGGTTAGGGTTAGGGGACGGGGACGGTTTAGGGTCCAGGTGAGGGTACGACAACGGTTTAGGGGGAGCGTACGTGTGAGGGCGCGGTTTAGTGTGAGCGTACGGGTTAGGATTAGGGGACGGGTGAGGGGAAGGCTTCGGGGAGGGGTTAGGGTTAGGGTTCGGGCTAGGGTTAGGGTTAGGGGACGGGGACGGTTTAGGGTCCAGGTGAGGGTACGACAACGGTTTAGGGGGAGCGTACGTGTGAGGGCGCGGGTTAGTGTGAGCGTACGGGTTAGGATTAGGGGACGGGTGAGGGGAAGGCTTCGGGGAAGGGTTAGGGTTAGGGTTCGGGCTAGGGTTAGGGTTAGGGGACGGGGACGGTTTAGGGTCCAGGTGAGGGTACGACAACGGTTTAGGGGGAGCGTACGTGTGAGGGCGCGGGTTAGTGTGAGCGTACGGGTTAGGATTAGGGGACGGGTGAGGGGAAGGCTTCGGGGAAGGGTTAGGGTTAGGGTTCGGGTTAGGGTTAGGGTTAGGGCACGGGGACGGTTTAGGGTCCAGGTGAGTGTACGACAACGGTTTAGGCGGAGCGTACGTGTGAGGGCGCGGGTTTGTGTGAGCGTACGGGTTAGGATTAGGGGACGGGAGAGGGGAAGGCTTCGCGGAAGGGTTAGGGTTAGGGTTCGGGCTAGGGTTAGGGTTAGGGGACGGGGACGGTTTAGGGTCCAGGTGAGGGTACGAAAACGGTTTAGGGGGAGCGTACGTGTGAGGGCGCAGGTTAGTGTGAGCGTACGGGTTAGGATTAGGGGACGGGTGAGGGGAAGGCTTCGGGGAAGGGTTAGGGTTAGGGTTCGGGCTAGGGTTAGGGTTAGGGGACGGGGACGGTTTAGGGTCCGGGTGAGGGTACGACAACGGTTTAGGGGGAGCATACGTGTGAGGGCACCGGTTAGTGTGAGCGTACGGGTTAGGATTAGGAGACGGGTGAGGGGAAGGCTTCGGGGAAGGGTTAGGGTTAGGGTTCGGGCTAGGGTTAGGGTTAGGGGACGGGGACGGTTTAGGGTCCAGGTGAGGGTACGACAACAGTTTAGGGGGAGCGTACGTGTGAGGGCGCGGGTTAGTGTGAGCGTACGGGTTAGGATTAGGGGACGGGTGAGGGGAAGGCTTCGGGGAGGGGTTAGGGTTAGGGTTCGGGCTAGGGTTAGGGTTAGGGGACGGGGACGGTTTAGGGTCCAGGTGAGGGTACGACAACGGTTTAGGGGGAGCGTACGTGTGAGGGCGCGGGTTAGTGTGAGCGTACGGGTTAGGATTAGGGGACGGGTGAGCGGAAGGCTTCGGGGAAGGGTTAGGGTTAGGGTTCGGGCTAGGGTTAGGGTTAGGGGACGGGGACGGTTTAGGGTCCAGGTGAGGGTACGACAACGGTTTAGGGGGAGCGTACGTGTGAGGGCGCGGGTTAGTGTGAGCGTACGGGTTAGGATTAGGGGACGGGTGAGGGGAAGGCTTCGGGGAAGGGTTAGGGTTAGGGTTCGGGCTAGGGTTAGGGTTAGGGCACGGGGACGGTTTAGGGTCCAGGTGAGGGTACAACAACGGTTTAGTGGTAGCGTACGTGTGAGGGCACGGGTTAGTGTGAGCGTACGGGTTAGGATTAGGGGACGGGTGAGGGGAAGGCTTCGGGGAAGGGTTAGGGTTAGGGTTCGGGCTAGGGTTAGGGTTAGGGGACGGGGACGGTTTAGGGTCCAGGTGAGTGTACGACAACGGTTTAGGGGGAGCATACGTGTGAGGGCGCGGGTTAGTGTGAGCGTACGGGTTAGGATTAGGGGACGGGTGAGGGGAAGGCTTCGGGGAAGGGTTAGGGTTATGGTTCGGGCTAGGGTTAGGGTTACGGGACGGGGAAGGTTTAGGGTCCAGGTGAGGGTACGACAACGGTTTAGGGGGTGCGTACGTGTGAGGGCGCGGGTTAGTGTGAGCGTACGGGTTAGGATTAGGGGACGGGTGAGGGGAAGGCTTCGGGGAAGGGTTAGGGTTAGGGTTCGGGCTAGGGTTAGGGTTAGGGGACGGGGACGGTTTAGGGTCCAGGTGAGGGTCCGACAACGGTTTAGGGGGAGCGTACGTGTGAGGGCGCGGGTTAGTGTGAGCGTACGGGTTAGGATTAGGGGACGGGTGAGGGGAAGGCTTCGGGGAAGGGTTAGGGTTCGGGATTGGTCTAGGGTTAGGGTTAGGGGACGGGGACGGTTTAGGGTCCAGGTGAGGGTACGACAACGGTTTAGGGGGAGCGTACGTGTGAGGGCGCGGGTTAGTGTGAGCGTACGGGTTAGGATTAGGGGACGGGTGAGGGGAAGGCTTCGGGGAAGGGTTAGGGTTAGGGTTCGGGCTAGGGTTAGGGTTAGGGGACGGGGACGGTTTAGGGTCCAGGTCAGGGTCCGACAACGGTTTAGGGGGAGCGTACGTGTGAGGGCGCGGGTTAGTGTGAGCATACGGGTTAGGATTAGGGGACGGGAGAGGGGAAGGCTTCGGGGAAGGGTTAGGGTTAGGGTTCGGGCTAGGGTTAGGGTTAGGGGACGGGGACGGTTTAGGGTCCAGGTCAGGGTCCGACAACGGTTTAGGGCGAGCGTACGTGTGAGGGCGCGGGTTAGTGTGAGCGTACGGGTTAGGATTAGGGGACGGGAGAGGGGAAGGCTTCGGGGAAGGGTTAGGGTTAGGGTTCGGGCTAGGGTTAGGGTTAGGGGACGGGGACGGTTTAGGGTCCAGGTGAGGGTACGACAACGGTTTAGGGGGAGCGTACGTGTGAGGGCGCAGGTTAGTGTGAGCGTACGGGTTAGGATTAGGGGACGGGTGAGGGGAAGGCTTCGGGGAAGGGTTAGGGTTAGGGTTCGGGCTAGGGTTAGGGTTAGGGGACGGGGACGGTTTAGGGTCCAGGTGAGGGTACGACAACGGTTTAGGGGGAGCGTACGTGTGAGGGCACCGGTTAGTGTGAGCGTACGGGTTAGGATTAGGAGACGGGTGAGGGGAAGGCTTCGGGGAAGGGTTAGGGTTAGGGTTCGGGCTAGGGTTAGGGTTAGGGGACGGGGACGGTTTAGGGTCCAGGTGAGGGTACGACAACGGTTTAGGGGGAGCGTACGTGTGAGGGCGCGGGTTAGTGTGAGCGTACAGGTTAGGATTAGGGGACGGGTGAGGGGAAGGCTTCGGGGAAGGGTTAGTGTTAGGGTTCGGGCTAGGGTTAGGGTTAGGGGACGGGGACGGTTTAGGGTCCAGGTGAGGGTACGACAACGGTTTAGGGGGAGCGTACGTGTGAGGGCGCGGGTTAGTGTGAGCGTACGGGTTAGGATTAGGGGACGGGTGAGGGGAAGGCTTCGGGGAAGTGTTAGGGTTAGGGTTCGGGCTAGGGTTAGGGTTAGGGGACGGGGACGGTTTAGGGTCCAGGTGAGGGTACGACAACGGTTTAGGGGGAGCGTACGTGTGAGGGCGCGGGTTAGTGTGAGCGTACGGGTTAGGATTAGGGGACGGGTGAGGGGAAGGCTTCGGGGAAGGGTTAGGGTTAGGGTTCGGGCTAGGGTTAGGGTTAGGGGACGGGGACGGTTTAGGGTCCAGGTGAGGGTACGACAACGGTTTAGTGGGAGCGTACGTGTGAGGGCGCGGGTTAGTGTGAGCGTACGGGTTAGGATTAGGGGACGGGTGAGGGGAAGGCTTCGGGGAAGGGTTAGGGTTAGGGTTCGGGCTAGGGTTAGGGTTAGGGGACGGGGACGGTTTAGGGTCCAGGTGAGTGTACGACAACGGTTTAGGGGGAGCGTACGTGTGAGGGCGCGGGTTAGTGTGAGCGTACGGGTTAGGATTAGGGGACGGGTGAGGGGAAGGCTTCGGGGAAGGGTTAGGGTTAGGGTTCGGGCTAGGGTTAGGGTTAGGGGACGGGGACGGTTTAGGGTCCAGGTGAGGGTACGACAACGGTTTAGGGGGAGCGTACGTGTGAGGGCGCGGGTTAGTGTGAGCGTACGGGTTAGGATTAGGGGACGGGTGAGGGGAAGGCTTCGGGGAAGGGTTAGTGTTAGGGTTCGGGCTAGGGTTAGGGTTAGGGGATGGGGACGGTTTAGGGTCCAGGTGAGGGTCCGACAACGGTTTAGGGGGAGCGTACGTGTGAGGGCGCGGGTTAGTGTGAGCGTACGGGATAGGATTAGGGGACGGGTGAGGGGAAGGCTTCGGGGAAGGGTTAGGGTTAGGGTTCGGGCTAGGCTTAGGGTTAGGGGACGGGGACGGTTTAGGGTCCAGGTGAGGGTACGACAACGGTTTAGGGGGAGCGTACGTGTGAGGGCGCGGGTTAGTGTGAGCGTACGGGTTAGGATTAGGGGACGGGTGAGGGGAAGGCTTCGGGGAAGGGTTAGGGTTAGGGTTCGGGCTAGGGTTAGGGTTAGGGGACGGGGACGGTTTAGGGTCCAGGTGAGGGTACGACAACGGTTTAGGGGGAGCGTACGTGTGAGGGCGCGGGTTAGTGTGAGCGTACGGGATAGGATTAGGGGATGGGTGAGGGGAAGGGTTCGGGGAAGGGTTAGGGTTAGGGTTCGGGCTAGGCTTAGGGTTAGGGGACGGGGACGGTTTAGGGTCCAGGTGAGGGTACGACAACGGTTTAGGGGGAGCGTACGTGTGAGGGCGCGGGTTAGTGTGAGCTTACGGGTTGGGATTAGGGGACGGGTGAGGGGAAGGCTTCGGGGAAGGGTTAGGGTTAGGGTTCGGGCTAGGGTTAGGGTTAGGGGACGGGGACGGTTTAGGGTCCAGGTGAGGGTACGACAACGGTTTAGGGGGAGCGTACGTGTGAGGGCGCGGGTTAGTGTGAGCGTACGGGTTAGGATTAGGGGACGGGTGAGGGGAAGGCTTCGGGGAAGGGTTAGGGTTAGGGTTCGGGCTAGGGTTAGGGTTAGGGGACGGGGACGGTTTAGGGTCCAGGTGAGGGTACGACAACGGTTTAGGGGGAGCGTACGTGTGAGGGCGCGGGTTAGTGTGAGCGTACGGTTTAGGATTAGGGGACGGGTGAGGGGAAGGCTTCGGGGAAGTGTTAGGGTTAGGGTTCGGGCTAGGGTCAGGGTTAGGGGACGGGGACGGTTTAGGGTCCAGGTGAGGGTCCGACAACAGTTTAGGGGGAGCGTACGTGTGAGGGCGCGGGTTAGTGTGAGCGTACGGGTTAGGATTAGGGGACGGGTGAGGGGAAGGCTTCGGGGAAGGGTTAGGGTTAGGGTTCGGGCTAGGGTTAGGGTTAAGGGACGGGGACGGTTTAGGGTCCAGGTGAGGGCACGACAACGGTTTAGGCGGAGCTTTCATGTGAGGGCGCGGGTTAGTGTGAGCGTACGTGTTAGGATTAGGGGACGGGTGAGGAGAAAGCTTCGGGGAAGTGTTAGGGTTAGGGTTCGGGCTAGGGTTAGGGTTAGGGGACGGGGACGGTTTAGGGTCCAGGTGAGGGTACGACAACGGTTTAGGGGGAGCGTACGTGTGAGGGCGCGGGTTAGTGTGAGCGTACGGGTTAGGATTAGGGGACGGGTGAGGGGAAGGCTTCGGGGAAGGGTTAGGGTTAGGGTTCGGGCTAGGGTTAGGGTTAGGGGACAGGGACGATTTAGGGTCCAGGTGAGGGTACGACAACGGTTTAGGGGGAGCGTACGTGTGAGGGCGCGGGTTAGTGTGAGCGTACGGGTTGGGATTAGGGGACGGGTGAGGGGAAGGCTTCGGGGAAGGGTTAGGGTTAGGGTTCGGGCTAGGGTTAGGGTTAGGGGACGGGGACGGTTTAGGGTCCAGGTGAGGGTACGACAACGGTTTAGGGGGAGCGTACGTGTGAGGGCGCGGGTTAGTGTGAGCGTACGGGTTAGGATTAGGGGACGGGTGAGGGGAAGGCTTCGGGGAAGGGTTAGGGTTAGGGTTCGGGCTAGGGTTAGGGTTAGGGGACGGGGCCGGTTTAGGGTCCAGGTGAGGGTACGACAACGGTTTAGGGGGAGCGTACGTGTGAGGGCGCGGGTTAGTGTGAGCGTACGGGTTAGGATTAGGGGACGGGTGAGGGGAAGGCTTCGGGGAAGGGTTAGGGTTAGGGTTCGGGCTAGGGTTAGGGTTAGGGGACGGGGCCGGTTTAGGGTCCAGGTGAGGGTACGACAACGGTTTAGGGGGAGCGTACGTGTGAGGGCGCGGGTTAGTGTGAGCGTACGGGTTAGGATTAGGGGACGGGTGAGGGGAAGGCTTCGGGGAAGAGTTAGGGTTAGGGTTCGGGCTAGGGTTAGGGTTAGGGGACGGGGACGGTTTAGGGTCCAGGTGAGGGTACGACAATGGTTTAGGGGGAGCGTACGTGTGAGGGCGCGGGTTAGTGGGAGCGTACGGGTTAGGATTAGGGGACGGGTGAGGGGAAGGCTTCGGGGAAGGGTTAGGGTTAGGGTTCGGGCTAGGGTTAGGGTTAGGGGACGGGGCCGGTTTAGGGTCCAGGTGAGGGTCCGACAACGGTTTAGGGGGAGCGTAAGTGTGAGGGCGCGGGTTAGTGTGAGCGTACGGGTTAGGATTAGGGGACGGGTGAGGGGAAGGCTTCGGGGAAGGGTTAGGGTTAGGGTTCGGGCTAGGGTTAGGGTTAGGGGACGGGGACGGCTTAGGGTCCAGGTGAGGGTACGACAACGGTTTGGGGGAGCGTACGTGTGAGGGCGCGGGTTAGTGTGAGCGTACGGGTTAGGATTAGGGGACGGGTGAGGGGAAGGCTTCGGGGAAGGGTTAGGGTTAGGATTCGGGATAGGTTTAGGGTTAGGGGATGGGGACGGTTTAGAGTCCAGGTGAGGGTACGACAACGGTTTAGGGGGAGCGTACGAGTGAGAGCGCGGGTTAGTGTGAGCGTACGGGTTAGGATTAGGGGACGGGTGAGGGGAAGCCTTCGGGGAAGTGTTAGGGTTAGGGTTCGGGCTAGGGTTAGGGTTAGGGGACGGGGACGGTTTAGGGTCCAGGTGAGGGTACGACAACGGTTTAGGGGGAGCGTACGTGTGAGGGCGCGGGTTAGTGTGAGCGTACGGGTTAGGATTAGGGGACGGGTGAGGGGAAGGCTTCGGGGAAGGGTTAGGGTTAGGTTTCGGGCTAGGGTTAGGGTTAGGGGACGGGGACGGTTTAGGGTCCAGGTGAGGGTCCGACAACGGTTTAGGCGGAGCGTATGTGTGAGGGCGCGGGTTAGTGTGAGCGTACGGGTTAGGATTAGGGGACGGGTGAGGGGAAGGCTTCGGGGAAGGGTTAGGGTTAGGGTTCGGGCTAGGGTTAGGGTTAGGGGACGGGGACGGTTTAGGGTCCAGGTGAGGGTACGACAACGGTTTAGGGGGAGCGTACGTGTGAGGGCGCGGGTTAGTGTGAGCGTACGGGTTAGGATTAGGGGACGGGTGAGGGGAAGGCTTCGGGGAAGGGTTAGGGTTAGGGTTCGGGCTAGGGTTAGGGTTAGGGGACGGGGACGGTTTAGGGTCCAGGTGAGGGTACGACAACGGTTTAGGGGGAGCATACGTGTGAGGGCGCGGGTTAGTGTGAGCGTACGGGTTAGGATTAGGGGACGGGTGAGGGGAAGGCTTCGGGGAAGGGTTAGGGTTAGGGTTCGGGCTAGGGTTAGGGTTAGGGGACGGGGACGGTTTAGGGTCCAGGTGAGGGTACGACAACGGTTTAGGGGGTGCGTACGTGTGAGGGCGCGGGTTAGTGTGAGCGTACGGGTTAGGATTAGGGGACGGGTGAGGGGAAGGCTTCGGGGAAGGGTTAGGGTTAGGGTTCGGGCTAGGGTTAGGGTTAGGGGACGGGGACGGTTTAGGGTCCAGGTGAGGGTCCGACAACGGTTTAGGGGGAGCGTACGTGTGAGGGCGCGGGTTAGTGTGAGCGTACGGGTTAGGATTAGGGGACGGGTGAGGGGAAGGCTTCGGGGAAGGGTTAGGGTTAGGGTTCGGTCTAGGGTTAGGGTTAGGGGACGGGGACGGTTTAGGGTCCAGGTGAGGGTACGACAACGGTTTAGGGGGAGCGTACGTGTGAGGGCGCGGGTTAGTGTGAGCGTACGGGTTAGGATTAGGGGACGGGTGAGGGGAAGGCTTCGGGGAAGGGTTAGGGTTAGGGTTCGGGCTAGGGTTAGTGTTAGGGGACGGGGACGGTTTAGGGTCCAGGTGAGGGTACGACAACGGTTTAGGGGGAGCGTACGTGTGAGGGCGCGGCTTAGTGTGAGCGTACGGGTTAGGATTAGGGGACGGGTGAGGGGAAGGCTTCGGGGAAGGGTTAGGGTTAGGGTTCGGGCTAGGGTTAGGGTTAGGGGACGGGGACGGCTTAGGGTCCAGGTGAGGGTACGACAACGGTTTGGGGGAGCGTACGTGTGAGGGCGCGGGTTAGTGTGAGCGTACGGGTTAGGATTAGGGGACGGGTGAGGGGAAGGCTTCGGGGAAGGGTTAGGGTTAGGATTCGGGATAGGTTTAGGGTTAGGGGACGGGGACGGTTTAGAGTCCAGGTGAGGGTACGACAACGGTTTAGGGGGAGCGTACGAGTGAGAGCGCGGGTTAGTGTGAGCGTACGGGTTAGGATTAGGGGACGGGTGAGGGGAAGGCTTCGGGGAAGTGTTAGGGTTAGGGTTCGGGCTAGGGTTAGGGTTAGGGGACGGGGATGGTTTAGGGTCCAGGTGAGGGTACGACAACGGTTTAGGGGGAGCGTACGTGTGAGGGCGCGGGTTAGTGTGAGCGTACGGGTTAGGATTAGGGGACGGGTGAGGGGAAGGCTTCGGGGAAGGGTTAGGGTTAGGGTTCGGGCTAGGCTTAGGGTTAGGGGATGGGGACGGTTTAGGGTCCAGGTGAGGGTACGACAACAGTTTAGGGGGAGCGTACGTGTGAGGGCACGGGTTAGTGTGAGCGTACGGGTTAGGATTAGGGGACGGGTGAGGGGAAGGCTTCGGGGAAGGGTTAGGGTTAGGGTTCGGGCTAGGGTTAGGGTTAGGGGACGGGGACCGTTTAGGGTCCAGGTGAGGGTCCGACAACGGTTTAGGCGGAGCGTACGTGTGAGGGCGCGGGTTAGTGTGAGCGTACGGGTTAGGATTAGGGGACGGGTGAGGGGAAGGCTTCGGGGAAGGGTTAGGGTTAGGGTTCGGGCTAGGGTTAGGGTTAGGGGACGGGGACGGTTTAGGGTCCAGGTGAGGGTACGACAACGGTTTAGGGGGAGCGTACGTGTGAGGGCGCGGGTTAGTGTGAGCGTACGGGTTAGGATTAGGGGACGGGTGAGGGGAAGGCTTCGGGGAAGGGTTAGGGTTAGGGTTCGGGCTAGGGTTAGGGTTAGGGGACGGGGACGGTTTAGGGTCCAGGTGAGGGTACGACAACGGTTTAGGGGGTGCGTACGTGTGAGGGCGCGGGTTAGTGTGAGCGTACGGGTTAGGATTAGGGGACGGGTGAGGGGAAGGCTTCGGGGAAGGGTTAGGGTTAGGGTTCGGGCTAGGGTTAGGGTTAGGGGACGGGGACGGTTTAGGGTCCAGGTGAGGGTCCGACAACGGTTTAGGGGGAGCGTACGTGTGAGGGCGCGGGTTAGTGTGAGCGTACGGGTTAGGATTAGGGGACGGGTGAGGGGAAGGCTTCGGGGAAGGGTTAGGGTTAGGGTTCGGTCTAGGGTTAGGGTTAGGGGACGGGGACGGTTTAGGGTCCAGGTGAGGGTACGACAACGGTTTAGGGGGAGCGTACGTGTGAGGGCGCGGGTTAGTGTGAGCGTACGGGTTAGGATTAGGGGACGGGTGAGGGGAAGGCTTCGGGGAAGGGTTAGGGTTAGGGTTCGGGCTAGGGTTAGGGTTAGGGGACGGGGACGGTTTAGGGTCCAGGTGAGGGTACGACAACGGTTTAGGGGGAGCGTACGTGTGAGGGCGCGGGTTAGTGGGAGCGTACGGGTTAGGATTAGGGGACGGGTGAGGGGAAGGCTTCGGGGAAGGGTTAGGGTTAGGGTTCGGGCTAGGGTTAGGGTTAGGGGACGGGGACGGTTTAGGGTCCAGGTGAGGGTACGACAACGGTTTAGGGGGAGCGTACGTGTGAGGGCGCGGGTTAGTGGGAGCGTACGGGTTAGGATTAGGGGACGGGTGAGGGAAAGGCTTCGGGGAAGTGTTAGGGTTAGGGTTCGGGCTAGGGTTAGGGTTAGGGGACGGGGACGGTTTAGGGTCCAGGTGAGGGTACGACAACGGTTTAGGGGGAGCGTACGTGTGAGGGCACGGGTTAGTGTGAGCGTACGGGTTAGGATTAGGGGACGGGTGAGGGGAAGGCTTCGGGGAAGGGTTAGGGTTAGGGTTCGGGCTAGGGTTAGGGTTAGGGGACGGGGACGGTTTAGGGTCCAGGTGAGGGTCCGACAACGGTTTAGGGGGAGCGTACGTGTGAGGGCGCGGGTTAGTGTGAGCGTACGGGTTAGGATTAGGGGACGGGTGAGGGGAAGGCTTCGGGGAAGGGTTAGGGTTAGGGTTCGGGCTAGGGTTAGGGTTAGGGGACGGGGACGGTTTAGGGTCCAGGTGAGGGTCCGACAACGGTTTAGGGGGAGCGTACGTGTGAGGGCGCGGGTTAGTGTGAGCGTACGGGTTAGGATTAGGGGACGGGTGAGGGGAAGGCTTTGGGGAAGGGTTAGGGTTAGGGTTCGGGCTAGGGTTAGGGTTAGGCGATGGGGACGGTTTAGGGTCCAGGTGAGGGTACGACAACGGTTTAGGGGGAGCGTACGTGTGAGGGCGCGGGTTAGTGTGAGCGTACGGGTTAGAATTAGGGGACGGGTGAGGGGAAGGCTTCGGGGAAGGGTTAGGGTTAGGGTTCGGGCTAGGGTTAGGGTTAGGGGACGGGGACGGTTTAGGGTCCAAGTGAGGGTCCGACAACGGTTTAGGGGGAGCGTACGTGTGAGGGCGCGGGTTAGTGTGAGCGTACGGGTTAGGATTAGGGGACGGGTGAGGGGAAGGCTTCGGGGAAGGGTTAGGGTTAGGGTTCGGGCTAGGGTTAGGGTTAGGGGACGGGGACGGTTTAGGGTCCAGGTGAGGGTACGACAACGGTTTAGGGGGAGCGTACGTGTGAGGGCGCGGGTTAGTGTGAGCGTACGGGTTAGGATTAGGGGACGGGTGAGGGGAAGGCTTCGGGGAAGGGTTAGGGTTAGGGTTCGGGCTAGGGTTAGGGTTAGGGGACGGGGACGGTTTAGGGTCCAGGTGAGGGTACGATAACGGTTTAGGGGGAGCGTACGTGTGAGGAAGCGGGTTAGTGTGAGCGTACGGGTTAGGATTAGTGGACGGGTGAGGGGAAGGCTTCGGGGAAGGGTTAGGCTTAGGGTTCGGGCTAGGGTTAGGGTTAGGGGACGGGGACGGTTTAGGGTCCAGGTGAGGGTCCGACAACGGTTTAGGGGGAGCGTACGTATGAGGGCGCGGGTTAGTGTGAGCGTACGGGTTAGGATTAGGGGACGGGTGAGGGGAAGGCTTCGGGGAAGGGTTAAGGTTAGGGTTCGGGCTACGGTTAGGGTTAGGGGACGGGGACGGTTTAGGGTCCAGGTGAGGGTACGACAACGGTTTAGGGGGAGCGTACGTGTGAGGGCGCGGGTTAGTGTGAGCGTACGGGTTAGGATTAGGGGACGGGTGAGGGGAAGGCTTCAGGGAAGGGTTAGGGTTAGGGTTCGGGCTAGGGTTAGGGTTAGGGGACGGGGACGGTTTAGGGTCCAGGTGAGTGTCCGACAACGGTTTAGGGGGAGCGTACGTGTGAGGGCGCGGGTTAGTGTGAGCGTACGGGTTAGGATTAGGGGACGGGTGAGGGGAAGGCTTTGGGGAAGGGTTAGGGTTAGGGTTCGGGCTAGGGTTAGGCTTAGGGGACGGGGACGGTTTAGGGTCCAGGTGAGGGTACGACAACGGTTTAGGGGGAGCGTACGTGTGAGGGCGCGGGTTAGTGTGAGCGTACGGGTTAGGATTAGGGGACGGGTGAGGGGAAGGCTTCGGGGAAGGGTTAGGGTTAGGGTTCGGGCTAGGGTTAGGGTTAGGGGACAGGGACGGTTTAGGGTCCAGGTGAGGGTCCGACAACGGTTTAGGGGGAGCGTACGTGTGAGGGCGCGGGTTAGTGTGAGCGTACGGGTTAGGATTAGGGGATGGGTGAGGGGAAGGCTTCGGGGAAGGGTTAGGGTTAGGGTTCGGGCTAGGGTTAGGGTTAGGGGACGGGGACGGTTTAGGGTCCAGGTGAGGGTACGACAACGGTTTAGGGGGAGCATACGTGTGAGGGCACGGGTTAGTGTGAGCGTACGGGTTAGGATTAGGGGAACGGTGAGAGGAAGGCTTCGGGGAAGGGTTAGGGTTAGGGTTCGGGCTAGGGTTAGGGTTAGGGGACGGGGACGGTTTAGGGTCCAGGTGAGGGTACGACAACGGTTTAGGGGGAGTGTACGTGTGAGGGCGTGGGTTAGTGTGAGCGTACCGGTTAGGATTAGGGGACGGGTGAGGGGAAGGCTTCGGGGAAGGTTTAGGTTTAGGGTTCGGGCTAGGGTTAGGGTTAGGGGACGGGGACGGTTTAGGGTCCAGGTGAGGGTACGACAACGGTTTAGGGGGAGCGTACGTGTGAGGGCGCGGGTTAGTGTGAGCGTACGGGTTAGGATTAGGGGACGGGTGAGGGGAAGGCTTCGGGGAAGGGTTAGGGTTAGGGTTCGGGCTAGGGTTAGGGTTAGGGTACGGGGACAGTTTAGGGTCCAGGTGAGGGTACGACAACGGTTTAGGGGGAGCGTACGTGTGAGGGCGCGGGTTAGTGTGAGCGTACGGGTTAGGATTAGGGGACGGGTGAGGGGAAGGCTTCGGGGAAGGGTTAGGGTTAGGGTTCGGGCTAGGGTTAGGGTTAGGGGACGGGGACGGTTTAGGGTCCAGGTCAGGGTCCGACAACGGTTTAGGGGGAGCGTACGTGTGAGGGCGCGGGTTAGTGTGAGCGTACGGGTTAGGATTAGGGGACGGGAGAGGGGAAGGCTTCGGGGAAGGGTTAGGGTTAGGGTTCGGGCTAGGGTTAGGGTTAGGGGACGGGGACGGTTTAGGGTCCAGGTGAGGGTCCGACAACGGTTTAGGGGGAGCGTACGTGTGAGGGCGCGGGTTAGTGTGAGCGTACGGGTTAGGATTAGGGGACGGGAGAGGGGAAGGCTTCGGGGAAGGGTTAGGGTTAGGGTTCGGGCTAGGGTTAGGGTTAGGGGACGGGGACGGTTTAGGGTCCAGGTGAGGGTACGACAACGGTTTAGGGGGAGCGTACGTGTGAGGGCGCAGGTTAGTGTGAGCGTACGGGTTAGGATTAGGGGACGGGTGAGGGGAAGGCTTCGGGGAAGGGTTAGGGTTAGGGTTCGGGCTAGGGTTAGGGTTAGGGGACGGGGACGGTTTAGGGTCCAGGTGAGGGTACGACAACGGTTTAGGGGGAGCGTACGTGTGAGGGCAAAGGTTAGTGTGAGCGTACGGGTTAGGATTAGGAGACGGGTGAGGGGAAGGCTTCGGGGAAGGGTTAGGGTTAGGGTTCGGGCTAGGGTTAGGGTTAGGGGACGGGGACGGTTTAGGGTCCAGGTGAGGGTACGACAACGGTTTAGGGGGAGCGTACGTGTGAGGGCGCGGGTTAGTGTGAGCGTACGGGTTAGGATTAGGGGACGGGTGAGGGGAAGGCTTCGGGGAAGGGTTAGGGTTAGGGTTCGGGCTAGGGTTAGGGTTAGGGGACGGGGACGGTTTAGGGTCCAGGTGAGGGTACGACAACGGTTTAGGGGGTGCGTACGTGTGAGGGCGCGGGTTAGTGTGAGCGTACGGGTTAGGATTAGGGGACGGGTGAGGGGAAGGCTTCGGGGAAGGGTTAGGGTTAGGGTTCGGGCTAGGGTTAGGGGACGGGGACGGTTTAGGGTCCAGGTGAGGGTCCGACAACGGTTTAGGGGGAGCGTACGTGTGAGGGCGCGGGTTAGTGTGAGCGTACGGGTTAGGATTAGGGGACGGGTGAGGGGAAGGCTTCGGGGAAGGGTTAGGGTTAGGGTTTGGTCTAGGGTTAGGGTTAGGGGACGGGGACGGTTTAGGGTCCAGGTGAGGGTACGACAACGGTTTAGGGGGAGCGTACGTGTGAGGGCGCGGGTTAGTGTGAGCGTACGGGTTAGGATTATGGGACGGGTGAGGGGAAGGCTTCGGGGAAGGGTTAGGGTTAGGGTTCGGGCTAGGGTTAGGGTTAGGGGACGGGGACGGTTTAGGGTCCAGGTGAGGGTACGACAACGGTTTAGGGGGAGCGTACGTGTGAGGGCGCGGGTTAGTGGGAGCGTACGGGTTAGGATTAGGGGACGGGTGAGGGGAAGGCTTCGGGGAAGTGTTAGGGTTAGGGTTCGGGCTAGGGTTAGGGTTAGGGGACGGGGACGGTTTAGGGTCCAGGTGAGGGTACGACAACGGTTTAGGGGGAGCGTACGTGTGAGGGCGCGGGTTAGTGTGAGCGTACGGGTTAGGATTAGGGGACGGGTGAGGGGAAGGCTTCGGGGAAGGGTTAGGGTTAGGGTTCGGGCTAGGCTTAGGGTTAGGGGACGGGGACGGTTTAGGGTCCAGGTGAGGGTACGACAACGGTTTAGGGGGAGCGTATGTGTGAGGGCACGGGTTAGTGTGAGCGTACGGGTTAGGATTAGGGGACGGGTGAGGGGAAGGCTTCGGGGAAGGGTTAGGGTTAGGGTTCGGGCTAGGGTTAGGGTTAGGGGACGGGGACGGTTTAGGGTCCAGGTGAGGGTACGACAACGGTTTAGGGGGAGCGTACGTGTGAGGGCGCGGGTTAGTGTGAGCGTACGGGTTAGGATTAGGGGACGGGTGAGGGGAAGGCTTCGGGGAAGGGTTAGGGTTAGGGTTCGTGCTAGGGTTAGGGTTAGGGGACGGGGACGGTTTAGGGTCCAGGTGAGGGTACGACAACGGTTTAGGGGGAGCGTACGTGTGAGGGCGCGGGTTAGTGTGAGCGTACGGGTTAGGATTAGGGGACGGGTGAGGGGAAGGCTTCGGGGAAGGGTTAGTGTTAGGGTTCGGGGTAGGGTTAGGGTTAGGGGACGGGGACGGTTTAGGGTCCAGGTGAGGGTATGACAACGGTTTAGGGGGAGCGTAAGTGTGAGGGCGCGGGTTAGTGTGAGCGTACGGGTTAGGATTAGGGGACGGGTGAGGGGAAGGCTTCGGGGAAGGGTTAGGGTTAGGGTTCGGGCTAGGGTTAGGGTTAGGGGACGGGGACGGTTTAGGGTCCAGGTGAGGGTACGACAACGGTTTAGGGGGAGCGTACGTGTGAGGGCGCGGGTTAGTGTGAGCGTACGGGTTAGGATTAGGGGACGGGTGAGGGGAAGGCTTCGGGGAAGGGTTAGGGTTAGGGTTCGGGCTAGGGTTAGGGTTAGGGGACGGGGACGGTTTAGGGTCCAGGTGAGGGTCCGACAACGGTTTAGGGGGAGCGTACGTGTGAGGGCGCGGGTTAATGTGAGCGTACGGGTTAGGATTAGGGGAGGGGTGAGGGGAAGGCTTCGGGGAAGGGTTAGGGTTAGGGTTCGGGCTAGGGTTAGGGTTAAGGGACGGGGACGGTTTAGGGTCCAGGTGAGGGCACGACAACGGTTTAGGCGGAGCGTTCGTGTGAGGGCGCGGGTTAGTGTGAGCGTACGTGTTAGGATTAGGGGACGGGTGAGGGGAAAGCTTCGGGGAAGTATTAGGGTTAGGGTTCGGGCTAGGGTTAGGGTTAGGGGACGGGGACGGTTTAGGGTCCAGGTGAGGGTACAACAACGGTTTAGGGGGAGCGTACGTGTGAGGGCGCGGGTTAGTGTGAGCGTACGGGTTAGGATTAGGGGACGGGTGAGGGGAAGGCTTCGGGGAAGGTTTAGGGTTCGGGTTCGGGCTAGGGTTAGGGTTAGGGGACGGGGACGATTTAGGGTCCAGGTGAGGGTACGACAACGGTTTAGGGGGAGCGTACGTGTGAGGGCGCGGGTTAGTGTGAGCTTACGTGTTGGGATTAGGGGACGGGTGAGGGGAAGGCTTCGGGGAAGGGTTAGGGTTAGGGTTCGGGCTAGGGTTAGGGTTAGGGGACGGGGACGGTTTAGGGTCCAGGTGAGGGTACGACAACGTTTTAGGGGGAGCGTACGTGTGAGGGCGCGGGTTAGTGTGAGCGTACGGGTTAGGATTAGGGGACGGGTGAGGGGAAGGCTTCGGGGAAGGGTTAGGGTTAGGGTTCGGGCTAGGGTTAGGGTTAGGGGACGGGGCCGGTTTAGGGTCCAGGTGAGGGTACGACAACGGTTTAGGGGGAGCGTACGTGTGAGGGCGCGGGTTAGTGTGAGCGTACGGTTTAGGATTAGGGGACGGGTGAGGGGAAGGCTTCGGGGAAGGGTTAGGGTTAGGGTTCGGGCTAGGGTCAGGTTTAGGGGACGGGGACGGTTTAGGGTCCAGGTGAGGGTCCGACAACAGTTTAGGGGGAGCGTACGTGTGAGGGCGCGGGTTAGTGTGAGCGTATGGGTTAGGATTAGGGGACGGGTGAGGGGAAGGCTTCGGGGAAGGGTTAGGGTTAGGGTTCGGGCTAGGGTTAGGGTTAAGGGACGGGGACCGTTTAGGGTCCAGGTGAGGGCACGACAACGGTTTAGGCGGAGCTTTCATGTGAGGGCGCGGGTTAGTGTGAGCGTACGTGTTAGGATTAGGGGACGGGTGAGGGGAAAGCTTCGGGGAAGTGTTAGGGTTAGGGTTCGGGCTAGGGTTAGGGTTAGGGGACGGGGACGGTTTAGGGTCCAGGTGAGGGTACGACAACGGTTTAGGGGGAGCGTACGTGTGAGGGCGCGGGTTAGTGTGAGCGTACGGGTTAGGATTAGGGGACGGGTGAGGGGAAGGCTTCGGGGAAGGGTTAGGGTTAGGGTTCGGGCTAGGGTTAGGGTTAGGGGACGGGGACGATTTAGGGTCCAGGTGAGGGTACGACAACGGTTTAGGGGGAGCGTACGTGTGAGGGCGCGGGTTAGTGTGAGCGTACGGGTTGGGATTAGGGGACGGGTGAGGGGAAGGCTTCGGGGAAGGGTTAGGGTTAGGGTTCGGGCTAGGGTTAGGGTTAGGGGACGGGGACGGTTTAGGGTCCAGGTGAGGGTACGACAACGGTTTAGGGGGAGCGTACGTGTGAGGGCGCGGGTTAGTGTGAGCGTACGGGTTAGGATTAGGGGACGGGTGAGGGGAAGGCTTCGGGGAAGGGTTAGGGTTAGGGTTCGGGCTAGGGTTAGGGTTAGGGGACGGGGCCGGTTTAGGGTCCAGGTGAGGGTACGACAACGGTTTAGGGGGAGCGTACGTGTGAGGGCCCGGGTTAGTGTGAGCGTACGGGTTAGGATTAGGGGACGGGTGAGGGGAAGGCTTCGTGGAAGGGTTAGGGTTAGGGTTCGGGCTAGGGTTAGGGTTAGGGGACGGGGACGGTTTAGGGTCCAGGTGAGGGTACGACAACGGTTTAGGGGGAGCGTACGTGTGAGGGCGCGGGTTAGTGTGAGCGTACGGGTTAGGATTAGGGGACGGGTGAGGGGAAGGCTTCGGGGAAGAGTTAGGGTTAGGGTGCGGGCTAGGGTTAGGGTTAGGGGACGGGGACGGTTTAGGGTCCAGGTGAGTGTACGACAATGGTTTAGGGGGAGCGTACGTGTGAGGGCGCGGGTTAGTGGGAGCGTACGGGTTAGGATTAGGGGACGGGTGAGGGGAAGGCTTCGGGGAAGGGTTAGGGTTAGGGTTCGGGCTAGGGTTAGGGTTAGGGGACGGGGCCGGTTTAGGGTCCAGGTGAGGGTCCGACAACGGTTTAGGGGGAGCGTAAGTGTGAGGGCGCGGGTTAGTGTGAGCGTACGGGTTAGGATTAGGGGACGGGTGAGGGGAAGGCTTCGGGGAAGGGTTAGGGTTAGGGTTCGGGCTAGGGTTAGGGTTAGGGGACGGGGACGGATTAGGGTCCATGTGAGGGTACGACAACGGTTTGGGGGAGCGTACGTGTGAGGGCGCGGGTTAGTGTGAGCGTACGGGTTAGGATTAGGGGACGGGTGAGGGGAAGGCTTCGGGGAAGGGTTAGGGTTAGGATTCGGGATAGGGTTAGGGTTAGGGGACGGGGACGGTTTAGAGTCCAGGTGAGGGTACGACAACTGTTTAGGGGGAGTGTACGAGTGAGGGCGCGGGTTAGTGTGAGCGTATGGGTTAGGATTAGGGGACGGGTGAGGGGAAGGCTTCGGGGAAGTGTTAGGGTTAGGGTTCGGGCTAGGGTTAGGGTTAGGGGACGGGGATGGTTTAGGGTCCAGGTGAGGGTACGACAACGGTTTAGGGGGAGCGTACGTGTGAGGGCGCGGGTTAGTGTGAGCGTACGGGTTAGGATTAGGGGACGGGTGAGGGGAAGGATTCTGGGAAGGGTTAGGGTTAGGGTTCGGGCTAGGCTTAGGGTTAGGGGACGGGGACGGTTTAGGGTCCAGGTGAGGGTACGACAACGGTTTAGGGGGAGCGTACGTGTGAGGGCACGGGTTCGTGTGAGCGTACGGGTTAGGATTAGGGGACGGGTGAGGGGAAGGCTTCGGGGAAGTGTTAGGGTTAGGGTTCGGGCTAGGGTTAGGGTTAGGGGACGGGGACGGTTTAGGGTCCAGGTGAGGGTCCGACAACGGTTTAGGCGGAGCGTACGTGTTAGGGCGCGGGTTAGTGTGAGCGTACGGGTTAGGATTAGGGGACGGGTGAGGGGAAGGCTTCGGGGAAGGGTTAGGGTTAGGGTTCGGGCTAGGGTTAGGGTTAGGGGACGGGGACGGTTTAGGGTCCAGGTGAGGGTACGACAACGGTTTAGGGGGAGCGTACGTGTGAGGGCGCGGGTTAGTGTGAGCGTACGGGTTAGGATTAGGGGACGGGTGAGGGGAAGGCTTCGGGGAAGGGTTAGGGTTAGGGTTCGGGCTAGGGTTAGGGTTAGGGGACGGGGATGGTTTAGGGTCCAGGTGAGGGTACGACAACGGTTTAGGGGGAGCGTACGTGTGAGGGCGCGGGTTAGTGTGAGCGTACGGGTTAGGATTAGGGGACGGGTGAGGGGAAGGCTTCGGGGAAGGGTTAGGGTTAGGGTTCAGGCTAGGGTTAGGGTTAGGGGACGGGGACGGTTTAGGGTCCAGGTGAGGGTACGACAACGGTTTAGGGGGAGCGTACGTGTGAGGGCGCGGGTTAGTGTGAGCGTACGGGTTAGGATTAGGGGACGGGTGAGGGGAAGGCTTCGGGGAAGGGTTAGGGTTAGGGTTCGGGCTAGGCTTAGGGTTAGGGGACGGGGACGGTTTAGGGTCCAGGTGAGGGTACGACAACGGTTTAGGGGGAGGGTACGTGTGAGGGCACGGGTTAGTGTGAGCGTACGGGTTAGGATTAGGGGACGGGTGAGGGGAAGGCTTCGGGGAAGGGTTAGGGTTAGGGTTCGGGCTAGGGTTAGGGTTAGGGGACGGGGACGGTTTAGGGTCCAGGTGAGGGTCCGACAACGGTTTAGGTGGAGCGTACGTGTGAGGGCGCGGGTTAGTGTGAGCGTACGTGTTAGGATTAGGGGACGGGTGAGGGGAAGGCTTCGGGGAAGGGTTAGGGTTAGGGTTCGGGCTAGGGTTAGGGTTAGGGGACGGGGACGGTTTAGGGTCCAGGTGAGGGTACGACAACGGTTTAGGGGGAGCGTACGTGTGAGGGCGCGGGTTAGTGTGAGCGTACGGGTTAGGATTAGGGGACGGGTGAGGGGAAGGCTTCGGGGAAGGGTTAGGGTTAGGATTCGGGCTAGGGTTAGGGTTAGGGGACGGGGACGGTTTAGGGTCCAGGTGAGGGTACGACAACGGTTTAGGGGGAGCGTACGTGTGAGGGCGCGGGTTAGTGTGAGCGTACGGGTTAGGATTAGGGGACGGGTGAGGGGAAGGCTTCGGGGAAGGGTTAGGGTTAGGGTTCGGGCTAGGGTTAGGGTTAGGGGACGGGGACGGTTTAGGGTCCAGGTGAGGGTACGACAACGGTTTAGGGGGAGCGTACGTGTGAGGGCGCGGGTTAGTGTGAGCGTATGGGTTAGGATTAGGGGACGGGTGAGGGGAAGGCTTCGGGGAAGGGTTAGGGTTAGGGTTCGGGCTAGGGTTAGGGTTAGGGGACGGGGACGGTTTAGGGTCCAGGTGAGGGTACGACAACGGTTTAGGGGGAGCGTACGTGTGAGGGCGCGGGTTAGTGTGAGCGTACGGGTTAGGATTAGGGGACGGGTGAGGGGAAGGCTTCGGGGAAGGGTTAGGGTTAGGGTTCGGGCTAGGGTTAGGGTTAGGGGACGGGGACGGTTTAGGGTCCAGGTGAGGGTCCGACAACGGTTTAGGGGGAGCGTACGTGTGAGGGCGCGGGTTAGTGTGAGCGTACGGGTTAGGATTAGGGGACGGGTGAGGGGAAGGCTTCGGGGAAGGGTTAGGGTTAGGGTTCGGGCTAGGGTTAGGGTTAGGGGACGGGGACGGTTTAGGGTCCAGGTGAGGGTCCGACAACGGTTTAGGGGCAGCGTACGTGTGAGGGCGCGGGTTAGTGTGAGCGTACGGGTTAGGATTAGGGGACGGGTGAGGGGAAGGCTTCGGGGAAGGGTTAGGGTTAGTTTTCGGGCTAGGGTTAGGGTTAGGGGACGGGGACGGTTTAGGGTCCAGGTGAGGGTCCGACAACGGTTTAGGGGGAGCGTACGTGTGAGGGCGCGGGTTAGTGTGAGCGTACGGGTTAGGATTAGGGGACGGGTGAGGGGAAGGCTTCGGGGAAGGGTTAGGGTTAGGGTTCGGGCTAGGGTTAGGGTTAGGGGATGGGGACGGTTTAGGGTCCAGGTGAGGGTACGACAACGGTTTAGGGGGAGCGTACGTGTGAGGGCGCGGGTTAGTGTGAGCGTACGGGTTAGGATTAGGGGACGGGTGAGGGGAAGGCTTCGGGGAAGGGTTAGGGTTAGGGTTCGGGCTAGGGTTAGGATTAGGGGACGGGGACGGTTGAGGGTTCAGGTGAGGGTACGACAACGGTTTAGGGGGAGCGTACGTGTGAGGGCGCGGGTTAGTGTGAGCGTACGGGTTAGGATTAGGGGACGGGTGAGGGGAAGGCTTCGGGGAAGGATTAGGGTTAGGGTTCGGGCTAGGGTTAGGGTTAGGGGACGGGGACGGTTTAGGGTCCAGGTGAGGGTCCGACAACGGTTTAGGGGGAGCGTACGTGTGAGGGCGCGGGTTAGTGTGAGCGTACGGGTTAGGATTAGGGGACGGGTGAGGGGAAGGCTCTGGGGAAGGGTTAGGGTTAGGGTTCAGGCTAGGGTTAGGGGACGGGGACGGTTTAGGGTCCAGGTGAGGGTACGACAACGGTTTAGGGGGAGCGTACGTGTGAGGGCGCGGGTTAGTGTGAGCGTACGGGTTAGGATTAGGGGACGGGTGATTGGAAGGCTTCGGGGAAGGGTTAGGGTTAGGGTTCGGGCTAGGGTTAGGGTTAGGGGACGGGGACGGTTTAGGGTCCAGGTGAGGGCACGACAACGGTTTAGGCGGAGCGTACGTGTGAGGGTGCGGGTTAGTGTGAG
Organism: Leucopleurus acutus; assembly: GCF_964270905.1. Taxonomy (NCBI): domain Eukaryota; kingdom Metazoa; phylum Chordata; class Mammalia; order Artiodactyla; family Delphinidae; genus Leucopleurus; species Leucopleurus acutus. The sequence goes on from NC_139162.1 coordinate 59,488,099, forward strand.
CGTACGTGTTAGGATTAGGGGACGGGTGAGGGGAAGGCTTCGGGGAAGTGTTAGGGTTAGGGTTTGGGCTAGGGTTAGGTTTAGGGGACGGGGACGGTTTAGGGTCCAGGTGAGGGTACGAGAACGGTTTAGGGGGAGCGTACGTGTGAGGGCGCGGGTTAGTGTGAGCGTACGGGTTAGGATTAGGGGACGGGTGAGGGGAAGGCTTCGTGGAAGGGTTAGGTTTAGGGTTCGGGCTAGGGTTAGGGTTAGGGGACGGGGACAGTTTAGGGTCCAGGTGAGGGTACGACAACGGTTTAGGGGGAGCGTACGTGTGAGGGCGCGGGTTAGTGTGAGCGTACGGGTTAGGATTAGGGGACGGGTGAGGGGAAGGCTTCGGGGAAGGGTTAGGGTTAGGGTTCGGGCTAGGGTTAGGGTTAGGGGACGGGGACGGTTTAGGGTCCAGGTGAGGGTACGACAACGGTTTAGGGGGAGCGTACGTGTGAGGGCGCGGGTTAGTGTGAGCGTACGGGTTAGGATTAGGGGACGGGTGAGGGGAAGGCTTCGGGGAAGGGTTAGGGTTAGGGTTCGGGCTAGGGTTAGGGTTAGGGGACGGGGACGGTTTAGGGTCCAGGTGAGGGTACGACAACGGTTTAGGGAGAGCGTACGTGTGAGGGCGCGGGTTAGTGTGAGCGTACGGGTTAGGATTAGGGGACGGGTGAGGGGAAGGCTTCGGGGAAGGGTTAGGGTTAGGGTTCGGGCTAGGGTTAGGGTTAGGGGACGGGGACGGTTTAGGGTCCAGGTGAGGGTACGACAACGGTTTAGGGGAAGCGTACGTGTGAGGGCGCGGGTTAGTGTGAGCGTACGGGTTAGGATTAGGGGACGGGTGAGGGGAAGGCTTCAGGGAAGGGTTAGGGTTATGGTTCGGGCTAGGGTTAGGGTTAGGGGACGGGGACGGTTTAGGGTCCAGGTGAGGGTCCAACAACGGTTTAGGGGCATCGTACGTGTGAGGGCGCGGGTTAGTGTGAGCGTACGGGTTAGGATTAGGGGACAGGTGAGGGGAAGGCTTCGGGGAAGGGTTAGGGTTAGGGTTCGGGCTAGGGTTAGGGTTAGGGGACGGGGACGGTTTAGGGTCCAGCTGAGGGTACGACAACGGTTTAGGGGGAGCGTACGTGTGAGGGCGCGGGTTAGTGTGAGCGTACGGGTTAGGATTAGGGGACGGGTGAGGGGAAGGCTCCGGGGAAGGGTTAGGTTTAGGGTTCAGGCTAGGGTTAGGGGACGGGGACGGTTTAGGGTCCAGGTGAGGGTACGACAACGGTTTAGGGGGAGCGTACGTGTGAGGGCGGGGGTTAGTGTGAGCGTACGGGTTAGGATTAGGGGACGGGTGAGGGGAAGGCTTCGGGGAAGGGTTAGGGTTAGGGTTCGGGCTAGGGTTAGGGTTAGGGGACGGGGACGGTTTAGGGTCCAGGTGAGGGTACGACAACGGTTTAGGGGGAGCGTACGTGTGAGGGCGCGGGTTAGTGGGAGCGTACGGGTTAGGAATAGGGGACGGGTGAGGGGAAGGCTTCGGGGAAGTGTTAGGGTTAGGGTTCGGGCTAGGGTTAGGGTTAGGGGACGGGGACGGTTTAGGGTCCAGGTGAGGGTACGACAACGGTTTAGGGGGAGCGTACGTGTGAGGGCGCGGGTTAGTGTGAGCGTACGGGTTAGGATTGGGGACGGGTGGGGGGAAGGCTTCGGGGAAGGGTTAGGGTTAGGGTTCGGGCTAGGGTTAGGGTTAGGGGACGGGGACGGTTTAGGGTCCAGGTGAGGGTACGACAACGGTTTAGGGGGAGCGTACGTGTGAGGGCGCGGGTTAGTGTGAGCGTACGGGTTAGGATTAGGGGACGGGTGAGGGGAAGGCTTCGGGGAAGGGTTAGGGTTAGGGTTCGGGCTAGGGTTAGGGTTAGGGGACTGGGACGGTTTAGGGTCCAGGTGAGGGTCCGACAACGGTTTAGGGGGAGCGTACGTGTGAGAGCGCGGGTTAGTGTGAGCGTACGGGTTAGGATTAGGGGACGGGTGAGGGGAAGGCTTCAGGGAAGGGTTAGGGTTAGGGTTCGGGCTAGGGTTAGGGTTAGGGGACGGGGACTGTTTAGGGTCCAGGTGAGGGTCCGACAACGGTTTAGGGGCAGCGTACATGTTAGGGCGCGGGTTAGTGTGAGCGTACGGGTTAGGATTAGGGGACAGGTGAGGGGAAGGCTTCGGGGAAGGGTTAGGGTTAGGGTTCGGGCTAGGGTTAGGGTTAGGGGACGGGGACGGTTTAGGGTCCAGGTGAGGGTACGACAACGGTTTAGGGGGAGCGTACGTGTGAGGGCGCGGGTTAGTGTGAGCGTACGGGTTAGGATTAGGGGACGGGTGAGGGGAAGGCTTCGGGGAAGGGTTAGGGTTAGGGTTCGGGCTAGGGTTAGGGTTAGGGGACGGGGACGGTTTAGGGTCCAGGTGAGGGTACGACAACGGTTTAGGGGGAGCGTACGTGTGAGGGCGCTTGTTAGTGGGAGCGTACGGGTTAGGATTAGGGGACGGGTGAGGGGAAGGCTTCGGGGAAGGATTAGGGTTAGGGTTCGGGCTAGGGTTAGGGTTAGGGGACGGGGACGGTTTAGGGTCCAGGTGAGGGTCCGACAACGGTTTAGGGGGAGCGTACGTGTGAGGGCGCGGGTTAGTGTGAGCGTACGGGTTAGGATTAGGGGACGGGTGAGGGGAAGGCTCCGGGGAAGGGTTAGGGTTAGGGTTCAGGCTAGGGTTAGGGGACGGGGATGGTTTAGGGTCCAGGTGAGGGTACGACAACGGTTTAGGGGGAGCGTACGTGTGAGGGCGCGGGTTAGTGTGAGCGTACGGGTTAGGATTAGGGGACGGGTGAGGGGAAGGCTTCGGGGAAGGGTTAGGGTTAGGGTTCGAGCTAGGGTTAGGGTTAGGGGACGGGGACGGTTTAGGGTCCAGGTGAGGGCACGACAACGGTTTAGGCGGAGCGTACGTGTGAGGGTGCGGGTTAGTGTGAGCGTACGTGTTAGGATTAGGGGACGGGTGAGGGGAAGGCTTCGGGGAAGTGTTAGGGTTAGGGTTCGGGCTAGGGTTAGGTTTAGGGTACGGGGACGGTTTAGGGTCCAGGTGAGGGTACGACAACGGTTTAGGGGGAGCGTACGTGTGAGGGCGCGGGTTAGTGTGAGCGTACGGTTTAGGATTAGGGTACGGGTGAGGGGAAGGCTTCGTGGAAGGGTTAGGTTTAGGGTTCGGGCTAGGGTTAGGGTTAGGGGACGGGGACGGTTTAGGGTCCAGGTGAGGGTACGAACACGGTTTAGGGGGAGCGTACGTGTGAGGGCGCGGGTTAGTGTGAGCGTACGGGTTAGGATTAGGGGACGGGTGAGGGGAAGGCTTCGGGGAAGGGTTAGGGTTAGGGTTCGGGCTAGGGTTAGGGTTAGGGGACGGGGACGGTTTAGGGTCCAGGTGAGGGTACGACAACGTTTTAGTGGGACCGTACGTGTGAGGGCGTGGGTTAGTGTGAGCGTACGGGTTAGGATTAGGGGACGGGTGAGGGGAAGGCTTCGGGGAAGGGTTAGGTTTAGGGTTCGGGCTAGGGTTAGGGTTAGGGGACGGGGACGGTTTAGGGTCCAGGTGAGGGTACGACAACGGTTTAGGGGGAGCGTACGTGTGAGGGCGCGGGTTAGTGGGATCGTACGGGTTAGGAATAGGGGACGGGTGAGGGGAAGGCTTCGGGGAAGTGTTAGGGTTAGGGTTCGGGCTAGGGTTAGGGTTAGGGGACGGGGACTGTTTAGGGTCCAGGTGAGGGTACGACAACGGTTTAGGGGGAGCGTACGTGTGAGGGCGCGGGTTAGTGTGAGCGTACGGGTTAGGATTAGGGGACGGGTGAGGGGAAGGCTTCGGGGAAGGGTTAGGGTTAGGGTTCGGGCTAGGGTTAGGGTTAGGGGACGGGGACGGTTTAGGGTCCAGGTGAGGGTACGACAACGGTTTAGGGGGAGCGTACGTGTGAGGGCGCGGGTTAGTGTGAGCGTACGGGTTAGGATTAGGGGACGGGTGAGGGGAAGGCTTCGGGGAAGGGTTAGGGTTAGGGTTCGGGCTAGGGTTAGGGTTAGGGGACGGGGACGGTTTAGGGTCCAGGTGAGGGTACGACAACGGTTTAGGGGGAGCGTACGTGTGAGGGCGCGGGTTAGTGTGAGCGTACGGGTTAGGATTAGGGGACGGGTGAGGGGAAGGCTTCGGGGAAGGGTTAGGGTTAGGGTTCAGGCTAGGGTTAGGGTTAGGGGACGGGGACGGTTTAGGGTCCAGGTGAGGGTCCGACAACGGTTTAGGGGGAGCGTACGTGTGAGGGCGCGGGTTAGTGTGAGCGTACGGGTTAGGATTAGGGGACGGGTGAGGGGAAGGCTTCGGGGAAGTGTTAGGGTTAGGGTTCGGGCTAGGGTTAGGGTTAGGGGACGGGGACGGTTTAGGGTCCAGGTGAGGGTACGACAACGGTTTAGGGGGAGCGTACGTGTGAGGGCGCGGGTTAGTGTGAGCGTACGGGTTAGGATTAGGGGACGGGTGAGGGGAAGGCTTCGGGGAAGGGTTAGGGTTAGGGTTCGGGCTAGGGTTAGGGTTAGGGGACGGGGACGGTTTAGGGTCCAGGTGACGGTACGACAACGGTTTAGGGGGAGCGTACGTGTGAGGGCGCGGGTTAGTGGGAGCGTACGGGTTAGGATTAGGGGACGGGTGAGGGGAAGGCTTCGGGGAAGGGTTAGGGTTAGGGTTCGGGCTAGGGTTAGGGTTAGGGGACGGGGACGGTTTAGGGTCCAGGTGAGGGTCCGACAACGGTTTAGGGGGAGCGTACGTGTGAGGGCGCGGGTTAGTGTGAGCGTACGGGTTAGGATTAGGGGACGGGTGAGGGGAAGGCTTCGGGGAAGGGTTAGGGTTAGGGTTCGGGCTAGGGTTAGGGTTAGGGGACGGGGACGGTTTAGGGTCCAGGTGAGGGTACGACAACGGTTTAGGGGGAGCGTACGTGTGAGGGCGCGGGTTAGTGTGAGCGTACGGGTTAGGATTAGGGGACGGGTGAGGGGAAGGCTTCGGGGAAGGGTTAGGGTTAGGGTTCGGGCTAGGGTTAGGGTTAGGGGACGGGGACGGTTTACGGTCCAGGTGAGAGTACGACAATGGTTTATGGGGAGCGTACGGGTGAGGGCGCGGGTTAGTTTGAGCGTACGGGTTAGGATTAGGGGACGGGTGAGGGGAAGGCTTCGGGGAAGGGTTAGGGTTAGGGTTCGGGCTAGGGTTAGGGTTAGGGGACGGGGACGGTTTAGGGTCCAGGTGAGGGTACGACAACGGTTTAGGGGGAGCGTACGTGTGAGGGCGCGGGTTAGTGTGAGCGTACGGGTTAGGATTAGGGGACGGGTGAGGGGAAGGCTTCGGGGAAGGGTTAGGGTTAGGGTTCGGGCTAGGGTTAGGGTTAGGGGACGGGGACGGTTTAGGGTCCAGGTGAGGGTACGACAACGGTTTAGGGGGAGCGTACGTGTGAGGGCGCGGGTTAGTGTGAGCGTACGGGTTAGGATTAGGGAACGGGTGAGGGGAAGGCTTCGGGGAAGGGTTAGGGTTAGGGTTCGGGCTAGGGTTAGGGTTAGGGGACGGGGACGGTTTACGGTCCAGGTGAGAGTACGACAATGGTTTAGGGGTAGCGTACGGGTGAGGGCGCGGGTTAGTTTGAGCGTACGGGTTAGGATTAGGGGACGGGTGAGGGGAAGGCTTCGGGGAAGGGTTAGGGTTAGGGTTCGGGCTAGGGTTAGGGTTAGGGGACGGGGACGGTTTAGGGTCCAGGTGAGGGTACGACAACGGTTTAGGGGGAGTGTACGTGTGAGGGCGCGGGTTAGTGTGAGCGTACGGGTTAGGATTAGGGGACGGGTGAGGGGAAGGCTTCGTGGAAGGGTTAGGTTTAGGGTTCGGGCTAGGGTTAGGGTTAGGGGACGGGGACGGTTTAGGGTCCAGGTGAGGGTACGACAACGGTTTAGGGGGAGCGTACGTGTGAGGGCGCGGGTTAGTGTGAGCGTACGGGTTAGGATTAGGGGACGGGTGAGGGGAAGGCTTCGGGGAAGGGTTAGGGTTAGGGTTCGGGCTAGGGTTAGGGTTAGGGGACGGGGACGGTTTAGGGTCCAGGTGAGGGTACGACAACGGTTTAGGGGGAGTGTACGTGTGAGGGCGCGGGTTAGTGTGAGCGTACGGGTTAGGATTAGGGGACGGGTGAGGGGAAGGCTTCGTGGAAGTGTTAGGTTTAGGGTTCGGGCTAGGGTTAGGGTTAGGGGACGGGGACGGTTTAGGGTCCAAGTGAGGGTACGACAACGGTTTAGGGGGAGCGTACGTGTGAGGGCGCGGGTTAGTGTGAGCGTACGGGTTAGGATTAGGGGACGGGTGAGGGGAAGGCTTCGGGGAAGTGTTAGGGTTAGGGTTCGGGCTAGGGTTAGGGTTAGGGGACGGGGACGGTTTAGGGTCCAGGTGAGGGTACGACAACGGTTTAGGGGGAGCGTACGTGTGAGGGCGCGGGTTAGTGTGAGCGTACGGGTTAGGATTAGGGGACGGGTGAGGGGAAGGCTTCGGGGAAGGGTTAGGGTTAGGGTTCGGGCTAGGGTTAGGGTTAGGGGACGGGGACGGTTTAGGGTCCAGGTGAGGGTACGACAACGGTTTAGGGGGAGCGTACTTGTGAGGGCGCGGGTTAGTGGGATCGTACGGGTTAGGAATAGGAGACGGGTGAGGGGAAGGCTTCGGGGAAGTGTTAGGGTTAGGGTTCGGGCTAGGGTTAGGGTTAGGGGACTGGGACTGTTTAGGGTCCAGGTGAGGGTACGACAACGGTTTAGGGGGAGCGTACGTGTGAGGGCGCGGGTTAGTGTGAGCGTACGGGTTAGGATTAGGGGACGGGTGAGGGGAAGGCTTCGGGGAAGGGTTAGGGTTAGGGTTAGGGCTAGGGTTAGGGTTAGGGGACGGGGACGGTTTAGGGTCCAGGTGAGGGTACGACAACGGTTTAGGGGGAGCGTACGTGTGAGGGCGCGGGTTAGTGTGAGCGTACGGGTTAGGATTAGGGGACGGGTGAGGGGAAGGCTTCGGGGAAGGGTTAGGGTTAGGGTTCGGGCTAGGGTTAGGGTTAGGGGACGGGGACGGTTTAGGGTCCAGGTGAGGGTCCGACAACGGTTTAGGGGGAGCGTACGTGTGAGGGCGCGGGTTAGTGTGAGCGTACGGGTTAGGATTAGGGGACGGGTGAGGGGAAGGCTTCGGGGAAGGGTTAGGGTTAGGGTTCGGGCTAGGGTTAGGGTTAGGGGACGGGGACGGTTTAGGGTCCAGGTGAGGGTACGACAACGGTTTAGGGGGAGCGTACGTGGGAGGGCGCGGGTTAGTGTGAGCGTACGGGTTAGGATTAGGGGACGGGTGAGGGGAAGGCTTCGGGGAAGGGTTAGGGTTAGGGTTCGGGCTAGGGTTAGGGTTAGGGGACGGGGACGGTTTACGGTCCAGGTGAGAGTACGACAATGGTTTATGGGGAGCGTACGGGTGAGGGCGCGGGTTAGTTTGAGCGTACGGGTTAGGATTAGGGGACGGGTGAGGGGAAGGCTTCGGGGAAGGGTTAGGGTTAGGGTTCGGGCTAGGGTTAGGGTTAGGGGACGGGGACGGTTTAGGGTCCAGGTGAGGGTACGACAACGGTTTAGGGGGAGCGTACGTGTGAGGGCAAGGGTTAGTGTGAGCGTACGGGTTAGGATTAGGGGACGGGTGAGGGGAAGGCTTCGGGGAAGGGTTAGGGTTAGGGTTCGGGCTAGGGTTAGGGTTAGGGGACGGGGACGGTTTAGGGTCCAGGTGAGGGTACGACAACGGTTTAGGGGGAGTGTACGTGTGAGGGCGCGGGTTAGTGTGAGCGTACGGGTTAGGATTAGGGGACGGGTGAGGGGAAGGCTTCGTGGAAGGGTTAGGTTTAGGGTTCGGGCTAGGGTTAGGGTTAGGGGACGGGGACGGTTTAGGGTCCAGGTGAGGGTACGACAACGGTTTAGGGGGAGTGTACATGTGAGGGCGCGGGTTAGTGTGAGCGTGCGGGTTAGGATTAGGGGACGGGTGAGGGGAAGGCTTCGGGGAAGGGTTAGGGTTAGGGTTCGGGCTAGGGTTAGGGTTAGGGGACGGGGACGGTTTAGGGTCCAGGTGAGGGTACGACAACGTTTTAGGGGGAGCGTACGTGTGAGGGCGCCGATTAGTGTGAGCGTACGGGTTAGGATTAGGGGACGGGTGAGGGGAAGGCTTCGGGGAAGGGTTAGGTTTAGGGTTCGGGCTAGGGTTAGGGTTAGGGGACGGGGACGGTTTAGGGTCCAGGTGAGGGTACGACAACGGTTTAGGGGGAGCGTACGTGTGAGGGCGCGGGTTAGTGGGATCGTACGGGTTAGGAATAGGGGACGGGTGAGGGGAAGGCTTCGTGGAAGTGTTAGGGTTAGGGTTCGGGCTAGGGTTAGGGTTAGGGGACGGGGACTGTTTAGGGTCCAGGTGAGGGTACGACAACGGTTTAGGGGGAGCGTACGTGTGAGGGCCCGGGTTAGTGTGAGCGTACGGGTTAGTATTAGGGGACGGGTGAGGGGAAGGCTTCGGGGAAGGGTTAGGGTTAGGGTTCGGGCTAGGGTTAGGGTTAGGGGACGGGGACGGTTTAGGGTCCAGGTGAGGGTACGACAACGGTTTAGGGGGAGCGTACGTGTGAGGGCGCGGGTTAGTGTGAGCGTACGGGTTAGGATTAGGGGACGGGTGAGGGGAAGGCTTCGGGGAAGGTTTAGGGTTAGGGTTCAGGCTAGGGTTAGGGTTAGGGGACGGGGACGGTTTAGGGTCCAGGTGAGGGTCCGACAACGGTTTAGGGGGAGCGTACGTGTGAGGGCGCGGGTTAGTGGGAGCGTACGGGTTAGGATTAGGGGACGGGTGAGGGGAAGGCTTCGGGGAAGTGTTAGGGTTAGGGTTCGGGCTAGGGTTAGGGTTAGGGGACGGGGACGGTTTAGGGTCCAGGTGAGGGTACGACAACGGTTTAGGGGGAGCGTACGTGTGAGGGCGCGGGTTAGTGGGAGCGTACGGGTTAGGATTAGGGGACGGGTGAGGGGAAGGCTTCGGGGAAGGGTTAGGGTTAGGGTTCGGGCTAGGGTTAGGGTTAGGGGACGGGGACGGTTTAGGGTCCAGGTGAGGGTACGACAACGGTTTAGGGGGAGCGTACGTGTGAGGGCGCGGGTTAGTGTGAGCGTACGGGTTAGGATTAGGGGACGGGTGAGGGGAAGGCTTCGGGGAAGGGTTAGGGTTAGGGTTCGGGCTAGGGTTAGGGTTAGGGGACGGGGACGGTTTAGGGTCCAGGTGAGGGTCCGACAACGGTTTAGGGGGAGCGTACGTGTGAGGGCAAGGGTTAGTGTGAGCGTACGGGTTAGGATTAGGGGACGGGTGAGGGGAAGGCTTCGGGGAAGGGTTAGGGTTAGGGTTCGGGCTAGGGTTAGGGTTAGGGGACGGGGACGGTTTAGGGTCCAGGTGAGGGTACGACAACGGTTTAGGGGGAGCGTACGTGTGAGGGCACGGGTTAGTGTGAGCGTGCGGGTTAGGATTAGGGGACGGGTGAGGGGAAGGCTTCGGGGAAGGGTTAGGGTTAGGGTTCGGGCTAGGGTTAGGGTTAGGGGACGGGGACGGTTTAGGGTCCAGGTGAGGGTACGACAACGTTTTAGGGGGAGCGTACGTGTGAGGGCGCCGATTAGTGTGAGCGTACGGGTTAGGATTAGGGGACGGGTGAGCGGAAGGCTTCGGGGAAGGGTTAGGTTTAGGGTTCGGGGTAGGGTTAGGGTTAGGGGACGGGGACGGTTTAGGGTCCAGGTGAGGGTACGACAACGGTTTAGGGGGAGCGTACGTGTGAGGGCGCGGGTTAGTGGGATCGTGCGGGTTAGGATTAGGGGACGGGTGAGGGGAAGGCTTCGGGGAAGGGTTAGGGTTAGGGTTCGGGCTAGGGTTAGGGTTAGGGGATGGGGACGGTTTAGGGTCCAGGTGAGGGTACGACAACGTTTTAGGGGGAGCGTACGTGTGAGGGCGCGGGTTAGTGTGAGCGTACGGGTTAGGATTAGGGGACGGGTGAGGGGAAGGCTTCGGGGAAGGGTTAGGTTTAGGGCTAGGGTTAGGGTTAGGGGACGGGGACGGTTTAGGGTCCAGGTGAGGGTACGACAACGGTTTAGGGGGAGCGTACGTGTGAGGGCGTGGGTTAGTGGGATCTTACGGGTTAGGAATAGGGGACGGGTGAGGGGAAGGCTTCGGGGAAGTGTTAGGGTTAGGGTTCGGGCTAGGGTTAGGGTTAGGGGACGGGGACTGTTTAGGGTCCAGGTGAGGGTACGACAACGGTTTAGGGGGAGCGTACGTGTGAGGGCGCGGGTTAGTGTGAGCGTACGGGTTAGGATTAGGGGACGGGTGAGGGGAAGGCTTCGGGGAAGGGTTAGGGTTAGGGTTCGGGCTAGGGTTAGGGTTAGGGGACGGGGACGGTTTAGGGTCCAGGTGAGGGTCCGACAACGGTTTAGGGGGAGCGTACGTGTGAGGGCGCGGGTTAGTGTGAGCGTACGGGTTAGGATTAGGGGACGGGTGAGGGGAAGGCTTCGGGGAAGGGTTAGGGTTAGGGTTCGGGCTAGGGTTAGGGTTAGGGGACGGGGACGGTTTAGGGTCCAGGTGAGGGTACGACAACGGTTTAGGGGGAGCGTACGTGTGAGGGCGCGGGTTAGTGTGAGCGTACGGGTTAGGATTAGGGGACAGTTGAGGGGAAGGCTTCGGGGAAGGGTTAGGGTTAGGGTTCAGGCTAGGGTTAGGGTTAGGGGACGGGGACGGTTTAGGGTCCAGGTGAGGGTCCGACAACGGTTTAGGGGGAGCGTACGTGTGAGGGCGCGGGTTAGTGGGAGCGTACGGGTTAGGATTAGGGGACGGGTGAGGGGAAGGCTTCGGGGAAGGGTTAGGGTTAGGGTTCGGGCTAGGGTTAGGGTTAGGGGACGGGGACGGTTTAGGGTCCAGGTGAGGGTACGACAACGGTTTAGGGGGAGCGTACGTGTGAGGGCGCGGGTTAGTGTGAGCGTACGGGTTAGGATTAGGGGACGGGTGAGGGGAAGGCTTCGGGGAAGGGTTAGGGTTAGGGTTCGGGCTAGGGTTAGGGTTAGGGGACGGGGACGGTTTAGGGTCCAGGTGAGGGTACGACAACGGTTTAGGGGGAGCGTACGTGTGAGGGCGCGGGTTAGTGTGAGCGTACGGGTTAGTATTAGGGGACGGGTGAGGGGAAGGCTTCGGGGAAGGGTTAGGGTTAGGGTTCGGGCTAGGGTTAGGGTTAGGGGACGGGGACGGTTTAGGGTCCAGGTGAGGGTACGACAACGGTTTAGGGGGAGCGTACGTGTGAGGGCGCGGGTTAGTGTGAGCGTACGAGTTAGGATTAGGGGACGGGTGAGGGGAAGGCTTCGGGGAAGGGTTAGGGTTAGGGTTCAGGCTAGCGTTAGGGTTAGGGGACGGGGACGGTTTAGGGTCCAGGTGAGGGTCCGACAACGGTTTAGGGGGAGCGTACGTGTGAGGGCGCGGGTTAGTGTGAGCGTACGGGTTAGGATTAGGGGACGGGTGAGGGGAAGGCTTCGGGGAAGTGTTAGGGTTAGGGTTCGGGCTAGGGTTAGGGTTAGGGGACGGGGACGGTTTAGGGTCCAGGTGAGGGTACGACAACGGTTTAGGGGGAGCGTACGTGTGAGGGCGCGGGTTAGTGTGAGCGTACGGGTTAGGATTAGGGGATGGGTGAGGGGAAGGCTTCGGGGAAGGGTTAGGGTTAGGGTTCGGGCTAGGGTTAGGGTTAGGGGACGGGGACGGTTTAGGGTCCAGGTGAGGGTACGACAACGGTTTAGGGGGAGCGTACGTGTGAGGGCGCGGGTTAGTGTGAGCGTACGGGTTAGGATTAGGGGACGGGTGAGGGGAAGGCTTCGGGGAAGGGTTAGGGTTAGGGTTCAGGCAAGGGTTAGGGTTAGGGGACGGGGACGGTTTAGGGTCCAGGTGAGGGTCCGACAACGGTTTAGGGGGAGCGTACGTGTTAGGGCGCGGGTTAGTGGGAGCGTACGGGTTAGGATTAGGGGACGGGTGAGGGGAAGGCTTCGGGGAAGTGTTAGGGTTAGGGTTCGGGCTAGGGTTAGGGTTAGGGCACGGGGACGGTTTAGGGTCCAGGTGAGGGTACGACAACGGTTTAGGGGGAGCGTACGTGTGAGGGCGCGGGTTAGTGTGAGCGTACGGGTTAGGATTAGGGGACGGGTGAGGGGAAGGCTTCGGGGAAGGGTTAGGTTTAGGGTTCGGGCTAGGGTTAGGGTTAGGGGACGGGGACGGTTTAGGGTCCAGGTGAGGGTACGACAACGGTTTAGGGGGAGCGTACGTGTGAGGGCGCGGGTTAGTGTGAGCGTACGGGTTAGGATTAGGGGACGGGTGAGGGGAAGGCTTCGGGGAAGGGTTAGGGTTAGGGTTCGGGCTAGGGTTAGGGTTAGGGGACGGGGACGGTTTAGGGTCCAGGTGAGGGTACGACAACGGTTTAGGGGGAGCGTACGTGTGAGGGCGCGGGTTAGTGGGATCTTACGGGTTAGGAATAGGGGACGGGTGAGGGGAAGGCTTCGGGGAAGTGTTAGGGTTAGGGTTCGGGCTAGGGTTAGGGTTAGGGGACGGGGACTGTTTAGGGTCCAGGTGAGGGTACGACAACGGTTTAGGGGGAGCGTACGTGTGAGGGCGCGGGTTAGTGTGAGCGTACGGGTTAGGATTAGGGGACGGGTGAGGGGAAGGCTTCGGGGAAGGGTTAGGGTTAGGGTTCGGGCTAGGGTTAGGGTTAGGGGACGGGGACGGTTTAGGGTCCAGGTGAGGGTACGACAACGGTTTAGGGGGAGCGTACGTGTGAGGGCGCGGGTTAGTGTGAGCGTACGGGTTAGTATTAGGGGACGGGTGAGGGGAAGGCTTCGGGGAAGGGTTAGGGTTAGGGTTCGGGCTAGGGTTAGGGTTAGGGTACGGGGACGGTTTAGGGTCCAGGTGAGGGTACGACAACGGTTTAGGGGGAGCGTACGTGTGAGGGCGCGGGTTAGTGTGAGCGTACGGGTTAGTATTAGGGGACGGGTGAGGGGAAGGCTTCGGGGAAGGGTTAGGGTTAGGGTTCGGGCTAGGGTTAGGGTTAGGGGACGGGGACGGTTTAGGGTCCAGGTGAGGGTACGACAACGGTTTAGGGGGAGCGTACGTGTGAGGGCGCGGGTTAGTGTGAGCGTACGAGTTAGGATTAGGGGACGGGTGAGGGGAAGGCTTCGGGGAAGGGTTAGGGTTAGGGTTCAGGCTCGCGTTAGGGTTAGGGGACGGGGACGGTTTAGGGTCCAGGTGAGGGTCCGACAACGGTTTAGGGGGAGCGTACGTGTGAGGGCGCGGGTTAGTGTGAGCGTACGGGTTAGGATTAGGGGACGGGTGAGGGGAAGGCTTCGGGGAAGTGTTAGGGTTAGGGTTCGGGCTAGGGTTAGGGTTAGGGGACGGGGACGGTTTAGGGTCCAGGTGAGGGTACGACAACGGTTTAGGGGGAGCGTACGTGTGAGGGCGCGGGTTAGTGTGAGCGTACGGGTTAGGATTAGGGGACGGGTGAGGGGAAGGCTTCGGGGAAGGGTTAGGGTTAGGGTTCGGGCTAGGGTTAGGGTTAGGGGACGGGGACGGTTTAGGGTCCAGGTGAGGGTACGACAACGGTTTAGGGGGAGCGTACGTGTGAGGGCGCGGGTTAGTGTGAGCGTACGGGTTAGGATTAGGGGACGGGTGAGGGGAAGGCTTCGGGGAAGGGTTAGGGTTAGGGTTCAGGCAAGGGTTAGGGTTAGGGGACGGGGACGGTTTAGGGTCCAGGTGAGGGTCCGACAACGGTTTAGGGGGAGCGTACGTGTTAGGGCGCGGGTTAGTGGGAGCGTACGGGTTAGGATTAGGGGACGGGTGAGGGGAAGGCTTCGGGGAAGTGTTAGGGTTAGGGTTCGGGCTAGGGTTAGGGTTAGGGCACGGGGACGGTTTAGGGTCCAGGTGAGGGTACGACAACGGTTTAGGGGGAGCGTACGTGTGAGGGCGCGGGTTAGTGTGAGCGTACGGGTTAGGATTAGGGGACGGGTGAGGGGAAGGCTTCGGGGAAGGGTTAGGTTTAGGGTTCGGGCTAGGGTTAGGGTTAGGGGACGGGGACGGTTTAGGGTCCAGGTGAGGGTACGACAACGGTTTAGGGGGAGCGTACGTGTGAGGGCGCGGGTTAGTGTGAGCGTACGGGTTAGGATTAGGGGACGGGTGAGGGGAAGGCTTCGGGGAAGGGTTAGGGTTAGGGTTCGGGCTAGGGTTAGGGTTAGGGGACGGGGACGGTTTAGGGTCCAGGTGAGGGTACGACAACGGTTTAGGGGGAGCGTACGTGTGAGGGCGCGGGTTAGTGGGATCTTACGGGTTAGGAATAGGGGACGGGTGAGGGGAAGGCTTCGGGGAAGTGTTAGGGTTAGGGTTCGGGCTAGGGTTAGGGTTAGGGGACGGGGACTGTTTAGGGTCCAGGTGAGGGTACGACAACGGTTTAGGGGGAGCGTACGTGTGAGGGCGCGGGTTAGTGTGAGCGTACGGGTTAGGATTAGGGGACGGGTGAGGGGAAGGCTTCGGGGAAGGGTTAGGGTTAGGGTTCGGGCTAGGGTTAGGGTTAGGGGACGGGGACGGTTTAGGGTCCAGGTGAGGGTACGACAACGGTTTAGGGGGAGCGTACGTGTGAGGGCGCGGGTTAGTGTGAGCGTACGGGTTAGTATTAGGGGACGGGTGAGGGGAAGGCTTCGGGGAAGGGTTAGGGTTAGGGTTCGGGCTAGGGTTAGGGTTAGGGGACGGGGACGGTTTAGGGTCCAGGTGAGGGTACGACAACGGTTTAGGGGGAGCGTACGTGTGAGGGCGCGGGTTAGTGTGAGCGTACGAGTTAGGATTAGGGGACGGGTGAGGGGAAGGCTTCGGGGAAGGGTTAGGGTTAGGGTTCAGGCTAGGGTTAGGGTTAGGGGACGGGGACGGTTTAGGGTCCAGGTGAGGGTCCGACAACGGTTTAGGGGGAGCGTACGTGTGAGGGCGCGGGTTAGTGTGAGCGTACGGGTTAGGATTAGGGGACGGGTGAGGGGAAGGCTTCGGGGAAGGGTTAGGGTTAGGGTTCGGGCTAGGGTTAGGGTTAGGGGACGGGGACGGTTTAGGGTCCAGGTGAGGGTCCGACAACGGTTTAGGGGGAGCGTACGTGTGAGGGCGCGGGTTAGTGTGAGCGTACGGGTTAGGATTAGGGGACGGGTGAGGGGAAGGCTTCGGGGAAGGGTTAGGGTTACGGTTCAGGCTAGGGTTAGGGTTAGGGGATGGGGACGGTTTAGGGTCCAGGTGAGGGTCCGACAACGGTTTAGGGGGAGCGTACGTGTGAGGGCGCGGGTTAGTGGGAGCGTACGGGTTAGGATTAGGGGACGGGTGAGGGGAAGGCTTCGGGGAAGTGTTAGGGTTAGGGTTCGGGTTAGGGTTAGGGGACGGGGACGGTTTAGGGTCCAGGTGAGGGTACGACAACGGTTTAGGGGGAGCGTACGTGTGAGGGCGCGGGTTAGTGTGAGCGTACGGGTTAGGATTAGGGGACGGGTGAGGGGAAGGCTTCGGGGAAGGGTTAGGGTTAGGGTTCGGGCTAGGGTTAGGGTTAGGGGACGGGGACGGTTTAGGGTCCAGGTGAGGGTACGATAACGGTTTAGGGGGAGCGTACGTGTGAGGGCGCGGGTTAGTGTGAGCGTACGGGTTAGGATTAGGGGACGGGTGAGGGGAAGGCTTCGGGGAAGGGTTAGGGTTAGGGTTCGGGCTAGGGTTAGGGTTAGGGGACGGGGACGGTTTAGGGTCCAGGTGAGGGTCCGACAACGGTTTAGGGGGAGCGTACGTGTGAGGGCGCGGGTTAGTGTGAGCGTACGGGTTAGGATTAGGGGACGGGTGAGGGGAAGGCTTCGGGGAAGGGTTAGGGTTAGGGTTCGGGCTAGGGTTAGGGTTAGGGGACGGGGACGGTTTAGGGTCCAGGTGAGGGTACGACAACGGTTTAGGGGGAGCGTACGTGTGAGGGCGCGGGTTAGTGTGAGCGTACGGGTTAGGATTAGGGGACGGGTGAGGGGAAGGCTTCGGGGAAGGGTTAGGGTTAGGGTTCGGGCTAGGGTTAGGGTTAGGGGACGGGGACGGTTTAGGGTTCAGGTGAGGGTACGACAACGGTTTAGGGGGAGCGTACGTGTGAGGGCGCGGGTTAGTGTGAGCGTACGGGTTAGGATTAGGGGACGGGTGAGGGGAAGGCTTCGGGGAAGGGTTAGGGTTAGCGTTCAGGCTAGGGTTAGGGTTAGGGGACGGGGACGGTTTAGGGTCCAGGTGAGGGTCCGACAACGGTTTAGGGGGAGCGTACGTGTGAGGGCGCGGGTTAGTGGGAGCGTACGGGTTAGGATTAGGGGACGGGTGAGGGGAAGGCTTCGGGGAAGGGTTAGGGTTAGGGTTCGGGCTAGGGTTAGGGTTAGGGGACGGGGATGGTTTAGGGTCCAGGTGAGGGTACGACAACGTTTTAGGGGGAGTGTACGTGTGAGGGCGCGGGTTAGTGTGAGCGTACAGGTTAGGATTAGGGGACGGGTGAGGGGAAGGCTTCGTGGAAGGATTAGGTTTAGGGTTCGGGCTAGGGTTAGGTTTAGGGGACGGGGACGGTTTAGGGTCCAGGTGAGGGTACGACAACGGTTTAGGGGGAGCGTACGTGTGAGGGCGCGGATTAGTGTGAGCGTGCGGGTTAGGATTAGCGGACGGGTGAGGGGAAGGCTTCGGGGAAGGGTTAGGGTTAGGGTTTGGGCTAGGGTTAGGGTTAGGGGACGGGGACGGTTTAGGGTCCAGGTGAGGGTACGACAACGTTTTAGGGGGAGCGTACGTGTGAGGGCGCGGGTTAGTGTGAGCGTACGGGTTAGGATTAGGGGACGGGTGAGGGGAAGGCTTCGGGGAAGGGTTAGGTTTAGGGTTCGGGCTAGGGTTAGGGTTAGGGGACGGGGACGGTTTAGGGTCCAGGTGAGGGTACGACAACGGTTTAGGGGGAGCGTACGTGTTGTGGCGCGGGTTAGTGGGATCTTACGGGTTAGGAATAGGGGACGGGTGAGGGGAAGGCTTCGGGGAAGTGTTAGGGTTAGGGTTCGGGCTAGGGTTAGGGTTAGGGGACGGGGACTGTTTAGGGTCCAGGTGAGGGTACGACAACGGTTTAGGGGGAGCGTACGTGTGAGGGCGCGGGTTAGTGTGAGCGTACGGGTTAGGATTAGGGGACGGTTGAGGGGAAGGCTTCGGGGAAGGGTTAGGGTTAGTGTTCGGGCTAGGGTTAGGGTTAGGGGACGGGGACTGTTTAGGGTCCAGGTGAGGGTACGACAACGGTTTAGGGGGAGCGTACGTGTGAGGGCGCGGGTTAGTGTGAGCATACGGGTTAGTATTAGGGGACGGGTGAGGGGAAGGCTTCGGGGAAGGGTTAGGGTTAGGGTTCGGGCTAGGGTTAGGGTTAGGGGCGGGGACGGTTTAGGGTCCAGGTGAGGGTACGACAACGGTTTAGGGGGAGCGTACGTGTGAGGGCGCGGGTTAGTGTGAGCGTACGGGTTAGGATTAGGGGACGGGTGAGGGGAAGGCTTTGGGGAAGGGTTAGGGTTAGGGTTCAGGCTAGGGTTAGGGTTAGGGGACGGGGACGGTTTAGGGTCCAGGTGAGTGTCCGACAACGGTTTAGGGGGAGCGTACGTGTGAGGGCGCGGGTTAGTGGGAGCGTACGGGTTAGGATTAGGGGACGGGTGAGGGGAAGGCTTCGGGGAAGTGTTAGGGTTAGGGTTCGGGCTAGGGTTAGGGTTAGGGGACGGGGACGGTTTAGGGTCCAGGTGAGGGTACGACAACGGTTTAGGGGGAGCGTACGTGTGAGAGCGCGGGTTAGTGTGAGCGTACGGGTTAGGATTAGGGGACGGGTGAGGGGAAGGCTTCGGGGAAGGGTTAGGGTTAGGGTTCGGGCTAGGGTTAGGGTTAGGGGACGGGGACGGTTTAGGGTCCAGGTGAGGGTACGACAACGGTTTAGGGGGAGCGTACGTGTGAGGGCGCGGGTTAGTGTGAGCGTACGGGTTAGGATTAGGGGACGGGTGAGGGGAAGGCTTCGGGGAAGGGTTAGGGTTAGGGTTCGGGCTAGGGTTAGGGTTAGGGGACGGGGACGGTTTAGGGTCCAGGTGAGGGTCCGACAACGGTTTAGGGGGAGCGTACGTGTGAGGGCGCGGGTTAGTGTGAGCGTACGGGTTAGGATTAGGGGACGGGTGAGGGGAAGGCTTCGGGGAAGGTTTAGGGTTAGGGTTCGGGCTAGGGTTAGGGTTAGGGGACGGGGACGGTTTAGGGTCCAGGTGAGGGTACGACAACGGTTTAGGGGGAGCGTACGTGTGAGGGCGCGGGTTAGTGTGAGCGTACGGGTTAGGATTAGGGGACGGGTGAGGGGAAGGCTTCGGGGAAGGGTTAGGGTTAGGGTTCGGGCTAGGGTTAGGGTTAGGGGACGGGGGCGGTTTAGGGTCCAGGTGAGGGTCCGACAACGGTTTAGGGGGAGCGTACGTGTGAGGGCGCGGGTTAGTGGGAGCGTACGGGTTAGGATTAGGGGACGGGTGAGGGGAAGGCTTCGGGGAAGTGTTAGGGTTAGGGTTCGGGCTAGGGTTAGGGTTAGGGGACGGGGACGGTTTAGGGTCCAGGTGAGGGTACGACAACGGTTTAGGGGGAGCGTACGTGTGAGGGCGCGGGTTAGTGTGAGCGTACGGGTTAGGATTAGGGGACGGGTGAGGGGAAGGCTTCGGGGAAGGGTTAGGGTTAGGGTTCGGGCTAGGGTTAGGGTTAGGGGACGGGGACGGTTTAGGGTCCAGGTGAGGGTACGACAACGGTTTAGGTGGAGCGTACGTGTGAGGGCGCGGGTTAGTGTGAGCGTACGGGTTAGGATTAGGGGACGGGTGAGGGGAAGGCTTCGGGGAAGGGTTAGGGTTAGGGTTCGGGCTAGGGTTAGGGTTAGGGGACGGGGACGGTTTAGGGTCCAGGTGAGGGTACGACAACGGTTTAGGGGGAGCGTACGTGTGAGGGCGCGGGTTAGTGTGAGCGTACGGGTTAGGATTAGGGGACGGGTGAGGGGAAGGCTTCGGGGAAGGGTTAGGGTTAGGGTTCGGGCTAGGGTTAGGGTTAGGGGACGGGGACGGTTTAGGGTCCAGGTGAGGGTAGGACAACGGTTTAGGGGGAGCGTACGTGTGAGGGCGTGGGTTAGTGTGAGCGTACGGGTTAGGATTAGGGGACGGGTGAGGGGAAGGCTTCGGGGAAGGGTTAGGTTTAGGGTTCGGACTAGGGTTAGGGTTAGGGGACGGGGACGGTTTTGGGTCCAGGTGAGGGTACGACAACGGTTTAGGGGGAGCGTACGTGTGAGGGCGCGGGTTAGTGTGAGCGTACGGGTTAGGATTAGGGGACGGGTGAGGGGAAGGCTTCGGGGAAGGGTTAGGGTTAGGGTTCGGGCTAGGGTTAGGGTTAGGGGACGGGGACGGTTTAGGGTCCAGGTGAGGGTACGACAACGGTTTAGGGGGAGCGTACGTGTGAGGGCGCGGGTTAGTGTGAGCGTACGGGTTAGGATTAGGGGACGGGTGAGGGGAAGGCTTCGGGGAAGGGTTAGGGTTAGGGTTCGGGCTAGGGTTAGGGTTAGGGGACGGGGACGGTTTAGGGTCCAGGTGAGGGTCCGACAACGGTTTAGGGGGAGCGTACGTGTGAGGGCGCGGGTTAGTGTGAGCGTACGGGTTAGGATTAGGGGACGGGTGAGGGGAAGGCTTCGGGGAAGGGTTAGGGTTAGGGTTCGGGCTAGGGTTAGGGTTAGGGGACGGGGACGGTTTAGGGTCCAGGTGAGGGTACGACAACGGTTTAGGGGGAGCGTACGTGTGAGGGCACGGGTTAGTGTGAGCGTACGGGTTAGGATTAGGGGACGGGTGAGGGGAAGGCTTCGGGGAAGTGTTAGGGTTAGGGTTCGGGCTAGGGTTAGGGTTAGGGGACGGGGACGGTTTACGGTCCAGGTGAGGGTACGACAAAGGTTTAGGGGGAGCGTATGGGTGAGGGCGCGGGTTAGTTTGAGCGTACGGGTTAGGATTAGGGGACGGGTGAGGGGAAGGCTTCGGGGAAGGGTTAGGGTTAGGGTTCGGGCTAGGGTTAGGGTTAGGGGACGGGGACGGTTTAGGGTCCAGGTGAGGGTACGACAACGGTTTAGGGGGAGCGTACGTGTGAGGGCGCGGGTTAGTGTGAGCGTACGGGTTAGGATTAGGGGACGGGTGAGGGGAAGGCTTCGGGGAAGGGTTAGGGTTAGGGTTCGGGCTAGGGTTAGGGTTAGGGGACGGGGACGGTTTAGGGTCCAGGTGAGGGTACGACAACGGTTTAGGGGGAGTGTACGTGTGAGGGCGCGGGTTAGTGTGAGCGTACGGGTTAGGATTAGGGGACGGGTGAGGGGAAGGCTTCGGGGAAGGGTTAGGGTTAGGGTTCGGGCTAGGGTTAGGGTTAGGGGACGGGGACGGTTTAGGGTCCAGGTGAGGGTACGACAACGGTTTAGGGGGAGCGTACGTGTGAGAGCACGGGTTAGTGTGAGCGTACGGGTTAGGATTAGGGGACGGGTGAGGGGAAGGCTTCGGGAAAGTGTTAGGGTTAGGGTTCGGGCTAGGGTTAGGGTTAGGGGACGGGGACGGTTTAGGGTCCAGGTGAGGGTACGACAACGGTTTAGGGGGAGCGTACGTGTGAGGGCGCGGGTTAGTGTGAGCGTACGGGTTAGGATTAGGGGACGGGTGAGGGGAAGGCTTCGGGGAAGGGTTAGGGTTAGGGTTCGGGCTAGGGTTAGGGTTAGGGGACGGGGACGGTTTAGGGTCCAGGTGAGGGTACGACAACGGTTTAGGGGGAGCGTACGTGTGAGGGCGCGGGTTAGTGTGAGCGTACGGGTTAGGATTAGGGGACGGGTGAGGGGAAGGCTTCGGGGAAGGGTTAGGCTTAGGGTTCGGGCTAGGGTTAGGGTTAGGGGACGGGGACGGTTTAGGGTCCAGGTGAGGGTACGACAACGGTTTAGGGGGAGCGTACGTGTGAGGGCGCGGGTTAGTGTGAGCTTACGGGTTAGGATTAGGGGACGGGTGAGGGGAAGGCTTCGGGGAAGGGTTAGGGTTAGGGTTCGGGCTAGGGTTAGGGTTAGGGGACGGGGACGGTTTAGGGTCCAGGTGAGGGTCCGACAACGGTTTAGGGGGAGCGTACGTGTGAGGGCGCGGGTTAGTGTGAGCGTACGGGTTAGGATTAGGGGACGGGTGAGGGGAAGGCTTCGGGGAAGGGTTAGGGTTAGGGTTCGGGCTAGGGTTAGGGTTAGGGGACGGGGACGGTTTAGGGTCCAGGTGAGGGTACGACAACGGTTTAGGGGGAGCGTACGTGTGAGGGCGCGGGTTAGTGTGAGCGTACGGGTTAGGATTAGGGGACGGGTGAGGGGAAGGCTTCGGGGAAGTGTTAGGGTTAGGGTTCGGGCTAGGGTTAGGGTTAGGGGATGGGGACGGTTTACGGTCCAGGTGAGGGTACGACAATGGTTTAGGGGGAGCGTATGGGTGAGGGCGCGGGTTAGTTTGAGCGTACGGGTTAGGATTAGGGGACGGGTGAGGGGAAGGCTTCGGGGAAGGGTTAGGGTTAGGGTTCGGGCTAGGGTTAGGGTTAGGGGACGGGGACGGTTTAGGGTCCAGGTGAGGGTACGACAACGGTTTAGGGGGAGCGTACGTGTGAGGGCGCGGGTTAGTGTGAGCGTACGGGTTAGGATTAGGGGACGGGTGAGGGGAAGGCTTCGGGGAAGGGTTAGGGTTAGGGTTCGGGCTAGGGTTAGGGTTAGGGGACGGGGACGGTTTAGGGTCCAGGTGAGGGTACGACAACGGTTTAGGGGGAGTGTACGTGTGAGGGCGCGGGTTAGTGTGAGAGTACGGGTTAGGATTAGGGGACGGGTGAAGGGAAGGCTTCGGGGAAGGGTTAGGGTTAGGGTTCGGGCTAGGGTTAGGGTTAGGGGACGGGGACGGTTTAGGGTCCAGGTGAGGGTACGACAACGGTTTAGGGGGAGCGTACGTTTGAGAGCACGGGTTAGTGTGAGCGTACGGGTTAGGATTAGGGGACGGGTGAGGGGAAGGCTTCGGGAAAGGGTTAGGGTTAGGGTTCGGGCTAGGGTTAGGGTTAGGGAATGGGGACGGTTTAGGGTCCAGGTGAGGGTACGACAACGGTTTAGGGGGAGCGTACGTGTGAGGGCGCGGGTTAGTGTGAGCGTACGGGTTAGGATTAGGGGACGGGTGAGGGGAAGGCTTCGGGGAAGGGTTAGGGTTAGGGTTCGGGCTAGGGTTAGGGTTAGGGGACGGGGACGGTTTAGGGTCCAGGTGAGGGTACGACAACGGTTTAGGGGGAGCGTACGTGTGAGGGCGCGGGTTAGTGTGAGAGTACGGGTTAGGATTAGGGGACGGGTGAGGGGAAGGCTTCGGGGAAGGGTTAGGGTTAGGGTTCGGGCTAGGGTTAGGGTTAGGGGACGGGGACGGTTTAGGGTCCAGGTGAGGGTACGACAACGGTTTAGGGGGAGCGTACGTGTGAGGGCGCGGGTTAGTGTGAGCATACGGGTTAGGATTAGGGGACGGGTGAGGGGAAGGCTTCGGGGAAGGGTTAGGGTTAGGGTTCGGGCTAGGGTTAGGGTTAGGGGACGGGGACGGTTTAGGGTCCAGGTGAGGGTACGACAACGGTTTAGGGGGAGCGTACGTGTGAGGGCGCGGGTTAGTGTGAGCGTACGGGTTAGGATTAGGGGACGGGTGAGGGGAAGGCTTCGGGGAAGGGTTAGGGTTAGGGTTCGGGCTAGGGTTAGGGTTAGGGGACGGGGACGGTTTAGGGTCCAGGTGAGGGTACGACAACGGTTTAGGGGGAGCGTACGTGTGAGGGCGCGGGTTAGTGTGAGCGTACGGGTTAGGATTAGGGGACGGGTGAGGGGAAGGCTTCGGGGAAGGGTTAGGCTTAGGGTTCGGGCTAGGGTTAGGGTTAGGGGACAGGGACGGTTTAGGGTCCAGGTGAGGGTACGACAACGGTTTAGGGGGAGCGTACGTGTGAGGGCGCGGGTTAGTGTGAGCTTACAGGTTAGGATTAGGGGACGGGTGAGGGGAAGGCTTCGGGGAAGGGTTAGGGTTAGGGTTCGGGCTAGGGTTAGGGTTAGGGGACGGGGACGGTTTAGGGTCCAGGTGAGGGTCCGACAACGGTTTAGGGGGAGCGTACGTGTGAGGGCGCGGGTTAGTGTGAGCGTACGGGTTAGGATTAGGGGACGGGTGAGGGGAAGGCTTCGGGGAAGGGTTAGGGTTAGGGTTCGGGCTAGGGTTAGGGTTAGGGGACGGGGACGGTTTAGGGTCCAGGTGAGGGTCCGACAACGGTTTAGGGGGAGCGTACGTGTGAGGGCGCGGGTTAGTGTGAGCGTACGGGTTAGGATTAGGGGACGGGTGAGGGGAAGGCTTCGGGGAAGGGTTAGGGTTAGGTTTCGGGCTAGGGTTAGGGTTAGGGGACGGGGACGGTTTAGGGTCCAGGTGAGGGTACGACAACGGTTTAGGGGTAGCGTACGTGTGAGGGCGCGGGTTAGTGTGAGCGTACGGGTTAGGATTAGGGGACGGGTGAGGGGAAGGCTTCAGAGAAGTGTTAGGGTTAGGGTTCGGGCTAGGGTTAGGGTTAGGGGACGGGGACGGTTTAGGGTCCAGGTGAGGGTCCGACAACGGTTTAGGGGGAGCGTACGTGTGAGGGCGCGGGTTAGTGTGAGCGTACGGGTTAGGATTAGGGGACGGGTGAGGGGAAGGCTTCAGGGAAGGGTTAGGGTTAGGGTTCGGGCTAGGGTTAGGGTTAGGTGACGGGGACGGTTTAGGGTCCAGGTGAGGGTACGACAACGGTTTAGGGGGAGCGTACGTGTGAGGGCGAGGGTTAGTGTGAGCGTACGGGTTAGGATTAGGGGACGGGTGAGGGGAAGGCTTCGGGGAAGGGTTAGGGTTAGGGTTCGGGCTAGGGTTAGGGTTAGGGGACGGGGACGGTTTATGGTCCAGGTGAGGGTCCGACAACGGTTTAGGGGGAGCGTACGTGTGAGGGCGTGGGTTAGTGTGAGCGTACGGGTTAGGATTAGGGGACGGGTGAGGGGAAGGCTTCAGGGAAGTGTTAGGGTTAGGGTTCGGGCTAGGGTTAGGGTTAGGTGACGGGGACGGTTTAGGGTCCAGGTGAGGATACGAGAACGGTTTAGGGGGAGCGTACGTGTGAGGGCGCGGGTTAGTGTGAGTGTACGGGTTAGGATTAGGGGACGGGTGAGGGGAAGGCTTCGGGGAAGGGTTAGGGTTAGGGTTCGGGCTAGGGTTAGCGTTAGGGGACGGGGACGGTTTAGGGTCCAGGTGAGGGTCCGACAACGGTTTAGGGGGAGCGTACGTGTGAGGGCGCGGGTTAGTGTGAGCGTACGGGTTAGGATTAGGGGACGGGTGAGGGGAAGGCTTCGGGGAAGGGTTAGGGTTAGGGTTCGGGCTAGGGTTAGGGTTAGGGGACGGGGACGGTTTAGGGTCCAGGTGAGGGTACGACAACGGTTTAGGGGGAGCGTACGTGTGAGGGCGCGGGTTAGTGTGAGCGTACGGGTTAGGATTAAGGGACAGGTGAGGGGAAGGCTTCGGGGAAGGGTTAGGGTTAGGGTTCGGGCTAGGGTTAGGGTTAGGGGACGGGGAAGGTTTAGGGTCCAGGTGAGGGTACGACAACGGTTTAGGGGGAGCGTACGTGTGAGGGCGCGGGTTAGTGTGAGCGTACGGGTTAGGATTAGGGGACGGGTGAGGGGAAGGCTTCGGGGAAGGGTTAAGGTTAGGGTTCGGGCTAGGGTTAGGGTTAGGGGACGGGGACGGTTTAGGGTCCAGGTGAGGGTACGACAACGGTTTAGGTGGAGCGTACGTGTGAGGGCGCGGGTTAGTGTGAGCGTACGGGTTAGGATTAGGGGACGGGTGAGGGGAAGGCTTCGGGGAAGGGTTAGGGTTAGGGTTCGGGCTAGGGTTAGGATTAGGGGACGGGGACGGTTTAGGGTCCAGGTGAGGGTACGACAACGGTTTAGGGGGAGCGTACGTGTGAGGGCGCGGGTTAGTGGGAGCGTACGGGTTAGGATTAGGGGACGGGTGAGTGGAAGGCTTCGGGAAGGGTTAGGGTTAGGGTTCGGGCTAGGGTTAGGGTTAGGGGACGGGGACGGTTTAGGGTCCAGGTGAGGGTCCGACAACGGTTTAGGGGGAGCGTACGTGTGAGGGCGTGGGTTAGTGTGAGCGTCCAGGTTAGGATTAGGGGACGGGTGAGGGGAAGGCTTCGGGGAAGGGTTAGGGTTAGGGTTCGGGCTAGGGTTAGGGTTAGGGGACGGGGATGGTTTAGGGTCCAGGTGAGGGTCCGACAACGGTTTAAGGGGAGCGTACGTGTGAGGGCGCGGGTTAGTGTGAGCGTACGGGTTAGGATTAGGGGACGGGTGAGGGGAAGGCTTCGGGGAAGGTTTAGGGTTAGGGTTCGGGCTAGGGTTAGGGTTAGGGGACGGGGACGGTTTAGGGTCCAGGTGAGGGTACGACAACGGTTTAGGGGGAGCGTACGTGTGAGGGCGCGGGTTAGTGTGAGCGTACGGGTTAGGATTAGGGTACGGGTGAGGGGAAGGCTTCGGGGCAGGGTTAGGGTTAGGGTTCGGGCTAGGCTTAGGGTTAGGGGACGGGGACGGTTTAGGGTCCAGGTGAGGGTAGGACAACGGTTTAGGGGGAGCGTACGTGTGAGGGCGCGGGTTAGTGTGAGCGTACGGGTTAGGATTAGGGGACGGGTGAGGGGAAGGCTTCGGGGAAGGGTTAGGGTTAGGGTTCGGGCTAGGGTTAGGGTTAGGGGACGGGGACGGTTTAGGGTCCAGGTGAGGGTACGACAACGGTTTAGGGGGAGCGTACGTGTGAGGGCGCGGGTTAGTTTGAGCGTACGGGTTAGGATTAGGGGACGGGTGAGGGGAAGGCTTCGGGGAAGGGTTAGGGTTAGGGTTCGGGCTAGGGTTAGGGTTAGGGGACGGGGACGGTTTAGGGTCCAGGTGAGGGTCCGACAACGGTTTAGGGGGAGCGTAGGTGTGAGGGCGCGGGTTAGTGTGAGCGTACGGGTTAGGATTATGGGACGGGTGAGGGGAAGGCTTCGGGGAAGGGTTAGGGTTAGGGTTCAGGCTAGGGTTAGGGTTAGGGGACGGGGACGGTTTAGGGTCCAGGTGAGGGTACGACAACGGTTTAGGGGGAGCGTACGTGTGAGGGCGTGGGTTAGTGTGAGCGTACGGGTTAGGATTAGGGGACGGGTGAGGGGAAGGCTTCGGGGAAGTGTTAGGGTTAGGGTTCGGGCTAGGGTTAGGGTTAGGGAACGGGGACGGTTTAGGGTCCAGGTGAGGGTCCGACAACGGTTTAGGGGGAGCGTACGTGTGAGGGCGCGGGTTAGTGTGAGCGTACGGGTTAGGATTAGGGGACGGGTGTGGGGAAGGCTTCGGGGAAGGGTTAGGGTTAGGGTTCGGCTAGGGTTAGGGTTAGGGGACGGGGACGGTTTAGGGTCCAGGTGAGGGTACGACAACGGTTTAGGGGGAGCGTACGTGTGAGGGCGCGGGTTAGTGTGAGCATACGGGTTAGGATTAGGGGACGGGTGAGGGGAAGGCTTCGGGGCAGGGTTAGGGTTAGGGTTCGGGCTAGGGTTAGGGTTAGGGGACGGGGACGGTTTAGGGTCCAGGTGAGGGTACGACAACGGTTTAGGGGGAGCGTACGTGTGAGGGCGCGGGTTAGTGTGAGCGTACGGGTTAGGATTAGGGGACGGGTGAGGGGAAGGCTTCGGGGAAGGGTTAGGGTTAGGGTTCGGGCTAGGGTTAGGGTTAGGGGACGGGTACGGTTTAGGGTCGAGGTGAGGGTACGACAACGGTTTAGGGGGAGCGTACGTGTGAGGGCGCGGGTTAGTGTGAGCGTACGTGTTAGGATTAGGGTACGGGTGAGGGTAAGGCTTCGGGGCAGGGTTAGGGTTAGGATTCGGGCTAGGCTTAGGGTTAGGGGACGGGGACGGTTTAGGGTCCAGGTGAGGGTACGACAACGGTTTAGGGGGAGTGTACGTGTGAGGGCGCGGGTTAGTGTGAGCGTACGGGTTAGGATTAGGGGACGGGTGAGGGGAAGGCTTCGGGGAAGGGTTAGGGTTAGGGTTCGGGCTAGGGTTAGGGTTAGGGGACGGGGACGGTTTAGGGTCCAGGTGAGGGTACGACAACGGTTTAGGGGGAGCGTACGTGTGAGGGCGCGGGTTAGTGTGAGCGTACGGGTTAGGATTAGGGGACGGGTGAGGGGAAGGCTTCGGGGAAGTGTTAGGGTTAGGGTTCGGGCTAGGGTTAGGGTTAGGGGACGGGGACGGTTTAGGGTCCAGGTGAGGGTCCGACAACGGTTTAGGGGGAGCGTACGTGTGAAGGCGCGGGTTAGTGGGAGCGAACGGGTTAGGATTACGGGACGGGTGAGGGGAAGGCTTCGGGGAAGTGTTAGGGTTAGGGTTGGGGCTAGGGTTAGGGTTAGGGGACGGGGACGGTTTAGGGTCCAGGTGAGGGTACGACAACGGTTTAGGGGGCGCGTACGTGTGCGGGCGCGGGTTAGTGGGAGCGTACGGGTTAGGATTAGGGGACGGGTGAGGGGAAGGCTTCGGGGAAGGGTTAGGGTTAGGGGTCAGGCTAGGATTAGGGTTAGGGGACGGGGACGGTTTAGGGTCCAGGTGAGGGTACGACAACGGTTTAGGGGGAGCGTACGTGTGAGGGCGCGGGTTAGTGTGAGCGTACGGGTTAGGATTAGGGGACGGGTGAGGGGAAGGCTTCGGGGAAGGGTTAGGGTTAGGGTTCGGGCTAGGGTTAGGGTTAGGGGACGGGGACGGTTTAGGGTCCAGGTGAGGGTACGACAACGGTTTAGGGGGAGCGTACGTGTGAGGGCGCGGGTTAGTGTGAGCGTACGGGTTAGGATTAGGGGACGGGTGAGGGGAAGGCTTCGGGGAAGGGTTAGTGTTAGGGTTCGGGCTAGGGTTAGGGTTAGGGGACGGGGACGGTTTAGGGTCCAGGTGAGTGTCTGACAACGTTTTAGGGGGAGCGTACGTGTGAGGGCGCGGGTTAGTGGGAGCGTACGCGTTAGGATTAGGGTACGGGTGAGGGGAAGGCTTCGGGGCAGGGTTAGGGTTAGGGTTCGGGCTAGGCTTAGGGTTAGGGGACGGGGACGGTTTAGGGTCCAGGTGAGGGTACGACAACGGTTTAGGGGGAGCGTACGTGTGAGGGCGCGGGTTAGTGTGAGCGTACGGGTTAGGATTAGGGGACGGGTGAGGGGAAGGCTTCGGGAAGGGTTAGGGTTAGGGTTCGGGCTAGGGTTAGGGTTAGGGGACGGGGACGGTTTAGGGTCCAGGTGAGGGTACGACAACGGTTTAGGGGGAGCGTACGTGTGAGGGTGCGGGTTAGTATGAGCGTACGGGTTAGGATTAGGGGACGGGTGAGGGGAAGGCTTCGGGGAAGGGTTAGGGATAGGGTTCGGGCTAGGGTTAGGGTTAGGGGACGGGGACGGTTTAGGGTCCAGGGGAGGGTCCGACAACGGTTTAGGGGGAGCGTACGTGTGAGGGCGCGGGTTAGTGTGAGCGTACGGGTTAGGATTAGGGGACGGGTGAGGGGAAGGCTTCGGGGAAGGGTTAGGGTTAGGGTTCAGGCTAGGGTTAGGGTTAGGGGACGGGGACGGTTTAGGGTCCAGGTGAGGGTACGACAACGGTTTAGGGGGAGCGTACGTGTGAGGGCGCGGGTTAGTGTGAGCGTACGGGTTAGGATTAGGGGACGGGTGAGGGGAAGGCTTCGGGGAAGGGTTAGGGTTAGGGTTCGGGCTAGGGTTAGGGTTAGGGGACGGGGACGGTTTAGGGTCCAGGTGAGGGTACGACAACGGTTTAGGGGGAGCGTACGTGTGAGGGCGCGGGTTAGTGTGAGCGTACGGGTTAGGATTAGGGGACGGGTGAGGGGAAGGCTTCGGGGAAGTGTTAGGGTTAGGGTTCGGGCTAGGGTTAGGGTTAGGGGACCGGGACGGTTTAGGGTCCAGGTGAGGGTACGACAACGGTTTAGGGGGAGCGTACGTGTGAGGGCGCAGGTTAGTGTGAGCGTACGGGTTAGGATTAGGGGACGGGTGAGGGGAAGGCTTCGGGGCAGGGTTAGGGTTAGGGTTCGGGCTAGGGTTAGTGTTAGGGGACGGGGACGGTTTAGGGTCCAGGTGAGGGTACGACAACGGTTTAGGGGGAGCGTACGTGTGAGGGCGCGGGTTAGTGTGAGCGTACGGGTTAGGATTAGGGGACGGGTGAGGGGAAGGCTTCGGGGAAGGGTTAGGGTTAGGGTTCGGGCTAGGGTTAGGGTTAGGGGACGGGGACGGTTTAGGGTCCAGGTGAGGGTACGACAACGGTTTACGGGGAGCGTACGTGTGAGGGCGCGGGTTAGTGTGAGCGTACGGGTTAGGATTAGGGGACGGGTGAGGGGAAGGCTTCGGGGAAGGGTTAGGGTTAGGGTTCGGGCTAGGGTTAGGGTTAGGGGATGGGGACGGTTTAGGGTCCAGGTGAGGGTCCGACAACGGTTTAGGGGGAGCGTACGTGTGAGGGCGCGGGTTAGTGGGAGCGTACGGGTTAGGATTACGGGACGGGTGAGGGGAAGGCTTCGGGGAAGTGTTAGGGTTAGGGTTAGGGCTAGGGTTAGGGTTAGGGGACGGGGACGGTTTAGGGTCCAGGTGAGGGTACGACAACGGTTTAGGGGGAGCGTACATGTGAGGGCGCGGGTTAGTGTGAGCGTACGGGTTAGGATTAGGGGACGGGTGAGGGGAAGGCTTCGGGGAAGGGTTAGGGTTAGGGTTCAGGCTAGGGTTAGGGTTAGGGGACGGGGACGGTTTAGGGTCCAGGTGAGGGTACGACAACGGTTTAGGGGGAGCGTACGTGTGAGGGCGCGGGTTAGTGTGAGCGTACGGGTTAGGATTAGGGGACGGGTGAGGGGAAGGCTTCGGGGAAGGGTTAGGGTTAGGGTTCGGGCTAGGGTTAGGGTTAGGGGACGGGGACGGTTTAGGGTCCAGGTGAGGGTACGACAACGGTTTAGGGGGAGCGTACGTGTGAGGGCGCGGGTTAGTGTGAGCGTACGGGTTAGGATTAGGGGACGGGTGAGGGGAAGGCTTCGGGGAAGGGTTAGGGTTAGGGTTCGGGCTAGGGTTAGGGTTAGGGGACGGGGACGGTTTAGGGTCCAGGTGAGGGTACGACAACGGTTTAGGGGGAGCGTACGTGTGAGGGCGCCGGTTAGTGTGAGAGTACGGGTTAGGATTAGGGGACGGGTGAGGGGAAGGCTTCGGGGAAGGGTTAGGGTTAGGGTTCGGGCTAGGGTTAGGGTTAGGGTACGGGGACGGTTTAGGGTCCAGGTGAGGGTACGACAACGGTTTAGGGGGAGCGTACGTGTGAGGGCGCGGGTTAGTGTGAGCGTACGGGTTAGGATTAGGGGACGGGTGAGGGGAAGGCTTCGGGGCAGGGTTAGGGTTAGGGTTCGGGCTAGGGTTAGGGTTAGGGGACGGGGACGGTTTAGGGTCCAGGTGAGGGTACGACAACGGTTTAGGGGGAGCGTACGTGTGAGGGCGCGGGTTAGTGTGAGCGTACGGGTTAGGATTAGGGGACGGGTGAGGGGAAGGCTTCGGGGAAGGGTTAGGGTTAGGGTTCGGGCTAGGGTTAGGGTTAGGGGACGGGGACGGTTTAGGGTCCAGGTGAGGGTACGACAACGGTTTAGGGGGAGCATACGTGTGAGGGCGCGGGTTAGTGTGAGCGTACGGGTTAGGATTAGGGGACGGGTGAGGGGAAGGCTTCGGGGAAGGGTTAGGGTTAGGGTTCGGGCTAGGGTTAGGGTTAGGGGACGGGGACGGTTTAGGGTCCAGGTGAGGGTCCGACAACGGTTTAGGGGGAGCGTACGTGTGAGGGCGCGGGTTAGTGTGAGCGTACGGGTTAGGATTAGGGGACGGGTGAGGGGAAGGCTTCGGGGAAGGGTTAGGGTTAGGGTTCGGGCTAGGGTTAGGGTTAGGGGACGGGGACGGTTTAGGGTCCAGGTGAGGGTACGACAACGGTTTAGGGGGAGCGTACGTGTGAGGGCGCGGGTTAGTGTGAGCGTACGGGTTAGGATTAGGGGACGGGTGAGGGGAAGGCTTCGGGGAAGGGTTAGGGTTAGGGTTCGGGCTAGGGTTAGGGTTAGGGGACGGGGACGGTTTAGGGTCCAGGTGAGGGTACGACAACGGTTTAGGGGGAGCGTACGTGTGAGGGCGCGGGTTAGTGTGAGCGTACGGGTTAGGATTAGGGGACGGGTGAGGGGAAGGCTTCGGGGAAGGGTTAGGGTTAGGGTTCGGGCTAGGGTTAGGGTTAGGGGACGGGAACGGTTTAGGGTCCAGGTGAGGGTCCGACAACGGTTTAGGGGGAGCGTACGTGTGAGGGCGCGGGTTAGTGTGAGATTACGGGTTAGGATTAGGGGACGGGTGAGGGGAAGGCTTCGGGGAAGGGTTAGGGTTAGGGTTCGGGCTAGGGTTAGGGTTAGGGGACGGGGACGGTTTAGGGTCCAGGTGAGGGTACGACAACGGTTTAGGGGGAGCGTACGTGTGAGGGCGCGGGTTAGTGTGAGCGTACGGGTTAGGATTAGGGGACGGGTGAGGGGAAGGCTTCGGGGAAGGGTTAGGGTTAGGGTTTGGGCTAGGGTTAGGGTTAGGGGACGGGGACGGTTTAGGGTCCAGGTGAGGGTACGACAACGGTTTAGGGGGAGCGTACGTGTGAGGGCGCGGGTTAGTGTGAGCGTACGGGTTAGGATTAGGGGACGGGTGAGGGGAAGGCTTCGGGGAAGGGTTAGGGTTAGGGTTCGGGCTAGGGTTAGGGTTAGGGGATGGGGACGGTTTAGGGTCCAGGTGAGGGTACGACAACGGTTTAGGGGGAGCGTACGTGTGAGGGCGCGGGTTATTGTGAGCGTACGGGTTAGGATTAGGGGACGGGTGAGGGGAAGGCTTCGGGGAAGGGTTAGGGTTAGGGTTCGGGCTAGGGTTAGGGTTAGGGGATGGGGACGGTTTAGGGTCCAGGTGAGGGTACGACAACGGTTTAGGGGGAGCGTACGTGTGAGGGCGCGGGTTAGTGTGAGCGTACGGGTTAGGATTAGGGGACGGGTGAGGGGAAGGCTTCGGGGAAGGGTTAGGGTTAGGGTTCGGGCTAGGGTTAGGGTTAGGGGACGGGGACAGTTTAGGGTCCAGGTGAGGGTACGACAACAGTTTAGGGGGAGGGTACGTGTGAGGGCACGGGTTAGTGTGAGCGTACGGGTTAGGATTAGGGGACGGGTGAGGGGAAGGCTTCGGGGAAGGGTTAGGGTTAGGGTTCGGGCTAGGGTTAGGGTTAGGGGACGGGGACGGTTTAGGGTCCAGGTGAGGGTCCGACAACGGTTTAGGGGGAGCGTACGTGTGAGGGCGCGGGTTAGTGTGAGCGTACGGGTTAGGATTAGGGGACGGGTGAGGGGAAGGCTTCGGGGAAGGGTTAGGGTTAGGGTTCGGGCTAGGGTTAGGGTTAGGGGACGGGGACGGTTTAGGGTCCAGGTGAGGGTACGACAACGGTTTAGGGGGAGCGTATGTGTGAGGGCGCGGGTTATTGTGAGCGTACGGGTTAGGATTAGGGGACGGGTGAGGGGAAGGCTTCGGGGAAGGGTTAGGGTTAGGGTTCGGGCTAGGGTTAGGGATAGGGGACGGGGACGGTTTAGGGTCCAGGTGAGGGTACGACAACGGTTTAGGGGGAGCGTACGTGTGAGGGCGCGGGTTAGTGTGAGCGTACGGGTTAGGATTAGGGGACGGGTGAGGGGAACGCTTCGGGGAAGGGTTAGGGTTAGGGTTCGGGCTAGGGTTAGGGTTAGGGGACAGGGACGGTTTAGGGTCCAGGTGAGGGTACGACAACGGTTTAGGGGGAGCGTACGTGTGAGGGCGCGGGTTAGTGTGAGCGTACGGGTTAGGATTAGGGGACGGGTGAGGGGAAGGCTTCGGGGAAGGGTTAGGGTTAGGGTTCGGGCTAGGGTTAGGGTTAGGGGACGGGGACGGTTTAGGGTCCAGGTGAGGGTCCGACAACGGTTTAGGGGGAGCGTACGTGTGAGGGCGCGGGTTAGTGTGAGCGTACGGGTTAGGATTAGGGGACGGGTGAGGGGAAGGCTTCGGGGAAGGGTTAGGGTTAGGGTTCGGGCTAGGGTTAGGGT
This sequence comes from Leucopleurus acutus, assembly GCF_964270905.1. Lineage (NCBI taxonomy): Eukaryota > Metazoa > Chordata > Mammalia > Artiodactyla > Delphinidae > Leucopleurus > Leucopleurus acutus. The sequence continues at coordinate 59,521,415 of NC_139162.1, forward strand.
TAGGGGACGGGGACGGTTTAGGGTCCAGGTGAGGGTACGACAACGGTTTAGGGGGAGCGTACGTGTGAGGGCGCGGGTTAGTGTGAGCGTACGGGTTAGGATTAGGGGACGGGTGAGGGGAAGGCTTCGGGGAAGGGTTAGGGTTAGGGTTCGGGCTAGGGTTAGGGTTAGGGGACGGGGACGGTTTAGGGTCCAGGTGAGGGTACGACAACGGTTTAGGGGGAGCGTACGTGTGAGGGCGCGGGTTAGTGTGAGCGTACGGGTTAGGATTAGGGGACGGGTGAGGGGAAGGCTTCGGGGAAGGGTTAGGGTTAGGGTTCGGGATAGGGTTAGGGTTAGGGGAAGGGAACGGTTTAGGGTCCAGGTGAGGGTCCGACAACGGTTTAGGGGGAGCGTACGTGTGAGGGCGCGGGTTAGTGTGAGAGTAAGGGTTAGGATTATTGGACGGGTGAGGGGAAGGCTTCGGGGAAGGGTTAGGGTTAGGGTTCGGGCTAGGGTTAGGGTTAGGGGACGGGGACGGTTTAGGGTCCAGGTGAGGGTACGACAACGGTTTAGGGGGAGCGTACGTGTCAGGGCGCCGGTTAGCGTGAGCGTACGGGTTAGGATTAGGGGACGGGTGAGGGGAAGGCTTCGGGGAAGGGTTAGGTTTAGGGTTCGGGCTAGGGTTAGGGTTAGGGGACGGGGACGGTTTAGGGTCCAGGTGAGGGTACGACAACGGTTTAGGGGGAGCGTACGTGTGAGGGCGCGGGTTAGTGTGAGCGTACGGGTTAGGATTAGGGGACGGGTGAGGGGAAGGCTTCGGGGAAGTGTTAGGGTTAGGGTTCGGGCTAGGGTTAGGGGACGGGGACGGTTTAGGGTCCAGGTGAGGGTACGACAACGGTTTAGGGGGAGCGTACGTGTGAGGGCACGAGTTAGTGTGAGCGTAAGGGTTAGGATTAGGGGACGTGTGAGGGGAAGGCTTCGGGGAAGGGTTAGGGTTAGGGTTCGGGCTAGGGTTAGGGTTAGGGGACGGGGACGGTTTAGGGTCCAGGTGAGGGTACGACAACGGTTTAGGGGGAGCGTACGTGTGAGGGCGCCGGTTAGTGTGAGCGTACGGGTTAGGATTAGGGGACGGGTGAGGGGAAGACTTCGGGGAAGGGTTAGGGTTAGGGTTCGGGCTAGGGTTAGAGTTAGGGGACGGGGACGGTTTAGAGTCCAGGTGAGGGTATGACAACGGTTTAGGGGGAGCGTACGTGTGAGGGCGCGGGTTAGTGTGAGCGTACGGGTTAGGATTAGGGGACGGGTGAGGGGAAGGCTTCGGGGAAGGGTTAGGGTTAGGGTTCGGGCTAGGGTTAGGGTTAGGGGACGGGGACGGTTTAGGGTCCAGGTGAGGGTACGACAACGGTTTAGGGGGAGCGTACGTGTGAGGGCACGGGTTAGTGTGAGCGTACGGGTTAGGATTAGGAGACGGGTGAGGGGAAGGCTTCGGGGAAGGGTTAGGGTTAGGGTTCGGGCTAGGGTTAGGGTTAGGGGACGGGGACGGTTTAGGGTCCAGGTGAGGGTACGACAACGGTTTAGGGGTAGCGTACGTGTGAGGGCGCAGGTTAGTGTGAGCGTACGGGTTAGGATTAGGGGACGGGTGAGGGGAAGGCTTCGGGGAAGGGTTAGGGTTAGGGTTCGGGCTAGGGTTAGGGTTAGGGGATGGGGACGGTTTAGGGTCCAGGTGAGGGTACGACAACGGTTTAGGGGGAGCGTACGTGTGAGGGCGCGGGTTATTGTGAGCGAACGGGTTAGGATTAGGGGACGGGTGAGGGGAAGGCTTCGGGGAAGGGTTAGGGTTAGGGTTCGGGCTAGGATTAGGGTTAGGGGACGGGGACGGTTTAGGGTCCAGGTGAGGGTCCGACAACGGTTTAGGGGGAGCGTACGTGTGAGGGCGCGGGTTAGTGTGAGCGTACGGATTAGGATTAGGGGACAGGTGAGGGGAAGGCTTCGGGGAAGGGTTAGGGTTAGGGTTCGGGCTAGGGTTAGGGTTAGGGGACGGGGACGGTTTAGGGTCCAGGTGAGGGTCCGACAACGGTTTAGGGGGAGCGTACGTGTGAGGGCGCGGGTTATTGTGAGCGTACGGGTTAGGATTAGGGGACGGGTGAGGGGAAGGCTTCGGGGAAGGGTTAGGGTTAGGGTTCGGGCTAGGGTTAGGGTTAGGGGACGGGGACGGTTTATGGTCCAGGTGAGGGTACGACAACGGTTTAGGGGGAGCGTACGTGTGAGGGCGCGGGTTAGTGTGAGCGTACGGGTTAGGATTAGGGGACGGGTGAGGGGAAGGCTTCGGGGAAGGGTTAGGGTTAGGGTTCGGGCTAGGGTTAGGGTTAGGGGACGGGGACGGTTTAGGGTCCAGGTGAGGGTACGACAACGGTTTAGGGGGAGCGTACGTGTGAGGGCGCGGGTTAGTGTGAGCGTATGGGTTAGGATTAGGGGACGGGTGAGGGGAAGGCTTCGGGGAAGGGTTAGGGTTAGGGTTCGGGCTAGGGTTAGGGTTAGGGGACGGGGACGGTTTAGGGTCCAGGTGAGGGTACGACAACGGTTTAGGGGGAGCGTACGTGAGAGGGCGCGGGTTAGTGTTAGGGTACGGGTTAGGATTAGGGGACGGGTGAGGGGAAGGCTTCGGGGAAGGGTTAGGGTTAGGTTTCGGGCTAGGGTTAGGGTTAGGGGACGGGGACGGTTTAGGGTCCAGGTGAGGGTACGACAACGGTTTAGGGGGAGCGTACGTGTGAGGGCGCGGGTTAGTGTGAGCGTACGGGTTAGGATTAGGGGACGGGTGAGGGGAAGGCTTCGGGGAAGGGTTAGGGTTAGGGTTTGGGCTAGGGTTAGGGTTAGGGGACGGGGACGGTTTAGGGTCCAGGTGAGGGTACGACAACGGTTTAGGGGGAGCGTACGTGTGAGGGCGCGGGTTAGTGTGAGCGTACGGGTTAGGATTAGGGGACGGGTGAGGGGAAGGCTTCGGGGAAGGGTTAGGGTTAGGGTTCGGGCTAGGGTTAGGGTTAGGGGACGGGGACGGTTTAGGGTCCAGGTGAGGGTACGACAACGGTTTAGGGGGAGCGTACGTGTGAGGGCGCCGGTTAGTGTGAGAGTACGGGATAGGATTAGGGGACGGGTGAGGGGAAGGCTTCGGGGAAGGGTTAGGGTTAGGGTTCGGGCTAGGGTTAGGGTTAGGGTACGGGGACGGTTTAGGGTCCAGGTGAGGGTACGACAACGGTTTAGGGGGAGCGTACGTGTGAGGGCGTGGGTTAGTGTGAGCGTACGGGTTAGGATTAGGGGACGGGTGAGGGGAAGGCTTCGGGGAAGGGTTAGGGTTAGGGTTTGGGCTAGGGTTAGGGTTAGGGGACGGGGACGGTTTAGGGTCCAGGTGAGGGTCCGACAACGGTTTAGGGGGAGCGTACGTGTGAGGGCGCGGGTTAGTGTGAGCGTACGGGTTAGGATTAGGGGACGGGTGAGGGGAAGGCTTCGGGGAAGGGTTAGGGTTAGGGTTCGGGCTAGGGTTAGGGTTAGGGGACGGGGACGGTTTAGGGTCCAGGTGAGGGTACGACAACAGTTTAGGGGGAGCGTACGTGTGAGGGCGCGGGTTAGTGTGAGCGTACGGGTTAGGATTAGGGGACGGGTGAGGGGAAGGCTTCGGGGAAGGGTTAGGGTTAGGGTTCGGGCTAGGGTTAGGGTTAGGGGACGGGGACGGTTTAGGGTCCAGGTGAGGGTCCGACAACGGTTTAGGGGGAGCGTACGTGTGAGGGCGCGGGTTAGTGTGAGCGTACGGGTTAGGATTAGGGGACGGGTGAGGGGAAGGCTTCGGGGAAGGGTTAGGGTTAGGGTTCGGGCTAGGGTTAGGGTTAGGGGACGGGGACGGTTTAGGGTCCAGGTGAGGGTACGACAACGGTTTAGGGGGAGCGTACGTGTGAGGGCACGGGTTAGTGTGAGCGTAAGGGTTAGGATTAGGGGACGGGTGAGGGGAAGGCTTCGGGGAAGGGTTAGGGTTAGGGTTCGGGCTAGGGTTAGGGTTAGGGGACGGGGACGGTTTAGGGTCCAGGTGAGGGTACGACAAAGGTTTAGGGGGAGCGTACGTGTGAGGGCGCGGGTTAGTGTGAGCGTACGGGTTAGGATTAGGGGACGGGTGAGGGGAAGGCTTCGGGGAAGGGTTAGGGTTAGGGTTCGGGCTAGGGTTAGGGTTAGGGGACGGGAACGGTTTAGGGTCCAGGTGAGGGTCCGACAACGGTTTAGGGGAAGCGTATATGTGAGGGCGCGGGTTAGTGTGAGAGTACGGGTTAGGATTAGGGGACGGGTGAGGGGAAGGCTTCGGGGAAGGGTTAGGGTTAGGGTTCGGGCTAGGGTTAGGGTTAGGGGACGGGGACGGTTTAGGGTCCAGGTGAGGGTACGACAACGGTTTAGGGGGAGCGTACGTGTGAGGGCGCCGGTTAGCGTGAGCGTACGGGTTAGGATTAGGGGACGGGTGAGGGGAAGGCTTCGGGGAAGGGTTAGGGTTAGGGTTCGGGCTAGGGTTAGGGTTAGGGGACGGGGACGGTTTAGGGTCCAGGTGAGGGTACGACAACGGTTTAGGGGGAGCGTACGTGTGAGGGCGCGGGTTAGTGTGAGCGTACGGGTTAGGATTAGGGGACGGGTGAGGGGAAGGCTTCGGGGAAGTGTTTGGGTTAGGGTTCGGGCTAGGGTTAGGGGACGGGGACGGTTTAGGGTCCAGGTGAGGGTACGACAACGGTTTAGGGGGAGCGTACGTGTGAGGGCGCGAGTTAGTGTGAGCGTAAGGGTTAGGATTAGGGGACGTTTGAGGGGAAGGCTTCGGGAAAGGGTTAGGGTTAGGGTTCGGGCTAGGGTTAGGGTTAGGGGACGGGGACGGTTTAGGGTCCAGGTGAGGGTACGACAACGGTTTAGGGGGAGCGTACGTGTGACGGCGCCGGTTAGTGTGAGCGTACGGGTTAGGATTAGGGGACGGGTGAGGGGAAGGCTTCGGGGAAGGGTTAGGGTTAGGGTTTGGGCTAGGGTTAGGGTTAGGGGACGGGGACGGTTTAGGGTCCAGGTGAGGGTACGACAACGGTTTAGGGGGAGCGTACGTGTGAGGGCGCGGGTTAGTGTGAGCGTACGGGTTAGGATTAGGGGACGGGTGAGGGGAAGGCTTCGGGGAAGGGTTAGGGTTAGGGTTCGGGCTAGGGTTAGGGTTAGGGGATGGGGACGGTTTAGGGTCCAGGTGAGGGTCCGACAACGGTTTAGGGGGAGCGTACGTGTGAGGGTGCCGGTTAGTGTGAGCGTACGGGTTAGGATTAGGGGACGGGTGAGGGGAAGGCTTCGGGGAAGGGTTAGGGTTAGGGTTCAGGCTAGGGTTAGGGTTAGGGGACGGGGACGGTTCAGGGTCCAGGTGAGGGTCTGACAACGGTTTAGGGGGAGCGTACGTGTGAGGGCGCGGGTTAGTGTGAGCGTACGGGTTAGGATTAGGGGACGGGTGAGGGGAAGCCTTCGGGGAAGGGTTAGGGTTAGGGTTCGGGCTAGGGTTAGGGTTAGGGGACGGGGACGGTTTAGGGTCCAGGTGAGGGTACGACAACGGTTTAGGGGGAGCGTACGTGTGAGGGCGCGGGTTAGTGTGAGCGTACGGGTTAGGATTAGGGGACGGGTGAGGGGAAGGCTTCGGGGAAGTGTTAGGGTTAGGGTTCGGGCTAGGGTTAGGGGACGGGGACGGTTTAGGGTCCAGGTGAGGGTACGCCAACGGTTTAGGGGGAGCGTACGTGTGAGGGCGCGAGTTAGTGTGAGCGTAAGGGTTAGGATTAGGGGACGGGTGAGGGGAAGGCTTCGGGGAAGGGTTAGGGTTAGGGTTCGGGCTAGGGTTAGGGTTAGGGGACGGGGACGGTTTAGGGTCCAGGTGAGGGTACGACAACGGTTTAGGGGGAGCGTACGTGTGAGGGCGCCGGGTAATGTGAGCGTACGGGTTAGGATTAGGGGATGGGTGAGGGGAAGACTTTGGGGAAGGGTTAGGGTTAGGGTTCGGGCTAGGGTAAGAGTTAGGGGATGGGGACGGTTTAGAGTCCAGGTGAGGGTACGACAACGGTTTAGGGGGAGCGTACGTGTGAGGGCGCGGGTTAGTGTGAGCGTACGGGTTAGGATTAGGGGACGGGTGAGGGGAAGGCTTCGGGGAAGGGTTAGGGTTAGGGTTCGGGCTAGGGTTAGGGTTAGGGGACGGGGACGGTTTAGGGTCCAGGTGAGGGTACGACAACGGTTTAGGGGGAGCGTACGTGTGAGGGCGCGGGTTAGTGTGAGCGTACGGGTTAGGATTAGGAGACGGGTGAGGGGAAGGCTTCGGGGAAGGGTTAGGGTTAGGGTTCGGGCTAGGGTTAGGGTTAGGGGACGGGGACGGTTTAGGGTCCAGGTGAGGGTACGACAACGGTTTAGGGGGAGCGTACGTGTGAGGGCGCGGGTTAGTGTGAGCGTACGGGTTAGGATTAGGGGACGGGTGAGGGGAAGGCTTCGGGGAAGGGTTAGGGTTAGGGTTCGGGCTAGGGTTAGGGTTAGGGGACGGGGACGGTTTAGGGTCCAGGTGAGGGTACGACAACGGTTTAGGGGGAGCGTACGTGAGAGGGCGCGGGTTAGTGTTAGGGTACGGGTTAGGATTAGGGGACGTGTGAGGGGAAGGCTTCGGGGAAGGGTTAGGGTTAGGGTTCGGGCTAGGGTTAGGGTTAGGGGACGGGGACGGTTTAGGGTCCAGGTGAGGGTACGACAACGGTTTAGGGGAGCGTACGTGTGAGGGCGCGGGTTAGTGTGAGCGTACGGGTTAGGATTAGGGGACGGGTGAGGGGAAGGCTTTGGGGAAGGGTTAGGGTTAGGGTTCGGGCTAGGGTTAGTGTTAGGGGACGGGGACGGTTTATGGTCCAGGTGAGGGTACGACAACGGTTTAGGGGGAGCGTACGTGTGAGGGCGCGGGTTAGTGTGAGCGTACGGGTTAGGATTAGGAGACGGGTGAGGGGAAGGCTTCGGGGAAGGGTTAGGGTTAGGGTTCGGGCTAGGGTTAGGGTTAGGGACGGGGACGGTTTAGGGTCCAGGTGAGGGTACGACAACGGTTTAGGGGGAGCGTACGTGTGAGGGCGCGGGTTAGTGTGAGCGTACGGGTTAGGATTAGGGGACGGGTGAGGGGAAGGCTTCGGGGAAGGGTTAGGGTTAGGGTTTGGGCTAGGGTTAGGGTTAGGGGACGGGGAAGGTTTAGGGTCCAGGTGAGGGTACGACAACGGTTTAGGGGGAGCGTACGTGTGAGGGCGCGGGTTAGTGTGAGCGTACGGGTTAGGATTAGGGGACGGGTGAGGGGAAGGCTTCGGGGAAGGGTTAGGGTTAGGGTTCGGGCTAGGGTTAGGGTTAGGGGACGGGGACGGTTTAGGGTCCAGGTGAGGGTACGACAACGGTTTAGGGGGAGCGTACGTGTGAGGGCGCGGGTTAGTGGGAGCGTACGGGTTAGGATTAGAGGACGGGTGAGGGGAAGGCTTCGGGGAAGGGTTAGGGTTAGGGTTCGGGCTAGGATTAGGCTTAGGGGTCGGGGACGGTTTAGGGTCCAGGTGAGGGTCCGACAACGGTTTAGGGGGAGCGTACGTGTGAGGGCGCCGGTTAGTGTGAGCGTACGGGTTAGGATTAGGGGACGGGTGAGGGGAAGGCTTCGGGGAAGGGTTAGGGTTAGGGTTCGGGCTAGGGTTAGGGTTAGGGGACGGGGACGGTTTAGGGTCCAGGTGAGGGTCTGACAACGGTTTAGGGGGAGCGTACGTGTGAGGGCGCGGGTTAGTGTGAGCGTACGGGTGAGGATTAGGGGACGGGTGAGGGGAAGGCTTCGGGGAAGAGTTAGGGTTAGGGTTCGGGCTAGGGTTAGGGTTAGGGGACGGGGACGGTTTAGGGTCCAGGTGAGGGTACGACAACGGTTTAGGGGGAGCGTACGTGTGAGGGCGCGGGTTAGTGTGAGCGTACGGGTTAGGATTAGGGGACGGGTGAGGGGAAGGCCTCGGGGAAGGGTTAGGGTTAGGGTTCGGGCTAGGGTTAGGGGACGGGGACGGTTTAGGTTCCAGGTGAGGGTACGCCAACGGTTTAGGGGGAGCGTACGTGTGAGGGCGCGAGTTAGTGTGAGCGTAAGGGTTAGGATTAGGGGACGGGTGAGGGGAAGGCTTCGGGGAAGGGTTAGGGTTAGGGTTCGGGCTAGGGTTAGGGTTAGGGGACGGGGACGGTTTAGGGTCCAGGTGAGGGTACGACAACGGTTTAGGGGGAGCGTACGTGTGAGGGCGCCGGTTATTGTGAGCGTACGGGTTAGGATTAGGGGATGGGTGAGGGGAAGACTTCGGGGAAGGGTTAGGGTTAGGGTTCGGGCTAGGGTAAGAGTTAGGGGACGGCGACGGTTTAGAGTCCAGGTGAGGGTACGACAACGGTTTAGGGGGAGCGTACGTGTGAGGGCGCGGGTTAGTGTGAGCGTACGGGTTAGGATTAGGGGACGGGTGAGGGGAAGGCTTCGGGGAAGGGTTAGGGTTAGGGTTCGGGCTAGGGTTAGGGTTAGGGGACGGGGACGGTTTAGGGTCCAGGTGAGGGTACGACAACGGTTTAGGGGGAGCGTACGTGTGAGGGCGCGGGTTAGTGTGAGCGTACGGGTTAGGATTAGGAGACGGGTGAGGGGAAGGCTTCGGGGAAGGGTTAGGGTTAGGGTTCGGGCTAGGGTTAGGGTTAGGGACGGGGACGGTTTAGGGTCCAGGTGAGGGTACGACAACGGTTTAGGGGGAGCGTACGTGTGAGGGCGCGGGTTAGTGTGAGCGTACGGGTTAGGATTAGGGGACGGGTGAGGGGAAGGCTTCGGGGAAGGGTTAGGGTTAGGGTTTGGGCTAGGGTTAGGGTTAGGGGACGGGGACGGTTTAGGGTCCAGGTGAGGGTACGACAACGGTTTAGGGGGAGCGTACGTGTGAGGGCGCGGGTTAGTATGAGCGTACGGGTTAGGATTAGGGGACGGGTGAGGGGAAGGCTTCGGGGAAGGGTTAGGGTTAGGGTTCGGGCTAGGGTTAGGGTTAGGGGACGGGGACGGTTTAGGGTCCAGGTGAGGGTACGACAACGGTTTAGGGGGAGCGTACGTGTGAGGGCGCGAGTTAGTGTGAGCGTCAGGGTTAGGATTAGGGGACGGGTGAGGGGAAGGCCTCAGGGAAGGGTTAGGGTTAGGGTTCGGGCTAGGGTTAGGGGACGGGGACTGTTTAGGGTCCAGGTGAGGGTACGCCAACGGTTTAGGGGGAGCGTACGTGTGAGGGCGCGAGTTAGTGTGAGCGTAAGGGTTAGGATTAGGGGACGGGTGAGGGGAAGGCTTCGGGGAAGGGTTAGGGTTAGGGTTCGGGCTAGGGTTAGGGGTAGGGGACGGGGACGGTTTAGGGTCCAGGTGAGGGTACGACAACGGTTTAGGGGGAGCGTACGTGTGAGGGCGCCGGTTAGTGTGAGCGTATGGGTTAGGATTAGGGGATGGGTGAGGGTAAGACTTCGGGGAAGGGTTAGGGTTAGGGTTCGGGCTAGGGTAAGAGTTAGGGGACGGGGACGGTTTAGAGTCCAGGTGAGGGTACGACAACGGTTTAGGGGGAGCGTACGTGTGAGGGCGCGGGTTAGTGTGAGCGTACGGGTTAGGATTAGGGGACGGGTGAGGGGAAGGCTTCGGGGAAGGGTTAGGGTTAGGGTTCGGGCTAGGGTTAGGGTTAGGGGACGGGGACGGTTTAGGGTCCAGGTGAGGGTACGACAACGGTTTAGGGGGAGCGTACGTGTGAGGGCGCGGGTTAGTGTGAGCGTACGGGTTAGGATTAGGGCACGGGTGAGGGGAAGGCTTCGGGGAAGGGTTAGGGTTAGGGTTCGGGCTAGGGTTACGGTTAGGGGACGGGGACGGTTTAGGGTCCAGGTGAGGGTACGACAACGGTTTAGGGGGAGCGTACGTGTGAGGGCGCGGGTTAGTGTGAGCGTACGGGTTAGGATTAGGGGACGGGTGAGGGGAAGGCTTCGGGGAAGGTTTAGGGTTAGGGTTCGGGCTAGGGTTAGGGTTAGGGGACGGGGACGGTTTAGGGTCCAGGTGAGGGTCCGACAACGGTTTAGGGGGAGCGTACGTGAGAGGGCGCCAGTTAGTGTTAGGGTACGGGTTAGGATTAGGGGACGTGTGAGGGGAAGGCTTCGGGGAAGGGTTAGGGTTAGGGTTCGGGCTAGGGTTAGGGTTAGGGGACGGGGACGGTTTAGGGTCCAGGTGAGGGTCCGACAACGGTTTAGGGGGAGCGTACGTGTGAGGGCGCGGGTTAGTGTGAGCGTACGGGTTAGGATTAGGGGACGGGTGAGGGGAAGGCTTCGGGGAAGGGTTAGGGTTAGGGTTCGGGCTAGGGTTAGGGTTAGGGGACGGGGACGGTTTAGGGTCCAGGTGAGGGTACGACAACGGTTTAGGGGGAGCGTACGTGTGAGGGCCCGGGTTAGTGTGAGCGTACGGGTTAGGATTAGGAGACGTGTGAGGGGAAGGCTTCGGGGAAGGGTTAGGGTTAGGGTTCGGGCTAGGGTTAGTGTTAGGGGACGGGGACGGTTTAGGGTCCAGGTGAGGGTACGACAACGGTTTAAGGGGAGCGTACGTGTGAGGGCGCGGGTTAGTGTGAGCGTACGGGTTAGGATTAGGGGACTGGTGAGGGGAAGGCTTCGGGGAAGGGTTAGGGTTAGGGTTTGGGCTAGGGTTAGAGTTAGGGGACGGGGACGGTTTAGGGTCCAGGTGAGGGTACGACAACGGTTTAGGGGGAGCGTACGTGTGAGGGCGCGGGTTACTGTGAGCGTACGGGTTAGGATTAGGGGACGGGTGAGGGGAAGGCTTCGGGGAAGGGTTAGGGTTAGGGTTCGGGCTAGGGTTAGGGTTAGGGGACGGGGACGGTTTAGGGTCCAGGTGAGGGTACGACAACGGTTTAAGGGGAGCGTACGTGTGAGGGCGCGGGTTAGTGGGAGCGTACGGGTTAGGATTAGGGGACGGGTGAGGGGAAGGCTTCGGGGAAGGGTTAGGGTTAGGGTTCGGGCTAGGATTAGGATTAGGGGACGGGGACGGTTTAGGGTCCAGGTGAGGGTCCGACAACGGTTTAGGGGGAGCGTACGTGTGAGGGCGCGGGTTAGTGTGAGCGTATGGGTTAGGATTAGGGGACGGGTGAGGGGAAGGCTTCGGAGAAGGGTTAGGGTTAGGGTTTGGGCTAGGGTTAGGGTTAGGGGACGGGGACGGTTTAGGGTCCAGGTGAGGGTACGACAACGGTTTAGGGGGAGCGTACGTGTGAGGGTGCGGGTTAGTGTGAGCGTACGGGTTAGGATTAGGGGACGGGTGAGGGGAAGGCTTCGGGGAAGGGTTAGGGTTAGGGTTCGGGCTAGGGTTAGGGTTAGGGGACGGGGACGGTTTAGGGTCCAGGTGAGGGTACGACAACGGTTTAGGGGGAGCGTACGTGTGAGGGCGCGGGTTAGTGGGAGCGTACGGGTTAGGATTAGAGGACGGGTGAAGGGGAGGCTTCGGGGAAGGGTTAGGGTTAGGGTTCGGGCTAGGATTAGGCTTAGGGGACGGGGACGGTTTAGGGTCCAGGTGAGGGTCCGACAACGGTTTAGGGGGAGCGTACGTGTGAGGGCGCCGGTTAGTGTGAGCGTACGGGTTAGGATTAGGGGACGGGTGAGGGGAAGGCTTCGGGGAAGGGTTAGGGTTAGGGTTCGGGCTAGGGTTAGGGTTAGGGGACGGGGACGGTTTAGGGTCCAGGTGAGGGTCTGACAACGGTTTAGGGGGAGCGTACGTGTGAGGGCGCGGGTTAGTGTGAGCGTACGGGTTAGGATTAGGGGACGGGTGAGGGGAAGGCTTCGGGGAAGGGTTAGGGTTAGGGTTCGGGCTAGGGTTAGGGTTAGGGGACGGGGACGGTTTAGGGTCCAGGTGAGGGTACGACAACGGTTTAGGGGGAGCGTACGTGTGAGGGCGCGGGTTAGTGTGAGCGTACGGGTTAGGATTAGGGGACGGGTGAGGGGATGGCCTCGGGGAAGGGTTAGGGTTAGGGTTCGGGCTAGGGTTAAGGGACGGGGACGGTTTAGGGTCCAGGTGAGGGTACGCCAACGGTTTAGGGGGAGCGTACGTGTGAGGGCGCGAGTTAGTGTGAGCGTAAGGGTTAGGATTAGGGGACGGGTGAGGGGAAGGCTTCGTGGAAGGGTTAGGGTTAGGGTTCGGGCTAGGGTTAGGGTTAGGGGACGGGGACGGTTTAGGGTCCAGGTGAGGGTACGACAACGGTTTAGGGGGAGCGTACGTGTGAGGGCGTGGGTTAGTGTGAGCGTACGGGTTAGGATTAGGGGACGGGTGAGGTGAAGGCTTCGGGGAAGGGTTAGGGTTAGGGTTCGGGCTAGGGTTAGGGTTAGGGGACGGGGACGGTTTAGGGTCCAGGTGAGGGTACGACAACGGTTTAGGGGGAGCGTACGTGTGAGGGCGCGGGTTAGTGTGAGCGTACGGGTTAGGATTAGGGGACGGGTGAGGGGAAGGCTTCGGGGAAGGGTTAGGGTTAGGGTTCGGGCTAGGGTTAGGGTTAGGGGAAGGGAACGGTTTAGGGTCCAGGTGAGGGTCCGACAACGGTTTAGGGGGAGCGTACGTGTGAGGGCGCGGGTTAGTGTGAGAGTACGGGTTAGGATTAGGGGACGGGTGAGGGGAAGGCTTCGGGGAAGGGTTAGGGTTAGGGTTCGGGCTAGGGTTAGGGTTAGGGGACGGGGACGGTTTAGGGTCCAGGTGAGGGTACGACAACGGTTTAGGGGGAGCGTACGTGTGAGGGCGCCGGTTAGCGTGAGCGTACGGGTTAGGATTAGGGGACGGGTGAGGGGAAGGCTTCGGGGAAGGGTTAGGGTTAGGGTTCGGGCTAGGGTTAGGGTTAGGGGACGGGGACGGTTTAGGGTCCAGGTGAGGGTACGACAACGGTTTAGGGGGAGCGTACGTGTGAGGGCGCGGGTTAGTGTGAGCGTACGGGTTAGGATTAGGGGACGGGTGAGGGGAAGGCTTCGGGGAAGTGTTAGGGTTAGGGTTCGGGCTAGGGTTAGGGGACGGGGACGGTTTAGGGTCCAGGTGAGGGTACGACAACGGTTTAGGGGGAGCGTACGTGTGAGGGCACGAGTTAGTGTGAGCGTAAGGGTTAGGATTAGGGGACGTGTGAGGGGAAGGCTTCGGGGAAGGGTTAGGGTTAGGGTTCGGGCTAGGGTTAGGGTTAGGGGACGGGGACGGTTTAGGGTCCAGGTGAGGGTACGACAACGGTTTAGGGGGAGCGTACGTGTGAGGGCGCCGGTTAGTGTGAGCGTACGGGTTAGGATTAGGGGACGGGTGAGGGGAAGACTTCGGGGAAGGGTTAGGGTTAGGGTTCGGGCTAGGGTTAGAGTTAGGGGACGGGGACGGTTTAGAGTCCAGGTGAGGGTATGACAACGGTTTAGGGGGAGTGTACGTGTGAGGGCGCGGGTTAGTGTGAGCGTACGGGTTAGGATTAGGGGACGGGTGAGGGGAAGGCTTCGGGGAAGGGTTAGGGTTAGGGTTCGGGCTAGGGTTAGGGTTAGGGGACGGGGACGGTTTAGGGTCCAGGTGAGGGTACGACAACGGTTTAGGGGGAGCGTACGTGTGAGGGCACGGGTTAGTGTGAGCGTACGGGTTAGGATTAGGAGACGGGTGAGGGGAAGGCTTCGGGGAAGGGTTAGGGTTAGGGTTCGGGCTAGGGTTAGGGTTAGGGGACGGGGACGGTTTAGGGTCCAGGTGAGGGTACGACAACGGTTTAGGGGTAGCGTACGTGTGAGGGCGCGGGTTAGTGTGAGCGTACGGGTTAGGATTAGGGGACGGGTGAGGGGAAGGCTTCGGGGTAGGGTTAGGGTTAGGGTTCGGGCTAGGGTTAGGGTTAGGGGATGGGGACGGTTTAGGGTCCAGGTGAGGGTACGACAACGGTTTAGGGGGAGCGTACGTGTGAGGGCGCGGGTTATTGTGAGCGAACGGGTTAGGATTAGGGGACGGGTGAGGGGAAGGCTTCGGGGAAGTGTTAGGGTTAGGGTTTGGGCTAGGATTAGGGTTAGGGGACGGGGACGGTTTAGGGTCCAGGTGAGGGTCCGACAACGGTTTAGGGGGAGCGTACGTGTGAGGGCGCGGGTTAGTGTGAGCGTACGGATTAGGATTAGGGGACAGGTGAGGGGAAGGCTTCGGGGAAGGGTTAGGGTTAGGGTTCGGGCTAGGGTTAGGGTTAGGGGACGGGGACGGTTTAGGGTCCAGGTGAGGGTCCGACAACGGTTTAGGGGGAGCGTACGTGTGAGGGCGCGGGTTATTGTGAGCGTACGGGTTAGGATTAGGGGACGGGTTAGGGGAAGGCTTCGGGGAAGGGTTAGGGTTAGGGTTCGGGCTAGGGTTAGGGTTAGGGGACGGGGACGGTTTATGGTCCAGGTGAGGGTACGACAACGGTTTAGGGGGAGCGTACGTGTGAGGGCGCGGGTTAGTGTGAGCGTACGGGTTAGGATTAGGGGACGGGTGAGGGGAAGGCTTCGGGGAAGGGTTAGGGTTAGGGTTCGGGCTAGGGTTAGGGTTAGGGGACGGGGACGGTTTAGGGTCCAGGTGAGGGTACGACAACGGTTTAGGGGGAGCGTACGTGTGAGGGCGCGGGTTAGTGTGAGCGTACGGGTTAGGATTAGGGGACGGGTGAGGGGAAGGCTTCGGGGAAGGGTTAGGGTTAGGGTTCGGGCTAGGGTTAGGGTTAGGGGACGGGGACGGTTTAGGGTCCAGGTGAGGGTACGACAACGGTTTAGGGGGAGCGTACGTGAGAGGGCGCGGGTTAGTGTTAGGGTACGGGTTAGGATTAGGGGACGGGTGAGGGGAAGGCTTCGGGGAAGGGTTAGGGTTAGGTTTCGGGCTAGGGTTAGGGTTAGGGGACGGGGACGGTTTAGGGTCCAGGTGAGGGTACGACAACGGTTTAGGGGGAGCGTACGTGTGAGGGCGCGGGTTAGTGTGAGCGTACGGGTTAGGATTAGGGGACGGGTGAGGGGAAGGCTTCGGGGAAGGGTTAGGGTTAGGGTTCGGGCTAGGGTTAGTGCTAGGGGACGGGGACGGTTTAGGGTCCAGGTGAGGGTACGACAACGGTTTAGGGGGAGCGTACGTGTGAGGGCGCGGGTTAGTGTGAGCGTACGGGTTAGGATTAGGAGACGGGTGAGGGGAAGGCTTCGGGGAAGGGTTAGGGTTAGGGTTCGGGCTAGGGTTAGGGTTAGGGGACGGGGACGGTTTAGGGTCCAGGTGAGGGTACGACAACGGTTTAGGGGGAGCGTACGTGTGAGGGCGCGGGTTAGTGTGAGCGTACGGGTTAGGATTAGGAGACGGGTGAGGGGAAGGCTTCGGGGAAGGGTTAGGGTTAGGGTTCGGGCTAGGGTTAGGGTTAGGGGACGGGGACGGTTTAGGGTCCAGGTGAGGGTACGACAACGGTTTAGGGGTAGCGTACGTGTGAGGGCGCGGGTTAGTGTGAGCGTACGGGTTAGGATTAGGGGACGGGTGAGGGGAAGGCTTCGGGGTAGGGTTAGGGTTAGGGTTCGGGCTAGGGTTAGGGTTAGGGGATGGGGACGGTTTAGGGTCCAGGTGAGGGTACGACAACGGTTTAGGGGGAGCGTACGTGTGAGGGCGCGGGTTATTGTGAGCGAACGGGTTAGGATTAGGGGACGGGTGAGGGGAAGGCTTCGGGGAAGTGTTAGGGTTAGGGTTCGGGCTAGGATTAGGGTTAGGGGACGGGGACGGTTTAGGGTCCAGGTGAGGGTCCGACAACGGTTTAGGGGGAGCGTACGTGTGAGGGCGCGGGTTAGTGTGAGCGTACGGATTAGGATTAGGGGACAGGTGAGGGGAAGGCTTCGGGGAAGGGTTAGGGTTAGGGTTCGGGCTAGGGTTAGGGTTAGGGGACGGGGACGGTTTAGGGTCCAGGTGAGGGTCCGACAACGGTTTAGGGGGAGCGTACGTGTGAGGGCGCGGGTTATTGTGAGCGTACGGGTTAGGATTAGGGGACGGGTGAGGGGAAGGCTTCGGGGAAGGGTTAGGGTTAGGGTTCGGGCTAGGGTTAGGGTTAGGGGACGGGGACGGTTTATGGTCCAGGTGAGGGTACGACAACGGTTTAGGGGGAGCGTACGTGCGAGGGCGCGGGTTAGTGTGAGCGTACGGGTTAGGATTAGGGGACGGGTGAGGGGAAGGCTTCGGGGAAGGGTTAGGGTTAGGGTTCGGGCTAGGGTTAGGGTTAGGGGACGGGGACGGTTTAGGGTCCAGGTGAGGGTACGACAACGGTTTAGGGGGAGCGTACGTGTGAGGGCGTGGGTTAGTGTGAGCGTACGGGTTAGGATTAGGGGACGGGTGAGGGGAAGGCTTCGGGGAAGGGTTAGGGTTAGGGTTCGGGCTAGGGTTAGGGTTAGGGGACGGGGACGGTTTAGGGTCCAGGTGAGGGTACGACAACGGTTTAGGGGGAGCGTACGTGAGAGGGCGCGGGTTAGTGTTAGGGTACGGGTTAGGATTAGGGGACGGGTGAGGGGAAGGCTTCGGGGAAGGGTTAGGGTTAGGTTTCGGGCTAGGGTTAGGGTTAGGGGACGGGGACGGTTTAGGGTCCAGGTGAGGGTACGACAACGGTTTAGGGGGAGCGTACGTGTGAGGGCGCGGGTTAGTGTGAGCGTACGGGTTAGGATTAGGGGACGGGTGAGGGGAAGGCTTCGGGGAAGGGTTAGGGTTAGGGTTCGGGCTAGGGTTAGTGCTAGGGGACGGGGACGGTTTAGGGTCCAGGTGAGGGTACGACAACGGTTTAGGGGGAGCGTACGTGTGAGGGCGCGGGTTAGTGTGAGCGTACGGGTTAGGATTAGGAGACGGGTGAGGGGAAGGCTTCGGGGAAGGGTTAGGGTTAGGGTTCGGGCTAGGGTTAGGGTTAGGGACGGGGACGGTTTAGGGTCCAGGTGAGGGTACGACAACGGTTTAGGGGGAGCGTACGTGTGAGGGCGCGGGTTAGTGTGAGCGTACGGGTTAGGATTAGGGGACGGGTGAGGGGAAGGCTTCGGGGAAGGGTTAGGGTTAGGGTTTGGGCTAGGGTTAGGGTTAGGGGACGGGGACGGTTTAGGGTCCAGGTGAGGGTACGACAACGGTTTAGGGGGAGCGTACGTGTGAGGGCGTGGGTTAGTGTGAGCGTACGGGTTAGGATTAGGGGACGGGTGAGGGGAAGGCTTCGGGGAAGGGTTAGGGTTAGGGTTCGGGCTAGGGTTAGGGTTAGGGGACGGGGACGGTTTAGGGTCCAGGTGAGGGTACGACAACGGTTTAGGGGGAGCGTACGTGTGAGGGCGCCGGTTAGTGTGAGAGTACGGGATAGGATTAGGGGACGGGTGAGGGGAAGGCTTCGGGGAAGGGTTAGGGTTAGGGTTCGGGCTAGGGTTAGGGTTAGGGTACGGGGACGGTTTAGGGTCCAGGTGAGGGTACGACAACGGTTTAGGGGGAGCGTACGTGTGAGGGCGCGGGTTAGTGTGAGCGTACGGGTTAGGATTAGGGGACGGGTGAGGGGAAGGCTTCGGAGCAGGGTTAGGGTTAGGGTTCAGGCTAGGGTTAGGTTTAGGGGACGGGGACGGTTTAGGGTCCAGGTGAGGGTACGACAACGGTTTAGGGGGAGCGTACGTGTGAGGGCGCGGGTTAGTGTGAGCTTACGGGTTAGGATTAGGGGACGGGTGAGGGGAAGGCTTCGGGGAAGGGTTAGGGTTAGGGTTCGGGCTAGGGTTAGGGTTAGGGGCCGGGGACGTTTTAGGGAACAGGTGAGGGTACGACAACGGTTTAGGGGGAGCGTACGTGTGAGGGCGCGGGTTAGTGTGAGCGTACGGGTTAGGATTAGGGGACGGGTGAGGGGAAGGCTTCGGGGAAGGGTTAGGGTTAGGGTTTGGGCTAGGGTTAGGGTTAGGGGACGGGGACGGTTTAGGGTCCAGGTGAGGGTCCGACAACGGTTTAGGGGGAGCGTACGTGTGAGGGCGCGGGTTATTGTGAGCGTACGGGTTAGGATTAGGGGACGGGTTAGGGGAAGGCTTCGGGGAAGGGTTAGGGTTAGGGTTCGGGCTAGGGTTAGGGTTAGGGGACGGGGACGGTTTATGGTCCAGGTGAGGGTACGACAACGGTTTAGGGGGAGCGTACGTGTGAGGGCGCGGGTTAGTGTGAGCGTACGGGTTAGGATTAGGGGACGGGTGAGGGGAAGGCTTCGGGGAAGGGTTAGGGTTAGGGTTCGGGCTAGGGTTAGGGTTAGGGGACGGGGACGGTTTAGGGTCCAGGTGAGGGTACGACAACGGTTTAGGGGGAGCGTACGTGTGAGGGCGCGGGTTAGTGTGAGCGTACGGGTTAGGATTAGGGGACGGGTGAGGGGAAGGCTTCGGGGAAGGGTTAGGGTTAGGGTTCGGGCTAGGGTTAGGGTTAGGGGACGGGGACGGTTTAGGGTCCAGGTGAGGGTACGACAACGGTTTAGGGGGAGCGTACGTGAGAGGGCGCGGGTTAGTGTTAGGGTACGGGTTAGGATTAGGGGACGGGTGAGGGGAAGGCTTCGGGGAAGTGTTAGGGTTAGGTTTCGGGCTAGGGTTAGGGTTAGGGGACGGGGACGGTTTAGGGTCCAGGTGAGGGTACGACAACGGTTTAGGGGGAGCGTACGTGTGAGGGCGCGGGTTAGTGTGAGCGTACGGGTTAGGATTAGGGGACGGGTGAGGGGAAGGCTTCGGGGAAGGGTTAGGGTTAGGGTTCGGGCTAGGGTTAGTGCTAGGGGACGGGGACGGTTTAGGGTCCAGGTGAGGGTACGACAACGGTTTAGGGGGAGCGTACGTGTGAGGGCGCGGGTTAGTGTGAGCGTACGGGTTAGGATTAGGAGACGGGTGAGGGGAAGGCTTCGGGGAAGGGTTAGGGTTAGGGTTCGGGCTAGGGTTAGGGTTAGGGGACGGGGACGGTTTAGGGTCCAGGTGAGGGTACGACAACGGTTTAGGGGGAGCGTACGTGTGAGGGCGCGGGTTAGTGTGAGCGTACGGGTTAGGATTAGGAGACGGGTGAGGGGAAGGCTTCGGGGAAGGGTTAGGGTTAGGGTTCGGGCTAGGGTTAGGGTTAGGGGACGGGGACGGTTTAGGGTCCAGGTGAGGGTACGACAACGGTTTAGGGGTAGCGTACGTGTGAGGGCGCGGGTTAGTGTGAGCGTACGGGTTAGGATTAGGGGACGGGTGAGGGGAAGGCTTCGGGGAAGGGTTAGGGTTAGGGTTCGGGCTAGGGTTAGGGTTAGGGGATGGGGACGGTTTAGGGTCCAGGTGAGGGTACGACAACGGTTTAGGGGGAGCGTACGTGTGAGGGCGCGGGTTATTGTGAGCGAACGGGTTAGGATTAGGGGACGGGTGAGGGGAAGGCTTCGGGGAAGGGTTAGGGTTAGGGTTCGGGCTAGGATTAGGGTTAGGGGACGGGGACGGTTTAGGGTCCAGGTGAGGGTCCGACAACGGTTTAGGGGGAGCGTACGTGTGAGGGCGCGGGTTAGTGTGAGCGTACGGATTAGGATTAGGGGACAGGTGAGGGGAAGGCTTCGGGGAAGGGTTAGGGTTAGGGTTCGGGCTAGGGTTAGGGTTAGGGGACGGGGACGGTTTAGGGTCCAGGTGAGGGTCCGACAACGGTTTAGGGGGAGCGTACGTGTGAGGGCGCGGGTTATTGTGAGCGTACGGGTTAGGATTAGGGGACGGGTGAGGGGAAGGCTTCGGGGAAGGGTTAGGGTTAGGGTTCGGGCTAGGGTTAGGGTTAGGGGACGGGGACGGTTTATGGTCCAGGTGAGGGTACGACAACGGTTTAGGGGGAGCGTACGTGTGAGGGCGCGGGTTAGTGTGAGCGTACGGGTTAGGATTAGGGGACGGGTGAGGGGAAGGCTTCGGGGAAGGGTTAGGGTTAGGGTTCGGGCTAGGGTTAGGGTTAGGGGACGGGGACGGTTTAGGGTCCAGGTGAGGGTACGACAACGGTTTAGGGGGAGCGTACGTGTGAGGGCGTGGGTTAGTGTGAGCGTACGGGTTAGGATTAGGGGACGGGTGAGGGGAAGGCTTCGGGGAAGGGTTAGGGTTAGGGTTCGGGCTAGGGTTAGGGTTAGGGGACGGGGACGGTTTAGGGTCCAGGTGAGGGTACGACAACGGTTTAGGGGGAGCGTACGTGAGAGGGCGCGGGTTAGTGTTAGGGTACGGGTTAGGATTAGGGGACGGGTGAGGGGAAGGCTTCGGGGAAGGGTTAGGGTTAGGTTTCGGGCTAGGGTTAGGGTTAGGGGACGGGGACGGTTTAGGGTCCAGGTGAGGGTACGACAATGGTTTAGGGGGAGCGTACGTGTGAGGGCGCGGGTTAGTGTGAGCGTACGGGTTAGGATTAGGGGACGGGTGAGGGGAAGGCTTCGGGGAAGGGTTAGGGTTAGGGTTCGGGCTAGGGTTAGTGCTAGGGGACGGGGACGGTTTAGGGTCCAGGTGAGGGTACGACAACGGTTTAGGGGGAGCGTACGTGTGAGGGCGCGGGTTAGTGTGAGCGTACGGGTTAGGATTAGGAGACGGGTGAGGGGAAGGCTTCGGGGAAGGGTTAGGGTTAGGGTTCGGGCTAGGGTTAGGGTTAGGGACGGGGACGGTTTAGGGTCCAGGTGAGGGTACGACAACGGTTTAGGGGGAGCGTACGTGTGAGGGCGCGGGTTAGTGTGAGCGTACGGGTTAGGATTAGGGGACGGGTGAGGGGAAGGCTTCGGGGAAGGGTTAGGGTTAGGGTTTGGGCTAGGGTTAGGGTTAGGGGACGGGGACGGTTTAGGGTCCAGGTGAGGGTACGACAACGGTTTAGGGGGAGCGTACGTGTGAGGGCGTGGGTTAGTGTGAGCGTACGGGTTAGGATTAGGGGACGGGTGAGGGGAAGGCTTCGGGGAAGGGTTAGGGTTAGGGTTCGGGCTAGGGTTAGGGTTAGGGGACGGGGACGGTTTAGGGTCCAGGTGAGGGTACGACAACGGTTTAGGGGGAGCGTATGTGAGGGCGCCGGTTAGTGTGAGAGTACGGGATAGGATTAGGGGACGGGTGAGGGGAAGGCTTCGGGGAAGGGTTAGGGTTAGGGTTCGGGCTAGGGTTAGGGTTAGGGTACGGGGACGGTTTAGGGTCCAGGTGAGGGTACGACAACGGTTTAGGGGGAGCGTACGTGTGAGGGCGCGGGTTAGTGTGAGCGTACGGGTTAGGATTAGGGGACGGGTGAGGGGAAGGCTTCGGGGCAGGGTTAGGGTTAGGGTTCGGGCTAGGGTTAGGTTTAGGGGACGGGGACGGTTTAGGGTCCAGGTGAGGGTACGACAACGGTTTAGGGGGAGCGTACGTGTGAGGGCGCGGGTTAGTGTGAGCTTACGGGTTAGGATTAGGGGACGGGTGAGGGGAAGGCTTCGGGGAAGGGTTAGGGTTAGGGTTCGGGCTAGGGTTAGGGTTAGGGGACGGGGACGTTTTAGGGAACAGGTGAGGGTACGACAACGGTTTAGGGGGAGCGTACGTGTGAGGGCGCGGGTTAGTGTGAGCGTACGGGTTAGGATTAGGGGACGGGTGAGGGGAAGGCTTCGGGGAAGGGTTAGGGTTAGGGTTTGGGCTAGGGTTAGGGTTAGGGGACGGGGACGGTTTAGGGTCCAGGTGAGGGTCCGACAACGGTTTAGGGGGAGCGTACGTGTGAGGGCGCGGGTTAGTGTGAGCGTACGGGTTAGGATTAGGGGACGGGTGAGGGGAAGGCTTCGGGGAAGGGTTAGGGTTATGGTTCGGGCTAGGGTTAGGGTTAGGGGACGGGGACGGTTTAGGGTCCAGGTGAGGGTACGACAACAGTTTAGGGGGAGCGTACGTGTGAGGGCGCGGGTTAGTGTGAGCGTACGGGTTAGGATTAGGGGACGGGTGAGGGGAAGGCTTCGGGGAAGGGTTAGGGTTAGGGTTCGGGCTAGGGTTAGGGTTAGGGGACGGGGACGGTTTAGGGTCCAGGTGAGGGTCCGACAACGGTTTAGGGGGAGCGTACGTGTGAGGGCGCGGGTTAGTGTGAGCGTACGGGTTAGGATTAGGGGACGGGTGAGGGGAAGGCTTCGGGGAAGGGTTAGGGTTAGGGTTCGGGCTAGGGTTAGGGTGAGGGGACGGGGACGGTTTAGGGTCCAGGTGAGGGTACGACAACGGTTTAGGGGGAGCGTACGTGTGAGGGCACGGGTTAGTGTGAGCGTACGGGTTAGGATTAGGGGACGGGTGAGGGGAAGGCTTCGGGGATAGGTTAGGGTTAGGGTTCGGGCTAGGGTTAGGGTTAGGGGACGGGGACGGTTTAGGGTCCAGGTGAGGGTACGACAACGGTTTAGGGGGAGCGTACATGTGAGGGCGCGGGTTAGTGTGAGCGTACGAGTTAGGATTAGGGGACGGGTGAGGGGAAGGCTTCGGGGAAGGGTTAGGGTTAGGGTTCGGGCTAGGGTTAGGGTTAGGGGACGGGAACGGTTTAGGGTCCAGGTGAGGGTCCGACAACGGTTTAGGGGGAGCGTACGTGTGAGGGCGCGGGTTAGTGTGAGCGTACGGGTTAGGATTAGGGGACGGGTGAGGGGAAGGCTTCGGGGAAGGGTTAGGGTTAGGGTTCGGGCTAGGGTTAGGGTTAGGGGACGGGGACGGTTTAGGGTCCAGGTGAGGGTACGACAACGGTTTAGGGGGAGCGTACGTGTGAGGGCGCGGGTTAGTGTGAGCGTACGGGTTAGGATTAGGGGACGGGTGAGGGGAAGGCTTCGGGGAAGGGTTAGGGTTAGGGTTCGGGCTAGGGTTAGGGTTAGGGGACGGGGACGGTTTAGGGTCCAGGTGAGGGTACGACAACGGTTTAGGGGGAGCGTACGTGTGAGGGCGTGGGTTAGTGTGAGCGTACGGGTTAGGATTAGGGGACGGGTGAGGGGAAGGCTTCGGGGAAGTGTTTGGGTTAGGGTTCGGGCTAGGGTTAGGGGACGGGGACGGTTTAGGGTCCAGGTGAGGGTACGACAACGGTTTAGGGGGAGCGTACGTGTGAGGGCGCGAGTTAGTGTGAGCGTAAGGGTTAGGATTAGGGGACGTTTGAGGGGAAGGCTTCGGGGAAGGGTTAGGGTTAGGGTTCGGGCTAGGGTTAGGGTTAGGGGACGGGGACGGTTTAGGGTCCAGGTGAGGGTACGAGAACGGTTTAGGGGGAGCGTACGTGTGAGGGCACGGGTTAGTGTGAGCGTACGGGTTAGGATTAGGAGACGGGTGAGGGGAAGGCTTCGGGGAAGGGTTAGGGTTAGGGTTCGGGCTAGGGTTAGGGTTAGGGGACGGGGACGGTTTAGGGTCCAGGTGAGGGTACGACAACGGTTTAGGGGGAGCGTACGTGTGAGGGCGCGGGTTAGTGTGAGCGTACGGGTTAGGATTAGGGGACGGGTGAGGGGAAGGCTTCGGGGAAGGGTTAGGGTTAGGGTTCGGGCTAGGGTTAGGGTTAGGGGACGGGGACGGTTTAGGGTCCAGGTGAGGGTACGACAACGGTTTAGGGGGAGCGTACGTGTGAGGGCGCGGGTTAGTGTGAGCGTACGGGTTAGGATTAGGGGACGGGTGAGGGGAAGGCTTCGGGGAAGGGTTAGGGTTAGGGTTCGGGCTAGGGTTAGGGTTAGGGGATGGGGACGGTTTAGGGTCCAGGTGAGGGTCTGACAACGGTTTAGGGGGAGCGTACGTGTGAGGGCGCCGGTTAGTGTGAGCGTACGGGTTAGGATTAGGGGACGGGTGAGGGGAAGGCTTCGGGGAAGGGTTAGGGTTAGGGTTCAGGCTAGGGTTAGGGTTAGGGGACGGGGACGGTTTAGGGTCCAGGTGAGGGTCTGACAACGGTTTAGGGGGAGCGTACGTGTGAGGGCGCGGGTTAGTGTGAGCGTACGGGTTAGGATTAGGGGACGGGTGAGGGGAAGGCTTCGGGGAAGGGTTAGGGTTAGGGTTCGGGCTAGGGTTAGGGTTAGGGGACGGGGACGGTTTAGGGTCCAGGTGAGGGTACGACAACGGTTTAGGGGGAGCGTACGTGTGAGGGCGCGGGTTAGTGTGAGCGTACGGGTTAGGATTAGGGGACGGGTGAGGGGAAGGCCTCGGGGAAGTGTTAGGGTTAGGGTTCGGGCTAGGGTTAGGGGACGGGGACGGTTTAGGGTCCAGGTGAGGGTACGCCAACGGTTTAGGGGGAGCGTACGTGTGAGGGCGCGAGTTAGTGTGAGCGTAAGGGTTAGGATTAGGGGACGGGTGAGGGGAAGGCTTCGGGGAAGGGTTAGGGTTAGGGTTCGGGCTAGGGTTAGGGTTAGGGGACGGGGACGGTTTAGGGTCCAGGTGAGGGTACGACAACGGTTTAGGGGGAGCGTACGTGTGAGGGCGCCGGGTAGTGTGAGCGTACGGGTTAGGATTAGGGGATGGGTGAGGGGAAGACTTCGGGGAAGGGTTAGGGTTAGGGTTCGGGCTAGGGTTAGGGTTAGGGGACGGGGACGGTTTAGGGTCCAGGTGAGGGTACGACAACGGTTTAGGGGGAGCGTACGTGAGAGGGCGCGGGTTAGTGTTAGGGTACGGGTTAGGATTAGGGGACGTGTGAGGGGAAGGCTTCGGGGAAGGGTTAGGGTTAGGGTTCGGGCTAGGGTTAGGGTTAGGGGACGGGGACGGTTTAGGGTCCAGGTGAGGGTACGACAACGGTTTAGGGGAGCGTACGTGTGAGGGCGCGGGTTAGTGTGAGCGTACGGGTTAGGATTAGGGGACGGGTGAGGGGAAGGCTTTGGGGAAGGGTTAGGGTTAGGGTTCGGGCTAGGGTTAGTGTTAGGGGACGGGGACGGTTTAGGGTCCAGGTGAGGGTACGACAACGGTTTAGGGGGAGCGTACGTGTGAGGGCGCGGGTTAGTGTGAGCGTACGGGTTAGGATTAGGAGACGGGTGAGGGGAAGGCTTCGGGGAAGGGTTAGGGTTAGGGTTCGGGCTAGGGTTAGGGTTAGGGACGGGGACGGTTTAGGGTCCAGGTGAGGGTACGACAACGGTTTAGGGGGAGCGTACGTGTGAGGGCGTGGGTTAGTGTGAGCGTACGGGTTAGGATTAGGGGACGGGTGAGGGGAAGGCTTCGGGGAAGGGTTAGGGTTAGGGTTTGGGCTAGGGTTAGGGTTAGGGGACGGGGAAGGTTTAGGGTCCAGGTGAGGGTACGACAACGGTTTAGGGGGAGCGTACGTGTGAGGGCGCGGGTTAGTGTGAGCGTACGGGTTAGGATTAGGGGACGGGTGAGGGGAAGGCTTCGGGGAAGGGTTAGGGTTAGGGTTCGGGCTAGGGTTAGGGTTAGGGGACGGGGACGGTTTAGGGTCCAGGTGAGGGTACGACAACGGTTTAGGGGGAGCGTACGTGTGAGGGCGCGGGTTAGTGGGAGCGTACGCGTTAGGATTAGAGGACGGGTGAGGGGAAGGCTTCGGGGAAGGGTTAGGGTTAGGGTTTGGGCTAGGATTAGGCTTAGGGGACGGGGACGGTTTAGGGTCCAGGTGAGGGTCCGACAACGGTTTAGGGGGAGCGTACGTGTGACGGCGCCGGTTAGTGTGAGCGTACGGGTTAGGATTAGGGGACGGGTGAGGGGAAGGCTTCGGGGAAGGGTTAGGGTTAGGGTTCGGGCTAGGGTTAGGGTTAGGGGACGGGGACGGTTTAGGGTCCAGGTGAGGGTCTGACAACGGTTTAGGGGGAGCGTACGTGTGAGGGCGCGGGTTAGTGTGAGCGTACGTGTTAGGATTAGGGGACGGGTGAGGGGAAGGCTTCGGGGAAGGGTTAGGGTTAGGGTTCGGGCTAGGGTTAGGGTTAGGGGACGGGGACGGTTTAGGGTCCAGGTGAGGGTACGACAACGGTTTAGGGGGAGCGTACGTGTGAGGGCGCGGGTTAGTGTGAGCGTACGGGTTAGGATTAGGGGACGGGTGAGGGGAAGGCCTCGGGGAAGGGTTAGGGTTAGGGTTCGGGCTAGGGTTAGGGGACGGGGACGGTTTAGGGTCCAGGTGAGGGTACGCCAACGGTTTAGGGGGAGCGTACGTGTGAGGGCGCGAGTTAGTGTGAGCGTAAGGGTTAGGATTAGGGGACGGGTGAGGGGAAGGCTTCGGGGAAGGGTTAGGGTTAGGGTTTGGGCTAGTGTTAGGGTTAGGGGACGGGGACGGTTTAGGGTCCAGGTGAGGGTACGACAACGGTTTAGGGGGAGCGTACGTGTGAGGGCGCGGGTTAGTGTGAGCGTACGGGTTAGGATTAGGGGACGGGTGAGGGGAAGGCTTCGGGGAAGGGTTAGGGTTAGGGTTCGGGCTAGGGTTAGGGTTAGGGGACGGGGACGGTTTAGGGTCCAGGTGAGGGTACGACAACGGTTTAGGGGGAGCGTACGTGTGAGGGCGCGGGTTAGTGTGAGCGTACGGGTTAGGATTAGGGAACGGGTGAGGGGAAGGCCTCAGGGAAGGGTTAGGGTTAGGGTTCGGGCTAGGGTTAGGGGACGGGGACTGTTTAGGGTCCAGGTGAGGGTACGCCAACGGTTTAGGGGGAGCGTACGTGTGAGGGCGCGAGTTAGTGTGAGCGTAAGGGTTAGGATTAGGGGACGGGTGAGGGGAAGGCTTCGGGGAAGGGTTAGGGTTAGGGTTCGGGCTAGGGTTAGGGGTAGGGGACGGGGACGGTTTAGGGTCCAGGTGAGGGTACGACAACGGTTTAGGGGGAGCGTACGTGTGAGGGCGCCGGTTAGTGTGAGCGTATGGGTTAGGATTAGGGGATGGGTGAGGGGAAGACTTCGGGGAAGGGTTAGGGTTAGGGTTCGTGCTAGGGTAAGAGTTAGGGGACGGGGACGGTTTAGAGTCCAGGTGAGGTTACGACAACGGTTTAGGGGGAGCGTACGTGTGAGGGCGCGGGTTAGTGTGAGCGTACGGGTTAGGATTAGGGGACGGGTGAGGGGAAGGCTTCGGGGAAGGGTTAGGGTTAGGGTTCGGGCTAGGGTTAGGGTTAGGGCACGGGGACGGTTTAGGGTCCAGGTGAGGGTACGACAACGGTTTAGGGGGAGCGTACGTGTGAGGGCGCGGGTTAGTGTGAGCGTACGGGTTAGGATTAGGAGACGGGTGAGGGGAAGGCTTCGGGGAAGGGTTAGGGTTAGGGTTCGGGCTAGGGTTAGGGTTAGGGGACGGGGACGGTTTAGGGTCCAGGTGAGGGTACGACAACGGTTTAGGGGGAGCGTACGTGTGAGGGCGCGGGTTAGTGTGAGCGTACGGGTTAGGATTAGGGGACGGGTGAGGGGAAGGCTTCGGGGAAGTGTTAGGGTTAGGGTTTGGGCTAGGGTTAGGGTTAGGGGACGGGGACGGTTTAGGGTCCAGGTGAGGGTACGACAACGGTTTAGGGGGAGCGTACGTGTGAGGACGCGGGTTAGTGTGAGCGTACGGGTTAGGATTAGGGGACGGGTGAGGGGAAGGCTTCGGGGAAGGGTTAGGGTTAGGGTTCGGGCTAGGGTTAGGGTTAGGGGACGGGGACGGTTTAGGGTCCAGGTGAGGGTACGACAACGGTTTAGGGGGAGCGTACGTGTGAGGGCGCGGGTTAGTGTGAGCGTACGGGTTAGGATTAGGGGACGGGTGAGGGGAAGGCTTCGGGGAAGGGTTAGGGTTAGGGTTCGGGCTAGGGTTACGGTTAGGGGACGGGGACGGTTTAGGGTCCAGGTGAGGGTACGACAACGGTTTAGGGGGAGCGTACGTGTGAGGGCGCGGGTTAGTGTGAGCGTACGGGTTAGGATTAGGGGACGGGTGAGGGGAAGGCTTCGGGGAAGGGTTAGGGTTAGGGTTCGGGCTAGGGTTAGGGTTAGGGGACGGGGACGGTTTAGGGTCCAGGTGAGGGTCCGACAACGGTTTAGGGGGAGCGTACGTGAGAGGGCGCCAGTTAGTGTTAGGGTACGGGTTAGGATTAGGGGACGGGTGAGGGGAAGGCTTCGGGGAAGGGTTAGGGTTAGGGTTCGGGCTAGGGTTAGGGTTAGGGGACGGGGACGGTTTAGGGTCCAGGTGAGGGTCCGACAACGGTTTAGGGGGAGCGTACGTGTGAGGGCGCGGGTTAGTGTGAGCGTACGGGTTAGGATTAGGGGACGGGTGAGGGGAAGGCTTCGGGGAAGGGTTAGGGTTAGGGTTCGGGCTAGGGTTAGGGTTAGGGGACGGGGACGGTTTAGGGTCCAGGTGAGGGTACGACAACGGTTTAGGGGGAGCATACGTGTGAGGGCCCGGGTTAGTGTGAGCGTACGGGTTAGGATTAGGAGACGTGTGAGGGGAAGGCTTCGGGGAAGGGTTAGGGTTAGGGTTCGGGCTAGGGTTAGGGTTAGGGGACGGGGACGGTTTAGGGTCCAGGTGAGGGTACGACAACGGTTTAGGGGGAGCGTACGTGTGAGGGCGCGGGTTAGTGTGAGCGTACGGGTTAGGATTAGGGGACTGGTGAGGGGAAGGCTTCGGGGAAGGGTTAGGGTTAGGGTTTGGACTAGGGTTAGGGTTAGGGGACGGGGACGGTTTAGGGTCCAGTTGAGGGTACGACAACGGTTTAGGGGGAGCGTACGTGTGAGGGCGCGGGTTACTGTGAGCGTACGGGTTAGGATTAGGGGACGGTTGAGGGGAAGGCTTCGGGGAAGGGTTAGGGTTAGGGTTCGGGCTAGGGTTAGGGTTAGGGGACGGGGACGGTTTAGGGTCCAGGTGAGGGTACGACAACGGTTTAAGGGGAGCGTACGTGTGAGGGCGCGGTTTAGTGGGAGCGTACGGGTTAGGATTAGGGGACGGGTGAGGGGAAGGCTTCGGGGAAGGGTTAGGGTTAGGGTTCGGGCTAGGGTTAGGGTTAGGGGACGGGGACGGTTTAGGGTCCAGGTGAGGGTACGACAACGGTTTAGGGGGAGCGTACGTGTGAGGGCGCGGGTTAGTGGGAGCGTACGGGTTAGGATTAGAGGACGGGTGAGGGGGAGGCTTCGGGGAAGGGTTAGGGTTAGGGTTCGGGCTAGGATTAGGCTTAGGGGACGGGGACGGTTTAGGGTCCAGGTGAGGGTCCGACAACGGTTTAGGGGGAGCGTACGTGTGAGGGCGCCGGTTAGTGTGAGCGTACGGGTTAGGATTAGGGGACGGGTGAGGGGAAGGCTTCGGGGAAGGGTTAGGGTTAGGGTTCGGGCTAGGGTTAGGGTTAGGGGACGGGGACGGTTTAGGGTCCAGGTGAGGGTCTGACAACGGTTTAGGGGGAGCGTACGTGTGAGGGCGCCGGTTAGTGTGAGCGTACGGGTTAGGATTAGGGGACGGGTGAGGGGAAGGCTTCGGGGAAGGGTTAGGGTTAGGGTTCGGGCTAGGGTTAGGGTTAGGGGACGGGGACGGTTTAGGGTCCAGGTGAGGGTACGACAACGGTTTAGGGGGAGCGTACGTGTGAGGGTGCGGGTTAGTGTGAGCGTACGGGTTAGGATTAGGGGACGGGTGAGGGGAAGGCCTCGGGGAAGGGTTAGGGTTAGGGTTCGGGCTAGGGTTAGGGGACGGGGACGGTTTAGGGTCCAGGTGAGGGTACGCCAACGGTTTAGGGGGAGCGTACGTGTGAGGGCGCGAGTTAGTGTGAGCGTAAGGGTTAGGATTAGGGGACGGGTGAGGGGAAGGCTTCGTGGAAGGGTTAGGGTTAGGGTTCGGGCTAGGGTTAGGGTTAGGGGACGGGGACGGTTTAGGGTCCAGGTGAGGGTACGACAACGGTTTAGGGGGAGCGTACGTGTGAGGGCGCCGGTTAGTGTGAGCGTACGGGTTAGGATTAGGAGACGGGTGAGGGGAAGGCTTCGGGGAAGGGTTAGGGTTAGGGTTCGGGCTAGGGTTAGGGTTAGGGGACGGGGACGGTTTAGGGTCCAGGTGAGGGTACCACAACGGTTTAGGGGGAGCGTACGTGTGAGGGCGCGGGTTAGTGTGAGTGTACGGGTTAGGATTAGGGGACGGGTGAGGGGAAGGCTTCGGGGAAGTGTTAGGGTTAGGGTTTGGGCTAGGGTTAGGGTTAGGGGACGGGGACGGTTTAGGGTACAGGTGAGGGTACGACAACGGTTTAGGGGGAGCGTACGTGTGAGGACGCGGGTTAGTGTGAGCGTACGGGTTAGGATTAGGGGACGGGTGAGGGGAAGGCTTCGGGGAAGGGTTAGGGTTAGGGTTCGGGCTAGGGTTAGGGTTAGGGGACGGGGACGGTTTAGGGTCCAGGTGAGGGTACGACAACGGTTTAGGGGGAGCGTACGTGTGAGGGCGCGGGTTAGTGTGAGCGTACGGGGTAGGATTAGGGGACGGGTGAGGGGAAGGCTTCGGGGAAGGGTTAGGGTTAGGGTTCGGGCTAGGGTTAGGGTTAGGGGACGGGGACGGTTTAGGGTCCAGGTGAGGGTACGACAACGGTTTAGGGGGAGCGTACGTGTGAGGGCGCGGGTTAGTGTGAGCGTACGGGTTAGGATTAGGGGACGGGTGAGGGGAAGGCTTCGGGGAAGGGTTAGGGTTAGGGTTCGTGCTAGGGTTAGGGTTAGGGGACGGGGACGGTTTAGGGTCCAGGTGAGGGTCCGACAACGGTTTAGGGGGAGCGTACGTGAGAGGGCGCCAGTTAGTGTTATGGTACGGGTTAGGATTAGGGGACGGGTGAGGGGAAGGCTTCGGGGAAGGGTTAGGGTTAGGGTTCGGGCTAGGGTTAGGGTTAGGGGACGGGGACGGTTTAGGGTCCAGGTGAGGGTACGACAACGGTTTAGGGGGAGCGTACGTGTGAGGGCGCGGGTTAGTGTGAGTGTACGGGTTAGGATTAGGGGACGGGTGAGGGGAAGGCTTCGGGGAAGGGTTAGGGTTAGGGTTCGGGCTAGGGTTAGGGTTAGGGGACGGGGACGGTTTAGGGTCCAGGTGAGGGTACGACAACGGTTTAGGGGGAGCGTACGTGTGAGGGCGCGGGTTAGTGTGAGCGTACGGGTTAGGATTAGGAGACGTGTGAGGGGAAGGCTTCGGGGAAGGGTTAGGGTTAGGGTTCGGGCTAGGGTTAGGGTTAGGGGACGGGGACGGTTTAGGGTCCAGGTGAGGGTACGACAACGGTTTAGGGGGAGCGTACGTGTGAGGGCGCGGGTTAGTGTGAGCGTACGGGTTAGGATTAGGGGACTGGTGAGGGGAAGGCTTCGGGGAAGGGTTAGGGTTAGGGTTTGGGCTAGGGTTAGGGTTAGGGGACGGGGACGGTTTAGGGTCCAGTTGAGGGTACGACAACGGTTTAGGGGGAGCGTACGTGTGAGGGCGCGGGTTACTGTGAGCGTACGGGTTAGGATTAGGGGACGGGTGAGGGGAAGGCTTCAGGGAAGGGTTAGGGTTAGGGTTCGGGCTAGGGTTAGGGTTAGGGGACGGGGACGGTTTAGGGTCCAGGTGAGGGTACAACAACGGTTTAAGGGGAGCGTACGTGTGAGGGCGCGGGTTAGTGGGAGCGTACGGGTTAGGATTAGGGGACGGGTGAGGGGAAGGCTTCGGGGAAGGGTTAGGGTTAGGGTTCGGGCTAGGATTAGGCTTAGGGGACGGGGACGGTTTAGGGTCCAGGTGAGGGTCCGACAACGGTTTAGGGGGAGCGTACGTGTGAGGGCGCGGGTTAGTGTGAGCGTATGGGTTAGGATTAGGGGACGGGTGAGGGGAAGGCTTCGGGGAAGTGTTAGGGTTAGGGTTTGGGCTAGGGTTAGGGTTAGGGGACGGGGACGGTTTAGGGTCCAGGTGAGGGTCTGAGAACGGTGTAGGGGGAGCGTACGTGTGAGGGCGTGGGTTAGTGTGAGCGTACGGGTTAGGATTAGGGGACGGGTGAGGGGAAGGCTTCGGGGAAGGGTTAGGGTTAGGTTTCGGGCTAGGGTTAGGGTTAGGGGACGGGGACGGTTTAGGGTCCAGGTGAGGGTACGACAACGGTTTAGGGGGAGCGTACGTGTGAGGGCGCGGTTAGTGTGAGCGTACGGGTTAGGATTAGGGGACAGGTGAGGGGAAGGCTTCGGGGAAGGGTTAGGGTTAGGGTTCGGGCTAGGGTTAGGGTTAGGGGACGGGGACGGTTTAGGGTCCAGGTGAGGGTCCGACAACGGTTTAGGGGGAGCGTACGTGTGAGGGCGCGGGTTAGTGTGAGCGTACGGGTTAGGATTAGGGGACGGGTGAGGGGAAGGCTTCTGGGAAGGGTTAGGGTTAGGGTTCAGGCTAGGGTTAGGGTTAGGGGACGGGGACGGTTTAGGGTCCAGGTGAGGGTCCGACAACGGTTTAGGGGGAGCGTACGTGTGAGGGCGCGGGTTAGTGGGAGCGTACGGGTTAGGATTAGGGGACGGGTGAGGGGAAGGCTTCGGGGAAGTGTTAGGGTTAGGGTTCGGGCTAGGGTTAGGGTTAGGGGACGGGGACGGTTTAGGGTCCAGGTGAGGGTACGACAACGGTTTAGGGGGAGCGTACGTGTGAGGGCGCGGGTTAGTGTGAGCGTACGGGTTAGGATTAGGGGACGGGTGAGGGGAAGGCTTCGGGGAAGGGTTAGGGTTAGGGTTCGGGCTAGGGTTAGGGTTAGGGGACGGGGACGGTTTAGGGTCCAGGTGAGGGTACGACAACGGTTTAGGGGGAGCGTACGTGTGAGGGCGCGGGTTAGTGTGAGCGTACGGGTTAGGATTAGGGGACGGGTGAGGTGAAGGCTTCGGGGAAGGGTTAGGGTTAGGGTTCGGGCTAGGGTTAGGGTTAGGGGACGGGGACGGTTTAGGGTCCAGGTGAGGGTACGACAACGGTTTAGGGGGAGCGTACGTGTGAGGGCGCGGGTTAGTGTGAGCGTACGGGTTAGGATTAGGGGACGGGTGAGGGGAAGGCTTCGGGGAAGGGTTAGGGTTAGGGTTCAGGCTAGGGTTAGGGTTAGGGGACGGGGACGGTTTAGGGTCCAGGTGAGGGTCTGACAACGGTTTAGGGGGAGCGTACGTGTGAGGGCGCGGGTTAGTGGGAGCGTACGGGTTAGGATTAGGGGACGGGTGAGGGGAAGGCTTCGGGGAAGTGTTAGGGTTAGGGTTCGGGTTAGGGTTAGGGGACGGGGACGGTTTAGGGTCCAGGTGAGGGTACGACAACGGTTTAGGGGGAGCGTACGTGTGAGGGCGCGGGTTAGTGTGAGCGTACGGGTTAGGATTAGGGGACGGGTGAGGGGAAGGCTTCGGGGAAGGGTTAGGGTTAGGGTTCGGGCTAGGGTTAGGGTTAGGGGACGGGGACGGTTTAGGGTCCAGTTGAGGGTACGACAACGGTTTAGGGGGAGCGTACGTGTGAGGGCGCGGGTTAGTGTGAGTGTACGGGTTAGGATTAGGGGACGGGTGAGGGGAAGGCTTCGGGGAAGGGTTAGGGTTAGGGTTCGGGCTAGGGTTAGGGTTAGGGGACGGGGACGGTTTAGGGTCCAGGTGAGCGTCCGACAACGGTTTAGGGGCAGCGTACGTGTGAGGGCGCGGGTTAGTTTGAGCGTACGGGTTAGGATTAGGGGACGGGTGAGGGGAAGGCTTCGGGGAAGGGTTAGGGTTAGGGTTCGGGCTAGGGTTAGGGTTAGGGGACGGGGACGGTTTAGGGTCCAGGTGAGGGTACGACAACGGTTTAGGGGGAGCGTACGTGTGAGGGCGCGGGTTAGTGTGAGCGTACGGGTTAGGATTAGGGGACGGGTGAGAGGAAGGCTTCGGGGAAGGGTTAGGGTTAGGGTTCGGGCTAGGGTTAGGGTTAGGGGACGGGGACGGTTTAGGGTCCAGGTGAGGGTCCGACAACGGTTTCGGGGGAGCGTACGTGTGAGGGCGCGGGTTAGTGTGAGCGTACGGGTTAGGATTAGGGGACGGGTGAGGGGAAGGCTTCGGGGAAGGGTTAGGGTTAGGGTTCGGGCTAGGGTTAGGGTTAGGGGACGGGGACGGTTTAGGGTCCAGGTGAGTGTACGACAACGGTTTAGGGGGAGTGTACGTGTGAGGGCGCGGGTTAGTGTGAGCGTACGGGTTAGGATTAGGGGACGGGTGAGGGGAAGGCTTCGTGGAAGGGTTAGGTTTAGGGTTCAGGCTAAGGTTAGGGTTAGGGGACGGGGACGGTTTAGGGTCCAGGTGAGGGTCCGACAACGGTTTAGGGGGAGCGTACGTGTGAGGGCGCCGGTTAGTGTGAGCGTACGGGTTAGGATTAGGGGACGGGTGAGGGGAAGGCTTCGGGGAAGGGTTAGGGTTAGGGTTCAGGCTAGGGTTAGGGTTAGGGGACGGGGACGGTTTAGGGTCCAGGTGAGGGTCTGACAACGGTTTAGGGGGAGCGTACGTGTGAGGGCGCGGGTTAGTGTGAGCGTACGGGTTAGGATTAGGGGACGGGTGAGGGGAAGGCTTCGGGGAAGGGTTAGGGTTAGGGTTCGGGCTAGGGTTAGGGTTAGGGGACGGGGACGGTTTAGGGTCCAGGTGAGGGTACGACAACGGTTTAGGGGGAGCGTACGTGTGAGAGCGCGGGTTAGTGTGAGCGTACGGGTTAGGATTAGGGGACGGGTGAGGGGAAGGCCTCGGGGAAGTGTTAGGGTTAGGGTTCGGGCTAGGGTTAGGGGACGGGGACGGTTTAGGGTCCAGGTGAGGGTACGCCAACGGTTTAGGGGGAGCGTACGTGTGAGGGCGCGAGTTAGTGTGAGCGTAAGGGTTAGGATTAGGGGACGGGTGAGGGGAAGGCTTCGGGAAAGGGTTAGGGTTAGGGTTCGGGCTAGGGTTAGGGTTAGGGGACGGGGACGGTTTAGGGTCCAGGTGAGGGTACGACAACGGTTTAGGGGGAGCGTACGTGAGAGGGCGCGGGTTAGTGTTAGGGTACGGGTTAGGATTAGGGGACGTGTGAGGGGAAGGCTTCGGGGAAGGGTTAGGGTTAGGGTTCGGGCTAGGGTTAGGGTTAGGGGACGGGGACGGTTTACGGTCCAGGTGAGGGTACGACAACGGTTTAGGGGAGCGTACGTGTGAGGGCGCGGGTTAGTGTGAGCGTACGGGTTAGGATTAGGGGACGGGTGAGGGGAAGGCTTTGGGGAAGGGTTAGGGTTAGGGTTCGGGCTAGGGTTAGTGTTAGGGGACGGGGACGGTTTAGGGTCCAGGTGAGGGTACGACAACGGTTTAGGGGGAGCGTACGTGTGAGGGCGCGGGTTAGTGTGAGCGTACGGGTTAGGATTAGGAGACGGGTGAGGGGAAGGCTTCGGGGAAGGGTTAGGGTTAGGGTTCGGGCTAGGGTTAGGGTTAGGGACGGGGACGGTTTAGGGTCCAGGTGAGGGTACGACAACGGTTTAGGGGGAGCGTACGTGTGAGGGCGTGGGTTAGTGTGAGCGTACGGGTTAGGATTAGGGGACGGGTGAGGGGAAGGCTTCGGGGAAGGGTTAGGGTTAGGGTTTGGGCTAGGGTTAGGGTTAGGGGACGGGGAAGGTTTAGGGTCCAGGTGAGGGTACGACAACGGTTTAGGGGGAGCGTACGTGTGAGAGCGCGGGTTAGTGTGAGCGTACGGGTTAG
Organism: Leucopleurus acutus; assembly: GCF_964270905.1. Lineage (NCBI taxonomy): Eukaryota > Metazoa > Chordata > Mammalia > Artiodactyla > Delphinidae > Leucopleurus > Leucopleurus acutus. The sequence goes on from NC_139162.1 coordinate 59,556,866, forward strand.
GATTAGGGGACGGGTGAGGGGAAGGCTTCGGGGAAGGGTTAGGGTTAGGGTTCGGGCTAGGGTTAGGGTTAGGGGACGGGGACGGTTTAGGGTCCAGGTGAGGGTACGACAACGGTTTAGGGGGAGCGTACGTGTGAGGGCGCGGGTTAGTGGGAGCGTACGCGTTAGGATTAGAGGACGGGTGAGGGGAAGGCTTCGGGGAAGGGTTAGGGTTAGGGTTCGGGCTAGGATTAGGCTTAGGGGACGGGGACGGTTTAGGGTCCAGGTGAGGGTCCGACAACGGTTTAGGGGGAGCGTACGTGTGAGGGCGCCGGTTAGTGTGAGCGTACGGGTTAGGATTAGGGGACGGGTGAGGGGAAGGCTTCGGGGAAGGGTTAGGGTTAGGGTTCGGGCTAGGGTTAGGGTTAGGAGACGGGGACGGTTTAGGGTCCAGGTGAGGGTCTGACAACGGTTTAGGGGGAGCGTACGTGTGAGGGCGCGGGTTAGTGTGAGCGTACGGGTTAGGATTAGGGGACGGGTGAGGGGAAGGCTTCGGGGAAGGGTTAGGGTTAGGGTTCGGGCTAGGGTTAGGGTTAGGGGACGGGGACGGTTTAGGGTCCAGGTGAGGGTACGACAACGGTTTAGGGGGAGCGTACGTGTGAGGGCGCGGGTTAGTGTGAGCGTACGGGTTAGGATTAGGGGACGGGTGAGGGGTAGGCCTCGGGGAAGGGTTAGGGTTAGGGTTCGGGCTAGGGTTAGGGGACGGGGACGGTTTAGGGTCCAGGTGAGGGTACGCCAACGGTTTAGGGGGAGCGTACGTGTGAGGGCGCGAGTTAGTGTGAGCGTAAGGGCTAGGATTAGGGGACGGGTGAGGGGAAGGCTTCGGGGAAGGGTTAGGGTTAGGGTTCGGGCTAGGGTTAGGGTTAGGGGACGGGGACGGTTTAGGGTCCAGGTGAGGGTACGACAACGGTTTAGGGGGAGCGTACGTGTGAGGGCGCCGGTTATTGTGAGCGTACGGGTTAGGATTAGGGGATGGGTGAGGGGAAGACTTCGGGGAAGGGTTAGGGTTAGGGTTCGGGCTAGGGTAAGAGTTAGGGGACGGGGACGGTTTAGAGTCCAGGTGAGGGTACGACAACGGTTTAGGGGGAGCGTACGTGTGAGGGCGCGGGTTAGTGTGAGCGTACGGGTTAGGATTAGGGGACGGGTGAGGGGAAGGCTTCGGGGAAGGGTTAGGGTTAGGGTTCGGGCTAGGGTTAGGGTTAGGGGACGGGGACGGTTTAGGGTCCAGGTGAGGGTACGACAACGGTTTAGGGGGAGCGTACGTGTGAGGGCGCGGGTTAGTGTGAGCGTACGGGTTAGGATTAGGAGACGGGTGAGGGGAAGGCTTCGGGGAAGGGTTAGGGTTAGGGTTCGGGCTAGGGTTAGGGTTAGGGACGGGGACGGTTTAGGGTCCAGGTGAGGGTACGACAACGGTTTAGGGGGAGCGTACGTGTGAGGGCGCGGGTTAGTGTGAGCGTACGGGTTAGGATTAGGGGACGGGTGAGGGGAAGGCTTCGGGGAAGGGTTAGGGTTAGGGTTTGGGCTAGGGTTAGGGTTAGGGCACGGGGACGGTTTAGGGTCCAGGTGAGGGTACGACAACGGTTTAGGGGGAGCGTACGTGTGAGGGCGCGGGTTAGTGTGAGCGTACGGGTTAGGATTAGGGGACGGGTGAGGGGAAGGCTTCGGGGAAGGGTTAGGGTTAGGGTTCGGGCTAGGGTTAGGGTTAGGGGACGGGGACGGTTTAGGGTCCAGGTGAGGGTACGACAACGGTTTAGGGGGAGCGTACGTGTGAGGGCGCGGGTTAGTGTGAGCGTACGGGTTAGGATTAGGGAACGGGTGAGGGGAAGGCCTCAGGGAAGGGTTAGGGTTAGGTTTCGGGCTAGGGTTAGGGGACGGGGACTGTTTAGGGTCCAGGTGAGGGTACGCCAACGGTTTAGGGGGAGCGTACGTGTGAGGGCGCGAGTTAGTGTGAGCGTAAGGGTTAGGATTAGGGGACGGGTGAGGGGAAGGCTTCGGGGAAGGGTTAGGGTTAGGGTTCGGGCTAGGGTTAGGGGTAGGGGACGGGGACGGTTTAGGGTCCAGGTGAGGGTACGACAACGGTTTAGGGGGAGCGTACGTGTGAGGGCGCCGGTTAGTGTGAGCGTATGGGTTCGGATTAGGGGATGGGTGAGGGGAAGACTTCGGGGAAGGGTTAGGGTTAGGGTTCGTGCTAGGGTAAGAGTTAGGGGACGGGGACGGTTTAGAGTCCAGGTGAGGGTACGACAACGGTTTAGGGGGAGCGTACGTGTGAGGGCGCGGGTTAGTGTGAGCGTACGGGTTAGGATTAGGGGACGGGTGAGGGGAAGGCTTCGGGGAAGGGTTAGGGTTAGGGTTCGGGCTAGGGTTAGGGTTAGGGCACGGGGACGGTTTAGGGTCCAGGTGAGGGTACGACAACGGTTTAGGGGGAGCGTACGTGTGAGGGCGCGGGTTAGTGTGAGCGTACGGGTTAGGATTAGGAGACGGGTGAGGGGAAGGCTTCGGGGAAGGGTTAGGGTTAGGGTTCGGGCTAGGGTTAGGGTTAGGGGACGGGGACGGTTTAGGGTCCAGGTGAGGGTACGACAACGGTTTAGGGGGAGCGTACGTGTGAGGGCGCGGGTTAGTGTGAGCGTACGGGTTAGGATTAGGGGACGGGTGAGGGGAAGGCTTCGGGGAAGTGTTAGGGTTAGGGTTTGGGCTAGGGTTAGGGTTAGGGGACGGGGACGGTTTAGGGTCCAGGTGAGGGTACGACAACGGTTTAGGGGGAGCGTACGTGTGAGGACGCGGGTTAGTGTGAGCGTACGGGTTAGGATTAGGGGACGGGTGAGGGGAAGGCTTCGGGGAAGGGTTAGGGTTAGGGTTCGGGCTAGGGTTAGGGTTAGGGGACGGGGACGGTTTAGGGTCCAGGTGAGGGTACGACAACGGTTTAGGGGGAGCGTACGTGTGAGGGCGCGGGTTAGTGTGAGCGTACGGGTTAGGATTAGGGGACGGGTGAGGGGAAGGCTTCGGGGAAGGGTTAGGGTTAGGGTTCGGGCTAGGGTTACGGTTAGGGGACGGGGACGGTTTAGGGTCCAGGTGAGGGTACGACAACGGTTTAGGGGGAGCGTACGTGTGAGGGCGCGGGTTAGTGTGAGCGTACGGGTTAGGATTAGGGGACGGGTGAGGGGAAGGCTTCGGGGAAGGGTTAGGGTTAGGGTTCGGGCTAGGGTTAGGGTTAGGGGACGGGGACGGTTTAGGGTCCAGGTGAGGGTCCGACAACGGTTTAGGGGGAGCGTACGTGAGAGGGCGCCAGTTAGTGTTAGGGTACGGGTTAGGATTAGGGGACGGGTGAGGGGAAGGCTTCGGGGAAGGGTTAGGGTTAGGGTTCGGGCTAGGGTTAGGGTTAGGGGACGGGGACGGTTTAGGGTCCAGGTGAGGGTCCGACAACGGTTTAGGGGGAGCGTACGTGTGAGGGCGCGGGTTAGTGTGAGCGTACGGGTTAGGATTAGGGGACGGGTGAGGGGAAGGCTTCGGGGAAGGGTTAGGGTTAGGGTTCGGGCTAGGGTTAGGGTTAGGGGACGGGGACGGTTTAGGGTCCAGGTGAGGGTACGACAACGGTTTAGGGGGAGCGTACGTGTGAGGGCCCGGGTTAGTGTGAGCGTACGGGTTAGGATTAGGAGACGTGTGAGGGGAAGGCTTCGGGGAAGGGTTAGGGTTAGGGTTCGGGCTAGGGTTAGGGTTAGGGGACGGGGACGGTTTAGGGTCCAGGTGAGGGTACGACAACGGTTTAGGGGGAGCGTAAGTGTGAGGGCGCAGGTTAGTGTGAGCGTACGGGTTAGGATTAGGGGACTGGTGAGGGGAAGGCTTCGGGGAAGGGTTAGGGTTAGGGTTTGGACTAGGGTTAGGGTTAGGGGACGGGGACGGTTTAGGGTCCAGTTGAGGGTACGACAACGGTTTAGGGGGAGCGTACGTGTGAGGGCGCGGGTTACTGTGAGCGTACGGGTTAGGATTAGGGGACGGGTGAGGGGAAGGCTTCGGGGAAGGGTTAGGGTTAGGGTTCGGGCTAGGGTTAGGGTTAGGGGACGGGGACGGTTTAGGGTCCAGGTGAGGGTACGACAACGGTTTAAGGGGAGCGTACGTGTGAGGGCGCGGTTTAGTGGGAGCGTACGGGTTAGGATTAGGGGACGGGTGAGGGGAAGGCTTCGGGGAAGGGTTAGGGTTAGGGTTCGGGCTAGGATTAGGATTAGGGGACGGGGACGGTTTAGGGTCCAGGTGAGGGTCCGACAACGGTTTAAGGGGAGCGTACGTGTGAGGGCGCGGGTTAGTGTGAGCGTATGGGTTAGGATTAGTGGACGGGTGAGGGGAAGGCTTCAGAGAAGGGTTAGGGTTAGGGTTTGGGCTAGGGTTAGGGTTAGGGGACGGGGACGGTTTAGGGTCCAGGTGAGGGTACGACAACGGTTTAGGGGGAGCGTACGTGTGAGGGTGCGGGTTAGTGTGAGCGTACGGGTTAGGATTAGGGGACGGGTGAGGGGAAGGCTTCGGGGAAGGGTTAGGGTTAGGGTTCGGGCTAGGGTTAGGGTTAGGGGACGGGGACGGTTTAGGGTCCAGGTGAGGGTACGACAACGGTTTAGGGGGAGCGTACGTGTGAGGGCGCGGGTTAGTGGGAGCGTACGGGTTAGGATTAGAGGACGGGTGAGGGGGAGGCTTCGGGGAAGGGTTAGGGTTAGGGTTCGGGCTAGGATTAGGCTTAGGGGACGGGGACGGTTTAGGGTCCAGGTGAGGGTCCGACAACGGTTTAGGGGGAGCGTACGTGTGAGGGCGCCGGTTAGTGTGAGCGTACGGGTTAGGATTAGGGGACGGGTGAGGGGAAGGCTTCGGGGAAGGGTTAGGGTTAGGGTTCGGGCTAGGGTTAGGGTTAGGGGACGGGGACGGTTTAGGGTCCAGGTGAGGGTCTGACAACGGTTTAGGGGGAGCGTACGTGTGAGGGCGCGGGTTAGTGTGAGCGTACGGGTTAGGATTAGGGGACGGGTGAGGGGAAGGCTTCGGGGAAGGGTTAGGGTTAGGGTTCGGGCTAGGGTTAGGGTTAGGGGACGGGGACGGTTTAGGGTCCAGGTGAGGGTACGACAACGGTTTAGGGGGAGCGTACGTGTGAGGGTGCGGGTTAGTGTGAGCGTACGGGTTAGGATTAGGGGACGGGTGAGGGGAAGGCCTCGGGGAAGGGTTAGGGTTAGGGTTCGGGCTAGGGTTAGGGGACGGGGACGGTTTAGGGTCCAGGTGAGGGTACGCCAACGGTTTAGGGGGAGCGTACGTGTGAGGGCGCGAGTTATTGTGAGCGTAAGGGTTAGGATTAGGGGACGGGTGAGGGGAAGGCTTCGTGGAAGGGTTAGGGTTAGGGTTCGGGCTAGGGTTAGGGTTAGGGGACGGGGACGGTTTAGGGTCCAGGTGAGGGTACGACAACGGTTTAGGGGGAGCGTACGTGTGAGGGCGCCGGTTAGTGTGAGCGTACGGGTTAGGATTAGGGGACGGGTGAGGGGAAGGCTTCGGGGAAGGGTTAGGGTTAGTGTTCGGGCTAGGGTTAGGGTTAGGGGACGGGGACGGTTTAGGGTCCAGGTGAGGGTACGACAACGGTTTAGGGGGAGCGTACGTGTGAGGGCACGGGTTAGTGTGAGCGTACGGGTTAGGATTAGGAGACGGGTGAGGGGAAGGCTTCGGGGAAGGGTTAGGGTTAGGGTTCGGGCTAGGGTTAGGGTTAGGGGACGGGGACGGTTTAGGGTCCAGGTGAGGGTACCACAACGGTTTAGGGGGAGCGTACGTGTGAGGGCGCGGGTTAGTGTGAGTGTACGGGTTAGGATTAGGGGACGGGTGAGGGGAAGGCTTCGGGGAAGTGTTAGGGTTAGGGTTTGGGCTAGGGTTAGGGTTAGGGGACGGGGACGGTTTAGGGTACAGGTGAGGGTACGACAACGGTTTAGGGGGAGCGTACGTGTGAGGACGCGGGTTAGTGTGAGCGTACGGGTTAGGATTAGGGGACGGGTGAGGGGAAGGCTTCGGGGAAGGGTTAGGGTTAGGGTTCAGGCTAGGGTTAGGGTTAGGGGACGGGGACGGTTTAGGGTCCAGGTGAGGGTACGACAACGGTTTAGGGGGAGCGTACGTGTGAGGGCGCGGGTTAGTGTGAGCGTACGGGTTAGGATTAGGGGACGGGTGAGGGGAAGGCTTCGGGGAAGGGTTAGGGTTAGGGTTCGGGCTAGGGTTAGGGTTAGGGGACGGGGACGGTTTAGGGTCCAGGTGAGGGTACGACAACGGTTTAGGGGGAGCGTACGTGTGAGGGCGCGGGTTAGTGTGAGCGTACGGGTTAGGATTAGGGGACGGGTGAGGGGAAGGCTTCGGGGAAGGGTTAGGGTTAGGGTTCGTGCTAGGGTTAGGGTTAGGGGACGGGGACGGTTTAGGGTCCAGGTGAGGGTCCGACAACGGTTTAGGGGGAGCGTACGTGAGAGGGCGCCAGTTAGTGTTATGGTACGGGTTAGGATTAGGGGACGGGTGAGGGGAAGGCTTCGGGGAAGGGTTAGGGTTAGGGTTCGGGCTAGGGTTAGGGTTAGGGGACGGGGACGGTTTAGGGTCCAGGTGAGGGTACGACAACGGTTTAGGGGGAGCGTACGTGTGAGGGCGCGGGTTAGTGTGAGCGTACGGGTTAGGATTAGGGGACGGGTGAGGGGAAGGCTTCGGGGAAGGGTTAGGGTTAGGGTTCGGGCTAGGGTTAGGGTTAGGGGACGGGGACGGTTTAGGGTCCAGGTGAGGGTACGACAACGGTTTAGGGGGAGCGTACGTGTGAGGGCGCGGGTTAGTGTGAGCGTACGGGTTAGGATTAGGAGACGTGTGAGGGGAAGGCTTCGGGGAAGGGTTAGGGTTAGGGTTCGGGCTAGGGTTAGGGTTAGGGGACGGGGACGGTTTAGGGTCCAGGTGAGGGTACGACAACGGTTTAGGGGGAGCGTACGTGTGAGGGCGCGGGTTAGTGTGAGCGTACGGGTTAGGATTAGGGGACTGGTGAGGGGAAGGCTTCGGGGAAGGGTTAGGGTTAGGGTTTGGGCTAGGGTTAGGGTTAGGGGACGGGGACGGTTTAGGGTCCAGTTGAGGGTACGACAACGGTTTAGGGGGAGCGTACGTGTGAGGGCGCGGGTTACTGTGAGCGTACGGGTTAGGATTATGGGACGGGTGAGGGGAAGGCTTCAGGGAAGGGTTAGGGTTAGGGTTCGGGCTAGGGTTAGGGTTAGGGGACGGGGACGGTTTAGGGTCCAGGTGAGGGTACAACAACGGTTTAAGGGGAGCGTACGTGTGAGGGCGCGGGTTAGTGGGAGCGTACGGGTTAGGATTAGGGGACGGGTGAGGGGAAGGCTTCGGGGAAGGGTTAGGGTTAGGGTTCGGGCTAGGATTAGGCTTAGGGGACGGGGACGGTTTAGGGTCCAGGTGAGGGTCCGACAACGGTTTAGGGGGAGCGTACGTGTGAGGGCGCGGGTTAGTGTGAGCGTATGGGTTAGGATTAGGGGACGGGTGAGGGGAAGGCTTCGGGGAAGGGTTAGGGTTAGGGCTTGGGCTAGGGTTAGGGTTAGGGGACGGGGACGGTTTAGGGTCCAGGTGAGGGTCTGAGAACGGTGTAGGGGGAGCGTACGTGTGAGGGCGTGGGTTAGTGTGAGCGTACGGGTTAGGATTAGGGGACGGGTGAGGGGAAGGCTTCGGGGAAGGGTTAGGGTTAGGTTTCGGGCTAGGGTTAGGGTTAGGGGACGGGGACGGTTTAGGGTCCAGGTGAGGGTACGACAACGGTTTAGGGGGAGCGTACGTGTGAGGGCGCGGTTAGTGTGAGCGTACGGGTTAGGATTAGGGGACAGGTGAGGGGAAGGCTTCGGGGAAGGGTTAGGGTTAGGGTTCGGGCTAGGGTTAGGGTTAGGGGACGGGGACGGTTTAGGGTCCAGGTGAGGGTCCGACAACGGTTTAGGGGGAGCGTACGTGTGAGGGCGCGGGTTAGTGTGAGCGTACGGGTTAGGATTAGGGGACGGGTGAGGGGAAGGCTTCTGGGAAGGGTTAGGGTTAGGGTTCAGGCTAGGGTTAGGGTTAGGGGACGGGGACGGTTTAGGGTCCAGGTGAGGGTCCGACAACGGTTTAGGGGGAGCGTACGTGTGAGGGCGCGGGTTAGTGGGAGCGTACGGGTTAGGATTAGGGGACGGGTGAGGGGAAGGCTTCGGGGAAGTGTTAGGGTTAGGGTTCGGGCTAGGGTTAGGGTTAGGGGACGGGGACGGTTTAGGGTCCAGGTGAGGGTACGACAACGGTTTAGGGGGAGCGTACGTGTGAGGGCGCGGGTTAGTGTGAGCGTACGGGTTAGGATTAGGGGACGGGTGAGGGGAAGGCTTCGGGGAAGGGTTAGGGTTAGGGTTCGGGCTAGGGTTAGGGTTAGGGGACGGGGACGGTTTCGGGTCCAGGTGAGGGTACGACAACGGTTTAGGGGGAGCGTACGTGTGAGGGCGCGGGTTAGTGTGAGCGTACGGGTTAGGATTAGGGGACGGGTGAGGTGAAGGCTTCGGGGAAGGGTTAGGGTTAGGGTTCGGGCTAGGGTTAGGGTTAGGGGACGGGGACGGTTTAGGGTCCAGGTGAGGGTACGACAACGGTTTAGGGGGAGCGTACGTGTGAGGGCGCGGGTTAGTGTGAGCGTACGGGTTAGGATTAGGGGACGGGTGAGGGGAAGGCTTCGGGGAAGGGTTAGGGTTAGGGTTCAGGCTAGGGTTAGGGTTAGGGGACGGGGACGGTTTAGGGTCCAGGTGAGGGTCTGACAACGGTTTAGGGGGAGCGTACGTGTGAGGGCGCGGGTTAGTGGGAGCGTACGGGTTAGGATTAGGGGACGGGTGAGGGGAAGGCTTCGGGGAAGTGTTAGGGTTAGGGTTCGGGTTAGGGTTAGGGGACGGGGACGGTTTAGGGTCCAGGTGAGGGTACGACAACGGTTTAGGGGGAGCGTACGTGTGAGGGCGCGGGTTAGTGTGAGCGTACGGGTTAGGATTAGGGGACGGGTGAGGGGAAGGCTTCGGGGAAGGGTTAGGGTTAGGGTTCGGGCTAGGGTTAGGGTTAGGGGACGGGGACGGTTTAGGGTCCAGTTGAGGGTACGACAACGGTTTAGGGGGAGCGTACGTGTGAGGGCGCGGGTTAGTGTGAGTGTACGGGTTAGGATTAGGGGACGGGTGAGGGGAAGGCTTCGGGGAAGGGTTAGGGTTAGGGTTCGGGCTAGGGTTAGAGTTAGGGGACGGGGACGGTTTAGGGTCCAGGTGAGGGTCCGACAACGGTTTAGGGGCAGCGTACGTGTGAGGGCGCGGGTTAGTGTGAGCGTACGGGTTAGGATTAGGGGACGGGTGAGGGGAAGGCTTCGGGGAAGGGTTAGGGTTAGGGTTCGGGCTAGGGTTAGGGTTAGGGTACGGGGACGGTTTAGGGTCCAGGTGAGGGTACGACAACGGTTTAGGGGGAGCGTACGTGTGAGGGCGCGGGTTAGTGTGAGCGTACGGGTTAGGATTAGGGGACGGGTGAGAGGAAGGCTTCGGGGAAGGGTTAGGGTTAGGGTTCGGGCTAGGGTTAGGGTTAGGGGACGGGGACGGTTTAGGGTCCAGGTGAGGGTACGACAACGGTTTACGGGGAGCGTACGTGTGAGGGCGCGGGTTAGTGTGAGCGTACGGGTTAGGATTAGGGGACGGGTGAGGGGAAGGCTTCGGGGATGGGTTAGGGTTAGGGTTCAGGCTAGGGTTAGGGTTAGGGGAAGGGGACGGTTTAGGGTCCAGGTGAGGGTCCGACAACGGTTTCGGGGGAGCGTACGTGTGAGGGCGCGGGTTAGTGTGAGCGTACGGGTTAGGATTAGGGGACGGGTGAGGGGAAGGCTTCGGGGAAGGGTTAGGGTTAGGGTTCGGGCTAGGGTTAGGGTTAGGGGACGGGGACGGTTTAGGGTCCAGGTGAGTGTACGACAACGGTTTAGGGGGAGTGTACGTGTGAGGGCGCGGGTTAGTGTGAGCGTACGGGTTAGGATTAGGGGACGGGTGAGGGGAAGGCTTCGTGGAAGGGTTAGGTTTAGGGTTCAGGCTAAGGTTAGGGTTAGGGGACGGGGACGGTTTAGGGTCCAGGTGAGGGTACGACAACGGTTTAGGGGGAGCGTACGTGTGAGGGCGCGGGTTAGTGTGAGCGTGCGGGTTAGGATTAGGGGACGAGTGAGGGGAAGGCTTCGGGGAAAGGTTAGGGTTAGGGTTCGGGCTAGGGTTAGGGTTAGGGGACGGGGACGGTTTAGGGTCCAGGTGAGGGTACGACAACGTTTTAGGGGGAGCGTACGTGTGAGGGCGCGGGTTAGTGTGAGCGTACGGGTTAGGATTAGGGGACGGGTGAGGGGAAGGCTTCGGGGAAGGGTTAGGTTTAGGGTTCGGGCTAGGGTTAGGGTTAGGGGACGGGGACGGTTTAGGGTCCAGGTGAGGGTACGACAACGGTTTAGGGGGAGCGTACGTGTGAGGGCGCGGGTTAGTGGGATCTTACGGGTTAGGAATAGGGGACGGGTGAGGGGAAGGCTTCGGGGAAGTGTTAGGGTTAGGGTTCGGGCTAGGGTTAGGGTTAGGGGACGGGGACGGTTTAGGGTCCAGTTGAGGGTACGACAACGGTTTAGGGGGAGCGTACGTGTGAGGGCGCGGGTTAGTGTGAGTGCACGGGTTAGGATTAGGGGACGGGTGAGGGGAAGGCTTCGGGGAAGGGTTAGGGTTAGGGTTCGGGCTAGGGTTAGGGTTAGGGGACGGGGACGGTTTAGGGTCCAGGTGAGGGTACGACAACGGTTTAGGGGGAGCGTACGTGTGAGGGCGCGGGTTAGTGTGAGCGTACGGGTTAGGATTAGGGGACGGGTGAGGGGAAGGCTTCGGGGAAGGGTTAGGGTTAGGGTTCGGGCTAGGGTTAGGGTTAGGGGACGGGGACGGTTTAGGGTCCAGGTGAGGGTACGACAACGTTTTAGGGGGAGCGTACGTGTGAGGGCGCGGGTTAGTGTGAGCGTACGGGTTAGGATTAGGGGACGGGTGAGGGGAAGGCTTCGGGGAAGGGTTAGGTTTAGGGTTCGGGCTAGGGTTAGGGTTAGGGGACGGGGACGGTTTAGGGTCCAGGTGAGGGTACGACAACGGTTTAGGGGGAGCGTACGTGTGAGGGCGCGGGTTAGTGGGATCTTACGGGTTAGGAATAGGGGACGGGTGAGGGGAAGGCTTCGCGGAAGTGTTAGGGTTAGGGTTCGGGCTAGGGTTAGGGTTAGGGGACGGGGACTGTTTAGGGTCCAGGTGAGGGTACGATAACGGTTTAGGGGGAGCGTACGTGTGAGGGCGCGGGTTAGTGTGAGCGTACGGGTTAGGATTAGGGGACGGGTGAGGGGAAGGCTTCGGGGAAGGGTTAGGGTTAGGGTTCGGGCTAGGGTTAGGGTTACGGGACGGGGACGGTTTAGGGTCCAGGTGAGGGTACGACAACGGTTTAGGGGGAGCGTACGTGTGAGGGCGCGGGTTAGTGTGAGCGTACGGGTTAGGATTAGGGGACGGGTGAGGGGAAGGCTTCGGGGAAGGGTTAGGGTTAGGGTTCGGGCTAGGGTTAGGGTTAGGGGACGGGGACGGTTTAGGGTCCAGGTGAGGGTCCGACAACGGTTTAGGGGGAGCGTACGTGTGAGGGCGCGGGTTAGTGGGAGCGTACGGGTTAGGATTAGGGGACGGGTGAGGGGAAGGCTTCGGGGAAGTGTTAGGGTTAGGGTTCGGGCTAGGGTTAGGGTTAGGGGACGGGGACGGTTTAGGGTCCAGGTGAGGGTACGACAACGGTTTAGGGGGAGCGTACGTGTGAGGGCGCGGGTTAGTGTGAGCGTACGGGTTAGGATTAGGGGACGGGTGAGGGGAAGGCTTCGGGGAAGGGTTAGGGTTAGGGTTCGGGCTAGGGTTAGGGTTAGGGGACGGGGACGGTTTAGGGTCCAGGTGAGGGTACGACAACGGTTTAGGGGGAGCGTACGTGTGAGGGCGCAGGTTAGTGTGAGCGTACGGGTTAGGATTAGGGGACGGGTGAGGGGAAGGCTTCGGGGAAGGGTTAGGGTTAGGGTTCGGGCTAGGGTTAGGGTTAGGGGACGGGGACGGTTTAGGGTCCAGGTGAGGGTCCGACAACGGTTTAGGGGGAGCGTACATGTGAGGGCACGGGTTAGTGTGAGCGTACGGGTTAGGATTAGGGGACGGGTGAGGGGAAGGCTTCGGGGAAGGTTTAGGGTTAGGGTTCGGGCTAGAGTTAGAGTTAGGGGACGGGGACGGTTTAGGGTCCAGGTGAGGGTACGACAACGGTTTAGGGGGAGCGTACGTGTGAGGGCGCGGGTTAGTGTGAGCGTACGGGTTAGGATTAGGGGACGGGTGAGGGGAAGGCTTCGGGGAAGGGTTAGGGTTAGGGTTCGGGCTAGGGTTAGGGTTAGGGGACGGGGACGGTTTAGGGTCCAGGTGAGGGTCCGACAACGGTTTAGGGGGAGCGTACGTGTGAGGGCGCGGGTTAGTGTGAGCGTACGGGTTAGGATTAGGGGACGGGTGAGGGGAAGGCTTCGGGGAAGGGTTAGGGTTAGGGTTCGGGCTAGGGTTAGGGTTAGGGGACGGGGACGGTTTAGGGTCCAGGTGAGGGTACGACAACGGTTTAGGGTGAGCGTACGTGTGAGGGCGCGGGTTAGTGTGAGCGTACGGGTTAGGATTAGGGGTCGGGTGAGGGGAAGGCTTCGGGGAAGGGTTAGGGTTAGGGTTCGGGCTAGGGTTAGGGTTAGGGGACGGGGACGGTTTAGGGTCCAGGTGAGGGTACGACAACGGTTTAGGGGGAGCGTACGTGTGAGGGCGCGGTTTAGTGTGAGCGTGCGGGTTAGGATTAGGGGACGGGTGAGGGGAAGGCTTCGGGGAAGGGTTACGGTTAGGGTTCGGGCTAGGGTTAGGGTTAGGGGACGGGGACGGTTTAGGGTCCAGGTGAGGGTACCACAACGGTTTAGGGGGAGCGTACGTGTGAGGGCGCGGGTTAGTGTGAGCGTACGGGTTAGGATTAGGGGACGGGTGAGGGGAAGGCTTCTGGGAAGGGTTAGGGTTAGGGTTCGGGCTAGGGTTAGGGTTAGGGGACGGGGACGGTTTAGGGTCCAGGTGAGGGTCCGACAACGGTTTAGGGGGAGCGTACGTGTGAGGGCGCGGGTTAGTGTGAGCGTACGGGTTAGGATTAGGGGACGGGTGAGGGGAAGGCTTCGGGGAAGTGTTAGGGTTAGGGTTCGGGCTAGGGTTAGGGTTAGGGGACGGGGACGGTTTAGGGTCCAGGTGAGGGTCCGACAACGGTTTAGGGGGAGCGTACGTGTGAGGGCGCGGGTTAGTGTGAGCGTACGGGTTAGGATTAGGGGACGGGTGAGGGGAAGGCTTCGGGGAAGTGTTAGGGTTAGGGTTCGGGCTAGGGTTAGGGTTAGGGGACTGGGACGGTTTACGGTCCAGGTGAGGGTACGACAATGGTTTAGGGGGAGCGTATGGGTGAGGGCGCGGGTTAGTTTGAGCGTACGGGTTAGGATTAGGGGACGGGTGAGGGGAAGGCTTCGGGGAAGGGTTAGGGTTAGGGTTCGGGCTAGGGTTAGGGTTAGGGGACGGGGACGGTTTAGGGTTCAGGTGAGGGTACGACAAGGGTTTAGGGGGAGCGTACGTGTGAGGGCGCAGGTTAGTGTGAGCGTACGGGTTAGGATTAGGGGACGGGTGAGGGGAATTCTTCGGGGAAGGGTTAGGGTTAGGGTTCGGGCTAGGGTTAGGGTTAGGGGACGGGGACGGTTTAGGGTCCAGGTGAGGGTACGACAACGGTTTAGGGGGAGCGTACGTGTGAGGGCGCGGGTTAGTGTGAGCGTTCGGGTTAGGATTAGGGGATGGGTGAGGGGAAGGCTTCGGGGAAGGGTTAGGGTTAGGGTTCGGGCTAGGGTTAGGGTTAGGGGACGGGGACGGTTTAGGGTCCAGGTGAGGGTCCGACAACGGTTTAGGGGGAGCGTACGTGTGAGGGCGCGGGTTAGTGTGAGCGTACGGGTTAGGATTAGGGGACGGGTGAGGGGAAGGCTTCGGGGAAGGGTTAGGGTTAGGGTTCGGGCTAGGGTTAGGGTTAGGGGACGGGGACGGTTTAGGGTCCAGGTGAGGGTACGACAACGGTTTAGGGGGAGCGTACGTGTGAGGGCGCGGGTTAGTGTGAGCGTACGGGTTAGGATTAGGGGACGGGTGAGGGGAAGGCTTCGGGGAAGGGTTAGGGTTAGGGTTCAGGCTAGGGTTAGGGTTAGGGGACGGGGACGGTTTAGGGTCCAGGTGAGGATACGACAACGGTTTAGGGGGAGCGTACGTGTGAGGGCGCGGGTTAGTGTGAGCGTACGGGTTAGGATTAGGGGACGGGTGAGGGGAAGGCTTCGGGGAAGGGTTAGGGTTAGGGTTCGGGCTAGGGTTAGGGTTAGGGGACGGGGACGGTTTAGGGTCCAGGTGAGGGTACGACAACGGTTTAGGGGGAGCGTACGTGTGAGGGCGCGGGTTAGTGGGAGCGTACGGGTTAGGATTAGAGGACGGGTGAGGGGAAGGCTTCGGGGAAGGGTTAGGGTTAGGGTTCGGGCTAGGATTAGGCTTAGGGGACGGGGACGGTTTAGGGTCCAGGTGAGGGTCCGACAACGGTTTAGGGGGAGCGTACGTGTGAGGGCGCCGGTTAGTGTGAGCGTACGGGTTAGGATTAGGGGACGGGTGAGGGGAAGGCTTCGGGGAAGGGTTAGGGTTAGGGTTCGGGCTAGGGTTAGGGTTAGGGGACGGGGACGGTTTAGGGTCCAGGTGAGGGTCCGACAACGGTTTAGGGGGAGCGTACGTGTGAGGGCGCGGGTTAGTGTGAGCGTACGGGTTAGGATTAGGGGACGGGTGAGGGGAAGGCTTCGGGGAAGGGTTAGGGTTAGGGTTCGGGCTAGGGTTAGGGTTAGGGGACGGGGACGGTTTAGGGTCCAGGTGAGGGTACGAAAACGGTTTAGGGGGAGCGTACGTGTGAGGGCGCGGGTTAGTGTGAACGTACGGGTTAGGATTAGGGGACGGGTGAGGGGAAGGCCTCGGGGAAGGGTTAGGGTTAGGGTTCGGGCTAGGGTTAGGGGACGGGGACGGTTTAGGGTCCAGGTGAGGGTACGCCAACGGTTTAGGGGGAGCGTACGTGTGAGGGCGCGAGTTAGTGTGAGCGTAAGGGTTAGGATTAGGGGACGGGTGAGGGGAAGGCTTCGGGGAAGGTTTAGGGTTAGGGTTCGGGCTAGGGTTAGGGTTAGGGGACGGGGACGGTTTAGGGTCCAGGTGAGGGTACGACAACGGTTTAGGGGGAGCGTACGTGTGAGGGCGCCGGTTAGTGTGAGCGTACGGGTTAGGATTAGGGGAAGGGTGAGGGGAAGACTTCGGGGAAGGGTTAGGGTTAGGGTTCGGGCTAGGGTAAGAGTTAGGGGACGGGGACGGTTTAGAGTCCAGGTGAGGGTACGACAACGGTTTAGGGGGAGCGTACGTGTGAGGGCGCGGGTTAGTGTGAGCGTACGGGTTAGGATTAGGGGACGGGTGAGGGGAAGGCTTCGGGGAAGGGTTAGGGTTAGGGTTCGGGCTAGGGTTAGGGTTAGGGGACGGGGACGGTTTAGGGTCCAGGTGAGGGTACGACAACGGTTTAAGGGGAGCGTACGTGTGAGGGCGCGGGTTAGTGGGAGCGTACGGGTTAGGATTAGGGGACGGGTGAGGGGAAGGCTTCGGGGAAGGGTTAGGGTTAGGGTTCGGGCGAGGATTAGGCTTAGGGGACGGGGACGGTTTAGGGTCCAGGTGAGGGTCCGACAACGGTTTAGGGGGAGCGTACGTGTGAGGGCGCGGGTTAGTGTGAGCGTATGGGTTAGGATTAGGGGACGGGTGAGGGGAAGGCTTCGGGGACTGGTTAGGGTTAGGGTTTGGGCTAGGGTTAGGGTTAGGGGACGGGGACGGTTTAGGGTCCAGGTGAGGGTCTGAGAACGGTGTAGGGGGAGCGTACGTGTGAGGGCGTGGGTTAGTGTGAGCGTACGGGTTAGGATTAGGGGACGGGTGAGGGGAAGGCTTCGGGGAAGGGTTAGGGTTAGGTTTCGGGCTAGGGTTAGGGTTAGGGGACGGGGACGGTGTAGGGTCCAGGTGAGCGTACGACAACGGTTTAGGGGGAGCGTACGTGTGAGGGCGCGGTTAGTGTGAGCGTACGGGTTAGGATTAGGGGACAGGTGAGGGGAAGGCTTCGGGGAAGGGTTAGGGTTAGGGTTCGGGCTAGGGTTAGGGTTAGGGGACGGGGACGGTTTAGGGTCCAGGTGAGGGTCCGACAACGGTTTAGGGGGAGCGTACGTGTGAGGGCGCGGGTTAGTGTGAGCGTACGGGTTAGGATTAGGGGACGGGTGAGGGGAAGGCTTCTGGGAAGGGTTAGGGTTAGGGTTCAGGCTAGGGTTAGGGTTAGGGGACGGGGACGGTTTAGGGTCCAGGTGAGGGTCCGACAACGGTTTAGGGGGAGCGTACGTGTGAGGGCGCGGGTTAGTGGGAGCGTACGGGTTAGGATTAGGGGACGGGTGAGGGGAAGGCTTCGGGGAAGTGTTAGGGTTAGGGTTCGGGCTAGGGTTAGGGTTAGGGGACGGGGACGGTTTAGGGTCCAGGTGAGGGTACGACAACGGTTTAGGGGGAGCGTACGTGTGAGGGCGCGGGTTAGTGTGAGCGTACGGGTTAGGATTAGGGGACGGGTGAGGGGAAGGCTTCGGGGAAGGGTTAGGGTTAGGGTTCGGGCTAGGGTTAGGGTTAGGGGACGGGGACGGTTTAGGGTCCAGGTGAGGGTACGACAACGGTTTAGGGGGAGCGTACGTGTGAGGGCGCGGGTTAGTGTGAGCGTACGGGTTAGGATTAGGGGACGGGTGAGGGGAAGGCTTCGGGGAAGGGTTAGGGTTAGGGTTCGGGCTAGGGTTAGGGTTAGGGGACGGGGACGGTTTAGGGTCCAGGTGAGGGTACGACAACGGTTTAGGGGGAGCGTACGTGTGAGGGCGCGGGTTAGTGTGAGCGTACGGGTTAGGATTAGGGGACGGGTGAGGGGAAGGCTTCGGGGAAGGGTTAGGGTTAGGGTTCAGGCTAGGGTTAGGGTTAGGGGACGGGGACGGTTTAGGGTCCAGGTGAGGGTCCGACAACGGTTTAGGGGGAGCGTACGTGTGAGTGCGCGGGTTAGTGGGAGCGTACGGGTTAGGATTAGGGGACGGGTGAGGGGAAGGCTTCGGGGAAGTGTTAGGGTTAGGGTTCGGGTTAGGGTTAGGGGACGGGGACGGTTTAGGGTCCAGGTGAGGGTACGACAACGGTTTAGGGGGAGCGTACGTGTGAGGGCGCGGGTTAGTGTGAGCGTACGGGTTAGGATTAGGGGACGGGTGAGGGGAAGGCTTCGGGGAAGGGTTAGGGTTAGGGTTCGGGCTAGGGTTAGGGTTAGGGGACGGGGACGGTTTAGGGTCCAGGTGAGGGTACGACAACGGTTTAGGGGGAGCGTACGTGTGAGGGCGCGGGTTAGTGTGAGCGTACGGGTTAGGATTAGGGGACGGGTGAGGGGAAGGCTTCGGGGAAGGGTTAGGGTTAGGGTTCGGGCTAGGGTTAGGGTTAGGGGACGGGGACGGTTTAGGGTCCAGGTGAGGGTCCGACAACGGTTTAGGGGGAGCGTACGTGTGAGGGCGCAGATTAGTGTGAGCGTACGGGTTAGGATTAGGGGACGGGTGAGGGGAAGGCTTCGGGGAAGGGTTAGGGTTAGGGTTCGGGCTAGGGTTAGGGTTAGGGGACGGGGACGGTTTAGGGTCCAGGTGAGGGTACGACAACGGTTTAGGGGGAGCGTACGTGTGAGGGCGCGGGTTAGTGGGATCTTACGGGTTAGGAATAGGGGACGGGTGAGGGGAAGGCTTCGGGGAAGTGTTAGGGTTAGGGTTCGGGCTAGGGTTAGGGTTAGGGGACGGGGACTGTTTAGGGTCCAGGTGAGGGTACGATAACGGTTTAGATGGAGCGTACGTTTGAGGGCGCGGGTTAGTGTGAGCGTACGGGTTAGGATTAGGGGACGGGTGAGGGGAAGGCTTCGGGGAAGGGTTAGGGTTAGGGTTCGGGCTAGGGTTAGGGTTAGGGGACGGGGACGGTTTAGGGTCCAGGTGAGGGTACGACAACGGTTTAGGGGGAGCGTACGTGTGAGGGCGCGGGTTAGTGTGAGCGTACGGGTTAGTATTAGGGGACGGGTGAGGGGAAGGCTTCGGGGAAGGGTTAGGGTTAGGGTTCGGGCTAGGGTTAGGGTTAGGGGACGGGGACGGTTTAGGGTCCAGGTGAGGGTACGACAACGGTTTAGGGGGAGCGTACGTGTGAGGGCGCGGGTTAGTGTGAGCGTACGGGTTAGGATTAGGGGACGGGTGAGGGGAAGGCTTCGGGGAAGGGTTAGGGTTAGGGTTCAGGCTAGGGTTAGGGTTAGGGGACGGGGAAGGTTTAGGGTCCAGGTGAGGGTCCGACAACGGTTTAGGGGGAGCGTACGTGTGAGGGCGCGGGTTAGTGTGAGCGTACGTGTTAGGATTAGGGGACGGGTGAGGGGAAGGCTTCGGGGAAGTGTTAGGGTCAGGGTTCGGGCTAGGGTTAGGGTTAGGGGAGGGGACGGTTTAGGGTCCAGGTGAGGATACGACAACGGTTTAGGGGGAGCGTACGTGTGAGGGCGCGGGTTAGTGTGAGCGTACGGGTTAGGATTAGGGGACGGGTGAGGGGAAGGCTTCGGGGAAGGGTTAGGGTTAGGGTTCGGGCTAGGGTTACGTTTAGGGGACGGGGACGGTTTAGGGTCCAGGTGAGGGTACGACAACGGTTTAGGGGGAGCGTACGTGTGAGGGCGCAGGTTAGTGTGAGCGTACGGGTTAGGATTAGGGGACGGGTGAGGGGAAGGCTTCGGGGAAGGGTTAGGGTTAGGGTTCGGGCTAGGGTTAGGGTTAGGGGACGGGGACGGTTTAGGGTCCAGGTGAGGGTCCGACAACGGTTTAGGGGGAGCGTACATGTGAGGGCGCGGGTTAGTGTGAGCGTACGGGTTAGGATTAGGGGACGGGTGAGGGGAAGGCTTCGGGGAAGGTTTAGGGTTAGGGTTCGGGCTAGGGTTAGGGTTAGGGGACGGGGACGGTTTAGGGTCCAGGTGAGGGTACGACAACGGTTTAGGGGGAGCGTACGTGTGAGGGCGCGGGTTAGTGTGAGCGTACGGGTTAGGATTAGGGGACGGGTGAGGGGAAGGCTTCGGGGAAGGGTTAGGGTTAGGGTTCGGGCTAGGGTTAGGGTTAGGGGACGGGGACGGTTTAGGGTCCAGGTGAGGGTACGACAACGGTTTAGGGGGAGCGTACGTGTGAGGGCGCGGGTTAGTGTGAGCGTACGGGTTAGGATTAGGGGACGGGTGAGGGGAAGGCTTCGGGGAAGGGTTAGGGTTAGGGTTCGGGCTAGGGTTAGGGTTAGGGGACGGGGACGGTTTAGGGTCCAGGTGAGGGTACGACAACGGTTTAGGGGGAGCGTACGTGTGAGGGCGCGGGTTAGTGTGAGCGTACGGGTTAGGATTAGGGGACGGGTGAGGGGAAGGCTTCGGGGAAGGGTTAGGGTTAGGGTTCGGGCTAGGGTTAGGGTTAGGGGACGGGGACGGTTTAGGGTCCAGGTGAGGGTACGACAACGGTTTAGGGGGAGCGTACGTGTGAGGGCGCGGGTTAGTGTGAGCGTACGGGTTAGGATTAGGGGACGGGTGAGGGGAAGGCTTCGGGGAAGGGTTAGGGTTAGGGTTCGGGCTAGGGTTAGGTTTAGGGGACGGGGACGGTTTAGGGTCCAGGGTAGGGTACGACAACGGTTTAGGGGGAGTGTACGTGTGAGGGCGCGGGTTAGTGTGAGCGTACGGGTTAGGATTAGGGGACGGGTGAGGGGAAGGCTTCGGGGAAGGGTTAGGGTTAGGGTTCGGGCTAGGGTTAGGGTTAGGGGACGGGGACGGTTTAGGGTCCAGGTGAGGGTACGACAACGGTTTAGGGGGAGCGTACGTGTGAGAGCACGGGTTAGTGTGAGCGTACGGGTTAGGATTAGGGGACGGGTGAGGGGAAGGCTTCGGGAAAGGGTTAGGGTTAGGGTTCGGGCTAGGGTTAGGGTTAGGGGACGGGGACGGTTTAGGGTCCAATGAGGGTACGACAACGGTTTAGGGGGAGCGTACGTGTGAGGGCGCGGGTTAGTGTGAGCGTACGGGTTAGGATTAGGGGACGGGTGAGGGGAAGGCTTCGGGGAAGGGTTAGGGTTAGGGTTCAGGCTAGGGTTAGGGTTAGGGGACGGGGACGGTTTAGGGTCCAGGTGAGGGTACGACAACGGTTTAGGGGGAGCGTACGTGTGAGGGCGCGGGTTAGTGTGAGCGTACGGGTTAGGATTAGGGGACGGGTGAGGGGAAGGCTTCGGGGAAGGGTTAGGGTTAGGGTTCGGGCTAGGGTTAGGGTTAGGGGACGGGGACGGTTTAGGGTCCAGGTGAGGGTACGACAACGGTTTAGGGGGAGCGTACGTGTGAGGGCGCGGGTTAGTGTGAGCGTACGGGTTAGGATTAGGGGACGGGTGAGGGGAAGGCTTCGGGGAAGGGTTAGGGTTAGGGTTCGGGCTAGGGTTAGGGTTAGGGGACGGGGACGGTTTAGGGTCCAGGTGAGGGTACGACAACGGTTTAGGGGGAGCGTACGTGTGAGGGCGCGGGTTAGTGTGAGCGTACGGGTTAGGATTAGGGGACGGGTGAGGGGAAGGCTTCGGGGAAGGGTTAGGGTTAGGGTTCGGGCTAGGGTTAGGGTTAGGGGACGGGGACGGTTTAGGGTCCAGGTGAGGGTACGACAACGGTTTAGGGGGAGCGTACGTGTGAGGGCGCGGGTTAGTGTGAGCGTACGGGTTAGGATTAGGGGACGGGTGAGGGGAAGGCTTCGGGGAAGGGTTAGGCTTAGGGTTCCGGCTAGGGTTAGGGTTAGGGGACGGGGACGGTTTAGGGTCCAGGTGAGGGTACGACAACGGTTTAGGGGGAGCGTACGTGTGAGGGCGCGGGTTAGTGTGAGCGTACGGGTTAGGATTAGGGGACGGGTGAGGGGAAGGCTTCGGGGAAGGGTTAGGGTTAGGGTTCGGGCTAGGGTTAGGGTTAGGGGACGGGGACGGTTTAGGGTCCAGGTGAGGGTCCGACAACGGTTTAGGGGGAGCGTACGTGTGAGGGCGCGGGTTAGTGTGAGCGTACGGGTTAGGATTAGGGGACGGGTGAGGGGAAGGCTTCGGGGAAGGGTTAGGGTTAGGGTTCGGGCTAGGGTTAGGGTTAGGGGACGGGGACGGTTTAGGGTCCAGGTGAGGGTCCGACAACGGTTTAGGGGGAGCGTACGTGTGAGGGCGCGGGTTAGTGTGAGCGTACGGGTTAGGATTAGGGGACGGGTGAGGGGAAGGCTTCGGGGAAGAGTTAGGGTTAGGTTTCGGGCTAGGGTTAGGGTTAGGGGACGGGGACGGTTTAGGATCCAGGTGAGGGTACGACAACGGTTTAGGGGGAGCGTACGTGTGAGGGCGCGGGTTAGTGTGAGCGTACGGGTTAGGATTAGGAGACGGGTGAGGGGAAGGCTTCGGGGAAGTGTTAGGGTTAGGGTTCGGGCTAGGGTTAGGGTTAGGGGACGGGGACGGTTTAGGGTCCAGGTGAGGGTCCGACAACGGTTTAGGGGGAGCGTACGTGTGAGGGCGCGGGTTAGTGTGAGCGTACGGGTTAGGATTAGGGGACGGGTGAGGGGAAGGCTTCGGGGAAGGGTTAGGGTTAGGGTTCGGGCTAGGGTTAGGGTTAGGTGACGGGGACGGTTTAGGGTCCAGGTGAGGGTACGACAACGGTTTAGGGGGAGCGTACGTGTGAGGGCGCGGGTTAGTGTGAGCGTACGGGTTAGGATTAGGGGACGGGTGAGGGGAAGGCTTCGGGGAAGGGTTAGGGTTAGGGTTCGGGCTAGGGTTAGCGTTAGGGGACGGGGACGGTTTAGGGTCCTGGTGAGGGTCCGACAACGGTTTAGGGGGAGCGTACGTGTGAGGGCGCGGGTTAGTGTGAGCGTACGGGTTAGGATTAGGGGACGGGTGAGGGGAAGGCTTCGGGGAAGGGTTAGGGTTAGGGTTCGGGCTAGGGTTAGGGATAGGGGACGGGGACGGTTTAGGGTCCAGGTGAGGGTCCGACAACGGTTTAGGGGGAGCGTACGTGTGAGGGCGCGGGTTAGTGTGAGCGTACGGGTTAGGATTAGGGGACGGGTGAGGGGAAGGCTTCGGGGAAGGGTTAGGGTTAGGGTTCGGGCTAGGGTTAGGGTTAGGGGACGGGGACGGTTTAGGGTCCAGGTGAGGGTCCGACAACGGTTTAGGGGGAGCGTACGTGTGAGGGCGCGGGTTAGTGTGAGCGTACGGGTTAGGATTAGGGGACGGGTGAGGGGAAGGCTTCGGGGAAGGGTTAGGGTTAGGGTTCGGGCTAGGGTTAGGGTTAGGGGACGGGGACCTTTTAGGGTCCAGGTGAGGGTACGACAACGGTTTAGGGGGAGCGTACGTGTGAGGGCACGGGTTAGTGTGAGCATACGGGTTAGGATTAGGGGACGGGTGAGGGGAAGGCTTCGGGGAAGGGTTAGGGTTAGGGTTCGGGCTAGGGTTAGGGTTAGGGGACGGGGACGGTTTAGGGTCCAGGTGAGGGTACGACAACGGTTTAGGGGGAGCGTACGTGTGAGGGCGCGGGTTAGTGTGAGCGTACGGGTTAGGATTAGGGGACGGGTGAGGGGAAGGCTTCGGGGCAGGGTTAGGGTTAGGGTTCGGGCTAGGGTTAGGGTTAGGGGACGGGGACGGTTTAGGGTCCAGGTGAGGGTACGACAACGGTTTAGGTGGAGCGTACGTGTGAGGGCGCGGGTTAGTGTGAGCGTACGGGTTAGGATTAAGGGACAGGTGAGGGGAAGGCTTCGGGGAAGGGTTAGGGTTAGGGTTCGGGCTAGGGTTAGGGTTAGGGGACGGGGACGGTTTAGGGTCCAGGTGAGGGTACAACAACGGTTTAGGGGGAGCGTACGTGTGAGGGCGCGGGTTAGTGTGAGCGTACGGGTTAGGATTAGGGGACGGGTGAGGGGAAGGCTTCGGGGAAGGGTTAGGGTTAGGGTTCGGGCTAGGGTTAGGGTTAGGGGACGGGGACGGTTTAGGGTCCAGGTGAGGGTACGACAACGGTTTAGGGGGAGCGTACGTGTGAGGGCGCGGGTTAGTGTGAGCGTACGGGTTAGGATTAGGGGACGGGTGAGGGGAAGGCTTCGGGGAAGTGTTAGGGTTAGGGTTCGGGCTAGGGTTAGGGTTAGGGGACGGGGACGGTTTAGGGTCCAGGTGAGGGTAAGACAACGGTTTAGGGGGAGCGTACGTGTGAGGGCGTGGGTTAGTGGGAGCGTACGGGTTAGGATTACGGGACGGGTGAGGGGAAGGCTTCGGGGAAGTGTTAGGGTTACGGTTGGGGCTAGGGTTAGTGTTAGGGGACGGGGACGGTTTAGGGTCCAGGTGAGGGTACGAGAACGGTTTAGGGGGAGCGTACGTGTGAGGGCGCGGGTTAGTGGGAGCGTACGGGTTAGGATTAGGGGACGGGTGAGGGGAAGGCTTCGGGGAAGGGTTAGGGTTAGGGTTCGGGCTAGGGTTAGGGTTAGGGGACGGGGACGGTTTAGGGTCCAGGTGAGGGTACGACAACGGTTTAGGGGGAGCGTACGTGTGAGGGCGCGGGTTAGTGTGAGCGTACGGGTTAGGATTAGGGGACGGGTGAGGGGAAGGCTTCGGGGAAGTGTTAGGGTTAGGGTTCGGGCTAGGGTTAGGGTTAGGGGACGGGGACGGTTTAGGGTCCAGGTGAGGGTAAGACAACGGTTTAGGGGGAGCGTACGTGTGAGGGCGTGGGTTAGTGGGAGCGTACGGGTTAGGATTACGGGACGGGTGAGGGGAAGGCTTCGGGGAAGTGTTAGGGTTAGGGTTGGGGCTAGGGTTAGTGTTAGGGGACGGGGACGGTTTAGGGTCCAGGTGAGGGTACGAGAACGGTTTAGGGGGAGCGTACGTGTGAGGGCGCGGGTTAGTGGGAGCGTACGGGTTAGGATTAGGGGACGGGTGAGGGGAAGGCTTCGGGGAAGGGTTAGGGTTAGGGTTCGGGCTAGGGTTAGGGTTAGGGTTAGGGGACGGGGACGGTTTAGGGTCCAGGTGAGGGTCCGACAACGGTTTAGGGGGAGCGTATGTGTGAGGGCGCGGGTTACTGTGAGCGTACGGGTTAGGATTAGGGGACGGGTGAGGGGAAGGCTTCGGGGAAGGGTTAGGGTTAGGGTTCGGGCTAGGGTTAGGGTTAGGTGACGGGGATGGTTTAGGGTCCAGGTGAGGGTACGACAACGGTTTAGGGGGAGCGTACGTGTGAGGGCGCGGGTTAGTGTGAGCGTACGGGTTAGGATTAGGGTACGGGTGAGGGGAAGGCTTCGGGGCAGGGTTAGGGTTAGGGTTCGGGCTAGGCTTAGGGTTAGGGGACGGGGACGGTTTAGGGTCCAGGTGAGGGTACGACAACGGTTTAGGGGGAGCGTACTTGTGAGGGCGTGGGTTAGTGTGAGCGTACGGGTTAGGATTAGGGGACGGGTGAGGGGAAGGCTTCGGGGAAGGGTTAGGGTTAGGGTTCGGGCTAGGGTTAGGGTTAGGGGACGGGGACGGTTTAGGGTCCAGGTGAGGGTCCGACAACGGTTTAGGGGGAGCGTACGTGTGAGGGCGCGGGTTAGTGTGAGCGTACGGGTTAGGATTAGGGGACGGGTGAGGGGAAGGCTTCGGGGAAGGGTTAGGGTTAGGGTTCAGGCTAGGGTTAGGGTTAGGGGACGGGGACGGTTTAGGGTCCAGGTGAGGGTACGACAACGGTTTAGGGGGAGCGTACGTGTGAGGGCGCGGGTTAGTGTGAGCGTACGGGTTAGGATTAGGGGACGGGTGAGGGGAAGGCTTCGGGGAAGTGTTAGGGTTAGGGTTCGGGCTAGGGTTAGGGTTAGGGGACGGGGACGGTTTAGGGTCCAGGTGAGGGTCCGACAACGGTTTTGGGGGAGCGTACGTGTGAGGGCGCGGGTTAGTGTGAGCGTACGGTTTAGGATTAGGGGACAGGTGAGGGGAAGGCTTCGGGGAAGAGTTAGGGTTAGGTTTCGGGCTAGGGTTAGGGATAGGGGACGGGGACGGTTTAGGGTCCAGGTGAGGGTACGACAACGGTTTAGGGGGAGCGTACGTGTGAGGACGCGGGTTAGTGTGAGCATACGGGTTAGGATTAGGGGACGGGTGAGGGGAAGGCTTCGGGGCAGGGTTAGGGTTAGGGTTCGGGCTAGGGTTAGGGTTAGGGGACGGGGACGGTTTAGGGTCCAGGTGAGGGTACGACAACGGTTTAGGGGGAGCGTACGTGTGAGGGCGCGGGTTAGTGTGAGCGTAGGGATTAGGATTAGGGGACGGGTGAGGGGAAGGCTTCGGGGAAGTGTTAGGGTTAGGGTTCGGGCTAGGGTTAGTGTTAGGGGACGGGGACGGTTTAGGGTCCAGGTGAGGGTACGACAACGGTTTAGGGGGAGCGTACGTGTGAGGGCGCGGTTTAGTGTGAGCGTACGGGTTAGGATTAGGGGACGGGTGAGGGGAAGGCTTCGTGGAAGGGTTAGGGTTAGGGTTCGGGCTAGGGTTACGGTTAGGGGACGGGGACGGTTTAGGGTCCAGGTGAGGGTCCGACAACGGTTTAGGGGGAGCGTACGTGTGAGGGCGTGGGTTAGTGGGAGCGTACGGGTTAGGATTACGGGACGGGTGAGGGGAAGGCTTCGGGGAAGTGTTAGGGTTAGGGTTGGGGCTAGGGTTAGGGTTAGGGGACGGGGACGGTTTAGGGTCCAGGTGAGGGTACGACAACGGTTTAGGGGGAGCGTATGTGTGAGGGCGCGGGTTAGTGGGAGCGTACGGGTTAGGATTAGGGGACGGGTGAGGGGAAGGCTTCGGGGAAGGGTTAGGGTTAGGGTTCGGGCTAGGGTTAGGGTTAGGGGACGGGGACGGTTTAGGGTCCAGGTGAGGGTACGAAAAAGGTTTAGGGGGAGCGTACGTGTGAGGGCGCGGGTTATTGTGAGCGTACGGGTTAGGATTAGGGGACGGGTGAGGGGAAGGCTTCGGGGAAGGGTTAGGGTTAGGGTTCGGGCTAGGGTTAGGGTTAGGGGACGGGGACGGTTTAGGGCCCAGGTGAGGGTACGACAACGGTTTAGGGGGAGCGTACGTGTGAGGGCGCGGGTTAGTGTGAGCGTACGGGTTAGGATTAGGGGACGGGTGAGGGGAAGGCTTCGGGGAAGGGTTAGGGTTAGGGTTCGGGCTAGGGTTAGGGTTAGGGGACGGGGACGGTTTAGGGTCCAGGTGAGGGTACGACAACGGTTTAGCGGGAGCGTACGTGTGAGGGCGCGGGTTAGTGTGAGCGTACGGGTTAGGATTAGGGGACGGGTGAGGGGAAGGCTTCGGGGAAGGGTTAGGGTTAGGGTTCGGGCTAGGGTTAGGGTTAGGGGACGGGGACGGTTTAGGGTCCAGGTGAGGGTACGACAACGGTTTAGGGGGAGCGTACGTGTGAGGGCGCGGGTTAGTGTGAGCGTACGTGTTAGGATTAGGGGACGGGTGAGGGGAAGGCTTCGGGGAAGGGTTAGGGTTAGGGTTCGGGCTAGGGTTAGGGTTAGGGGACGGGGACGGGGACGGTTTAGGGTCCAGGTGAGGGTCCGACAACGGTTTAGGGGGAGCGTACGTGTGAGGGCGCGGGTTAGTGTGAGCGTACGGGTTAGGATTAGGGGACGGGTGAGGGGAAGGCTTCGGGGAAGGGTTAGGGTTAGGGTTCGGGCTAGGGTTAGGGTTAGGGGACGGGGACGGTTTAGGGTCCAGGTGACGGTCCGACAACGGTTTAGGGGGAGCGTACGTGTGAGGGCGCGGGTTAGTGTGAGCGTACGGGTTAGGATTAGGGTACGGGTGAGGGGAAGGCTTCGGGGCAGGGTTAGGGTTAGGGTTCGGGCTAGGCTTAGGGTTAGGGGACGGGGACGGTTTAGGGTCCAGGTGAGGGTACGACAACGGTTTAGGGGGAGCGTAAATGTGAGGGCGCGGGTTAGTGTGAGCGTACGGGTTAGGATTAGGGGACGGGTGAGGGGAAGGCTTCGGGGAAGGGTTAGGGTTAGGGTTCGGGCTAGGGTTAGGGTTAGGGGACGGGGACGGTTTAGGGTCCAGGTGAGGGTACGACAACGGTTTAGGGGGAGCGTACGTGTGAGGGCGCGGGTTAGTGTGAGCGTACGTGTTAGGATTAGGGGACGGGTGAGGGGAAGGTTTCGGGGAAGGGTTAGGGTTAGGGTTCGGGCTAGGGTTAGGGTTAGGGGACGGGGACGGGGACGGTTTAGGGTCCAGGTGAGGGTCCGAGAACGGTTTAGGGGGAGCGTACGTGTGAGGGCGCGGGTTAGTGTGAGCGTAAGGGTTAGGATTAGGGGACGGGTGAGGGGAAGGCTTCGGGGAAGGGTTAGGGTTAGGGTTCGGGCTAGGGTTAGGGTTAGGGGACGGGGACGGTTTAGGGTCCAGGTGAGGGTACGACAACGGTTTAGGGGGAGCGTACGTGTGAGGGCGCGGGTTAGTGTGAGCGTACGGGTTAGGATTAGGGTACGGGTGAGGGGAAGGCTTCGGGGCAGGGTTAGGGTTAGGGTTCGGGCTAGGCTTAGGGTTAGGGGACGGGGACGGTTTAGGGTCCAGGTGAGGGTACGACAACGGTTTATGGGGAGCGTACGTGTGAGGGCGCGGGTTAGTGTGAGCGTACGGGTTAGGATTAGGGGACGGGTGAGGGGAAGGCTTCGGGGAAGGGTTAGGGTTAGGGTTCGGGCTAGGGTTAGGGTTAGGGGACGGGGACGGTTTAGGGTCCAGGTGAGGGTATGACAACGGTTTAGGGGGAGCGTACGTGTGAGGGCGCGGGTTAGTTTGAGCGTACGGGTTAGGATTAGGGGACGGATGAGGGGAAGGCTTCGGGGAAGGGTTAGGGTTAGGGTTCGGGCTAGGGTTAGGGTTAGGGGACGGGGACGGTTTAGGGTCCAGGTGAGGGTCCGACAACGGTTTAGGGGGAGCGTACGTGTGAGGGCGCGGGTTAGTGTGAGCGTACGGGTTAGGATTATGGGACGGGTGAGGGGAAGGCTTCGGGGAAGGGTTAGGGTTAGGGTTCAGGCTAGGGTTAGGGTTAGGGGACGGGGACGGTTTAGGGTCCAGGTGAGGGTACGACAACGGTTTAGGGGGAGCGTACGTGTGAGGGCGCGGGTTAGTGTGAGCGTACGGGTTAGGATTAGGGGACGGGTGAGGGGAAGGCTTCGGGGAAGGGTTAGGGTTAGGGTTCGGGCTAGGGTTAGGGTTAGGGGACGGGGACGGTTTAGGGTCCAGGTGAGGGTCCGACAACGGTTTAGGGGGAGCGTACGTGTGAGGGCGCGGGTTAGTGTGAGCGTACGGGTTAGGATTAGGGGACGGGTGAGGGGAAGGCTTCGGGGAAGGGTTAGGGTTAGGGTTCGGGCTAGGGTTAGGGTTAGGGGACGGGGACGGTTTAGGGTCCAGGTGAGGGTACGACAACGGTTT
Organism: Leucopleurus acutus; assembly: GCF_964270905.1. Taxonomy (NCBI): domain Eukaryota; kingdom Metazoa; phylum Chordata; class Mammalia; order Artiodactyla; family Delphinidae; genus Leucopleurus; species Leucopleurus acutus. Next base: position 59,585,521 of record NC_139162.1, read on the forward strand.
AGCGGGAGCGTACGTGTGAGGGCGCGGGTTAGTGTGAGCGTACGGGTTAGGATTAGGGGACGGGTGAGGGGAAGGCTTCGGGGAAGGGTTAGGGTTAGGGTTCGGGCTAGGGTTAGGGTTAGGGGACGGGGACGGTTTAGGGTCCAGGTGAGGGTACGACAACGGTTTAGGGGGAGCGTACGTGTGAGGGCGCGGGTTAGTGTGAGCGTACGTGTTAGGATTAGGGGACGGGTGAGGGGAAGGCTTCGGGGAAGGGTTAGGGTTAGGGTTCGGGCTAGGGTTAGGGTTAGGGGACGGGGACGGGGACGGTTTAGGGTCCAGGTGAGGGTCCGACAACGGTTTAGGGGGAGCGTATGTGTGAGGGCGCGGGTTAGTGTGAGCGTACGGGTTAGGATTAGGGGACGGGTGAGGGGAAGGCTTCGGGGAAGGGTTAGGGTTAGGGTTCGGGCTAGGGTTAGGGTTAGGGGACGGGGACGGTTTAGGGTCCAGGTGACGGTACGACAACGGTTTAGGGGGAGCGTACGTGTGAGGGCGCGGGTTAGTGTGAGCGTACGGGTTAGGATTAGGGTACGGGTGAGGGGAAGGCTTCGGGGCAGGGTTAGGGTTAGGGTTCGGGCTAGGCTTAGGGTTAGGGGACGGGGACGGTTTAGGGTCCAGGTGAGGGTACGACAACGGTTTAGGGGGAGCGTAAATGTGAGGGCGCGGGTTAGTGTGAGCGTACGGGTTAGGATTAGGGGACGGGTGAGGGGAAGGCTTCGGGGAAGGGTTAGGGTTAGGGTTCGGGCTAGGGTTAGGGTTAGGGGACGGGGACGGTTTAGGGTCCAGGTGAGGGTACGACAACGGTTTAGGGGGAGCGTACGTGTGAGGGCGCGGGTTAGTGTGAGCGTACGTGTTAGGATTAGGGGACGGGTGAGGGGAAGGTTTCGGGGAAGGGTTAGGGTTAGGGTTCGGGCTAGGGTTAGGGTTAGGGGACGGGGACGGGGACGGTTTAGGGTCCAGGTGAGGGTCCGAGAACGGTTTAGGGGGATCGTATGTGTGAGGGCGCGGGTTAGTGTGAGCGTAAGGGTTAGGATTAGGGGACGGGTGAGGGGAAGGCTTCGGGGAAGGGTTAGGGTTAGGGTTCGGGCTAGGGTTAGGGTTAGGGGACGGGGACGGTTTAGGGTCCAGGTGAGGGTACGACAACGGTTTAGGGGGAGCGTACGTGTGAGGGCGCGGGTTAGTGTGAGCGTACGGGTTAGGATTAGGGTACGGGTGAGGGGAAGGCTTCGGGGCAGGGTTAGGGTTAGGGTTCGGGCTAGGCTTAGGGTTAGGGGACGGGGACGGTTTAGGGTCCAGGTGAGGGTACGACAACGGTTTATGGGGAGCGTACGTGTGAGGGCGCGGGTTAGTGTGAGCGTACGGGTTAGGATTAGGGGACGGGTGAGGGGAAGGCTTCGGGGAAGGGTTAGGGTTAGGGTTCGGGCTAGGGTTAGGGTTAGGGGACGGGGACGGTTTAGGGTCCAGGTGAGGGTATGACAACGGTTTAGGGGGAGCGTACGTGTGAGGGCGCGGGTTAGTTTGAGCGTACGGGTTAGGATTAGGGGACGGATGAGGGGAAGGCTTCGGGGAAGGGTTAGGGTTAGGGTTCGGGCTAGGGTTAGGGTTAGGGGACGGGGACGGTTTAGGGTCCAGGTGAGGGTCCGACAACGGTTTAGGGGGAGCGTACGTGTGAGGGCGCGGGTTAGTGTGAGCGTACGGGTTAGGATTATGGGACGGGTGAGGGGAAGGCTTCGGGGAAGGGTTAGGGTTAGGGTTCAGGCTAGGGTTAGGGTTAGGGGACGGGGACGGTTTAGGGTCCAGGTGAGGGTACGACAACGGTTTAGGGGGAGCGTACGTGTGAGGGCGCGGGTTAGTGTGAGCGTACGGGTTAGGATTAGGGGACGGGTGAGGGGAAGGCTTCGGGGAAGGGTTAGGGTTAGGGTTCGGGCTAGGGTTAGGGTTAGGGGACGGGGACGGTTTAGGGTCCAGGTGAGGGTCCGACAACGGTTTAGGGGGAGCGTACGTGTGAGGGCGCGGGTTAGTGTGAGCGTACGGGTTAGGATTAGGGGACGGGTGAGGGGAAGGCTTCGGGGAAGGGTTAGGGTTAGGGTTCGGGCTAGGGTTAGGGTTAGGGGACGGGGACGGTTTAGGGTCCAGGTGAGGGTACGACAACGGTTTAGGGGGAGCGTACGTGTGAGGGCGTGGGTTAGTGTGAGCATACGGGTTAGGATTAGGGGACGGGTGAGGGGAAGGCTTCGGGGCAGGGTTAGGGTTAGGGTTCGGCCTAGGGTTAGGTTTAGGGCACGGGGACGGTTTAGGGTCCAGGTGAGGGTACGACAACGGTTTAGGGGGAGCGTACGTGTGAGGGCGCGGGTTAGTGTGAGCGTACGGGTTAGGATTAGGGGACGGGTGAGGGGAAGGCTTCGGGGAAGGGTTAGTGTTAGGGTTCGGGCTAGGGTTAGGGTTAGGGGACGGGTACGGTTTAGGGTCCAGGTGAGGGTACGACAACGGTTTAGGGGGAGCGTACGTGTGAGGGCGCGGGTTAGTGTGAGCGTACGGGTTAGGATTAGGGGACGGGTGAGGGGAAGGCTTCGGGGAAGGGTTAGGGTTAGGGTTCGGGCTAGGGTTAGGGTTAGGGGACGGGGACGGTTTAGGGTCCAGGTGAGGGTCTGACAACGGTTTAGGGGGAGCGTACGTGTGAGGGCGCGGGTTAGTGGGAGCGTACGGTTTAGGATTACGGGACGGGTGAGGGGAAGGCTTCGGGGAAGTGTTAGGGTTAGGGTTGGGGCTAGGGTTAGGGTTAGGGGACGGGGACGGTTTAGGGTCCAGGTGAGGGTACGACAACGGTTTAGGGGGAGCGTACGTGTGAGGGCGCGGGTTAGTGTGAGCGTACGGGTTAGGATTAGGGGACGGGTGAGGGGAAGGCTTCGGGGAAGGGTTAGGGTTAGGGTTCGGGCTAGGGTTAGGGTTAGGGGACGGGGACGGTTTAGGGTCCAGGTGAGGGTCCGACAACGGTTTAGGGGGAGCGTACGTGTGAAGGCGCGGGTTAGTGGGAGCGTACGGGTTAGGATTACGGGACGGGTGAGGGGAAGGCTTCGGGGAAGTGTTAGGGTTAGTGGTGGGGCTAGGGTTAGGGTTAGGGGACGGGGACGGTTTAGGGTCCAGGTGAGGGTACGACAACGGTTTAGGGGGCGCGTACGTGTGCGGGCGCGGGTTAGTGGGAGCGTACGGGTTAGGATTAGGGGACGGGTGAGGGGAAGGCTTCGGGGAAGGGTTCGGGTTAGGGTTCAGGCTAGGATTAGGGTTAGGGGACGGGGACGGTTTAGGGTCCAGGTGAGGGTACGACAACGGTTTAGGGGGAGCGTACGTGTGAGGGCGCGGGTTAGTGTGAGCGTACGGGTTAGGATTAGGGGACGGGTGAGGGGAAGGCTTCGGGGAAGGGTTAGGGTTAGGGTTCGGGCTAGGGTTAGGGTTAGGGGACGGGGACGGTTTAGGGTCCAGGTGAGGGTACGACAACGGTTTAGGGGGAGCGTACGTGTGAGGGCGCGGGTTAGTGGGAGCGTACGGGTAAGGATTAGGGGACGTGTGAGGGGAAGGCTTCGGGGAAGGGTTAGGGTTAGGGTTTGGGGTAGGGTTAGGGTTAGGGGACGGGGACGGTTTAGGGTCCAGGTGAGGGTACGACAACGGTTTAGGGGGAGCGTACGTGTGAGGGCGCGGGTTAGTGTGAGCGTACGGGTTAGGATTAGGGGACGGGTGAGGGGAAGGCTTCGGGGAAGGGTTAGGGTTAGGGTTCGGGCTAGGGTTAGGGTTAGGGGACGGGGACGGTTTAGGGTCCAGGTGAGGGTCCGACAACGGTTTAGGGGGAGCGTAGGTGTGAAGGCGCGGGTTAGTGGGAGCGTACGGGTTAGGATTACGGGACGGGTGAGGGGAAGGCTTCGGGGAAGTGTTAGGGTTAGGGTTGGGGCTAGGGTTAGGGTTAGGGGACGGGGACGGTTTAGGGTCCAGGTGAGGGTACGACAACGGTTTAGGGGGCGCGTACGTGTGCGGGCGCGGGTTAGTGTGAGCGTACGGGTTAGGATTAGGGGACGGGTGAGGGGAAGGCTTCGGGGAAGGGTTCGGGTTAGGGTTCAGGCTAGGATTAGGGTTAGGGGACGGGGACGGTTTAGGGTCCAGGTGAGGGTACGACAACGGTTTAGGGGGAGCGTACGTGTGAGGGCGCGGGTTAGTGTGAGCGTACGGGTTAGGATTAGGGGACGGGTGAGGGGAAGGCTTCGGGGAAGGGTTAGGGTTAGGGTTCGGGCTAGGGTTAGGGTTAGGGGACGGGGACGGTTTAGGGTCCAGGTGAGGGTACGACAACGGTTTAGAGGGAGCGTACGTGTGAGGGCGCGGGTTAGTGGGAGCGTACGGGTTAGGATTAGGGGACGTGTGAGGGGAAGGCTTCGGGGAAGGGTTAGGGTTAGGGTTCAGGCTAGGGTTAGGGTTAGGGGACGGGGACGGTTTAGGGTCCAGGTGAGGGTCTGACAACGGTTTAGGGGGAGCGTACGTGTGAGGGCGCGGGTTAGTGGGAGCGTACGCGTTAGGATTAGGGTACGGGTGAGGGGAAGGCTTCGGGGCAGGGTTAGGGTTAGGGTTCGGGCTAGGCTTAGGGTTAGGGGACGGGGACGGTTTAGGGTCCAGGTGAGGGTCCGACAACGGTTTAGGGGGAGCGTACGTGTGAGGGCGCGGGTTAGTGTGATCGTACGGGTTAGGATTAGGGGACGGGTGAGGGGAAGGCTTCGGGGAAGGGTTAGGGTTAGGGTTCGGGCTAGGGTTAGGGTTAGGGGACGGGGACGGTTTAGGGTCCAGGTGAGGGTACGACAACGGTTTAGGGGGAGCGTACGTGTGAGGGCGCGGGTTAGTGTGAGCGTACGGGTTAGGATTAGGGGACGGGTGAGGGGAAGGCTTCGGGGAAGGGTTAGGGTTAGGGTTCGGGCTAGGGTTAGGGTTAGGGGACGGGGACGGTTTAGGGTCCAGGTGAGGGTCCGACAACGGTTTAGGGGGAGCGTACGTGTGAAGGCGCGGGTTAGTGGGAGCGTACGGGTTAGGATTACGGGACGGGTGAGGGGAAGGCTTCGGGGAAGTGTTAGGGTTAGGGTTGGGGCTAGGGTTAGGGTTAGGGGACGGGGACGGTTTAGGGTCCAGGTGAGGGTACGACAACGGTTTAGGGGGCGCGTACGTGTGCGGGCGCGGGTTAGTGGGAGCGTACGGGTTAGGATTAGGGGACGGGTGAGGGGAAGGCTTCGGGGAAGGGTTCGGGTTAGGGTTCAGGCTAGGATTAGGGTTAGGGGACGGGGACGGTTTAGGGTCCAGGTGAGGGTACGACAACGGTTTAGGGGGAGCGTACGTGTGAGGGCGCGGGTTAGTGTGAGCGTACGGGTTAGGATTAGGGGACGGGTGAGGGGAAGGCTTCGGGGAAGGGTTAGGGTTAGGGTTCGGGCTAGGGTTAGGGTTAGGGGACGGGGACGGTTTAGGGTCCAGGTGAGGGTACGACAACGGTTTAGGGGGAGCGTACGTGTGAGGGCGCGGGTTAGTGGGAGCGTACGGGTTAGGATTAGGGGACGTGTGAGGGGAAGGCTTCGGGGAAGGGTTAGGGTTAGGGTTTGGGCTAGGGTTAGGGTTAGGGGACGGGGACGGTTTAGGGTCCAGGTGAGGGTCTGACAACGGTTAAGGGGGAGCGTACGTGTGAGGGCGCGGGTTAGTGGGAGCGTACGCGTTAGGATTAGGGTACGGGTGAGGGGAAGGCTTCGGGGCAGGGTTAGGGTTAGGGTTCGGGCTAGGCTTAGGGTTAGGGGACGGGGACGGTTTAGGGTCCAGGTGAGGGTACGACAACGGTTTAGGGGGAGCGTACGTGTGAGGGCGCGGGTTAGTGTGAGCGTACGGGTTAGGATTAGGGGACGGGTGAGGGGAAGGCTTCGGGAAGGGTTAGGGTTAGGGTTCGGGCTAGGGTTAGGGTTAGGGGACGGGGACGGTTTAGGGTCCAGGTGAGGGTACGACAACGGTTTAGGGGGAGCGTACGTGTGAGGGCGCGGGTTAGTTTGAGCGTACGGGTTAGGATTAGGGGACGGGTGAGGGGAAGGCTTCGGGGAAGTGTTAGGGTTAGGGTTCGGGCTAGGGTTAGGGTTAGGGGACGGGGACGGTTTAGGGTCCAGGTGAGGGTCCGACAACGGTTTAGGGGGAGCGTACGTGTGAGGGCGCGGGTTAGTGTGAGCGTACGGGTTAGGATTAGGGGACGGGTGAGGGGAAGGCTTCGGGGAAGGGTTAGGGTTAGGGTTCAGGCTAGGCTTAGGGTTAGGGGACGGGGACGGTTTAGGGTCCAGGTGAGGGTACGACAACGGTTTAGGGGGAGCGTACGTGTGAGTGCGCGGGTTAGTGTGAGCGTACGGGTTAGGATTAGGGGACGGGTGAGGGGAAGGCTTCGGGGCAGGGTTAGGGTTAGGGTTCGGGCTAGGTTTAGGGTTAGGGGACGGGGACGGTTTAGGGTCCAGGTGAGGGTACGACAACGGTTTAGGGGGAGCGTACGTGTGAGGGCGCGGGTTAGTGTGAGCGTACGGGTTAGGATTAGGGGACGGGTGAGGGGAAGGCTTCGGGGAAGGGTTAGGGTTAGGGTTCGGGCTAGGGTTAGGGTTAGGGGACGGGGACGGTTTAGGGTCCAGGTGAGGGTACGACAACGGTTTAGGGGGAGCGTACGTGTGAGGGCGTGGGTTAGTGTGAGCGTAAGGGTTAGGATTAGGGGACGGGTGAGGGGAAGGCTTCGGGGAAGGGTTAGGGTTAGGGTTCGGGCTAGGGTTAGGGTTAGGGGACGGGGACGGTTTAGGGTCCAGGTGAGGGTCCGACAACGGTTTAGGGGGAGCGTACGTGTGAAGGCGCGGGTTAGTGGGAGCGTACGGGTTAGGATTATGGGACGGGTGAGGGGAAGGCTTCGGGGAAGTGTTAGGGTTAGGGTTGGGGCTAGGGTTAGGGTTAGGGGACGGGGACGGTTTAGGGTCCAGGTGAGGGTACGACAACGGTTTAGGGGGCGCGTACGTGTGCGGGCGCGGGTTAGTGGGAGCGAACGGGTTAGGATTAGGGGACGGGTGAGGGGAAGGCTTCGGGGAAGGGTTAGGGTTAGGGTTTAGGCTAGGGTTAGGGTTAGGGGACGGGGACGGTTTTGGGTCCAGGTGAGGGTACGACAACGGTTTAGGGGGAGCGTACGTGTGAGGGCGCGGGTTAGTGTGAGCGTACGGGTTAGGATTAGGGAACGGGTGAGGGGAAGGCTTCGGGGAAGGGTTAGGGTTAGGGTTCGGGCTAGGGTTAGGGTTAGGGGACGGGGACGGTTTAGGGTCCAGGTGAGGGTACGACAACGGTTTAGGTGGAGCGTACGTGTGAGGGCGCGGGTTAGTGTGAGCGTACGGGTTAGGATTAGGGGACGGGTGAGGGGAAGGCTTCGGGGAAGGGTTAGGGTTAGGGTTCGGGCTAGGGTTAGGGTTAGGGGACGGGGACGGTTTAGGGTCCAGGTGAGGGTCTGACAACGGTTTAGGGGGAGCGTACGTGTGAGGGCGCGGGTTAGTGGGAGCGTACGCGTTAGGATTAGGGTACGGGTGAGGGGAAGGCTTCGGGGCAGGGTTAGGGTTAGGGTTCGGGCTAGGCTTAGTGTTAGGGGACAGGGACGGTTTAGGGTCCAGGTGAGGGTACGACAACGGTTTAGGGGGAGCGTACGTGTGAGGGCGCGGGTTAGTGTGAGCGTACGGGTTAGGATTAGGGTACGGGTGAGGGGAAGGCTTCGGGAAGGTTTAGGGTTAGGGTTCGGGCTAGGGTTAGGGTTAGGGGACGGGGACGGTTTAGGGTCCAGGTGAGGTTACGACAACGGTTTAGGGGGAGCGTACGTTTGAGGGCGCGGGTTAGTTTGAGCGTACGGGTTAGGATTAGGGGACGGGTGAGGGGAAGGCTTCGGGGAAGGGTTAGGGTTAGGGTTCGGGCTAGGGTTAGGGTTAGGGGACGGGGACGGTTTAGGGTCCAGGTGAGGGTACGAAAACGGTTTAGGGGGAGCGTACGTGTGAGGGCGCGGGTTAGTGTGAGCGTACGGGTTAGGATTAGGGGACGGGTGAGGGGAAGGCTTCGGGGAAGGGTTAGGGTTAGGGTTCAGGCTAGGGTTAGGGTTAGGGGACGGGGACGGTTTAGGGTCCAGGTGAGGGTACGACAACGGTTTAGGGGGAGCGTACGTGTGAGGGCGCGGGTTAGTGTGAGCGTACGGGTTAGGATTAGGGGACGGGTGAGGGGAAGGCTTCGGGGAAGGGTTAGGGTTAGGGTTCGGGCTAGGTTTAGGGTTAGGGGACGGGGACGGTTTAGGGTCCAGGTGAGGGTACGACAACGGTTTACGGGGAGCGTACGTGTGAGGGCGCGGGTTAGTGTGAGCGTACGGGTTAGGATTAGGGGACGGGTGAGGGGAAGGCTTCGGGGAAGGGTTAGGGTTAGGGTTCGGGCTAGGGTTAGGGTTAGGGGACGGGGACGGTTTAGGGTCCAGGTGAGGGTCCGACAACGGTTTAGGGGGAGCGTACGTGTGAAGGCGCGGGTTAGTGGGAGCGTACGGGTTAGGATTATGGGACGGGTGAGGGGAAGGCTTCGGGGAAGTGTTAGGGTTAGGGTTGGGGCTAGGGTTAGGGTTAGGGGACGGGGACGGTTTAGGGTCCAGGTGAGGGTACGACAACGGTTTAGGGGGCGCGTACGTGTGCGGGCGCGGGTTAGTGGGAGCGTACGGGTTAGGATTAGGGGACGGGTGAGGGGAAGGCTTCGGGGAAGGGTTAAGGTTAGGGTTCAGGCTAGGGTTAGGCTTAGGGGACGGGGACGGTTTAGGGTCCAGGTGAGGGTACGACAACGGTTTAGGGGGAGCGTACGTGTGAGGGCGCGGGTTAGTGTGAGCGTATGGGTTAGGATTAGGGGACGGGTGAGATGAAGGCTTCGGGGAAGGGTTAGGGTTAGGGTTCGGGCTAGGGTTAGGGTTAGGGGACGGGGACGATTTAGGGTCCAGGTGAGGGTACGACAACGGTTTAGGGGGAGCGTACGTGTGAGGGCGCGGGTTAGTGTGAGCGTACGGGTTAGGATTAGGGGACGGGTGAGGGGAAGGCTTCGGGGAAGGGTTAGGGTTAGGGTTCGGCCTAGGGTTAGGGTTAGGGGACGGGGACGGTTTAGGGTCCAGGTGAGGGTCTGACAACGGTTTAGGGGGAGCGTACGTGTGAGGGCGCGGGTTAGTGGGAGCGTACGCGTTAGGATTAGGGTACGGGTGAGGGGAAGGCTTCGGGGCAGGGTTAGGGTTAGGGTTCGGGCTAGGCTTAGGGTTAGGGGACGGGGACGGTTTAGGGTCCAGGTGAGGGTACGACAACGGTTTAGGGGGAGCGTACGTGTGAGGGCGCGGGTTAGTGTGAGCGTTCGGGTTAGGATTAGGAGACGGGTGAGGGGAAGGCTTCGGGGAAGGGTTAGGGTTAGGGTTCGGGCTAGTGTTAGGGTTAGGGGACGGGGACGGTTTAGGGTCCAGGTGAGGGTACGACAACGGTTTAGGGGGAGCGTACGTGTGAGGGCGCGGGTTAGTGTGAGCGTACGGGTTAGGATTAGGGGACGGGTGAGGGGAAGGCTTCGGGGAAGGGTTAGGGTTAGGGTTTGGGCTATGGTTAGGGTTAGGGGACGGGGACGGTTTAGGGTCCAGGTGAGGGTACGACAACGGTTTAGGGGGAGCGTACGTGTGAGGGCGCGGGTTAGTGGGAGCGTACGGGTTAGGATTAGGGGACGGGTGAGGGGAAGGCTTCGGGGAAGGGTGAGGGTTAGGGTTCGGGCTAGGGTTAGGGTTAGGGGACGGGGACGGTTTAGGGTCCAGGTGAGGGTACGACAACGGTTTAGGGGGAGCGTACGTGTGAGGGCGCGGGGTAGTGGGAGCGTACGGTTTAGGATTAGGGGACGGGTGAGGGGAAGGCTTCGGGGAAGGGTTAGGGTTAGGGTTCGGGCTAGGGTTAGGGTTAGGGGACGGGGACGGTTTAGGGTCCAGGTGAGGGTCTGACAACGGTTTAGGGGGAGCGTACGTGTGAGGGCGCGGGTTAGTGGGAGCGTACGCGTTAGGATTAGGGTACGGGTGAGGGGAAGGCTTCGGGGCAGGGTTAGGGTTAGGGTTCGGGCTAGGCTTAGGGTTAGGGGACGGGGACGGTTTAGGGTCCAGGTGAGGGTACGACAACGGTTTAGGGGGAGCGTACGTGTGAGGGCACGGGTTAGTGTGAGCGTACGGGTTAGGATTAGGGGACGGGTGAGGGGAAGGCGTCGGGAAGGGTTAGGGTTAGGGTTCGGGCTAGGGTTAGGGTTAGGGGACGGGGACGGTTTAGGGTCCAGGTGAGGTTACGACAACGGTTTAGGGGGAGCGTACGTGTGAGGGCGCGGGTTAGTTTGAGCGTACGGGTTAGGATTAGGGGACGGGTGAGGGGAAGGCTTCGGGGAAGGGTTAGGGTTAGGGTTCGGGCTAGGGTTAGGGTTAGGGGACGGGGACGGTTTAGGGTCCAGGTGAGGGTCCGACAACGGTTTAGGGGGAGCGTACGTGTGAGGGCGCGGGTTAGTGTGAGCGTACGGGTTAGGATTAGGGGACGGGTGAGGGGAAGGCTTCGGGGAAGGGTTAGGGTTAGGGTTCAGGCTAGGGTTAGGGTTAGGGAACGGGGACGGTTTAGGGTCCAGGTGAGGGTACGACAACGGTTTAGGGGGAGCGTACGTGTGAGGGCGCGGGTTAGTGTGAGCGTACGGGTTAGGATTAGGGGACGGGTGAGGGGAAGGCTTCGGGGAAGGGTTAGGGTTAGGGTTCGGGCTAGGGTTAGGGTTAGGGGACGGGGACGGTTTAGGGTCCAGGTGAGGGTACGACAACGGTTTAGGGGGAGCGTACGTGTGAGGGCGCGGGTTAGTGTGAGCGTACGGGTTAGGATTAGGGGACGGGTGAGGGGAAGGCTTCGGGGAAGGGTTAGGGTTAGGGTTCGGCCTAGGGTTAGGGTTAGGGGACGGGGACGGTTTAGGGTCCAGGTGAGGGTCTGACAACGGTTTAGGGGGAGCGTACGTGTGAGGGTGCGGGTTAGTGGGAGCGTACGCGTTAGGATTAGGGTACGGGTGAGGGGAAGGCTTCGGGGCAGGGTTAGGGTTAGGGTTCGGGCTAGGCTTAGGGTTAGGGGACGGGGACGGTTTAGGGTCCAGGTGAGGGTACGACAACGGTTTAGGGGGAGCGTACGTGTGAGGGCGCGGGTTAGTGTGAGCGTACGGGTTAGGATTAGGGGACGGGTGAGGGGAAGGCTTCGGGGAAGTGTTAGGGTTCGGGCTAGGGTTAGGGTTAGGGGACGGGGACGGTTTAGGGTCCAGGTGAGGGTACGACAACGGTTTAGGGGGAGCGTACGTGTGATGGCGCGGGTTAGTGTGAGCGTACGGGTTAGGATTAGGGGACGGGTGAGGGGAAGGCTTCGGGGAAGGGTTAGGGTTAGGGTTCGGGCTAGGGTTAGGGTTAGGGGACGGGGACGGTTTAGGGTCCAGGTGAGGGTACGACAACGGTTTAGGGGGAGCGTACGTGTGAGGGCGCGGGTTAGTGTGAGCGTACGGGTTAGGATTAGGGGACGGGTGAGGGGAAGGCTTCGGGGAAGGGTTAGGGTTAGGGTTCGGGCTAGGGTTAGGGTTAGGGGACGGGGACGGTTTAGGGTCCAGGTGAGGGTACGACAACGGTTTAGGGGGAGCGTACGTGTGAGGGCGCAGGTTAGTGTGAGCGTACGGGTTAGGATTAGGGGACAGGTGAGGGGAAGGCTTCGGGGAAGGGTTAGGGTTAGGGTTCGGGCTAGGGTTAGGGTTAGGGGACGGGGACGGTTTAGGGTCCATGTGAGGGTCCGACAACGGTTTAGGGGGAGCGTACGTGTGAGGGCGCGGGTTAGTGTGAGCGTACGGGTTAGGATTAGGGGACGGGTGAGGGGAAGGCTTCGGGGAAGGGTTAGGGTTAGGGTTCGGGCTAGGGTTAGGGTTAGGGGACGGGGACGGTTTAGGGTCCAGGTGAGGGTCCGACAACGGTTTACGGGGAGCGTACGTGTGAGGGCGCGGGTTAGTGTGAGCGTACGGGTTAGGATTAGGGGACGGGTGAGGGGAAGGCTTCGGGGAAGGGTTAGGGTTAGGGTTCGGGCTAGGGTTAGGGTTAGGGGACGGGGACGGTTTAGGGTCCAGGTGAAGGTCTGACAACGGTTTAGGGGGAGCGTACGTGTGAGGGCGCGGGTTAGTGTGAGCGTACGGGTTAGGATTAGGGGACAGGTGAGGGGAAGGCTTCGGGGAAGGGTTAGGGTTAGGGTTCAGGCTAGGGTTAGGGTTAGGGGACGGGGACGGTTTAGGGTCCAGGTGAGGGTACGACAACGGTTTAGGGGGAGCGTACGTGTGAGGGCGCGGGTTAGTGTGAGCGTACGGGTTAGGATTAGGGGACGGGTGAGGGGAAGGCTTCGGGGAAGGGTTAGGGTTAGGGTTCGGGCTAGGGTTAGGGTTAGGGGACGGGGACGGTTTAGGGTCCAGGTGAGGGTACGACAACGGTTTAGGGGGAGCGTACGTGTGAGGGCGCGGGTTAGTGTGAGCGTACGGGTTAGGATTAGGGGACGGGTGAGGGGAAGGCTTCGGGGAAGGGTTAGGGTTAGGGTTCGGCCTAGGGTTAGGGTTAGGGGACGGGGACGGTTTAGGGTCCAGGTGAGGGTCTGACAACGGTTTAGGGGGAGCGTACGTGTGAGGGTGCGGGTTAGTGGGAGCGTACGCGTTAGGATTAGGGTACGGGTGAGGGGAAGGCTTCGGGGCAGGGTTAGGGTTAGGGTTCGGGCTAGGCTTAGGGTTAGGGGACGGGGACGGTTTAGGGTCCAGGTGAGGGTACGACAACGGTTTAGGGGGAGCGTACGTGTGAGGGCGCGGGTTAGTGTGAGCGTACGGGTTAGGATTAGGGGACGGGTGAGGGGAAGGCTTCGGGGAAGTGTTAGGGTTCGGGCTAGGGTTAGGGTTAGGGGACGGGGACGCTTTAGGGTCCAGGTGAGGGTACGACAACGGTTTAGGGGGAGCGTACGTGTGATGGCGCGGGTTAGTGTGAGCGTACGGGTTAGGATTAGGGGACGGGTGAGGGGAAGGCTTCGGGGAAGGGTTAGGGTTAGGGTTCGGGCTAGGGTTAGGGTTAGGGGACGGGGACGGTTTAGGGTCCAGGTGAGGGTACGACAACGGTTTAGGGGGAGCGTACGTGTGAGGGCGCGGGTTAGTGTGAGCGTACGGGTTAGGATTAGGGGACGGGTGAGGGGAAGGCTTCGGGGAAGGGTTAGGGTTAGGGTTCGGGCTAGGGTTAGGGTTAGGGGACGGGGACGGTTTAGGGTCCAGGTGAGGGTACGACAACGGTTTAGGGGGAGCGTACGTGTGAGGGCGCAGGTTAGTGTGAGCGTACGGGTTAGGATTAGGGGACAGGTGAGGGGAAGGCTTCGGGGAAGGGTTAGGGTTAGGGTTCGGGCTAGGGTTAGGGTTAGGGGACGGGGACGGTTTAGGGTCCATGTGAGGGTCCGACAACGGTTTAGGGGGAGCGTACGTGTGAGGGCGCGGGTTAGTGTGAGCGTACGGGTTAGGATTAGGGGACGGGTGAGGGGAAGGCTTCGGGGAAGGGTTAGGGTTAGGGTTCGGGCTAGGGTTAGGGTTAGGGGACGGGGACGGTTTAGGGTCCAGGTGAGGGTCCGACAACGGTTTACGGGGAGCGTACGTGTGAGGGCGCGGGTTAGTGTGAGCGTACGGGTTAGGATTAGGGGACGGGTGAGGGGAAGGCTTCGGGGAAGGGTTAGGGTTAGGGTTCGGGCTAGGGTTAGGGTTAGGGGACGGGGACGGTTTAGGGTCCAGGTGAAGGTCTGACAACGGTTTAGGGGGAGCGTACGTGTGAGGGCGCGGGTTAGTGTGAGCGTACGGGTTAGGATTAGGGGACAGGTGAGGGGAAGGCTTCGGGGAAGGGTTAGGGTTAGGGTTCAGGCTAGGGTTAGGGTTAGGGGACGGGGACGGTTTAGGGTCCAGGTGAGGGTACGACAACGGTTTAGGGGGAGCGTACGTGTGAGGGCGCGGGTTAGTGTGAGCGTACGGGTTAGGATTAGGGGACGGGTGAGGGGAAGGCTTCGGGGAAGGGTTAGGGTTAGGGTTCGGGCTAGGGTTAGGGTTAGGGGACGGGGACGGTTTAGGGTCCAGGTGAGGGTACGACAACGGTTTAGGGGGAGCGTACGTGTGAGGGCGCGGGTTAGTGTGAGCGTACGGGTTAGGATTAGGGGACGGGTGAGGGGAAGGCTTCGGGGAAGTGTTAGGGTTCGGGCTAGGGTTAGGGTTAGGGGACGGGGACGGTTTAGGGTCCAGGTGAGGGTACGACAACGGTTTAGGGGGAGCGTACGTGTGAGGGCGCGGGTTAGTGTGAGCGTACGGGTTAGGATTAGGGGACGGGTGAGGGGAAGGCTTCGGGGAAGGGTTAGGGTTAGGGTTCGGGCTAGGGTTAGGGTTAGGGGACGGGGACGGTTTAGGGTCCAGGTGAGGGTACGACAACGGTTTAGGGGGAGCGTAAGTGTGAGGGCGCGGGTTAGTGTGAGCGTACGGGTTAGGATTAGGGGACGGGTGAGGGGAAGGCTTCGGGGAAGGGTTAGGGTTAGGGTTCGGGCTAGGGTTAGGGTTAGGGGACGGGGACGGTTTAGGGTCCAGGTGAGGGTACGACAACGGTTTAGGGGGAGCGTACGTGTGAGGGCGCGGGTTAGTGTGAGCGTACGGGTTAGGATTAGGGGACAGGTGAGGGGAAGGCTTCGGGGAAGGGTTAGGGTTAGGGTTCGGGCTAGGGTTAGGGTTAGGGGACGGGGACGGTTTAGGGTCCAGGTGAGGGTACGACAACGGTTTAGGGGGAGCGTACGTGTGAGGGCGCGGGTTAGTGGGAGCGTACGGGTTAGGATTAGGGGACGGGTGAGGGGAAGGCTTCGGGGAAGGGTTAGGGTTAGGGTTCGGGCTAGGGTTAGGGTTAGGGGACGGGGACGGTTTAGGGTCCAGGTGAGGGTCCGACAACGGTTTAGGGGGAGCGTACGTGTGAGGGCGCGGGTTAGTGTGAGCGTACGGGTTAGGATTAGGGGACGGGTGAGGGGAAGGCTTCAGGGAAGGGTTAGGGTTAGGGTTCGGGCTAGGGTTAGGGTTAGGGGACGGGGACGGTTTAGGGTCCAGGTGAGGGTACGACAACGGTTTAGGGGGAGCGTACGTGTGAGGGCGCGGGTTAATGTGAGCGTACGGGTTAGGATTAGGGGACGGGTGAGGGGAAGAATTCGGGGAAGGGTTAGGGTTAGGGTTCGGGCTAGGGTTAGGGTTAGGGGACGGGGACGGTTTAGGGTCCAGGTGAGGGTACGACAACGGTTTAGGGGGAGCGTACGTGTGAGGGTGCGGGTTAGTGTGAGCGTACGGGTTAGGATTAGGGGACGGGTGAGGGGAAGGCTTCGGGGAAGGGTTAGGGTTAGGGTTCGGGCTAGGGTTAGGGTTAGGGGACGGGGACGGTTTAGGGTCCAGGTGAGGGTACGACAACGGTTTAGGGGGAGCGTACGTGTGAGGGCGCGGGTTAGTGTGAGCGTACGGGTTAGGATTAGGGGACGGGTGAGGGGAAGGCTTCGGGGAAGGGTTAGGGTTAGGGTTCGGGCTAGGGTTAGGGTTAGGGGACGGGGACGGTTTAGGGTCCAGGTGAGGGTACGACAACGGTTTAGGGGGAGCGTACGTGAGAGGGCGCGGGTTAGTGTTAGGGTACGGGTTAGGATTAGGGGACGGGTGAGGGGAAGGCTTCGGGGAAGGGTTAGGGTTAGGGTTCGGGCTAGGGTTAGGGTTAGGGGACGGGGACGGTTTAGGGTCCAGGTGAGGGTACGACAACGGTTTAGGGGGAGCGTACGTGTGAGGGCGCGGGTTAGTGTGAGCGTACGGGTTAGGATTAGGGGACGGGTGAGGGGAAGGCTTCGGGGAAGGGTTAGGGTTAGGGTTCAGGGTAGGGTTAGGGTTAGGGGACGGGGACGGTTTAGGGTCCAGGTGAGGGTACGACAACGGTTTAGGGGGAGTGTACGTGTGAGTGCGCGGGTTAGTGTGAGCGTACGGGTTAGGATTAGGGGACGGGTGAGGGGAAGGCTTCGGGGAAGGGTTAGGGTTAGGGTTCGGGCTAGGGTTAGTGTTAGGGGACGGGGACGGTTTAGGGTCCAGGTGAGGGTACGACAACGGTTTAGGGGGAGCGTACGTGTGAGGGCGCGGGTTAGTGTGAGCGTACGGGTTAGGATTAGGGGACGGGTCAGGGGAAGGCTTCGGGGAAGTGTTAGGGTTCGGGCTAGGGTTAGGGTTAGGGGACGGGGATGGTTTAGGGTCCAGGTGAGGGTACGACAACGGTTTAGGGGGAGCGTACGTGTGAGGCCGCGGGTTAGTGTGAGCGTACAGGTTAGGATTAGGGGACGGGTGAGGGGAAGGCTTCGGGGAAGGGTTAGGGTTAGGGTTCGGGCTAGGGTTAGGGTTAGGGGACGGGGACGGTTTAGGGTCCAGGTGAGGGTACGACAACGGTTTAGGGGGAGCGTACGTGTGAGGGCGCGGGTTAGTGTGAGCGTACGGGTTAGGATTAGGGGACGGGTGAGGGGAAGGCTTCGGGGAAGGGTTAGGGTTAGGGTTCGGGCTAGGATTAGGGTTAGGGGACGGGGACAGTTTAGGGTCCGGGTGTGGGTCCGACAACGGTTTAGGGTGAGCGTACATGTGAGGGCGCGGGTTAGTGTGAGCGTACGGGTTAGGATTTGGGGACGGGTGAGGGGAAGGCTTCGGGGAAGGGTTAGGGTTCGGGCTAGGGTTAGGGTTAGGGGACGGGGACGGTTTAGGGTCCAGGTGAGGGTACGACAACGGTTTAGGGGGAGCGTACGTGTGAGGGCGCGGGTTAGTGTGAGCGTACGGGTTAGGATTAGGGGACGGGTGAGGGGAAGGCTTCGGGGAAGGGTTAGGGTTAGGGTTCGGGCTAGGGTTAGGGTTAGGGGACGGGGACGGTTTAGGGTCCAGGTGAGGGTACGACAACGGTTTAGGGGGAGCGTAAAAGTGAGGGCGCGGGTTAGTGTGAGCGTACGGGTTAGGATTAGGGGACGGGTGAGGGGAAGGCTTCGGGGAAGGGTTAGGGTTAGGGTTCGGGCTAGGGTTAGGGTTAGGGGACGGGGACGGTTTAGGGTCCAGGTGAGGGTCCGACAACGGTTTAGGGGGAGCGTACATGTGAGGGCGTGGGTTAGTGTGAGCGTACGGGTTAGGATTAGGGAACGGGTGAGGGGAAGGCTTCAGGGAAGTGTTAGGGTTCGGGCTAGGGTTAGGGTTAGGGGACGGGGACGGTTTAGGGTCCAGGTGAGGGTCCGACAACGGTTTAGGGGGAGCGTACATGTGAGGGCGCGGGTTAGTGTGAGCGTACGGGTTAGGATTAGGGGACGGGGGAGGGGAAGGCTTCGGGGAAGGGTTAGGGTTAGGGTTCGGGCTAGGCTTAGGGTTAGGGGACGGGGACGGTTTAGGGTCCAGGTGAGGGTACGACAACGGTTTAGGGGGAGCGTACGTGTGAGGGCGCGGGTTAGTGTGAGCGTACGGGTTAGGATTAGGGGACGGGTGAGGGGAAGGCTTCGGGGAAGGGTTAGGGTTAGGGTTCGGGCTAGGGTTAGGGTTAGGGGACGGGGACGGTTTAGGGTCCAGGTGAGGGTACGACAACGGTTTAGGGGGAGCGTAAAAGTGAGGGCGCGGGTTAGTGTGAGCGTACGGGTTAGGATTAGGGGACGGGTGAGGGGAAGGCTTCGGGGAAGGGTTAGGGTTAGGGTTCGGGCTAGGGTTAGGGTTAGGGGACGGGGACGGTTTAGGGTCCAGGTGAGGGTCCGACAACGGTTTAGGGGGAGCGTACATGTGAGGGCGTGGGTTAGTGTGAGCGTACGGGTTAGGATTAGGGAACGGGTGAGGGGAAGGCTTCGGGGAAGGGTTAGGGTTCGGGCTAGGGTTAGGGTTAGGGGACGGGGACGGTTTAGGGTCCAGGTGAGGGTACGACAACGGTTTAGGGGGAGCGTACGTGTGAGGGCGCGGGTTAGTGTGAGCGTACGGGTTAGGATTAGGGGACGGGGGAGGGGAAGGCTTCGGGGAAGGGTTAGGGTTAGGGTTCGGGCTAGGGTTAGGGTTAGGGGATGGGGACCGTTTAGGGTCCAGGTGAGGGTACGACAACGGTTTAGGGGGAGCGTACGTGTGAGGGCGCGGGTTAGTGTGAGCGTACGGGTTAGGATTAGGGGACGATGAGGGGAAGGCCTCGGGGAAGGGTTAGGGTTAGGGTTCGGGCTAGGGTTAGGGTTAGGGGACGGGGACGGTTTAGGGTCCAGGTGAGGGTCCGACAACGGTTTAGGGGGAGCGTACGTGTGAGGGCGCGGGTTAGTGTGAGCGTACGGGTTAGGATTAGGGGACGGGTGAGGGGAAGGCTTCGGGGAAGGGTTAGGGTTAGGGTTCGGGTTAGGGTTAGGGTTAGGGGACGGGGACGGTTTAGGGTCCAGGTGAGGGTACGACAACGGTTTAGGGGGAGCGTACGTGTGAGGGCGCGGGTTAGTGTGAGCGTACGGGTTAGGATTAGGGGACGGGTGAGGGGAAGGCTTCGGGGAAGGGTTAGGGTTAGGGTTCGGGCTAGGGTTAGGGTTAGGGGACGGGGACGGTTTAGGGTCCAGGTGAGGGTACGACAACGGTTTAGGGGGAGCGTACGTGTGAGGGCGCGGGTTAGTGTGAGCGTACGGGTTAGGATTAGGGGACGGGTGAGGGGAAGGCTTCGGGGAAGGGTTAGGGTTAGGGTTCGGGCTAGGGTTAGGGTTAGGGGATGGGGACGGTTTAGGGTCCAGGTGAGGGTACGACAACGGTTTAGGTGGAGCGTACGTTTGAGGGCGCGGGTTAGTGTGAGCGTACGGGTTAGGATTAGGGGACGGGTGAGGGGAAGGCTTCGGGGAAGGGTTAGGTTTAGGTTTCGGGCTAGGGTTAGGGTTAGGGGACGGGGACGGTTTAGGGTCCAGGTGAGGGTCCGACAACGGTTTAGGGGGAGCGTACGTGTGAGGGCGCGGGTTAGTGTGAGCGTACGGGTTAGGATTAGGGGACGGGTGAGGGGAAGGCTTCGGGGAAGGGTTAGGGTTAGGGTTCGGGCTAGGGTTAGGGTTAGGGGACGGGGACGGTTTAGGGTCCAGGTGAGGGTACGACAACGGTTTAGGGGGAGCGTACATGTGAGGGCGTGGGTTAGTGTGAGCGTACAGGTTAGGATTAGGGAACGGGTGAGGGGAAGGCTTCGGGGAAGGGTTAGGGTTCGGGCTAGGGTTAGGGTTAGGGGACGGGGACGGTTTAGGGTCCAGGTGAGGGTACGACAACGGTTTAGGGGGAGCGTACGTGTGAGGGCGCGGGTTAGTGTGAGCGTACGGGTTAGGATTAGGGGACGGGGGAGGGGAAGGCTTCGGGGAAGGGTTAGGGTTAGGGTTCGGGCTAGGGTTAGGGTTAGGGGATGGGGACGGTTTAGGGTCCAGGTGAGGGTACGACAACGGTTTAGGGGGAGCGTACGTGTGAGGGCGCGGGTTAGTGTGAGCGTACGGGTTAGGATTAGGGGACGATGAGGGGAAGGCCTCGGGGAAGGGTTAGGGTTAGGGTTCGGGCTAGGGTTAGGGTTAGGGGACGGGGACGGTTTAGGGTCCAGGTGAGGGTCCGACAACGGTTTAGGGGGAGCGTACGTGTGAGGGCGCGGGTTAGTGTGAGCGTACGGGTTAGGATTAGGGGACGGGTGAGGGGAAGGCTTCGGGGAAGGGTTAGGGTTAGGGTTCGGGTTAGGGTTAGGGTTAGGGGACGGGGACGGTTTAGGGTCCAGGTGAGGGTACGACAACGGTTTAGGGGGAGCGTACGTGTGAGGGCGCGGGTTAGTGTGAGCGTACGGGTTAGGATTAGGGGACGGGTGAGGGGAAGGCTTCGGGGAAGGGTTAGGGTTAGGGTTCGGGCTAGGGTTAGGGTTAGGGGACGGGGACGGTTTAGGGTCCAGGTGAGGGTACAACAACGGTTTAGGGGGAGCGTACGTGTGAGGGCGCGGGTTAGTGTGAGCGTACGGGTTAGGATTAGGGGACGGGTGAGGGGAAGGCTTCGGGGAAGGGTTAGGGTTAGGGTTCGGGCTAGGGTTAGGGTTAGGGGATGGGGACGGTTTAGGGTCCAGGTGAGGGTACGACAACGGTTTAGGTGGAGCGTACGTGTGAGGGCGCGGGTTAGTGTGAGCGTACGGGTTAGGAATAGGGGACGGGTGAGGGGAAGGCTTCGGGGAAGGGTTAGGTTTAGGTTTCGGGCTAGGGTTAGGGTTAGGGGACGGGGACGGTTTAGGGTCCAGGTGAGGGTCCGACAACGGTTTAGGGGGAGCGTACGTGTGAGGGCGCGGGTTAGTGTGAGAGTACGGGTTAGGATTAGGGGACGGGTGAGGGGAAGGCTCGGGGAAGGGTTAGGGTTAGGGTTCGGGCTAGGGTTAGGGTTAGGGGACGGGGACGGTTTAGGGTCCAGGTGAGGGTACGACAACGGTTTAGGGGGAGCGTACGTGTGAGGGCGCGGGTTAGTGTGAGCGTACGGGTTAGGATTAGGGGACGGGTGAGGGGAAGGCTTCGGGGAAGTGTTAGGGTTAGGGTTCGGGCTAGGGTTAGGGTTAGGGGACGGGGACGGTTTAGGGTCCAGGTGAGGGTCCGACAACGGTTTAGGGGGAGCGTACGTGAGAGGGCGCGGGTTAGTGTTAGGGTACGGGTTAGGATTAGGGGACGGGTGAGGGGAAGGCTTCGGGGAAGGGTTAGGGTTAGGGTTCGGGCTAGGGTTAGGGTTAGGGGACGGGGACGGTTTAGGGTCCAGGTGAGGGTCTGACAACGGTTTAGGAGGAGCGTACGTGTGAGGGCGCGGGTTAGTGTGAGCGTACGGGTTAGCATTAGGGGACGGGTGAGGGGAAGGCTTCGGGGAAGGGTTAGGGTTAGGGTTCGGGCTAGGGTTAGGGTTAGGTGACGGGGACGGTTTAGGGTCCAGGTGAGGGTACGACAACGGTTTAGGGGGAGCGTACGTGTGAGGGCGCGGGTTAGTGTGAGCGTACGGGTTAGGATTAGGGGACGGGTGAGGGGAAGGCTTCGGGGAAGGGTTAGGGTTAGGGTTCGGGCTAGGGTTAGGGTTAGGGGACGGGGACGGTTTAGGGTCCAGGTGAGGGTACGACAACGGTTTAGGGGGAGCGTACGTGTGAGGGCGCGGGTTAGTGTGAGCGTACGGTTTAGTATTAGGGGACGGGTGAGGGGAAGGCTTCGTGGAAGGGTTAGGGTTCGGGCTAGGGTTAGGGTTAGGGGACGGGGACGGTTTAGGGTCCAGGTGAGGGTACGACAACGGTTTAGGGGGAGCGTACGTGTGAGGGCGCGGGTTAGTGTGAGCGTACGGGTTAGGATTAGAGGACGGGTGAGGGGAAGGCTTCGGGGAAGGGTTAGGGTTAGGGTTAGGGGACGGGGACGGTTTAGGGTCCAGGTGAGGGTACGACAACGGTTTAGGGGGAGCGTACGTGTGAGGGCGCGGTTTAGTGTGAGCGTACGGTTTAGGATTAGGGGACGGGTGAGGGGAAGGCTTCGGGGAAGGGTTAGGGTTAGGGTTCGGGCTAGGGTTAGGGTTAGGGGACGGGGACGGTTTAGGGTCCAGGTGAGGGTACGACAACGGTTTAGGGGGAGCGTACGTGTGAGGGCGCGGGTGAGTGTGAGCGTACGGTTTAGGATTAGGGGACAGGTGAGGGGAAGGCTTCGGGGAAGGGTTAGGGTTAGGGTTCGGGCTAGGGTTAGGGTTAGGGGACGGGGACGGTTTAGGGTCCAGGTGAGGGTCCGACAACGGTTTAGGGGGAGCATACGTGTGAGGGCGCGGGTTAGTGTGAGCGTACGGGTTAGGATTAGGGGACGGGTGAGGGGAAGGCTTCGGGGAAGGGGTAGGGTTAGGGTTCGGGCTAGGGTTAGGGTTAGGGGACGGGGACGGTTTAGGGTCCAGGTGAGGGTCCGACAACGGTTTAGGGGGAGCGTACGTGTGAGGGCACGGGTTAGTGTGAGCGTACGGGTTAGGATTAGGGGACGGGTGAGGGGAAGGCTTCGGGGAAGGGTTAGGGTTAGGGTTCGGGCTAGGGTTAGGGTTAGGGGACGGGGACGGTTTAGGGTCCAGGTGAGGGTACGACAACGGTTTAGGGGGAGCGTACGTGTGAGGGCGCGGGTTAGTGTGAGCGTACGGGTTAGGATTAGGGGACGATGAGGGGAAGGCCTCGGGGAAGGGTTAGGGTTAGGGTTCGGGCTAGGGTTAGGGTTAGGGGACGGGGACGGTTTAGGGTCCAGGTGAGGGTCCGACAACGGTTTAGGGGGAGCGTACGTGTGAGGGCGCGGGTTAGTGTGAGCGTACGGGTTAGGATTAGGGGACGGGTGAGGGGAAGGCTTCGGGGAAGTGTTAGGGTTAGGGTTCGGGCTAGGGTTAGGGTTAGGGGACGGGGACGGTTTAGGGTCCAGGTGAGGGTCCGACAACGGTTTAGGGGGAGCGTACGTGAGAGGGCGCGGGTTAGTGTTAGGGTACGGGTTAGGATTAGGGGACGGGTGAGGGGAAGGCTTCGGGGAAGGGTTAGGGTTAGGGTTCGGGCTAGGGTTAGGGTTAGGGGACGGGGACGGTTTAGGGTCCAGGTGAGGGTCTGACAACGGTTTAGGGGGAGCGTACGTGTGAGGGCGCGGGTTAGTGTGAGCGTACGGGTTAGCATTAGGGGACGGGTGAGGGGAAGGCTTCGGGGAAGGGTTAGGGTTAGGGTTCGGGCTAGGGTTAGGGTTAGGTGACGGGGACGGTTTAGGGTCCAGGTGAGGGTACGACAACGGTTTAGGGGGAGCGTACGTGTGAGGGCGCGGGTTAGTGTGAGCGTACGGGTTAGGATTAGGGGACGGGTGAGGGGAAGGCTTCGGGGAAGGGTTAGGGTTAGGGTTCGGGCTAGGGTTAGGGTTAGGGGACGGGGACGGTTTAGGGTCCAGGTGAGGGTACGACAACGGTTTAGGGGGAGCGTACGTGTGAGGGCGCGGGTTAGTGTGAGCGTACGGTTTAGTATTAGGGGACGGGTGAGGGGAAGGCTTCGTGGAAGGGTTAGGGTTCGGGCTAGGGTTAGGGTTAGGGGACGGGGACGGTTTAGGGTCCAGGTGAGGGTACGACAACGGTTTAGGGGGAGCGTACGTGTGAGGGCGCGGGTTAGTGTGAGCGTACGGGTTAGGATTAGAGGACGGGTGAGGGGAAGGCTTCGGGGAAGGGTTAGGGTTAGGGTTAGGGGACGGGGACGGTTTAGGGTCCAGGTGAGGGTACGACAACGGTTTAGGGGGAGCGTACGTGTGAGGGCGCGGTTTAGTGTGAGCGTACGGTTTAGGATTAGGGGACGGGTGAGGGGAAGGCTTCGGGGAAGGGTTAGGGTTAGGGTTCGGGCTAGGGTTAGGGTTAGGGGACGGGGACGGTTTAGGGTCCAGGTGAGGGTACGACAACGGTTTAGGGGGAGCGTACGTGTGAGGGCGCGGGTGAGTGTGAGCGTACGGTTTAGGATTAGGGGACAGGTGAGGGGAAGGCTTCGGGGAAGGGTTAGGGTTAGGGTTCGGGCTAGGGTTAGGGTTAGGGGACGGGGACGGTTTAGGGTCCAGGTGAGGGTCCGACAACGGTTTAGGGGGAGCATACGTGTGAGGGCGCGGGTTAGTGTGAGCGTACGGGTTAGGATTAGGGGACGGGTGAGGGGAAGGCTTCGGGGAAGGGGTAGGGTTAGGGTTCGGGCTAGGGTTAGGGTTAGGGGACGGGGACGGTTTAGGGTCCAGGTGAGGGTCCGACAACGGTTTAGGGGGAGCGTACGTGTGAGGGCACGGGTTAGTGTGAGCGTACGGGTTAGGATTAGGGGACGGGTGAGGGGAAGGCTTCGGGGAAGGGTTAGGGTTAGGGTTCGGGCTAGGGTTAGGGTTAGGGGACGGGGACGGTTTAGGGTCCAGGTGAGGGTACGACAACGGTTTAGGGGGAGCGTACGTGTGAGGGCGCGGGTTAGTGTGAGCGTACGGGTTAGGATTAGGGGACGATGAGGGGAAGGCCTCGGGGAAGGGTTAGGGTTAGGGTTCGGGCTAGGGTTAGGGTTAGGGGACGGGGACGGTTTAGGGTCCAGGTGAGGGTCCGACAACGGTTTAGGGGGAGCGTACGTGTGAGGGCGCGGGTTAGTGTGAGCGTACGGGTTAGGATTAGGGGACGGGTGAGGGGAAGGCTTCGGGGAAGGGTTAGGGTTAGGGTTCGGGTTAGGGTTAGGGTTAGGGGACGGGGACGGTTTAGGGTCCAGGTGAGGGTACGACAACGGTTTAGGTGGAGCGTACGTGTGAGGGCGCGGGTTAGTGTGAGCGTACGGCTTAGGATTAGGGGACGGGTGAGGGGAAGGCTTCGGGGAAGGGTTAGGGTTAGGGTTCGGGCTAGGGTTAGGGTTAGGGGACGGGGACGGTTTAGGGTCCAGGTGAGGGTACGACAACGGTTTAGGGGGAGCGTACGTGTGAGGGCGCGGGTTAGTGGGAGCGTACGGGTTAGGATTAGGGGACGGGTGAGGGGAAGGCTTCGGGGAAGGGTTAGGTTTAGGGTTCGGGCTAGGGTTAGGGTTAGGGGACGGGGACGGTTTAGGGTCCAGGTGAGGGTCCGACAACGGTTTAGGGGGAGCGTACGTGTGAGGGCGCGGGTTAGTGTGAGCGTACGGGTTAGGATTAGGGGACGGGTGAGGGGAAGGCTTCGGGGAAGGGTTAGGGTTAGGGTTCGGGCTAGGGTTAGGGTTAGGGGACGGGGACGGTTTAGGGTCCAGGTGAGGGTACGACAACGGTTTAGGGGGAGCGTACTTGTGAGGGTGCGGGTTAGTGTGAGCGTACGGGTTAGGATTAGGGGACGGGTGAGGGGAAGGCTTCGGGGAAGGGTTAGGGTTAGGGTTCGGGCTAGGGTTAGGGTTAGGGGACGGGGACGGTTTAGGGTCCAGGTGAGGGTCCGACAACGGTTTAGGGGGAGCGTACGTGTGAGGGCGCGGGTTAGTGTGAGCGTACGGGTTAGGATTAGGGGACGGGTGAGGGGAAGGCTTCGGGGAAGGGTTAGGGTTAGGGTTCGGGCTAGGGTTAGGGTTAGGGGACGGGGACGGTTTAGGGTCCAGGTGAGGGTACGACAACGGTTTAGGGGGAGCGTACGTGTGAGGGCGCGGGTTAGTGTGAGCGTACGGGTTAGGATTAGGGGACGTGTGAGGGGAAGGCTTCGGGGAAGGGTTAGGGTTAGGGTTCGGGCTAGGGTTAGGGTTAGGGGACGGGGACGGTTTAGGGTCCAGGTGAGGGTACGACAACGGTTTAGGGGGAGCGTACGTGTGAGGGCGCGGGTTAGTGTGAGCGTACGGGTTAGGATTAGGGGACGGGTGAGGGGAAGGCTTCGGGGAAGGGTTAGGGTTAGGGTTCGGGCTAGGGTTAGGGTTAGGGGACGGGGACGGTTTAGGGTCCAGGTGAGGGTACGACAACGGTTTAGGGGGAGCGTACGTGTGAGGGCGCGGGTTAGTGTGAGCGTACGGGTTAGGATTAGGGGACGGGTGAGGGGAAGGCTTCGGGGAAGGGTTAGGGTTAGGGTTCGGGCTAGGGATAGGGTTAGGGGACGGGGACGGTTTAGGGTCCAGGTGAGGGTACGACAACGGTTTAGGGGGAGCGTACGTGAGAGGGCGCGGGTTAGTGTTAGGGTACGGGTTAGGATTAGGGGACGGGTGAGGGGAAGGCTTCGGGGAAGGGTTAGGGTTAGGGTTCGGGCTAGGATTAGGCTTAGGGGACGGGGACGGTTTAGGGTCCAGGTGAGGGTCCGACAATGGTTTAGGGGGAGCATACGTGTGAGGGCGCGGGTTAGTGTGAGCGTACGGGTTAGGATTAGGGGACGGGTGAGGGGAAGGCTTCGGGGAAGGGTTAGGGTTAGGGTTCGGGCTAGGGTTAGGGTTAGGGGACGGGGACGGTTTAGGGTCCAGGTGAGGGTCCGACAACGGTTTATGGGGAGCGTACGTGTGAGGGCACGGGTTAGTGTGAGCGTACGGGTTAGGATTAGGGGACGGGTGAGGGGAAAGCTTCGGGGAAGGTTTAGGGTTAGGGTTCGGGCTAGGGTTAGGGTTAGGGGAAGGGGACGGTTTAGGGTCCAGGTGAGGGCACGACAACGGTTTAGGCGGAGCGTACGTGTGAGGGCGCGGGTTAGTGTGAGCGTACGTGTTAGGATTAGGGGACGGGTGAGGGGAAAGCTTCGGGGAAGTGTTAGGGTTAGGGTTCGTGCTAGGGTTAGGTTTAGGGGACGGGGACGGTTTAGGGTCCAGGTGAGGGTACGACAACGGTTTAGGGGGAGCGTACGTGTGAGAACACGGGTTAGTGTGAGCGTACGGGTTAGGATTAGGGGACGGGTGAGGGGAAGGCTTCGGGGAAGTGTTAGGGTTAGGGTTCGGGCTAGGGTTAGGGTTAGGGGATGGGGACGGTTTAGGGTCCAGATGAGGGTACGACAACGGTTTAGGGGGAGCGTACGTGTGAGGGCGCGGGTTAGTGTGAGCGTACGGGTTAGGATTAGGGGACAGGTGAGGGGAAGGCTTCGGGGAAGGGTTAGGGTTAGGGTTCGGGCTAGGGTTAGGGTTAGGGGACGGGGACGGTTTAGGGTCCAGGTGAGGGTACGACAACGGTTTAGGGGGAGCGTACGTGTGAGGGCGCGGGTTAGTGTGAGCGTACGGGTTAGGATTAGGGGACGGGTGAGGGGAAGGCTTCGGGGAAGGGTTAGGGTTAGGGTTCGGGCTAGGGTTAGGGTTAGGGGACGGGGACGGTTTAGGGTCCAGGTGAGGGTACGACAACGGTTTAGGGGGAGCGTACGTGTGAGGGCGCGGGTTAGTGTGAGCGTACGGGTTAGGATTAGGGTACGGGTGAGGGGAAGGCTTCGGGGAAGGGTTAGGGTTAGGGTTCGGGCTAAGGTTAGGGTTAGGGGACGGGGACGGTTTAGGGTCCAGGTGAGGGTACGACAACGGTTTAGGGGGAACGTACGTGTGAGGGCGCGGGTAAGTGGGAGCGTACGGGTTAGGATTAGGGGACGGGTGAGGGGAAGGCTTCGGGGAAGTGTTAGGGTTAGGGTTCGGGCTAGGGTTAGGGTTAGGGGACGGGGACGGTTTAGGGTCCAGGTGAGGGTACGACAACGGTTTAGGGGGAGCGTATGTGTGAGGGCGCGGGTTAGTGTGAGCGTACGGGTTAGGATTAGGGGACGGGTGAGGGGAAGGCTTCGGGGAAGTGTTAGGGTTAGGGTTCGGGCTAGGGTTAGGGTTAGGGGACGGGGACGGTTTAGGGTCCAGGTGAGGGTACGACAACGGTTTAGGGGGAGCGTACGTGTGAGGGCGCGGGTTAGTGTGAGCGTACGGGTTAGGATTAGGGGACGGGTGAGGGGAAGGCTTCGGGGAAGGGTTAGGTTTAGGGTTCGGGCTAGGGTTAGGGTTAGGGGACGGGGACGGTTTAGGGTCCAGGTGAGGGTCCGACAACGGTTTAGGGGGAGCGTACGTGTGAGGGCGCGGGTTATTGTGAGCGTACGGGTTAGGATTAGGGGACGGGTGAGGGGAAGGCTTCGGGGAAGGGTTAGGGTTAGGGTTCGGGCTAGGGTTAGGGTTAGGGGACGGGGACGGTTTAGGGTCCAGGTGAGGGTACGACAACGGTTTAGGGGGAGCGTACTTGTGAGGGCGCGGGTTAGTGTGAGCGTACGGGTTAGGATTAGGGGACGGGTGAGGGGAAGGCTTCGGGGAAGGGTTAGGGTTAGGGTTCGGGCTAGGGTTAGGGTTAGGGGACGGGGACGGTTTAGGGTCCAGGTGAGGGTCCGACAACGGTTTAGGGGGAGCGTACGTGTGAGGGCGCGGGTTAGTGTGAGCGTACGGGTTAGGATTAGGGGACGGGTGAGGGGAAGGCTTCTGGGAAGCGTTAGGGTTAGGGTTCGGGCTAGGGTTAGGGTTAGGGGACGGGGACGGTTTAGGGTCCAGGTGAGGGTACGACAACGGTTTAGGGGGAGCGTACGTGTGAGGGCGCGGGTTAGTGTGAGCGTACGGGTTAGGATTAGGGGACGGGTGAGGGGAAGGCTTCGGGGAAGGGTTAGGGTTAGGGTTCGGGCTAGGGTTAGGGTTAGGGGACGGGGACGGTTTAGGGTCCAGGTGAGGGTACGACAACGGTTTAGGGGGAGCGTACGTGTGAGGGCGCGGGTTAGTGTGAGCGTACGGGTTAGGATTAGGGGACGGGTGAGGGGAAGGCTTCGGGGAAGGGTTAGGGTTAGGGTTCGGGCTAGGGTTAGGGTTAGGGGACGGGGACGGTTTAGGGTCCAGGTGAGGGTACGACAACGGTTTAGGGGGAGCGTACGTGTGAGGGCGCGGGTTAGTGTGAGCGTACGGGTTAGGATTAGGGGACGGGTGAGGGGAAGGCTTCGGGGAAGGGTTAGGGTTAGGGTTCGGGCTAGGGATAGGGTTAGGGGACGGGGACGGTTTAGGGTCCAGGTGAGGGTACGACAACGGTTTAGGGGGAGCGTACGTGAGAGGGCGCGGGTTAGTGTTAGGGTACGGGTTAGGATTAGGGGACGGGTGAGGGGAAGGCTTCGGGGAAGGGTTAGGGTTAGGGTTCGGGCTAGGATTAGGCTTAGGGGACGGGGACGGTTTAGGGTCCAGGTGAGGGTCCGACAACGGTTTAGGGGGAGCATACGTGTGAGGGCGCGGGTTAGTGTGAGCGTACGGGTTAGGATTAGGGGACGGGTGAGGGGAAGGCTTCGGGGAAGGGTTAGGGTTAGGGTTCGGGCTAGGGTTAGGGTTAGGGGACGGGGACGGTTTAGGGTCCAGGTGAGGGTCCGACAACGGTTTAGGGGGAGCGTACGTGTGAGGGCACGGGTTAGTGTGAGCGTACGGGTTAGGATTAGGGGACGGGTTAGGGGAAAGCTTCGGGGAAGGTTTAGGGTTAGGGTTCGGGCTAGGGTTAGGGTTAGGGGAAGGGGACGGTTTAGGGTCCAGGTGAGGGCACGACAACGGTTTAGGCGGAGCGTACGTGTGAGGGCGCGGGTTAGTGTGAGCGTACGTGTTAGGATTAGGGGACGGGTGAGGGGAAAGCTTCGGGGAAGTGTTAGGGTTAGGGTTCGTGCTAGGGTTAGGTTTAGGGGACGGGGACGGTTTAGGGTCCAGGTGAGGGTACGACAACGGTTTAGGGGGAGCGTACGTGTGAGAACACGGGTTAGTGTGAGCGTACGGGTTAGGATTAGGGGACGGGTGAGGGGAAGGCTTCGGGGAAGTGTTAGGGTTAGGGTTCGGGCTAGGGTTAGGGTTAGGGGATGGGGACGGTTTAGGGTCCAGATGAGGGTACGACAACGGTTTAGGGGGAGCGTACGTGTGAGGGCGCGGGTTAGTGTGAGCGTACGGGTTAGGATTAGGGGACAGGTGAGGGGAAGGCTTCGGGGAAGGGTTAGGGTTAGGGTTCGGGCTAGGGTTAGGGTTAGGGGACGGGGACGGTTTAGGGTCCAGGTGAGGGTACGACAACGGTTTAGGGGGAGCGTACGTGTGAGGGCGCGGGTTAGTGTGAGCGTACGGGTTAGGATTAGGGGACGGGTGAGGGGAAGGCTTCGGGGAAGGGTTAGGGTTAGGGTTCGGGCTAGGGTTAGGGTTAGGGGACGGGGACGGTTTAGGGTCCAGGTGAGGGTACGACAACGGTTTAGGGGGAGCGTACGTGTGAGGGCGCGGGTTAGTGTGAGCGTACGGGTTAGGATTAGGGTACGGGTGAGGGGAAGGCTTCGGGGAAGGGTTAGGGTTAGGGTTCGGGCTAAGGTTAGGGTTAGGGGACGGGGACGGTTTAGGGTCCAGGTGAGGGTACGACAACGGTTTAGGGGGAACGTACGTGTGAGGGCGCGGGTAAGTGGGAGCGTACGGGTTAGGATTAGGGGACGGGTGAGGGGAAGGCTTCGGGGAAGTGTTAGGGTTAGGGTTCGGGCTAGGGTTAGGGTTAGGGGACGGGGACGGTTTAGGGTCCAGGTGAGGGTACGACAACGGTTTAGGGGGAGCGTACGTGTGAGGGCGCGGGTTAGTGTGAGCGTACGGGTTAGGATTAGGGGACGGGTGAGGGGAAGGCTTCGGGGAAGGGTTAGGTTTAGGGTTCGGGCTAGGGTTAGGGTTAGGGGACGGGGACGGTTTAGGGTCCAGGTGAGGGTCCGACAACGGTTTAGGGGGAGCGTACGTGTGAGGGCGCGGGTTAGTGTGAGCGTACGGGTTAGGATTAGGGGACGGGTGAGGGGAAGGCTTCGGGGAAGGGTTAGGGTTAGGGTTCGGGCTAGGGTTAGGGTTAGGGGACGGGGACGGTTTAGGGTCCAGGTGAGGGTACGACAACGGTTTAGGGGGAGCGTACTTGTGAGGGCGCGGGTTAGTGTGAGCGTACGGGTTAGGATTAGGGGACGGGTGAGGGGAAGGCTTCGGGGAAGGGTTAGGGTTAGGGTTCGGGCTAGGGTTAGGGTTAGGGGACGGGGACGGTTTAGGGTCCAGGTGAGGGTCCGACAACGGTTTAGGGGGAGCGTACGTGTGAGGGCGCGGGTTAGTGTGAGCGTACGGGTTAGGATTAGGGGACGGGTGAGGGGAAGGCTTCGGGGAAGGGTTAGGGTTAGGGTTCGGGCTAGGGTTAGGGTTAGGGGACGGGGACGGTTTAGGGTCCAGGTGAGGGTACGACAACGGTTTAGGGGGAGCGTACGTGTGAGGGCGCGGGTTAGTGTGAGCGTACGGGTTAGGATTAGGGGACGGGTGAGGGGAAGGCTTCGGGGAAGGGTTAGGGTTAGGGTTCGGGCTAGGGTTAGGGTTAGGGGACGGGGACGGTTTAGGGTCCAGGTGAGGGTACGACAACGGTTTAGGGGGAGCGTACGTGTGAGGGCGCGGGTTAGTGTGAGCGTACGGGTTAGGATTAGGGGACGGGTGAGGGGAAGGCTTCGGGGAAGGGTTAGGGTTAGGGTTCGGGCTAGGGTTAGGGTTAGGGGACGGGGACGGTTTAGGGTCCAGGTGAGGGTACGACAACGGTTTAGGGGGAGCGTACGTGTGAGGGCGCGGGTTAGTGTGAGCGTACGGGATAGGATTAGGGGACGGGTGAGGGGAAGGCTTCGGGGAAGGGTTAGGGTTAGGGTTCGGGCTAGGGATAGGGTTAGGGGACGGGGACGGTTTAGGGTCCAGGTGAGGGTACGACAACGGTTTAGGGGGAGCGTACGTGAGAGGGCGCGGGTTAGTGTTAGGGTACGGGTTAGGATTAGGGGACGGGTGAGGGGAAGGCTTCGGGGAAGGGTTAGGGTTAGGGTTCGGGCTAGGATTAGGCTAAGGGGACGGGGACGGTTTAGGGTCCAGGTGAGGGTCCGACAACGGTTTAGGGGGAGCATACGTGTGAGGGCGCGGGTTAGTGTGAGCGTACGGGTTAGGATTAGGGGACGGGTGAGGGGAAGGCTTCGGGGAAGGGTTAGGGTTAGGGTTCGGGCTAGGGTTAGGGTTAGGGGACGGGGACGGTTTAGGGTCCAGGTGAGGGTCCGACAACGGTTTAGGGGGAGCGTACGTGTGAGGGCACGGGTTAGTGTGAGCGTACGGGTTAGGATTAGGGGACGGGTGAGGGGAAAGCTTCGGGGAAGGTTTAGGGTTAGGGTTCGGGCTAGGGTTAGGGTTAGGGGAAGGGGACGGTTTAGGGTCCAGGTGAGGGCACGACAACGGTTTAGGCGGAGCGTACGTGTGAGGGTGCGGGTTAGTGTGAGCGTACGTGTTAGGATTAGGGGACGGGTGAGGGGAAAGCTTCGGGGAAGTGTTAGGGTTAGGGTTCGTGCTAGGGTTAGGTTTAGGGGACGGGGACGGTTTAGGGTCCAGGTGAGGGTACGACAACGGTTTAGGGGGAGCGTACGTGTGAGAACACGGGTTAGTGTGAGCGTACGGGTTAGGATTAGGGGACGGGTGAGGGGAAGGCTTCGGGGAAGTGTTAGGGTTAGGTTTCGGGCTAGGGTTAGGGTTAGGGGATGGGGACGGTTTAGGGTCCAGATGAGGGTACGACAACGGTTTAGGGGGAGCGTACGTGTGAGGGCGCGGGTTAGTGTGAGCGTACGGGTTAGGATTAGGGGACAGGTGAGGGGAAGGCTTCGGGGAAGGGTTAGGGTTAGGGTTCGGGCTAGGGTTAGGGTTAGGGGACGGGGACGGTTTAGGGTCCAGGTGAGGGTACGACAACGGTTTAGGGGGAGCGTACGTGTGAGGGCGCGGGTTAGTGTGAGCGTACGGGTTAGGATTAGGGGACGGGTGAGGGGAAGGCTTCGGGGAAGGGTTAGGGTTAGGGTTCGGGCTAGGGTTAGGGTTAGGGGACGGGGACGGTTTAGGGTCCAGGTGAGGGTACGACAACGGTTTAGGGGGAGCGTACGTGTGAGGGCGCGGGTTAGTGTGAGCGTACGGGTTAGGATTAGGGTACGGGTGAGGGGAAGGCTTCGGGGAAGGGTTAGGGTTAGGGTTCGGGCTAAGGTTAGGGTTAGGGGACGGGGACGGTTTAGGGTCCAGGTGAGGGTACGACAACGGTTTAGGGGGAACGTACGTGTGAGGGCGCGGGTAAGTGGGAGCGTACGGGTTAGGATTAGGGGACGGGTGAGGGGAAGGCTTCGGGGAAGTGTTAGGGTTAGGGTTCGGGCTAGGGTTAGGGTTAGGGGACGGGGACGGTTTAGGGTCCAGGTGAGGGTACGACAACGGTTTAGGGGGAGCGTATGTGTGAGGGCGCGGGTTAGTGTGAGCGTACGGGTTAGGATTAGGGGACGGGTGAGGGGAAGGCTTCGGGGAAGGGTTAGGGTTAGGGTTCGGGCTAGGGTTAGGGTTAGGGGACGGGGACGGTTTAGGGTCCAGGTGAGGGTCCGACAACGGATTAGGGGGAGCGTACGTGTGAGGGCACGGGTTAGTGAGAGCGTACGGTTTAGGATTAGGGGACGGGTGAGGGGAAAGCTTCGGGGAAGGTTTAGGGTTAGGGTTCGGGATAGGGTTAGGGTTAGGGGACGGGGACGGTTTAGGGTCCAGGTGAGGGCACGACAACGGTTTAGGCGGAGCGTACGTGTGAGGGCGCGGGTTAGTGTGAGCGTACGTGTTAGGATTAGGGGACGGGTGAGGGGAAAGCTTCGGGGAAGTGTTAGGGTTAGGGTTCGGGCTAGGGTTAGGGTTAGGGGACGGGGACGGTTTAGGGTCCAGGTGAGGGTACGACAACGGTTTAGGGGGAGCGTACGTGTGAGGGCGCGGGTTAGTGTGAGCGTACGGGTTAGGATTAGGGGACGGGTGAGGGGAAGGCTTCGGGGAAGGGTTAGGGTTAGGGTTCGGGCTAGGGTTAGGGTTAGGGGACGGGGACGGTTTAGGGTCCAGGTGAGGGTACGACAACGGTTTAGGGGGAGCGTACGTGTGAGGGCGCGGGTTAGTGTGAGCGTACGGGTTAGGATTAGGGGACGGGTGAGGGGAAGGCTTCGGGGCAGGGTTAGGGTTAGGGTTCGGGCTAGGGTTAGGGTTAGGGGACGGGGACGGTTTAGGGTCCAGGTGAGGGTCCGACAACGGTTTAGGGGGAGCGTACATGTGAGGGCGCGGGTTAGTGTGAGCGTACGGGTTAGGATTAGGGGACGGGTGAGGGGAAGACTTCGGGGAAGGGTTAGGGTTCGGGCTAGGGTTAGGGTTTGGGGACGGGGACGGTTTAGGGTCCAGGTGAGGGTCCGACAACGGTTTAGGGGGAGCGTACGTGTGAGGGCGCGGGTTAGTGTGAGCGTACGGGTTAGGATTAGGGGACGGGTGAGGGGAAGGCTTCGGGGAAGGGTTAGGGTTAGGGTTCGGGTTAGGGTTAGGGTTAGGGGACGGGGACGGTTTAGGGTCCAGGTGAGGGTACGACAACGGTTTAGGGGGAGCGTACGTGTGAGGGCGCGGGTTAGTGTGAGCGTACGGGTTAGGATTAGGGGACGGGTGAGGGGAAGGCTTCGGGGAAGGGTTAGGGTTAGGGTTCGGGCTAGGGTTAGGGTTAGGGGACGGGGACGGTTTAGGGTCCAGGTGAGGGTACGACAACGGTTTAGGGGGAGCGTACGTGTGAGGGCGCGGGTTAGTGTGAGCGTACGGGTTAGGATTAGGGGACGGGTGAGGGGAAGGCTTCGGGAAAGGTTTAGGGTTAGGGTTCGGGATAGGGTTAGGGTTAGGGGACGGGGACGGTTTAGGGTCGAGGTGAGGGTACGACAACGGTTTAGGGGGAGCGAACGTGTGAGGGCGCGGGTTAGTGTGAGCGTACGGGTTAGGATTAGTGGACGGGTGAGGGGAAGGCTTCGGGGAAGGGTTAGGGTTAGGGTTCGGGCTAGGGTTAGGGTTAGGGGACGGGGACGGTTTAGGGTTCAGGTGAGGGTCCGACAACGGTTTAGGGGGAGCGTACGTGTGAGGGCATGGGTTAGTGTGAGCGTTCAGGTTAGGATTAGGGGACGGGTGAGGGGAAAGCTTCGGGGAAGGTTTAGGATTAGGGTTCGGGCTAGGGTTAGGGTTAGGGGAAGGGGACGGTTTAGTGTCCAGGTGAGGGCACGACAACGGTTTAGGCGGAGCGCACGTGTGAGGGCGCGGGTTAGTGTGAGCGTACGGGTAAGATTTGGGGACGGGTGAGGGGAAGGCTTCGGGGAAGGGTTAGGGTTAGGGTTCGGGCTAGGGTTAGGGTTAGGGGACGGGGATGGTTTAGGGTCCAGGTGAGGGTACGACAACGGTTTAGGCGGAGCGTACGTGTGAGGGCGCGGGTTAGTGGGAGCGTACGGGTTAGGATTAGGGGACGGGTGAGGGGAAGGCTTCGGGGAAGTGTTAGGGTTAGGGTTCGGGCTAGGGTTAGGGTTAGGGGACGGGGACAGTTTAGGGTCCAGGTGAGGGTACGACAACGGTTTAGGCCGAGCGTACGTGTGAGGGCGCGGGTTAGTGTGAGCGTACGGGTTAGGATTAGGGGACGGGTGAGGGGAAAGCTTCGGGGAAGGGTTAGGGTTAGGGTTCGGGCTAGGGTTAGGGTTAGGGGACGGGGACGGTTTAGGGTCCAGGTGAGGGTCCGACAACGGTTTAGGGGGAGCGTACATGTGAGGGCGCGGGTTAGTGTGAGCGTACGGGTTAGGATTAGGGGACGGGTGAGGGGAAGGCTTCGGGGAAGGGTTAGGGTTCGGGCTAGGGTTAGGGTTAGGGGACGGGGACGGTTTAGGGTCCAGGTGAGGGTACGACAACGGTTTAGGGGGAGCGTACGTGTGAGGGCGCGGGTTAGTGTGAGCGTACGGGTTAGGATTAGGGGACGGGTGAGGGGAAGGCTTCGGGGAAGGGTTAGGGTTAGGGTTCGGGCTAGGGTTAGCGTTAGGGGACGGGGACGGTTTAGGGTCCAGGTGAGGGTACGACAACGGTTTAGGGGGAGCGTACGTGTGAGGGCGCGGGTTAGTGTGAGCGTACGGGTTAGGATTAGGGGACGGGTGAGGGGAAGGCTTCGGGAAAGGGTTAGGGTTAGGGTTCGGGATAGGGTTAGGGTTAGGGGACGGGGACGGTTTAGGGTCGAGGTGAGGGTACGACAACGGTTTAGGGGGAGCGAACGTGTGAGGGCGCGGGTTAGTGTGAGCGTACGGGTTAGGATTAGTGGACGGGTGAGGGGAAGGCTTCGGGGAAGGGTTAGGGTTAGGGTTCGGGCTAGGGTTAGGGTTAGGGGACGGGGACGGTTTAGGGTTCAGGTGAGGGTCCGACAACGGTTTAGGGGGAGCGTACGTGTGAGGGCATGGGTTAATGTGAGCGTTCAGGTTAGGATTAGGGGACGGGTGAGGGGAAAGCTTCGGGGAAGGTTTAGGATTAGGGTTCGGGCTAGGGTTAGGGTTAGGGGAAGGGGACGGTTTAGTGTCCAGGTGAGGGCACGACAACGGTTTAGGCGGAGCGCACGTGTGAGGGCGCGGGTTAGTGTGAGCGTACGGGTTAGATTTGGGGACGGGTGAGGGGAAGGCTTCGGGGAAGGGTTAGGGTTAGGGTTCGGGCTAGGGTTAGGGTTAGGGGACGGGGACGGTTTAGGGTCCAGGTGAGGGTACGACAACGGTTTAGGCGGAGCGTACGTGTGAGGGCGCGGGTTAGTGGGAGCGTACGGGTTAGGATTAGGGGACGGGTGAGGGGAAGGCTTCGGGGAAGGGTTAGGGTTAGGGTTCGGGCTAGGGTTAGGGTTAGGGGACGGGGACGGTTTAGGGTCCAGGTGAGGGTACGACAACGGTTTAGGGGGAGCGTACGTGTGAGGGCGCGGGTTAGTGTGAGCGTACGGGTTAGGATTAGGGTACGGGTGAGGGGAAGGCTTCGGGGAAGGGTTAGGGTTAGGGTTCGGGCTAAGGTTAGGGTTAGGGGACGGGGACGGTTTAGGGTCCAGGTGAGGGTACGACAACGGTTTAGGGGGAACGTACGTGTGAGGGCGCGGGTAAGTGGGAGCGTACGGGTTAGGATTAGGGGACGGGTGAGGGGAAGGCTTCGGGGAAGTGTTAGGGTTAGGGTTCGGGCTAGGGTTAGGGTTAGGGGACGGGGACGGTTTAGGGTCCAGGTGAGGGTACGACAACGGTTTAGGGGGAGCGTATGTGTGAGGGCGCGGGTTAGTGTGAGCGTACGGGTTAGGATTAGGGTACGGGTGAGGGGAAGGCTTCGGGGAAGGGTTAGGGTTAGGGTTCGGGCTAGGGTTAGGGTTAGGGGACGGGGACGGTTTAGGGTCCAGGTGAGGGTCCGACAACGGATTAGGGGGAGCGTACGTGTGAGGGCACGGGTTAGTGTGAGCGTACGGTTTAGGATTAGGGGACGGGTGAGGGGAAAGCTTCGGGGAAGGTTTAGGGTTAGGGTTCGGGATAGGGTTAGGGTTAGGGGACGGGGACGGTTTAGGGTCCAGGTGAGGGCACGACAACGGTTTAGGCGGAGCGTACGTGTGAGGGCGCGGGTTAGTGTGAGCGTACGTGTTAGGATTAGGGGACGGGTGAGGGGAAAGCTTCGGGGAAGTGTTAGGGTTAGGGTTCGGGCTAGGGTTAGGGTTAGGGGACGGGGACGGTTTAGGGTCCAGGTGAGGGTACGACAACGGTTTAGGGGGAGCGTACGTGTGAGGGCGCGGGTTAGTGTGAGCGTACGGGTTAGGATTAGGGGACGGGTGAGGGGAAGGCTTCGGGGAAGGGTTAGGGTTAGGGTTCGGGCTAGGGTTAGGGTTAGGGGACGGGGACGGTTTAGGGTCCAGGTGAGGGTACGACAACGGTTTAGGGGGAGCGTACGTGTGAGGGCGCGGGTTAGTGTGAGCGTACGGGTTAGGATTAGGGGACGGGTGAGGGGAAGGCTTCGGGGCAGGGTTAGGGTTAGGGTTCGGGCTAGGGTTAGGGTTAGGGGACGGGGACGGTTTAGGGTCCAGGTGAGGGTCCGACAACGGTTTAGGGGGAGCGTACATGTGAGGGCGCGGGTTAGTGTGAGCGTACGGGTTAGGATTAGGGGACGGGTGAGGGGAAGACTTCGGGGAAGGGTTAGGGTTCGGGCTAGGGTTAGGGTTTGGGGACGGGGACGGTTTAGGGTCCAGGTGAGGGTACGACAACGGTTTAGGGGGAGCGTACGTGTGAGGGCGCGAGTTAGTGGGAGCGTAGGGGTTAGGATTAGGGGACGGGTGAGGGGAAGGCTTCGGGGAAGGGTTAGGGTTAGGGTTCGGGCTAGGGTTAGGGTTAGGGGACGGGGACGGTTTAGGGTCCAGGTGAGGGTACGACAACGGTTTAGGGGGAGCGTACGTGTGAGGGCGCGGGTTAGTGTGAGCGTACGGGTTAGGATTAGGGGACGATGAGGGGAAGGCCTCGGGGAAGGGTTAGGGTTAGGGTTCGGTCTAGGGTTAGGGTTAGGGGATGGGGACGGTTTAGGGTCCAGGTGAGGGTCCGACAACGGTTTAGGGGGAGCGTACGTGTGAGGGCGCGGGTTAGTGTGAGCGTACGGGTTAGGATTAGGGGACGGGTGAGGGGAAGGCTTCGGGGAAGGGTTAGGGTTAGGGTTCGGGTTAGGGTTAGGGTTAGGGGACGGGGACGGTTTAGGGTCCAGGTGAGGGTACGACAACGGTTTAGGGGGAGCGTACGTGTGAGGGCGCGGGTTAGTGTGAGCGTACGGGTTAGGATTAGGGGACGGGTGAGGGGAAGGCTTCGGGGAAGGGTTAGGGTTAGGGTTCGGGCTAGGGTTAGGGTTAGGGGACGGGGACGGTTTAGGGTCCAGGTGAGGGTACGACAACGGTTTAGGGGGAGCGTACGTGTGAGGGCGCGGGTTAGTGTGAGCGTACGGGTTAGGATTAGGGGACGGGTGAGGGGAAGGCTTCGGGAAAGGGTTAGGGTTAGGGTTCGGGATAGGGTTAGGGTTAGGGGACGGGGACGGTTTAGGGTCGAGGTGAGGGTACGACAACGGTTTAGGGGGAGCGAACGTGTGAGGGCGCGGGTTAGTGTGAGCGTACGGGTTAGGATTAGTGGACGGGTGAGGGGAAGGCTTCGGGGAAGGGTTAGGGTTAGGGTTCGGGCTAGGGTTAGGGTTAGGGGACGGGGACGGTTTAGGGTTCAGGTGAGGGTCCGACAACGGTTTAGGGGGAGCGTACGTGTGAGGGCATGGGTTAGTGTGAGCGTTCAGGTTAGGATTAGGGGACGGGTGAGGGGAAAGCTTCGGGGAAGGTTTAGGATTAGGGTTCGGGCTAGGGTTAGGGTTAGGGGAAGGGGACGGTTTAGTGTCCAGGTGAGGGCACGACAACGGTTTAGGCGGAGCGCACGTGTGAGGGCGCGGGTTAGTGTGAGCGTACGGGTAAGATTTGGGGACGGGTGAGGGGAAGGCTTCGGGGAAGGGTTAGGGTTAGGGTTCGGGCTAGGGTTAGGGTTAGGGGACGGGGATGGTTTAGGGTCCAGGTGAGGGTACGACAACGGTTTAGGCGGAGCGTACGTGTGAGGGCGCGGGTTAGTGGGAGCGTACGGGTTAGGATTAGGGGACGGGTGAGGGGAAGGCTTCGGGGAAGTGTTAGGGTTAGGGTTCGGGCTAGGGTTAGGGTTAGGGGACGGGGACAGTTTAGGGTCCAGGTGAGGGTACGACAACGGTTTAGGCGGAGCGTACGTGTGAGGGCGCGGGTTAGTGTGAGCGTACGGGTTAGGATTAGGGGACGGGTGAGGGGAAGGCTTCGGGGAAGGGTTAGGGTTAGGGTTCGGGCTAGGGTTAGGGTTAGGGGACGGGGACGGTTTAGGGTCCAGGTGAGGGTCCGACAACGGTTTAGGGGGAGCGTACATGTGAGGGCGCGGGTTAGTGTGAGCGTACGGGTTAGGATTAGGGGACGGGTGAGGGGAAGGCTTCGGGGAAGGGTTAGGGTTCGGGCTAGGGTTAGGGTTAGGGGACGGGGACGGTTTAGGGTCCAGGTGAGGGTACGACAACGGTTTAGGGGGAGCGTACGTGTGAGGGCGCATGTTAGTGTGAGCGTACGGGTTAGGATTAGGGGACGGGTGAGGGGAAGGCTTCGGGGAAGGGTTAGGGTTAGGGTTCGGGCTAGGGTTAGGGTTAGGGGACGGGGAAGGTTTAGGGTCCAGGTGAGGGTACGACAACGGTTTAGGGGGAGCGTACGTGTGAGGGCGCGGGTTAGTGTGAGCGTACGGGTTAGGATTAGGGGACGGGTGAGGGGAAGGCTTCGGGAAAGGGTTAGGGTTAGGGTTCGGGATAGGGTTAGGGTTAGGGGACGGGGACGGTTTAGGGTCGAGGTGAGGGTACGACAACGGTTTAGGGGGAGCGAACGTGTGAGGGCGCGGGTTAGTGTGAGCGTACGGGTTAGGATTAGTGGACGGGTGAGGGGAAGGCTTCGGGGAAGGGTTAGGGTTAGGGTTCGGGCTAGGGTTAGGGTTAGGGGACGGGGACGGTTTAGGGTTCAGGTGAGGGTCCGACAACGGTTTAGGGGGAGCGTACGTGTGAGGGCATGGGTTAATGTGAGCGTTCAGTTTAGGATTAGGGGACGGGTGAGGGGAAAGCTTCGGGGAAGGTTTAGGATTAGGGTTCGGGCTAGGGTTAGGGTTAGGGGAAGGGGACGGTTTAGTGTCCAGGTGAGGGCACGACAACGGTTTAGGCGGAGCGCACGTGTGAGGGCGCGGGTTAGTGTGAGCGTACGGGTTAGATTTGGGGACGGGTGAGGGGAAGGCTTCGGGGAAGGGTTAGGGTTAGGGTTCGGGCTAGGGTTAGGGTTAGGGGACGGGGACGGTTTAGGGTCCAGGTGAGGGTACGACAACGGTTTAGGCGGAGCGTACGTGTGAGGGCGCGGGTTAGTGGGAGCGTACGGGTTAGGATTAGGGGACGGGTGAGGGGAAGGCTTCGGGGAAGTGTTAGGGTTAGGGTTCGGGCTAGGGTTAGGGTTAGGGGAAGGGGACGGTTTAGGGTCCAGGTGAGGGCACGACAACGGTTTAGGCGGAGCGCACGTGTGAGGGCGCGGGTTAGTGTGAGCGTACGGGTTAGATTTGAGGACGGGTGAGGGGAAGGCTTCGGGGAAGGGTTAGGGTTAGGGTTCGGGCTAGGGTTAGGGTTAGGGGACGGGGACGGTTTAGGGTCCAGGTGAGGGTACGACAACGGTTTAGGGGGAGCGTACGTGTGAGCGCGCGGGTTAGTGTGAGCGTAGGGGTTAGGATTAGGGGACGGGTGAGGGGAAGGCTTCGGGGAAGTGTTAGGGTTAGGGTTCGGGCTAGGGTTAGGGTTAGGTGACAGGGACGTTTTTGGGAACAGGTGAGGGTACGAAAACGGTTTAGGCGGAGCGTACGTGTGAGGGCGCGGGTTAGTGTGAGCGTACGGGTTAGGATTAGGGGACGGGTGAGGGGAAGGCTTCGGGGAAGGGTTAGGGTTAGGGTTCGGGCTAGGGATAGGGTTAGGGGACGGGGACGGTTTAGGGTCCAGGTGAGGGTACGACAACGGTTTAGGGGGAGCGTACGTGTGAGGGCGCGGGTTAGTGTGAGCGTACGGGTTAGGATTAGGGGACGGGTGAGGGGAAGGCTTCGGGGAAGGGTTAGGGTTAGGGTTCGGGCTAGGGTTAGGGTTAGGGGACGGGGACGGTTTAGGGTCCAGGTGAGGGTACGACAACGGTTTAGGGGGAGCGTACGTGTGAGGGCGCGGGTTAGTGTGAGCGTACGGGCTAGGATTAGGGGACGGGTGAGGGGAAGGCTTCGGGGAAGGGTTAGGGTTAGGGTTCGGGCTAGGGTTAGGGTTAGGGGACGGGGACGGTTTAGGGTCCAGGTGAGGGTACGACAACGGTTTAGGGGTAGCGTACGTGTGAGGGCACGGGTTAGTGTGAGCGTACGGGTTAGGATTAGGTGACGGGTGAGGGGAAGGCTTCGGGGAAGGGTTAGGGTTAGGGTTCGGGCTAGGGTTAGGGTTAGGGGACGGGGACGGTTTAGGGTCCAGGTGAGGGTACGACAACGGTTTAGGGGGAGCGTACGTGTGAGGGCGCGGGTTAGTGTGAGCGTACGTGTTAGGATTAGGGGACGGGTGAGGGGAAAGCTTCGGGGAAGTGTTAGTGTTAGGGTTCGGGCTAGGGTTAGGGTTAGGGGACGGGGACGGTTTAGGGTCCAGGTGAGGGTACGACAACGGTTTAGGGGGAGCGTACGTGTGAGGGCGCGAGTTAGTGGGAGCGTAGGGGTTAGGATTAGGGGACGGGTGAGGGGAAGGCTTCGGGGAAGGGTTAGGGTTAGGGTTCGGGCTAGGGTTAGGGTTAGGGGACGGGGACGGTTTAGGGTCCAGGTGAGGGTACGACAACGGTTTAGGGGGAGCGTACGTGTGAGGGCGCGGGTTAGTGTGAGCGTACGGGTTAGGATTAGGGGACGATGAGGGGAAGG
Source organism: Leucopleurus acutus (assembly GCF_964270905.1). NCBI lineage: Eukaryota > Metazoa > Chordata > Mammalia > Artiodactyla > Delphinidae > Leucopleurus > Leucopleurus acutus. The sequence continues at coordinate 59,627,473 of NC_139162.1, forward strand.
CCTCGGGGAAGGGTTAGGGTTAGGGTTCGGTCTAGGGTTAGGGTTAGGGGACGGGGACGGTTTAGGGTCCAGGTGAGGGTCCGACAACGGTTTAGGGGGAGCGTACGTGTGAGGGCGCGGGATAGTGTGAGCGTACGGGTTAGGATTAGGGGACGGGTGAGGGGAAGGCTTCGGGGAAGGGTTAGGGTTAGGGTTCGGGTTAGGGTTAGGGTTAGGGGACGGGGACGGTTTAGGGTCCAGGTGAGGGTATGACAACGGTTTAGGGGGAGCGTACGTGTGAGGGCGCGGGTTAGTGTGAGCGTACGGGTTAGGATTAGGGGACGGGTGAGGGGAAGGCTTCGGGGAAGGGTTAGGGTTAGGGTTCGGGCTAGGGTTAGGGTTAGGGGACGGGGACGGTTTAGGGTCCAGGTGAGGGTACGACAACGGTTTAGGGGGAGCGTACGTGTGAGGGCGTGGGTTAGTGTGAGCGTACGGGTTAGGATTAGGGGACGGGTGAGGGGAAGGCTTCGGGAAAGGGTTAGGGTTAGGGTTCGGGATAGGGTTAGGGTTAGGGGACGGGGACGGTTTAGGGTCCAGGTGAGGGTACGACAACGGTTTAGGGGGAGCGAACGTGTGAGGGCGCGGGTTAGTGTGAGCGTACGGGTTAGGATTAGTGGACGGGTGAGGGGAAGGCTTCGGGGAAGGGTTAGGGTTAGGGTTCGGGCTAGGGTTAGGGTTAGGGGACGGGGACGGTTTAGGGTTCAGGTGAGGGTCCGACAACGGTTTAGGGGGAGCGTACGTGTGAGGGCATGGGTTAGTGTGAGCGTTCAGGTTAGGATTAGGGGACGGGTGAGGGGAAAGCTTCGGGGAAGGTTTAGGATTAGGGTTCGGGCTAGGGTTAGGGTTAGGGGAAGGGGACGGTTTAGGGTCCAGGTGAGGGTACGACAACGGTTTAGGCGGAGCGTACGTGTGAGGGCGCGGGTTAGTGTGAGCGTACGGGTTAGGATTAGGGGACGGGTGAGGGGAAGGCTTCGGGGAAGGGTTAGGGTTAGGGTTCGGGCTAGGGTTAGGGTTAGGGGACGGGGACGGTTTAGGGTCCAGGTGAGGGTACGACAACGGTTTAGGGGGAGCGTACGTGTGAGGGCGCGGGTTAGTGTGAGCGTACGGGTTAGGATTAGGGGACGGGTGAGGGGAAGGCTTCGGGGAAGGGTTAGGGTTAGGGTTCGGGCTAGGGTTAGGGTTAGGGGACGGGGACGGTTTAGGGTCCAGGTGAGGGTACGACAACGGTTTAGGGGGAGCGGACGTGTGAGAGCGTGGGTTAGTGTGAGCGTACGGGTTAGGATTAGGGGACGGGTGAGGGGAAGGCTTCGGGGAAGGGTTAGGGTTAGGGTTCGGGCTAGGGTTAGGGTTAGGGGACGAGGACGGTTTAGGGTCCAGGTGAGGGTACGACAACGGTTTAGGGGGAGCGTACGTGTGAGGGCGCGGGTTAGTGTGAGCGTACGGGTTAGGATTAGGGGACGGGTGAGGGGAAGGCTTCGGGGAAGGGTTAGGGTTAGGGTTCGGGCTAGGGTTAGCGTTAGGGGACGGGGACGGTTTAGGGTCCAGGTGAGGGTACGACAACGGTTTAGGGGGAGCGTACGTGTGAGGGCGCGGGTTAGTGTGAGCGTAGGGGTTAGGATTAGGGGACGGGTGAGGGGAAGGCTCGGGGAAGTGTTAGGGTTAGGGTTCGGGCTAGGGTTAGGGTTAGGTGACAGGGACGTTTTAGGGAACAGGTGAGGGTACGACAACGGTTTAGGGGGAGCGTACGTGTGAGGGCGCGGGTTAGTGTGAGCGTAAGGGTTAGGATTAGGGGACGGGTGAGGGGAAGGCTTCGGGGAAGGGTTAGGGTTAGGGTTCGGGCTAGGGTTAGGGTTAGGGGACGGGGAAGGTTTAGGGTCCAGGTGAGGGTACGACAACGGTTTAGGGGGAGCGTACGTGTGAGGGCACGGGTTAGTGTGAGCGTACAGGTTAGGATTAGGGGACGGGTGAGGGGAAGGCTTCGGGGAAGGCTTAGGGTTAGGGTTCGGGCTAGGGTTAGGGTTAGGGGACGGGGATGGTTTAGGGTCCAGGTGAGGGTACGACAATGGTTTAGGGGGAGCGTACGTGTGAGGGCACGGGTTAGTGTGAGCGTACGTGTTAGGATTAGGGGACGGGTGAGGGGAAAGCTTCGGGGAAGTGTTAGTGTTAGGATTCGGGCTAGGGTTAGGGTTAGGGGACGGGGACGGTTTAGGGTCCAGGTGAGGGTACGACAACTGTTTAGGGGGAGCGTACGTGTGAGGGCGCGGGTTAGTGTGAGCGTACGGGTTAGGATTAGGGGACGATGAGGGGAAGGCCTCGGGGAAGGGTTAGGGTTAGGGTTCGGGCTAGGGTTAGGGTTAGGGGACGGGGACGGTTTAGGGTCCAGGTGAGGGTCCGACAACGGTTTAGGGGGAGCGTACGTGTGAGGGCGCGGGTTAGTGTGAGCGTACGGGTTAGGATTAGGGGACGGGTGAGGGGAAGGCTTCGGGGAAGGGTTAGGGTTAGGGTTCGGGTTAGGGTTAGGGTTAGGGGACGGGGACGGTTTAGGGTCCAGGTGAGGGTACGACAACGGTTTAGGGGGAGCGTACGTGTGAGGGCGCGGGTTAGTGTGAGCGTACGGGTTAGGATTAGGGGACGGGTGAGGGGAAGGCTTCGGGGAAGGTTTAGGGTTAGGGTTCGGGCTAGGGTTAGGGTTAGGGGAAGGGGATGGTTTAGGGTCCAGGTGAGGGTACGACAACGGTTTAGGGGGAGCGTACGTGTGAGGGCGCGGGTTAGTGTGAGCGTACGGGTTAGGATTAAGGGACGGGTGAGGGGAAGGCTTCGGGAAAGGGTTAGGGTTAGGGTTCGGGCTAGGGTTAGGGTTAGGGGACGGGGACGGTTTAGGGTCCAGGTGAGGGTACGACAACGGTTTAGGGGGAGCGTACGTGTGAGGGCGCGGGTTAGTGTGAGCGTACGGGTTAGGATTAGGGGACGGGTGAGGGGAAGGCTTCGGGGAAGGGTTAGGGTTAGGGTTCGGGCTAGGGTTAGCGTTAGGGGACGGGGACGGTTTAGGGTCCAGGTGAGGGTCCGACAACGGTTTAGGGGGAGCGAACGTGTGAGGGCGCGGGTTAGTGTGAGCGTACGGGTTAGGATTAGTGGACGGGTGAGGGGAAGGCTTCGGGGAAGGGTTAGGGTTAGGGTTCGGGCTAGGGTTAGTTTTAGGGAACGGGGACGGTTTAGGGTTCAGGTGAGGGTCCGACAACGGTTTAGGGGGAGCGTACGTGTGAGGGCATGGGTTAGTGTGAGCGTTCAGGTTAGGATTAGGGGACGGGTGAGGGAAAGCTTCGGGGAAGGTTTAGGATTAGGGTTCGGGCTAGGGTTAGGGTTAGGGGAAGGGGACGGTTTAGTGTCCAGGTGAGGGCACGACAACGGTTTAGGCGGAGCGCACGTGTGAGGGCGCGGGTTAGTGTGAGCGTACGGGTTACATTTGGGGACGGGTGAGGGGAAGGCTTCGGGGAAGGGTTAGGGTTAGGGTTCGGGCTAGGGTTAGGGTTAGGGGACGGGGACGGTTTAGGGTCCAGGTGAGGGTACGACAACGGTTTAGGGGGAGCGTACGTGTGAGGGCGCGGGTTAGTGTGAGCGTACGGGTTAGGATTAGGGGACGGGTGAGGGGAAGGCTTCGGGGAAGGGTTAGGGTTAGGGTTCGGGCTAGGGTTAGGGTTAGGGGACGGGGACGGTTTAGGGTCCAGGTGAGGGTACGACAACGGTTTAGGGGGAGCGGACGTGTGAGGGCGTGGGTAGGTGTGAGCGTACGGGTTAGGATTAGGGGACGGGTGAGGGGAAGGCTTCGGGGAAGGGTTAGGGTTAGGGTTCGGGCTAGGGTTAGGGTTAGGGGACGAGGACGGTTTAGGGTCGAGGTGAGGGTACGACAACGGTTTAGGGGGAGCGTACGTGTGAGGGCGCGGGTTAGTGTGAGCGTACGGGTTAGGATTAGGGGACGGGTGAGGGGAAGGCTTCGGGGAAGGGTTAGGGTTAGGGTTCGGGCTAGGGTTAGCGTTAGGGGACGGGGACGGTTTAGGGTCCAGGTGAGGGTACGACAACGGTTTAGGGGGAGCGTACGTGTGAGGGCGCGGGTTAGTGTGAGCGTAGGGGTTAGGATTAGGGGACGGGTGAGGGGAAGGCTTCGGGGAAGTGTTAGGGTTAGGGTTCGGGCTAGGGTTAGGGTTAGGTGACAGGGACGTTTTAGGGAACAGGTGAGGGTACGACAACGGTTTAGGGGGAGCGTACGTGTGAGGGCGCGGGTTAGTGTGAGCGTAAGGGTTAGGATTAGGGGACGGGTGAGGGGAAGGCTTCGGGGAAGGGTTAGGGTTAGGGTTCGGGCTAGGGTTAGGGTTAGGGGACGGGGACGGTTTAGGGTCCAGGTGAGGGTACGACAACGGTTTAGGGGGAGCGTACGTGTGAGGGCACGGGTTAGTGTGAGCATACGGGTTAGGATTAGGGGACGGGTGAGGGGAAGGCTTCGGGGAAGGGTTAGGGTTAGTGTTCGGGCTAGGGTTAGGGTTAGGGGACGGGGACGGTTTAGGGTCCAGGTGAGGGTACGACAACGGTTTAGGGGGAGCGTACGTGTGAGGGCGCGGGTTAGTGTGAGCGTACAGGTTAGGATTAGGGGACGGGTGAGGGGAAGGCTTCGGGGAAGGGTTAGGGTTAGGGTTCGGGCTAGGGTTAGGGTTAGGGGACGGGGATGGTTTAGGGTCCAGGTGAGGGTACGACAATGGTTTAGGGGGAGCGTACGTGTGAGGGCACGGGTTAGTGTGAGCGTACGTGTTAGGATTAGGGGACGGGTGAGGGGAAAGCTTCGGGGAAGTGTTAGTGTTAGGATTCGGGCTAGGGTTAGGGTTAGGGGACGGGGACGGTTTAGGGTCCAGGTGAGGGTACGACAACTGTTTAGGGGGAGCGTACGTGTGAGGGCGCGGGTTAGTGTGAGCGTACGGGTTAGGATTAGGGGACGATGAGGGGAAGGCCTCGGGGAAGGGTTAGGGTTAGGGTTCGGGCTAGGGTTAGGGTTAGGGGACGGGGACGGTTTAGGGTCCAGGTGAGGGTCCGACAACGGTTTAGGGGGAGCGTACGTGTGAGGGCGCGGGTTAGTGTGAGCGTACGGGTTAGGATTAGGGGACGGGTGAGGGGAAGGCTTCGGGGAAGGGTTAGGGTTAGGGTTCGGGTTAGGGTTAGGGTTAGGGGACGGGGACGGTTTAGGGTCCAGGTGAGGGTACGACAACGGTTTAGGGGGAGCGTACGTGTGAGGGCGCGGGTTAGTGTGAGCGTACGGGTTAGGATTAGGGGACGGGTGAGGGGAAGGCTTCGGGGAAGGGTTAGGGTTAGGGTTCGGGCTAGGGTTAGGGTTAGGGGAAGGGGATGGTTTAGGGTCCAGGTGAGGGTACGACAACGGTTTAGGGGGAGCGTACGTGTGAGGGCGCGGGTTAGTGTGAGCGTACGGGTTAGGATTAGGGGACGGGTGAGGGGAAGGCTTCGGGAAAGGGTTAGGGTTAGGGTTCGGGCTAGGGTTAGGGTTAGGGGACGGGGACGGTTTAGGGTCCAGGTGAGGGTACGACAACGGTTTAGGGGGAGCGTACGTGTGAGGGCGCGGGTTAGTGTGAGCGTACGGGTTAGGATTAGGGGACGGGTGAGGGGAAGGCTTCGGGGAAGGGTTAGGGTTAGGGTTCGGGCTAGGGTTAGCGTTAGGGGACGGGGACGGTTTAGGGTCCAGGTGAGGGTCCGACAACGGTTTAGGGGGAGCGAACGTGTGAGGGCGCGGGTTAGTGTGAGCGTACGGGTTAGGATTAGTGGACGGGTGAGGGGAAGGCTTCGGGGGAGGGTTAGGGTTAGGGTTCGGGCTAGGGTTAGTTTTAGGGAACGGGGACGGTTTAGGGTTCAGGTGAGGGTCCGACAACGGTTTAGGGGGAGCGTACGTGTGAGGGCATGGGTTAGTGTGAGCGTTCAGGTTAGGATTAGGGGACGGGTGAGGGAAAGCTTCGGGGAAGGTTTAGGATTAGGGTTCGGGCTAGGGTTAGGGTTAGGGGAAGGGGACGGTTTAGTGTCCAGGTGAGGGCACGACAACGGTTTAGGCGGAGCGCACGTGTGAGGGCGCGGGTTAGTGTGAGCGTACGGGTTACATTTGGGGACGGGTGAGGGGAAGGTTTCGGGGAAGGGTTAGGGTTAGGGTTCGGGCTAGGGTTAGGGTTAGGGGACGGGGACGGTTTAGGGTCCAGGTGAGGGTACGACAACGGTTTAGGGGGAGCGTACGTGTGAGGGCGCGGGTTAGTGTGAGCGTAGGGGTTAGGATTAGGGGACGGGTGAGGGGAAGGCTTCGGGGAAGTGTTAGGGTTAGGGTTCGGGCTAGGGTTAGGGTTAGGTGACAGGGACGTTTTTGGGAACAGGTGAGGGTACGAAAACGGTTTAGGCGGAGCGTACGTGTGAGGGCGCGGGTTAGTGTGAGCGTACGGGTTAGGATTAGGGGACGGGTGAGGGGAAGGCTTCGGGGAAGGGTTAGGGTTAGGGTTCGGGCTAGGATTAGGGTTAGGGGACGGGGACGGTTTAGGGTCCAGGTGAGGGTACGACAACGGTTTAGGGGGAGTGTACGTGTGAGGGCGCGGGTTAGTGTGAGCGTACGGGTTAGGATTAGGGGACGGGTGAGGGGAAGGCTTCGGGGAAGGGTTAGGGTTAGGGTTCGGGCTAGGGTTAGGGTTAGGGGACGGGGACGGTTTAGGGTCCAGGTGAGGGTATGACAACGGTTTAGGGGGAGCGTACGTGTGAGGGCGCGGGTTAGTGTGAGCGTACGGGCTAGGATTAGGGGACGGGTGAGGGGAAGGCTTCGGGGAAGGGTTAGGGTTAGGGTTCGGGCTAGGGTTAGGGTTAAGGGACGGGGACGGTTTAGGGTCCAGGTGAGGGTACGACAACGGTTTAGGGGTAGCGTACGTGTGAGGGCACGGGTTAGTGTGAGCGTACGGGTTAGGATTAGGTGACGGGTGAGGGGAAGGCTTCGGGGAAGGGTTAGGGTTAGGGTTCGGGCTAGGGTTAGGGTTAGGGGACGGGGACGGTTTAGGGTCCAGGTGAGGGTACGACAACGGTTTAGGGGGAGCGTACGTGTGAGGGCGCGGGTTAGTGTGAGCGTACGTGTTAGGATTAGGGGACGGGTGAGGGGAAAGCTTCGGGGAAGTGTTAGTGTTAGGGTTCGGGCTAGGGTTAGGGTTAGGGGACGGGGACGGTTTAGGGTCCAGGTGAGGGTACGACAACGGTTTAGGGGGAGCGTACGTGTGAGGGCGCGAGTTAGTGGGAGCGTAGGGGTTAGGATTAGGGGACGGGTGAGGGGAAGGCTTTGGGGAAGGGTTAGGGTTAGGGTTCGGGCTAGGGTTAGGGTTAGGGGACGGGGACGGTTTAGGGTCCAGGTGAGGGTACGACAACGGTTTAGGGGGAGCGTACGTGTGAGGGCGCGGGTTAGTGTGAGCGTACGGGTTAGGATTAGGGGACGATGAGGGGAAGGCCTCGGGGAAGGGTTAGGGTTAGGGTTCGGTCTAGGGTTAGGGTTAGGGGACGGGGACGGTTTAGGGTCCAGGTGAGGGTCCGACAACGGTTTAGGGGGAGCGTACGTGTGAGGGCGCGGGTTAGTGTGAGCGTACGGGTTAGGATTAGGGGACGGGTGAGGGGAAGGCTTCGGGGAAGGGTTAGGGTTAGGGTTCGGGTTAGGGTTAGGGTTAGGGGACGGGGACGGTTTAGGGTCCAGGTGAGGGTACGACAACGGTTTAGGGGGAGCGTACGTGTGAGGGCACGGGTTAGTGTGAGCGTACGGGTTAGGATTAGGGGACGGGTGAGGGGAAGGCTTCGGGGAAGGGTTAGGGTTAGGGTTCGGGCTAGGGTTAGGGTTAGGGGACGGGGACGGTTTAGGGTCCAGGTGAGGGTACGACAACGGTTTAGGGGGAGCGTACGTGTGAGGGCGCGGGTTAGTGTGAGTGTACGGGTTAGGATTGGGGACGGGTGAGGGGAAGGCTTCGGGAAAGGGTTAGGGTTAGGGTTCGGGATAGGGTTAGGGTTAGGGGACGGGGACGGTTTAGGGTCCAGGTGAGGGTACGACAACGGTTTAGGGGGAGCGAACGTGTGAGGGCGCGGGTTAGTGTGAGCGTACGGGTTAGGATTAGTGGACGGGTGAGGGGAAGGCTTCGGGGAAGGGTTAGGGTTAGGGTTCGGGCTAGGGTTAGGGTTAGGGCACGGGGACGGTTTAGGGTTCAGGTGAGGGTCCGACAACGGTTTAGGGGGAGCGTACGTGTGAGGGCGCGGGTTAGTGGGAGCGTACGGGTTAGGATTAGGGGACGGGTGAGGGGAAGGCTTCGGGGAAGTGTTAGGGTTAGGGATCGGGCTAGGGTTAGGGTTAGGTGACAGGGACGTTTTTGGGAACAGGTGAGGGTACGAAAACGGTTTATGCGGAGCGTACGTGTGAGGGCGCGGGTTAGTGTGAGCGTACGGGTTAGGATTAGGGGACGGGTGAGGGGAAGGCTTCGGGGAAGGGTTAGGGTTAGGGTTCGGGCTAGGTTTAGGGTTAGGGGACGGGGACGGTTTAGGGTCCAGGTGAGGGTACGACAACGGTTTAGGGGGAGCGTACGTGTGAGGGCGCGGGTTAGTGTGAGCGTACGGGTTAGGATTAGGGGACGGGTGAGGGGAAGGCTTCGGGGAAGGGTTAGGGTTAGGGTTCGGGCTAGGGTTAGGGTTAGGGGACGGGGACGGTTTAGGGTCCAGGTGAGGGTACGACAACGGTTTAGGGGTAGCGTACGTGTGAGGGCACGGGTTAGTGTGAGCGTACGGGTTAGGATTAGGTGACGGGTGAGGGGAAGGCTTCGGGGAAGGGTTAGGGTTTGGGTTCGGGCTAGGGTTAGGGTTAGGGGACGGGGACGGTTTAGGGTCCAGGTGAGGGTACGACAACGGTTTAGGGGGAACGTACGTGTGAGGGCGCGGGTTAGTGTGAGCGTACGTGTTAGGATTAGGGGACGGGTGAGGGGAAAGCTTCGGGGAAGTGTTAGTGTTAGGGTTCGGGCTAGGGTTAGGGTTAGGGGACGGGGACGGTTTAGGGTCCAGGTGAGTGTACGACAACGGTTTAGGGGGAGCGTACGTGTGAGGGCGCGAGTTAGTGGGAGCGTAGGGGTTAGGATTAGGGGACGGGTGAGGGGAAGGCTTCGGGGAAGGGTTAGGGTTAGGGTTCGGGCTAGGGTTAGGGTTAGGGGACGGGGACGGTTTAGGGTCCAGGTGAGGGTACGACAACGGTTTAGGGGGAGCGTACGTGTGAGGGCGCGGGTTAGTGTGAGCGTACGGGTTAGGATTAGGGGACGATGAGGGGAAGGCCTCGGGGAAGGGTTAGGTTTAGGCTTCGGGCTAGGGTTAGGGTTAAGGGACGGGGACGGTTTAGGGTCCAGGTGAGGGTCCGACAACGGTTTAGGGGGAGCGTATGTGTGAGGGCGCGGGTTAGTGTGAGCGTACGGGTTAGGATTAGGGGACGGGTGAGGGGAAGGCTTCGGGGAAGGGTTAGGGTTAGGGTTCGGGCTAGGGTTAGGGTTAGGGGACGGGGACGGTTTAGGGTCCAGGTGAGGGTACGACAACGGTTTAGGGGGAGCGTACGTGTGAGGGCGCGGGTTAGTGTGAGCGTAGGGGTTAGGATTAGGGGACGGGTGAGGGGAAGGCTTCGGGGAAGTGTTAGGGTTAGGGTTCGGGCTAGGGTTAAGGTTAGGTGACAGGGACGTTTTTGGGAACAGGTGAGGGTACGAAAACAGTTTAGGCGGAGCGTACGTGTGAGGGCGCGGGTTAGTGTGAGCGTACGGGTTAGGATTAGGGGACGGGTGAGGGGAAAGCTTCGGGGAAGGGTTAGGGTTAGGGTTCGGGCTAGGGTTAGGGTTAGGGGACGGGGACGGTTTAGGGTCCAGGTGAGGGTACGACAACGGTTTAGGGGGAGCGTACGTGTGAGGGCGCGCGTTAGTGTGAGCGTACGGGTTAGGATTAGGGGACGGGTGAGGGGAAGGCTTCGGGGAAGGGTTAGGGTTATGGTTCGGGCTAGGGTTAGGGTTAGGGGACGGGGACGGTTTAGGGTCCAGGTGAGGGTACGACAACGGTTTAGGGGGAGCGTACGTGTGAGGGCGCGGGTTAGTGTGAGCGTACGGGTTAGGATTAGGGGACGGGTGAGGGGAAGGCTTCGGGGAAGGGTTAGGGTTAGGGTTCGGGCTAGGGTTAGGGTTAGGGGACGGGGACGGTTTAGGGTCCAGGTGAGGGTACGACAACGGTTTAGGGGTAGTGTACGTGTGAGGGCATGGGTTAGTGTGAGCGTACGGGTTAGGATTAGGTGACGGGTGAGGGGAAGGCTTCGGGGAAGGGTTAGGGTTAGGGTTCGGGCTAGGGTTAGGGTTAGGGGACGGGGACGGTTTAGGGTCCAGGTGAGGGTACGACAACGGTTTAGGGGGAGCGTACGTGTGAGGGCGCGGGTTAGTGTGAGCGTACGTGTTAGGATTAGGTGACGGGTGAGGGGAAAGCTTCGGGGAAGTGTTAGTGTTAGGGTTCGGGCTAGGGTTAGGGTTAGGGGACGGGGACGGTTTAGGGTCCAGGTGAGGGTACGACAACGGTTTAGGGGGAGCGTACGTGTTAGGGCGCGAGTTAGTGGGAGCGTAGGGGTTAGGATTAGGGGACGGGTGAGGGGAAGGCTTCGGGGAAGGGTTAGGGTTAGGGTTCGGGCTAGGGTTAGGGTTAGGGGACGGGGACGGTTTAGGGTCCAGGTGAGGGTACGACAACGGTTTAGGGGGAGCGTACGTGTGAGGGCGCGGGTTAGTGTGAGCGTACGGGTTAGGATTAGGGGACGATGAGGGGAAGGCCTCGGGGAAGGGTTAGGTTTAGGGTTCGGGCTAGGGTTAGGGTTAGGGGACGGGGACGGTTTAGGGTCCAGGTGAGGGTACGACAACGGTTTAGGGGGAGCGTACGTGTGAGGGCGCGGGTTAGTGTGAGCGTACGGGTTAGGATTAGGGGACGGGTGAGGGGAAGGCTTCGGGGAAGGGTTAGGGTTAGGGTTCGGGCTAGGGTTAGGGTTAGGGGACGGGGACGGTTTAGGGTCCTGGTGAGGGTACGACAACGGTTTAGAGGGAGCGTACGTGTGAGGGCGCAGGTTAGTGGGAGCGTACGGGTTAGGATTAGGGGACGGGTGAGGGGAAGGCTTCGGGGAAGGGTTAGGGTTAGGGTTCGGGCTAGGGTTAGGGTTAGGGGACGGGGACGGTTTAGGGTCTAGGTGAGGGTACGACAACGGTTTAGGGGGAGCGTACGTGTGAGGGCGCGGGTTAGTGTGAGCGTACGGGTTAGGATTAGGGGACGGGTGAGGGGAAGGCTTCGGGGAAGGGTTAGGGTTAGGGTTCGGGTTAGGGTTAGGGTTAGGGGACGGGGACGGTTTAGGGTCCAGGTGAGGGTACGACAACGGTTTAGGGGGAGCGTACGTGTGAGGGCGCGGGTTAGTGTGAGCGTACGGGTTAGGATAAGGGGACGGGTGAGGGGAAGGCTTCGGGGAAGGGTTAGGGTTAGGGTTCGGGCTAGGGTTAGGGGACGGGGACGGTTTAGGGTCCAGGTGAGGGTCCGACAACGGTTTAGGGGGAGCGTACGTGTGAGGGCGTGGGTTAGTGTGAGCGTACGGGTTAGGATTAGGGGACGGGTGAGGGGAAGGCTTCGGGGAAGGGTTAGGGTTAGGGTTCGGGCTAGGGTTAGGGTTAGGGGACGGGGACGGTTTAGGGTCCAGGTGAGGGTACGACAACGGTTTAGGGGGAGCGTACGTGTGAGGGCGCGGGTTAGTGTGAGCGTACGGGTTAGGATTAGGGGACGGGTGAGGGGAAGGCTTCGGGGAAGGGTTAGGGTTAGGGTTCGGGCTAGGGTTAGGGTTAGGGGACGGGGACGGTTTAGGGTCCAGGTGAGGGTACGACAACGGTTTAGGGGGAGCGTACGTGTGAGGGCGCGGGTTAGTGTGAGCGTACGGGTTAGGATTAGGGGACGGGTGAGGGGAAAGCTTCGGGGAAGTGTTAGTGTTAGGGTTCGGGCTAGGGTTAGGGTTAGGGGACGGGGACGGTTTAGGGTCCAGGTGAGGGTACGACAACGGTTTAGGGGGAGCGTACGTGTGAGGGCGCGAGTTAGTGGGAGCGTAGGGGTTAGGATTAGGGGACGGGTGAGGGGAAGGCTTCGGGGAAGGGTTAGGGTTAGGGTTCGGGCTAGGGTTAGGGTTAGGGGACGGGGACGGTTTAGGGTCCAGGTGAGGGTACGACAACGGTTTAGGGGGAGCGTACGTGTGAGGGCGCGGGTTAGTGTGAGCGTACGGGTTAGGATTAGGGGACGATGAGGGGAAGGCCTCGGGGAAGGGTTAGGTTTAGGGTTCGGGCTAGGGTTAGGGTTAGGGGACGGGGACGGTTTAGGGTCCAGGTGAGGGTACGACAACGGTTTAGGGGGAGCGTACGTGTGAGGGCGCGGGTTAGTGTGAGCGTACGGGTTAGGATTAGGGGACGGGTGAGGGGAAGGCTTCGGGGAAGTGTTAGGGTTAGGGTTCGGGCTAGGGTTAGGGTTAGGGGACGGGGACGGTTTAGGGTCCTGGTGAGGGTACGACAACGGTTTAGAGGGAGCGTACGTGTGAGGGCGCGGGTTAGTGGGAGCGTACGGGTTAGGATTAGGGGACGGGTGAGGGGAAGGCTTCGGGGAAGGGTTAGGGTTAGGGTTCGGGCTAGGGTTAGGGTTAGGGGACGGGGACGGTTTAGGGTCTAGGTGAGGGTACGACAACGGTTTAGGGGGAGCGTACGTGTGAGGGCGCGGGTTAGTGTGAGCGTACGGGTTAGGATTAGGGGACGGGTGAGGGGAAGGCTTCGGGGAAGGGTTAGGGTTAGGGTTCGGGTTAGGGTTAGGGTTAGGGGACGGGGACGGTTTAGGGTCCAGGTGAGGGTACGACAACGGTTTAGGGGGAGCGTACGTGTGAGGGCGCGGGTTAGTGTGAGCGTACGGGTTAGGATAAGGGGACGGGTGAGGGGAAGGCTTCGGGGAAGGGTTAGGGTTAGGGTTCGGGCTAGGGTTAGGGGACGGGGACGGTTTAGGGTCCAGGTGAGGGTCCGACAACGGTTTAGGGGGAGCGTACGTGTGAGGGCGTGGGTTAGTGTGAGCGTACGGGTTAGGATTAGGGGACGGGTGAGGGGAAGGCTTCGGGGAAGGGTTAGGGTTAGGGTTCGGGCTAGGGTTAGGGTTAGGGGACGGGGACGGTTTAGGGTCCAGGTGAGGGTACGACAACGGTTTAGGGGGAGCGTACGTGTGAGGGCGCGGGTTAGTGTGAGCGTACGGGTTAGGATTAGGGGACGGGTGAGGGGAAGGCTTCGGGGAAGGGTTAGGGTTAGGGTTCGGGCTAGGGTTAGGGTTAGGGGACGGGGACGGTTTAGGGTCCAGGTGAGGGTACAACAACGGTTTAGGGGGAGCGTACGTGTGAGGGAGCGGGTTAGTGTGATCGTACGGGTTAGGATTAGGGGACGGGTGAGGGGAAGGCTTCGGGGAAGGGTTAGGGTTAGGGTTCTGGCTAGGGTTAGGGTTAGGGGACGGGGACGGTTTAGGGTCCAGGTGAGGGTACGACAACGGTTTAGGGGGAGCGTACGTGTGAGGGCGCGGGTTAGTGTGAGCGTACGGGTTAGGATTAGGGGACGGGTGAGGGGAAGGTTTCGGGGAAGGGTTAGGGTTAGGGTTCGGGCTAGGGTTAGGGTTAGGGGACGGGGACGGTTTAGGGTCCAGGTGAGGGTACGACAACGGTTTAGGGGGAGCGTACGTGTGAGGGCGTGGGTTAGTGTGAGCGTACGGGTTAGGATTAGGGGACGGGTGAGGGGAAGGCTTCGGGGAAGGGTTAGGGTTAGTGTTCGGGCTAGGGTTAGGGTTAGGGGACGGGGACGGTTTAGGGTCCTGGTGAGGGTACGACAACGGTTTAGAGGGAGCGTACGTGTGAGGGCGCGGGTTAGTGGGAGCGTACGGGTTAGGATTAGGGGACGGGTGAGGGGAAGGCTTCGGGGAAGGGTTAGGGTTAGGGTTCGGGCTAGGGTTAGGTTTAGGGGACGGGGACGGTTTAGGGTCTAGGTGAGGGTACGACAACGGTTTAGGGGGAGCGTACGTGTGAGGGCGCGGGTTAGTGTGAGCGTACGGGTTAGGATTAGGGGACGGGTGAGGGGAAGGCTTCGGGGAAGTGTTAGGGTTAGGGTTCGGGCTAGGGTTAGGGTTAGGGGACGGGGACGGTTTAGGGTCCAGGTGAGGGAACGACAACGGTTTAGGGGGAGCGTACGTGTGAGGGCGCGGGTTAGTGTGAGCGTACGGGTTAGGATTAGGGGACGGGTGAGGGGAAGGCTTCGGGGAAGGGTTAGGGTTAGGGTTCGGGTTAGGGTTAGGGTTAGGGGACGGGGACGGTTTAGGGTCCAGGTGAGGGTACGACAACGGTTTTGGGGGAGCGTACGTGTGAGAGCGCGGGTTAGTGTGAGCGTACGGGTTAGGATTAGGGGACGGGTGAGGGGAAGGCTTCGGGGAAGGGTTAGGGTTAGGGTTCGGGCTAGGGTTAGGGTTAGGGGACGGGGACGGTTTAGGGTCTAGGTGAGGGTACGACAACGGTTTAGGGGGAGCGTACGTGTGAGGGCGCGGGTTAGTGTGAGCGTACGGGTTAGGATTAGGGGACGGGTGAGGGGAAGGCTTCGGGGAAGGGTTAGGGTTAGGGTTCGGGCTAGGGTTAGGGTTAGGGGACGGGGACGGTTTAGGGTCCAGGTGAGGGAACGACAACGGTTTAGGGGGAGCGTACGTGTGAGGGCGCGAGTTAGTGTGAGCGTACGGGTTAGGATTAGGGGACGGGTGAGGGGAAGGCTTCGGGGAAGGGTTAGGGTTAGGGTTCGGGCTAGGGTTAGGGTTAGGGGACGGGGACGGTTTAGGTTCCATGTGAGGGTACGACAACGGTTTAGGGGGAGCGTACGTGTGAGGGCGCGGGTTAGTGTGAGCGTAAGGGTTAGGATTAGGGGACGGGTGAGGGGAAGGCTTCGGGGAAGGGTTAGGGTTAGGGTTCGGGCTAGGGTTAGGGTTAGGGGACGGGGACGGTTTAGGGTCCAG
This sequence comes from Leucopleurus acutus, assembly GCF_964270905.1. Classification (NCBI taxonomy): domain Eukaryota; kingdom Metazoa; phylum Chordata; class Mammalia; order Artiodactyla; family Delphinidae; genus Leucopleurus; species Leucopleurus acutus. The sequence goes on from NC_139162.1 coordinate 59,642,641, forward strand.
GTGAGGGTACGACAACGGTTTAGGGGGAGCGTACGTGTGAGGGTGCGGGTTAGTGTGAGCGTACGGGTTAGGATTAGGGGACGGGTGAGGGGAAGGCTTCGGGGAAGGGTTAGGGTTAGGGTTCGGGCTAGGGTTAGTGTTAGGGGACGGGGACGGTTTAGGGTCCAGGTGAGGGTACGACAACGGTTTAGGGGGAGCGTACGTGTGAGGGAGCGGGTTAGTGTGATCGTACGGGTTAGGTTTAGGGGACGGGTGAGGGGAAGGCTTCGGGGAAGGGTTAGGGTTAGGGTTCTGGCTAGGGTTAGGGTTAGGGGACGGGGACGGTTTAGGGTCCAGGTGAGGGTACGACAACGGTTTAGGGGGAGCGTACGTGTGAGGGCGCGGGTTAGTGTGAGCGTACGGGTTAGGATTAGGGGACGGGTGAGGGGAAGGCTTCGGGGAAGGGTTAGGGTTAGGGTTCGGGCTAGGGTTAGGGTTAGGGGACGGGGACTGTTTAGGGTCCAGGTGAGGGTACGACAACGGTTTAGGGGGAGCGTACGTGTGAGGGCGCGGGTTAGTGTGAGCGTACGGGTTAGGATTAGGGGACGGGTGAGGGGAAGGCTTCGGGGAAGGGTTAGGGTTAGGGTTCGGGCTAGGGTTAGGGTTAGGGGACGGGGACGGTTTAGGGTCTAGGTGAGGGTACGACAACGGTTTAGGGGGAGCGTACGTGTGAGGGCGCGGGTTAGTGTGAGCGTACGGGGTAGGATTAGGGGACGGGTGAGGGGAAGGCTTCGGGGAAGGGTTAGGGTTAGGGTTCGGGCTAGGGTTAGGGTTAGGGGACGGGGACGGTTTAGGGTCCAGGTGAGGGTCCGACAACGGTTTAGGGGGAGCGTACGTGTGAGGGCGCGGGTTAGTGTGAGCGTACGGGTTAGGATTAGGGGACGGGTGAGGGGAAGGCTTCGGGGAAGGGTTAGGGTTAGGGTTCGGGTTAGGGTTAGGGTTAGGGGACGGGGACGGTTTAGGGTCCAGGTGAGTGTACGACAACGGTTTAGGGGGAGCGTACGTGTGAGAGCGCGGGTTAGTGTGAGCGTACGGGTTAGGATTAGGGGACGGGTGAGGGGAAGGCTTCGGGGAAGGGTTAGGGTTAGGGTTCGGGCTAGGGTTAGGGTTAGGGGACGGGGACGGTTTAGGGTCCAGGTGAGGGTACGACAACGGTTTAGGGGGAGCGTACGTGTGAGGACGGTGGTTAGTGTGAGCATACGGGTTAGGATTAGGGGACGGGTGAGGGGAAGGCTTCGGGGAAGGGTTAGGGTTAGGGTTCGGGTTAGGGTTCGGGTTAGGGGACGGGGATGGTTTAGGGTCCAGGTGAGGGTACGACAACGGTTTAGGGGGAGCGTACGAGTGAGGGCGCGGGTTAGTGTGAGCCTACGGGTTAGGATTAGGGGACGGGTGAGGGGAAGGCTTCGGGGAAGGGTTAGGGTTAGGGTTCGGGCTAGGGTTAGGGGACGGGGACGGTTTAGGGTCCAGTTGAGGGTCCGACAACGGTTTAGGGGGAGCGTACGTGTGAGGGCGTGGGTTAATGTGAGCGTACGGGTTAGGATTAGGGGACGGGTGAGGGGAAGGCTTCGGGGAAGGGTTAGGGTTTGGGTTCGGGTTAGGGTTAGGGTTAGGGGACGGGGACGGTTTAGGGTCCAGGTGAGGGTACGACAACGGTTTAGGGGGAGCGTACGTGTGAGAGCGCGGGTTAGTGTGAGCGTACGGGTTAGGATTAGGGGACGGGTGAGGGGAAGGCTTCGGGGAAGGGTTAGGGTTAGGGTTCGGGCTAGGGTTAGGGTTAGGGGACGGGGACGGTTTAGGGTCCAGGTGAGGGTACGACAACGGTTTAGGGGGAGCGTACGTGTGAGGGCGCGGGTTAGTGTGAGCGTACGGGTTAGGATTATGGGACGGGTGAGGGGAAGGCTTCGGGGAAGGGTTAGGGTTAGGGTTCGGGCTAGGGTTAGGGTTAGGGGACGGGGACGGTTTAGGGTCCAGGTGAGGGTACGACAACGGTTTAGGGGGAGCGTACGTGTGAGGGCGCGGGTTAGTGTGAGCGTACGGGTTAGGATTAGGGGACGGGTGAGGGGAAGGCTTCGGGGAAGGGTTAGGGTTAGGGTTCGGCCTAGGGTTAAGGTTAGGGGACGGGGACGGTTTAGGGTCCAGGTGAGGGTACGACAACGGTTTAGGGGGAGCGTACGTGTGAGGGCGTGGGTTAGTGTGAGCGTACGGGTTAGGATTAGGGGACGGGTGAGGGGAAGGCTTCGGGGAAGGGTTAGGGTTAGGGTTCGGGCTAGGGTTAGGGGACGGGGACGGGGAAGGTTTAGGGTCCAGGTGAGGGTACGACAACGGTTTAGGGGGAGCATACGTGTGAGGGCGCGGGTTAGTGTGAGCGTACGGGTTAGGATTAGGGGACGGGTGAGGGGAAGGCTTTGGGGAAGTGTTAGGGATAGGGTTCGGGCTAGGGTTAGGGTTAGGGGACGGGGACGGTTTAGGGTCCAGGTGAGGGTACGACAACGGTTTAGGGGGAGCGTACGTGTGAGGGCGCGGGTTAGTGTCAGCGTACGGGTTAGGATTAGGGGACGGGTGAGGGGAAGGCTTCGGGGAAGGGTTAGGGTTAGGGTTCGGGCTAGGGTTAGGGTTACGGGACGGGGACGGTTTAGGGTCCAGGTGAGGGTACGACAATGGTTTAGGGGGAGCGTACGTGTGAGGGCGCGGGTTAGTGGGAGCGTACGGGTTAGGATTAGAGGACGGGTGTGGGGAAGGCTTCGGGGAAGGGTTAGGGTTAGGGTTCGGGCTAGGGTTAGGGTTAGGGGACGGGGACGGTTTAGGGTCCCGGTGAGGGTACGACAATGGTTTAGGGAGAGCGTACGTGTGAGGGCGCAGGTTAGTGTGAGCGTACGGGTTAGGATTAGGGGACGGGTGAGGGGAAGGCTTCGGGGAAGGGTTAGGGTTAGGGTTCGGGCTAGGGTTAGGGTTAGGGGACGGGGACGGTTTAGGGTCCAGGTGAGGGTACGACAACGGTTTAGGGGGAGCGTACGTGTGAGGGCGCGGGTTAGTGGGAGCGTACGGGTTAGGATTAGGGGACGGGTGAGGGGAAGGCTTCGGGAAAGGGTTAGGGTTAGGGTTCGGGCTAGGGTTAGGGTTAGGGGACGGGGACGGTTTAGGGTCCAGGTGAGGGTACGACAACGGTTTAGGGGGAGCGTACGTGTGAGGGCGCGGGGTAGTGTGAGCGTATGGGTTAGGATTAGGGGACGGGTGAGGGGAAGGCTTCGGGGAAGGGTTAGGGTTAGGGTTCGGGCTAGGGTTAGGGTTAGGGGACGGGGACGGTTTAGGGTCCAGGTGAGGGTACGACAACGGTTTAGGGGGAGCGTACGTGTGAGGGCACGGGTTAGTGTGAGCGTACGTGTTAGGATTAGGGGACGGGTGAGGGGAAGGCTTCGGGGAAGGGTTAGGGTTAGGGTTCGGGCTAGGGTTAGGGTTAGGGGACGGGGACGGTTTAGGGTCTAGGTGAGGGTACGACAACGGTTTAGGGGGAGCGTACGTGTGAGGGCGCGGGTTAGTGTGAGCGTACGGGTTAGGATTAGGGGACGGGTGAGGGGAAGGCTTCGGGGAAGGGTTAGGGTTAGGGTTCGGGCTAGGGTTAGGGTTAGGGGACGGGGACGGTTTAGGGTCCAGGTGAGGGTACGACAACGGTTTAGGGGGAGCGTACGTGTGAGGACGGTGGTTAGTGTGAGCATACGGGTTAGGATTAGGGGACGGGTGAGGGGAAGGCTTCGGGGAAGGGTTAGGGTTAGGGTTCGGGTTAGGGTTCGGGTTAGGGGACGGGGATGGTTTAGGGTCCAGGTGAGGGTACGACAACGGTTTAGGGGGAGCGTACGAGTGAGGGCGCGGGTTAGTGTGAGCCTACGGGTTAGGATTAGGGGACGGGTGAGGGGAAGGCTTCGGGGAAGGGTTAGGGTTAGGGTTCGGGCTAGGGTTAGGGGACGGGGACGGTTTAGGGTCCAGTTGAGGGTCCGACAACGGTTTAGGGGGAGCGTACGTGTGAGGGCGTGGGTTAATGTGAGCGTACGGGTTAGGATTAGGGGACGGGTGAGGGGAAGGCTTCGGGGAAGGGTTAGGGTTTGGGTTCGGGTTAGGGTTAGGGTTAGGGGACGGGGACGGTTTAGGGTCCAGGTGAGGGTACGACAACGGTTTAGGGGGAGCATACGTGTGAGAGCGCGGGTTAGTGTGAGCGTACGGGTTAGGATTAGGGGACGGGTGAGGGGAAGGCTTCGGGGAAGGGTTAGGGTTAGGGTTCGGGCTAGGGTTAGGGTTAGGGGACGGGGACGGTTTAGGGTCCAGGTGAGGGTACGACAACGGTTTAGGGGGAGCGTACGTGTGAGGGCGCGGGTTAGTGTGAGCGTACGGGTTAGGATTATGGGACGGGTGAGGGGAAGGCTTCGGGGAAGGGTTAGGGTTAGGGTTCGGGCTAGGGTTAGGGTTAGGGGACGGGGACGGTTTAGGGTCCAGGTGAGGGTACGACAACGGTTTAGGGGGAGCGTACGTGTGAGGGCGCGGGTTAGTGTGAGCGTACGGGTTAGGATTAGGGGACGGGTGAGGGGAAGGCTTCGGGGAAGGGTTAGGGTTAGGGTTCGGCCTAGGGTTAAGGTTAGGGGACGGGGACGGTTTAGGTTCCAGGTGAGGGTACGACAACGGTTTAGGGGGAGCGTACGTGTGAGGGCGTGGGTTAGTGTGAGCGTACGGGTTAGGATTAGGGGACGGGTGAGGGGAAGGCTTCGGGGAAGGGTTAGGGTTAGGGTTCGGGCTAGGGTTAGGGGACGGGGACGGGGAAGGTTTAGGGTCCAGGTGAGGGTACGACAACGGTTTAGGGGGAGCATACGTGTGAGGGCGCGGGTTAGTGTGAGCGTACGGGTTAGGATTAGGGGACGGGTGAGGGGAAGGCTTTGGGGAAGTGTTAGGGATAGGGTTCGGGCTAGGGTTAGGGTTAGGGGACGGGGACGGTTTAGGGTCCAGGTGAGGGTACGACAACGGTTTAGGGGGAGCGTACGTGTGAGGGCGCGGGTTAGTGTCAGCGTACGGGTTAGGATTAGGGGACGGGTGAGGGGAAGGCTTCGGGGAAGGGTTAGGGTTAGGGTTCGGGCTAGGGTTAGGGTTACGGGACGGGGACGGTTTAGGGTCCAGGTGAGGGTACGACAATGGTTTAGGGGGAGCGTACGTGTGAGGGCGCGGGTTAGTGGGAGCGTACGGGTTAGGATTAGAGGACGGGTGTGGGGAAGGCTTCGGGGAAGGGTTAGGGTTAGGGTTCGGGCTAGGGTTAGGGTTAGGGGACGGGGACGGTTTAGGGTCCCGGTGAGGGTACGACAATGGTTTAGGGAGAGCGTACGTGTGAGGGCGCGGGTTAGTGTGAGCGTACGGGTTAGGATTAGGGGACGGGTGAGGGGAAGGCTTCGGGGAAGGGTTAGGGTTAGGGTTCGGGCTAGGGTTAGGGTTAGGGGACGGGGACGGTTTAGGGTCCAGGTGAGGGTACGACAACGGTTTAGGGGGAGCGTACGTGTGAGGGCGCGGGTTAGTGGGAGCGTACGGGTTAGGATTAGGGGACGGGTGAGGGGAAGGCTTCGGGAAAGGGTTAGGGTTAGGGTTCGGGCTAGGGTTAGGGTTAGGGGACGGGGACGGTTTAGGGTCCAGGTGAGGGTACGACAACGGTTTAGGGGGAGCGTACGTGTGAGGGCGCGGGGTAGTGTGAGCGTATGGGTTAGGATTAGGGGACGGGTGAGGGGAAGGCTTCGGGGAAGGGTTAGGGTTAGGGTTCGGGCTAGGGTTAGGGTTAGGGGACGGGGACGGTTTAGGGTCCAGGTGAGGGTACGACAACGGTTTAGGGGGAGCGTACGTGTGAGGGCACGGGTTAGTGTGAGCGTACGTGTTAGGATTAGGGGACGGGTGAGGGGAAGGCTTCGGGGAAGGGTTAGGGTTAGGGTTCGGGCTAGGGTTAGGGTTAGGGGACGGGGACGGTTTAGGGTCCAGGTGAGGGTACGACAACGGTTTAGGGGGAGCGTACGTGTGAGGGCGCGGGTTAGTGGGAGCGTACGGGTTAGGATTAGGGGACGGGTGAGTGGAAGGCTTTGGGGAAGGGTTAGGGTTAGGGTTCGGGCTAGGGTTAGGGTTAGGGGACGGGGACGGTTTAGGGTCCAGGTGAGGGTACGACAACGGTTTAGGGGGAGCGTACGTGTGAGGGCGCGGGTTAGTGGGAGCGTACGGGTTAGGATTAGGGGACGGGTGAGGGGAAGGCTTCGGGGAAGGGTTAGGGTTAGGGTTCGGGCTAGGGTTAGGGTTAGGGGACGGGGACGGTTTAGGGTCCAGGTGAGGGTACGACAACGGTTTAGGGGGAGCGTACGTGTGAGGGCGCGGGTTAGTGTGAGCGTACGGGTTAGGATTAGGGGACGGGTGAGGGGAAGGCTTCGGGGAATGGTTAGGGTTAGGGTTCGGGCTAGGGTTAGGGTTAGGGGACGGGGACGGTTTAGGGTCCAGGTGAGGGTACGACAACGGTTTAGGGGGAGCGTACGTGTGAGGGCGCGGGTTAGTGTGAGCGTACGGGTTAGGATTAGGGGACGGGTGAGGGGAAGGCTTCGGGGAAGGGTTAGGGTTAGGGTTCGGGCTAGGGTTAGCGTTAGGGGACGGGGACGGTTTAGGGTCCAGGTGAGGGTCCGACAACGGTTTAGGGGGAGCGAACGTGTGAGGGCGCGGGTTAGTGTGAGCGTACGGGTTAGGATTAGTGGACGGGTGAGGGGAAGGCTTCGGGGAAGGGTTAGGGTTAGGGTTCGGGCTAGGGTTAGTGTTAGGGGACGGGGACGGTTTAGGGTTCAGGTGAGGGTCCGACAACGGTTTAGGGGGAGCGTACGTGTGAGGGCACGGGTTAGTGTGAGCGTTCAGGTTAGGATTAGGGGACGGGTGAGGGGAAAGCTTCGCGGAAGGTTTAGGATTAGGGTTCGGGCTAGGGTTAGGGTTAGGGGAAGGGGACGGTTTAGTGTCCAGGTGAGGGCACGACAACGGTTTAGGCGGAGCGCACGTGTGAGGGCGCGGGTTAGTGTGAGCGTACGGGTTAGATTTGGGGACGGGTGAGGGGAAGGCTTCGGGGAAGGGTTAGGGTTAGGGTTCGGGCTAGGGTTAGGGTTAGGGGACGGGGACGGTTTAGGGTCCAGGTGAGGGTACGACAACGGTTTAGGGGGAGCGTACGTGTGAGGGCGCGGGTTAGTGTGAGCGTAGGGGTTAGGATTAGGGGACGGGTGAGGGGAAGGCTTCGGGGAAGTGTTAGGGTTAGGGTTCGGGCTAGGGTTAGGGTTAGGTGACAGGGACGTTTTTGGGAACAGGTGAGGATACGAAAACGGTTTAGGCGGAGCGTACGTGTGAGGGCGCGGGTTAGTGTGAGCGTACGGGTTAGGATTAGGGGACGGGTGAGGGGAAGGCTTCGGGGAAGGGTTAGGGTTAGGGTTCGGGCTAGGGTTAGGGTTAGGGGACGGGGACGGTTTAGGGTCCAGGTGAGGGTACGACAACGGTTTAGGGGGAGCGTACGTGTGAGGGCGCGGGTTAGTGTGAGCGTACGGGTTAGGATTAGGGGACGGGTGAGGGGAAGGCTTCGGGGAAGGGTTAGGGTTAGGGTTCGGGCTAGGGTTAGGGTTAGGGGACGGGGACGGTTTAGGGTCCAGGTGAGGGTACGAGAACGGTTTAGGGGGAGCGTACGTGTGAGGGCGCGGGTTAGTGTGAGCGTACGGGTTAGGATTAGGGGACGGGTGAGGGGAAGGCTTCGGGGAAGGGTTAGGGTTAGGATTCGGGCTAGGGTTAGGGTTAGGGGACGGGGACGGTTTAGGGTCCAGGTGAGGGTACGACAACGGTTTAGGGGTAGCGTACGTGTGAGGGCACGGGTTAGTGTGAGCGTACGGGTTAGTATTAGGTGACGGGTGAGGGGAAGGCTTCGGGGAAGGGTTAGGGTTAGGGTTCGGGCTAGGGTTAGGGTTAGGGGACGGGGACGGTTTAGGGTCCAGGTGAGGGTACGACAACGGTTTAGGGGGAGCGTACGTGTGAGGGCGCGGGTTAGTGTCAGCGTACGGGTTAGGATTAGGGGACGGGTGAGGGGAAGGCTTCGGGGAAGGGTTAGGGTTAGGGTTCGGGTTAGGGTTAGGGTTAGGGGACGGGGACGGTTTAGGGTCCAGGTGAGGGTACGACAACGGTTTAGGGGGAGCGTACGTGTGAGGGCGCGGGTTAGTGTGAGCGTACGGGTTAGGATTAGGGGACGGGTGAGGGGAAGGCTTCGGGGAAGGGTTAGGGTTAGGGTTCGGGCTAGGGTTAGGGTTAGGGGACGGGGACGGTTTAGGGTCCAGGTGAGGGTACGACAACGGTTTAGGGGGAGCGTACGTGTGAGGGCGCGGGTTAGTGTGAGCGTACGGGTTAGGATTAGGGGACGGGTGAGGGGAAGGCTTCGGGAAAGGGTTAGGGTTAGGGTTCGGGATAGGGTTAGGGTTAGGGGACGGGGACGGTTTAGGGTCCAGGTGAGGGTACGATAACGGTTTAGGGGGAGCGAACGTGTGAGGGCGCGGGTTAGTGTGAGCGTACGGGTTAGGATTAGTGGACGGGTGAGGGGAAGGCTTCGGGGAAGGGTTAGGGTTAGGGTTCGGGCTAGGGTTAGGGTTAGGGGACGGGGACGGTTTAGGGTTCAGGTGAGGGTCCGACAACGGTTTAGGGGGAGCGTACGTGTGAGGGCATGGGTTAGTGTGAGCGTTCAGGTTAGGATTAGGGGACGGGTGAGGGGAAAGCTTCGGGGAAGGTTTAGGATTAGGGTTCGGGCTAGGGTTAGGGTTAGGGGACGGGGACGGTTTAGGGTCCAGGTGAGGGCACGACAACGGTTTAGGCGGAGCGCACGTGTGAGGGCGCGGGTTAGTGTGAGCGTACGGGTTAGATTTGGGGACGGGTGAGGGGAAGGCTTCGGGGAAGGGTTAGGGTTAGGGTTCGGGCTAGGGTTAGGGTTAGGGGACGGGGACGGTTTAGGGTCCAGGTGAGGGTACGACAACGGTTTAGGCGGAGCGTACGTGTGAGGGCGCGGGTTAGTGGGAGCGTACGGGTTAGGATTAGGGGACGGGTGAGGGGAAGGCTTCGGGGAAGGGTTAGGGTTAGGGTTCGGGCTAGGGTTAGAGTTAGGGGACGGGGACAGTTTAGGGTCCAGGTGAGGGTACGACAACGGTTTAGGCGGAGCGTACGTGTGAGGGCGCGGGTTAGTGTGAGCGTACGGGTTAGGATTAGGGGACGGGTGAGGGGAAGGCTTCGGGGAAGGGTTAGGGTTAGGGTTCGGGCTAGGGTTAGGGTTAGGGGACGGGGACGGTTTAGGGTCCAGGTGAGGGTCCGACAACGGTTTAGGGGGAGCGTACATGTGAGGGCGCGGGTTAGTGTGAGCGTACGGGTTAGGATTAGGGGACGGGTGAGGGGAAGGCTTCGGGGAAGGGTTAGGGTTCGGGCTAGGGTTAGGGTTAGGGGACGGGGACGGTTTAGGGTCCAGGTGAGGGTACGACAACGGTTTAGGGGGAGCGTACGTGTGAGGGCGCGGGTTAGTGTGAGCGTACGGGTTAGGATTAGGGGACGGGTGAGGGGAAGGCTTCGGGAAAGGGTTAGGGTTAGGGTTCGGGATAGGGTTAGGGTTAGGGGACGGGGACGGTTTAGGGTCCAGGTGAGGGTACGATAACGGTTTAGGGGGAGCGAACGTGTGAGGGCGCGGGTTAGTGTGAGCGTACGGGTTAGGATTAGTGGACGGGTGAGGGGAAGGCTTCGGGGAAGGGTTAGGGTTAGGGTTCGGGCTAGGGTTAGGGTTAGGGGACGGGGACGGTTTAGGGTTCAGGTGAGGGTCCGACAACGGTTTAGGGGGAGCGTACGTGTGAGGGCATGGGTTAGTGTGAGCGTTCAGGTTAGGATTAGGGGACGGGTGAGGGGAAAGCTTCGGGGAAGGTTTAGGATTAGGGTTCGGGCTAGGGTTAGGGTTAGGGGACGGGGACGGTTTAGGGTCCAGGTGAGGGCACGACAACGGTTTAGGCGGAGCGCACGTGTGAGGGCGCGGGTTAGTGTGAGCGTACGGGTTAGATTTGGGGACGGGTGAGGGGAAGGCTTCGGGGAAGGGTTAGGGTTAGGGTTCGGGCTAGGGTTAGGGTTAGGGGACGGGGACGGTTTAGGGTCCAGGTGAGGGTACGACAACGGTTTAGGCGGAGCGTACGTGTGAGGGCGCGGGTTAGTGGGAGCGTACGGGTTAGGATTAGGGGACGGGTGAGGGGAAGGCTTCGGGGAAGTGTTAGGGTTAGGGTTCGGGCTAGGGTTAGAGTTAGGGGACGGGGACAGTTTAGGGTCCAGGTGAGGGTACGACAACGGTTTAGGCGGAGCGTACGTGTGAGGGCGCGGGTTAGTGTGAGCGTACGGGTTAGGATTAGGGGACGGGTGAGGGGAAGGCTTCGGGGAAGGGTTAGGGTTAGGGTTCGGGCTAGGGTTAGGGTTAGGGGACGGGGACGGTTTAGGGTCCAGGTGAGGGTCCGACAACGGTTTAGGGGGAGCGTACATGTGAGGGCGCGGGTTAGTGTGAGCGTACGGGTTAGGATTAGGGGACGGGTGAGGGGAAGGCTTCGGGGAAGGGTTAGGGTTCGGGCTAGGGTTAGGGTTAGGGGACGGGGACGGTTTAGGGTCCAGGTGAGGGTACGACAACGGTTTAGGGGGAGCGTACGTGTGAGGGCGCGGGTTAGTGTGAGCGTACGGGTTAGGATTAGGGGACGGGTGAGGGGAAGGCTTCGGGGAAGGGTTAGGGTTAGGGTTCGGGCTAGGGTTAGGGTTAGGGGACGGGGACGGTTTAGGGTCCAGGTGAGGGTACGACAACGGTTTAGGGGGAGCGTACGTGTGAGGGCGCGGGTTAGTGTGAGCGTACGGGTTAGGATTAGGGGACGGGTGAGGGGAAGGCTTCGGGGCAGGGTTAGGGTTAGGGTTCGGGCTAGGGTTAGGGTTAGGGGACGGGGACGGTTTAGTGTCCAGGTGAGCGTCCGACAACGGTTTAGGGGGAGCGTACATGTGAGGGCGCGGGTTAGTGTGAGCGTACGGGTTAGGATTAGGGGACGGGTGAGGGGAAGACTTCGGGGAAGGGTTAGGGTTCGGGCTAGGGTTAGGGTTTGGGGACGGGGACGGTTTAGGGTCCAGGTGAGGGTACGACAACGGTTTAGGGGGAGCGTACGTGTGAGGGCGCGAGTTAGTGGGAGCGTAGGGGTTAGGATTAGGGGACGGGTGAGGGGAAGGCTTCGGGGAAGGGTTAGGGTTAGGGTTCGGGCTAGGGTTAGGGTTAGGGGACGGGGACGGTTTAGGGTCCAGGTGAGGGTACGACAACGGTTTAGGGGGAGCGTACGTGTGAGGGCGCGGGTTAGTGTGAGCGTACGGGTTAGGATTAGGGGACGATGAGGGGAAGGCCTCGGGGAAGGGTCAGGGTTAGGGTTCGGTCTAGGGTTAGGGTTAGGGGATGGGGACGGTTTAGGGTCCAGGTGAGGGTCCGACAACGGTTTAGGGGGAGCGTACGTGTGAGGGCGCGTGTTAGTGTGAGCGTACGGGTTAGGATTAGGGGACGGGTGAGGGGAAGGCTTCGGGGAAGGGTTAGGGTTAGGGTTCGGGTTAGGGTTAGGGTTAGGGGACGGGGACGGTTTAGGGTCCAGGTGAGGGTACGACAACGGTTTAGGGGGAGCGTACGTGTGAGGGCGCGGGTTAGTGTGAGCGTACGGGTTAGGATTAGGGGACGGGTGAGGGGAAGGCTTCGGGGAAGGGTTAGGGTTAGGGTTCGGGCTAGGGTTAGGGTTAGGGGACGGGGACGGTTTAGGGTCCAGGTGAGGGTACGACAACGGTTTAGGGGGAGCGTACGTGTGAGGGCGCGGGTTAGTGTGAGCGTACGGGTTAGGATTAGGGGACGGGTGAGGGGAAGGCTTCGGGAAAGGGTTAGGGTTAGGGTTCGGGATAGGGTTAGGGTTAGGGGACGGGGACGGTTTAGGGTCCAGGTGAGGGTACGACAACGGTTTAGGGGGAGCGAACGTGTGAGGGCGCGGGTTAGTGTGAGCGTACGGGTTAGGATTAGTGGACGGGTGAGGGGAAGGCTTCGGGGAAGGGTTAGGGTTAGGGTTCGGGCTAGGGTTAGGGTTAGGGGACGGGGACGGTTTAGGGTTCAGGTGAGGGTCCGACAACGGTTTAGGGGGAGCGTACGTGTGAGGGCATGGGTTAGTGTGAGCGTTCAGGTTAGGATTAGGGGACGGGTGAGGGGAAAGCTTCGGGGAAGGTTTAGGATTAGGGTTCGGGCTAGGGTTAGGGTTAGGGGAAGGGGACGGTTTAGTGTCCAGGTGAGGGCACGACAACGGTTTAGGCGGAGCGCACGTGTGAGGGCGCGGGTTAGTGTGAGCGTACGGGTAAGATTTGGGGACGGGTGAGGGGAAGGCTTCGGGGAAGGGTTAGGGTTAGGGTTCGGGCTAGGGTTAGGGTTAGGGGACGGGGACGGTTTAGGGTCCAGGTGAGGGTACGACAACGGTTTAGGCGGAGCGTACGTGTGAGGGCGCGGGTTAGTGGGAGCGTACGGGTTAGGAGTAGGGGACGGGTGAGGGGAAGGCTTCGGGGAAGTGTTAGGGTTAGGGTTCGGGCTAGGGTTAGGGTTAGGGGACGGGGACAGTTTAGGGTCCAGGTGAGGGTACGACAACGGTTTAGGCGGAGCGTACGTGTGAGGGCGCGGGTTAGTGTGAGCGTACGGGTTAGGATTAGGGGACGGGTGAGGGGAAGGCTTCGGGGAAGGGTTAGGGTTAGGGTTCGGGCTAGGGTTAGGGTTAGGGGACGGGGACGGTTTAGGGTCCAGGTTAGGGTCCGACAACGGTTTAGGGGGAGCGTACATGTGAGGGCGCGGGTTAGTGTGAGCGTACGGGTTAGGATTAGGGGACGGGTGAGGGGAAGGCTTCGGGGAAGGGTTAGGGTTCGGGCTAGGGTTAGGGTTAGGGGACGGGGACGGTTTAGGGTCCAGGTGAGGGTACGACAACGGTTTAGGGGGAGCGTACGTGTGAGGGCGCGGGTTAGTGTGAGCGTACGGGTTAGGATTAGGGGACGGGTGAGGGGAAGGCTTCGGGGAAGGGTTAGGGTTAGGGTTCGGGCTAGGGTTAGGGTTAGGGGACGGGGACGGTTTAGGGTCCAGGTGAGGGTACGACAACGGTTTAGGGGGAGCGTACGTGTGAGGGCGCGGGTTAGTGTGAGCGTACGGGTTAGGATTAGGGGACGGGTGAGGGGAAGGCTTCGGGAAAGGGTTAGGGTTAGGGTTCGGGATAGGGTTAGGGTTAGGGGACGGGGACGGTTTAGGGTCGAGGTGAGGGTACGACAACGGTTTAGGGGGAGCGAACGTGTGAGGGCGCGGGTTAGTGTGAGCGTACGGGTTAGGATTAGTGGACGGGTGAGGGGAAGGCTTCGGGGAAGGGTTAGGGTTAGGGTTCGGGCTAGGGTTAGGGTTAGGGGACGGGGACGGTTTAGGGTTCAGGTGAGGGTCCGACAACGGTTTAGGGGGAGCGTACGTGTGAGGGCATGGGTTAATGTGAGCGTTCAGGTTAGGACTAGGGGACGGGTGAGGGGAAAGCTTCGGGGAAGGTTTAGGATTAGGGTTCGGGCTAGGGTTAGGGTTAGGGGAAGGGGACGGTTTAGTGTCCAGGTGAGGGCACGACAACGGTTTAGGCGGAGCGCACGTGTGAGGGCGCGGGTTAGTGTGAGCGTACGGGTTAGATTTGGGGACGGGTGAGGGGAAGGCTTCGGGGAAGGGTTAGGGTTAGGGTTCGGGCTAGGGTTAGGGTTAGGGGACGGGGACGGTTTAGGGTCCAGGTGAGGGTACGACAACGGTTTAGGCGGAGCGTACGTGTGAGGGCGCGGGTTAGTGGGAGCGTACGGGTTAGGATTAGGGGACGGGTGAGGGGAAGGCTTCGGGGAAGTGTTAGGGTTAGGGTTCGGGCTAGGGTTAGGGTTAGGGGACGGGGACAGTTTAGGGTCCAGGTGAGGGTACGACAACGGTTTAGGGGGAGCGTACGTGTGAGGGCGCGGGTTAGTGTGAGCGTACGGGTTAGGATTAGGGGACGGGTGAGGGGAAGGCTTCGGGGAAGGGTTAGGGTTAGGGTTCGGGCTAGGGTTAGGGTTAGGGGACGGGGACGGTTTAGGGTCCAGGTGAGGGTCCGACAACGGTTTAGGGGGAGCGTACATGTGAGGGCGCGGGTTAGTGTGAGCGTACGGGTTAGGATTAGGGGACGGGTGAGGGGAAGGCTTCGGGGAAGGGTTAGGGTTCGGGCTAGGGTTAGGGTTAGGGGACGGGGACGGTTTAGGGTCCAGGTGAGGGTACGACAACGGTTTAGGGGGAGCGTACGTGTGAGGGCGCGGGTTAGTGTGAGCGTACGGGTTAGGATTAGGGGACGGGTGAGGGGAAGGCTTCGGGGAAGGGTTAGGGTTAGGGTTCGGGCTAGGGTTAGGGTTAGGGGACGGGGACGGTTTAGGGTCCAGGTGAGGGTACGACAACGGTTTAGGGGGAGCGTACGTGTGAGGGCGCGGGTTAGTGTGAGCGTACGGGTTAGGATTAGGGGACGGGTGAGGGGAAGGCTTCGGGGAAGGGTTAGGGTTAGGGTTCGGGCTAGGGTTAGGGTTAGGGGACGGGGACGGTTTAGGGTCCAGGTGAGGGTACGACAACGGTTTAGGGGGAGCGTACGTGTGAGGGCGCGGGTTAGTGTGAGCGTACGGGTTAGGATTAGGGGACGGGTGAGGGGAAGGCTTCGGGGAAGGGTTAGGGTTAGGGTTCGGGCTAGGGTTAGGGTTAGGGGACGGGGACGGTTTAGGGTCCAGGTGAGGGTACGACAACGGTTTAGGGGGAGCGTACGTGTGAGGGCGCGGGTTAGTGTGAGCGTACGGGTTAGGATTAGGGGACGGGTGAGGGGAAGGCTTCGGGAAAGGGTTAGGGTTAGGGTTCGGGATAGGGTTAGGGTTAGGGGACGGGGACGGTTTAGGGTCGAGGTGAGGGTACGACAACGGTTTAGGGGGAGCGAACGTGTGAGGGCGCGGGTTAGTGTGAGCGTACGGGTTAGGATTAGTGGACGGGTGAGGGGAAGGCTTCGGGGAAGGGTTAGGGTTAGGGTTCGGGCTAGGGTTAGGGTTAGGGGACGGGGACGGTTTAGGGTTCAGGTGAGGGTCCGACAACGGTTTAGGGGGAGCGTACGTGTGAGGGCATGGGTTAGTGTGAGCGTTCAGGTTAGGATTAGGGGACGGGTGAGGGGAAAGCTTCGGGGAAGGTTTAGGATTAGGGTTCGGGCTAGGGTTAGGGTTAGGGGAAGGGGACGGTTTAGTGTCCAGGTGAGGGCACGACAACGGTTTAGGCGGAGCGCACGTGTGAGGGCGCGGGTTAGTGTGAGCGTACGGGTAAGATTTGGGGACGGGTGAGGGGAAGGCTTCGGGGAAGGGTTAGGGTTAGGGTTCGGGCTAGGGTTAGGGTTAGGGGACGGGGACGGTTTAGGGTCCAGGTGAGGGTACGACAACGGTTTAGGCGGAGCGTACGTGTGAGGGCGCGGGTTAGTGTGAGCGTACGGGTTAGGATTAGGGGACGGGTGAGGGGAAGGCTTCGGGGAAGTGTTAGGGTTAGGGTTCGGGCTAGGGTTAGGGTTAGGGGACGGGGACAGTTTAGGGTCCAGGTGAGGGTACGACAACGGTTTAGGCGGAGCGTACGTGTGAGGGCGCGGGTTAGTGTGAGCGTACGGGTTAGGATTAGGGGACGGGTGAGGGGAAGGCTTCGGGGAAGGGTTAGGGTTAGGGTTCGGGCTAGGGTTAGGGTTAGGGGACGGGGACGGTTTAGGGTCCAGGTTAGGGTCCGACAACGGTTTAGGGGGAGCGTACATGTGAGGGCGCGGGTTAGTGTGAGCGTACGGGTTAGGATTAGGGGACGGGTGAGGGGAAGGCTTCGGGGAAGGGTTAGGGTTCGGGCTAGGGTTAGGGTTAGGGGACGGGGACGGTTTAGGGTCCAGGTGAGGGTACGACAACGGTTTAGGGGGAGCGTACGTGTGAGGGCGCGGGTTAGTGTGAGCGTACGGGTTAGGATTAGGGGACGGGTGAGGGGAAGGCTTCGGGGAAGGGTTAGGGTTAGGGTTCGGGCTAGGGTTAGGGTTAGGGGACGGGGACGGTTTAGGGTCCAGGTGAGGGTACGACAACGGTTTAGGGGGAGCGTACATGTGAGGGCGCGGGTTAGTGTGAGCGTACGGGTTAGGATTAGGGGACGGGTGAGGGGAAGGCTTCGGGAAAGGGTTAGGGTTAGGGTTCGGGATAGGGTTAGGGTTAGGGGACGGGGACGGTTTAGGGTCGAGGTGAGGGTACGACAACGGTTTAGGGGGAGCGAACGTGTGAGGGCGCGGGTTAGTGTGAGCGTACGGGTTAGGATTAGTGGACGGGTGAGGGGAAGGCTTCGGGGAAGGGTTAGGGTTAGGGTTCGGGCTAGGGTTAGGGTTAGGGGACGGGGACGGTTTAGGGTTCAGGTGAGGGTCCGACAACGGTTTAGGGGGAGCGTACGTGTTAGGGCATGGGTTAATGTGAGCGTTCAGGTTAGGACTAGGGGACGGGTGAGGGGAAAGCTTCGGGGAAGGTTTAGGATTAGGGTTCGGGCTAGGGTTAGGGTTAGGGGAAGGGGACGGTTTAGTGTCCAGGTGAGGGCACGACAACGGTTTAGGCGGAGCGCACGTGTGAGGGCGCGGGTTAGTGTGAGCGTACGGGTTAGATTTGGGGACGGGTGAGGGGAAGGCTTCGGGGAAGGGTTAGGGTTAGGGTTCGGGCTAGGGTTAGGGTTAGGGGACGGGGACGGTTTAGGGTCCAGGTGAGGGTACGACAACGGTTTAGGCGGAGCGTACGTGTGAGGGCGCGGGTTAGTGGGAGCGTACGGGTTAGGATTAGGGGACGGGTGAGGGGAAGGCTTCGGGGAAGTGTTAGGGTTAGGGTTCGGGCTAGGGTTAGGGTTAGGGGACGGGGACAGTTTAGGGTCCAGGTGAGGGTACGACAACGGTTTAGGGGGAGCGTACGTGTGAGGGCGCGGGTTAGTGTGAGCGTACGGGTTAGGATTAGGGGACGGGTGAGGGGAAGGCTTCGGGGAAGGGTTAGGGTTAGGGTTCGGGCTAGGGTTAGGGTTAGGGGACGGGGACGGTTTAGGGTCCAGGTGAGGGTCCGACAACGGTTTAGGGGGAGCGTACATGTGAGGGCGCGGGTTAGTGTGAGCGTACGGGTTAGGATTAGGGGACGGGTGAGGGGAAGGCTTCGGGGAAGGGTTAGGGTTCGGGCTAGGGTTAGGGTTAGGGGACGGGGACGGTTTAGGGTCCAGGTGAGGGTACGACAACGGTTTAGGGGGAGCGTACGTGTGAGGGCGCGGGTTAGTGTGAGCGTACGGGTTAGGATTAGGGGACGGGTGAGGGGAAGGCTTCGGGGAAGGGTTAGGGTTAGGGTTCGGGCTAGGGTTAGGGTTAGGGGACGGGGACGGTTTAGGGTCCAGGTGAGGGTACGACAACGGTTTAGGGGGAGCGTACGTGTGAGGGCGCGGGTTAGTGTGAGCGTACGGGTTAGGATTAGGGGACGGGTGAGGGGAAGGCTTCGGGGAAGGGTTAGGGTTAGGGTTCGGGCTAGGGTTAGGGTTAGGGGACGGGGACGGTTTAGGGTCCAGGTGAGGGTCCGACAACGGTTTAGGGGGAGCGTACATGTGAGGGCACGGGTTAGTGTGAGCGTACGGGTTAGGATTAGGGGACGGGTGAGGGGAAGGCTTCGGGGAAGGGTTAGGGTTCGGGCTAGGGTTAGGGTTTGGGGACGGGGACGGTTTAGGGTCCAGGTGAGGGTACGACAACGGTTTAGGGGGAGCGTACGTGTGAGGGCGCGGGTTAGTGTGAGCGTACGGGTTAGGATTAGGGGACGGATGAGGGGAAGGCTTCGGGGAAGGGTTAGGGTTAGGGTTCGGGCTAGGGTTAGGGTTAGGGGACGGGGACGGTTTAGGGTCCAGGTGAGGGTACGACAACGGTTTAGGGGGAGCGTACGTGTGAGGGCGCGGGTTAGTGTGAGCGTACGGGTTAGGATTAGGGGACGGGTGAGGGGAAGGCTTCGGGGAAGGGTTAGGGTTAGGGTTCGGGCTAGGGTTAGGGTTAGGGGACGGGGACGGTTTAGGGTCCAGGTGAGGGTACGACAACGGTTTAGGGGGAGCGGACGTGTGAGGGCGTGGGTTAGTGTGAGCGTACGGGTTAGGATTAGGGGACGGGTGAGGGGAAGGCTTCGGGGAAGGGTTAGGGTTAGGGTTCGGGCTAGGGTTAGGGTTAGGGGACGGGGACGGTTTAGGGTCCAGGTGAGGGTACGACAACGGTTTAGGGGGAGCGTACGTGTGAGGGCACGGGTTAGTGTGAGCGTACGGGTTAGGATTAGGGGACGGGTGAGGGGAAGGCTTCGGGGAAGGGTTAGGGTTAGTGTTCGGGCTAGGGTTAGGGTTAGGGGACGGGGACGGTTTAGGGTCCAGGTGAGGGTACGACAACGGTTTAGGGGGAGCGTACGTGTGAGGGCACGGGTTAGTGTGAGCGTACAGGTTAGGATTAGGGGACGGGTGAGGGGAAGGCTTCGGGGAAGGGTTAGGGTTAGGGTTCGGGCTAGGGTTAGGGTTAGGGGACGGGGATGGTTTAGGGTCCAGGTGAGGGTACGACAATGGTTTAGGGGGAGCGTACGTGTGAGGGCACGGGTTAGTGTGAGCGTACGTGTTAGGATTAGGGGACGGGTGAGGGGAAAGCTTCGGGGAAGTGTTAGTGTTAGGGTTCGGGCTAGGGTTAGGGTTAGGGGACGGGGACGGTTTAGGGTCCAGGTGAGGGTACGACAACTGTTTAGGGGGAGCGTACGTGTGAGGGCGCGGGTTAGTGTGAGCGTACGGGTTAGGATTAGGGGACGATGAGGGGAAGGCCTCGGGGAAGGGTTAGGGTTAGGGTTCGGGCTAGGGTTAGGGTTAGGGGACGGGGACGGTTTAGGTTCCAGGTGAGGGTCCGACAACGGTTTAGGGGGAGCGTACGTGTGAGGGCGCGGGTTAGTGTGAGCGTACGGGTTAGGATTAGGGGACGGGTGAGTGGAAGGCTTCGGGGAAGGGTTAGGGTTAGGGTTCGGGTTAGGGTTAGGGTTAGGGGACGGGGACGGTTTAGGGTCCAGGTGAGGGTACGACAACGGTTTAGGGGGAGCGTACGTGTGAGGGCGCGGGTTAGTGTGAGCGTACGGGTTAGGATTAGGGGACGGGTGAGGGGAAGGCTTCGGGGAAGGGTTAGGGTTAGGGTTCGGGCTAGGGTTAGGGTTAGGGGACGGGGACGGTTTAGGGTCCAGGTGAGGGTACGACAACGGTTTAGGGGGAGCGTACGTGTGAGGGCGCGGGTTAGTGTGAGCGTACGGGTTAGGATTAGGGGACGGGTGAGGGGAAGGCTTCGGGAAAGGGTTAGGGTTAGGGTTCGGGCTAGGGTTAGGGTTAGGGGACGGGGACGGTTTAGGGTCCAGGTGAGGGTACGACAACGGTTTAGGGGGAGCGTACGTGTGAGGGTGCGGGTTAGTGTGAGCGTACGGGTTAGGATTAGGGGACGGGTGAGGGGAAGGCTTCGGGGAAGGGTTAGGGTTAGGGTTCGGGCTAGGGTTAGCGTTAGGGGACGGGGACGGTTTAGGGTCCAGGTGAGGGTCCGACAACGGTTTAGGGGGAGCGAACGTGTGAGGGCGCGGGTTAGTGTGAGCGTACGGGTTAGGATTAGTGGACGGGTGAGGGGAAGGCTTCGGGGAAGGGTTAGGGTTAGGGTTCGGGCTAGGATTAGTGTTAGGGAACGGGGACGGTTTAGGGTTCAGGTGAGGGTCCGACAACGGTTTAGGGGGAGCGTACGTGTGAGGGCATGGGTTAGTGTGAGCGTTCAGGTTAGGATTAGGGGACGGGTGAGGGGAAAGCTTCGGGGAAGTTTTAGGATTAGGGTTCGGGCTAGGGTTAGGGTTAGGGGAAGGGGACGGTTTAGTGTCCAGGTGAGGGCATGACAACGGTTTAGGCGGAGCGCACGTGTGAGGGCGCGGGTTAGTGTGAGCGTACGGGTTAGATTTGGGGACGGGTGAGGGGAAGGCTTCGGGGAAGGGTTAGGGTTAGGGTTCGGGCTAGGGTTAGGGTTAGGGGACGGGGACGGTTTAGGGTCCAGGTGAGGGTACGACAACGGTTTAGGGGGAGCGTACGTGTGAGCGCGCGGGTTAGTGTGAGCGTAGGGGTTAGGATTAGGGGACGGGTGAGGTGAAGGCTTCGGGGAAGTGTTAGGGTTAGGGTTCGGGCTAGGGTTAGGGTTAGGTGACAGGGACGTTTTTGGGAACAGGTGAGGGTACGAAAACGGTTTAGGCGGAGCGTACGTGTGAGGGCGCGGGTTAGTGTGAGCGTACGGGTTAGGATTAGGGGACGGGTGAGGGGAAGGCTTCGGGGAAGGGTTAGGGTTAGGGTTCGGGCTAGGGATAGGGTTAGGGGACGGGGACGGTTTAGGGTCCAGGTGAGGGTACGACAACGGTTTAGGGGGAGCGTACGTGTGAGGGCGCGGGTTAGTGTGAGCGTACGGGTTAGGATTAGGGGACGGGTGAGGGGAAGGCTTCGGGGAAGGGTTAGGGTTAGGGTTCGGGCTAGGGTTAGGGTTAGGGGACGGGGACGGTTTAGGGTCCAGGTGAGGGTACGACAACGGTTTAGGGGGAGCGTACGTGTGAGGGCGCGGGTTAGTGTGAGCGTACGGGCTAGGATTAGGGGACGGGTGAGGGGAAGGCTTCGGGGAAGGGTTAGGGTTAGGGTTCGGGCTAGGGTTAGGGTTAGGGGACGGGGACGGTTTAGGGTCCAGGTGAGGGTACGACAACGGTTTAGGGGTAGCGTACGTGTGAGGGCACGGGTTAGTGTGAGCGTACGGGTTAGGATTAGGTGACGGGTGAGGGGAAGACTTCGGGGAAGGGTTAGGGTTAGGGTTCGGGCTAGGGTTAGGGTTAGGGGACGGGGACGGTTTAGGGTCCAGGTGAGGGTACGACAACGGTTTAGGGGGAGCGTACGTGTGAGGGCGCGGGTTAGTGTGAGCGTACGTGTTAGGATTAGGGGACGGGTGAGGGGAAAGCTTCGGGGAAGTGTTAGTGTTAGGGTTCGGGCTAGGGTTAGGGTTAGGGGACGGGGACGGTTTAGGGTCCAGGTGAGGGTACGACAACGGTTTAGGGGGAGCGTACGTGTGAGGGCGCGAGTTAGTGGGAGCGTAGGGGTTAGGATTAGGGGACGGGTGAGGGGAAGGCTTCGGGGAAGGGTTAGGGTTAGGGTTCGGGCTAGGGTTAGGGTTAGGGGACGGGGACGGTTTAGGGTCCAGGTGAGGGTACGACAACGGTTTAGGGGGAGCGTACGTGTGAGGGCGCGGGTTAGTGTGAGCGTACGGGTTAGGATTAGGGGACGATGAGGGGAAGGCCTCGGGGAAGGGTTAGGGTTAGGGTTCGGTCTAGGGTTAGGGTTAGGGGACGGGGACGGTTTAGGGTCCAGGTGAGGGTCCGACAACGGTTTAGGGGGAGCGTACGTGTGAGGGCGCGGGATAGTGTGAGCGTACGGGTTAGGATTAGGGGACGGGTGAGGGGAAGGCTTCGGGGAAGGGTTAGGGTTAGGGTTCGGGTTAGGGTTAGGGTTAGGGGACGGGGACGGTTTAGGGTCCAGGTGAGGGTATGACAACGGTTTAGGGGGAGCGTACGTGTGAGGGCGCGGGTTAGTGTGAGCGTACGGGTTAGGATTAGGGGACGGGTGAGGGGAAGGCTTCGGGGAAGGGTTAGGGTTAGGGTTCGGGCTAGGGTTAGGGGACGGGGACGGTTTAGGGTCCAGGTGAGGGTACGACAACGGTTTAGGGGGAGCGAACGTGTGAGGGCGCGGGTTAGTGTGAGCGTACGGGTTAGGATTAGTGGACGGGTGAGGGGAAGGCTTCGGGGAAGGGTTAGGGTTAGGGTTCGGGCTAGGGTTAGGGTTAGGGGACGGGGACGGTTTAGGGTTCAGGTGAGGGTCCGACAACGGTTTAGGGGGAGCGTACGTGTGAGGGCATGGGTTAGTGTGAGCGTTCAGGTTAGGATTAGGGGACGGGTGAGGGGAAAGCTTCGGGGAAGGTTTAGGATTAGGGTTCGGGCTAGGGTTAGGGTTAGGGGAAGGGGACGGTTTAGGGTCCAGGTGAGGGTACGACAACGGTTTAGGCGGAGCGTACGTGTGAGGGCGCGGGTTAGTGTGAGCGTACGGGTTAGGATTAGGGGACGGGTGAGGGGAAGGCTTCGGGGAAGGGTTAGGGTTAGGGTTCGGGCTAGGGTTAGGGTTAGGGGACGGGGACGGTTTAGGGTCCAGGTGAGGGTACGACAACGGTTTAGGGGGAGCGTACGTGTGAGGGCGCGGGTTAGTGTGAGCGTACGGGTTAGGATTAGGGGACGGGTGAGGGGAAGGCTTCGGGGAAGGGTTAGGGTTAGGGTTCGGGCTAGGGTTAGGGTTAGGGGACGGGGACGGTTTAGGGTCCAGGTGAGGGTACGACAACGGTTTAGGGGGAGCGGACGTGTGAGGGCGTGGGTTAGTGTGAGCGTACGGGTTAGGATTAGGGGACGGGTGAGGGGAAGGCTTCGGGGAAGGGTTAGGGTTAGGGTTCGGGCTAGGGTTAGGGTTAGGGGACGAGGACGGTTTAGGGTCCAGGTGAGGGTACGACAACGGTTTAGGGGGAGCGTACGTGTGAGGGCGCGGGTTAGTGTGAGCGTACGGGTTAGGATTAGGGGACGGGTGAGGGGAAGGCTTCGGGGAAGGGTTAGGGTTAGGGTTCGGGCTAGGGTTAGCGTTAGGGGACGGGGACGGTTTAGGGTCCAGGTGAGGGTACGACAACGGTTTACGGGGAGCGTACGTGTGAGGGCGCGGGTTAGTGTGAGCGTAGGGGTTAGGATTAGGGGACGGGTGAGGGGAAGGCTCGGGGAAGTGTTAGGGTTAGGGTTCGGGCTAGGGTTAGGGTTAGGTGACAGGGACGTTTTAGGGAACAGGTGAGGGTACGACAACGGTTTAGGGGGAGCGTACGTGTGAGGGCGCGGGTTAGTGTGAGCGTAAGGGTTAGGATTAGGGGACGGGTGAGGGGAAGGCTTCGGGGAAGGGTTAGGGTTAGGGTTCGGGCTAGGGTTAGGGTTAGGGGACGGGGACGGTTTAGGGTCCAGGTGAGGGTACGACAACGGTTTAGGGGGAGCGTACGTGTGAGGGCACGGGTTAGTGTGAGCATACGGGTTAGGATTAGGGGACGGGTGAGGGGAAGGCTTCGGGGAAGGGTTAGGGTTAGTGTTCGGGCTAGGGTTAGGGTTAGGGGACGGGGACGGTTTAGGGTCCAGGTGAGGGTACGACAACGGTTTAGGGGGAGCGTACGTGTGAGGGCACGGGTTAGTGTGAGCGTACAGGTTAGGATTAGGGGACGGGTGAGGGGAAGGCTTCGGGGAAGGGTTAGGGTTAGGGTTCGGGCTAGGGTTAGGGTTAGGGGACGGGGATGGTTTAGGGTCCAGGTGAGGGTACGACAATGGTTTAAGGGGAGCGTACGTGTGAGGGCACGGGTTAGTGTGAGCGTACGTGTTAGGATTAGGGGACGGGTGAGGGGAAAGCTTCGGGGAAGTGTTAGTGTTAGGATTCGGGCTAGGGTTAGGGTTAGGGGACGGGGACGGTTTAGGGTCCAGGTGAGGGTACGACAACTGTTTAGGGGGAGCGTACGTGTGAGGGCGCGGGTTAGTGTGAGCGTACGGGTTAGGATTAGGGGACGATGAGGGGAAGGCCTCGGGGAAGGGTTAGGGTTAGGGTTCGGGCTAGGGTTAGGGTTAGGGGACGGGGACGGTTTAGGGTCCAGGTGAGGGTCCGACAACGGTTTAGGGGGAGCGTACGTGTGAGGGCGCGGGTTAGTGTGAGCGTACGGGTTAGGATTAGGGGACGGGTGAGGGGAAGGCTTCGGGGAAGGGTTAGGGTTAGGGTTCGGGTTAGGGTTAGGGTTAGGGGACGGGGACGGTTTAGGGTCCAGGTGAGGGTACGACAACGGTTTAGGGGGAGCGTACGTGTGAGGGCGCGGGTTAGTGTGAGCGTACGGGTTAGGATTAGGGGACGGGTGAGGGGAAGGCTTCGGGGAAGGGTTAGGGTTAGGGTTCGGGCTAGGGTTAGGGTTAGGGGAAGGGGATGGTTTAGGGTCCAGGTGAGGGTACGACAACGGTTTAGGGGGAGCGTACGTGTGAGGGCGCGGGTTAGTGTGAGCGTACGGGTTAGGATTAGGGGACGGGTGAGGGGAAGGCTTCGGGAAAGGGTTAGGGTTAGGGTTCGGGCTAGGGTTAGGGTTAGGGGACGGGGACGGTTTAGGGTCCAGGTGAGGGTACGACAACGGTTTAGGGGGAGCGTACGTGTGAGGGCGCGGGTTAGTGTGAGCGTACGGGTTAGGATTAGGGGACGGGTGAGGGGAAGGCTTCGGGGAAGGGTTAGGGTTAGGGTTCGGGCTAGGGTTAGCGTTAGGGGACGGGGACGGTTTAGGGTCCAGGTGAGGGTCCGACAACGGTTTAGGGGGAGCGAACGTGTGAGGGCGCGGGTTAGTGTGAGCGTACGGGTTAGGATTAGTGGACGGGTGAGGGGAAGGCTTCGGGGAAGGGTTAGGGTTAGGGTTCGGGCTAGGGTTAGTTTTAGGGAACGGGGACGGTTTAGGGTTCAGGTGAGGGTCCGACAACGGTTTAGGGGGAGCGTACGTGTGAGGGCATGGGTTAGTGTGAGCGTTCAGGTTAGGATTAGGGGACGGGTGAGGGAAAGCTTCGGGGAAGGTTTAGGATTAGGGTTCGGGCTAGGGTTAGGGTTAGGGGAAGGGGACGGTTTAGTGTCCAGGTGAGGGCACGACAACGGTTTAGGCGGAGCGCACGTGTGAGGGCGCGGGTTAGTGTGAGCGTACGGGTTACATTTGGGGACGGGTGAGGGGAAGGCTTCGGGGAAGGGTTAGGGTTAGGGTTCGGGCTAGGTTTAGGGTTAGGGGACGGGGACGGTTTAGGGTCCAGGTGAGGGTACGACAACGGTTTAGGGGGAGCGTACGTGTGAGGGCGCTGGTTAGTGTGAGCGTAGGGGTTAGGATTAGGGGACGGGTGAGGGGAAGGCTTCGGGGAAGTGTTAGGGTTAGGGTTCGGGCTAGGGTTAGGGTTAGGTGACAGGGACGTTTTTGGGAACAGGTGAGGGTACGAAAACGGTTTAGGCGGAGCGTACGTGTGAGGGCGCGGGTTAGTGTGAGCGTACGGGTTAGGATTAGGGGACGGGTGAGGGGAAGGCTTCGGGGAAGGGTTAGGGTTAGGGTTCGGGCTAGGATTAGGGTTAGGGGACGGGGACGGTTTAGGGTCCAGGTGAGGGTACGACAACGGTTTAGGGGGAGTGTACGTGTGAGGGCGCGGGTTAGTGTGAGCGTACGGGTTAGGATTAGGGGACGGGTGAGGGGAAGGCTTCGGGGAAGGGTTAGGGTTAGGGTTCGGGCTAGGGTTAGGGTTAGGGGACGGGGACGGTTTAGGGTCCAGGTGAGGGTACGACAACGGTTTAGGGGGAGCGTACGTGTGAGGGCGCGGGTTAGTGTGAGCGTACGGGCTAGGATTAGGGGACGGGTGAGGGGAAGGCTTCGGGGAAGGGTTAGGGTTAGGGTTCGGGCTAGGGTTAGGGTTAAGGGACGGGGACGGTTTAGGGTCCAGGTGAGGGTACGACAACGGTTTAGGGGTAGCGTACGTGTGAGGGCACGGGTTAGTGTGAGCGTACGGGTTAGGATTAGGTGACGGGTGAGGGGAAGGCTTCGGGGAAGGGTTAGGGTTAGGGTTCGGGCTAGGGTTAGGGTTAGGGGACGGGGACGGTTTAGGGTCCAGGTGAGGGTACGACAACGGTTTAGGGGGAGCGTACGTGTGAGGGCGCGGGTTAGTGTGAGCGTACGTGTTAGGATTAGGGGACGGGTGAGGGGAAAGCTTCGGGGAAGTGTTAGTGTTAGGGTTCGGGCTAGGGTTAGGGTTAGGGGACGGGGACGGTTTAGGGTCCAGGTGAGGGTACGACAACGGTTTAGGGGGAGCGTACGTGTGAGGGCGCGAGTTAGTGGGAGCGTAGGGGTTAGGATTAGGGGACGGGTGAGGGGAAGGCTTTGGGGAAGGGTTAGGGTTAGGGTTCGGGCTAGGGTTAGGGTTAGGGGACGGGGACGGTTTAGGGTCCAGGTGAGGGTACGACAACGGTTTAGGGGGAGCGTACGTGTGAGGGCGCGGGTTAGTGTGAGCGTACGGGTTAGGATTAGGGGACGATGAGGGGAAGGCCTCGGGGAAGGGTTAGGGTTAGGGTTCGGTCTAGGGTTAGGGTTAGGGGACGGGGACGGTTTAGGGTCCAGGTGAGGGTCCGACAACGGTTTAGGGGGAGCGTACGTGTGAGGGCGCGGGTTAGTGTGAGCGTACGGGTTAGGATTAGGGGACGGGTGAGGGGAAGGCTTCGGGGAAGGGTTAGGGTTAGGGTTCGGGTTAGGGTTAGGGTTAGGGGACGGGGACGGTTTAGGGTCCAGGTGAGGGTACGACAACGGTTTAGGGGGAGCGTACGTGTGAGGGCGCGGGTTAGTGTGAGCGTACAGGTTAGGATTAGGGGACGGGTGAGGGGAAGGCTTCGGGGAAGGGTTAGGGTTAGGGTTCGGGCTAGGGTTAGGGTTAGGGGACGGGGACGGTTTAGGGTCCAGGTGAGGGTACGACAACGGTTTAGGGGGAGCGTACGTGTGAGGGCGCAGGTTAGTGTGAGTGTACGGGTTAGGATTAGGGGACGGGTGAGGGGAAGGCTTCGGGAAAGGGTTAGGGTTAGGGTTCGGGATAGGGTTAGGGTTAGGGGACGGGGACGGTTTAGGGTCCAGGTGAGGGTACGACAACGGTTTAGGGGGAGCGTACGTGTGAGGGCGCGGGTTAGTGTGAGTGTACGGGTTAGGATTAGGGGACGGGTGAGGGGAAGGCTTCGGGAAAGGGTTAGGGTTAGGGTTCGGGATAGGGTTAGGGTTAGGGGACGGGGACGGTTTAGGGTCCAGGTGAGGGTACGACAACGGTTTAGGGGGAGCGAACGTGTGAGGGCGCGGGTGAGTGTGAGCGTACGGGTTAGGATTAGTGGACGGGTGAGGGGAAGGCTTCGGGGAAGGGTTAGGGTTAGGGTTCGGGCTAGGGTTAGGGTTAGGGGACGGGGACGGTTTAGGGTTCAGGTGAGGGTCCGACAACGGTTTAGGGGGAGCGTACGTGTGAGGGCATGGGTTAGTGTGAGCGTTCAGGTTAGGATTAGGGGACGGGTGAGGGGAAAGCTTCGGGGAAGGTTTAGGATTAGGGTTCGGGCTAGGGTTAGGGTTAGGGGAAGGGGACGGTTTAGTGTCCAGGTGAGGGCACGACAACGGTTTAGGCGGAGCGCACGTGTGAGGGCGCGGGTTAGTGTGAGCGTACGGGTTAGATTTGGGGACGGGTGAGGGGAAGGCTTCGGGGAAGGGTTAGGGTTAGGGTTCGGGCTAGGGTTAGGGTTAGGGGACGGGGACGGTTTAGGGTCCAGGTGAGGGTACGACAACGGTTTAGGGGGAGCGTACGTGTGAGGGCGCGGGTTAGTGGGAGCGTACGGGTTAGGATTAGGGGACGGGTGAGGGGAAGGCTTCGGGGAAGTGTTAGGGTTAGGGATCGGGCTAGGGTTAGGGTTAGGTGACAGGGACGTTTTTGGGAACAGGTGAGGGTACGAAAACGGTTTATGCGGAGCGTACGTGTGAGGGCGCGTGTTAGTGTGAGCGTACGGGTTAGGATTAGGGGACGGGTGAGGGGAAGGCTTCGGGGAAGGGTTAGGGTTAGGGTTCGGGCTAGGTTTAGGGTTAGGGGACGGGGACGGTTTAGGGTCCAGGTGAGGGTACGACAACGGTTTAGGGGGAGCGTACGTGTGAGGGCGCGGGTTAGTGTGAGCGTACGGGTTAGGATTAGGGGACGGGTGAGGGGAAGGCTTCGGGGAAGGGTTAGGGTTAGGGTTCGGGCTAGGGTTAGGGTTAGGGGACGGGGACGGTTTAGGGTCCAGGTGAGGGTACGACAACGGTTTAGGGGTAGCGTACGTGTGAGGGCACGGGTTAGTGTGAGCGTACGGGTTAGGATTAGGTGACGGGTGAGGGGAAGGCTTCGGGGAAGGGTTAGGGTTTGGGTTCGGGCTAGGGTTAGGGTTAGGGGACGGGGACGGTTTAGGGTCCAGGTGAGGGTACGACAACGGTTTAGGGGGAACGTACGTGTGAGGGCGCGGGTTAGTGTGAGCGTACGTGTTAGGATTAGGGGACGGGTGAGGGGAAAGCTTCGGGGAAGTGTTAGTGTTAGGGTTCGGGCTAGGGTTAGGGTTAGGGGACGGGGACGGTTTAGGGTCCAGGTGAGGGTACGACAACGGTTTAGGGGGAGCGTACGTGTGAGGGCGCGAGTTAGTGGGAGCGTAGGGGTTAGGATTAGGGGACGGGTGAGGGGAAGGCTTCGGGGAAGGGTTAGGGTTAGGGTTCGGGCTAGGGTTAGGGTTAGGGGACGGGGACGGTTTAGGGTCCAGGTGAGGGTACGACAACGGTTTAGGGGGAGCGTACGTGTGAGGGCGCGGGTTAGTGTGAGCGTACAGGTTAGGATTAGGGGACGATGAGGGGAAGGCCTCGGGGAAGGGTTAGGTTTAGGCTTCGGGCTAGGGTTAGGGTTAAGGGACGGGGACGGTTTAGGGTCCAGGTGAGGGTCCGACAACGGTTTAGGGGGAGCGTACGTGTGAGGGCGCGGGTTAGTGTGAGCGTACGGGTTAGGATTAGGGGACGGGTGAGGGGAAGGCTTCGGGGAAGGGTTAGGGTTAGGGTTCGGGCTAGGGTTAGGGTTAGGGGACGGGGACGGTTTAGGGTCCAGGTGAGGGTACGACAACGGTTTAGGGGGAGCGTACGTGTGAGGGCGCGGGTTAGTGTGAGCGTACGGGTTAGGATTAGGGGACGGGTGAGGGGAAGGCTTCGGGGAAGGGTTAGGGTTAGGGTTCGGGCTAGGGTTAGGGTTAGGGGACGGGGACGGTTTAGGGTCCAGGTGAGGGTACGACAACGGTTTAGGGGGAGCGTACGTGTGAGGGCGCGGGTTAGTGTGAGCGTACGGGTTAGGATTAGGGGACGGGTGAGGGGAAGGCTTCGGGGAAGGGTTAGGGTTAGGGTTCGGGCTAGGGTTAGGGTTAGGGGACGGGGACGGTTTAGGGTCCAGGTGAGGGTACGACAACGGTTTAGGGGTAGTGTACGTGTGAGGGCATGGGTTAGTGTGAGCGTACGGGTTAGGATTAGGTGACGGGTGAGGGGAAGGCTTCGGGGAAGGGTTAGGGTTAGGGTTCGGGCTAGGGTTAGGGTTAGGGGACGGGGACGGTTTAGGGTCCAGGTGAGGGTACGACAACGGTTTAGGGGGAGCGTACGTGTGAGGGCGCGGGTTAGTGTGAGCGTACGTGTTAGGATTAGGGGACGGGTGAGGGGAAAGCTTCGGGGAAGTGTTAGTGTTAGGGTTCGGGCTAGGGTTAGGGTTAGGGGACGGGGACGGTTTAGGGTCCAGGTGAGGGTACGACAACGGTTTAGGGGGAGCGTACGTGTGAGGGCGCGAGTTAGTGGGAGCGTAGGGGTTAGGATTAGGGGACGGGTGAGGGGAAGGCTTCGGGGAAGGGTTAGGGTTAGGGTTCGGGCTAGGGTTAGGGTTAGGGGACGGGGACGGTTTAGGGTCCAGGTGAGGGTACGACAACGGTTTAGGGGGAGCGTACGTGTGAGGGCGCGGGTTAGTGTGAGCGTACGGGTTAGGATTAGGGGACGATGAGGGGAAGGCCTCAGGGAAGGGTTAGGTTTAGGGTTCGGGCTAGGGTTAGGGTTAGGGGACGGGGACGGTTTAGGGTCCAGGTGAGGGTACGACAACGGTTTAGGGGGAGCGTACGTGTGAGGGCGCGGGTTAGTGTGAGCGTACGGGTTAGGATTAGGGGACGGGTGAGGGGAAGGCTTCGGGGAAGGGTTAGGGTTAGGGTTCGGGCTAGGGTTAGGGTTAGGGGACGGGGACGGTTTAGGGTCCTGGTGAGGGTACGACAACGGTTTAGAGGGAGCGTACGTGTGAGGGCGCGGGTTAGTGGGAGCGTACGGGTTAGGATTAGGGGACGGGTGAGGGGAAGGCTTCGGGGAAGGGTTAGGGTTAGGGTTCGGGCTAGGGTTAGGGTTAGGGGACGGGGACGGTTTAGGGTCTAGGTGAGGGTACGACAACGGTTTAGGGGGAGCGTACGTGTGAGGGCGCGGGTTAGTGTGAGCGTACGGGTTAGGATTAGGGGACGGGTGAGGGGAAGGCTTCGGGGAAGGGTTAGGGTTAGGGTTCGGGTTAGGGTTAGGGTTAGGGGACGGGGACGGTTTAGGGTCCAGGTGAGGGTACGACAACGGTTTAGGGGGAGCGTACGTGTGAGGGCGCGGGTTAGTGTGAGCGTACGGGTTAGGATAAGGGGACGGGTGAGGGGAAGGCTTCGGGGAAGGGTTAGGGTTAGGGTTCGGGCTAGGGTTAGGGGACGGGGACGGTTTAGGGTCCAGGTGAGGGTCCGAAAACGGTTTAGGGGGAGCGTACGTGTGAGGGCGTGGGTTAGTGTGAGCGTACGGGTTAGGATTAGGGGACGGGTGAGGGGAAGGCTTCGTGGAAGGGTTAGGGTTAGGGTTCGGGCTAGGGTTAGGGTTAGGGGACGGGGACGGTTTAGGGTCCAGGTGAGGGTACGACAACGGTTTAGGGGGAGCGTACGTGTGAGGGCGCGGGTTAGTGTGAGCGTACGGGTTAGGATTAGGGGACGGGTGAGGGGAAGGCTTCGGGGAAGGGTTAGGGTTAGGGTTCGGGCTAGGGTTAGGGTTAGGGGACGGGGACGGTTTAGGGTCCAGGTGAGGGTACGACAACGGTTTAGGGGGAGCGTACGTGTGAGGGCGCGGGTTAGTGTGAGCGTACGGGTTAGGATTAGGGGACGGGTGAGGGGAAAGCTTCGGGGAAGTGTTAGTGTTAGGGTTCGGGCTAGGGTTAGGGTTAGGGGACGGGGACGGTTTAGGGTCCAGGTGAGGGTACGACAACGGTTTAGGGGGAGCGTACGTGTGAGGGCGCGAGTTAGTGGGAGCGTAGGGGTTAGGATTAGGGGACGGGTGAGGGGAAGGCTTCGGGGAAGGGTTAGGGTTAGGGTTCGGGCTAGGGTTAGGGTTAGGGGACGGGGACGGTTTAGGGTCCAGGTGAGGGTACGACAACGGTTTAGGGGGAGCGTACGTGTGAGGGCGCGGGTTAGTGTGAGCGTACGGGTTAGGATTAGGGGACGATGAGGGGAAGGCCTCGGGGAAGGGTTAGGTTTAGGGTTCGGGCTAGGGTTAGGGTTAGGGGACGGGGACGGTTTAGGGTCCAGGTGAGGGTACGACAACGGTTTAGGGGGAGCGTACGTGTGAGGGCGCGGGTTAGTGTGAGCGTACGGGTTAGGATTAGGGGACGGGTGAGGGGAAGGCTTCGGGGAAGGGTTAGGGTTAGGGTTCGGGCTAGGGTTAGGGTTAGGGGACGGGGACGGTTTAGGGTCCTGGTGAGGGTACGACAACGGTTTAGAGGGAGCGTACGTGTGAGGGCGCGGGTTAGTGGGAGCGTACGGGTTAGGATTAGGGGACGGGTGAGGGGAAGGCTTCGGGGAAGGGTTAGGGTTAGGGTTCGGGCTAGGGTTAGGGTTAGGGGACGGGGACGGTTTAGGGTCTAGGTGAGGGTACGACAACGGTTTAGGGGGAGCGTACGTGTGAGGGCGCGGGTTAGTGTGAGCGTACGGGTTAGGATTAGGGGACGGGTGAGGGGAAGGCTTCGGGGAAGGGTTAGGGTTAGGGTTCGGGTTAGGGTTAGGGTTAGGGGACGGGGACGGTTTAGGGTCCAGGTGAGGGTACGACAACGGTTTAGGGGGAGCGTACGTGTGAGGGCGCGGGTTAGTGTGAGCGTACGGGTTAGGATAAGGGGACGGGTGAGGGGAAGGCTTCGGGGAAGGGTTAGGGTTAGGGTTCGGGCTAGGGTTAGGGGACGGGGACGGTTTAGGGTCCAGGTGAGGGTCCGACAACGGTTTAGGGGGAGCGTACGTGTGAGGGCGTGGGTTAGTGTGAGCGTACGGGTTAGGATTAGGGGACGGGTGAGGGGAAGGCTTCGGGGAAGGGTTAGGGTTAGGGTTCGGGCTAGGGTTAGGGTTAGGGGACGGGGACGGTTTAGGGTCCAGGTGAGGGTACGACAACGGTTTAGGGGGAGCGTACGTGTGAGGGCGCTGGTTAGTGTGAGCGTACGGGTTAGGATTAGGGGACGGGTGAGGGGAAGGCTTCGGGGAAGGGTTAGGGTTAGGGTTCGGGCTAGGGTTAGGGTTAGGGGACGGGGACGGTTTAGGGTCCAGGTGAGGGTACGACAACGGTTTAGGGGGAGCGTACGTGTGAGGGAGCGGGTTAGTGTGATCGTACGGGTTAGGATTAGGGGACGGGTGAGGGGAAGGCTTCGGGGAAGGGTTAGGGTTAGGGTTCTGGCTAGGGTTAGGGTTAGGGGACGGGGACGGTTTAGGGTCCAGGTGAGGGTACGACAACGGTTTAGGGGGAGCGTACGTGTGAGGGCGCGGGTTAGTGTGAGCGTACGGGTTAGGATTAGGGGACGGGTGAGGGGAAGGTTTCGGGGAAGGGTTAGGGTTAGGGTTCGGGCTAGGGTTAGGGTTAGGGGACGGGGACGGTTTAGGGTCCAGGTGAGGGTACGACAACGGTTTAGGGGGAGCGTACGTGTGAGGGCGCGGGTTAGTGTGAGCGTACGGGTTAGGATTAGGGGACGGGTGAGGGGAAGGCTTCGGGGAAGGGTTAGGGTTAGTGTTCGGGCTAGGGTTAGGGTTAGGGGACGGGGACGGTTTAGGGTCCTGGTGAGGGTACGACAACGGTTTAGAGGGAGCGTACGTGTGAGGGCGCGGGTTAGTGGGAGCGTACGGGTTAGGATTAGGGGACGGGTGAGGGGAAGGCTTCGGGGAAGGGTTAGGGTTAGGGTTCGGGCTAGGGTTAGGTTTAGGGGACGGGGACGGTTTAGGGTCTAGGTGAGGGTACGACAACGGTTTAGGGGGAGCGTACGTGTGAGGGCGCGGGTTAGTGTGAGCGTACGGGTTAGGATTAGGGGACGGGTGAGGGGAAGGCTTCGGGGAAGTGTTAGGGTTAGGGTTCGGGCTAGGGTTAGGGTTAGGGGACGGGGACGGTTTAGGGTCCAGGTGAGGGAACGACAACGGTTTAGGGGGAGCGTACGTGTGAGGGCGCGGGTTAGTGTGAGCGTACGGGTTAGGATTAGGGGACGGGTGAGGGGAAGGCTTCGGGGAAGGGTTAGGGTTAGGGTTCGGGTTAGGGTTAGGGTTAGGGGACGGGGACGGTTTAGGGTCCAGGTGAGGGTACGACAACGGTTTAGGGGGAGCGTACGTGTGAGAGCGCGGGTTAGTGTGAGCGTACGGGTTAGGATTAGGGGACGGGTGAGGGGAAGGCTTCGGGGAAGGGTTAGGGTTAGGGTTCGGGCTAGGGTTAGGGTTAGGGGACGGGGACGGTTTAGGGTCCAGGTGAGGGTACGACAACGGTTTAGGGGAAGCGTACGTGTGAGGGCGCGGGTTAGTGTGAGCGTACGGGTTAGGATTATGGGACGGGTGAGGGGAAGGCTTCGGGGAAGGGTTAGGGTTAGGGTTCGGGCTAGGGTTAGGTTTAGGGGACGGGGACGGTTTAGGGTCTAGGTGAGGGTACGACAACGGTTTAGGGGGAGCGTACGTGTGAGGGCGCGGGTTAGTGTGAGCGTACGGGTTAGGATGAGGGGACGGGTGAGGGGAAGGCTTCGGGGAAGGGTTAGGGTTAGGGTTCGGGCTAGGGTTAGGGTTAGGGGACGGGGACGGTTTAGGGTCCAGGTGAGGGAACGACAACGGTTTAGGGGGAGCGTACGTGTGAGGGCGCGAGTTAGTGTGAGCGTACGGGTTAGGATTAGGGGACGGGTGAGGGGAAGGCTTCGGGGAAGGGTTAGGGTTAGGGTTCGGGCTAGGGTTAGGGTTAGGGGACGGGGACGGTTTAGGTTCCATGTGAGGGTACGACAACGGTTTAGGGGGAGCGTACGTGTGAGGGCGCGGGTTAGTGTGAGCGTAAGGGTTAGGATTAGGGGACGGGTGAGGGGAAGGCTTCGGGGAAGGGTTAGGGTTAGGGTTCGGGCTAGGGTTAGGGTTAGGGGACGGGGACGGTTTAGGGT
Source organism: Leucopleurus acutus (assembly GCF_964270905.1). NCBI lineage: Eukaryota > Metazoa > Chordata > Mammalia > Artiodactyla > Delphinidae > Leucopleurus > Leucopleurus acutus. The sequence goes on from NC_139162.1 coordinate 59,676,979, forward strand.
CCAGGTGAGGGTACGACAACGGTTTAGGGGGAGCGTACGTGTGAGGGCGCGGGTTAGTGTGAGCGTACGGGTTAGGATTAGGGGACGGGTGAGGGGAAGGCTTCGGGGAAGGGTTAGGGTTAGGGTTCGGGCTAGGGTTAGGGTTAGGGGACGGGGACGGTTTAGGGTCCAGGTGAGGGTACGACAACGGTTTAGGGGGAGCGTACGTGTGAGGGAGCGGGTTAGTGTGATCGTACGGGTTAGGTTTAGGGGACGGGTGAGGGGAAGGCTTCGGGGAAGGGTTAGGGTTAGGGTTCTGGCTAGGGTTAGGGTTAGGGGACGGGGACGGTTTAGGGTCCAGGTGAGGGTACGACAACGGTTTAGGGGGAGCGTACGTGTGAGGGCGCGGGTTAGTGTGAGCGTACGGGTTAGGATTAGGGGACGGGTGAGGGGAAGGCTTCGGGGAAGGGTTAGGGTTAGGGTTCGGGCTAGGGTTAGGGTTAGGGGACGGGGACGGTTTAGGGTCCAGGTGAGGGTACGACAACGGTTTAGGGGGAGCGTACGTGTGAGGGCGCGGGTTAGTGTGAGCGTACGGGTTAGGATTAGGGGACGGGTGAGGGGAAGGCTTCGGGGAAGGGTTAGGGTTAGGGTTCGGGCTAGGGTTAGGGTTAGGGGACGGGGACGGTTTAGGGTCCTGGTGAGGGTACGACAACGGTTTAGAGGGAGCGTACGTGTGAGGGCGCGGGTTAGTGGGAGCGTACGGGTTAGGATTAGGGGACGGGTGAGGGGAAGGCTTCGGGGAAGGGTTAGGGTTAGGGTTCGGGCTAGGGTTAGGGTTAGGGGACGGGGACGGTTTAGGGTCTAGGTGAGGGTACGACAACGGTTTAGGGGGAGCGTACGTGTGAGGGCGCGGGTTAGTGTGAGCGTACGGGGTAGGATTAGGGGACGGGTGAGGGGAAGGCTTCGGGGAAGGGTTAGGGTTAGGGTTCGGGCTAGGGTTAGGGTTAGGGGACGGGGACGGTTTAGGGTCCAGGTGAGGGTCCGACAACGGTTTAGGGGGAGCGTACGTGTGAGGGCGCGGGTTAGTGTGAGCGTACGGGTTAGGATTAGGGGACGGGTGAGGGGAAGGCTTCGGGGAAGGGTTAGGGTTAGGGTTCGGGTTAGGGTTAGGGTTAGGGGACGGGGACGGTTTAGGGTCCAGGTGAGTGTACGACAACGGTTTAGGGGGAGCGTACGTGTGAGAGCGCGGGTTAGTGTGAGCGTACGGGTTAGGATTAGGGGACGGGTGAGGGGAAGGCTTCGGGGAAGGGTTAGGGTTAGGGTTCGGGCTAGGGTTAGGGTTAGGGGACGGGGACGGTTTAGGGTCCAGGTGAGGGTACGACAACGGTTTAGGGGGAGCGTACGTGTGAGGGCGCGGGTTAGTGTGAGCGTACGGGTTAGGATTATGGGACGGGTGAGGGGAAGGCTTCGGGGAAGGGTTAGGGTTAGGGTTCGGGCTAGGGTTAGGGTTAGGGGACGGGGACGGTTTAGGGTCCAGGTTAGGGTACGACAACGGTTTAGGGGGAGCGTACGTGTGAGGGCGCGGGTTAGTGTGAGCGTACGGGTTAGGATTAGGGGACGGGTGAGGGGAAGGCTTCGGGGAAGGGTTAGGGTTAGGGTTCGGCCTAGGGTTAGGGTTAGGGGACGGGGACGGTTTAGGGTCCAGGTGAGGGTACGACAACGGTTTAGGGGGAGCGTACGTGTGAGGGCGCGGGTTAGTGTGAGCGTACGGGTTAGGATTAGGGGACGGGTGAGGGGAAGGCTTCGGGGAAGGGTTAGGGTTAGTGTTCGGGCTAGGGTTAGGGTTAGGGGACGGGGACGCTTTAGGGTCCAGGTGAGGGTACGACAACGGTTTAGGGGGAGCATACGTGTGAGGGCGCGGGTTACTGTGAGCGTACGGGTTAGGATTAGGGGACGGGTGAGGGGAAGGCTTCGGGGAAGGGTTAGGGTTAGGGTTCGGGCTAGGGTTAGGGTTAGGGGACGGGGACGGTTTAGGGTCTAGGTGAGGGTACGACAACGGTTTAGGGGGAGCGTACGTGTGAGGGCGCGGGTTAGTGTGAGCGTACGGGTTAAGATTAGGGGACGGGTGAGGGGAAGGCTTCGGGGAAGGGTTAGGGTTAGGGTTCGGGCTAGGGTTAGGGTTAGGGGACGGGGACGGTTTAGGGTCCAGGTGAGGGTACGACAACGGTTTAGGGGGAGCGTACGTGTGAGGACGGTGGTTAGTGTGAGCATACGGGTTAGGATTAGGGGACGGGTGAGGGGAAGGCTTCGGGGAAGGGTTAGGGTTAGGGTTCGGGTTAGGGTTCGGGTTAGGGGACGGGGATGGTTTAGGGTCCAGGTGAGGGTACGACAACGGTTTAGGGGGAGCGTACGAGTGAGGGCGCGGGTTAGTGTGAGCCTACGGGTTAGGATTAGGGGACGGGTGAGGGGAAGGCTTCGGGGAAGGGTTAGGGTTAGGGTTCGGGCTAGGGTTAGGGGACGGGGACGGTTTAGGGTCCAGTTGAGGGTCCGATAACGGTTTAGGGGGAGCGTACGTGTGAGGGCGTGGGTTAATGTGAGCGTACGGGTTAGGATTAGGGGACGGGTGAGGGGAAGGCTTCGGGGAAGGGTTAGGGTTTGGGTTCGGGTTAGGGTTAGGGTTAGGGGACGGGGACGGTTTAGGGTCCAGGTGAGGGTACGACAACGGTTTAGGGGGAGCGTACGTGTGAGAGCGCGGGTTAGTGTGAGCGTACGGGTTAGGATTAGGGGACGGGTGAGGGGAAGGCTTCGGGGAAGGGTTAGGGTTAGGGTTCGGGCTAGGGTTAGGGTTAGGGGACGGGGAAGGTTTAGGGTCCAGGTGAGGGTACGACAACGGTTTAGGGGGAGCGTACGTGTGAGGGCGCGGGTTAGTGTGAGCGTACGGGTTAGGATTATGGGACGGGTGAGGGGAAGGCTTCGGGGAAGGGTTAGGGTTAGGGTTCGGGCTAGGGTTAGGGTTAGGGGACGGGGACGGTTTAGGGTCCAGGTGAGGGTACGACAACGGTTTAGGGGGAGCGTACGTGTGAGGGCGCGGGTTAGTGTGAGCGTACGGGTTAGGATTAGGGGACGGGTGAGGGGAAGGCTTCGGGGAAGGGTTAGGGTTAGGGTTCGGCCTAGGGTTAAGGTTAGGGGACGGGGACGGTTTAGGGTCCAGGTGAGGGTACGACAACGGTTTAGGGGGAGCGTACGTGTGAGGGCGTGGGTTAGTGTGAGCGTACGGGTTAGGATTAGGGGACGGGTGAGGGGAAGGCTTCGGGAAAGGGTTAGGGTTAGGGTTCGGGCTAGGGTTAGGGGACGGGGACGGGGAAGGTTTAGGGTCCAGGTGAGGGTACGACAACGGTTTAGGGGGAGCATACGTGTGAGGGCGCGGGTTAGTGTGAGCGTACGGGTTAGGATTAGGGGACGGGTGAGGGGAAGGCTTTGGGGAAGTGTTAGGGATAGGGTTCGGGCTAGGGTTAGTGTTAGGGGACGGGGACGGTTTAGGGTCCAGGTGAGGGTACGACAACGGTTTAGGGGGAGCGTACGTGTGAGGGCGCGGGTTAGTGTCAGCGTACGGGTTAGGATTAGGGGACGGGTGAGGGGAAGGCTTCGGGGAAGGGTTAGGGTTAGGGTTCGGGCTAGGGTTAGGGTTACGGGACGGGGACGGTTTAGGGTCCAGGTGAGGGTACGAAAATGGTTTAGGGGGAGCGTACGTGTGAGGGCGCGGGTTAGTGGGAGCGTACGGGTTAGGATTAGAGGACGGGTGTGGGGAAGGCTTCGGGGAAGGGTTAGGGTTAGGGTTCGGGCTAGGGTTAGGGTAAGGGGACGGGGACGGTTTAGGGTCCCGGTGAGGGTACGACAATGGTTTAGGGAGAGCGTACGTGTGAGGGCGCAGGTTAGTGTGAGCGTACGGGTTAGGATTAGGGGACGGGTGAGGGGAAGGCTTCGGGGAAGGGTTAGGGTTAGGGTTCGGGCTAGGGTTAGGGTTAGGGGACGGGGACGGTTTAGGGTCCAGGTGAGGGTACGACAACGGTTTAGGGGGAGCGTACGTGTGAGGGCGCGGGTTAGTGGGAGCGTACGGGTTAGGATTAGGGGACGGGTGAGGGGAAGGCTTCGGGAAAGGGTTAGGGTTAGGGTTCGGGCTAGGGTTAGGGTTAGGGGACGGGGACGGTTTAGGGTCCAGGTGAGGGTACGACAACGGTTTAGGGGGAGCGTACGTGTGAGGGCGCGGGGTAGTGTGAGCGTATGGGTTAGGATTAGGGGACGGGTGAGGGGAAGGCTTCGGGGAAGGGTTAGGGTTAGGGTTCGGGCTAGGGTTAGGGTTAGGGGACGGGGACGGTTTAGGGTCCAGGTGAGGGTACGACAACGGTTTAGGGGGAGCGTACGTGTGAGGGCACGGGTTAGTGTGAGCGTACGTGTTAGGATTAGGGGACGGGTGAGGGGAAGGCTTCGGGGAAGGGTTAGGGTTAGGGTTCGGGCTAGGGTTAGGGTTAGGGGACGGGGACGGTTTAGGGTCCAGGTGAGGGTACGACAACGGTTTAGGGGGAGCGTACGTGTGAGGGCGCGGGTTAGTGGGAGCGTACGGGTTAGGATTAGGGGACGGGTGAGGGGAAGGCTTTGGGGAAGGGTTAGGGTTAGGGTTCGGGCTAGGGTTAGGGTTAGGGGACGGGGACGGTTTAGGGTCCAGGTGAGGGTACGACAACGGTTTAGGGGGAGCGTACGTGTGAGGGCGCGGGTTAGTGGGAGCGTACGGGTTAGGATTAGTGGACGGGTGAGGGGAAGGCTTCGGGGAAGGGTTAGGGTTAGGGTTCGGGCTAGGGTTAGGGTTAGGGGACGGGGACGGTTTATGGTCCAGGTGAGGGTACGACAACGGTTTAGGGGGAGCGTACGTGTGAGGGCGCGGGTTAGTGTGAGCGTACGGGTTAGGATTAGGGGACGGGTGAGGGGAAGGCTTCGGGGAATGGTTAGGGTTAGGGTTCGGGCTAGGGTTAGGGTTTGGGGACGGGGACGGTTTAGGGTCCAGGTGAGGGTACGACAACGGTTTAGGGGGAGCGTACGTGTGAGGGCGCGGGTTAGTGTGAGCGTACGGGTTAGGATTAGGGGACGGGTGAGGGGAAGGCTTCGGGGAAGGGTTAGGGTTAGGGTTCGGGCTAGGGTTAGGGTTAGGGGACGGGGAAGGTTTAGGGTCCAGGTGAGGGTACGACAACGGTTTAGGGGGAGCGTACGTGTGAGGGCGCGGGTTAGTGTGAGCGTACGGGTTAGGATTAGGGGACGGGTGAGGGGAAGGCTTCGGGGAAGGGTTAGGGTTAGGGTTCGGGCTAGGGTTAGGGTTAGGGGACGGGGACGGTTTAGGGTCCAGGTGAGGGTACGACAACGGTTTAGGGGGAGCGTACGTGTGAGGGCACGGGTTAGTGTGAGCGTACGGGTTAGGATTAGGGGACGGGTGAGGGGAAGGCTTCGGGGAAGGGTTAGGGTTAGGGTTCGGGCTAGGGTTAGGGGACGGGGACGGGGAAGGTTTAGGGTCCAGGTGAGGGTACGACAACGGTTTAGGGGGAGCATACGTGTGAGGGCGCGGGTTAGTGTGAGCGTACGGGTTAGGATTAGGGGACGGGTGAGGGGAAGGCTTCGGGGAAGGGTTAGGGTTAGGGTTCGGGCTAGGGTTAGGGTTAGGGGACGGGGACGGTTTAAGGTCCAGGTGAGGGTACGACAACGGTTTAGGGGGAGCGTACGTGTGAGGGCGCGGGTTAGTGTGAGCGTACGGGTTAGGATTAGGGGACGGGTGAGGGGAAGGCTTCGGGGAAGGGTTAGGGTTAGGGTTCGGGCTAGGGTTAGGGTTAGGGGACAGGGACGGTTTACGGTCCAGGTGAGGGAACGACAACGGTTTAGGGGGAGCGTACGTGTGAGGGCGCGGGTTAGTGTGAGCGTACAGGTTAGGATTAGGGGACGGGTGAGGGGAAGGCTTCGGGGAAGGGTTAGGGTTAGGGTTCGGGCTAGGGTTAGGGTTAGGGGACGGGGACGGTTTAGGTTCCAGGTGAGGGTACGACAACGGTTTAGGGGGAGCTTACGTGTGAAGGCGCGGGTTACTGTGAGCGTACGGGTTAGGATTAGGGGACGGGTGAGGGGAAGGCTTCGGGGAAGGGTTAGGGTTAGGGTTCGGGCTAGGGTTAGGGTTAGGGGACGGGGACGGTTTAGGGTCCAGGTGAGGGTATGACAACGGTTTAGGGGGAGCGTACGTGTGAGGGCGCGGGTTAGTGGGAGCGTACGGGTTAGGATTAGGGGACGGGTGAGGGGAAGGCTTCGGGGAAGGGTTAGGGTTAGTGTTCGGGCTAGGGTTATGGTTAAGGGACGGGGACGGTTTAGGGTCCAGGTGAGGGTACGACAACGGTTTAGGGGGAGTGTACGTGTGAGGGCGCGGGTTAGTGTGAGCGTACGGGTTAGGATTAGGGGACGGGTGAGGGGAAGGCTTCGGGGAAGGGTTAGGGATAGGGTTCGGGCTAGGGTTAGGGTTAGGGGACGGGGACGGTTTAGGGTCCAGGTGAGGGTACGACAACGGTTTAGGGGGAGCGTACGTGTGATGGCGCGGGTTAGTGTCAGCGTACGGGTTAGGATTAGGGGACGGGTGAGGGGAAGGCTTCGGGGAAGGGTTAGGGTTAGGGTTCTGGCTAGGGTTAGGGTTACGGGACGGGGACGGTTTAGGGTCCAGGTGAGGGTACGACAATGGTTTAGGGGGAGCGTACGTGTGAGGGCGCGGGTTAGTGGGAGCGTACGGGTTAGGATTAGAGGACGGGTGAGGGGAAGGCTTCGGGGAAGGGTTAGGGTTAGGGTTCGGGCTAGGGTTAGGGTTAGGGGACGGGGACGGTTTAGGGTCCCGGTGAGGGTACGACAATGGTTTAGGGAGAGCGTACGTGTGAGGGCGCAGGTTAGTGTGAGCGTACGGGTTAGGATTAGGGGACGGGTGAGGGGAAGGCTTCGGGGAAGGGTTAGGGTTAGGGTTCGGGCTAGGGTTAGGGTTAGGGGACAGGGACGGTTTAGGGTCCAGGTGAGGGTACGACAACGGTTTAGGGGGAGCGTACGTGTGAGGGCGCGGGTTAGTGGGAGCGTACGGGTTAGGATTAGGGGACGGGTGAGGGGAAGGCTTCGGGAAAGGGTTAGGGTTAGGGTTCGGGCTAGGGTTAGGGTTAGGGGACGGGGACGGTTTAGGGTCCAGGTGAGGGTACGACAACGGTTTAGGGGGAGCGTACGTGTGAGGGCGCGGGTTAGTGTGAGCGTATGGGTTAGGATTAGGGGACGGGTGAGGGGAAGGCTTCGGGGTAGGGTTAGGGTTAGGGTTCGGGCTAGGGTTAGGGTTAGGGGACGGGGACGCTTTAGGGTCCAGGTGAGGGTACGACAACGGTTTAGGGGGAGCGTACGTGTGAGGGCGCGGGTTAGTGTGAGCGTACGGGTTAGGATTAGGGGACGGGTGAGGGGAAGGCTTCGGGGAAGGGTTAGGGTTAGGGTTCGGGCTAGGGTTAGGGTTAGGGGACGGGGACGGTTTAGGGTCCAGGTGAGGGTACGACAACGGTTTAGGGGGAGCGTACGTGTGAGGGCGCGGGTTAGTGTGAGCGTACGTGTTAGGATTAGGGGACGGATGAGGGGAAGGCCTCGGGGAAGGTTTAGGGTTAGGGTTCGGGCTAGGGTTAGGGTTAGGGGACGGGGACGGTTTAGGGTCCAGGTGAGGGTACGACAACGGTTTAGGGGGAGCGTACGTGTGAGAGCGCGGGTTAGTGTGAGCGTAGGGGTTAGGATTAGGGGACGGGTGAGGGGAAGGCTTCGGGGAAGGGTTAGGGTTAGGGTTCGGGCTAGGGTTAGGGTTAGGGGACGGGGACGGTTTAGGGTCCAGGTGAGGGTACGACAACGGTTTAGGGGGAGCGTACGTGTGAGGGCGCGGGTTAGTGTGAGCGTACGTGTTAGGATTATGGGACGGGTGAGGGGAAGGCTTCGGGGAAGGGTTAGGGTTAGGGTTCGGGCTAGGGTTAGGGTTAGGGGACGGGGACGGTTTAGGGTCCAGGTGAGGGTACGACAACGGTTTAGGGGGAGCGTACGTGTGAGGGCGCGGGTTAGTGTGAGCGTACGGGTTAGGATTAGGGGACGGATGAGGGGAAGGCTTCGGGGAAGGGTTAGGGTTAGGGTTCGGCCTAGGCTTAGGGTTAGGGGACGGGGACGGTTTAGGGTCCAGGTGAGGGTACGACAACGGTTTAGGGGGAGCGTACGTGTGAGGGCGCGGGTTAGTGTGAGCGTACGGGTTAGGATTAGGGGACGGGTGAGGGGAAGGCTTCGGGGAAGGGTTAGGGTTAGGGTTCGGGCTAGGGTTAGGGTTAGGGGACGGGGACGGTTTAGGGTCCAGGTGAGGGTACGACAACGGTTTAGGGGGAGCGTACGTGTCAGGGCGCGGGTTAGTGTGAGCGTACGGGTTAGGATTAGGGGACGGGTGAGGGGAAGGCTTCGGGGAAGGGTTAGGGTTAGGGTTCGGGCTAGGGTTAGGGTTAGGGGACGGGGACGGTTTAGGGTCCAGGTGAGGGTACGACAACGGTTTAGGGGGAGTGTACGTGAGAGGGCGCGGGTTAGTGTTAGGGTACGGGTTAGGATTAGGGGACGGGTGAGGGGAAGGCTTCGGGGAAGGGTTAGGGTTAGGGTTCGGGCTAGGGTTAGGGTTAGGGGACGGGGACGGTTTAGGGTCCAGGTGAGGGTACGACAACGGTTTAGGGGGAGCGTACGTGTGAGGGCGCGGGTTAGTGGGAGCGTACGGGTTAGGATTAGGGGACGGGTGAGGGGAAGGCTTCGGGGAAGGGTTAGGGTTAGGGTTCGGGCTAGGATTAGGCTTAGGGGACGGGGACGGTTTAGGGTCCAGGTGAGGGTCCGACAACGGTTTAGGGGGAGCGTACGTGTGAGGGCGCGGGTTAGTGTGAGCGTACGGGTTAGGATTAGGGGACGGGTGAGGGGAAGGCTTCGGGGAAGGGTTAGGGTTAGGGTTCGGGCTAGGGTTAGGGTTAGGGGACGGGGACGGTTTAGGGTCCAGGTGAGGGTCTGACAACGGTTTAGGGGGAGCGTACGTGTGAGGGCGCGGGTTAGTGTGAGCGTACGGGTTAGGATTAGGGGACGGGTGAAGGGAAGGCTTCGGGGAAGGGTTAGGGTTAGGGTTCGGGCTAGGGTTAGGGTTAGGGGACGGGGACGGTTTAGGGTCCAGGTGAGGGTACGACAACGGTTTAGGGGGAGCGTACGTGTGAGGGCGCGGGTTAGTGTGAGCGTACGGGTTAGGATTAGGGGACGGGTGAGGGGAAGGCTTCGGGGAAGGGTTAGGGTTAGGGTTCGGGCTAGGGTTAGGGTTAGGGGACGGGGACGGTTTAGGGTCCAGGTGAGGGTCTGACAACGGTTTAGGGGGAGCGTACGTGTGAGGGCGCGGGTTAGTGTGAGCGTACGGTTTAGGATTAGGGGACGGGTGAGGGGAAGGCTTCGGGGAAGGGTTAGGGTTCGGGCTAGGGTTAGGGTTAGGGGACGGGGACGGTTTAGGGTCCAGGTGAGGGTACGACAACGGTTTAGGGGGAGCGTACGTGTGAGGGCGCGGGTTAGTGTGAGCGTACGGGTTAGGATTAGAGGACGGGTGAGGGGAAGGCTTCGGGGAAGGGTTAGGGTTAGGGTTCGGGCTAGGGTTAGGGTTAGGGGACGGGGACGGTTTAGGGTCCAGGTGAGGGTACGACAACGGTTTAGGGGGAGCGTACGTGTGAGGGCGCGGGTTAGTGTGAGCGTACGGTTTAGGATTAGGGGACGGGTGAGGGGAAGGCTTCGGGGAAGGGTTAGGGTTAGGGTTCGGGCTAGGGTTAGGGTTAGGGGACGGGGACGGTTTAGGGTCCAGGTTAGGGTACGACAACGGTTTAGGGGGAGCGTACGTGTGAGGGCGCGGGTTAGTGTGAGCGTACGGTTTAGGATTAGGGGACAGGTGAGGGGAAGGCTTCGGGGAAGGGTTAGGGTTAGGGTTCGGGCTAGGGTTAGGGTTAGGGGACGGGGACGGTTTAGGGTCCAGGTGAGGGTCCGACAACGGTTTAGGGGGAGCATACGTGTGAGGGCGCGGGTTAGTGTGAGCGTACGGGTTAGGATTAGGGGACGGGTGAGGGGAAGGCTTCGGGGAAGGGTTAGGGTTAGGGTTCGGGCTAGGGTTAGGGTTAGGGGACGGGGACGGTTTAGGGTCCAGGTGAGGGTCCGACAACGGTTTAGGGGGAGCGTACGTGTGAGGGCACGGGTTAGTGTGAGCGTACGGGTTAGGATTAGGGGACGGGTGAGGGGAAAGCTTCGGGGAAGGGTTAGGGTTAGGGTTCGGGCTAGGGTTAGGGTTAGGGGAAGGGGACGGTTTAGGGTCCAGGTGAGGGCACGACAACGGTTTAGGCGGAGCGTACGTGTGAGGGCGCGGGTTAGTGTGAGCGTACGTGTTAGGATTAGGGGACGGGTGAGGGGAAAGCTTCGGGGAAGTGTTAGGGTTAGGGTTCGTGCTAGGGTTAGGGTTAGGGGACGGGGACGGTTTAGGGTCCAGGTGAGGGTACGACAACGGTTTAGGGGGAGCGTACGTGTGAGAGCGCGGGTTAGTGTGAGCGTACGGGTTAGGATTAGGGGACGGGTGAGGGGAAGGCTTCGGGGAAGGGTTAGGGTTAGGGTTCGGGCTAGGGTTAGGGTTAGGGGATGGGGACGGTTTAGGGTCCAGGTGAGGGTACGACAACGGTTTAGGGGGAGCGTACGTGTGAGGGCGCGGGTTAGTGTGAGCGTACGGGTTAGGATTAGGGGACAGGTGAGGGGAAGGCTTCGGGGAAGGGTTAGGGTTAGGGTTCGGGCTAGGGTTAGGGTTAGGGGACGGGGACGGTTTAGGGTCCAGGTGAGGGTACGACAACGGTTTAGGGGGAGCGTACGTGTGAGGGCGCGGGTTAGTGTGAGCGTACGGGTTAGGATTAGGGGACGGGTGAGGGGAAGGCTTCGGGGAAGGGTTAGGGTTAGGGTTCGGGCTAGGGTTAGGGTTAGGGGACGGGGACGGTTTAGGGTCCAGGTGAGGGTACGACAACGGTTTAGGGGGAGCGTACGTGTGAGGGCGCGGGTTAGTGTGAGCGTACGGGTTAGGATTAGGGTACGGGTGAGGGGAAGGCTTCGGGGAAGGGTTAGGGTTAGGGTTCGGGCTAAGGTTTGGGTTAGGGGACGGGGACGGTTTAGGGTCCAGGTGAGGGTACGACAACGGTTTAGGGGGAACGTACGTGTGAGGGCGCGGGTAAGTGGGAGCGTACGGGTTAGGATTAGGGGACGGGTGAGGGGAAGGCTTCGGGGAAGTGTTAGGGTTAGGGTTCGGGCTAGGGTTAGGGTTAGGGGACGGGGACGGTTTAGGGTCCAGGTGAGGGTACGACAACGGTTTAGGGGGAGCGTATGTGTGAGGGCGCGGGTTAGTGTGAGCGTACGGGTTAGGATTAGGGGACGGGTGAGGGGAAGGCTTCGGGGAAGGGTTAGGGTTAGGGTTCGGGCTAGGGTTAGGGTTACGGGACGGGGACGGTTTAGGGTCCAGGTGAGGGTCCGACAACGGTTTAGGGGGAGCGTACGTGTGAGGGCACGGGTTAGTGTGAGCGTACGGGTTAGGATTAGGGGACGGGTGAGGGGAAAGCTTCGGGGAAGGTTTAGGGTTAGGGTTCGGGCTAGGGTTAGGGTTAGGGGACGGGGACGGTTTAGGGTCCAGTTGAGGGCACGACAACGGTTTAGGCGGAGCGTACGTGTGAGGGCGCGGGTTAGTGTGAGCGTACGTGTTAGGATTAGGGGACGGGTGAGGGGAAAGCTTCGGGGAAGTGTTAGGGTTAGGGTTCGGGCTAGGGTTAGGGTTAGGGGACGGGGACGGTTTAGGGTCCAGGTGAGGGTACGACAACGGTTTAGGGGGAGCGTACGTGTGAGAGCGCGGGTTAGTGTGAGCGTACGGGTTAGGATTAGGGGACGGGTGAGGGGAAGGCTTCGGGGAAGTGTTAGGGTTAGGGTTCGGGCTAGGGTTAGGGTTAGGGGATGGGGACGGTTTAGGGTCCAGGTGAGGGTACGACAACGGTTTAGGGGGAGCGTACGTGTGAGGGCGCGGGTTAGTGTGAGCGTACGGGTTAGGATTAGGGGACAGGTGAGGGGAAGGCTTCGGGGAAGGGTTAGGGTTAGGGTTCGGGCTAGGGTTAGGGTTAGGGGACGGGGACGGTTTAGGGTCCAGGTGAGGGTACGACAACGGTTTAGGGGGAGCGTACGTGTGAGGGCGCGGGTTAGTGTGAGCGTACGGGTTAGGATTAGGGGACGGGTGAGGGGAAGGCTTCGGGGAAGGGTTAGGGTTAGGGTTCGGGCTAGGGTTAGGGTTAGGGGACGGGGACGGTTTAGGGTCCAGGTGAGGGTACGACAACGGTTTAGGGGGAGCGTACGTGTGAGGGCGCGGGTTAGTGTGAGCGTACGGGTTAGGATTAGGGTACGGGTGAGGGGAAGGCTTCGGGGAAGGGTTAGGGTTAGGGTTCGGTCTAGGGTTAGGGTTAGGGGACGGGGACGGTTTAGGGTCCAGGTGAGGGTACGACAACGGTTTAGAGGGAGCGTATGTGTGAGGGCGCGGGTTAGTGTGAGCGTACGGGTTAGGATTAGGGGACGTGTGAGGGGAAGGCTTCAGGGAAGGGTTAGGGTTAGGGTTCGGGCTAGGGTTAGGGTTAGGGGACGGGGACGGTTTATGGTCCAGGTGAGGGTATGACAACGGTTTAGGGGGAGCGTACGTGTGAGGGCGCGGGTTAGTGTGAGCGTAGGGGTTAGGATTAGGGGACGGGTGAGGGGAAGGCTTCGGGGAAGGGTTAGGGTTAGGGTTCGGGCTAGGGTTAGGGTTAGGGGACGGGGACGGTTTAGGGTCCAGGTGAGGGTACGACAACGGTTTAGGGGGAGCGTACGTGTGAGGGCGCGGGTTAGTGTGAGCGTACGGGTTAGGATTAGGGGACGGGTGAGGGGAAGGCTTCGGGGAAGGGTTAGGGTTAGGGTTCGGGCTAGGGTTAGGGTTAGGGGACGGGGACGGTTTAGGGTCCAGGTGAGGGTACGACAACGGTTTAGGGGGAGCGTACGTGTGAGGGCGCGGGTTAGTGTGAGCGTACGTGTTAGGATTAGGGGACGGGTGAGGGGAAGGCTTCGGGGAAGTGTTAGGGTTAGGGTTGGGGATAGGGTTAGGGTTAGGGGACGGGGACGGTTTAGGGTCCAGGTGAGGGTACGACAACGGTTTAGGGGGAGCGTACGTGTGAGGGCGCGGGTTAGTGGGAGCGTACGGGTTAGGATTAGGGGACGGGTGAGGGGAAGGGTTAGGGTTAGGGTTCGGGCTAGGGTTAGGTTTAGGGGACGGGGACGGTTTAGGGTCCAGGTGAGGGTCCGACAACGGTTTAGGGGGAGCGTACGTGTGAGGGCGCGGGTTAGTGGGAGCGTACGGGTTAGGATTAGGGGACGGGTGAGGGCAAGTCTTCGGGGAAGGGTTAGGGTTAGGGTTCGGGCTAGGGTTAGGGTTAGGTGACGGGGACGGTTTAGGGTCCAGGTGAGGGTACGGCAACGGATTAGGGGGAGCGTACGTGTGAGGGCGCGGGTTAGTGTGAGCGTACGGGTTAGGATTAGGGGACGGGTGAGGGGAAGGCTTCGGGGAAGGGTTAGGGTTAGGGTTCGGGCTAGGGTTAGGGTTAGGGGACGGGGACGGTTTAGGGTCCAGGTGAGGGTACGACAACGGTTTAGGGGGAGCGTACGTGAGAGGGCGCAGGTTAGTGTTAGGGTACGGGTTAGGATTAGGGGACGGGTGAGGGGAAGGCTTCGGGGAAGGGTTAGGGTTAGGGTTCGGGCTAGGGTTAGGGTTAGGGGACGGGGACGGTTTAGGGTCCAGGTGAGGGTACGACAACGGTTTAGGGGGAGTGTACGTGTGAGGGCGCGGGTTAGTGTGAGCGTACGGGTTAGTATTAGGGTACGGGTGAGGGGAAGGCTTCGGGGAAGGGTTAGGGTTAGGGTTCGGGCTAGGGTTAGGGTTAGGGGACGGGGACGGTTTAGGGTCCAGGTGAGGGTACGACAACGGTTTAGGGGGAGCGTACGTGTGAGGGCGCGGGTTAGTGGGAGCGTACGGGTTAGGATTAGGGGACAGGTGAGGGGAAGGCTTCGGGGAAGGGTTAGGGTTAGGGTTCGGGCTAGGATTAGGCTTAGGGGACGGGGACGGTTTAGGGTCCAGGTGAGGGTCCGACAACGGTTTAGGGGGAGCGTACGTGTGAGGGCGCGGGTTAGTGTGAGCGTACGGGTTAGGATTAGGGGACGGGTGAGGGGAAGGCTTCGGGGAAGGGTTAGGGTTAGGGTTCGGGCTAGGGTTAGGGTTAGGGGACGGGGACGATTTAGGGTCCAGGTGAGGGTCTGACAACGGTTTAGGGGGAGCGTACGTGTGAGGGCGCGGGTTAGTGTGAGCGTACGGGTTAGGATTAGGGGACGGGTGAGGGGAAGGCTTCGGGGAAGGGTTAGGGTTAGGGTTCGGGCTAGGGTTAGGGTTAGGGGACGGGGACGGTTTAGGGTCCAGGTGAGGGTACGACAACGGTTTAGGGGGAGCGTACGTGTGAGGGCGCGGCTTAGTGTGAGCGTACGGGTTAGGATTAGGGGACGGGTGAGGGGAAGGCTTCGGGGAAGGGTTAGGGTTAGGGTTCGGGCTAGGGTTAGGGTTAGGGGACGGGGAAGGTTTAGGGTCCAGGTGAGGGTACGACAACGGTTTAGGGGGAGCGTACGTGTGAGGGCGCGGGTTAGTGTGAGCGTACGGGTTAGGATTAGGGGACGGGTGAGGGGAAGGCTTCGGGGAAGGGTTAGGGTTAGGGTTCGGGCTAGGGTTAGGGTTAGGGGACGGGGACGGTTTAGGGTCCAGGTGAGGGTACGACAACGGTTTAGGGGGAGCGTACGTGTGAGGGCGCGGGTTAGTGTGAGCGTACGGGTTAGGATTAGGGGACGGGTGAGGGGAAGGCTTCGGGGAAGGGTTAGGGTTAGGGTTCGGGCTAGGGTTAGGGTTAGGGGACGGGGACGGTTTAGGGTCCAGGTGAGGGCCCGACAACGGTTTAGGGGGAGCGTACGTGTGAGGGCGCGGGTTAGTGTGAGCGTACGGGTTAGGATTAGGGGACGGGTGAGGGGAAGGCTTCGGGGAAGGGTTAGGGTTAGGGTTCGGGCTAGGGTTAGGGTTAGGGGACGGGGACGGTTTAGGGTCCAGGTGAGGGTACGACAACGGTTTAGGGGGAGCGTACGTGAGAGGGCGCGGGTTAGTGTTAGGGTACGGGTTAGGATTAGGGGACGGGTGAGGGGAAGGCTTCGGGGAAGGGTTAGGGTTAGGGTTCGGGCTAGGGTTAGGGTTACGGGACGGGGACGGTTTAGGGTCCAGGTGAGGGTACGACAACGTTTTAGGGGGAGCGTACGTGTGAGGGCGCGGGTTAGTGTGAGCGTACGGGTTAGGATTAGGGGACGGGTGAGGGGAAGGCTTCGGGGAAGGGTTAGGGTTAGGGTTCGGGCTAGGGTTAGGGTTAGGGGACGGGGACGGTTTAGGGTCCAGGTGAGGGTCCGACAACGGTTTAGGGGGAGCGTACGTGTGAGGGCGCGGGTTAGTGTGAGCGTACGGGTTAGGATTAGGGGACGGGTGAGGGGAAGGCTTCGGGGAAGGGTTAGGGTTAGGGTTCGGGCTAGGGTTAGGGTTAGGGGACGGGGACGGTTTAGGGTCCAGGTGAGGGTCCGACAACGGTTTAGGGGGAGCGTACATGTGAGGGCGCGGGTTAGTGTGAGCGTACGGGTTAGGATTAGGGGACGGGTGAGGGGAAGGCTTCGGGGAAGGGTTAGGGTTCGGGCTAGGGTTAGGGTTAGGGGACGGGAACGGTTTAGGGTCCAGGTGAGGGTACGACAACGGTTTAGGGGGAGCGTACGTGTGAGGGCGCGGGTTAGTGTGAGCGTACGGGTTAGGATTAGGGGACGGGTGAGGGGAAGGCTTCGGGGAAGGGTTAGGGTTAGGGTTCGGGCTAGGGTTAGGGTTAGGGGACGGGGACGGTTTAGGGCCCAGGTGAGGGTACGACAACGGTTTAGGGGGAGCGTACGTGTGAGGGCGCGGGTTAGTGTGAGCGTACGGGTTAGGATTAGGGGACGGGTGAGGGGAAGGCTTCGGGGAAGGGTTAGGGTTAGGGTTCGGTCTAGGGTTAGGGTTAGGGGACGGGGACGGTTTAGGGTCCAGGTGAGGGTCCGACAACGGTTTAGGTGGAGCGTACATGTGAGGGCGCGGGTTAGTGTGAGCGTACGGGTTAGAATTAGGGGACGGGTGAGGGGTAGGCTTCGGGGAAGGGTTAGGGTTCGGGCTAGGGTTAGGGTTAGGGGACGGGGACGGTTTAGGGTCCAGGTGAGGGTACGACAACGGTTTAGGGGGAGCGTACGTGTGAGGGCGCGGGTTAGTGTGAGCGTACGGGTTAGGATTAGAGGACGGGTGAGGGGAAGGCTTCGGGGAAGGGTTAGGGTTAGGGTTCGGGCTAGGGTTAGGGTTAGGGGACGGGGACGGTTTACGGTCCAGGTGAGGGTACGACAACGGTTTAGGGGGAGCGTACGTGTGAGGGCGCGGGTTAGTGTGAGCGTACGGGTTAGGATTAGGGGACGGGTGAGGGGAAGGCTTCGGGGAAGGGTTAGGGTTAGGGTTCGGGCTAGGGTTAGGGTTAGGGGACGGGGACGGTTTAGGGTCCAGGTGAGGGTACGACAACGGTTTAGGGGGAGCGGACGTGTGAGGGCGCGGGTTAGTGTGAGCGTACGGGTTAGGATTAGGGGACGGGTGAGGGGAAGGCTTCGGGGAAGGGTTAGGGTTAGGGTTCGGGCTAGGGTTAGGGTTAGGGGACGGGGACGGTTTAGGGGGAGCGTACGTGTGAGGGCGCGGGTTAGTGTGAGCGTACGGGTTAGGATTAGGGGACGGGTGAGGGGAAGGCTTCGGGGAAGGGTTAGGTTTAGGGTTCGGGCTAGGGTTAGGGTTAGGGGACGGGGACGGTTTAGGGTCCAGGTGAGGGTCCGACAACGGTTTAGGGGGAGCGTACGTGTGAGGGCACGGGTTAGTGTGAGCGTTCAGGTTAGGATTAGGGGACCGGTGAGGGGAAAGCTTCGGGGAAGGTTTAGGATTAGGGTTCGGGCTAGGGTTAGGGTTAGGGGAAGGGGACGGTTTAGGGTCCAGGTGAGGGCACGACAACGGTTTAGGCGGAGCGTACGTGTGAGGGCGTGGGTTAGTGTGAGCGTACGGTTTAGATTTGGGGACGGGTGAGGGGAAGGCTTCGGGGAAGGGTTAGGGTTAGGGTTCGGGCTAGGGTTAGGGTTAGGGGACGGGGACGGTTTAGGGTCCAGGTGAGGGTCTGACAACGGTTTAGGGGGAGCGTACGTGTGAGGGCGCGGGTTAGTGTGAGCGTACGGGTTAGGATTAGGGGACGGGTGAGGGGAAGGCTTCGGGGAAGGGTTAGGGTTAGGGTTCGGGCTAGGGTTAGGGTTAGGGGACGGGGACGGTTTAGGGTCCAGGTGAGGGTGCGACAACGGTTTAGGGGGAGCGTACGTGTGAGGGCGCGGGTTAGTGTGAGCGTACGGGTTAGGATTAGGGGACGGGTGAGGGGAAGGCTTCGGGGAAGGGTTAGGGTTAGGGTTCGGGCTAGGGTTAGGGTTAGGGGACGGGGACGGTTTAGGGTCCAGGTGAGGGTGCGACAACGGTTTAGGGGGAGCGTACGTGTGAGGGCGCGGGTTAGTGTGAGCGTACGGGTTAGGATTAGGGGACGGGTGAGGGGAAGGCTTCGGGGAAGGGTTAGGGTTAGGGTTCGGGCTAGGGTTAGGGTTAGGGGACGGGGACGGTTTAGGGTCCAGGTGAGGGTCCGACAACGGTTTAGGGGGAGCGTACGTGTGAGGGCGCGGGTTAGTGTGAGCGTACGGGTTAGGATTAGGGGACGGGTGAGGGGAAGGCTTCGGGGAAGGGTTAGGGTTAGGGTTCGGGCTAGGGTTAGGGTTAGGGGACGGGGACGGTTTAGGGTCCAGGTGAGGGTACGACAACGGTTTAGGGGGAGCGTACGTGTGAGGGCGCGGGTTAGTGTGAGCGTACGGGTTAGGATTAGGGGACGGGTGAGGGGAAGGCTTCGGGGAAGGGTTAGGGTTAGGGTTCGGGCTAGGGTTAGGGTTAGGGGATGGGGACGGTTTAGGGTCCAGGTGAGGGTCCGACAACGGTTTAGGGGGAGCGTACGTGTGAGGGCGCGGGTTAGTGTGAGCGTACGGGTTAGGATTAGGGGACGGGTGAGGGGAAGGCTTCGGGGAAGTGTTAGGGTTAGGGTTCGGGCTAGGGTTAGGGTTAGGGGACGGGGACGGTTTAGGGTCCAGGTGAGGGTACGACAACGGTTTAGGGGGTGCGTACGTGTGAGGGCGCGGGTTAGTGGGAGCGTACGGGTTAGGATTAGGGGACGGGTGAGGGGAAGGCTTCGGGGAAGTGTTAGGGTTCGGGCTAGGGTTAGGGTTAGGGGACGGGGACGGTTTAGGGTCCAGGTGAGGGTACGACAACGGTTTAGGGGGAGCGTACGTGTGAGGGTGCAGGTTAGTGTGAGCGTACGGGTTAGGATTAGGGGACGGGTGAGGGGAAGGCTTCGGGGAAGGGTTAGGGTTAGGGTTCGGGCTAGGGTTAGGGTTAGGGGACGGGGACGGTTTAGGGTCCAGGTGAGGGTACGACAACGGTTTAGGGGGAGCGTACGTTTGAGGGCGCGGGTTAGTGGGAGCGTACGGGTTAGGATTAGGGGACGGGTGAGGGGAAGGCTTCGGGGAAGGGTTAGGGTTAGATTTCGGGCTAGGATTAGGCTTAGGGGACGGGGACGGTTTAGGGTCCAGGTGAGGGTCCGACAACGGTTTAGGGGGAGCGTACGTGTGAGGGCGCGGGTTAGTGTGAGCGTACGGGTTAGGATTAGGGGACGGGTGAGGGGAAGGCTTCGGGGAAGGGTTAGGGTTAGGGTTCGGGCTAGGGTTAGGGGACGGGGACGGGGACGGTTTAGGGTCCAGGTGTGGGTCTGACAACGGTTTAGGGGGAGCGTACGTGTGAGGGCGCGGGTTAGTGTGAGCGTACGGGTTAGGATTAGGGGACGGGTGAGGGGAAGGCTTCGGGGAAGGGTTAGGGTTAGGGTTCGGGCTAGGGTTAGGGTTAGGGGACGGGGACGGTTTAGGGTCCAGGTGAGGGTGCGACAACGGTTTAGGGGGAGCGTACGTGTGAGGGCGCGGGTTAGTGTGAGCGTACGGGTTAGGATTAGGGGACGGGTGAGGGGAAGGCTTCGGGGAAGGGTTAGGGTTAGGGTTCGGGCTAGGGTTAGGGTTAGGGGACGGGGACGGTTTAGGGTCCAGGTGAGGGTGCGACAACGGTTTAGGGGGAGCGTACGTGTGAGGGCGCGGGTTAGTGTGAGCGTACGGGTTAGGATTAGGGGACGGGTGAGGGGAAGGCTTCGGGAAAGGGTTAGGGTTAGGGTTCGGGCTAGGGTTAGGGTTAGGGGACGGGGACGGTTTAGGGTCCAGGTGAGGTTACGACAACGGTTTAGGGGGAGCGTACGTGTGAGGGCGCGGGTTAGTGTGAGCGTACGGGTTAGGATTAGGGGACGGGTGAGGGGAAGGCTTCGGGGAAGGGTTAGGGTTAGGGTTCGGGCTAGGGTTAGGGTTACGGGACGGGGACGGTTTAGGGTCCAGGTGAGGGTCCGACAACGGTTTAGGGGGAGCGTACGTGTGAGGGCACGGGTTAGTGTGAGCGTACGGGTTAGGATTAGGGGACGGGTGAGGGGAAGGCTTCGGGGAAGTGTTAGGGTTAGGGTTCGGGCTAGGGTTAGGGTTAGGGGACGGGGACGGTTTAGGGTCCAGGTGAGGGTCCGACAACGGTTTAGGGGGAGCGTACGTGTGAGGGCGCGGGTTAGTGTGAGCGTACGGGTTAGGATTAGGGGACGGGTGAGGGGAAGGCTTCGGGGAAGGGTTAGGGTTAGGGTTCGGGCTAGGGTTAGGGTTAGGGGACGGGGACGGTTTAGGCTCCAGGTGAGGGTACGACAACGGTTTAGGGGGAGCGTACGTGTGAGGGCGCGGGTTAGTGTGAGCGTACGGGTTAGGATTAGGGGACGGGTGAGGGGAAGGCTTCGGGGAAGGGTTAGGGTTAGGGTTCGGGCTAGGGTTAGGGTTAGGGGACGGGGACGGTTTAGGGTCCAGGTGAGGGTCCGACAACGGTTTAGGGGGAGCGTACGTGTGAGGGCGCGGGTTAGTGTGAGCGTACGGGTTAGGATTAGGGGACGGGTGAGGGGAAGGCTTCGGGGAAGGGTTAGGGTTAGGGTTCGGGCTAGGGTTAGGGTTAGGGGACGGGGACGGTTTAGGGTCCAGGTGAGGGTACGACAACGGTTTAGGGGGAGCGTACGTGTGAGGGCGCGGGTTAGTGTGAGCGTACGGGTTAGGATTAGGGGACGGGTGAGGGGAAGGCTTCGGGGAAGGGTTAGGGTTAGGGTTCGGGCTAGGGTTAGGGTTAGGGGACGGGGACGGTTTAGGGTCCAGGTGAGGGTCCGACAACGGTTTAGGGGGAGCGTACGTGTGAGGGCGCGGGTTAGTGTGAACGTACGGGTTAGGATTAGGGGACGGGTGAGGGGAAGGCTTCGGGGAAGGGTTAGGGTTAGGGTTCGGGCTAGGGTTAGGGTTAGGGGACGGGGACGGTTTAGAGTCCAGGTGAGGGTACGACAACGGTTTAGGGGGAGCGTACGTGTGAGGGCGCGGGTTAGTGTGAGCGTACGGGTTAGGATTAGGGGACGGGTGAGGGGAAGGCTTCGGGGAAGGGTTAGGGTTAGGGTTCGGGCTAGGGTTAGGGTTAGGGGACGGGGACGGTTTAGGGTCCAGGTGAGGGTACGACAACGGTTTAGGGGGAGCGTACGTGTGAGGGCGCGGGTTAGTGTGAGCGTACCGGTTAGGATTAGGGGACGGGTGAGGGGAAGGCTTCGGGGAAGGGTTAGGGTTAGGGTTCGGGCTAGGGTTAGGGTTAGGGGACGGGGACGGTTTAGGGTCCAGGTGAGTGTACGACAACGGTTTAGGGGGAGCGTACGTGTGAGGGCGCGGGTTAGTGTGAGCGTACGCGTTAGGATTAGGGGACGGGTGAGGGGAAGGCTTCGGGGAAGAGTTAGGGTTAGGGTTCGGGCTAGGGTTAGGGTTAGGGGACGGGGATGGTTTAGGGTCCAGGTGAGGGTACGACAACGGTTTAGGGGGAGCGTACGTGAGAGGGCGCGGGTTAGTGTTAGGGTACGGGTTAGGATTAGGGGACGGGTGAGGGGAAGGCTTCGGGGAAGTGTTAGGGTTAGGGTTCGGGCTAGGGTTAGGGTTAGGGGACGGGGACGGTTTAGGGTCCAGGTGAGGGTACGACAACGGTTTAGGGGGAGCGTACGTGTGAGGACGCGGGTTAGTGTGAGCGTACGGGTTAGGATTAGGGGACGGGTGAGGGGAAGGCTTCGGGGAAGGGTTAGGGTTAGGGTTCGGGCTAGGGTTAGGGTTAGGGGACGGGGACGGTTTAGGGTCCAGGTGAGGGTACGACAACGGTTTAGGGGGAGCGTACGTGTGAGGGCGCGGGTTAGTGTGAGCGTACGGGTTAGGATTAGGAGACGGGTGAGGGGAAGGCTTCGAGGAAGGTTTAGGTTTAGGGTTCGGGCTAGGGTTAGGGTTAGGGGACGGGGACGGTTTAGGGTCCAGGTGAGGGTACGACAACGGTTTAGGGGGAGCGTACGTGTGAGGGCGCGGGTTAGTGTGAGCGTACGGGTTAGTATTAGGGGATGGGTGAGGGGAAGGCTTCGGGGAAGGGTGAGGGTTAGGGTTCGGGCTAGGGTTAGGGTTAGGGGACGGGGACGGTTTAGGGTCCAAGTGAGGGTACGACAACGGTTTAGGGGGAGCGTACGTGTGAGGGCGCGGGTTAGTGGGAGCGTACGGTTTAGGATTAGGGGACGGGTGAGGGGAAGGCTTCGGGGAAGGGCTAGGGTTAGGGTTCGGGCTAGGATTAGGCTTAGGGGACGGGGAAGGTTTAGGGTCCAGGTGAGGGTCCGACAACGGTTTAGGGGGAGCGTACGTGTGAGGGCGCGGGTTAGTGTGAGCGTACGGGTTAGGATTAGGGGACGGGTGAGGGGAAGGCTTCGGGGAAGGGTTAGGGTTAGGGTTCGGGCTAGGGTTAGGGTTAGGGGACGGGGACGGTTTAGGGTCCAGGTGAAGGTCTGACAACGGTTTAGGGGGAGCGTACGTGTGAGGGCGCGGGTTAGTGTGAGCGTACGGGTTAGGATTAGGGGACAGGTGAGGGGAAGGCTTCGGGGAAGGTTTAGGGTTAGGGTTCAGGCTAGGGTTAGGGTTAGGGGACGGGGACGGTTTAGGGTCCAGGTGAGGGTACGACAACGGTTTAGGGGGAGCGTACGTGTGAGGGCGCGGGTTAGTGTGAGCGTACGGGTTAGGATTAGGGGACGGGTGAGGGGAAGGCTTCGGGGAAGGGTTAGGGTTAGGGTTCGGGCTAGGGTTAGGGTTAGGGGACGGGGACGGTTTAGGGTCCAGGTGAGGGTACGACAACGGTTTAGGGGGTGCGTACGTGTGAGGGCGTGGGTTAGTGGGAGCGTACGGGTTAGGATTAGGGGACGGGTGAGGGGAAGGCTTCGGGGAAGTGTTAGGGTTCGGGCTAGGGTTAGGGTTCGGGGACGGGGACGGTTTAGGGTCCAGGTGAGGGTACGACAACGGTTTAGGGGGAGCGTACGTGTGAGGGTGCAGGTTAGTGTGAGCGTACGGGTTAGGATTAGGGGACGGGTGAGGGGAAGGCTTCGGGGAAGGGTTAGGGTTAGGGTTCGGGCTAGGGTTAGGGTTAGGGGACGGGGACGGTTTAGGGTCCAGGTGAGGGTACGACAACGGTTTAGGGGGAGCGGACGTGTGAGGGCGCGGGTTAGTGTGAGCGTACGGGTTAGGATTAGGGGACGGGTGAGGGGAAGGCTTCGGGGAAGGGTTAGGGTTAGGGTTCGGGCTAGGGTTAGGGTTAGGGGACGGGGACGGTTTAGGGGGAGCGTACGTGTGAGGGCGCGGGTTAGTGTGAGCGTACGGGTTAGGATTAGGGGACGGGTGAGGGGAAGGCTTCGGGGAAGGGTTAGGTTTAGGGTTCGGGCTAGGGTTAGGGTTAGGGGACGGGGACGGTTTAGGGTCCAGGTGAGGGTCCGACAACGGTTTAGGGGGAGCGTACGTGTGAGGGCACGGGTTAGTGTGAGCGTTCAGGTTAGGATTAGGGGACCGGTGAGGGGAAAGCTTCGGGGAAGGTTTAGGATTAGGGTTCGGGCTAGGGTTAGGGTTAGGGGAAGGGGACGGTTTAGGGTCCAGGTGAGGGCACGACAACGGTTTAGGCGGAGCGTACGTGTGAGGGCGTGGGTTAGTGTGAGCGTACGGTTTAGATTTGGGGACGGGTGAGGGGAAGGCTTCGGGGAAGGGTTAGGGTTAGGGTTCGGGCTAGGGTTAGGGTTAGGGGACGGGGACGGTTTAGGGTCCAGGTGAGGGTCTGACAACGGTTTAGGGGGAGCGTACGTGTGAGGGCGCGGGTTAGTGTGAGCGTACGGGTTAGGATTAGGGGACGGGTGAGGGGAAGGCTTCGGGGAAGGGTTAGGGTTAGGGTTCGGGCTAGGGTTAGGGTTAGGGGACGGGGACGGTTTAGGGTCCAGGTGAGGGTGCGACAACGGTTTAGGGGGAGCGTACGTGTGAGGGCGCGGGTTAGTGTGAGCGTACGGGTTAGGATTAGGGGACGGGTGAGGGGAAGGCTTCGGGGAAGGGTTAGGGTTAGGGTTCGGGCTAGGGTTAGGGTTAGGGGACGGGGACGGTTTAGGGTCCAGGTGAGGGTGCGACAACGGTTTAGGGGGAGCGTACGTGTGAGGGCGCGGGTTAGTGTGA
The DNA here is from genome assembly GCF_964270905.1 of Leucopleurus acutus. Taxonomy (NCBI): domain Eukaryota; kingdom Metazoa; phylum Chordata; class Mammalia; order Artiodactyla; family Delphinidae; genus Leucopleurus; species Leucopleurus acutus. Next base: position 59,700,955 of record NC_139162.1, read on the forward strand.
GCGTACGGGTTAGGATTAGGGGACGGGTGAGGGGAAGGCTTCGGGGAAGGGTTAGGGTTAGGGTTCGGGCTAGGGTTAGGGTTAGGGGACGGGGACGGTTTAGGGTCCAGGTGAGGGTCCGACAACGGTTTAGGGGGAGCGTACGTGTGAGGGCGCGGGTTAGTGTGAGCGTACGGGTTAGGATTAGGGGACGGGTGAGGGGAAGGCTTCGGGGAAGGGTTAGGGTTAGGGTTCGGGCTAGGGTTAGGGTTAGGGGACGGGGACGGTTTAGGGTCCAGGTGAGGGTACGACAACGGTTTAGGGGGAGCGTACGTGTGAGGGCGCGGGTTAGTGTGAGCGTACGGGTTAGGATTAGGGGACGGGTGAGGGGAAGGCTTCGGGGAAGGGTTAGGGTTAGGGTTCGGGCTAGGGTTAGGGTTAGGGGACGGGGACGGTTTAGGGTCCAGGTGAGGGTCCGACAACGGTTTAGGGGGAGCGTACGTGTGAGGGCGCGGGTTAGTGTGAGCGTACGGGTTAGGATTAGGGGACGGGTGAGGGGAAGGCTTCGGGGAAGTGTTAGGGTTAGGGTTCGGGCTAGGGTTAGGGTTAGGGGACGGGGACGGTTTAGGGTCCAGGTGAGGGTACGACAACGGTTTAGGGGGTGCGTACGTGTGAGGGCGCGGGTTAGTGGGAGCGTACGGGTTAGGATTAGGGGACGGGTGAGGGGAAGGCTTCGGGGAAGTGTTAGGGTTCGGGCTAGGGTTAGGGTTAGGGGACGGGGACGGTTTAGGGTCCAGGTGAGGGTACGACAACGGTTTAGGGGGAGCGTACGTGTGAGGGTGCAGGTTAGTGTGAGCGTACGGGTTAGGATTAGGGGACGGGTGAGGGGAAGGCTTCGGGGAAGGGTTAGGGTTAGGGTTCGGGCTAGGGTTAGGGTTAGGGGACGGGGACGGTTTAGGGTCCAGGTGAGGGTACGACAACGGTTTAGGGGGAGCGTACGTTTGAGGGCGCGGGTTAGTGGGAGCGTACGGGTTAGGATTAGGGGACGGGTGAGGGGAAGGCTTCGGGGAAGGGTTAGGGTTAGATTTCGGGCTAGGATTAGGCTTAGGGAACGGGGACGGTTTAGGGTCCAGGTGAGGGTCCGACAACGGTTTAGGGGGAGCGTACGTGTGAGGGCGCGGGTTAGTGTGAGCGTACGGGTTAGGATTAGGGGACGGGTGAGGGGAAGGCTTCGGGGAAGGGTTAGGGTTAGGGTTCGGGCTAGGGTTAGGGGACGGGGACGGGGACGGTTTAGGGTCCAGGTGTGGGTCTGACAACGGTTTAGGGGGAGCGTACGTGTGAGGGCGCGGGTTAGTGTGAGCGTACGGGTTAGGATTAGGGGACGGGTGAGGGGAAGGCTTCGGGGAAGGGTTAGGGTTAGGGTTCGGGCTAGGGTTAGGGTTAGGGGACGGGGACGGTTTAGGGTCCAGGTGAGGGTGCGACAACGGTTTAGGGGGAGCGTACGTGTGAGGGCGCGGGTTAGTGTGAGCGTACGGGTTAGGATTAGGGGACGGGTGAGGGGAAGGCTTCGGGGAAGGGTTAGGGTTAGGGTTCGGGCTAGGGTTAGGGTTAGGGGACGGGGACGGTTTAGGGTCCAGGTGAGGGTGCGACAACGGTTTAGGGGGAGCGTACGTGTGAGGGCGCGGGTTAGTGTGAGCGTACGGGTTAGGATTAGGGGACGGGTGAGGGGAAGGCTTCGGGAAAGGGTTAGGGTTAGGGTTCGGGCTAGGGTTAGGGTTAGGGGACGGGGACGGTTTAGGGTCCAGGTGAGGTTACGACAACGGTTTAGGGGGAGCGTACGTGTGAGGGCGCGGGTTAGTGTGAGCGTACGGGTTAGGATTAGGGGACGGGTGAGGGGAAGGCTTCGGGGAAGGGTTAGGGTTAGGGTTCGGGCTAGGGTTAGGGTTACGGGACGGGGACGGTTTAGGGTCCAGGTGAGGGTCCGACAACGGTTTAGGGGGAGCGTACGTGTGAGGGCACGGGTTAGTGTGAGCGTACGGGTTAGGATTAGGGGACGGGTGAGGGGAAGGCTTCGGGGAAGTGTTAGGGTTAGGGTTCGGGCTAGGGTTAGGGTTAGGGGACGGGGACGGTTTAGGGTCCAGGTGAGGGTCCGACAACGGTTTAGGGGGAGCGTACGTGTGAGGGCGCGGGTTAGTGTGAGCGTACGGGTTAGGATTAGGGGACGGGTGAGGGGAAGGCTTCGGGGAAGGGTTAGGGTTAGGGTTCGGGCTAGGGTTAGGGTTAGGGGACGGGGACGGTTTAGGCTCCAGGTGAGGGTACGACAACGGTTTAGGGGGAGCGTACGTGTGAGGGCGCGGGTTAGTGTGAGCGTACGGGTTAGGATTAGGGGACGGGTGAGGGGAAGGCTTCGGGGAAGGGTTAGGGTTAGGGTTCGGGCTAGGGTTAGGGTTAGGGGACGGGGACGGTTTAGGGTCCAGGTGAGGGTCCGACAACGGTTTAGGGGGAGCGTACGTGTGAGGGCGCGGGTTAGTGTGAGCGTACGGGTTAGGATTAGGGGACGGGTGAGGGGAAGGCTTCGGGGAAGGGTTAGGGTTAGGGTTCGGGCTAGGGTTAGGGTTAGGGGACGGGGACGGTTTAGGGTCCAGGTGAGGGTACGACAACGGTTTAGGGGGAGCGTACGTGTGAGGGCGCGGGTTAGTGTGAGCGTACGGGTTAGGATTAGGGGACGGGTGAGGGGAAGGCTTCGGGGAAGGGTTAGGGTTAGGGTTCGGGCTAGGGTTAGGGTTAGGGGACGGGGACGGTTTAGGGTCCAGGTGAGGGTCCGACAACGGTTTAGGGGGAGCGTACGTGTGAGGGCGCGGGTTAGTGTGAACGTACGGGTTAGGATTAGGGGACGGGTGAGGGGAAGGCTTCGGGGAAGGGTTAGGGTTAGGGTTCGGGCTAGGGTTAGGGTTAGGGGACGGGGACGGTTTAGAGTCCAGGTGAGGGTACGACAACGGTTTAGGGGGAGCGTACGTGTGAGGGCGCGGGTTAGTGTGAGCGTACGGGTTAGGATTAGGGGACGGGTGAGGGGAAGGCTTCGGGGAAGGGTTAGGGTTAGGGTTCGGGCTAGGGTTAGGGTTAGGGGACGGGGACGGTTTAGGGTCCAGGTGAGGGTACGACAACGGTTTAGGGGGAGCGTACGTGTGAGGGCGCGGGTTAGTGTGAGCGTACCGGTTAGGATTAGGGGACGGGTGAGGGGAAGGCTTCGGGGAAGGGTTAGGGTTAGGGTTCGGGCTAGGGTTAGGGTTAGGGGACGGGGACGGTTTAGGGTCCAGGTGAGTGTAGGACAACGGTTTAGGGGGAGCGTACGTGTGAGGGCGCGGGTTAGTGTGAGCGTACGCGTTAGGATTAGGGGACGGGTGAGGGGAAGGCTTCGGGGAAGAGTTAGGGTTAGGGTTCGGGCTAGGGTTAGGGTTAGGGGACGGGGATGGTTTAGGGTCCAGGTGAGGGTACGACAACGGTTTAGGGGGAGCGTACGTGAGAGGGCGCGGGTTAGTGTTAGGGTACGGGTTAGGATTAGGGGACGGGTGAGGGGAAGGCTTCGGGGAAGTGTTAGGGTTAGGGTTCGGGCTAGGGTTAGGGTTAGGGGACGGGGACGGTTTAGGGTCCAGGTGAGGGTACGACAACGGTTTAGGGGGAGCGTACGTGTGAGGACGCGGGTTAGTGTGAGCGTACGGGTTAGGATTAGGGGACGGGTGAGGGGAAGGCTTCGGGGAAGGGTTAGGGTTAGGGTTCGGGCTAGGGTTAGGGTTAGGGGACGGGGACGGTTTAGGGTCCAGGTGAGGGTACGACAACGGTTTAGGGGGAGCGTACGTGTGAGGGCGCGGGTTAGTGTGAGCGTACGGGTTAGGATTAGGAGACGGGTGAGGGGAAGGCTTCGAGGAAGGTTTAGGTTTAGGGTTCGGGCTAGGGTTAGGGTTAGGGGATGGGGACGGTTTAGGGTCCAGGTGAGGGTACGACAACGGTTTAGGGGGAGCGTACGTGTGAGGGCGCGGGTTAGTGTGAGCGTACGGGTTAGTATTAGGGGATGGGTGAGGGGAAGGCTTCGGGGAAGGGTGAGGGTTAGGGTTCGGGCTAGGGTTAGGGTTAGGGGACGGGGACGGTTTAGGGTCCAAGTGAGGGTACGACAACGGTTTAGGGGGAGCGTACGTGTGAGGGCGCGGGTTAGTGGGAGCGTACGGTTTAGGATTAGGGGACGGGTGAGGGGAAGGCTTCGGGGAAGGGCTAGGGTTAGGGTTCGGGCTAGGATTAGGCTTAGGGGACGGGGAAGGTTTAGGGTCCAGGTGAGGGTCCGACAACGGTTTAGGGGGAGCGTACGTGTGAGGGCGCGGGTTAGTGTGAGCGTACGGGTTAGGATTAGGGGACGGGTGAGGGGAAGGCTTCGGGGAAGGGTTAGGGTTAGGGTTCGGGCTAGGGTTAGGGTTAGGGGACGGGGACGGTTTAGGGTCCAGGTGAAGGTCTGACAACGGTTTAGGGGGAGCGTACGTGTGAGGGCGCGGGTTAGTGTGAGCGTACGGGTTAGGATTAGGGGACAGGTGAGGGGAAGGCTTCGGGGAAGGTTTAGGGTTAGGGTTCAGGCTAGGGTTAGGGTTAGGGGACGGGGACGGTTTAGGGTCCAGGTGAGGGTACGACAACGGTTTAGGGGGAGCGTACGTGTGAGGGCGCGGGTTAGTGTGAGCGTACGGGTTAGGATTAGGGGACGGGTGAGGGGAAGGCTTCGGGGAAGGGTTAGGGTTAGGGTTCGGGCTAGGGTTAGGGTTAGGGGACGGGGACGGTTTAGGGTCCAGGTGAGGGTACGACAACGGTTTAGGGGGTGCGTACGTGTGAGGGCGTGGGTTAGTGGGAGCGTACGGGTTAGGATTAGGGGACGGGTGAGGGGAAGGCTTCGGGGAAGTGTTAGGGTTCGGGCTAGGGTTAGGGTTCGGGGACGGGGACGGTTTAGGGTCCAGGTGAGGGTACGACAACGGTTTAGGGGGAGCGTACGTGTGAGGGTGCAGGTTAGTGTGAGCGTACGGGTTAGGATTAGGGGACGGGTGAGGGGAAGGCTTCGGGGAAGGGTTAGGGTTAGGGTTCGGGCTAGGGTTAGGGTTAGGGCACGGGGACGGTTTAGGGTCCAGGTGAGGGTACGACAACGGTTTAGGGGGAGCGTACGTGTGAGGGCGCGGGTTAGTGTGAGCGTACGGGTTAGGATTAGGGGACGGGTGAGGGGAAGGCTTCGGGGAAGGGTTAGGGTTAGGGTTCGGGATAGGGTTAGGGTTAGGGGACGGGGACGGTTTAGGGTCCAGGTGAGGGTACGACAACGGTTTAGGGGGAGCGTACGTGTGAGGGCGCGGGTTAGTGTGAGCGTACGGGTTAGGATTAGGGGACAGGTGAGGGGAAGGCTTCGGGGAAGGGTTAGGGTTAGGGTTCGGGCTAGGGTTAGGGTTAGGGGACGGGGACGGTTTAGGGTCCAGGTGAGGGTCCGACAACAGTTTAGGGGGAGCGTACGTGTGAGGGCGCGGGTTAGTGTGAGCGTACGGGTTAGGATTAGGGGACGGGTGAGGGGAAGGCTTCGGGGAAGGGTTAGGGTTAGGGTTCGGGCTAGGGTTAGGGTTAGGGGACGGGGACGGTTTAGGGTCCAGGTGAGGGTACGACAACGGTTTAGGGGGAGCGTACGTGTGAGGGCGCGGGTTAGTGTGAGCGTACGGGTTAGGATTAGGGGACGGGTGAGGGGAAGGCTTCGGGGAAGGGTTAGGGTTAGGGTTCGGGCTAGGGTTAGGGTTAGGGAACGGGGACGGTTTAGGGTCCAGGTGAGGGTCCGACAACGGTTTAGGGGGAGCGTACATGTGAGGGCGCGGGTTAGTGTGAGCGTACGGGTTAGGATTAGGGGACGGGTGAGGGGAAGGCTTCGGGGGAGGGTTAGGGTTCGGGCTAGGGTTAGGGTTAGGGGACGGGGACGGTTTAGGGTCCAGGTGAGGGTACGACAACGGTTTAGGGGGAGCGTACGTGTGAGGGCGCGGGTTAGTGTGAGCGTACGGGTTAGGATTAGGGGACGGGTGAGGGGAAGGCTTCGGGGAAGGGTTAGGGTTAGGGTTCGGGCTAGGGTTAGGGTTAGGGGACGGGGACGGTTTAGGGTCCAGGTGAGGGTACGACAACGGTTTAGGGGGAGCGTACGTGTGAGGGCACGGGTTAGTGTGAGCGTACAGGTTAGGATTAGGGGACGGGTGAGGGGAAGGCTTCGGGGTAGGGTTAGGGTTAGGGTTCGGGCTAGGGTTAGGGTTAGGGGACGGGGATGGTTTAGGGTCCAGGTGAGGGTACGACAATGGTTTAGGGGGAGCGTACGTGTGAGGGCACGGGTTAGTGTGAGCGTACGTGTTAGGATTAGGGGACGGGTGAGGGGAAAGCTTCGGGGAAGTGTTAGTGTTAGGGTTCGGGCTAGGGTTAGGGTTAGGGGACGGGGACGGTTTAGGGTCCAGGTGAGGGTACGACAACTGTTTAGGGGGAGCGTACGTGTGAGGGCGCGGGTTAGTGTGAGCGTACGGGTTAGGATTAGGGGACGATGAGGGGAAGGCCTCGGGGAAGGGTTAGGTTTAGGGTTCGGGCTAGGGTTAGGGTTAGGGGGCGGGGACGGTTTAGGGTCCAGGTGAGGGTCCGACAACGGTTTAGGGGGAGCGTACGTGTGAGGGCGCGGGTTAGTGTGAGCGTACGGGTTAGGATTAGGGGACGGGTGAGGGGAAGGCTTCGGGGAAGGGTTAGGGTTAGGGTTCGGGTTAGGGTTAGGGTTAGGGGACGGGGACGGTTTAGGGTCCAGGTGAGGGTACGACAACGGTTTAGGGGGAGCGTACGTGTGAGGGCGCGGGTTAGTGTGAGCGTACGGGTTAGGATTAGGGGACGGGTGAGGGGAAGGCTTCGGGGAAGGGTTAGGGTTAGGGTTCGGGCTAGGGTTAGGGTTAGGGGACGGGGACGGTTTAGGGTCCAGGTGAGGGTACGACAACGGTTTAGGGGGAGCGTACGTGTGAGGGCGCGGGTTAGTGTCAGCGTACGGGTTAGGATTAGGGGACGGGTGAGGGGAAGGCTTCGGGAAAGGGTTAGGGTTAGGGTTCGGGCTAGGGTTAGGGTTAGGGGACGGGGACGGTTTAGGGTCCAGGTGAGGGTACGACAACGGTTTAGGGGGAGCGTACGTGTGAGGGCGCGGGTTAGTGTGAGCGTACGGGTTAGGATTAGGGGACGGGTGAGGGGAAGGCTTCGGGGAAGGGTTAGGGTTAGGGTTCGGGCTAGGGTTAGCGTTAGGGGACGGGGACGGTTTAGGGTCCAGGTGAGGGTCCGACAACGGTTTAGGGGGAGCGAACGTGTGAGGGCGCGGGTTAGTGTGAGCGTACGGGTTAGGATTAGTGGACGGGTGAGGGGAAGGCTTCGGGGAAGGGTTAGGGTTAGGGTTCGGGCTAGGGTTAGTGTTAGGGAACGGGGACGGTTTAGGGTTCAGGTGAGGGTCCGACAACGGTTTAGGGGGAGCGTACGTGTGAGGGCATGGGTTAGTGTGAGCGTTCAGGTTAGGATTAGGGGACGGGTGAGGGGAAAGCTTCGGGGAAGGTTTAGGATTAGGGTTCGGGCTAGGGTTAGGGTTAGGGGAAGGGGACGGTTTAGTGTCCAGGTGAGGGCACGACAACGGTTTAGGCGGAGCGCACGTGTGAGGGCGCGGGTTAGTGTGAGCGTACGGGTTAGATTTGGGGACGGGTGAGGGGAAGGCTTCGGGGAAGGGTTAGGGTTAGGGTTCGGGCTAGGGTTAGGGTTAGGGGACGGGGACGGTTTAGGGTCCAGGTGAGGGTACGACAACGGTTTAGGGGGAGCGTACGTGTGAGGGCGCGGGTTAGTGTGAGCGTAGGGGTTAGGATTAGGGGACGGGTGAGGGGAAGGCTTCGGGGAAGTGTTAGGGTTAGGGTTCGGGCTAGGGTTAGGGTTAGGTGACAGGGACGTTTTTGGGAACAGGTGAGGGTACGAAAACGGTTTAAGCGGAGCGTACGTGTGAGGGCGCGGGTTAGTGTGAGCGTACGGGTTAGGATTAGGGGACGGGTGAGGGGAAGGCTTCGGGGAAGGGTTAGGGTTAGGGTTCGGGCTAGGGTTAGGGTTAGGGGACGGGGACGGTTTAGGGTCCAGGTGAGGGTACGACAACGGTTTAGGGGGAGCGTACGTGTGAGGGCGCGGGTTAGTGTGAGCGTACGGGTTAGGATTAGGGGACGGGTGAGGGGAAGGCTTCGGGGAAGGGTTAGGGTTAGGGTTCGGACTAGGGTTAGGGTTAGGGGACGGGGACGGTTTAGGGTCCAGGTGAGGGTACGACAACGGTTTAGGGGGAGCGTACGTGTGAGGGCGCGGGTTAGTGTGAGCGTACGGGCTAGGATTAGGGGACGGGTGAGGGGAAGGCTTCGGGGAAGGGTTAGGGTTAGGGTTCGGGCTAGGGTTAGGGTTAGGGGACGGGGACGGTTTAGGGTCCAGGTGAGGGTACGACAACGGTTTAGGGGTAGCGTACGTGTGAGGGCACGGGTTAGTGTGAGCGTACGGGTTAGGATTAGGTGACGGGTGAGGGGAAGGCTTCGGGGAAGGGTTAGGGTTAGGGTTCGGGCTAGGGTTAGGGTTAGGGGACGGGGACGGTTTAGGGTCCAGGTGAGGGTACGACAACGGTTTAGGGGGAGCGTACGTGTGAGGGCGCGGGTTAGTGTGAGCGTACGTGTTAGGATTAGGGGACGGGTGAGGGGAAAGCTTTGGGGAAGTGTTAGTGTTAGGGTTCGGGCTAGGGTTAGGGTTAGGGGACGGGGACGGTTTAGGGTCCAGGTGAGGGTACGACAACGGTTTAGGGGGAGCGTACGTGTGAGGGCGCGAGTTAGTGGGAGCGTAGGGGTTAGGATTAGGGGACGGGTGAGGGGAAGGCTTCGGGGAAGGGTTAGGGTTAGGGTTCGGGCTAGGGTTAGGGTTAGGGGACGGGGACGGTTTAGGGTCCAGGTGAGGGTACGACAACGGTTTAGGGGGAGCGTACGTGTGAGGGCGCGGGTTAGTGTGAGCGTACGGGTTAGGATTAGGGGACGATGAGGGGAAGGCCTCGGGGAAGGGTTAGGGTTAGGGTTCGGTCTAGGGTTAGGGTTAGGGGACGGGGACGGTTTAGGGTCCAGGTGAGGGTCCGACAACGGTTTAGGGGGAGCGTACGTGTGAGGGCGCGGGTTAGTGTGAGCGTACGGGTTAGGATTAGGGGACGGGTGAGGGGAAGGCTTCGGGGAAGGGTTAGGGTTAGGGTTCGGGTTAGGGTTAGGGTTAGGGGACGGGGACGGTTTAGGGTCCAGGTGAGGGTACGACAACGGTTTAGGGGGAGCGTACGTGTGAGGGCGCGGGTTAGTGTGAGCGTACGGATTAGGATTAGGGGACGGGTGAGGGGAAGGCTTCGGGGAAGGGTTAGGGTTAGGGTTCGGGCTAGGGTTAGGGTTAGGGGACGGGGACGGTTTAGGGTCCAGGTGAGGGTACGACAACGGTTTAGGGGGAGCGTACGTGTGAGGGCGCGGGTTAGTGTGAGCGTACGGGTTAGGATTAGGGGACGGGTGAGGGGAAGGCTTCGGGGAAGGGTTAGGGTTAGGGTTCGGGCTAGGGTTAGGGTTAGGGGACGGGGACGGTTTAGGGTCCAGGTGAGGGTACGACAACAGTTTAGGGGGAGCGTACGTGTGAGGGCGCGGGTTAGTGTGAGCGTACGGGTTAGGATTAGGGGACGGGTGAGGGGAAGGCTTCGGGGAAGGGTTAGGGTTAGGGTTCGGGCTAGGGTTAGGGTTAGGGGACGGGGACGGTTTAGGGTCCAGGTGAGGGTACGACAACGGTTTAGGGGTAGCGTACGTGTGAGGGCACGGGTTAGTGGGAGCGTACGGGTTAGGATTAGGTGACGGGTGAGGGGAAGGCTTCGGGGAAGGGTTAGGGTTTGGGTTCCGGCTAGGGTTAGGGTTAGGGGACGGGGACGGTTTAGGGTCCAGGTGAGGGTACGACAACGGTTTAGGGGGAGCGTACGTGTGAGGGCGCGGGTTAGTGTGAGCGTACGGGTTAGGATTAGGGGACGGGTGAGGGGAAGGCTTCGGGGAAGGTTTAGGGTTAGGGTTCGGGCTAGGGTTAGCGTTAGGGGACGGGGACGGTTTAGGGTCCAGGTGAGGGTCCGACAACGATTTAGGGGGAGCGAACGTGTGAGGGCGCGGGTTAGTGTGAGCGTACTGGTTAGGATTAGTGGACGGGTGAGGGGAAGGCTTCGGGGAAGGGTTAGGGTTAGGGTTCGGGCTAGGGTTAGTGTTAGGGGACGGGGACGGTTTAGGGTTCAGGTGAGGGTCCGACAACGGTTTAGGGGGAGCGTACGTGTGAGGGCATGGGTTAGTGTGAGCGTTCAGGTTAGGATTAGGGGACGGGTGAGGGGAAAGCTTCGGGGAAGGTTTAGGATTAGGGTTCGGGCTAGGGTTAGGGTTAGGGGAAGGGGACGGTTTAGTGTCCAGGTGAGGGCACGACAACGGTTTAGGCGGAGCGCACGTGTGAGGGCGCGGGTTAGTGTGAGTGTACGGGTTAGATTTGGGGACGGGTGAGGGGAAGGCTTCGGGGAAGGGTTAGGGTTAGGGTTCGGGCTAGGGTTAGGGTTAGGGGACGGGGACGGTTTAGGGTCCAGGTGAGGGTACGACAACGGTTTAGGGGGAGCGTACGTGTGAGGGCGCGGGTTAGTGTGAGCGTAGGGGTTAGGATTAGGGGACGGGTGAGGGGAAGGCTTCGGGGAAGTGTTAGGGTTAGGGTTCGGGCTAGGGTTAGGGTTAGGGGACGGGGACGGTTTAGGGTCCAGGTGAGGGTACGACAACGGTTTAGGGGGAGCGTACGTGTGAGGGCGCGGGTTAGTGTGAGCGTACGGGTTAGGATTAGGGGACGGGTGAGGGGAAGGCTTCGGGGAAGGGTTAGGGTTAGGATTCGGGCTAGGGTTAGGGTTAGGGGACGGGGACGGTTTAGGGTCCAGGTGAGGGTCCGACAACGGTTTAGGGGGAGCGTACATGTGAGGGCGCGGGTTAGTGTGAGCGTACGGGTTAGGATTAGGGGACGGGTGAGGGGAAGGCTTCGGGGAAGGGTTAGGGTTCGGGCTAGGGTTAGGGTTAGGGGACGGGGACGGTTTAGGGTCCAGGTGAGGGTACGACAACGGTTTAGGGGGAGCGTACGTGTGAGGGCGCGGGTTAGTGTGAGCGTACGGGTTAGGATTAGGGGACGGGTGAGGGGAAGGCTTCGGGGAAGGGTTAGGGTTAGGGTTCGGGCTAGGGTTAGGGTTAGGGGACGGGGACGGTTTAGGGTCCAGGTGAGGGTACGACAACGGTTTAGGGGGAGCGTACGTGTGAGGGCGCGGGTTAGTGTGAGCGTACGGGTTAGGATTAGGGGACGGGTGAGGGGAAGGCTTCGGGGAAGGGTTAGGGTTAGGGTTCGGGCTAGGGTTAGGGTTAGGGGACGGGGACGGTTTAGGGTCCAGGTGAGGGTCCGACAACGGTTTAGGGGGAGCGTACATGTGAGGGTGCGGGTTAGTGTGAGCGTACGGGTTAGGATTAGGGGACGGGTGAGGGGAAGGCTTCGGGGAAGGGTTAGGGTTCGGACTAGGGTTAGGGTTTGGGGACGGGGACGGTTTAGGGTCCAGGTGAGGGTACGACAACTGTTTAGGGGGAGCGTACGTGTGAGGGCGCGGGTTAGTGTGAGCGTACGGGTTAGGATTAGGGGACGGGTGAGGGGAAGGCTTCGGGGAAGGGTTAGGGTTAGGGTTCGGGCTAGGGTTAGGGTTAGGGGACGGGGACGGTTTAGGGTCCAGGTGAGGGTACGACAACGGTTTAGGGGGAGCGTACGTGTGAGGGCGCGGGTTAGTGTGAGCGTACGGGTTAGGATTAGGGGACGGGTGAGGGGAAGGCTTCGGGGAAGGGTTAGGGTTAGGGTTCGGGCTAGGGTTAGGGTTAGGGGACGGGGACGGTTTAGGGTCCAGGTGAGGGTACGACAACGGTTTAGGGGGAGCGGACGTGTGAGGGCGCGGGTTAGTGTGAGCGTACGGGTTAGGATTAGGGGACGGGTGAGGGGAAGGCTTCGGGGAAGGGTTAGGGTTAGGGTTCGGGCTAGGGTTAGGGTTAGGGGACGAGGACGGTTTAGGGTCCAGGTGAGGGTACGACAACGGTTTAGGGGGAGCGTACGTGTGAGGGCGCGGGTTAGTGTGAGCGTACGGGTTAGGATTAGGGGACGGGTGAGGGGAAGGCTTCGGGGAAGGGTTAGGGTTAGGGTTCGGGCTAGGGTTAGCGTTAGGGGACGGGGACGGTTTAGGGTCCAGGTGAGGGTACGACAACGGTTTAGGGGGAGCGTACGTGTGAGGGCGCGGGTTAGTGTGAGCGTAGGGGTTAGGATTAGGGGACGGGTGAGGGGAAGGCTTCGGGGAAGTGTTAGGGTTAGGGTTCGGGCTAGGGTTACGGTTAGGTGACAGGGACGTTTTAGGGAACAGGTGAGGGTACGACAACGGTTTAGGGGGAGCGTACGTGTGAGGGCGCGGGTTAGTGTGAGCGTACGGGTTAGGATTAGGGGACGGGTGAGGGGAAGGCTTCGGGGAAGGGTTAGGGTTAGGGTTCGGGCTAGGGTTAGGGTTAGGGGACGGGGACGGTTTAGGGTCCAGGTGAGGGTACGACAACGGTTTAGGGGGAGCGTACGTGTGAGGGCATGGGTTAGTGTGAGCGTTCAGGTTAGGATTAGGGGACGGGTGAGGGGAAAGCTTCGGGGAAGGTTTAGGATTAGGGTTCGGGCTAGGGTTAGGGTTAGGGGAAGGGGACGGTTTAGTGTCCAGGTGAGGGCACGACAACGGTTTAGGCGGAGCGCACGTGTGAGGGCGCGGGTTAGTGTGAGTGTACGGGTTAGATTTGGGGACGGGTGAGGGGAAGGCTTCGGGGAAGGGTTAGGGTTAGGGTTCGGGCTAGGGTTAGGGTTAGGGGACGGGGACGGTTTAGGGTCCAGGTGAGGGTACGACAACGGTTTAGGGGGAGCGTACGTGTGAGGGCGCGGGTTAGTGTGAGCGTAGGGGTTAGGATTAGGGGACGGGTGAGGGGAAGGCTTCGGGGAAGTGTTAGGGTTAGGGTTCGGGCTAGGGTTAGGGTTAGGTGACAGGGACGTTTTTGGGAACAGGTGAGGGTACGAAAACGGTTTAGGCGGAGCGTACGTGTGAGGGCGCGGGTTAGTGTGAGCGTACGGGTTAGGATTAGGGGACGGGTGAGGGGAAGGCTTCGGGGAAGGGTTAGGGTTAGGGTTCGGGCTAGGGTTAGGGTTAGGGGACGGGGACGGTTTAGGGTCCAGGTGAGGGTACGACAGCGGTTTAGGGGGAGCGTACGTGTGAGGGCGCGGGTTAGTGTGAGCGTACGGGTTAGGATTAGGGGACGGGTGAGGGGAAGGCTTCGGGGAAGGGTTAGGGTTAGGGTTCGGGCTAGGGTTAGGGTTAGGGGACGGGGACGGTTTAGGGTCCAGGTGAGGGTACGACAACGGTTTAGGGGGAGCGTACGTGTGAGGGCGCGGGTTAGTGTGAGCGTACGGGTTAGGATTAGGGGACGGGTGAGGGGAAGGCTTCGGGGAAGGGTTAGGCTTAGGGTTCGGGATAGGGTTAGGGTTAGGGGACGGGGACGGTTTAGGGTCCAGGTGAGGGTACGACAACGGTTTAGGGGGAGCGAACGTGTGAGGGCGCGGGTTAGTGTGAGCGTACGGGTTAGGATTTGTGGACGGGTGAGGGGAAGGCTTCGGGGAAGGGTTAGGGTTAGGGTTCTGGCTAGGGTTAGGGTTAGGGGACGGGGACGGTTTAGGGTTCAGGTGAGGGTCCGACAACGGTTTAGGGGGAGCGTACGTGTGAGGGCATGGGTTAGTGTGAGCGTTCAGGTTAGGATTAGGGGACGGGTGAGGGGAAAGCTTCGGGGAAGGTTTAGGATTAGGGTTCGGGCTAGGGTTAGGGTTAGGGGAAGGGGACGGTTTAGTGTCCAGGTGAGGGCACGACAACGGTTTAGGCGGAGCGCACGTGTGAGGGCGCGGGTTAGTGTGAGCGTACGGGTTAGATTTGGGGACGGGTGAGGGGAAGGCTTCGGGGAAGGGTTAGGGTTAGGGTTCGGGCTAGGGTTAGGGTTAGGGGACGGGGACGGTTTAGGGTCCAGGTGAGGGTACGACAACGGTTTAGGCGGAGCGTACGTGTGAGGGCGCGGGTTAGTGGGAGCGTACGGGTTAGGATTAGGGGACGGGTGAGGGGAAGGCTTCGGGGAAGTGTTAGGGTTAGGGTTCGGGCTAGGGTTAGGGTTAGGGGACGGGGACGGTTTAGGGTCCAGGTGAGGGTACGACAACGGTTTAGGGGGAGCGTACGTGTGAGGGCGCGGGTTAGTGTGAGCGTACGGGTTAGGATTAGGGGACGGGTGAGGGGAAGGCTTCGGGGAAGGGTTAGGGTTAGGATTCGGGCTAGGGTTAGGGTTAGGGGACGGGGACGGTTTAGGGTCCAGGTGAGGGTCCGACAACGGTTTAGGGGGAGCGTACATGTGAGGGCGCGGGTTAGTGTGAGCGTACGGGTTAGGATTAGGGGACGGGTGAGGGGAAGGCTTCGGGGAAGGGTTAGGGTTCGGGCTAGGGTTAGGGTTAGGGGACGGGGACGGTTTAGGGTCCAGGTGAGGGTACGACAACGGTTTAGGGGGAGCGTACGTGTGAGGGCGCGGGTTAGTGTGAGCGTACGGGTTAGGATTAGGGGACGGGTGAGGGGAAGGCTTCGGGGAAGGGTTAGGGTTAGGGTTCGGGCTAGGGTTAGGGTTAGGGGACGGGGACGGTTTAGGGTCCAGGTGAGGGTCCGACAACGGTTTAGGGGGAGCGTACATGTGAGGGTGCGGGTTAGTGTGAGCGTACGGGTTAGGATTAGGGGACGGGTGAGGGGAAGGCTTCGGGGAAGGGTTAGGGTTCGGGCTAGGGTTAGGGTTTGGGGACGGGGACGGTTTAGGGTCCAGGTGAGGGTACGACAACTGTTTAGGGGGAGCGTACGTGTGAGGGCGCGGGTTAGTGTGAGCGTACGGGTTAGGATTAGGGGACGGGTGAGGGGAAGGCTTCGGGGAAGGGTTAGGGTTAGGGTTCGGGCTAGGGTTAGGGTTAGGGGACGGGGACGGTTTAGGGTCCAGGTGAGGGTACGACAACGGTTTAGGGGGAGCGTACGTGTGAGGGCGCGGGTTAGTGTGAGCGTACGGGTTAGGATTAGGGGACGGGTGAGGGGAAGGCTTCGGGGAAGGGTTAGGGTTAGGGTTCGGGCTAGGGTTAGGGTTAGGGGACGGGGACGGTTTAGGGTCCAGGTGAGGGTACGACAACGGTTTAGGGGGAGCGGACGTGTGAGGGCGCGGGTTAGTGTGAGCGTACGGGTTAGGATTAGGGGACGGGTGAGGGGAAGGCTTCGGGGAAGGGTTAGGGTTAGGGTTCGGGCTAGGGTTAGGGTTAGGGGACGAGGACGGTTTAGGGTCCAGGTGAGGGTACGACAACGGTTTAGGGGGAGCGTACGTGTGAGGGCGCGGGTTAGTGTGAGCGTACGGGTTAGGATTAGGGGACGGGTGAGGGGAAGGCTTCGGGGAAGGGTTAGGGTTAGGGTTCGGGCTAGGGTTAGCGTTAGGGGACGGGGACGGTTTAGGGTCCAGGTGAGGGTACGACAACGGTTTAGGGGGAGCGTACGTGTGAGGGCGTGGGTTAGTGTGAGCGTAGGGGTTAGGATTAGGGGACGGGTGAGGGGAAGGCTTCGGGGAAGTGTTAGGGTTAGGGTTCGGGCTAGGGTTAGGGTTAGGTGACAGGGACGTTTTAGGGAACAGGTGAGGGTACGACAACGGTTTAGGGGGAGCGTACGTGTGAGGGCGCGGGTTAGTGTGAGCGTACGGGTTAGGATTAGGGGACGGGTGAGGGGAAGGCTTCGGGGAAGGGTTAGGGTTAGGGTTCGGGCTAGGGTTAGGGTTAGGGGACGGGGACGGTTTAGGGTCCAGGTGAGGGTACGACAACGGTTTAGGGGGAGCGTACGTGTGAGGGCACGGGTTAGTGTGAGCGTACGGGTTAGGATTAGGGGACGGGTGAGGGGAAGGCTTCGGGGAAGGGTTAGGGTTAGTGTTCGGGCTAGGGTTAGGGTTAGGGGACGGGGACGGTTTAGGGTCCAGGTGAGGGTACGACAACGGTTTAGGGGGAGCGTACGTGTGAGGGCACGGGTTAGTGTGAGCGTACAGGTTAGGATTAGGGGACGGGTGAGGGGAAGGCTTCGGGGAAGTGTTAGTGTTAGGGTTCGGGCTAGGGTTAGGGTTAGGGGACGGGGACGGTTTAGGGTCCAGGTGAGGGTACGACAACGGTTTAGGGGGAGCGTACGTGTGAGGGCGCGAGTTAGTGGGAGCGTAGGGGTTAGGATTAGGGGACGGGTGAGGGGAAGGCTTCGGGGAAGGGTTAGGGTTAGCGTTCGGGCTAGGGTTAGGGTTAGGGGACGGGGACGGTTTAGGGTCCAGGTGAGGGTACGACAACGGTTTAGGGGGAGCGTACGTGTGAGGGCGCGGGTTAGTGTGAGCGTACGGGTTAGGATTAGGGGACGATGAGGGGAAGGCCTCGGGGAAGGGTTAGGGTTAGGGTTCGGTCTAGGGTTAGGGTTAGGGGACGGGGACGGTTTAGGGTGCAGGTGAGGGTCCGACAACGGTTTAGGGGGAGCGTACATGTGAGGGCGCGGGTTAGTGTGAGCGTACGGGTTAGGATTAGGGGACGGGTGAGGGGAAGGCTTCGGGGAAGGGTTAGGGTTAGGGTTCGGGTTAGGGTTAGGGTTAGGGGACGGGGACGGTTTAGGGTCCTGGTGAGGGTACGACAACGGTTTAGGGGGAGCGTACGTGTGAGGGCGCGGGTTAGTGTGAGCGTACGGGTTAGGATTAGGGGACGGGTGAGGGGAAGGCTTCGGGGAAGGGTTAGGGTTAGGGTTCGGGCTAGGGTTAGGGTTAGGGGACGGGGACGGTTTAGGGTCCAGGTGAGGGTACGACAACGGTTTAGGGGGAGCGTACGTGTGAGGGCGCGGGTTAGTGTGAGCGTACGGGTTAGGATTAGGGGACGGGTGAGGGGAAGGCTTCGGGAAAGGGTTAGGGTTAGGGTTGGGATAGGGTTAGGGTTAGGGGACGGGGACGGTTTAGGGTCCAGGTGAGGGTACGACAACGGTTTAGGGGGAGCGAACGTGTGAGGGCGCGGGTTAGTGTGAGCGTACGGGTTAGGATTAGTGGACGGGTGAGGGGAAGGCTTCGGGGAAGGGTTAGGGTTAGGGTTCGGGCTAGGGTTAGGGTTAGGGGACGGGGACGGTTTAGGGTTCAGGTGAGGGTCCGACAACGGTTTAGGGGGAGCGTACGTGTGAGGGCATGGGTTAGTGTGAGCGTTCAGGTTAGGATTAGGGGACGGGTGAGGGGAAAGCTTCGGGGAAGGTTTAGGATTAGGGTTCGGGCTAGGGTTAGGGTTAGGGGAAGGGGACGGTTTAGTGTGCAGGTGAGGGCACGACAACGGTTTAGGCGAAGCGCACGTGTGAGGGCGCGGGTTAGTGTGAGCGTACGGGTTAGATTTGGGGACGGGTGAGGGGAAGGCTTCGGGGAAGGGTTAGGGTTAGGGTTCGGGCTAGGGTTAGGGTTAGGGGACGGGGACGGTTTAGGGTCCAGGTGAGGGTACGACAACGGTTTAGGGGGAGCGTACGTGTGAGGGCGCGGGTTAGTGGGAGCGTACGGGTTAGGATTAGGGGACGGGTGAGGGGAAGGCTTCGGGGAAGTGTTAGGGTTAGGGTTCGGGCTAGGGTTAGGGTTAGGTGACAGGGACGTTTTTGGGAACAGGTGAGGGTACGAAAACGGTTTATGCGGAGCGTACGTGTGAGGGCGCGGGTTAGTGTGAGCGTACGGGTTAGGATTAGGGGACGGGTGAGGGGAAGGCTTCGGGGAAGGGTTAGGGTTAGGGTTCGGGCTAGGGTTAGGGTTAGGGGACGGGGACGGTTTAGGGTCCAGGTGAGGGTACGACAACGGTTTAGGGGGAGCGTACGTGTGAGGGCGCGGGTTAGTGTGAGCGTACGGGTTAGGATTAGGGGACGGGTGAGGGGAAGGCTTCGGGGAAGGGTTAGGGTTAGGGTTCGGGCTAGGGTTAGGGTTAGGGGACGGGGACGGTTTAGGGTCCAGGTGAGGGTACGACAACGGTTTAGGGGTAGCGTACGTGTGAGGGCACGGGTTAGTGTGAGCGTACGGGTTAGGATTAGGTGACGGGTGAGGGGAAGGCTTCGGGGAAGGGTTAGGGTTTGGGTTCGGGCTAGGGTTAGGGTTAGGGGACGGGGACGGTTTAGGGTCCAGGTGAGGGTACGACAACGGTTTAGGGGGAGCGTACGTGTGAGGGCGCGGGTTAGTGTGAGCGTACGTGTTAGGATTAGGGGACGGGTGAGGGGAAAGCTTCGGGGAAGTGTTAGTGTTAGGGTTCGGGCTAGGTTTAGGGTTAGGGGACGGGGACGGTTTAGGGTCCAGGTGAGGGTACGACAACGGTTTAGGGGGAGCGTACGTGTGAGGGCGCGAGTTAGTGGGAGCGTAGGGGTTAGGATTAGGGGACGGGTGAGGGGAAGGCTTCGGGGAAGGGTTAGGGTTAGGGTTCGGGCTAGGGTTAGGGTTAGGGGACGGGGATGGTTTAGGGTCCAGGTGAGGGTACGACAACGGTTTAGGGGGAGCGTACGTGTGAGGGCGCGGGTTAGTGTGAGCGTACGGGTTAGGATTAGGGGACGATGAGGGGAAGGCCTCGGGGAAGGGTTAGGTTTAGGCTTCGGGCTAGGGTTAGGGTTAGGGGACGGGGACGGTTTAGGGTCCAGGTGAGGGTCCGACAACGGTTTAGGGGGAGCGTACGTGTGAGGGCGCGGGTTAGTGTGAGCGTACGGGTTAGGATTAGGGGACGGGTGAGGGGAAGGCTTCGGGGAAGGGTTAGGGTTAGGGTTCGGGCTAGGGTTAGTGTTAGGGGACGGGGACGGTTTAGGGTCCAGGTGAGGGTACGACAACGGTTTAGAGGGAGCGTACGTGTGAGGGCGCGGGTTAGTGTGAGCGTAGGGGTTAGGATTAGGGGACGGGTGAGGGGAAGGCTTCGGGGAAGTGTTAGGGTTAGGGTTCGGGCTAGGGTTAGGGTTAGGTGACAGGGACGTTTTTGGGAACAGGTGAGGGTACGAAAACGGTTTAGGCGGAGCGTACGTGTGAGGGCGCGGGTTAGTGTGAGCGTGCGGGTTAGGAGTAGGGGACGGGTGAGGGGAAAGCTTCGGGGAAGGGTTAGGGTTAGGGTTCGGGCTAGGGTTAGGGTTAGGGGACGGGGACGGTTTAGGGTCCAGGTGAGGGTACGACAACGGTTTAGGGGGAGCGTACGTGTGAGGGCGCGGGTTAGTGTGAGCGTACGGGTTAGGATTAGGGGACGGGTGAGGGGAAGGCTTCGGGGAAGGGTTAGGGTTAGGGTTCGGGCTAGGGTTAGGGTTAGGGGACGGGGACGGTTTAGGGTCCAGGTGAGGGTACGACAACGGTTTAGGGGGAGCGTACGTGTGAGGGCGCGGGTTAGTGTGAGCGTACGGGTTAGGATTAGGGGACGGGTGAGGGGAAGGCTTCGGGGAAGTGTTAGGGTTAGGGTTCGGGCTAGGGTTAGGGTTAGGGGACGGGGACGGTTTAGGGTCCAGGTGAGGGTCCGACAACGGTTTAGGGGTAGCGTACGTGTGAGGGCATGGGTTAGTGTGAGCGTACGGGTTAGGATTAGGTGACGGGTGAGGGGAAGGCTTCGGGGAAGGGTTAGGGTTAGGGTTCGGGCTAGGGTTAGGGTTAGGGGACGGGGACGGTTTAGGGTCCAGGTGAGGGTACGACAACGGTTTAGGGGGAGCGTACGTGTGAGGGCGCGGGTTAGTGTGAGCGTACGTGTTAGGATTAGGGGACGGGTGAGGGGAAAGCTTCGGGGAAGTGTTAGTGTTAGGGTTCGGGCTAGGGTTAGGGTTAGGGGACGGGGACGGTTTAGGGTCCAGGTGAGGGTACGACAACGGTTTAGGGGGAGCGTACGTGTGAGGGCGCGAGTTAGTGGGAGCGTAGGGGTTAGGATTAGGGGACGGGTGAGGGGAAGGCTTCGGGGAAGGGTTAGGGTTAGGGTTCGGGCTAGGGTTAGGGTTAGGGGACGGGGACGGTTTAGGGTCCAGGTGAGGGTACGACAACGGTTTAGGGGGAGCGTACGTGTGAGGGCGCGGGTTAGTGTGAGCGTACGGGTTAGGATTAGGGGACGATGAGGGGAAGGCCTCGGGGAAGGGTTAGGTTTAGGGTTCGGGCTAGGGTTAGGGTTAGGGGACGGGGACGGTTTAGGGTCCAGGTGAGGGTACGACAACGGTTTAGGGGGAGCGTACGTGTGAGGGCGCGGGTTAGTGTGAGCGTACGGGTTAGGATTAGGGGACGGGTGAGGGGAAGGCTTCGGGGAAGGGTTAGGGTTAGGGTTCGGGCTAGGGTTAGGGTTAGGGGACGGGGACGGTTTAGGGTCCTGGTGAGGGTACGACAACGGTTTAGAGGGAGCGTACGTGTGAGGGCGCGGGTTAGTGGGAGCGTACGGGTTAGGATTAGGGGACGGGTGAGGGGAAGGCTTCGGGGAAGGGTTAGGGTTAGGGTTCGGGCTAGGGTTAGGGTTAGGGGACGGGGACGGTTTAGGGTCTAGGTGAGGGTACGACAACGGTTTAGGGGGAGCGTACGTGTGAGGGCGCGGGTTAGTGTGAGCGTACGGGTTAGGATTAGGGGACGGGTGAGGGGAAGGCTTCGGGGAAGGGTTAGGGTTAGGGTTCGGGCTAGGGTTAGGGTTAGGGGACGGGGACGGTTTAGGGTCCAGCTGAGGGTCCGACAACGGTTTAGGGGGAGCGTACGTGTGAGGGCGCGGGTTAGTGTGAGCGTACGGGTTAGGATTAGGGGACGGGTGAGGGGAAGGCTTCGGGGAAGGGTTAGGGTTAGGGTTCGGGTTAGGGTTAGGGTTAGGGGACGGGGACGGTTTAGGGTCCAGGTGAGGGTACGACAACGGTTTAGGGGGAGCGTACGTGTGAGGGCGCGGGTTAGTGTGAGCGTACGGGTTAGGATAAGGGGACGGGTGAGGGGAAGGCTTCGGGGAAGGGTTAGGGTTAGGGTTCGGGCTAGGGTTAGGGTTAGGGGACGGGGACGGTTTAGGGTCCAGGTGAGGGTACGACAACGGTTTAGGGGGAGCGTACGTGTGAGGGCGCGGGTTAGTGTGAGCGTACGGGTTAGGATTAGGGGACGGGTGAGGGGAAGGCTTCGGGGAAGGGTTAGGGTTAGGGTTCGGGCTAGGGTTAGGGTTAGGGGACGGGGACGGTTTAGGGTCCAGGTGAGGGTACGACAACGGTTTAGGGGGAGCGTACGTGTGAGGGCACGGGTTAGTGTGAGCGTACGGGTTAGGATTAGGGGACGGGTGAGGGGAAGGCTTCGGGGAAGGGTTAGGGTTAGGGTTCGGGCTAGGGTTAGGGTTAGGGGACGGGGACGGTTTAGGGTCCAGGTGAGGGTACGACAACGGTTTAGGGGGAGCGTACGTGTGAGGGCGCGGGTTAGTGTGAGCGTACGTGTTAGGATTAGGGGACGGGTGAGGGGAAAGCTTCGGGGAAGTGTTAGGGTTAGGGTTCGGGCTAGGGTTAGGGTTAGGGGACGGGGACGGTTTAGGGTCCAGGTGAGGGTACGACAACGGTTTAGGGGGAGCGTACGTGTGAGGGCGCGGGTTAGTGTGAGCGTACGGGTTAGGATTAGGGGACGGGTGAGGGGAAGGCTTCGGGGAAGGGTTAGGGTTAGGGTTCGGGCTAGGGTTAGGGTTAGGGGACGGGGACGGTTTAGGGTCCTGGTGAGGGTACGACAACGGTTTAGGGGGAGCGTACGTGTGAGGGCGCGGTTTAGTGGGAGCGAATGGGTTAGGATTAGGGGACGGGTGAGGGGAAGGCTTTGGGGAAGGGTTAGGGTTAGGGTTCGGGCTAGGGTTAGGGTTAGGGGACGGGGACGGTTTAGGGTCCAGGTGAGGGTACGACAACGGTTTAGGGGGAGCGTACGTGTGAGGGCGCGGGTTAGTGTGAGCGTACGGGTTAGGATTAGGGGAAGGGTGAGGGGAAGGCTTCGGGGAAGGGTTAGGGTTAGGGTTCTGGCTAGGGTTAGGGTTAGGGGACGGGGACGGTTTAGGGTCCAGGTGAGGGTACGACAACGGTTTAGGGGGAGCGTACGTGTGAGGGCGCGGGTTAGTGTGAGCGTACGGGTTAGGATTAGGGGACGGGTGAGGGGAAGGCTTCGGGGAAGGGTTAGGGTTAGGGTTCGGGCTAGGGTTAGGGTTAGGGGACGGGGACGGTTTAGGGTCCAGGTGAGGGTACGACAACGGTTTAGGGGGAGCGTACGTGTGAGGGCGCGGGTTAGTGTGAGCGTACGGGTTAGGATTAGGGGACGGGTGAGGGGAAGGCTTCGGGGAAGGGTTAGGGTTAGGGTTCGGGCTAGGGTTAGGGTTAGGGGACGGGGACGGTTTAGGGTCCTGGTGAGGGTACGACAACGGTTTAGAGGGAGCGTACGTGTGAGGGCGCGGGTTAGTGGGAGCGTACGGGTTAGGATTAGGGGACGGGTGAGGGGAAGGCTTCGGGGAAGGGTTAGGGTTAGGGTTCGGGCTAGGGTTATGGTTAGGGGACGGGGACGGTTTAGGGTCTAGGTGAGGGTACGACAACGGTTTAGGGGGAGCGTACGTGTGAGGGCGCGGCTTAGTGTGAGCGTACGGGTTAGGATTAGGGGACGGGTGAGGGGAAGGCTTCGGGGAAGTGTTAGGGTTAGGGTTCGGGCTAGGGTTAGGGTTAGGGGACGGGGACGGTTTAGGGTCCAGGTGAGGGTCCAACAACGGTTTAGGGGGAGCGTACGTGTGAGGGCGCGGGTTAGTGTGAGCGTACGGGTTAGGATTAGGGGACGGGTGAGGGGAAGGCTTCGGGGAAGGGTTAGGGTTAGGGTTCGGGTTAGGGTTAGGGTTAGGGGACGGGGACGGTTTAGGGTCCAGGTGAGGGTACGACAACGGTTTAGGGGGAGCGTACGTGTGAGAGCGCGGGTTAGTGTGAGCGTACGGGTTAGGATTAGGGGACGGGTGAGGGGAAGGCTTCGGGGAAGGGTTAGGGTTAGGGTTCGGGCTAGGGTTAGGGTTAGGGGACGGGGACGGTTTAGGGTCCAGGTGAGGGTACGACAACGGTTTAGGGGGAGCGTACGTGTGAGGGCGCTGGTTAGTGTGAGCGTACGGGTTAGGATTATGGGACGGGTGAGGGGAAGGCTTCGGGGAAGGGTTAGGGTTAGGGTTCGGGCTAGGGTTAGGGTTAGGGGACGGGGACGGTTTAGGGTCCAGGTGAGGGTACGACAACGGTTTAGGGGGAGCGTACGTGTGAGAGCGCGGGTTAGTGTGAGCGTACGGGTTAGGATTAGGGGACGGGTGAGGGGAAGGCTTCGGGGAAGGGTTAGGGTTAGGGTTCGGCCTAGGGTTAGGGTTAGGGGACGGGGACGGTTTAGGGTCCAGGTGAGGGTACGACAACGGTTTAGGGGGAGCGTACGTGTGAGAGCGCGGGTTAGTGTGAGCGTACGGGTTAGGATTAGGGGACGGGTGAGGGGAAGGCTTCGGGGAAGGGTTAGGGTTAGGGTTCGGGCTAGGGTTAGGGTTAGGGGACGGGGACGGTTTAGGGTCCAGCTGAGGGTCCGACAACGGTTTAGGGGGAGCGTACGTGTGAGGGCGCGGGTTAGTGTGAGCGTACGGGTTAGGATTAGGGGACGGGTGAGGGGAAGGCTTCGGGGAAGGGTTAGGGTTAGGGTTCGGGTTAGGGTTAGGGTTAGGGGACGGGGACGGTTTAGGGTCCAGGTGAGGGTACGACAACGGTTTAGGGGGAGCGTACGTGTGAGGGCGCGGGTTAGTGTGAGCGTACGGGTTAGGATAAGGGGACGGGTGAGGGGAAGGCTTCGGGGAAGGGTTAGGGTTAGGGTTCGGGCTAGGGTTAGGGTTAGGGGACGGGGACGGTTTAGGGTCCAGGTGAGGGTACGACAACGGTTTAGGGGGAGCGTACGTGTGAGGGCGCGGGTTAGTGTGAGCGTACGGGTTAGGATTAGGGGACGGGTGAGGGGAAGGCTTCGGGGAAGGGTTAGGGTTAGGGTTCGGGCTAGGGTTAGGGTTAGGGGACGGGGACGGTTTAGGGTCCAGGTGAGGGTACGACAACGGTTTAGGGGGAGCGTACGTGTGAGGGCACGGGTTAGTGTGAGCGTACGGGTTAGGATTAGGGGACGGGTGAGGGGAAGGCTTCGGGGAAGGGTTAGGGTTAGGGTTCGGGCTAGGGTTAGGGTTAGGGGACGGGGACGGTTTAGGGTCCAGGTGAGGGTACGACAACGGTTTAGGGGGAGCGTACGTGTGAGGGCGCGGGTTAGTGTGAGCGTACGTGTTAGGATTAGGGGACGGGTGAGGGGAAAGCTTCGGGGAAGTGTTAGGGTTAGGGTTCGGGCTAGGGTTAGGGTTAGGGGACGGGGACGGTTTAGGGTCCAGGTGAGGGTACGACAACGGTTTAGGGGGAGCGTACGTGTGAGGGCGCGGGTTAGTGTGAGCGTACGGGTTAGGATTAGGGGACGGGTGAGGGGAAGGCTTCGGGGAAGGGTTAGGGTTAGGGTTCGGGCTAGGGTTAGGGTTAGGGGACGGGGACGGTTTAGGGTCCTGGTGAGGGTACGACAACGGTTTAGGGGGAGCGTACGTGTGAGGGCGCGGTTTAGTGGGAGCGAATGGGTTAGGATTAGGGGACGGGTGAGGGGAAGGCTTTGGGGAAGGGTTAGGGTTAGGGTTCGGGCTAGGGTTAGGGTTAGGGGACGGGGACGGTTTAGGGTCCAGGTGAGGGTACGACAACGGTTTAGGGGGAGCGTACGTGTGAGGGCGCGGGTTAGTGTGAGCGTACGGGTTAGGATTAGGGGAAGGGTGAGGGGAAGGCTTCGGGGAAGGGTTAGGGTTAGGGTTCTGGCTAGGGTTAGGGTTAGGGGACGGGGACGGTTTAGGGTCCAGGTGAGGGTACGACAACGGTTTAGGGGGAGCGTACGTGTGAGGGCGCGGGTTAGTGTGAGCGTACGGGTTAGGATTAGGGGACGGGTGAGGGGAAGGCTTCGGGGAAGGGTTAGGGTTAGGGTTCGGGCTAGGGTTAGGGTTAGGGGACGGGGACGGTTTAGGGTCCAGGTGAGGGTACGACAACGGTTTAGGGGGAGCGTACGTGTGAGGGCGCGGGTTAGTGTGAGCGTACGGGTTAGGATTAGGGGACGGGTGAGGGGAAGGCTTCGGGGAAGGGTTAGGGTTAGGGTTCGGGCTAGGGTTAGGGTTAGGGGACGGGGACGGTTTAGGGTCCTGGTGAGGGTACGACAACGGTTTAGAGGGAGCGTACGTGTGAGGGCGCGGGTTAGTGGGAGCGTACGGGTTAGGATTAGGGGACGGGTGAGGGGAAGGCTTCGGGGAAGGGTTAGGGTTAGGGTTCGGGCTAGGGTTATGGTTAGGGGACGGGGACGGTTTAGGGTCTAGGTGAGGGTACGACAACGGTTTAGGGGGAGCGTACGTGTGAGGGCGCGGCTTAGTGTGAGCGTACGGGTTAGGATTAGGGGACGGGTGAGGGGAAGGCTTCGGGGAAGTGTTAGGGTTAGGGTTCGGGCTAGGGTTAGGGTTAGGGGACGGGGACGGTTTAGGGTCCAGGTGAGGGTCCAACAACGGTTTAGGGGGAGCGTACGTGTGAGGGCGCGGGTTAGTGTGAGCGTACGGGTTAGGATTAGGGGACGGGTGAGGGGAAGGCTTCGGGGAAGGGTTAGGGTTAGGGTTCGGGTTAGGGTTAGGGTTAGGGGACGGGGACGGTTTAGGGTCCAGGTGAGGGTACGACAACGGTTTAGGGGGAGCGTACGTGTGAGAGCGCGGGTTAGTGTGAGCGTACGGGTTAGGATTAGGGGACGGGTGAGGGGAAGGCTTCGGGGAAGGGTTAGGGTTAGGGTTCGGGCTAGGGTTAGGGTTAGGGGACGGGGACGGTTTAGGGTCCAGGTGAGGGTACGACAACGGTTTAGGGGGAGCGTACGTGTGAGGGCGCTGGTTAGTGTGAGCGTACGGGTTAGGATTATGGGACGGGTGAGGGGAAGGCTTCGGGGAAGGGTTAGGGTTAGGGTTCGGGCTAGGGTTAGGGTTAGGGGACGGGGACGGTTTAGGGTCCAGGTGAGGGTACGACAACGGTTTAGGGGGAGCGTACGTGTGAGAGCGCGGGTTAGTGTGAGCGTACGGGTTAGGATTAGGGGACGGGTGAGGGGAAGGCTTCGGGGAAGGGTTAGGGTTAGGGTTCGGCCTAGGGTTAGGGTTAGGGGACGGGGACGGTTTAGGGTCCAGGTGAGGGTACGACAACGGTTTAGGGGGAGCGTACGTGTGAGAGCGCGGGTTAGTGTGAGCGTACGGGTTAGGATTAGGGGACGGGTGAGGGGAAGGCTTCGGGGAAGGGTTAGGGTTAGGGTTCGGGCTAGGGTTAGGGTTATGGGACGGGGACGGTTTAGGGTCCAGGTGAGGGTACGACAACGGTTTAGGGGGAGCGTACGTGTGAGGGCGCGGGTTAGTGTGAGCGTACGGGTTAGGATTATGGGACGGGTGAGGGGAAGGCTTCGGGGAAGGGTTAGGGTTAGGGTTCGGGCTAGGGTTAGGGTTAGGGGACGGGGACGGTTTAGGGTCCAGGTGAGGGTACGACAACGGTTTAGGGGGAGCGTACGTGTGAGGGCGCGGGTTAGTGTGAGCGTACGGGTTAGGATTAGGGGACGGGTGAGGGGAAGGCTTCGGGGAAGGGTTAGGGTTAGGGTTCGGGCTAGGGTTAGGGTTAGGGGACGGGGACGGTTTAGGGTCCAGGTGAGGGTACGACAACGGTTTAGGGGGAGCGTACATGTGAGGGCGCGGGTTAGTGTGAGCGTACGGGTTAGGATTAGGGGACGGGTGAGGGGAAGGCTTCGGGGAAGGTTTAGGGTTAGGGTTCGGGCTAGGGTTAGGGGACGGGGACGGGGAAGGTTTAGGGTCCAGGTGAGGGTACGACAACGGTTTAGGGGGAGCATACGTGTGAGGGCGCGGGTTAGTGTGAGCGTACGGGTTAGGATTAGGGGACGGGTGAGGGGAAGGCTTCGGGGAAGGGTTAGGGTTAGGGTTCGGGCTAGGGTTAGGGTTAGGGGACGGGGACGGTTTAGGGTCCAGGTGAGGGTCCGACAACGGTTTAGGGGGAGCGTACGTGTGAGGGCGTGGGTTAGTGTGAGCGTACGGGTTAGGATTAGGGGACGGGTGAGGGGAAGGCTTCGGGGAAGGGTTAGGGTTAGGGTTCGGGCTAGGGTTAGGGTTAGGGGACGGGGACGGTTTAGGGTCCAGGTGAGGGTACGACAACGGTTTAGGGGGAGCGTACGTGTGAGGGCGCGGGTTAGTGTGAGCGTACGGGTTAGGATTAGGGGACGGGTGAGGGGAAGGCTTCGGGGAAGGGTTAGGGTTAGGGTTCGGGCTAGGGTTAGGGTTAGGGGACGGGGACGGTTTAGGGTCCAGGTGAGGGTACGACAACGGGTTAGGGGGAGCGTACGTGTGAGGGCGCGGGTTAGTGGGAGCATACGGGTTAGGATTAGGGGACGGGTGAGGGGAAGGCTTTGGGGAAGGGTTAGGGTTAGGGTTCGGGCTAGGGTTAGGGTTAGGGGACGGGGACGGTTTAGGGTCCAGGTGAGGGTACGACAACGGTTTAGGGGGAGCGTACGTGTGAGGGCGAGGGTTAGTGTGAGCGTACGGGTTAGGATTGAGGGACGGGTGAGGGGAAGGCTTCGGGGAAGGGTTAGGGTTAGTGTTCGGGCTAGGGTTAGGGTTAGGGGACGGGGACGGTTTAGGGTCCAGGTGAGGGTACGACAACGGTTTAGGGGGAGCGTACGTGTGAGGGCGCGGGTTAGTGTGAGCGTACGGGTTAGGATTAGGGGACGGGTGAGGGGAAGGCTTCGGGGAAGGGTTAGGGTTAGGGTTCGGGCTAGGGTTAGGGTTAGGGGACGGGGACGGTTTAGGGTCCAGGTGAGGGTACGACAACGGTTTAGGGGGAGCGTACGTGTGAGGGCGCGGGTTAGTGTGAGCGTACGGGTTAGGATTAGGGGACGGGTGAGGGGAAGGCTTCGGGGAAGGGTTAGGGTTAGGGTTCGGGCTAGGATTAGGGTTAGGGGACGGGGACGGTTTAGGGTCCAGGTGAGGGTACGACAACGGTTTAGGGGGAGCGTACGTGTGAGGGCGCGGGTTAGTGTGAGCGTACGTGTTAGGATTAGGGGACGGGTGAGGGGAAAGCTTCGGGGAAGTGTTAGTGTTAGGGTTCGGGCTAGGGTTAGGGTTAGGGGACGGGGACGGTTTAGGGTCCAGGTGAGGGTACGACAACGGTTTAGGGGGAGCGTACGTGTGAGGGCACGGGTTAGTGGGAGCGTACGGGTTAGGATTAGGGGACGGGTGAGGGGAAGGCTTCGGGGAAGGGTTAGGGTTAGGGTTCGGGCTAGGGTTAGGGTTAGAGGACGGGGACGGTTTAGGGTCCAGGTGAGGGTACGACAACGGTTTAGGGGGAGCGTACGTGTGAGGGCGCGGGTTAGTGTGAGCGTACGGGTTAGGATTAGGGGACGGGTGAGGGGAAGCCTTCGGGGAAGGGTTAGGGTTAGGGTTCGGGCTAGGGTTAGGGTTAGGGGACGGGGACGGTTTAGGGTCCTGGTGAGGATACGACAACGGTTTAGAGGGAGCGTACGTGTGAGGGCGCGGGTTAGTGGGAGCGTACGGGTTAGGATTAGGGGACGGGTGAGGGGAAGGCTTCGGGGAAGTGTTAGGGTTAGGGTTCGGGTTAGGGTTAGGGTTAGGGGACGGGGACGGTTTAGGGTCCAGGTGAGGGTACGACAACGGTTTAGGGGGAGCGTAAGTGTGAGGGCGCGGGTTAGTGTGAGCGTACGGGTTAGGATTAGGGGACGGGTGAGGGGAAGGCTTCGGGGAAGGGTTAGGGTTAGGGTTCGGGCTAGGGTTAAGGTTAGGGGACGGGGACGGTTTAGGGTCCAGGTGAGGGTACGACAACGGTTTAGGGGGAGCGTACGTGTGAGGGCGCGGGTTAGTGGGAGCATACGGGTTAGGATTAGGGGACGGGTGAGGGGAAGGCTTTGGGGAAGGGTTAGGGTTAGGGTTCGGGCTAGGGTTAGGGTTAGGGGACGGGGACGGTTTAGGGTCCAGGTGAGGGTACGACAACGGTTTAGGGGGAGCGTACGTGTGAGGGCGAGGGTTAGTGTGAGCGTACGGGTTAGGATTGAGGGACGGGTGAGGGGAAGGCTTCGGGGAAGGGTTAGGGTTAGTGTTCGGGCTAGGGTTAGGGTTAGGGGACGGGGACGGTTTAGGGTCCAGGTGAGGGTACGACAACGGTTTAGGGGGAGCGTACGTGTGAGGGCGCGGGTTAGTGTGAGCGTACGGGTTAGGATTAGGGGACGGGTGAGGGGAAGGCTTCGGGGAAGGGTTAGGGTTAGGGTTCGGGCTAGGGTTAGGGTTAGGGGACGGGGACGGTTTAGGGTCCAGGTGAGGGTCCGACAACGGTTTAGGGGGAGCGTACGTGTGAGGGCGCGGGTTAGTGTGAGCGTACGGGTTAGGATTAGGGGACGGGTGAGGGGAAGGCTTCGGGGAAGGGTTAGGGTTAGGGTTCGGGCTAGGGTTAGGGTT
Source organism: Leucopleurus acutus (assembly GCF_964270905.1). NCBI lineage: Eukaryota > Metazoa > Chordata > Mammalia > Artiodactyla > Delphinidae > Leucopleurus > Leucopleurus acutus. Next base: position 59,730,721 of record NC_139162.1, read on the forward strand.
AGGGGACGGGGACGGTTTAGGGTCCAGGTGAGGGTACGACAACGCTTTAGGGGGAGCGTACGTGTGAGGGCGCGGGTTAGTGTGAGCGTACGGGTTAGGATTATGGGACGGGTGAGGGGAAGGCTTCGGGGAAGGGTTAGGGTTAGGGTTCGGGCTAGGGTTAGGGTTAGGGGACGGGGACGGTTTAGGGTCCAGGTGAGGGTACGACAACGGTTTAGGGGGAGCGTACGTGTGAGGGCGCGGGTTAGTGTGAGCATACGGGTTAGGATTAGGGGACGGGTGAGGGGAAAGCTTCGGGGAAGGGTTAGGGTTAGGGTTCGGCCTAGGGTTAGGGTTAGGGGACGGGGACGGTTTAGGGTCCAGGTGAGGGTACGACAACGGTTTAGGGGGAGCGTACGTGTGAGGGCGCGGGTTAGTGTGAGCGTACGGGTTAGGATTAGGGGACGGGTGAGGGGAAGGCTTCGGGGAAGGGTTAGGGTTAGGGTTCGGGCTAGGGTTAGGGTTAGGGGACGGGGACGGTTTAGGGTCCAGGTGAGGGTACGACAACGGTTTAGGGGGAGCGTACGTGTGAGGGCGCGGGTTAGTGTGAGCGTACGGGTTAGGATTAGGGGACGGGTGAGGGGAAGGCTTCGGGGAAGGGTTAGGGTTAGGGTTCGGGCTAGGGTTAGGGTTAGGGGACGGGGACGGTTTAGGGTCCAGGTGAGGGTACGACAACGGTTTAGGGGGAGCGTACGTGTGAGGGCGCGGGTTAGTGTGAGCGTACGGGTTAGGATTAGGGGAGGGGTGAGGGGAAGGCTTCGGGGAAGGGTTAGGGTTAGTGTTCGGGCTAGGGTTAGGGTTAGGGGACGGGGACGGTTTAGGGTCCAGGTGAGGGTACGACAACGGTTTAGGGGGAGCGTACGTGTGAGGGCGCGGGTTAGTGTGAGCGTACGGGTTAGGATTAGGGGACGGGTGAGGGGAAGGCTTCGGGGAAGGGTTAGGGTTAGGGTTCGGGCTAGGGTTAGGGTTAGGGGACGGGGACGGTTTAGGGTCCAGGTGAGGGTACGACAACGGTTTAGGGGGAGCGTACGTGTGAGGGCACGGGTTAGTGTGAGCGTACGGGTTAGGATTAGGGGACGTGTGAGGGGAAGGCTTCGGGGAAGGGTTAGGGTTAGGGTTCGTGCTAGGGTTAGGGTTAGGGGACGGGGACGGTTTAGGGTCCAGGTGAGGGTACGACAACGGTTTAGGGGGAGCGTACGTGTGAGGGCGCGGGTTAGTGTGAGCGTACGGGTTAGGATTAGGGGACGGGTGAGGGGAAGGCTTCGGGGAAGTGTTAGGGTTAGGGTTCGGGCTAGGGTTAGGGTTAGGGGACGGGGACGGTTTAGGGTCCAGGTGAGGGTACGACAACGGTTTAGGGGGAGCGTACGTGTGAGGGCGCGGGTTAGTGTGAGCGTACGTGTTAGGATTAGGGGACGGGTGAGGGGTAAGCTTCGGGGAAGTGTTAGTGTTAGGGTTTGGGCTAGGGTTAGGGTTAGGGGACGGGGACGGTTTAGGGTCCAGGTGAGGGTACGACAACGGTTTAGGGGGAGCGTACGTGTGAGGGCGCGGGTTAGTGGGAGCGTACGGGTTAGGATTAGGGGACGGGTGAGGGGAAGGCTTCGGGGAAGGGTTAGGGTTAGGGTTCGGGCTAGGGTTAGGGTTAGAGGACGGGGACGGTTTAGGGTCCAGGTGAGGGTACGACAACGGTTTAGGGGGAGCGTACGTGTGAGGGCGCGGATTAGTGTGAGCGTACGGGTTAGGATTAGGGGACGGGTGAGGGGAAGCCTTCGGGGAAGGGTTAGGGTTAGGGTTCGGGCTAGGGTTAGGGTTAGGGGACGGGGACGGTTTAGGGTCCTGGTGAGGGTACGACAACGGTTTAGAGGGAGCGTACGTGTGAGGGCGCGGGTTAGTGGGAGCGTACGGGTTAGGATTAGGGGACGGGTGAGGGGAAGGCTTCGGGGAAGGGTTAGGGTTAGGGTTCGGGTTAGGGTTAGGGTTAGGGGACGGGGACGGTTTAGGGTCCAGGTGAGGGTACGACAACGGTTTAGGGGGAGCGTAAGTGTGAGGGCGCGGGTTAGTGTGAGCGTACGGGTTAGGATTAGGGGACGGGTGAGGGGAAGGCTTCGGGGAAGGGTTAGGGTTAGGGTTCGGGCTAGGGTTAAGGTTAGGGGACGGGGACGGTTTAGGGTCCAGGTGAGGGTACGACAACGGTTTAGGGGGAGCGTACGTGTGAGGGCGCGGGTTAGTGGGAGCATACGGGTTAGGATTAGGGGACGGGTGAGGGGAAGGCTTTGGGGAAGGGTTAGGGTTAGGGTTCGGGCTAGGGTTAGGGTTAGGGGACGGGGACGGTTTAGGGTCCAGGTGAGGGTACGACAACGGTTTAGGGGGAGCGTACGTGTGAGGGCGAGGGTTAGTGTGAGCGTACGGGTTAGGATTGAGGGACGGGTGAGGGGAAGGCTTCGGGGAAGGGTTAGGGTTAGTGTTCGGGCTAGGGTTAGGGTTAGGGGACGGGGACGGTTTAGGGTCCAGGTGAGGGTACGACAACGGTTTAGGGGGAGCGTACGTGTGAGGGCGCGGGTTAGTGTGAGCGTACGGGTTAGGATTAGGGGACGGGTGAGGGGAAGGCTTCGGGGAAGGGTTAGGGTTAGGGTTCGGGCTAGGGTTAGGGTTAGGGGACGGGGAAGGTTTAGGGTCCAGGTGAGGGTCCGACAACGGTTTAGGGGGAGCGTACGTGTGAGGGCGCGGGTTAGTGTGAGCGTACGGGTTAGGATTAGGGGACGGGTGAGGGGAAGGCTTCGGGGAAGGGTTAGGGTTAGGGTTCGGGCTAGGATTAGGGTTAGGGGACGGGGACGGTTTAGGGTCCAGGTGAGGGTACGACAACGGTTTAGGGGGAGCGTACGTGTGAGGGCGCGGGTTAGTGTGAGCGTACGTGTTAGGATTAGGGGACGGGTGAGGGGAAAGCTTCGGGGAAGTGTTAGTGTTAGGGTTCGGGCTAGGGTTAGGGTTAGGGGACGGGGACGGTTTAGGGTCCAGGTGAGGGTACGACAACGGTTTAGGGGGAGCGTACGTGTGAGGGCGCGGGTTAGTGGGAGCGTACGGGTTAGGATTAGGGGACGGGTGAGGGGAAGGCTTCGGGGAAGGGTTAGGGTTAGGGTTCGGGCTAGGGATAGGGTTAGGGGACGGGGACGGTTTAGGGTCCAGGTGAGGGTACGACAACGGTTTAGGGGGAGCGTACGTGTGAGGGCGCGGGTTAGTGTGAGCGTACGGGTTAGGATTAGGGGACGGGTGAGGGGAAGGCTTCGGGGAAGGGTTAGGGTTAGGGTTCGGGCTAGGGTTAGGGTTAGGGGACGGGGACGGTTTAGGGTCCAGGTGAGGGTACGACAACGCTTTAGGGGGAGCGTACGTGTGAGGGCGCGGGTTAGTGTGAGCGTACGGGTTAGGATTATGGGACGGGTGAGGGGAAGGCTTCGGGGAAGGGTTAGGGTTAGGGTTCGGGCTAGGGTTAGGGTTAGGGGACGGGGACGGTTTAGGGTCCAGGTGAGGGTACGACAACGGTTTAGGGGGAGCGTACGTGTGAGGGCGCGGGTTAGTGTGAGCGTACGGGTTAGGATTAGGGGACGGGTGAGGGGAAAGCTTCGGGGAAGGGTTAGGGTTAGGGTTCGGCCTAGGGTTAGGGTTAGGGGACGGGGACGGTTTAGGGTCCAGGTGAGGGTACGACAACGGTTTAGGGGGAGCGTACGTGTGAGGGCGCGGGTTAGTGTGAGCGTACGGGTTAGGATTAGGGGACGGGTGAGGGGAAGGCTTCGGGGAAGGGTTAGGGTTAGGGTTCGGGCTAGGGTTAGGGTTAGGGGACGGGGACGGTTTAGGGTCCAGGTGAGGGTACGACAACGGTTTAGGGGGAGCGTACGTGTGAGGGCGCGGGTTAGTGTGAGCGTACGGGTTAGGATTAGGGGACGGGTGAGGGGAAGGCTTCGGGGAAGGGTTAGGGTTAGGGTTCGGGCTAGGGTTAGGGTTAGGGGACGGGGACGGTTTAGGGTCCAGGTGAGGGTACGACAACGGTTTAGGGGGAGCGTACGTGTGAGGGCGCGGGTTAGTGTGAGCGTACGGGTTAGGATTAGGGGAGGGGTGAGGGGAAGGCTTCGGGGAAGGGTTAGGGTTAGTGTTCGGGCTAGGGTTAGGGTTAGGGGACGGGGACGGTTTAGGGTCCAGGTGAGGGTACGACAACGGTTTAGGGGGAGCGTACGTGTGAGGGCGCGGGTTAGTGTGAGCGTACGGGTTAGGATTAGGGGACGGGTGAGGGGAAGGCTTCGGGGAAGGGTTAGGGTTAGGGTTCGGGCTAGGGTTAGGGTTAGGGGACGGGGACGGTTTAGGGTCCAGGTGAGGGTACGACAACGGTTTAGGGGGAGCGTACGTGTGAGGGCACGGGTTAGTGTGAGCGTACGGGTTAGGATTAGGGGACGGGTGAGGGGAAGGCTTCGGGGAAGGGTTAGGGTTAGGGTTCGTGCTAGGGTTAGGGTTAGGGGACGGGGACGGTTTAGGGTCCAGGTGAGGGTACGACAACGGTTTAGGGGGAGCGTACGTGTGAGGGCGCGGGTTAGTGTGAGCGTACGGGTTAGGATTAGGGGACGGGTGAGGGGAAGGCTTCGGGGAAGGGTTAGGGTTAGGGTTCGGGCTAGGGTTAGGGTTAGGGGACGGGGACGGTTTAGGGTCCAGGTGAGGGTACGACAACGGTTTAGGGGGAGCGTACGTGTGAGGGCGCGGGTTAGTGTGAGCGTACGTGTTAGGATTAGGGGACGGGTGAGGGGTAAGCTTCGGGGAAGTGTTAGTGTTAGGGTTTGGGCTAGGGTTAGGGTTAGGGGACGGGGACGGTTTAGGGTCCAGGTGAGGGTACGACAACGGTTTAGGGGGAGCGTACGTGTGAGGGCGCGGGTTAGTGGGAGCGTACGGGTTAGGATTAGGGGACGGGTGAGGGGAAGGCTTCGGGGAAGGGTTAGGGTTACGGTTCGGGCTAGGGTTAGGGTTAGAGGACGGGGACGGTTTAGGGTCCAGGTGAGGGTACGACAACGGTTTAGGGGGAGCGTACGTGTGAGGGCGCGGGTTAGTGTGAGCGTACGGGTTAGGATTAGGGGACGGGTGAGGGGAAGCCTTCGGGGAAGGGTTAGGGTTAGGGTTCGGGCTAGGGTTAGGGTTAGGGGACGGGGACGGTTTAGGGTCCTGGTGAGGGTACGACAACGGTTTAGAGGGAGCGTACGTGTGAGGGCGCGGGTTAGTGGGAGCGTACGGGTTAGGATTAGGGGACGGGTGAGGGGAAGGCTTCGGGGAAGGGTTAGGGTTAGGGTTCGGGTTAGGGTTAGGGTTAGGGGACGGGGACGGTTTAGGGTCCAGGTGAGGGTACGACAACGGTTTAGGGGGAGCGTAAGTGTGAGGGCGCGGGTTAGTGTGAGCGTACGGGTTAGGATTAGGGGACGGGTGAGGGGAAGGCTTCGGGGAAGGGTTAGGGTTAGGGTTCGGGCTAGGGTTAAGGTTAGGGGACGGGGACGGTTTAGGGTCCAGGTGAGGGTACGACAACGGTTTAGGGGGAGCGTACGTGTGAGGGCGCGGGTTAGTGGGAGCATACGGGTTAGGATTAGGGGACGGGTGAGGGGAAGGCTTTGGGGAAGGGTTAGGGTTAGGGTTCGGGCTAGGGTTAGGGTTAGGGGACGGGGACGGTTTAGGGTCCAGGTGAGGGTACGACAACGGTTTAGGGGGAGCGTACGTGTGAGGGCGAGGGTTAGTGTGAGCGTACGGGTTAGGATTGAGGGACGGGTGAGGGGAAGGCTTCGGGGAAGGGTTAGGGTTAGTGTTCGGGCTAGGGTTAGGGTTAGGGGACGGGGACGGTTTAGGGTCCAGGTGAGGGTACGACAACGGTTTAGGGGGAGCGTACGTGTGAGGGCGCGGGTTAGTGTGAGCGTACGGGTTAGGATTAGGGGACGGGTGAGGGGAAGGCTTCGGGGAAGGGTTAGGGTTAGGGTTCGGGCTAGGGTTAGGGTTAGGGGACGGGGACGGTTTAGGGTCCAGGTGAGGGTCCGACAACGGTTTAGGGGGAGCGTACGTGTGAGGGCGCGGGTTAGTGTGAGCGTACGGGTTAGGATTAGGGGACGGGTGAGGGGAAGGCTTCGGGGAAGGGTTAGGGTTAGGGTTCGGGCTAGGATTAGGGTTAGGGGACGAGGACGGTTTAGGGTCCAGGTGAGGGTACGACAACGGTTTAGGGGGAGCGTACGTGTGAGGGCGCGGGTTAGTGTGAGCGTACGTGTTAGGATTAGGGGACGGGTGAGGGGAAAGCTTCGGGGAAGTGTTAGTGTTAGGGTTCGGGCTAGGGTTAGGGTTAGGGGACGGGGACGGTTTAGGGTCCAGGTGAGGGTACGACAACGGTTTAGGGGGAGCGTACGTGTGAGGGCGCGGGTTAGTGGGAGCGTACGGGTTAGGATTAGGGGACGGGTGAGGGGAAGGCTTCGGGGAAGGGTTAGGGTTAGGGTTCGGGCTAGGGTTAGGGTTAGGGGACGGGGACGGTTTAGGGTCCAGGTGAGGGTACGACAACGGTTTAGGGGGAGCGTACGTGTGAGGGCGCGGGTTAGTGTGAGTGTACGGGTTAGGATTAGGGGACGGGTGAGGGGAAGGCTTCGGGGAAGGGTTAGGGTTAGGGTTCGGGCTAGGGTTAGGGTTAGGGGACGGGGACGGTTTAGGGTCCAGGTGAGGGTACGACAACGGTTTAGGGGGAGCGTACGTGTGAGGGCGCGGGTTAGTGTGAGCGTACGGGTTAGGATTATGGGACGGGTGAGGGGAAGGCTTCGGGGAAGGGTTAGGGTTAGGGTTCGGGCTAGGGTTAGGGTTAGGGGACGGGGACGGTTTAGGGTCCAGGTGAGGGTACGACAACGGTTTAGGGGGAGCGTACGTGTGAGGGCGCGGGTTAGTGTGAGCGTACGGGTTAGGATTAGGGGACGGGTGAGGGGAAAGCTTCGGGGAAGGGTTAGGGTTAGGGTTCGGCCTAGGGTTAGGGTTAGGGGACGGGGACGGTTTAGGGTCCAGGTGAGGGTACGACAACGGTTTAGGGGGAGCGTACGTGTGAGGGCGCGGGTTAGTGTGAGCGTACGGGTTAGGATTAGGGGACGGTTGAGGGGAAGGCTTCGGGGAAGGGTTAGGGTTAGGGTTCGGGCTAGGGTTAGGGTTAGGGGACCGGGACGGTTTAGGGTCCAAGTGAGGGTACGACAACGGTTTAGGGGGAGCGTACGTGTGAGGGCGCGGGTTAGTGTGAGCGTACGGGTTAGGATTAGGGGACGGGTGAGGGGAAGGCTTCGGGGAAGGGTTAGGGTTAGGGTTCGGGCTAGGGTTAGGGTTAGGGGACGGGGACGGTTTAGGGTCCAGGTGAGGGTACGACAACGGTTTAGGGGGAGCGTACGTGTGAGGGCGCGGGTTAGTGTGAGCGTACGGGTTAGGATTAGGGGACGGGTGAGGGGAAGGCTTCGGGGAAGGGTTAGGCTTAGGGTTCGGGCTAGGGTTAGGGTTAGGGGACGGGGACGGTTTAGGGTCCAGGTGAGGGTACGACAACGGTTTAGGGGGAGCGTACGTGTGAGGGCGCGGGTTAGTGTGAGCGTACGGGTTAGGATTAGGGGACGGGTGAGGGGAAGGCTTCGGGGAAGGGTTAGGGTTAGGGTTCGGGCTAGGGTTAGGGTTAGGGGACGGGGACGGTTTAGGGTCCAGGTGAGGGTCCGACAACGGTTTAGGGGGAGCGTACGTGTGAGGGCGCGGGTTAGTGTGAGCGTACGGGTTAGGATTAGGGGACGGGTGAGGGGAAGGCTTCGGGGAAGGGTTAGGGTTAGGGTTCGGGCTAGGATTAGGGTTAGGGGACGGGGACGGTTTAGGGTCCAGGTGAGGGTACGACAACGGTTTAGGGGGAGCGTACGTGTGAGGGCGCGGGTTAGTGTGAGCGTACGTGTTAGGATTAGGGGACGGGTGAGGGGAAAGCTTCGGGGAAGTGTTAGTGTTAGGGTTCGGGCTAGGGTTAGGGTTAGGGGACGGGGACGGTTTAGGGTCCAGGTGAGGGTACGACAACGGTTTAGGGGGAGCGTACGTGTGAGGGCGCGGGTTAGTGGGAGCGTACGGGTTAGGATTAGGGGACGGGTGAGGGGAAGGCTTCGGGGAAGGGTTAGGGTTAGGGTTCGGGCTAGGGTTAGGGTTAGGGGACGGGGACGGTTTAGGGTCCAGGTGAGGGTACGACAACGGTTTAGGGGGAGCGTACGTGTGAGGGCGCGGGTTAGTGTGAGCGTACGGGTTAGGATTAGGGGACGGGTGAGGGGAAGGCTTCGGGGAAGGGTTAGGGTTAGGGTTCGGGCTAGGGTTAGGGTTAGGGGACGGGGACGGTTTAGGGTCCAGGTGAGGGTACGACAACGGTTTAGGGGGAGCGTACGTGTGAGGGCGCGGGTTAGTGTGAGCGTACGGGTTAGGATTATGGGACGGGTGAGGGGAAGGCTTCGGGGAAGGGTTAGGGTTAGGGTTCGGGCTAGGGTTAGGGTTAGGGGACGGGGACGGTTTAGGGTCCAGGTGAGGGTACGACAACGGTTTAGGGGGAGCGTACGTGTGAGGGCGCGGGTTAGTGTGAGCGTACGGGTTAGGATTAGGGGACGGGTGAGGGGAAGGCTTCGGGGAAGGGTTAGGGTTAGGGTTCGGGCTAGGGTTAGGGTTAGGGGACGGGGACGGTTTAGGGTCCAGGTGAGGGTACGACAACGGTTTAGGGGGAGCGTACGTGTGAGGGCGCGGGTTAGTGTGAGCGTACGTGTTAGGATTAGGGGACGGGTGAGGGGAAAGCTTCGGGGAAGTGTTAGGGTTAGGGTTCAGGCTAGGGTTAGGGTTAGGGGACGGGGACGGTTTAGGGTCCTGGTGAGGGTACGACAACGGTTTAGGGGGAGCGTACGTGTGAGGGCGCGGGTTAGTGGGAGCGTACGGGTTAGGATTAGGGGACGGGTGAGGGGAAGGCTTCGGGGAAGGGTTAGGGTTAGGGTTCGGGCTAGGGTTAGGGTTAGGGGACGGGGACGGTTTAGGGTCCAGGTGAGGGTACGACAACTGTTTAGGGGGAGCGTACGTGTGAGGGCGCGGGTTAGTGGGAGCGTACGGGTTAGGATTAGGGGACGGGTGAGGGGAAGGCTTCGGGGAAGGGTTAGGATTAGGGTTCGGGCTAGGGTTAGGGTTAGGGGACGGGGACGGTTTAGGGTCCAGGTGAGGGAACGACAACGGTTTAGGGGGAGCGTACGTGTGAGGGCGCGGGTTAGTGTGAGCGTACGGGTTAGGATTAGGGGACGGGTGAGGGGAAGGCTTCGGGGAAGGGTTAGGGTTAGGGTTCGGGCTAGGGTTAGGGTTAGGGGACGGGAACGGTTTAGGTTCCATGTGAGGGTACGACAACGGTTTAGGGGGAGCTTACGTGTGAGGGCGCGGGTTAGTGTGAGCGTACGGGTTAGGATTAGGGGACGGGTGAGGGGAAGGCTTCGGGGAAGGGTTAGGGTTAGGGTTCTGGCTAGGGTTAGGGTTAGGGGACGGGGACGGTTTAGGGTCCAGGTGAGGGTACGACAACGGTTTAGGGGGAGCGTAAGTGTGAGGGCGCGGGTTAGTGTGAGCGTACGGGTTAGGATTAGGGTACGGGTGAGGGGAAGGCTTCGGGGAAGGGTTAGGGTTAGGGTTCGGGCTAGGGTTAGGGTTAGGGGACGGGGACGGTTTAGGGTCCAGGTGAGGGTACGACAACGGTTTAGGGGGAGCGTACGTGTGAGGGCGCGGGTTAGTGGGAGCATACGGGTTAAGATTAAGGGACGGGTGAGGGGAAGGCTTTGGGGAAGGGTTAGGGTTAGGGTTCGGGCTAGGGTTAGGGTTAGGGGACGGGGACGGTTTAGGGTCCAGGTGAGGGTACGACAACGGTTTAGGTGGAGCGTACGTGTGAGGGCGCGGGTTAGTGGGAGCGTACGTGTTAGGATTAGGGGACGGGTGAGGGGAAAGCTTCGGGGAAGTGTTAGTGTTAGGGTTCGGGCTAGGGTTAGGGTTAGGGGACGGGGACGGTTTAGGGTCCAGGTGAGGGTACGACAACGGTTTAGGGGGAGCGTACGTGTGAGGGCGCGGGTTAGTGTGAGCGTACGGGTTAGGATTAGGGGACGGGTGAGGGGAAGGCTTCGGGGAAGGGTTAGGGTTAGGGTTCGGGCTAGGGTTAGTGTTAGGGGACGGGGACGGTTTAGGGTCCAGGTGAGGGTACGACAACGGTTTAGGGGGAGCGTACGTGTGAGGGCGCGGGTTAGTGTGAGCGTACGTGTTAGGATTAGGGGACGGGTGAGGGGAAAGCTTCGGGGAAGTGTTAGTGTTAGGGTTCGGGCTAGGGTTAGGGTTAGGGGACGGGGACGGTTTAGGGTCCAGGTGAGGGTACGACAACGGTTTAGGGGGAGCGTACGTGTGAGGGCGCGGGTTAGTGTGAGCGTACGGGTTAGGATTAGGGGACGGGTGAGGGGAAGGCTTCGGGGAAGGGTTAGGGTTAGGGTTCGGGCTAGGGTTAGGGTTAGGGGACGGGGACGGTTTAGGGTCCAGGTGAGGGTACGACAACGGTTTAGGGGGAGCGTACGTGTGAGGGCACGGGTTAGTGTGAGCGTACGGGTTAGGATTAGGGGACGGGTGAGGGGAAGGCTTCGGGGAAGTGTTAGGGTTAGGGTTCGGGCTAGGGTTAGGGTTAGGGGATGGGGACGCTTTAGGGTCCAGGTGAGGGTACGACAACGGTTTAGGGGGAGCGTACGTGTGAGGGCGCGGGTTACTGTGAGCGTACGGGTTAGGATTAGGGGACGGGTGAGGGGAAGGCTTCGGGGAAGGGTTAGGGTTAGGGTTCGGGCTAGGGTTAGGGTTAGGGGACGGGGACGGTTTAGGGTCTAGGTGAGGGTACGACAACGGTTTAGGGGGAGCGTACGTGTGAGGGCGCGTGTTAGTGTGAGCGTACGGGTTAGGATTAGGGGACGGGTGAGGGGAAGGCTTCGGGGAAGGGTTAGGGTTAGGGATCGGGCTAGGGTTAGGGTTAGGGGACGGGGACGGTTTAGGGTCCAGGTGAGGGTACGACAACGGTTTAGGGAGAGCGTACGTGTGAGGACGGTGGTTAGTGTGAGCGTACGGGTTAGGATTAGGGGACGGGTGAGGGGAAGGCTTCGGGGAAGGGTTAGGGTTAGGGTTCGGGTTAGGGTTAGGGTTAGGGGACGGGGATGGTTTAGGGTCCAGGTGAGGGTACGACAACGGTTTAGGGGGAGCGTACGAGTGAGTGCGCGGGTTAGTGTGAGCGTACGGGTTAGGATTAGGGGACGGGTGAGGGGAAGGCTTCGGGGAAGGGTTAGGGTTAGGGTTCGGGCTAGGGTTAGGGGACGGGGACGGTTTAGGGTCCAGGTGAGGGTCCGACAACGGTTTAGGGGGAGCGTACGTGTGAGGACGTGGGTTAGTGTGAGCGTACGGGTTAGGATTAGGGGACGGGTGAGGGGAAGGCTTCGGGGAAGGGTTAGGGTTAGGGTTCGGGCTAGGGTTAGGTTTAGGGGACGGGGACGGTTTAGGGTCCAGGTGAGGGTACGACAACGGTTTAGGGGGAGCGTACGTGTGAGGGCGTGGGTTAGTGTGAGCGTACGGGTTAGGATTAGGGGACGGGTGAGGGGAAGGCTTCGGGGAAGGGTTAGGGTTAGGGTTCGGGCTAGGGTTAGGGTTAGGGGACGGGGACGGTTTAGGGTCCAGGTGAGGGTACGACAACGGTTTAGGGGGAGCGTACGTGTGAGGGCGCGGATTAGTGTGAGCGTACGGGTTAGGATTAGGGGACGGGTGAGGGGAAGGCTTCGGGGAAGGGTTAGGGTTAGGGTTCGGGCTAGGGTTAGGGTTAGGGGACGGGGACGGTTTAGGGTCCAGGTGAGGGTACGACAACGGTTTAGGGGGAGCGTACGTGTGAGGGCGCGGGTTAGTGTGAGCGTACGTGTTAGGATTAGGGGACGGGTGAGGGGAAAGCTTCGGGGAAGGGTTAGGGTTAGGGTTCAGGCTAGGGTTAGGGTTAGGGGACGGGGACGGTTTAGGGTCCAGGTGAGGGTACGACAACGGTTTAGGGGGAGCGTACGTGTGAGGGCGCGGGTTAGTGGGAGCGTACGGGTTAGGATTAGGGGACGGGTGAGGGGAAGGCTTCGGGGAAGGGTTAGGGTTAGGGTTCGGGCTAGGGTTAGGGTTAGGGGACGGGGACGGTTTAGGGTCCAGGTGAGGGTACGACAACGGTTTAGGGGGAGCGTACGTGTGAGGGCGCGGGTTAGTGTGAGCGTACGGGTTAGGATTAGGGGACGGGTGAGGGGAAGGCTTCGGGGAAGGGTTAGGATTAGGGTTCGGGCTAGGGTTAGGGTTAGGGGACGGGGACGGTTTAGGGTCCAGGTGAGGAAACGACAACGGTTTAGGGGGAGCGTACGTGTGAGGGCGCGGGTTAGTGTGAGCGTACGGGTTAGGATTAGGGGACGGGTGAGGGGAAGGCTTCGGGGAAGGGTTAGGGTTAGGGTTCGGGCTAGGGTTAGGGTTAGGGGACGGGAACGGTTTAGGTTCCATGTGAGGGTACGACAACGGTTTAGGGGGAGCTTACGTGTGAGGGCGCGGGTTAGTGTGAGCGTAAGGGTTAGGATTAGGGGACGGGTGAGGGGAAGGCTTCGGGGAAGGGTTAGGCTTAGGGTTCGGGCTAGGGTTAGGGTTAGGGGACGGGGACGGTTTAGGGTCCAGGTGAGGGTACGACAACGGTTTAGGGGGAGCGTACGTGTGAGGGCGCGGGTTAGTGTGAGCGTACGGGTTAGGATTAGGGGACGGGTGAGGGGAAGGCTTCGGGGAAGGGTTAGGGTTAGGGTTCGGGCTAGGGTTAGGGTTAGGGGACGGGGACGGTTTAGGGTCCAGGTGAGTGTACGACAACGGTTTAGGGGGAGCGTACGTGTGAGGGCGCAGGTTAGTGGGAGCGTACGGGTTAGGATTAGGGGACGGGTGAGGGGAAGGCTTTGGGGAAGGGTTAGGGTTAGGGTTCGGGCTAGGGTTAGGGTTAGGGGACGGGGACGGTTTAGGGTCCAGGTGAGGGTCCGACAACGGTTTAGGGGGAGCGTACGTGTGAGGGCGCGGGTTAGTGTGAGCGTACGGGTTAGGATTAGGGGACGGGTGAGGGGAAGGCTTCGGGGAAGGGTTAGGGTTAGGGTTCGGGCTAGGATTAGGGTTAGGGGACGGGGACGGTTTAGGGTCCAGGTGAGGGTACGACAACGGTTTAGGGGGAGCGTACGTGTGAGGGCGCGGGTTAGTGTGAGCGTACGTGTTAGGATTAGGGGACGGGTGAGGGGAAAGCTTCGGGGAAGTGTTAGTGTTAGGGTTCGGGCTAGGGTTAGGGTTAGGGGACGGGGACGGTTTAGGGTCCAGGTGAGGGTACGACAACGGTTTAGGGGGAGCGTACGTGTGAGGGCGCGGGTTAGTGGGAGCGTACGGGTTAGGATTAGGGGACGGGTGAGGGGAAGGCTTCGGGGAAGGGTTAGGGTTAGGGTTCGGGCTAGGGTTAGGGTTAGGGGACGGGGACGGTTTAGGGTCCAGGTGAGGGTACGACAACGGTTTAGGGGGAGCGTACGTGTGAGGGCGCGGGTTAGTGTGAGCGTACGTGTTAGGATTAGGGGACGGGTGAGGGGAAAGCTTCGGGGAAGGGTTAGGGTTAGGGTTCAGGCTAGGGTTAGGGTTAGGGGACGGGGACGGTTTAGGGTCCAGGTGAGGGTACGACAACGGTTTAGGGGGAGCGTACGTGTGAGGGCGCGGGTTAGTGGGAGCGTACGGGTTAGGATTAGGGGACGGGTGAGGGGAAGGCTTCGGGGAAGGGTTAGGGTTAGGGTTCGGGCTAGGGTTAGGGTTAGGGGACGGGGACGGTTTAGGGTCCAGGTGAGGGTACGACAACGGTTTAGGGGGAGCGTACGTGTGAGGGCGCGGGTTAGTGTGAGCGTACGGGTTAGGATTAGGGGACGGGTGAGGGGAAGGCTTCGGGGAAGGGTTAGGATTAGGGTTCGGGCTAGGGTTAGGGTTAGGGGACGGGGACGGTTTAGGGTCCAGGTGAGGAAACGACAACGGTTTAGGGGGAGCGTACGTGTGAGGGCGCGGGTTAGTGTGAGCGTACGGGTTAGGATTAGGGGACGGGTGAGGGGAAGGCTTCGGGGAAGGGTTAGGGTTAGGGTTCGGGCTAGGGTTAGGGTTAGGGGACGGGAACGGTTTAGGTTCCATGTGAGGGTACGACAACGGTTTAGGGGGAGCTTACGTGTGAGGGCGCGGGTTAGTGTGAGCGTAAGGGTTAGGATTAGGGGACGGGTGAGGGGAAGGCTTCGGGGAAGGGTTAGGCTTAGGGTTCGGGCTAGGGTTAGGGTTAGGGGACGGGGACGGTTTAGGGTCCAGGTGAGGGTACGACAACGGTTTAGGGGGAGCGTACGTGTGAGGGCGCGGGTTAGTGTGAGCGTACGGGTTAGGATTAGGGGACGGGTGAGGGGAAGGCTTCGGGGAAGGGTTAGGGTTAGGGTTCGGGCTAGGGTTAGGGTTAGGGGACGGGGACGGTTTAGGGTCCAGGTGAGTGTACGACAACGGTTTAGGGGGAGCGTACGTGTGAGGGCGCAGGTTAGTGGGAGCGTACGGGTTAGGATTAGGGGACGGGTGAGGGGAAGGCTTTGGGGAAGGGTTAGGGTTAGGGTTCGGGCTAGGGTTAGGGTTAGGGGACGGGGACGGTTTAGGGTCCAGGTGAGGGTCCGACAACGGTTTAGGGGGAGCGTACGTGTGAGGGCGCGGGTTAGTGTGAGCGTACGGGTTAGGATTAGGGGACGGGTGAGGGGAAGGCTTCGGGGAAGGGTTAGGGTTAGGGTTCGGGCTAGGATTAGGGTTAGGGGACGGGGACGGTTTAGGGTCCAGGTGAGGGTACGACAACGGTTTAGGGGGAGCGTACGTGTGAGGGCGCGGGTTAGTGTGAGCGTACGTGTTAGGATTAGGGGACGGGTGAGGGGAAAGCTTCGGGGAAGTGTTAGTGTTAGGGTTCGGGCTAGGGTTAGGGTTAGGGGACGGGGACGGTTTAGGGTCCAGGTGAGGGTACGACAACGGTTTAGGGGGAGCGTACGTGTGAGGGCGCGGGTTAGTGGGAGCGTACGGGTTAGGATTAGGGGACGGGTGAGGGGAAGGCTTCGGGGAAGGGTTAGGGTTAGGGTTCGGGCTAGGGTTAGGGTTAGGGGACGGGGACGGTTTAGGGTCCAGGTGAGGGTACGACAACGGTTTAGGGGGAGCGTACGTGTGAGGGCGCGGGTTAGTGTGAGCGTACGGGTTAGGATTAGGGGACGGGTGAGGGGAAGGCTTCGGGGAAGGGTTAGGGTTAGGGTTCGGGCTAGGGTTAGGGTTAGGGGACGGGGACGGTTTAGGGTCCAGGTGAGGGTACGACAACGGTTTAGGGGGAGCGTACGTGTGAGGGCGCGGGTTAGTGTGAGCGTACGGGTTAGGATTATGGGACGGGTGAGGGGAAGGCTTCGGGGAAGGGTTAGGGTTAGGGTTCGGGCTAGGGTTAGGGTTAGGGGACGGGGACGGTTTAGGGTCCAGGTGAGGGTACGACAACGGTTTAGGGGGAGCGTACGTGTGAGGGCGCGGGTTAGTGTGAGCGTACGGGTTAGGATTAGGGGACGGGTGAGGGGAAGGCTTCGGGGAAGGGTTAGGGTTAGGGTTCGGGCTAGGGTTAGGGTTAGGGGACGGGGACGGTTTAGGGTCCAGGTGAGGGTACGACAACGGTTTAGGGGGAGCGTACGTGTGAGGGCGCGGGTTAGTGTGAGCGTACGTGTTAGGATTAGGGGACGGGTGAGGGGAAAGCTTCGGGGAAGTGTTAGGGTTAGGGTTCAGGCTAGGGTTAGGGTTAGGGGACGGGGACGGTTTAGGGTCCTGGTGAGGGTACGACAACGGTTTAGGGGGAGCGTACGTGTGAGGGCGCGGGTTAGTGGGAGCGTACGGGTTAGGATTAGGGGACGGGTGAGGGGAAGGCTTCGGGGAAG
Organism: Leucopleurus acutus; assembly: GCF_964270905.1. Lineage (NCBI taxonomy): Eukaryota > Metazoa > Chordata > Mammalia > Artiodactyla > Delphinidae > Leucopleurus > Leucopleurus acutus. Next base: position 59,746,809 of record NC_139162.1, read on the forward strand.
GGTTAGGGTTAGGGTTCGGGCTAGGGTTAGGGTTAGGGGACGGGGACGGTTTAGGGTCCAGGTGAGGGTACGACAACTGTTTAGGGGGAGCGTACGTGTGAGGGCGCGGGTTAGTGGGAGCGTACGGGTTAGGATTAGGGGACGGGTGAGGGGAAGGCTTCGGGGAAGGGTTAGGATTAGGGTTCGGGCTAGGGTTAGGGTTAGGGGACGGGGACGGTTTAGGGTCCAGGTGAGGGAACGACAACGGTTTAGGGGGAGCGTACGTGTGAGGGCGCGGGTTAGTGTGAGCGTACGGGTTAGGATTAGGGGACGGGTGAGGGGAAGGCTTCGGGGAAGGGTTAGGGTTAGGGTTCGGGCTAGGGTTAGGGTTAGGGGACGGGAACGGTTTAGGTTCCATGTGAGGGTACGACAACGGTTTAGGGGGAGCTTACGTGTGAGGGCGCGGGTTAGTGTGAGCGTACGGGTTAGGATTAGGGGACGGGTGAGGGGAAGGCTTCGGGGAAGGGTTAGGGTTAGGGTTCTGGCTAGGGTTAGGGTTAGGGGACGGGGACGGTTTAGGGTCCAGGTGAGGGTACGACAACGGTTTAGGGGGAGCGTAAGTGTGAGGGCGCGGGTTAGTGTGAGCGTACGGGTTAGGATTAGGGTACGGGTGAGGGGAAGGCTTCGGGGAAGGGTTAGGGTTAGGGTTCGGGCTAGGGTTAGGGTTAGGGGACGGGGACGGTTTAGGGTCCAGGTGAGGGTACGACAACGGTTTAGGGGGAGCGTACGTGTGAGGGCGCGGGTTAGTGGGAGCATACGGGTTAAGATTAAGGGACGGGTGAGGGGAAGGCTTTGGGGAAGGGTTAGGGTTAGGGTTCGGGCTAGGGTTAGGGTTAGGGGACGGGGACGGTTTAGGGTCCAGGTGAGGGTACGACAACGGTTTAGGTGGAGCGTACGTGTGAGGGCGCGGGTTAGTGGGAGCGTACGTGTTAGGATTAGGGGACGGGTGAGGGGAAAGCTTCGGGGAAGTGTTAGTGTTAGGGTTCGGGCTAGGGTTAGGGTTAGGGGACGGGGACGGTTTAGGGTCCAGGTGAGGGTACGACAACGGTTTAGGGGGAGCGTACGTGTGAGGGCGCGGGTTAGTGTGAGCGTACGGGTTAGGATTAGGGGACGGGTGAGGGGAAGGCTTCGGGGAAGGGTTAGGGTTAGGGTTCGGGCTAGGGTTAGTGTTAGGGGACGGGGACGGTTTAGGGTCCAGGTGAGGGTACGACAACGGTTTAGGGGGAGCGTACGTGTGAGGGCGCGGGTTAGTGTGAGCGTACGTGTTAGGATTAGGGGACGGGTGAGGGGAAAGCTTCGGGGAAGTGTTAGTGTTAGGGTTCGGGCTAGGGTTAGGGTTAGGGGACGGGGACGGTTTAGGGTCCAGGTGAGGGTACGACAACGGTTTAGGGGGAGCGTACGTGTGAGGGCGCGGGTTAGTGTGAGCGTACGGGTTAGGATTAGGGGACGGGTGAGGGGAAGGCTTCGGGGAAGGGTTAGGGTTAGGGTTCGGGCTAGGGTTAGGGTTAGGGGACGGGGACGGTTTAGGGTCCAGGTGAGGGTACGACAACGGTTTAGGGGGAGCGTACGTGTGAGGGCACGGGTTAGTGTGAGCGTACGGGTTAGGATTAGGGGACGGGTGAGGGGAAGGCTTCGGGGAAGTGTTAGGGTTAGGGTTCGGGCTAGGGTTAGGGTTAGGGGATGGGGACGCTTTAGGGTCCAGGTGAGGGTACGACAACGGTTTAGGGGGAGCGTACGTGTGAGGGCGCGGGTTACTGTGAGCGTACGGGTTAGGATTAGGGGACGGGTGAGGGGAAGGCTTCGGGGAAGGGTTAGGGTTAGGGTTCGGGCTAGGGTTAGGGTTAGGGGACGGGGACGGTTTAGGGTCTAGGTGAGGGTACGACAACGGTTTAGGGGGAGCGTACGTGTGAGGGCGCGTGTTAGTGTGAGCGTACGGGTTAGGATTAGGGGACGGGTGAGGGGAAGGCTTCGGGGAAGGGTTAGGGTTAGGGATCGGGCTAGGGTTAGGGTTAGGGGACGGGGACGGTTTAGGGTCCAGGTGAGGGTACGACAACGGTTTAGGGAGAGCGTACGTGTGAGGACGGTGGTTAGTGTGAGCGTACGGGTTAGGATTAGGGGACGGGTGAGGGGAAGGCTTCGGGGAAGGGTTAGGGTTAGGGTTCGGGTTAGGGTTAGGGTTAGGGGACGGGGATGGTTTAGGGTCCAGGTGAGGGTACGACAACGGTTTAGGGGGAGCGTACGAGTGAGTGCGCGGGTTAGTGTGAGCGTACGGGTTAGGATTAGGGGACGGGTGAGGGGAAGGCTTCGGGGAAGGGTTAGGGTTAGGGTTCGGGCTAGGGTTAGGGGACGGGGACGGTTTAGGGTCCAGGTGAGGGTCCGACAACGGTTTAGGGGGAGCGTACGTGTGAGGACGTGGGTTAGTGTGAGCGTACGGGTTAGGATTAGGGGACGGGTGAGGGGAAGGCTTCGGGGAAGGGTTAGGGTTAGGGTTCGGGCTAGGGTTAGGTTTAGGGGACGGGGACGGTTTAGGGTCCAGGTGAGGGTACGACAACGGTTTAGGGGGAGCGTACGTGTGAGGGCGTGGGTTAGTGTGAGCGTACGGGTTAGGATTAGGGGACGGGTGAGGGGAAGGCTTCGGGGAAGGGTTAGGGTTAGGGTTCGGGCTAGGGTTAGGGTTAGGGGACGGGGACGGTTTAGGGTCCAGGTGAGGGTACGACAACGGTTTAGGGGGAGCGTACGTGTGAGGGCGCGGATTAGTGTGAGCGTACGGGTTAGGATTAGGGGACGGGTGAGGGGAAGGCTTCGGGGAAGGGTTAGGGTTAGGGTTCGGGCTAGGGTTAGGGTTAGGGGACGGGGACGGTTTAGGGTCCAGGTGAGGGTACGACAACGGTTTAGGGGGAGCGTACGTGTGAGGGCGCGGGTTAGTGTGAGCGTACGTGTTAGGATTAGGGGACGGGTGAGGGGAAAGCTTCGGGGAAGGGTTAGGGTTAGGGTTCAGGCTAGGGTTAGGGTTAGGGGACGGGGACGGTTTAGGGTCCAGGTGAGGGTACGACAACGGTTTAGGGGGAGCGTACGTGTGAGGGCGCGGGTTAGTGGGAGCGTACGGGTTAGGATTAGGGGACGGGTGAGGGGAAGGCTTCGGGGAAGGGTTAGGGTTAGGGTTCGGGCTAGGGTTAGGGTTAGGGGACGGGGACGGTTTAGGGTCCAGGTGAGGGTACGACAACGGTTTAGGGGGAGCGTACGTGTGAGGGCGCGGGTTAGTGTGAGCGTACGGGTTAGGATTAGGGGACGGGTGAGGGGAAGGCTTCGGGGAAGGGTTAGGATTAGGGTTCGGGCTAGGGTTAGGGTTAGGGGACGGGGACGGTTTAGGGTCCAGGTGAGGAAACGACAACGGTTTAGGGGGAGCGTACGTGTGAGGGCGCGGGTTAGTGTGAGCGTACGGGTTAGGATTAGGGGACGGGTGAGGGGAAGGCTTCGGGGAAGGGTTAGGGTTAGGGTTCGGGCTAGGGTTAGGGTTAGGGGACGGGAACGGTTTAGGTTCCATGTGAGGGTACGACAACGGTTTAGGGGGAGCTTACGTGTGAGGGCGCGGGTTAGTGTGAGCGTAAGGGTTAGGATTAGGGGACGGGTGAGGGGAAGGCTTCGGGGAAGGGTTAGGCTTAGGGTTCGGGCTAGGGTTAGGGTTAGGGGACGGGGACGGTTTAGGGTCCAGGTGAGGGTACGACAACGGTTTAGGGGGAGCGTACGTGTGAGGGCGCGGGTTAGTGTGAGCGTACGGGTTAGGATTAGGGGACGGGTGAGGGGAAGGCTTCGGGGAAGGGTTAGGGTTAGGGTTCGGGCTAGGGTTAGGGTTAGGGGACGGGGACGGTTTAGGGTCCAGGTGAGTGTACGACAACGGTTTAGGGGGAGCGTACGTGTGAGGGCGCAGGTTAGTGGGAGCGTACGGGTTAGGATTAGGGGACGGGTGAGGGGAAGGCTTTGGGGAAGGGTTAGGGTTAGGGTTCGGGCTAGGGTTAGGGTTAGGGGACGGGGACGGTTTAGGGTCCAGGTGAGGGTACGACAACGGTTTAGGGGGAGCGTACGTGTGAGGGCGCGGGTTAGTGTGAGCGTACGGGTTAGGATTAGGGGACGGGTGAGGGGAAGGCTTCGGGGAAGGGTTAGGGTTAGGGTTCTGGCTAGGGTTAGGGTTAGGGGACGGGGACGGTTTAGGGTCCAGGTGAGGGTACGACAACGGTTTAGGGGGAGCGTACGTGTGAGGGCGCGGGTTAGTGTGAGCGTACGGGTTAGGATTAGGGGACGGGTGAGGGGAAGGCTTCGGGGAAGGGTTAGGGTTAGGGTTCGGGCTAGGGTTAGGGTTAGGGGACGGGGACGGTTTAGGGTCCAGGTGAGTGTACGACAACGGTTTAGGGGGAGCGTACGTGTGAGGGCGCAGGTTAGTGGGAGCGTACGGGTTAGGATTAGGGGACGGGTGAGGGGAAGGCTTTGGGGAAGGGTTAGGGTTAGGGTTCGGGCTAGGGTTAGGGTTAGGGGACGGGGACGGTTTAGGGTCCAGGTGAGGGTACGACAACGGTTTAGGGGGAGCGTACGTGTGAGGGCGCGGGTTAGTGTGAGCGTACGGGTTAGGATTAGGGGACGGGTGAGGGGAAGGCTTCGGGGAAGGGTTAGGGTTAGGGTTCTGGCTAGGGTTAGGGTTAGGGGACGGGGACGGTTTAGGGTCCAGGTGAGGGTACGACAACGGTTTAGGGGGAGCGTACGTGTGAGGGCGCGGGTTACTGTGAGCGTACGGGTTAGGATTAGGGGACGGGTGAGGGGAAGGCTTCGGGGAAGGGTTAGGGTTAGGGTTCGGGCTAGGGTTAGGGTTAGGGGACGGGGACGGTTTAGGGTCCAGGTGAGGGTACGACAACGGTTTAGGGGGAGCGTACGTGTGGGGGCGCGGGTTAGTGTGAGCGTACGGGTTAGGATTAGGGGACGGGTGAGGGGAAGGCTTCGGGGAAGGGTTAGGGTTAGTGTTCGGGCTAGGGTTAGGGTTAGGGGACGGGGACGGTTTAGGGTCCAGGTGAGGGTACCACAACGGTTTAGGGGGAGCTTACGTGTGAGGGCGCGGGTTAGTGTGAGCGTACGGGTTAGGATTAGGGGACGGGTGAGGGGAAGGCTTCCGGGAAGGGTTAGGGTTAGGGTTCGGGCTAGGGTTAGGGTTAGTGGACGGGGACGGTTTAGGGTCCAGGTGAGGGTACGACAACGGTTTAGGGGGAGCGTACGTGTGAGGGCGCGGGTTAGTGTGAGCGTACGGGTTAGGATTAGGGGACGGGTGAGGGGAAGGCTTCGGGGAAGGGTTAGGGTTAGGGTTCGGGCTAGGGTTAGGGTTAGGGGACGGGGACGGTTTAGGGTGCAGGTGAGGGTACAACAACGGTTTAGGGGGAGCGTACGTGTGAGGGCGTGGGTTAGTGTGAGCGTACGGGTTAGGATTAGGGGACGGGTGAGGGGAAGGCTTCGGGGAAGGGTTAGGGTTAGGGTTCGGGCTAGGGTTAGGGTTAGGGGACGGGGACGGTTTAGGGTCCAGGTGAGGGTACGACAACGGTTTAGGGGGAGCGTACGTGTGAGGGCGCGGGTTAGTGTGAGCGTACGTGTTAGGATTAGGGGACGGGTGAGGGGTAAGCTTCGCGGAAGTGTTAGTGTTAGGGTTTGGGCTAGGGTTAGGGTTAGGGGACGGGGACGGTTTAGGGTCCAGGTGAGGGTACGACAACGGTTTAGGGGGAGCGTACGTGTGAGGGCGCGGGTTAGTGGGAGCGTACGGGTTAGGATTAGGGGACGGGTGAGGGGAAGGCTTCGGGGAAGGGTTAGGGTAAGGGTTCGGGCTAGGGTTAGGGTTAGGGGACGGGGACGGTTTAGGGTCCAGGTGAGGGTACGACTACGGTTTAGGGGGAGCGTACGTGTGAGGGCGCGGGTTAGTGTGAGCGTACGGGTTAGGATTAGGGGACGGGTGAGGGGAAGGCTTCGGGGAAGGGTTAGGGTTAGGATTCGGGCTAGGGTTAGGGTTAGGGGACGGGGACGGTTTAGGGTCCTGGTGAGGGTACGACAACGGTTTAGAGGGAGCGTACGTGTGAGGGCACGGGTTAGTGGGAGCGTACGGGTTAGGATTAGGGGACGGGTGAGGGGAAGGCTTTGGGGAAGGGTTAGGGTTAGGGTTCGGGCTAGGGTTAGGTTTAGAGGACGGGGACGGTTTAGGGTCCAGGTGAGGGTACGACAACGGTTTAGGGGGAGCGTACGTGTGAGGGCGCGGGTTAGTGGGAGCGTACGGGTTAGGATTAGGGGACGGGTGAGGGGAAGGCTTCGGGGAAGGGTTAGGGTTAGGGTTCGGGCTAGGGTTAGGGTTAGGGGACGGGGAAGGTTTAGGGTCCAGGTGAGGGAACGACAACGGTTTAGGGGGAGCGTACATGTGAGGGCGCGGGTTAGTGTGAGCGTACGGGTTAGGATTAGGGGACGGGTGAGGGGAAGGCTTCGGGGAAGGGTTAGGGTTAGGGTTCGGGCTAGGGTTAGGGTTAGGGGACGGGGACGGTTTAGGTTCCATGTGAGGGTACGACAACGGTTTAGGGGGAGCTTACGTGTGAGGGCGCGGGTTAGTGTGAGCGTACGGGTTAGGATTAGGGGACGGGTGAGGGGAAGGCTTCGGGGAAGGGTTAGGTTTAGGGTTCGAGCTAGGGTTAGGGTTAGGGGACGGGGACGGTTTAGGGTCCAGGTGAGGGTACGACAACGGTTTAGGGGGAGCGTAAGTGTGAGGGCGCGGGTTAGTGTGAGCGTACGGGTTAGGATTAGGGGACGGGTGAGGGGAAGGCTTCGGGGAAGGGTTAGGGTTAGGGTTCGGGCTAGGGTTAGGGTTAGGGGACGGGGACGGTTTAGGGTCCAGGTGAGGGTACGACAACGGTTTAGGGGGAGCGTACGTGTGAGGGCGC